>NC_139539.1:69012021-70241899 GCF_965153285.1 Podarcis tiliguerta | reverse complement strand
AGTTCATGTCCAAAGCTGAGCTTTAGATTCTGAGACATCCCAATTGGAGTGTAGTACAGGAGAGAAAAAAAGAGAGAGAGAGAGAGGACTGATAAAATTTTCATAAAAATGAGCTGAGGATATTGCTAGCATGCTTCCCAGCATCTATATGAAAACTTAATCTGAGCTAATGGAAAGGATATGAAAGCCATTCTCAATTCAAACACAGTCAGTGCATAATTCATAAATTATTGTCAGAGAAGTGATTCTGCTCTGAGATTTATTCTCTCATGGATAGATGCAATGAGAGGGAAACTGGGTCTTTTTGACCTTTAATGCCAGCAAATTTTACAGTAGAGCTGTCAATATAACCAAGTAAACTGGTCATTTCTCCAAACAGCAACAAAGTACCGGTTACATGCTCACTGCAGGCTAATATTAACACAGCCCTTCAGGTTCCTTGCTAAGCTACTTCAGCCTAAAACATTTAAGTGACTATAGTTTTACAGAGAAGAGAATGAAATTTCCATGTTTTCCATGACAGACACAAAAAGGTTCATTAAGTTAAGAAATGGGGGGGGGGGGGGGAGGAGATCACATGGAAACCTCACTTTGCGCCACCCTCAGCTCGTGATCACCTTTAAAACCCCATTTCCCAATTAAAAACCTATGCGCCATTCCAATGGAAAATGAACAGTGACAGGTTTTTTTGTTCTTCCCATACTGCTCACTTCTAAACAACACAGAATAAAGTAAGGAAACGTTTATCCGTGGGTAGTGATTACATATTTCAACTCCGAGTGAGGTTGCTGCACAGTCAGTGCACAATCTGTGGTGACTGAAAAGCAAACCTGACAGAAATACTTTTGGATTTTTAAGGAAATTGTAGATGCAATTAAGTACTGCATGCTCAATAGGCAGCGGTAGCTGGGTAATGCATAGTAATACACTCTCTTTTTCCTCCTAGCCGAACATTAGCTTGAGTCTGGTGACTTGCTACTCGCTTGTATTTTAAAGACCCAAATAAGCATATACACATGAGCCTTTAAAGCTGCAGTTTCTGGTGCCGGTTAATTTAGACAGGCCTGGATTTCTTATGCTTTTTGAACCTTAGTAGATACAATTCTATTTTTAATAATAATAATGTGATGGACAACAGGCACAGCTTGTTTATAGGTGAATCCCAGGTGTCACACCTCAGAACCTGGTCCCACTGGCTGTGTGCCTTTTGGCAGGCTGAAGAGGTATCTAGCACGAAAGAGGGGGTCTCCTAAAGAGTAACTGACCAGTGTGTTTAGTCAAATATTCCAGATATATTAAAAAACCACCTGGAAAGTGAGATGAGAATTGTCCACTAAAACTATGCTGTATCCTCAGTAAACCATAACCTTGTTGGAATCAGTTGTTTCTTTTTCAAATATCTAGGAGTCCATGCATATCATCCTCAAAGTAATGTTACCCAACTATCTCCTAAAAGGAAATGCTGTCAAAAGCCAGCTGCAATGAAACTGGGAACAGGGTTAAGAAGAGACAGTAGGAGGGATGCAAAGTATCTGCAATTTTTAAAACAGACTTCTATCCTTTTGACTTTTCATGGCTGAGGAAGGGCTCCCGTCTGAAGTCACACCACAGCTTCTTTCCTTCCAATGGCCTTGTTCCATAGGCTATAGCAATCAGAATCTGTTTGGGGGTTTTCCATTTTATTTTCAGAGGATAGTAAACTATAGCTAGAACAAAAAGGGTGAAAACAGAGTGCGATTGGTGGAGGAATTTGATCCACTTCACATTTAAAGAGGAGCCTACCCAATTCACAGCTTCTAAAACAATACATGAATTGAAATGCAGCCACCCTCTGAAATTCGCATTTTCTGAATTTTGCAATGTGGTCCTCCAGTCAAGTAATATGTATAAAAAGGCGTACACTAGGGTAAGGGGCACATAAAAATGCAAAATACTGCAGGAAATTGCTTAGAAAAATGCATTATATTATGGAAAAATGGTTTTGAAAATGTGCCCATTAGGAGAAATTCTCACTAAAACGCTGGTGAATTTTCATGAAGGTGTTGGTTTTTTTAACCCACAAACTGATGTGGAAATGGCGCAACCTGAAGTTAAGAGTGGAAAAATGACAAATTGAAATAGAGAGATTCACCCACCCCTAAGGCAGAAGTCAGTTCCTTTTATGGTTGGGGGGGGGGCAACTAGACCAACCTTCCTTGACCTAGTGTCTTCTAAGTGTTCTGGACTACAACCTCCATCACCACAAGCCAGCATGAGTAATATATGAGTGCAGAGCACCAAATACTTTACACTGGTAGTTGGCATAGTCATGCAGTGAATTGGTAGAATTCTGGAATCCAGGTTGGGACAGAATTTGCCGTGTCTTGCCTTGGTGAGTCGTTTTGGGTGAGTTCTCCAAACTAACCTAGATTCTGTGAACCCTGGTTGAATATAAAGGAAAGCAAAACCTTGATTTGGATTCAAAATAATGGGGCACCTTCTGCATCCAGCTTCCGATAGGCAAAAGCTTTCTAGAAGCTGTAGATAAATGCAGTCCATTTAGAATGTGGTTTAGCAAGGACCATTGCTTTCTACTGCATTGCATCAACATTAGATGCCTTTCCCACAGCAGGGATGATAGGGCCATTTGGGTCCCCAATGGTCCACAAGCATCAATTGAAGTTTGAACGCACCACAGATGTAGAGAACCTTGAGGTGAGAGAGGAATCTCAGAGCAAGTTTTCTTTTGCATACTAGGTAGTTAAAATAGTGATGAAGCTGGTTGCTCCTTCTCCCAATATAGCATTTCACTTTTCCATAGGCTTTGAATAGATGTGAGTAAATGGGAACTAATTGACCTTCTGTCCTACTTGAGCTGGATATTGGGAATTGCTATCCTTATTCTTTTTGTCATTTTCAAACAGAGACCCGTACAAAATAATGCAGTGCTACCACCTCCCTATATCTTGATAATAACATTGAGTCTATGGTGTTGCAACAATAATAAGAAAAATACCTGTCAACACAGAATGATAAAAGGTAAAGGCTGTTTTTAATTTAAAAACCAGAAGGGACTCTTGTATGCATAAACCCTTGGCTACCTTATTTGGATATATTACATCACTTCTAATGACACACAGAGAGCAGTTGAAAAACAATCTTGCATTAAAAGGCTAACCTCCTGCAATATTTTCCGTGTTGCCTTGAAAGAGAGATAACCCTACAACCCAACCCCCAGTTTCTTTGTTTATTATTATGATATGTATTACTTGCTGGCATTTCCATTTGGATTATTTGAGCGAGGAAAGGAGAATGAAAACAACGAGGATTTTTATCATATGCAGCTAGCATTTTATTTCCGTTCCATTATTTTGTTTCACTATTTCACATTAAAATTTGCCGTGATAATATAATAATGACAATAGAGGAGAATTCAGATTGCATAGAAAATGCTCACGCCTTCCTTGTTTTGTTTTGTTTTGTTTATTTTCCTCCGACTGCTGGTTAGCCATAGAGAAGAAAAAGAGTGTGGGCAAGGAGAGGCCTGTTACGGCTGGAAAAGTTAACACACATAACTGGTGTGTGTGTATGTGTGTGTGTGTGTGTGATGTGATTTAAAGCAAAGGCAACGCAGCATGCAAAGGGAGCAATTTTCTGCCCCTCCGACATTACTTCAGGTGATGTTGTTCATCTTTTCCTGACTTGCTATGTCAAAGCCCAGAGCTGAGGTGTTCAGGGAATCCACATGCTGTAAGTGTCCAGCTGAAGAAAAAAAAGCACACACACACACACACACCTCTAGGAGATATCCCAGGGCTCACTTTTTCAGTTGCTCTGATTTACTTCAGACTGCACCTTCGGGGAATTTATGTCCTCCGTTGCTTAAGTTTCCCATTTCCTTTCTTGTCATCTTTAAAAATCCATTAAAGATTGCGGAGGCAGCTTCCACCGGCTTCCATTTACAAGGGTTTGAATTGGCCTAATAAAGTGTTCACTTTCTGAGGTGATCTGACTGGAGTCCCTCGCAGCACTGTGCTGCAGCTCAGCCGACATTTTAATTAGGCAAGGTGGCCGCCGCTCGAGAAAGCCAGGGCGAATCCAGCAGGGACACGGAGCAAATTTCCCTCCCACGAAGTTTATGATCGTCGTATTGGCGTTCCCAGTTGTGAAGACAAAAAGAAAGAAAGAAAGAAAGAAAGAAAGAAAGAAAGAAAGAAAGAAAGAAAGACCATGATCCAGAAATAGTAAAAATAAAAAAGGATGAAGTAAACATCCGAAAATAGGTTTTTATTTTTATTTTTAAAAATACCTCATGTTATTTTGGCTCATACATCTAAAGTAAAATGGCCAGGGTTAAATGCTGGCTAGCCTAGCCACTCAGTTAAAATAATATAATAACCCCCTAATTTGCTCAATGACCATAGGATTACTGACCTACTAATAGCTCAAATATAAATACCAATATACTCATCATCCTTATTTCTTTTTATTCCAAATCAGCTTCTTGCCCTGTATGCTTCCCCTGAACCGAGCACTGTAGAATTCACACAACTTTCTCTTGCAATTCAGCTTGCATTAAAATGCCACCTCACCCATCATATCACATTAATTCAAATTTGTCCATCATTTTTGCATGGTTACTGCTTTGCCTCAGGTATTAGAACTATAGCTTACCTGTCATTTCCTGCTAACATTGAACCACTTCTCTGTTTTAATGTTCCTGCAACAATTCTCTCCCCCCACCAATACCTGTTAAATTTTTTTGCCTGTGTTTGTGTACGCGCGCACACACACACACACACACACATTTTTGTTACATGCATCTGAGCAATAATCATCCATTTGCATTAAAAGCAAATGGAATCATTGCAAGGTCTACTATATTTTGTCAGGCAGGAGACAGATTTTGCACCTCTTAAACATGATTCCTGTTTTTTAACGTACTGTTCCAAGACAGGCAGATGACTTACATCATATTACATGTCTGTGTACTTGTGTGTAGTTAAGAAATGCAAGTTGCAAATTCTTAAATGCTTTAAGAAATGCCTTTGTCTTGCACGGTTTCACCAGGATTTCATTTTCCATATGTATCTTTTATGATATTTAATTGCCTTCTTCATAAAGAGGAGTTGATTTAAAGCAAGCTGCATACATGTCTATCACAGCAAACTTCAAAGGGCAGAGATGCTATGGCCCTGATCCAATGAGGACACGTAGGTGCATGAATTGGGATCCGGACTGGTGAAAGGTGCAATGAAACGCATGTCGTGTGTGTTCGATGCTCCTGTCCCATATCCTGCACCCAAAGGACACTGGTTGGATAACCTTGGTGGATTGTTTAGATATTGAGAGGACTGCAGTACAGTGGTACCTTGGGTTACAGACGCTTCAGGTTACAGACACTTCAGGTTACAGAATCCACTAACCCAGAAATAGTACCTCGGGTTAAGAACTTTGCTTCAGGATGAGAACAAAAATCGTGCGGCGGCGGCAGCATGGCAGAAACGGGAGGCCCCATTAGCTAAAGTAGTATCTCAGGTTAAGAACAGTTTCAGGTTAAGAATGGACCTCCAGAACCAATTAAGTTCTTATCCAGAGGTACCACTGTAGTTGGTGCTCAGCCCACTGTTACAAGGGAACATTTCTGGATTGAGGGCAGAGGGTCTTCTCATGATCTACAATTGCCTCCTGCAGAAGCCATTCCTTACAAGAAGCAAAGGTCTACTCACATTATATTTTTCAAAGGACAAAATGCTTCCCCCCGCATGCTATCATTTGTCTTCTTGAATGTCTGAGAAATACAACCAGGCCTAGATATAGATATGAAATATTTCATGTGCATGTATCCATGTATGAATATGCAGGGTAGCTGGCTATGGTCTTTTCAGACAACTTTCAGGTCTGCCTGATCCACAGTTCACTTAAGTAACAGTACTGGATTTATTCCTACCTGAGTCAAAGTGTCTTCAACTGATGCACTGGAACCCAGTGGGACCTGGGCTAAGATGGGACACGATGACAGCATTATCATCATACAAATAGATAGGAAAAAGTTAAGAAATGCATGTTTGCATTAAAAAAACGCTCTTGAGTCTGAAGAAGTTGGCAACTATCAGTCAGCACTAGGATTGGTCTTGGCACTTTAGCAGGTGAGGGGAACCTTTGTTCCTTCAGATGCTGCTGAACAACAACTCCCATCATCCCTAGCCATTGGCCATGCTTGCTGGGGCTGATGGGAGTTGTCATTCAGCAACCTCTGGAGGACCAAAGGTTCCCCAAACCTGCACTTTAGCTTCACTGGGTTGTGGACTGATTCGGTAATCAGTCATAAGCCTTCCACACATTTAGTAGGCGTCCAATCTAATACATGTACAGTGGTACCTCAGGTTAAGTACTTAATTCGTTCCGGAGGTCTGTTCTTAACCTGAAACTGTTCTTAACCTGAAGCACCACTTTAGCTAATGAGGCCTCCTGCTGCTGCTGCGCCGCCGGAGCCCGAATTCTGTTCTCATCCTGAAGCAAAGTTCTTAACCTGAAGCACTATTTCTGGGTTAGCGGAGTCTTTAACCATACAGCGTATGTAACCTGAAGTGTATGTAACCTGAGGTACCACTGTAAAATGATCTTTAGTCCTGTGCAACTGTGTGAAGGGTTACACTTTTTCAGCAACATTCCAAACCTGTTTACTCAGAAGTATGTCCATCTAACAGCACAATCTTCTCCATGTTTACCCAGAAATAATTCTGTGGAGTTTATTACAGTCGTACCTTGGTTCTCGAACACCTTGTGACTCGAACGTTTTGGCTCCCAAACGCCGCAAACCCAGAAGTGAGTGTTCTGGTTTGTGAAAGTTTTTTTGGAAGCTGAACGTCGGACGTGGCTTCTGCAGCTTCTGATTGAGTGCAGGAAGCTCCTGCAGCCAATTGGAAGCTGCACCTTGGTTTCTGAACGTTTTTGGAAGTCGAACGGACTTCCGGAACAGATTCTGTTCGAGAACCAAGGTACAACTGTACAAGGTTTATTACATAAGTTCAATTGGACTTTGCAACTCGGAAAGGTGTTTTGGATGACAGCCTTAGATCCTGGGACTAGCTTCTGAGTAAACAGCATGCTCTGTTGGTCTCATAATTCAGAGTGTGGAGTAGAGCAAAGGATGGCACTGGTTAAATACCATAGCTGAGTGGGAGGTAGAGCACATGCTTCGCATTTGAAAAGTCCCAGAGTTCAATCCCTAGCATCTTCAATTAAACCATCAGGTTGTAGGAAATGAAGGAAATGCTTGCTTTAGATGCTGGGGAGATGCTAGTCAGAGTAGACAATAGTGGCCCAGATAGATCAATGGTATGATTCAACATGAGGCAGCTTTGCAGGGATCTAGGGAATGCCCCTACTGGGACTCGGACTTGGGTCTCTCAAATGACAACAATGCTTCCTGCAGCAAACTTCCCTTGAAACTCAGGGGAGTTCCCACGACAGGCTTTGATACGCCCAGAGTTTGTGTGCGTGCAAGTGTGAGAGAGGTGAGAGCTGTCAAAAGCCCCACGGGGCACTCACAAGCCCTTGGGATATCCAAAGCATATGCATTGTGGCCTTTGAGCTTCTGTGTTAAATCAAAAGGTCCACGGCTTGAAATTCTCCACTTTAATCTGATACCTTGTAGTTAGATCAGCCTACGACTCCTCTTTTGCTCCCCCAAAGAACAGAAGAATGTTTTGCAGTGGTTTTCTGCATGATGCCCTTTCAGCAAAATGAGAATCAGGGGTCAGAACTCACACGGCAACATTAGTATCACAACCAGAATTTTTGTGCACATACCAGGACCGAGTCCAGAAGGTGGCATGGTTGCACATAGGTCAGGTTGGCCTTGAGACCAATGAAGACCACTTCCATTTTGCAGAGTGCCCAAAGAGATGGGATCCTACAAGAATCCACAGTTTTCATGCCATACTCTTCCAAATTTGGGGGACCCACTTAGGGTGCCGTGTCTGAGGGACCTCAGAATCCTCACACAAAGTCAGGGAACAAAAATCCTGGCGATGCCATACTTGTGCATTTGTTCAAATAAGCAGGATTTGATATTCATATACGTTTCTGTTTCAGCTCAAGTTTATGGCTCCAAATTCAACTTGAGACAGGGAAAAAATCAGAGCAAAGCTCCTCTTTCATCACTTTAAAGCTAATGACATATTGAAACATTCATCACAGCCTTGCAATATGTATTGCCTTTTATCCAGGGTTTTTAAACCGTCAAAAGCATCCCATCAGATAGCAAATCTCCAGTGTGATGTTTCCCCTATAATTAAAGTGGACAGAGTTTTTTGGGTGGGGGCACAGGGAAAGGCTAAAATATGTCACTAAACTGCAAATAATATTAAATGGCATTATCAATAGCAGAGTCCCAGAGTTTGCATATTAATTGTTGAAAGGTGTTAATTTCAGTGTTTTAAGCTTGCAATCACAAGCTTGTTTACATGCGCCGTTCCACCTGGACCTGTTTGGAGGTTTGTCAAAAACCTAACAAGCAGAAAAAGATTGCATTTGAAAATACGCATGCATGTTTAATTAAGCTAGGGCCACTGAACCTTCCTCAATATATTTAGCTGTTGAGATTTCAGCACCAGCAGAGCATCAGGCATTATCACCTTTTGAAGTATTGTGGAATCTTTAATATTTAAAGCACAAAGCAGACTTTTAATATAAAATTCTAGCAGACCATAGAAGATTAAAGATGCATTCTAAATGTGACAGTTTGTAAATGGCATGCCAAGTATTAAAAGGAAACCCCCCTGATACTTTGCAGCATATTTTCCAGGTGTATGCTAAATTATGAATACAATTAAATAGCTGTAATTATTCTCAGGGAATGGGCTGCAATCTAAGTGCCCCACCCTCCGTAAAAAAAGAAAAGAAAAAGTGATTAACTCTTAATACAGGGAAGTAGCAATGTGTGTACTACCAGACTGTTTAAACATTCCTTCCTTACAGCAGAACCTGATGTTAATTTTTACTATCCACTCAGGACCCTACTCAACATAAACAGAGATGTGTTACACATGCAAAACTCGAGCGCAGGCTGTCAGATCAGTCCTGCAGTCTATTTGTTCACACCAGCGATTGCTTATCACACAGTACATCAAAAATTGCACTCAGTGCCACTGGTGGCACATTTTATGCACCAGATAACATGGCGTACAAGGGTCGTATCCAGAGCTTTTGCAGGGGTGGAAAGGAAGCTCAGGTATCTGGATTAAAGCGCCCCCACAAAATGGCTACTATGGGAAGCAAAAGAAAAGAGGTGACTTTGTACCAATGCACCATACATATATAGTTCCACCGGTGCTGTGTGACTTCTGTTTCCAGTCCTTCCCACATGCTCCCCACATCTGCTCTAGAGGATCTGGTAATCCTGGGGAAGCTGTTGGAAACAGGTTTAATTGTGTATGAGTCTTTGTGCAAGTCTCTTGTGGGTAGTGTTCTGTTAGACTCCAACTTGGGAATCCACCTCTCATGCTTTAGCCACGCCCAGGGCTCCCCCCCCCCAGCCTAGACCTCACTGGAACTCAGTTCCGGCACCTCTCAGATGGGCGCCCTTGGCATTATGAGAGAACAAGGGAGGTGTTTGAAACAAGGGAGGCCTTTGAAAACCCCACTAGCACCTCTCCTGGACACTGGCAGTAAAAACAAGACCGCAATAAGTCAAATAACAATTTCATTTTCTTTCATGGACCACAAAACCAGTTGTGGAATGGCTAACTCTGTCTAACGGTAGAGCCGGCCCTGACTGATCTGATAATTTACAGTAAAGAACCCAGGTGATGAAGGAAAAAGCAGCGTAGCATTGTGTTGTTTCCCAAGTGCCACAAGTAGGGCTGGTCTGGACTTTTAGGTGTTCTGAGAGCATCTCCTTTCTCCTCAATGTATCCTCTGCTCGGCAAAATGTGTTGCTCTTACCTATCCAGCAGGTAAGTTGAAATGCCAGAGGATAAAATCAAGTTGCCTACGAGGCCATCTTTCCTCTGTCTGGTGCCCGTCCTGATGTTTGGGGCTACAGCTCCCATCATCAGTGATGACTGGCCATGCTGATGAGACAAAACTGGAGCTGGAGTCAACAAGGTTAGCAAAGGCTAGACCAGGATTTTGAAGCAAGTGGAGATTTAAGACTGGGCATGGGAAGAACGCCAATGAGATTCGCTTCAACATCCAGGGCCTGAGAGGGTTCCAAGCCGTCTTTTGTGGAGTGAGCTGCATATGCACATTGCTGGGGATCTTGACAATTTGACTAGGAGAGTGAAGTCACTCATTTCATCTCATCCTGGAGTTCATGTTCTTTGTGAATGAATGGTAAACAGCATACAGTGGCACCTCTGGTTACGAACTTAATTCGTTCAGGAGGTCCATTCTTAACCTGAAACCATTCTTAACCTGAGGTACCACTTTAGCTAATGGGGCCTCTCACTGCCGCCGCGCAATTTCTGTTCTCATACTGAGGTAAAGTTCTTAACCCAAGGTACTACTTCCAGGTTAGGGGAGTCTGTAACCCGAAGTGTTTATAACCCGAGGTGTTTGTAACCTGAGGTACCACTGTACCATATTTTTCTGTGTATAACATGCACCCATTTATAAGACTATCCCTATTTTGGGGGACTCAAATTTAAGAAAATGGGGGGAGATGGCCCAGAATTGTTGAGCTTTCATGGGGGGGTTGCCGAAAATTACTCACACAAATGGAATACACTGAAAATAATGCGTGTCGCTGATGCCAGCAGCCATCTGCCCACTCGCCGCAAGCAGCCAGCAATCACAAGCCCAGTTGCCTCAGTGGTAGCCAATCCAAAGCAGCCCTTGCCACAGCCACCAATCACCCACCCAATCGTGGCTGCAACCAATCACCCGGGCCCCCTCTGCACTATCCATGTATAATACGACCCCCAGTTTTTTACATTATTTTCAAGTAAAAAAAACCTCGTCTTATACACGGAAAAGTATTGTAATCCCTGACATGTAAGGTGGCCACACGTCCCATTTTACAGAGGAACGTCTGCTGTTTGAAGGGTTGTCAGAGGAAAGGCCTCTGAAAAGCAGCCCATTCTAAGGTGGAATCTACACACATATAAAAACCATTCTGAAAATGCTTTTAAAAAAAAAAGCATTCTAAAAAATACATTGACTTTTCCATAAGGCTCACAATCGCCATCTAGTGTCACATTGTATATTGCACTTAAAACACACTTAAAACGTTTTATTTGCAGCTGTACAGCTGAGTCCCAAGTCTGGTTTATAGATACAGGGAGAAAGATATTGTCCATCAGCATCATATGCCCTTTTAAAATGTGTTGGGGGTTTTATTGGGTAGTTTTTGTTTTTATCTTGATTATGCATTTTGTGTTTTTATATTGTGATTTCATCTTGTGAACCGCCCTGAGACCTGCAGGTATACAAAATTAATAATAATAATAATAATAATAATAATAATAATAATAATAATAATAACGGCAGCTGACTGTGCAGGCACACAGCTCACTCAGTCACAGCCTCCTCCTGCTATGACGAGATGAACCATGACTCCACTTAAATTATGGCAATTACTTCTGCATTTGCACCTGTGCATGCAAATTTGCATATGCAAATTTCATGCAAATCTGTGTCCTCTTTCCGTCCCCTTCTTTGGGGATGTATAAGTGACCAATTTGCTGATGTGACGAGGCTGGTTCAGTACTTTATCTTGGCACCTGTAGACTGACATACTAAAACATTTCAGTATTCCTACATGCCTTTATTTTTGTTCTCACCCAGCCTAAGAGAGAAAAAAGTGGTATTTGCTGCCGATACACACAATGAGCCACTAGGTGGCGCTTGTGCAGGGAGGTTACACTGTGAACCTTATGGCATCCCACTAATGCTAGCTATGATGGAAGTTCTCCCTCTCTGTATGTGCTAAATAAGCAAACTATATAATAATAACTAATGATAATAAACTATCTTTAATAAATAAATAAAAACTTCATTTGGAAGTAAGTCCAGTTAATGTTGGTGGAACTTACTTTCAGGCAGGCGATTAGAGTCATAGTCTAACGACACATTCCTAACTATGCTTACTCAGAAGAAAGTCAAACTGGAGAGTTTGTTTCCTTGCTAAAGCTGCCTGGGATTTCAGCGTAGCCGCTTGATCTTGTGTGGATTTCTCAGTGCCTAGGCCCATTGAAAACCACTAGGCTTGTCCCAACTAGGGAGGACTGGCAAGGTAAGTTGACACAGAACATGCAGAACTTGCAAATTTAACACATAGAATAAGAGAGAAAGAAGAACATATGTTTAAAGAAGAGTGGAAAACACTGTATACAACTGAAATGCTGGCAGCACTAAGATAAATTCAACAGAGTAAGATAAATTCAACAGAGTAAGATAAATTCAACAGAGTCAAATATTAAAAAGTTAAAAAGTCATCACCTCCCTTTTCTTCATAGAAATAGAGAAATGTTTGTGTGGGCAAATAGTCTTCCAAAACAGAATTTTCAAATTGTCTCACACCAGATGTAGAGCCTGGTCCATTAAGGCCAATGCTCAACCACCTCAGCCAGCTCCTACTTACCTGCCTTCTTACTTACAACCAGTTAGGGGGTAGTTCTTACTGGCTCTGCTGCCACCTACTGGTGGTCTCCCTGCCTTCTGCCCAACCAGTCCAAATGTGCACTAGGCAGCACTCCTAAGCACTCCTGATACTTGGGAGAGGGTACGAGTTGTTACACAGGGGAGGAAAGAAAGGTAAGATCCCATTGCACAAGCAGAAGTCCTCTCACGCAACATTCAAGTCCACTCAATATCCTTCAGACGTAAAGAAGAATGAATTCTGCCTGATCATTTCCTAAGATCAAAACAGATAATAATTTAAAGACAACAAAAGTTACACTGTGATTTGTTTCCTTTTCAGGTCTTTCTTACACTGTTAACCTTTGTAACACAGAAAGCATGATTGGGCAAGCACCTCATATTAAATATGCAGCCGCTTTCTCTCTTAATAACAATAAAAAGGAAAACCCAGGTCATGCTTTCTGCCCGATTTTGCCGGAGTTAGATTGCGTGTGTTCTGCATGTGATTACAGACACTCACTAGTATGTGTCTGAGGCTTATATGAAATTACGTTTACAAACGGAAAGCAAATATAAGAACATGAGGCATGAGGAAAGCAGGCGAAAGTAGAGCGAGAGGGAATCAACTGAGAGGAAGCAGAAATTTGAGCTTTCTTGAGGCCTCAGCAGAATGACGTTGCCATCATGTTCAACAGACAAACAGCATCACTACTTTCAGCATACAGGGCTAACCCCCTTCAAAACAACAACATCCTCAGCACAGTATTATCCTTATTAATAATAATTGCATCGAGTCACCATTTTATACCAAAAAAAGTGCCTCAAAGTGACTTACAACAGCATCAAGCACAAAACAGTTAAAAACAAGAAAAGAAGAAAACAAAATACAATTCCAAAATTCTTAAGGTCCTCATTCAATCTACTGTGGCGCTAGAATTTTAGCTGTGTGGTGGAATTTCCATATCCTTTCTCCCTCCCCCCCCCCCGAGACAGCTACATCCTGGGGTTCCCCCTATACTCCAGAGCAAATTTTGGTGTGTTTCACCCCCACAAACCAGTTTTGATCCAAATCGAGAAAAAGAACAACCTATCTAGTTTTTAAATTGGTAATGTGTACACAGCCTTACTATGAATCGATTGATCGATAAAACCAGCCTGGAATTAATACATTCCTGTATATGGAATGTGAGTTACTATTGCAATTGTTGCTAGTGCTGGCTGCCAGCAAGCCACCCAGTGAAGCTCACTTAATTAATATTTCTTTTTTTTTTTTTTTGAATGTGATTTGAAATGTGCACCTGTTGAAAAATACATCTCACCATTTCTCTAATGCTGCTGCTATTCTGGTGAATAAAATGAGTGCACCTTTCCTTACCTGACTCATAACCTCAGCAGAGAAGATAATAATATTTATGTATGACAACAGCGTAATTTAAAAATCTGTTACTGAATCCCATATTATTTTTTCGCAGCATACACACACACACAGACACTGGTACCTCAGGTTAACAACTTAATTTGTTCTGGAGGTCCGTTCTTAACCTGAAACTGTTCTTAACCTGAGGTACCACTTTAGCTAATGGGGCCTCCTGCTGCTGCCGCGCCGCCAGAGCACAATTTCTGTTCTCATCCTGAAGCAAAGTTCTTAACCTGAAGCACTATTTCTGGGTTAGCGGAGTCTGTAACCTGAAGCGTATGTAACCTGAGGTACCACTGTGTGTGTGTGTATATGTGTGTGTGTGTGTGTGTGTGTGTGTGTGTATGAGAAATGGAATAAAGGTTATTGAAAAATGTGAATGTAAACTGGCAAATGGGTTGTCAATAGGGCATTAGGTAGAGCAGCCATTTCCAACCTGGTGCCCTCCAAATGTTTTGACTACAACTCCCATCAGCCATAGCCAGCATATGACCATCTTCTAGCACAGAACCATAGAGTTGGAAGGGACCCAAAGGGCCATCTAGTCCAACCCCCTACAATGCAGGAATCTCAGCTAAAGCATCCCTGACAGATGGCCATCCAATCTCTGCTTAAAAACCAACTATGAGGGAGAACCTCCTGAATGAGACTGTTCCAATATCAAAGAGCTGTAAAACATGTGTGCTAAACAGTAGAAGCCATCAGTACACAAGTGATTCCACAATATTTACGATTTCACTTCACAAGCACGATATACATTACACCAACTATGAAAAACAGGAACTTTTCAGTGAATGCTGACAATCATATTTCAATAACTGCCAACAGTCTGCTCTGTTTCTCTGAATTTTCAAACTTTGCAACCCTCGACTGGCATTGTGAATGTTCGCATCTGATCCTTCGCATCTTCCAAATTCCAGACATTTGCTGGGACATAAATATTCACTTTCTGTGTGCCCACAAATGCATATGTGGCTGAGCTCTACTTCTATATAATTGATCCCTTCAGTCTTTCTACCATATGCAAGAGCTGTTAAGTAAAGGAGAAGTATTTTTAATATTATCCTCATAATTGATTGTGGTATGGTCTGAGCTGGAGGATGCAGTCACCTCTTTGAGAAGCAGGTTCTTTTCTGGCCAGTACTTTGATAATAGACTCCTTTCAGTAGTACAGCTTATCCGTTGCCCCAGGTCCGGTCCCTGACACCAGCAGGCAGAGCTGTCGGAGAGCAAATGCCAATCAGCATGGATAATATTGGCCTAGTTGGGTCTCTGGTCTGACTTGGTATCAGCCAGCTTTCGATGTTCCCATGTTTGGTCGTTTCCAATTGGATCCAGTGTATCATTTTCCCTCTGGAAGGAATTTGACAGGACTTCGTATCTTTTGCTGTGATCAGCTACATTTGCCTGATACCACAAGTGCATTCAGTACATTTTCCTGTAGTTTCTCCAAACAGCAATGTGCCTCGGTGGGTTTAAAGCCCCCTTGGCCGACACTGTTTTCGTACAACACTTTTCTATGTCTAGAACTTCTCTCCCTTTTATCGATTTATGATCGAACAACCAATACCTTTTTGTTGTGTTTTAATTTAAATAGGTTTGGGTGTAGCAACAGAAACACATCAGAGGGGTTCAGGCTGGCTCCCCCACCCCCTCCACATTTTTCCCCACATCCTGGGTGAACATATACTTAGATCCCCCAAGCATAGTGATAATTTCTTCCTTACCAGCAGAGCTAGTCATTATTTATTACATCACTCTATCACTTCTTCAGTCTCTCCTAGTGGGAACATTGCAGTAGCTGCCGGCTGGAAAATTAGCCAAGGGAACTTCTTCGGTTGGTCTCTTTCCTCATTATACTAGTAAAAAAAAAAATGTGGTTTTTTTTAACTGTGACATTCTATCGCTCCATCTCTCAGCATATATATGTGTGTCCCTCTCTCGTCAGGTCGGAAGCACACTATAGGGGCTAATAGTGAGTAATTTAACTCACCCAACGTTCCAGCTCCAGCTCTTTCTCAAGACTAGCAGTGGCAGAACACTATGTTCCTGCTACCTCCTATGATAAGCGGCACTTTCATGTTTATGCGTCGCCATTCTGCTTCCATTGGTTTGTTTTTGTACCAAAGGTGAGCATGATCCTATTTCTTTCTCTACCAAAAGGGAGCCACCAATTTTGCAGGCAATTAAGGCAAGCTTTGAGCGTTGGTGAGGAGGTTGCTTGGAAAATAAAACTTTTGTGTTTGTAGGGTATTGCATGATAACTTGAGGGGTCAGGGAGATGGTGGATGATACACCAAGTTGGTGCAGCAATAAAAAAAAATAAGAGAATGGTAGAAGTTGCAATAGTCAGAGAATTCAACAGAGGAAGTGTGGAATGGCAAATGTTTTCGTCATATTGAGTTGGATCTAGGCTAAGTTAGTTAAACTTATTTCCCCTTAATGGAACACCGGCTGAAATCTGAAATCTGAAATGTGGTGGGATGGAAAGATCTATTATTTTCATTTTTCTGTCTCTCATTCATCCAGTCTTAAATTGAGTTCCCCACACTTCTGCAGCCATTTGCAATTTTTTTAAAAAAATAAATCACCATGAATTTTTTTTTTAGCACTTATGTGTGAATTTCTCCTTGCAAGCACATTTTTGAATGAAGTTTTGATTATCGTATACAATTTGTAAGCAATCTCTGCTAATATATTGCATTTTATTATATTTTCAGTAATATATTCATTTGTATAACACTCCCCCAATATATTCTTTTTACTTCTCCTTCTTTTTTGTAAATATTGTTTGGTTGAAGAACTGCATCCAAAAATTCAGATCGCATTTTATTTTAGATTTGGCATAAAATGCAAGCTGAAACAAATTTCTCCCCCGTCCATACTTTCAATAACCGGAATTAAGCGCTACTAATTTAGTCTGTATCCAACCCATCATGTTTGGATGATATCCTGAGACATGGGTGTGTTCATCTATGTCTTCCCAGTATGGTGCTGGAATCACATGTTCAGATTTGCATCACATTGATCTCACAACATGCCTTCTTGCATAACTCTGCAACTTGTGGCCCACCAAGATGAATAGGTCCTGCATCGACAATCATCCCTGTTTTAGCAGTCCTATGCAAGGGAACAGGTGCCCACACATAGTGGCATGCATTTGCTGGGGGCGGGCGGATGTCACATGTTGTAAAGGCATGATGTACCCCCCAAGTGATCATTGTGTCAAGTTTCATTTTTCTAAATTGCATTTGGAATCTTTAGAACTGAGGGACAATGTCATAATAGCACCATATGTACAGTAACCAATGAGTTGTTTATGTATATAGGTAAATTAAGACGACCACTGGTTGTTCCAATGCAGAGCCCGAACTAGGAAGCTGGAGTCTAATTTTAACGTCCAATCAAATCATTTCTAATTTTTTTATGTCTTCTGATTCCCTTCTATTATTCCTATATTACTTGCAACTTTAAATACAATTTGTCCTCCATCAACAGAAATATTGTCCTAGCAGTAGGTAGCTTGCAGCTGCTCTACCTATTCAGAATCAAAATTGCTCTAGTGGTATAAGGAGATAAAGGTCCTTGAGGACATTCCCTCCCCCCCACCCATTGTCACATCTTCGCCATCCCTTGCTATTCACGCTGTGTGTTTAATTTGGCCTGTATGATCCAACAGGCCTAATTGGCGCAGTAACTTGAGTGTACCTAGTAACACAGATGTCAAAGATGCTGGACGTTGCCCAAAGGGTAGAGGGGAGAGGACAGTAAACAAAGACCCTGGTGTCTTCCACCCTGGAATGCCCACTTTAGCGTTTATTCTCTTCTTCTTGAATTGTAGTGGCAGTGCTCTGAGCAAGTTAAGTAACCAAAGTGTTCCTCCAGCATCGCATTCATGTTCTACCACCACTCTGATGACCACCCATGTAATTCAAAGAGATAGGGTAAAAACTTACCTCTAGGTATGGAAAAGAGAGGCACTCTTTTTAGAAGAGACTGCAAACAGAACAATGACAATTTCTGTCCTTAAGTGCAATCCTAATGCTCTTTGTTAATGTGTGTGTGTACCTCCTTCCTTGACTAGTTATAAAAAAGCAAAACAGAACTATCTCTGAGAAGGTCATTTAAATATTCCCTTTATGTGCAACGTAGGATCGTACTCAGTGCTATTTCATACAAAAAGAGGGACCAGAATTCACCATGAACACCTTCCCCGTTCTCTTAGAATGGCAATGGCGCCCACCAGAGAGGTGCTGGCACACAGCTGAGAGGTGTCAGAACTGAGTTCCTGTGAGTTCACTTTGGGGGGGAAAGCCCTGATCATACTGATCTCTCAAATTCAAATTCAAAACAATCCAAATTTGAAAAGTGCACAATGAGAAAAAGTGAGGGAACAGACCCCCTAACAGGCCTTCATTATATGCTTGACAGGTAAAAAGAGAACTTAATTCAGCTGCATCAGTACTGATGATCTTCCATCAAGATTGCAGTTTAAGAACCGTGATTCTACAGTGAAGTGGAGGGTGTATGCGTGACCAAGGGGGTATGGTATATTTAGCCGAGAAGAGTGGTTCATTTATTGCTGCTTTATGACATGCTAGTGATTCTCCTCCTCCTCCTCCAGCACAACCCAGCCATACATATTTGCCAGCAGGCTTGAAGAGGAACAAGATTTAAGAGACTTGTTCAGGGTCACCCAAAGGAACATGCAGGTCTATCTATGCCATTTTCTCAAGGGCAAACTATGAACTGGTTGCTCATTTGAGTTCCAACTTGCTTCCGGTCCTTTGCTCCAACCCCCAGACCTTTTATCCTCTGTCTTCCTTTGTGACAGCATGAAAGTGCAAGGTTCATGGAAAAGCCAACCAAGTTCTTTGTGAAATGCACATGTGCTCATGTTATAACTTAAAGAATGTACCATATTTTTCCATCTATAAGACTCCCCCATGTAGAAGACTCCCCCTATTTTGGGGGACTCAGATTTAAGAAAATGGGGGAAGATGTATCCGTGTATAACACCCCCTATTTTTTGACATTATTTTTTAGGAAAAAAACCTATACACGGAAAAATACGGTATGTGGGCAGATTCTTAGGTCATTTTCTTTTATTTGCAAAACCACCATGTCTATATTTGAATCCACAACAAATAACATCTTCTGCTAAATTGAAAATGCATCATAAATTGACTTGCATGGTCTGCAGCTAGACAACTTAAGGGTTTAAATATAAAAAATTAATTAAGATGGAAGGAAATAAAGACAACAAATTGAAATTTGCTATTGCAGAATAACAACAACAGTACATAGGAATGTGGGGTGTACGGGAGGGATAGTCCCTCTGGTGGAGCACATGTTGTGCATCTTCTGGGTTGTTTGTCCACCTTTGGTCCCCACCCTGCAATCTGCTCTCACCTGTAGCTCTTAGAAGCTGTCAGTATGTAACAGTAGCTACAACCTGGGAACAACTTTGACTGGCTGACTAAACCAGGTGAGGATAGCCAATGGGTCTCAAACCCTCAGTGAGTTAAGGACTTCCCTGCATGTGAAGACAGGCTCCAGTGGATTGAGTAGATAAGGCCAATAGTGGGTCCATTGGCCAAGAAGGTGGTTTCTGCATGTGCTGTAGAGGGAAGTGAGGGGCAGATGGGGCTTGTCAACCTAGGAAGGTAGCCCATCTAGGAGAAGGTAAACTCTGGTGCTAAACTTCCACTGCCTTGTGGGATATCTTTGGGAGAAGAAAGGGCTAAGGAGTAAACCCTACACATGTCCGGAGTAGAGTTCCTAAGACAGTTGGATGGCCTTCTTATGGCAATTCCTGCAGCCAAGCTGGCGACAGACATATTGCTCTGCTTTTCTTTGGACCACATCAGGAAGGCCAAAGGGAGGTCTTGTTGTCTGGGCAGCCCAGGACCTCCATACACTCTGCCCAAGGAGGTCACTTTAGTACTGCTTGCACAGTGGTTTGACTTCACCCCTGGTGAACAAAGGAGGCCGCCTTATACCAAGTCAGACCATTGGTTTACTCATTATTGTGTACACTGATGTGCAAGTGGCACTCCATGGTTCCACACTGAGTCTGCCCAAGTCCTACCTGGGGGTGCCAGGGATTGAACCTGGAACCTTCTGCATGCAAACCAGATTCTCTGCCACTAAGCCATAGTCTTTCCTTGTAGTACTTCACTGTAGCAGCTCACAGCTAATCCTGATGGGCAAAAGCTATTTTGGAGACCAGGAATTCAAACAACAAAGAACTACTGCTTGTATCACACTCCCATGTGAAAGTGTGGTGTACTGTGTTTGGCTGTGGAGCAGACTCCCATGGGAGGTGGTGGACTCTCCTTCCCTGAAGGTTTTTAAGCAGAGGTTGGGTGCCCTTCTGTCACGTATGGCCTAGCTGAGATTCTTGCATTGCAGGGGGTTGGACTAGATTATTCTACAACTCTATGATTCTATGATGATAGAGTTGCAGCTGTTATGTTACCTTCACAATGTGGAAGCTGCTTTATCCTGGACCATGAATGTACCAGCAGAAACCCCAGGTCACGTGGAACACCCTAATTTTTTTTAGGTGTTGTCTGTTTCTTTTTTTAAAGAAGCACACTACAATAAATTTCAGGGCATCTAGTTTTCCTCCCCTTTCAGTTAATAACAAAAACTCAGTATGATTAAAAACAAAACAAGAAAACTGCATGTAAAAAATGGTTCCTGGAAGTTGCAAGGCAATTTGAAAGTATAGATAATAGAGGATATAGCACTGCTTCAAAACAAACTGTTTTTCAGCTAGAAAGTGCTGGTTTATACAATGATTTTACCACCATTAGACCTTTCCCCTCTAAATGCAGGGCAAGCATGCATTTGTGGCAGAGAAATTGGTTTTAAATTCTATCACCCTCTTCCACATTTTCCCAGGAGAATGACTGGACCTTGAAAGTGTGAGGAATTGATCCACTTCTTAAGTGCCTTGACCTTCCCTGCTTAGATTACCTATTTTCATATCCTGATTAGCCAACTGCAATTCTGCAGCCCAGCTAATCAATGCCAGGGCCATTTACAACGCAGAGAGGTCCCACCACATGGTCACTTAGCGGCTTGCATGAGATGCAGAGAAAGACTTACCTGATATGGAATTATACCGCAGCATATTTACATTTACCCGTAACAAGGAATTTGATCAGGGATGTCAACTGATTAAAGAACTTCCATTTGATTAATTTGCCCGTCCATTAAATCCAACATCATAGTGTTGGCTGTGGCCAGGAGAAGGAGCCACAGGCTAGCTGATGGGTCAGCATTCTCAGGGACTTGGTAGGGAGCATGATGGGAAGGTTGCCTGCACTCTCTTAAAGGAACTTGCCAAAACAATCACTGCATTGAATAATGGAGTCATGCTGAATGATGCGTACATGGGTATCTATGAGGCAAGATACAGTGACAACAGCAAGAGACTTTATGGAGCTAACGGAACTGAACAACAGGGGCAAAGCAGCTGCTTCCATGTATTTCTGAAGGCATGGGCCACTCCCACTCTCAACATGATTGGCTGTCTAAACTCCCAAGCTGCGAATCGTAACTCAGAGTTTAAGAGCCAATGCCAGTAGCCCAAACCCTGATAATGCTACGTGATTGGATATCATGTATTGAATCAGAACACAGGGGCTCAGAACCCATAGTCTAGACTCAAGCTCAGGCGAACACAGAGCACTGAATACATAGCACTGAAGATGACAGTATCATTGTTTAGTAACTGAAAGCAACAAAAACCACAGAAAAGTATTAGGGCTTCAACCAGGATTGTGGGACTTTTTTCTGGCTGAGCACCACCTTCCCTTCTAGGCAACCAGTGGTGGGTGGGTGGGGCTAGAAGCAAAAGCAAGTGGAGCAACCAAAGTTAATTTGCTCCCACACGTCTCTGTATCCTCCATCCACACAAGCAAGAGGCGTTGTCAGGGCTCAAGGACACATGCCAGCCAGGCAAAGAATGCGCAAAGCAGGGCTGGCTAGGGGGGTGGCCTTGGGAGAGCCACCTTTGGCCCTCAGGCCTGAGGTTCCCTATTCATAGCTTAAACGGAGGCCAGGGAGGGGGTGTGTGTGTCAAGGAGATGTCAGCAACCCAGGTCCACCACAGGGCAGGCATACCCAAGGGAGGCACAGAATGAAACTAGCTTTTTATTAACATAAAATAGCAACACAGGAGAGTCCTCTGGTTTGCCTTAATCCAGCTTGAGATGTTGCTGAAACTGACCAGTAGCTCTGCCTTTCACCCTCTGGCCTCTCACTCTGCATCCCGCCCAAGGAGATGAAGGCTGTGTTGATGAGGGGGAGCTCCTCCTCTGGGCCTTTCTGGCCCATTGCTCAGCAACGTGCAGGACTCTTCTCGAGCAGGGTGTCAGAGGGGGAGACAAGCCAGCAGGACTGGGACTGTCCTGCTGCTGTGTAGCAGGGCAACCTTTGACTCCTCTCTGCCTGAGAATCGGCTGTGACTCTCAGCCTCTACCCCTGTCCTGGAAGACCGTCCTTCTCCTGACCCTTCTTGATCACTCAACCCCCTGCATCTAGCACCTCCCAGCTTGTCCTTCCCCAGACTGATCTTCAGTGTCCCACCACCAGGATCTGGGATCTAAGTCGTCATCTTCTGTGCCCTCCCTGGGCAGGTAGATCCCACCACTCTTCCTCTGCCAATCCTTGACAGGGGGAGGCTGCAGCAGCTGGCCTTATGGGATGCTATCCTCTGGATCCTGCAGGCCCTGTTGGACATTAAAAGAGACATGGATCTCCCGTTGCTCCATATTTCCCCCCTCCCTCTCTTCTACAGATGTCTCTTCATCTAAGATATATATATTTTAGGTCCCACCTAATTCTTTGGACTGTATTAATTTTAGTCTGATTTTAATATATAATTCTGCTGTAACCATACCCTCCAAGTGTCCCAAATTTGCTGGGATGGCCCCGGAATTCCTAAAGCTGTCGCAGCTTCTGATTTCATCCTGGGGTGCCCTGATTTCCCCCAGTCAGTAAATGGGGGCTACAGAAGCCTCTTTCTCTCTGCACTGGTTGACTGGATTGTGTAAAGTAATAGGAGCTAAAAGGGATTGCATGGAGTTTGAAGATTATCTTTTTGAACTGGGTGTTCAAATGGCAAATGCAATTCGATGTAAGCAAGAGTAAAGTGATGCACACTGGCGCAAAACAAAAAACCAACCCCCCCCCCCTTATTTCTCATAAACATTAATTAGCTCAGAACTGGTAGTGGCTTATTAAGAAAGAGATTTTGGAGATACTATGGATAGCTCAATGAAAACGTCCACCCAGTGTGAAGAAGCTGTGAAAAGGATGCAGTCCAGGTTTGGGATTGTTAGGAAACGGACTGAAAGCAGAACAGTCACTATCCTAAAGCTGTTATACAAATCTATGATGCAACCACTGGACTAGAAGAGTCCAGCTTGGTTACATCTAGTAGGTGTGTATCAGTTTAGGGGGCATCTTTTTAGCTTCCTGTGCTTGTAAAAGTCCTTGACAAAATGGACACGGGGATCAGACAGACTCATAATTTTAAACAGCAACAATGAAGTATATTTGGCAACAGAAGAATCATAGAATTGTAGAGTCGGAAGGGATCCCAATGATCATCTAGTCCAACCCTCTGCAGAGCAGGAATCTCGGCTAAAGCATCCCTGACAGATGACCATCCAACCTCTGCTTAAAATCCTCCAAGGAAGGAGAGTCCACAACCTCCCAAGGGAGACTGTTCCACTGTCGAACAGCTCTTTCCTTATATCTTAATCTCCTTTCTTGTAACTTGAAGTCGTTGGATTGAGTCCTATCCTCCAGAGTGCTCCAATTGGAGAACAGCCTTTGCCAAAGGTGTCTGGACTTTGAGGACGCTCAAACTCAGGACGAAAACGAGAAATGTGCTAAGAGGAAGGCATGTTTGGCAAACCCTCACCATGATCAACTCCCGCCTGGAAACCTATGTGGAAGGACATGCAGATCCAGAATTAGCTTCCACAGTCACTTATGGACTCACTGTTAAGACTGTTCATTGAAGACAACCTTATACGGCTACGAGTGATGGCCAGTCAGAAAGTTTTTCCCTATGTCTTAACCTCCTTTCTTGTAACTTGAAGTCATTGGATCGAATCCTACCCTCCTGAGCAGGAGAAAACAAGCTTGCTCCAACTTTCATATGACAGCCCTTAAGATATTTGAAGATGGCTATCACATCTCCTCTCAGTCTCCTCTTTTCAGAAGAGAAATGGCATTAAGGAGAATTAGTGACGGCACAAGAGGATGAGAGCTCAGACTCATAGCTGGAATGCACCTGGAGTTGCGCATTTAGTACTGTGGGCCTAATTCTGTGCAACTCCCTTCCAGCTAACATCAGAATGACTCCCTCCTGTTAAACTTCAGGTGCTTGGCCTTTCAAGTTCATCAGACCTTTTAAGGATGCTCTTTTGCAATTTGTATCTAAATCCACTGGGAAACTTGATTAAGTAGTGCAAATATGGCTGAAATAATGATGGTGAGGATGAAAGGGTTCTGTGACCATCCATTCATTTGGAGGTATCACAGACCTCTGCTACCTGATTCACACAGTTTTCCAGTGAACTCAAAGCTTTTGGACTTTTTTTTTAAAATGAAAGGGCTAACACTTCCTCATGTCAACTGCTCTCAACATAAAGTAGTTCTGGCATTGCCCAATGGCCGAGCCCCATCTCCCCTACCAAAAAAAGCATTTCATTCTCCTCCCTATCACGTGAATTGGGCTCCAAACAGTCCCAGTGGTCCTCTTAGTGAAATTTTCACACTGAACAAACAAAAACCACAATGGAGTGAAGGGGGTTGAAAAACATCACAAAGAACTTGACCTTTGTGTTGTTGAGGGGCACATGGCGCATGAAGTGGCGCCGTTTTAAAGAGAAAAGCTTTACATGCATTAAATGCTCCCTTGAGAATTGGTGGTGATCCCAAGTGCATATAAATGGTTAAGTTTTTGTTTTTGATTAAAAAGTAAATAAATGTGTGGAAAGTGTTAACACAGCACTCTTCTGGAAGTTAGTTGGTTAGCACTCTGGCATTTAATGTTTGGCAGGATGAACCGGCTCAGAAATGCCAAATTGCAGATAATTACTATGTAGCCTAGACCTCTTGAATGAGCAGGAAACTACATCCCAGAGATAATGTATAGTCTACTGCTACCAGCTCTACTTCTGCACTCCGTATGCCTAGAATCAATCATGACCGTCTGGTGCAGGCAATATAATGCAAACTAGCATATAGCGTGGGGGCCATCGGTCTGTATCGCCCGCCTTTTATTTATCTCTCTTTGTGTCACAGTTTCATCATTTGATCAAATAACAGCAGATTTCCACAATATGTCATTCAGGTATCCCCAGTTTATCTATAATGATTTTCCTCTTGTCAGCTCATTTCTTGAACCTTTGCTGAATCTGGTTTCAGTGGCGCTATAAACAATCATCATTGCATTGTAAAACTGGAAAGTCTCCACTAAAATAGTGTTTTGATCTGGGTTGCCATAGTAATAAGTCTGTGCTCCCCTCTTTGGAGGCCTTGTTATATGAAGTATCTGTGATTTGCTCGGAATGGCCCCAGTTCATCTGTCAAAATGAGTTTTTCCTTTTTTAAAAATAATGATCTAGAAAATCCCTTAGTGGCAACAAATATTTTACAACCATAATGAGGAACATTGTATCACTCAAGCTTTGTAAACCTATGCCATTATTGCATTAGAATAAATCACTTTTTTCCAAAGGTATGTTACTTGGAGAAATCCTATTCTAATTTTAGACCTTATTCTCTATTCAGTGGGGGGTATTTATTTCTTATATAAAGAGAATTATTAACTTTGACTTCAAAAATATATCACATGTCAGCTCCTGTTTAGAGGCCCTGGAGCAATAAGACACACACACACTCACACTGAAATTCTTCCTCATTTCTATCAAAGTGCTGCAAATATCCAGTCAGTTTTAGACTTGATTGCTTTAATGAGATCAGATATTATGGTTCATTTTAGATGTGCACTTTCCTAGAAAGGACACCCAGCTTATTTGTTTGCGAAAATATTAGAAATCCCTGCAAATTGGTCAATGTCACCAGGAGAAAATAGCGCTGTACATTATTTTAAATAAAGATGTTCCAGTCAGTTACAGTAATTTGATGCATGAACTATAATATTTCCTCCTGCAGGAGCAAGAATAAACAAACACTATATCAACAAGCTGGTGACATATTCTACAAAAAGAGAACAAGGAGTGAGATCATATTTCATCTAAGAAAAATGATAAAGTTGGTTACTTGATGTAAGTCACTACCGGTACAGAGTTATTCGATGTAGCTCACTGCCAGTTACAGCCTCATAATACCTGACATGGGAATATTAAAACATCAGCTGGAGAAAGTACAGGGAGAATCCATCTGTATTCAATGAATTCTAATTAAAAAGTAATTATTGCACAATGATGTTTCTGCCAGCTTCGTTCCCAAACACAGAATTAGCTGACTGCTTTTGCATATTGCAAAAAAGAAAATCAAAAGGCAGACAGCATATAATATTTCCATTTCTTCCGGGGGGGGGGGGGGGTTCCCCTCCAAATTATTTTCCAGGTGTCTTAGTTCTAAGCCAGTTCGGATGATGGGGAGGCATTCGTTTCTTAAATAGTTTTATATCATTTTGCCAAGTGAGGCCCCAATAGACAGTGCTGGGGCAGAGGTGCTACACATCTTCTGTTATAATTGACCTGGGCTTTGAGATTTCTCTGTCATGATGTATCCCAGAACATTGCATGATGGGAAGAAACTTGTTATTCCTCAAGTAGTGCCAAATGGACAAGATCAAGTAGGCCTGGGACTTGAAAAGAAGAAGAAATATTGACAGATAAGTAACCATTCTAGTAAATGACAGGCAGGCACAGGAAACATCATTTCCTCAGGGCTCAGATGTAATCTATTAACCTTAAAAAAACACCTCTCTCTGCCAGTGTGATGGATAAATGCAATGGGCAGAATTTAAGATATTCATCAGTTAAAGTCAATAGAATGCATTGATTGTCTTTCCTGCCAGTAGATTACCATAATGAAGATGCATGAGATTATAGCTGAAGACTTTTTTTTCCCAATTGATACTTGCTAAAAAGATTGAGGGCTGAGTTGTTCTGTAAACATTCTAGCACCACACAAAAAGCACCGCCCTTTAGGTGATCTTTATTGAGTCTTCTGGGTGACGCCCAATATATGCCCTGAGGATTTGAGAGTGAGAACAATGCTGTTTCCTGCTCTCACTCTGACTTGACTTTGTCAGCTTTTCACATAACCAAATCTGATTGGCTATGTAGTGACATGATGCTATCACACTCACAACCAACCCTTGATTGCTGGAATTGTGCAGTGTAGGAGATAATGTGAAGTGGCGGAAAAGAGAGGGAACCCAAACAGGGTTAAAACAAAGTGCCTAGGTCAGGGGTAGGCAACCTAAGGCCCATAGGCCGGATGCGCCCCAATCCCCTTCTCAATCCGGCCTGCAGACGGTCCGGGAATCAGCTTGTTTTTACATTATTAGAATGTGTCCTTTTATTTAAAATGCATCTCTGGTTATTTTGTGGGGACTGCCTGGTGTTTTTACATGAGTAGAATGTGTGCTTTTATTTAAAATGCATCTCTGGGTTATTTGTGGGGCACAGGAATTCATTCATTATTTTTTTCAAACTACGTTCCGGCCCACCACATGGTCTGAGGGATGGTGGACCGGCCCATGGCTGAAAAAGGTTGCTGAACCCTGGCCTGGGTGGATAGTTTGTTGAAGTAAGAGTAGCAAAATCGCAGCTAAGAATCTCAAATAATATCTATGACTGACACCCTTCTTTGGAAATTAAACCAACGTCCAGACTTTAACATTCAAAAACTTTACTTGCAGAAACTTATAGAGGAATTAAAATATAACATTCACATTCACATGCTTTTCCAAACATGGGCTTGCAGTCTCTTCTTCTAACTTCCAAACAACTGTATTTTTCTTTCTTTACAGAACTCAGCACTCAGCCTTTTGTATCTCAATTAGGCAATACCTTGCAGCTCCTAGGAGAGATTTCTATTGTGCCAAGAGGGTGGTCCCTACCCTTACCTGGTCTACTTCCCTGGCTACACACTCCCCAATTGTGATTGGTTCATTGAGGTGAGTTAGGCAGGTACCTCAGGTTTGCAACTTGGGGAGAAAGTCCAGGACTGTTTACCTGGGAGTTGCGTGGGATCGGGGGTGCTGCGTGCGGCCACACAGATAGCACCCTCCTTCTGATGTGGAGAGCGGTCATTCTCCTGAAGCTTTGCTCTCATTTCAAGCAGAGAAGAAACACTCCAACACTCTATTCTACTCAGTGGTGTTCAAAGTGGAGTCTAACTGCTGCCATCTTGCTTCACATAAAATGGAGTCTCTCCTTCACTAGATACCTCCCATGTAATCAACATTGGCCAGTCACATGAGAACTATTAGAGAGCTCTCTAGAATTCAGTTACCAACCAATCAAATTTAAACATATAAACGCATACAAGCATTTACAATTTCAGTGAATTCAATTATTGTACTTCACATGCTTCAGGGGGTATTTTGAGCCTCCTCGATTCTAATTTTGGGCCACACATTTTTGCAAGTGAGCCCTAGGCTACACTGCAAAAATAATGGCTGAGCTATAGTTCCAGAACATTAGTCTCATCTTCCAAATGGCTAAGATTTCTCTTCTTCTCTTTGCAGCTTGGTGAGTGGCAGAAAAGCATTTATTTGGTGATTGTTTTGATGCCTGTCCTACCTACACAGATCTGCTGTGACAGTAAAAGCAAATCAAACTGAGCTGCTGAAAGAGCAATGGGAGAAAAGTGTGTGCTCAGCAGCCCTGTTCCATGGATTGTTCAGCCAAAATGATAACAGTAATCTAGATGGATTAAAGCAGTGAGCCTCCTCAGATGGTTGTCAGGATTTTACCAGGGACTCCATAAAACATCTAATGAGGAACAGATGGAGCACATAGAGGTGCTGAAATTTATGCTGTGCAGATCTCAGTTATCTAGCAGGCCTCATCGGAACATACTGCATGTCCTTCGTGTGTCTCCCATGTCAGTGTAAGCATAATACTTTTTGTTTGTTTGTTTAATGTCACCACAGTTTGTACCTAATAAGGTCAGACAACTTGAGCCTTCACAAAGCAACAGTGTTGGTGTATCGTGAGGGGATCTACGTTCATTTCTCCTCCATCCCCATTGGAAGCCATTATGCGCTTGGGGTTTCTACCTCTCACACAGGGATTGATCACTTGCATATGCTAATCCCTCCAAGTGTATCAAAAAGGCAAGCCTTCAAACTCTCTCCTGCACCCTTACAATCAGATTTGGCCTTATGGTGATGCAACGTAGTCAATTCAGAGTGAAGGCCCGACAAACAAGCTCTCTCAAACACACGGTTCTACCACCCAACCTCCATGAATGTAAGCTCCATTGTGTTAAACCAAAACTCGCCAGTAAACACCAGTTTTCTCCCATCTCTGCTCATGGAGAAGCGTGCACAGGATTGGAGCCTTAAGCACATTTCCTCACTGAAATCAAACTTTAAAAAGTGCTCAACTTAAATAGTGCCTGGAGAGTCCCACCGGTGTCTTCAGAGTGCCTCAAATGCAGTCCTGCAGTGATTCTTACAGTGATGTATCAGGCGATCCCCAGATATCAGTTGCTTGGCTGATGAAGAGAGATGGTTGAGTTGATATTTCAAGCAAGGGCTATCCAGCTTGTGTAGCTCACCTTCTCCATGACTGTACTGCAGCTTCAATCGGCTGCTGCTATTGTTCTTCTTCCACATTTTGTAACAGCTTCCGTTGATTTTTGCTTTAGGCATGCAAGAGGGTTTGGAGAATAAGGCTTTTGACCAATCTGACCTCTGTCATATCCCCCTCCCCTTGTTACCTATGAATTATCTGTCAGATATAATGAGGGGAGAGGGGGGGAAGGTATTGACTTTAATTCAAATGAGGATTATTTTAAGCCATCTCTGCCTCAGCTATTGGGTTTTTAAAAATGTATAAGTCTGATCCTGTGTCTGACACAGTCGCTCAGGTAGCCAGAGCCCTGACTCACAGTGAGTTTAACGTCAAGGACTGCCTTGGCCATTTTAATGACTCCTCTTGTGTGCAAGATATTAATATTCCTGTGAGCAAACACTTCACCGGCTCATTAATCAATAAGCCAGCTCTGCTACATAATAACAATAGCGGTACTGGATAATTAAATTTGGTGCCATTGACTTTTATTTTCTACCAATGCTCCAGTTGACATGGGATTATGGGCAAGGGATGGGCAAGGGAGCGCATCTTCATTCATTTGGGAGGGAAATCAGCACACCTATGTGATGTGTTTGTGTAGGGGCACATCTGAACGCCTACCTTGCAGTCACACTGCAACTGACAAAGCAAAGCAGAGTGCATGATAAATATGCAGCTGGAGTCATAATTAACTGGTACTCTGTGAATTCCATGTGCTTTTGAAGGAGAGCATCTATCCTGAATATTCTCCCCTGTTGATCTTCAGGTTGACATCATGCTTTCAGATAATGGGGAGGAAGTATACAAAAAATCATTTGTAATCTTTTGGCTTTGAGTATTTAGCATATTTATATCCAGTCTTTCTTCCATTCTCAGCCCAGTATACCTGAGGGAGCGTCTCCACCCCCCATCGCTCAGCTGGTACGCTGAGGTCCTCCTCCCAGGGTATTCTGCTGGTTCTCTCACTGAAGTTACAGGGAACCAGGCAGAGGGCCTTCTCGGTAGTGGCACCCTCCCTGTGGAACGCCCTCCCTTCAGATGTCAGGGAGATAAAGAACTAAGCAACTTTTAGAAGACAACTGAAGGCAGCCCTCTAACAGGAAGTTTTTTATGTTTCATTTTTTAACGTTTTTTATGCTGTAAGCTGCCCAGAGTGACTGGGGAAACCCAGCCAGATAGGTGGGTTGTTATTATTATTATTATTTATTATTATTCGTATGCATGCTGTTCCCAAGCAGTCTCCCATCCAGGCATTATCAGATCCAGACCCACCTCACCCCAGCAAGGTAGACCATATTCTGGGAGTACTACAGTAGTTGCCCCCCTCCCCACTCAATCTGGTACACCTCCATTGTTTCTACTATCTACCGTAGCTTTTGGGTTGTACCTCATGCTGTTCCACTGGCACATGTGACTGCCTCTCTCTCCACTCCCCATGCACATTCAACATTTGCTCTGGAGGGTCTCCAAACTCTTTTGAGAGCATTTTCAGGATGCATGGTGGGGCGGCTGCAGGGGAGAGGAGGTTGAAAAGTCCATTGCACAAGCAGACATCTGCTGTTCTAGCCTGCTCTCAGCTACTGCCTTATCAGCTAGTTCGTCAAGGTCAGGAAGAGTCGAAGTCTGCAGCTGCCGGCTCTCCTCTGCTTGACTAATATCTAAGTCTCCCTGTTCCTGACTGCTTTCTGCAGTTGGCTGCAAACCTTTGCTGGAAGCTGGCTCATTCCTGACAGAGAGCTGCAGGTTCCTCACTCCTAACCTATGGAATAATTCTCATGAAAATCACTGCTTCACATCTATAGATAAGCTTACATGGTATAATGAAGTGGGGGGGAGAGTTCAAAATAACTTTTGTTAAAAACCCCCAGAAGCGTTTCTATTAGGAATTATAGATGCCGAGATTCCAAAAGATCAGAAAGGACTTTTCATGTATGTGGCAATAGCTGCACAGATGTTATTAGCCCAAAGATGGAAAGAAGAAAAAATCCTGACTAGGGAAGAATAGGAAGCCAAATTGCTGGACTACACTGAAATGGCAAAACTAACTCAGGAATCAAGAAGACAAGGACTTTAAAAAAGAATGGGGGGGAAATATAATTTACCTAGGAAACCATTGTAAACAAATTAAAACTTTAGCTGGACTTTAAGACTCACTTGTAATGTAACAGAAATTATGGACAATTCAGGAATGCAAAAACTAGGATAGGATAGAGGGAAAGAATTTGCTGAATAAATAAATCGAACTGGAATATCAAGAGGGGAGGTGTGGGGAGGTCCGGGAAGTAAGCAAACGCAGGATATAGTATGAAAATGGAATTGTTTTTAACTGGTTTTTTTATTATTTTTGTATTTTTTTTCTTATGTGAAAATCTTAATAAAATATCATAATGCAAAAAAAAAAAAAAAAAGGAATACAAAAACTATGGAGAATAGTCTGATGTGTAGTTGTAAATTTTGGTACAGGGACCCATGTAAGGGATGGAGGGAAGTCTGGAGATTCAAAGACTCTCAGAGTATGGTTACCTAAACAATTTTGTTATAAATTTGTACTTCTAAAAATAAATAAAAAATATTACATTAAAAAAAGATAAGCTTACATGGAAGTCCCATTGAACTCTATGGCACGTACTTCTTTTATTTATTTTTTAGGAATTTTTAAATGAATTTTTCGATTTTACAAACATCAAATAAAAACAGAAAACCATACTTACTTCTGAGTAGGCATGATTAGGATTGAGTCAGAAGGTAAATAGCTGGACAAAAACGTCTATTTCCCGTCGTAGGCATTCTTCCACAGTCTCTACATGGAGACTGCCCTCACAAAACTGTAATTTGAAATAGGAAGCACAACCTTTCAGAAGAAAAAAGTATACAGGGAGATTTAGCCCATTTAATTATGGTATTATAAATGGCAGTCTGCACGACCACCTTGAGGGGGAAACACCCTCCAAGACAATGGCCCGTCAGCTTGCATATAGAAGAAAAAACATTCTTGTGCTCAAAATTGTGGAAATGTCAATATTTCAAAAGGTAGTTTTACGGTTCATTCAAGTGCTGATAAGAAATCATTACACTTTTTAAGAATATTGACCATTGTAGAGAGGCATTTAATGGAGGGAAAGCCTTTTTTTGCAGTTCGTTAACTTGTGCATGTCTAATTGACTCTTCAAGACTCTTTTGCATGAGTCACTAAGCACAGTTTTTAAATGGATATATTTATATATCCATTATGAGCAAACTTTTCATCCTTTGGAAGTTTTCGATTTTCTTCTGCATGGCAGAAATGAGGGGCTTGGATTTGACAGACCTGGAGCCTTTTTGTGAAAAGCCAAACACTCAGGGCCTTTGTTAAATATTGCAATCTAGCATAAGAGGAAGTGCCACTCATTGGCCCTGATTCTCCTGCTGACTTCTCACAGGAGTGTTGGGTCATGGACCTAAGATTTTAGGAGTTTTGCATCCCAATCCAAGACAGCTGAACATCCAAGCTGAATCAGACGGTTCACCTGCCAACAGCATTTTTCTCATGTCTAGGTTATGCCTCAGCTTGTACCATTCTAAAGCTAGGAAGCATCTTTTCAGGATTTTCACCGCTTTCCTAAGCATATTAAGATAAATTTTTCACTAAAACAGTATGGTGCTGGAGGAGACTCTTGAGAGTCCCATGGACTCCAAGAAGATCAAACCGATCCATTCTGAAGGAAATCAGCCCTGAGTGCTCACTGGAAGGACAGATCGTGAAGCTGAGACTCCAGTACTTTGGCCACCTCATGAGAAGAGAAGACTCCCTGGAAAAGACCCAGATGTTGGGAAAGACGGAGGGCACAAGGAGAAGGGGACGACAGAGGACGAGATGGTTGGACAGTGTTCTCGAAGCTACCAGCATGAGTTTGACCAAACTGCAGGAGGCAGTGGAAGACAGAAGTGCCTGGCGTGCTCTGGTCCGTGGGGTCACGAAGAGTCGGACACAACTAAACGACTAAACAACAACAAAAACTATAATGAATTTTCATGATGAATTTAAAAAAAAAAATATTCGTACTGGCGTGGGAATAGAGAGTTAAGACTGGAGAAATGAGAAACTGAGGTTGCAGTCAGACAAAACTTCATTCCATTTTCCTCTCGTTTTTTTTTTATAAAAAAACCCTGACAATTTCTGTGTTTTCTGGAAATAGAGTGGAAGTTTAGTGCTCATTTCTGTGTTAAATGTCCCCCCCACCCACCAAAAAATGTTTCCCATTAATTTGGAAAATCATGGGAGTTTTGCATTGTAATTTCTCGTGGGGGAAAAACTGAGGTGATATCCTCAAATACAGTTCTTTCCCGCTGTTCAAAATTTAGCATGACATGGCAGTATATCACTCAAAAAGCCACAGTTTTATAACACAGCAGGTACCACAGTGTAAAAGGGGTGTTAGAAATTGGGACAGAAGTGCTAGCATTGTAACCAGTAAAGCTAATACGATAAACACCATGTCTGAATACAGCCTGAAAGAAATCAAAATTGCCCTTATCTAGGAGCAGATCAGACTAAGATAATATACAAAGTAAGCAATTAATCAGCCCATGTAAATATTGCCCTCCCCATTCATTCGGGAGTAAGAATATTTCTACCTCTTTGTGGCTGTTTGTTGACAGTGTCCTGCATCCAGTATTTTGTGCTAGGTCCTTTAAGAATCAGCAGCTTTAGGCAGGATTTGTCTAAACATGAAAATCAGGTGCATTTGAATTTTTGTTCTGACTAGTTCAATCAGTCCCTGCAAACCGGAAAGACTGCGGACATTAATTTTTCATCTAGCTAGCTCTTAACTGAACATATCACTGGTTACTTAAAATTTAATCTATTTTTAATAGAAAAATTGATACAGGAATATGAAACATGAAGTCACACATTATTGTTCTGTAGATGACTGAGCTTTTAAAGAACATTATTCCAGCCCAGGAATGGACAGAAAAACTTAAAAGGTTATGTCCAACATTAAAAGTAATGTAGGTATTCACCAAAGCCCCATTCATCCTACAGGAACAGTGGTTCAGGAATTACAGGCTTGCTTATTTAGTTATCTGCTGCAAAGTTAGCATTCATTGTGAGTGAAAAAGGAGTGAGAGGCAACCTATGTATAGCCATCATTTAGATAAATGTGCTTTCGATAAATGGAGGGGGGGATCCCTACTGTTTAAGATTATCTAAATCTTTTCCTTTCTATTATGATACAATTTTATATTTTTATTTTAGCTAAAAAAATATACTGCTAAGGTTGACAAAATGCAATCTCTGCATATATCTGAAGTTTTCACATCCCTTTACCTATTTTTGTGTTTAAGACGGAGTTCATCGATTGCAGTCTATTCAGCTAACACATGAGACTTTTGCTTGTGAGAACATAAGACACCGAGATATCATTTGTGCATGTGTGAATTTATTTCCAAACAGCTTTTGTTCTTTCATATGAATTCCTGGATAGAATTGTTTTACGTTATGCAGACTTCTGGCACAAGGACTGGCTATATTCCCAGACCGCATTTGATCCACCAGCCACTGTTTTCAGCATTTGCTCATTTTTGAGTGTAACCTGGTGCAACACTCCCCAGTTGTGTGATTGTGCGATGGAAGCTTTTGGTTTAACAATAGGAACAGCACTGGGATAAAATTCTTTACTTGCGCTTTTTCAATGCTCAATTCCCCCCCCCCCAGTGATTCACAGGGTTCAACAACAACAACAACAACAACAACAACAACAATAATAATAATAATAAGAGTTTGGATTTGATATCCCGCCTTTCACTCCCTTTAAGGAGTCTCAAAGCGGCTAACATTCTCCCTTCCCTTCCTCCCCCACAACAAACACTCTGCGAGGTGAGTGGGACTGAGAGACTTCAAAGAAGTGTGACTGGCCCAAGGTCACCCAGCAGCTGCATGTGGAGGAGCGGAGACGCGAACCCGGTTCCCCAGATTACGAGACTACCGCTCTTAACCACTACACCACACTGGCTCTCTGGAGATATGGGCAGTGGTGGAGCTTCATGCTCTGGCACTGGGGGCGGAGAGCAGGTGGGGCTGGTGTGGGCAGGGGGGCAGCCACGATGGAACCCCACTGGGATTGCGCTACCAGGGGCGGCGCGCTCCCCCCGCCCCCTCTTCCTCCGCCAGTGGATATGAGACATGTGGAATTCTCCATTTTTTTCCAGTGGGGTTATATTTATAAATGAGGCATCTGGTGGTACCTCGGGTTACAGACGCTTCAGGTTACAGACTCCACTAACCCAGAAATAGTACCTCGGGTTAAGAACTTTGCTTCAGGATGAGAACAGAAATCGTGGTCCGGTGGCGCAGTGGCAGCAGGAGGCCCCATTAGCTAAAGTGGTACCTCAGGTTAAGAACAGATTCATTCAAATGTAAGATAAAATATATGCAAAGGGACTTGACAGGAAGTCAATGTTGAAGAAAATATTTTGGAAGATAAAAAGGGAAAAATATTTACTTTCATTATTATCATTTTGTGTGCGGGTGTGGGTGTCTGCACATATGTGTGTTGTTGTATGCAATGTTTGGGAGGAAATAAGACGGTAAATAACAAATAAACTAAATATCGATGTATGTAATTTTTATTTCTTAATTATATTTAGTGGTAGTATGGCTGTATTGTTTTTTGTAACATAAAATCATTCAATAAAAATTATTTTTAAAAAAGAAGAAGAACAGTTTCAGGTTAAGAACAGGCCGCCGGAACGAATTAAGTTCTTAACCCAAGGTACCACTGTATTGGGGGAAAGCTTTGTGGCTCCATTTGGGAGAAACCACCCCCACATCCCACCTTACAATGCCTCTGAGGACCATGATGGTGGAGCATTCAGTTTCTAGAATCATAAAATCGTAGAATTGTAGTGTTGGAAGGACACTACAAACACTAGAATTCCAACCCCCTGCAATGCAGGAATCTCAGCTAAAGCATCCATGATAGATGGCATCCACTTTTCAGTAGATTACCACTTGCTCCAATTCAGTGGTAAAATCTGGGTTTTCCCTGAGAAAGGGGGAAAACCCCCAAACAAACTCAGACATGAAGCTTAAAGTGCAGATCTGGAAAGTGTGGCACAACAGGAAGTCTGGACAAGCCCTCCGTTTGCATCAGAATTCACAGCAATCAAATTCCGATTCCATAACAAACCCCATTTTTTTAGCACCAGTAATTCTGCTCCTGTTGTTCCTGCTCGTGATGCCTTGTTAAAGTGTTAATGTGTTCTGATGGTGTAGTCTTCTCTGTTTGCATGCTAAATTGGTACTATGGTTGACATTTAAATTACGGCAGTATCAACTGACTTGTAGATTCATACAATCATAGAATCGCAGAGTTGGAAGGAACCCTGAGGTTCATCTAGTCCAAACCTGTGCAATGCAGGAATCTCTACCAAAGCATTCATGCCAGATGCCAGATCCAACCTCTGCTTAAATACCTCCAACAAAGGAGAGTCCACAAGCCAGTGTGGTGTAGTGATTAAGAGCGGTAGTCTCGTAATCTGGGGAACCGGGTTCGCGTCTCTGCTCCTCCACATGCAGCTGCTGGGTGACCTTGGGCCAGTCACACTTCTCTGAAGTCTCTCAGCCCCACTCACCTCACAGAGTGTTTGTTGTGGGGGAGGAAGGGAAAGGAGAATGTTAGCCGCTTTGAGACTCCTTAAAGGGAGTGAAAGGCGGGATATCAAATCCAAACTCTTCTTCTTCTTCTTCTTCCAAGGGAGAGCGTTCCACTCTTGAACATCTCTTCCCAACAGAAAGTTCTTTCTAATGTTTAGTCAAAATCTCCTTTCTCGTTACTTGAAGCCATTGGTTCGAATTTAAAAAAGATGCTGCTTGAAACATTGGCCAAGGTTTTTTAAACTTTACAGAAAGAGAAGAAACTTACTTTCAGCTGCCGCATCTGTAAAGGAAATCCCCTTGAAAAAGGCAGTTTTGCCACCACCGCTGAAAAACAATAGAAAGGTAACTGGTACCATAACCATTACTTTGGGCATGGTGGACTTTCCCCATCTGTTGGGGCTGCTGTAAGCCAGAGGTTTTTAACCATTTGATAATCTGACGAAAGCTATGGACCTCCTCTCCAGAAAAATGTGTGTGCACACATTTTTATTTTTGCATACAACTTATTCTATTGCATTGGAAAATTCATTTTCTTTTGCTCCCAGTTCACAGACTCCCTGAAGCCCATCCCTACCATGGACCACAGGTTGAACAACCCTGCTCTAAATTCTGGATTTCGTAAAATGAGAAGTGGTTGGAATAAATGGCCTACCGAGCCCCCTTCAATCCTATGATTCTAGGCCTTTTGTCTGTCTGTCTTTCTGTCTTGAATTTTTGTATCTATCTATCAACTCCAGTATCTTCCCTGTACATCTGTGGGCTCTTGCCTGCAACCACGCTACATTTGTTAGTCTTTAATTTGCCACAAGCTTTGCTGCTGTTTTGGATACAGTCCAAGTGCATTTGAGTCATCATAATTGCTTAACTGAAACAGTTGAAGTAATTGGTGCAAACTAATACCACTGCATGAGAATGAGCCAATATTTGACCATTCTAGCTGTCATATGGAGAACCTAATCAATGAATTAGTCTGGGCAGATAATTACTCCCTATTCTATTAGTCCATAAAAAAAGATCAATGAAGTCAAGTGTCCAATTTAATGTTTCACATATAATCATTATACTATGAGCACAGCAGTACTGGGAGAAGAAGTATTGTACATTTTGAATGCAAATTGTGCAATATAACAGGATAATCTTCAAACGATTGAAGCAGAACAGTATTATAGTGATAATAAGCCATTTGTTGCTGGGCTTTGTTATATTTAGTTTGAGCACACACTTGTTTCCTGCACAGATTGTTCAAATGGTGGCAGTCAACTGCTTTAAGGATACAAAATGGGAGGGTTTTCTCAATGAGAAATCCCCTTTTGGCAATGTATATGCTGCTTCATCTTTTGAAAGAAAATCTCTTTTTTTTCATATTTTTTTATTATTTTCCTTTAAACAACATTTCCAACATTACAATCACATTTCCCATCAAACATAGCAAAAATGCTTCTGGTTTTTTGGGAAAGGTATATCTAAACATCTTCTTTAGTTCATTGTAGATCATCTCCCAAAATGTTTTTATTTATCACAAGTGCCTTTTGAAAGAAAATCTCTCTGTGGTTTACAAAATCTGAAAAAAATATCCCAAATAAAAACAAAAAAAAAAATACCATCAAAATCCCACATCTTAGAGCAGCGTTTCCTGGTCCTGAATGGGGTAACTGTGCCCCGGAAGGACCAGGTCTGCAGCCTGGGAGTCATTTCGGACTCGCAGCTGTCCATGGAGGCACAGGTCAAATCCGTGTCCAGGGCAGCTGTGTGCCAGCTCCACTACCTGCCTGCAGACTGCCTCGCCAGAGTGGTGCATGCTCTGGTTATCTCCCGCTTGGACTACTGCAATGCGCTCTACGTGGGGCTACCTTTGAAGGTGACCCGGAAACTACAACTAATCCAGAACACGGCAGCCAGACTGGTGACTGGGAGCGGCCTACGAGACCATATAACACTGGTCTTGAAAGACCTACATTGGCTCCCAGTATGTTTCCGAGCACAATTCAAAGTGTTGGTGTTGACCTTTAAAGCCCTAAATGGCCTCGGTCCAGTATATCTGAAGGAGTGTCTCCACCCCCATCATTCTACCCGGACACTGAGGTTCAGCACCGAGGGCCTTCTGGCGGTTCCCTCACTGCGAGAAGCCAAGTTACAGGGAACCAGTCAGAGGGCCTTCTCAGTAGTGGTGCCCTCCCTGTGGAGCGCCCTCCCACCAGATGTCAAAGAGAACAACTACCAGACTTTTAGAAGACATCTGAAGGCAGCCCTGTTTAGGGAAGCTTTTAATGTTTGATGTATCACAGTATTTTAATATTCTTTTGGAAGCCGCCCAGAGTGGCTGGGGAAGCCCAGTCAGATGGGTGGGCTATAAATAATTTATTATTATTATTATTATTATTATTACTATTATTATTATTATTATTATTATTATTATTATTAGCAACAGAGATAACAATTGGAGAAGATATCCTATGTCTTCTTTCTTAGTATCATTACTCATGTAGGGCAACAAATTCCCAACACCTCGCATGTGCCAGAAGTTAATCCACTGGTCCTTCATATATGATGAGGACACCCTTGTGTGACCAGTCAGTGCTGGCTCCAGGTTTTGACAAATCCTTGGCAATGGGTTCCCCTTGGCTGTGGGCCCAAATCCTCCTAACCACTGTCACCATTGTTCATTGTTGCTCATCTTCCTGGGCCCAATCCGCATAACCTACATAAGTGAAGAATGCTGCTCCATCTCTTTATTCCTTACATTGCTTGCATTCCCACAGAGGGCAAGTAAATAGGAAGGAAAAGCATAGAGGAGTAGCAATAACCCCAAGAGGATCTGGCATAGACAGTGGCTCCTGGCAGATGTGTTGGCCTTGGCGGGTACCCAATGATGCCAACCTTTGATGCCAGCTCTGCAACCAATAGCCTGCACAGTTGATTTCTTAGTATGAGTTCACGGGTCTCTTATAAAGGGACAGCTTTTCTGCTTCTCATGGTGCAACAGAAAATCTGAGTGAGAACATAGTCAAGAGCCATAGGGATTTGTCCCCTGGTAATTTATCTAAAGTCCAGTATGCAATGATACATACTTATATTCCTTGGACATCAGTGGGACTTAGAGCTGAGCATGTCAGAGGGGGGGAAAGATATGGGCTAGAAGGTTCATTTCTACACACACAAGTCTCTATTCTCCATCTAAGCAAGAAAGAGCCAGTGGGCTGGTTTAGGGTGGCCAGGAAAAGGCCACATAGGCTTTTTCCAGCTGGGGACTATTCGGGAAGTCTTGGGAGGCTCACCCCTAGAATCTACCACCTGAGTTCATCACTTCACCTTTTCTAACACCTGCCTTTCCCACTGCTACATGCTAACTAGGCGGTATCAGTATGGTGGCCCTTAGAGTATTAGAGGAAATGTTACAACAATCAGGAACTAGCTAAGATGTTTTGGATCCCACTATTGTCTGAGTAACTGATGGTGTTCACTGAATACCAGACGTTCTTTCTCTTGAATACTGCAATCAGGTTTTTCTTCTTCTTATCTTAGCATGCAAGGATATGAAAGGCTTTCTCTGGAGACGCCGATAGAACAAAAAATAGAGGAAGCCTTTGAAGGCATCTCAAAATGGCAACATCAGGAATGCTGGTATAGGGAGATTTTGCTGAGACTGTTCACTTCCACTGCTCCCTAAAACCAATTACTTCCTGCACGCTACATGCACATGGAGATATCCTTTTTGATGCAAGCACAGAGGAAAGGAAAAGCATGCAGTCTTCATCAAAATGTGTGCTGCTCTCTGGCATGAGCAGTGTTTGTGTCTAGACAGTGAAGCTGAAACATGAATTGGTCCAAACCTGCTGAGATGCCAGCATGGAGTCATCAGGTAGAACTTCAGGAAACCAAGATCCTTTCACATTAAAACCTCTAGAGGGAGAAATACTTGCACGAATGGGCACAAGGACTCCTGATGTGAACAAAGGAGTCTCAGTGGTTGAATTTGGTTTACACAAGTTGCACAGGTCTACAGTCTGAAACGTAACTAGCGTAACTCAAATAAATTGGAAGCTTTTCTGTGACTTGCATCTTTTAAAAAAATTAAAATACGTATCACAGAGCAGGGAGCAGAACCATAGTATAAACCTTCCACCATACCACAGGGGCTTCAAAATGGCTCCCTGAGGCCATTACCCATCCTAGAATGGAAATCGCCATTGGCACCATTTGAATAGCACATAGAAAGGGACTTTTGTTAGAACCATGGTGAGGAGAGTTAAAGACTCATCATGTGTACCATGATTCCGGTCCTGATCGCAAACACACCACAGCTCTTGCTTGGAAAGTGAAGGGAAAACCTACTAAATACAAGGGAACAGATCACATATTGTCTTGTTTGGCCCTCAGACTTGAAATTCTTGTTGCATCAGTTTCACTGAGATGGCAAATTCAACTCTTGCCTGCAGTCATAAGATGATCCACTAAGCGAAATAGCTGTATGAAGTATATACTAAATGTGTAATTTAGACCTCCCTTTACGAAAAGCCTGGATAATCAATTGCTAGAATCAACTGCGTGCTTATGGTTATTATCAACAGTTAATGGTACTCCCTGTAGTGGCATTAATTACTGCAGAGGCCGGTCTTCTCATTTAGCTTTCCATAGCCAACAAAGGAAGTATACAAACCTCAGCTACACTGGATCAAAGAAAGTGCATCATGAAAATGCTGCTTTTCACCATCGACTAGTCAAATGTGATGAGCAGGAGTGTTCCACCATTCAATTGCTAGCCATGCACAAAACTCTGTTTCTTGTTATTGTTGAACACACCAGAAACCTGCCTGCTCAGTCTGAGCAACTGTTTCTCAATCAATAATTAAGTAACTTTAAGGGCTAGATCTATACAAAATTATTGATATTTTCACTCAAAACGAATCAATAGGAGCAGGGCAAAGCATATGAGTAAGCCTTTTTAATGGCAGTGTTTTGGCTGTGAGAAATAAATGAATTGATTCAATGAATGACAGATATTGGGCAGCCAAAGTAAATCTTTTCACACTTTTATAAGTCCATCAAATCAGGGCTGGCCTTTCTCTTTGTTGCCCTTTTCTCTTGTCACAACTGTGTTGTTTTCAAGTTTGGAATAACTCTTTTTTTCTAATATAAAATACATGTGTTTCTTTACCTTTCATTTTGCATGGCTAAACAGAGAGACAAGGGTACTTTTAACCAACAGAATAACTTCTGTGACTGGAAGACAGTGGTCTCTCCATTGAGCGCAGAAGTAGGAACATAGGAAGCTGCCTTATACTGAATCAGACAATTGGTTCATCTAACTTAGTAATGACTATGCTGATTGGCAGTGGCTCTACCTGAAGATGCCAGGGATTGAACTTGTGGTGTTCTGTATGGATTTCCTATGAGACCTATAGTCCATGCCTTTGCCCATGTTGCAGGAAGGAAGACTAAACCTGGTTAAATATCACCTCCTCCTCAGCTGTGTAGTGGCAAATTCAGAAGTTCAGGATCCATCATAGTCACAGCCACATCTCTTCGCAGCTATGTCCCCTTCTAAGATAATAATTAGGGATGCAATACAATCATCGGTGCAGATCTCCAGGTGTTGTCCTTTGGGTGTTTTCTGGGCAAATGGTTTGGAGTGCTCCAATGTCTTCCTTGGGGGGACGCGGGTAGCTCTGTGGTCTAAACCACAGAGCCTAGGGCTTGCAGATCGGAAGGTCGGTGGTTCGAATCCCCACAACAGGGTGCTCCGGTTGCTCAGTCCCAGCTCCTGCCAACCTAGCAGTTCGAAAGCACATCAAAGTGCAAGTAGATAAATAGGTACCTCTCCAGCAGGAAGGTAAACGGCTTTTCCATGCACTGCTCTGGTTCACCAGAATTGGCTTAGTCATGCTGGCCACATGACCCGGAAGCTGTACGCCGGATCCCTCGGCCAGTAAAGCGAGATGAGCGCCACTACTCCAGAGTCAGCCACAACTGGACCTAATGGTCAGGGGGCCCTTTACCTTTTAATGTCTTCCTTAGGACTGACTTAAGTAGTGTGCCTGACAGAACTTGCACCTGAACTGAGGCACCTTGTGGTTTCAGTGTTCCTAAATACTTAGCTTTGGAGCATGTGGAGCAACACCTCCCCTGCAAACTTCCTGCACACCTACTCCAGAATGACCCTAGGAGTCCATCCTCAGGAGTACACTCACCTCCTTGAAACTTACCAAATGTCAACGCTATTTGTCTAAATTGGAGGCCCCCCTCGAGCTTGAGGTCCAGACGCCACCCACCAATTCACCCTGCATATGTTTCATTAGGGACGCGGGTGGCACTGTGGGTTAAAGCCTCAGCGCCTAGGGCTTGCCGATCAAAAGGTCGGCGGTTCGAATCCCCGTGGCGGGGTGTGCTCCCGTCATTCGGTCCCAGCGCCTGCCAACCTAGCAGTTCGAAAGCACTCCCGGGTGCAAGTAGATAAATAGGGACCGCTTACTAGCGGGAAGGTAAACGGCTTTTTCGTGTGCGGCTCTGGCTCACCAGAGCAGCGATGTCACGCTGGCCACGTGACCCGGAAGTGTCTTCGGACAGCGCTGGCCCCCGGTCTCTTTGAGTGAGATGGGCGCACAACCCTAGAGTCCGTCAAGACTGGCCCGTACGGGCAGGGGTACCTTTACCTTTACCTTACTATGTTTCATTAGGGCTCATAAACATACTGGATGACCAGGAACTGATTACTAGCTCTCGGTCTAGCCTGCCTCCCACTATGTCACGAGACTAAAAGGGATGGGGGTACATTTGCAGCTCTGAGCTCCTTAGGGTAAGGATGAGATAAAAAGGCAGGCAGGCAGATGTCATACACAAGCCTGGTTCAGATGAAAATATGTGGAACAAGATGTTATTGGAAGGTTTCACACACACATAATTATGGAAGCTCTAAAGTGGTGTGAATGTTATCTCAGAGGTACGGAATTTGTTGCTCTCCAATTGCTGTTGGATTTCAACTCCCATCACTGTTAACCAGCATGGCCAGTGTGGCTAAGGATGAAGAACATTCTATGCATGCAAACCAGCTTCTGCTCATTGATCAGCCTTGTTGGATCAAGGTGAATCATGTCTCTGAATTCAGATGAAGATATAATACCCAGAATAGTTGCATTAATGTATATTTTCCAGAGGACAGAATTCTTTTAGAAGTGTATTTTTTGTGAGTTAAGGAATCTTAATGACTGAGAAATGCCTTGTCACCTCTCCTGAGTATTTTCCTTTTCTCTTCACATATCACATTACTTTATCCCCACCACCACCATCCTTGTTCTCAAGGTCACGTTTATCTTATCATAATCCAGTAGTCCATTGTATGGCAAGTGTAAGAGCTGCAATGGCACTCCTGGCACAGCTGCTATTCAACGTCACCATCAATTTGGGTACCACTCCTTTTGCCACAGGTCATGGTGTAATTTTCTGGTGCCCTTGAGCTGCAGTAAACATATCCCATTCTTGGTTTCAAAACTTCCAAAGGTTTCTATATCAATATCTGGTTAGTTGTATGTTGGGGGCTTGTTTGTTTTTTAAATGGGTGGGGATATAGTCTCGTCTTTAAAGGCTGAAACTCCACTTTTCCATCTGCTTTTGCCCTTTTCCAGAATTGCATATCCCCTGTGGTGCGCAGCTCAAAAGTTTTCACTTCGAGACTGATGCAAAAAGAAAGAAAGAAAAAGGACAGCTTTGACGGCACAGAAAATCTTGAACTGCAAAAGTGGCCCGCAAACTGTTCAAAGCCCTTGTAACAGATCCCATTCATAACAGGCCAATCCCATTCATAAATAATTATTAAAGTTCTTTGTGTGATGTGTGTGAGAGGCTGCCATGTGTGACTTGTTCCCAGGCTGAAACCCTTTAGAATAGTGGGGTAGAATCCAGACTAGTTAGTTCACTACCCTTAGCATCCAGACTAGTTAGTTCACTACCCTTAGCTCCCACTGAAAATAATGAGACTGGCTTAGTCTGGATCCAACCCATGAAATTTTAGAAACTGGAAGGGCCCTTGGAGATCTCCTATTCGAACCCTCAGTCTATGGCCCTTGGAGTTGTTCATCAAGAGTTAGTACCTGGACAACAGACTGAGCAGGCACAGAGTTCACATGGTCACAGTTGTCCCTACTTTGGAGAGATTGGTCTTACCATAGAACTGTAGAATTTCAGAGTTGAAAGGGACCCTGAGGATCATCTAGTGCAAATGCACCAGCACTGCCAGTTCAGCACTCCTGCCAGTAAGTTTGCACCACACCAAACTCCCTGCTGCCTTGCCGTTCTCTGTCCCAGTAAGCAGCAGTGACCCACCTATAAGGAAGCTATCTGACAGCAAGCCACTTCTGGAGTGCTGCAAACAACTGGATGGATGCAACAGAGGGCAGAGGGCACACACAAAGAGAATATCTTGCTCAACCTTCCCCTTCCCCCAAATCAAAAAAGCCCTCTGCAAATAGCACTGCATAGCAGCCTCTGGCAAGGGTGAACCAGCCACTGGCCACATAGAGAGCATCCTTCAGATCAGCTCCAGAGGAAACTGAGCCTTGTCAATCCACTAGGAAATTTCAAGTGTCAGGCAAAAAGTGCTAAGACACATTAGCCTCAAACTGACAAGAGGGGATTTTCAGCTTTAATTATGCACTAATTAGTCAACGTTTACTCTAGATGAGAGGGTCAACTATTGTTTTACGAGCTTTTATAAAAGAGGTATAGCAAAGCAAACGGAGTAGGGAGGAGAAAACTGAGGAGAAAGTTAATTGATATTTCCTAATTGTCCTGCTAGTCTCTGAAATGGCGCACAGGTCTAGACTGCAAATAAAAATATGCAGGGGGAGAAATTCAAGGGTTTGTGAACCTTTTCTAATTTCCAAAATGTATGGGCAGCAAAGTACCTGGTGTATAAACCGGATTTAGAGTCTATGAGAGGCTTAGGCCTACTTAAATCCCCAAGGAACATGGGACCTCCAGGGGGTATACATTAGTATGACCTCCATGCAGACAACCAAGCAGTGAGTTGATTTGCTCGTCCAACTGGGGGATGAACAACACAGTAGATCAATGCTGGTGCACCTGTTGTCATCACAGCATGCAAAGGATTTTAAAAACTGCAAGCCCTTGACATCCATTGGGAAGCAGGAAGGCTGACAGGGTGGAGATGCAACCCAAGAAGCAGGCCACAATCTCTCTTTACCAGCACAGCTATGCAACTGCAGGTAGACCCACCAGAGAGTTTACATGCCATGGTGATGTAGCGCCTGAATCATTCAGCAAATGGGTTGTAGGTGGTAAAAAGGGAGAGGTAAAGGACCCCTAGATGGTTAAGTCCAGTCTAAGGCGACTGTGGGGTATGGTGCTTATCTCTCTTTCAGGCCAAGGGAGCCGGCGTTTGTCCACAGACAGCTTTCTGAGTCATGTGGCAGCATGACTAAACCACTTCTGGCACAACGGGACACCATGACAGAAACCAGAGCACATGGAATCACCGTTTACGTTCCCACCACAGAGGTACCTATTTATCTACTTCCACTGGCATGCTTTCAAACTGCTAGGCTGGCAGGAGCTGGGATAGAACAACAGGAGCTCACCCCATCATGAGGATTCGAACCGCCAATCTTCCAGTCGGCAAGCCCAAGAGTTTCAGTGGTTTAGACCACAGCGCCACCCACATCCCTTTTAGGTGGACTGGCACTCAGACCACCATGTGTACTACAATCCTGAGAAGACCTCAGTCATGTGGCACCATAGCTGCTGTCAATGGCAGCTCTTCTCCCAAGACCCAAATCCTGAAAGGTGGCTTTGCTCCCTTTGGCAAAGGGGTGGGAGAAATTGCCACAGTGCCATGTACATCTCACATGGGACAAAAATGTTCACAAAATGCAGTCATTCCGGCTCAGCAGCAGACCTTAATTACCTCCAGTGTTTTTCCGTTGCACTAAACCCATGTGTTGATAGGCAGCTGCCACAACTCCTAACAGTGCAGAATGTCTATCCCGATATTTAATGGCCAAACACAGGCGAACAATGATGACAACTAATTCAATGACAGCTGACAACACCTGGGATCTTTAGGTTTTGCAGGCAGTTAATTAGCCGCCTCTGACTCCTTCGTAGGGTTATTCCTGAAGAGAGGAGACTTCAGAAAACTTCCTTCTTGTTCCGTGAACAGAGGCAACCCACTAGAATGTTAATTCTTTCTATCTTTGCCAATAGCCCCGTGTTAAGAAGCTTCACAACTCAAACTCCTTAGAAACCCCCCTTGACATCCACAAGCCTAATGTGGATCAAGTATTTTTATTTGTTTATTATTTATTAAATTTGTATACCACCCTGCAGATTGCAGGGTGGTTCACAACATAAAAATACAATATCAAAACACAAAATACATCACAAAAACAAGAACACCCCTCCTACACAAACCAATAACCCCTTTCCCTCACCACCCACAAGTATTGTATCATTAGGCAATAAGGGTCCACATGTATGATTGCCACCCAAAATTTTATGCAGACACCTACTGCTTTCAAACAGTTTATTACATGAGAACAGTCACCATACTGAGGCAAACAATCCAGAATAAATGTTCATTGAGGAGCCAACGTTGCTTAATCTATCCAGAAACAAATCAGGATGAGTGTTCCTTAAGCAAGCATCTGCAAGGGCCTTGTGTCATGTGTCCTAACCATGTGAACTAACACTGCAGGTGCTAGAGGAGGTGGCTATGTATGGCAATATAAAAACTTCACAACAAATAAACATCTGTGGGTTTTAGCTCAGTGGCACTTTATTTCTTTTTATTTCCAAATATAATTGCACTTTTAATAATCCTGTAAATCACCTTAGACTTCCTGCATAGCGAAGCTTCGAAATGAATCCTTTCTTTAAGCTGTTCCCACCTATATAGAAATCAGGCTGACCCTCTTTTGCAGACAGAGCTGGAATCTGTTTTAAAAGAACATCTATTTGGCTGTATGTTATAGTGAATAAAAGGCAGCATAATAAGGAGGGAGACCATTATTCAAAGGATGACATGGAATAAATTAAAGTCTCGCTCCATCAATATATATTAAGCATCATTCCGATATCGTTTTAAAACAGTTTGTCTTGTTAGCCAAACAAAATACTGCACAGTAATCCGTTAACTCTCTGGTGTCAGATTATCAGCTATTTCTAGTAAGTGTCGGAAATGCTGCCACCGACAGAAGTAAATTACGTTTTCTTAGACAAACTTGCATCAACTTGCCCACCAAGCCGAGCTGAAATAAGAATTGTTAACAGTGTGCTGTAATGTGAAGCGGGGTGGTTTTTGTGGGTGGATGTGAATGTGAAACAACTTTGTGTTGTTGTCTTCTAGCCATGCCAGACTCAGCCGGAAAATTATTTCTTTATGTACAATATGTAAAGACATAATTGCCTAGGTTTCAATCATCACATATACTAAAAACGTTAAGTTCCTGTCCTTTTGTAGACAGAATGGCACCACCCATACACAAGAGGCAGATATCAGCAGGTTTGAGGGAACCCCAAACTTTGTAGGAGTATTCTTTTTCAAAATCCTATGGGGTGGTGGTGCTTCAAAACAGCCCAGGAAGGACTTATCAGGTTCTGTGACTATAAAATGCCAACTAACTGCTGGAGGAGGGTTGAAAATTGGGTGGAAAGGATAATAGGATAGAGTATCCTGAAGTTGAGACACTCCACATCACAGTAGTTCCCCTCTTGTTGTCCCTGCCCTGGTCACCAACACCAGACTTGAGTCAGATACTGAGCCCAGCTCCTCAGACAGAAACTGTAGGCTCTGACTGTGTCTTGATTGCTGCTGGCCTCTGAGGTTATGGCAATGCTAAGGGACCCTTCACACAATGCACCTGCTGAAGTCAAATTTGCACCATTGCGTCACGGAACTCTCAACAAACCAGGTCATCCACTGGGCAGGCACACACACAGAAGGCAATTGGTTTTGTATTAGTAGGAAAAAGCAACAATACAGTCATACCTCATGTTACGTTTGCTTCATGATACGTTTTTTCAGGTTGCGTCCCGCGGCGACCCGGAAGTACTGGAAAGGGTTACTTCCGGGTTTCACCGCTCGCGCATGCACAGACGCGCAAAATGACATCACGCACATGCACAGAAGTGGCTAATTGTGACCCACACGTGCACAGACACGGGTTGCGTTCCTTACAGGTTGCGAACGGGTCTCCGGAACAGATCCCATTCACCACCAGAGGTACCACTGTATAGCAATGTCCATGGTTCATCTTCACTCAACAAAGGCATTGCTGGAACGAAGCACGCTGGAACAAAGGCATTGCTGGAACTATGGGCATGTCCTTTCCCTCTAGCTTCTCACTCTGGGTCTCTCCCAAGCAGATCAAGCCTGCATCAAAGGCGTGGGCTTCTTCTCTGGGCCTGTTGGTGTGTTGCTCAGCAATGCTCACCCTCCTCGAGTGGGAAGTCAGAGGGGGAGGAGAGTCAGCAGGACTGGGATTGTCTGTGCACACACTGTGTCTCCCAGCTTCTCTTCCTGTCCTGGAGGGCCCCTCCTTCTCCTGACCCCTTCTTGATCACTCAAGTCTCCTGTTTCTATGAGCTCCCAGCTCGTTCTTTCTGCTGTCCACTCCTCGGTGTCCCACCACCAGGCTCTGGGCTCTATGGTGTCATCTTCAGAGCCCTCCCTGAAGGGCTCTTGGGAGACAGGCTTCCACCACTCTTCCTCATCCAGCCTGCCCCTGGCACATTGGGTGACAATGATTCTTCTCTAGCATTACCTATAGCCCAGTGATGACTAAACCTGTCTTGGCCCAAGGACTGCCTTCCACTTTGGCCAGTCCTCTGGTGTCCACATGCCAGCAGTCTGTGTGGCCCAAATTCTCCTGCACACACAACAGAGGTTCTTTTTTCATATTATTTGCATTTCAAATACAATTCAAAATTGTTACATCTTCTATTACTTTCAAAGATAAAAACATTAGTGGACTTCATTTCTCTCCTTCCATGGCTTCTTTTATAATCCGCTCCCTCCCGTGTCTTCTTAGCCTTCCAATCCTTTCTCTTTTACTCTCTTTATCTCTTGTTTTTACTTACACTGCTGAAATTACTAACATTCTGCTAAGTTAATTGTCTGTTTATAATAGTTTATCACGTGATCTATACATATATTATCCAGTCCTCCTTAAACCATTTTTTTCCATCTTGATTTCTAATTCTATTGGTCATTCCTGCTAATTCCACTTCTTCCAACATTTTAAGGCGCCACTCTTCTTTTGTTAGTACTGCATCTGTTCTCCATCTTTCTGCTAGTAGCATCCTTGCGGCCGTAGTCGCATACATGAATAGGTTCTTCTGATTTTGGGGGACTTCTGTTGTTATTATGCCCAGGAGGAAAGCTTCTGGGTTTTGAGGAAATGTTCCTTTAAACATTTTTTTTTTTTAGTTCATTATATATTATTTCCCAATAATCTTTAAGTACGCTGCAAGACCACCCATGTGGAAGGATGACCCTTCAACCTCTTTACACTTCCCACATTTACCTGTTTCCAATTTAAACATCTTTACTAGTCTGTTTGGTGTTAAATACAGTCGTACCTTGGAAGCCAAACTCACTGGGAGTCAAATGTTTTGGCTCCTGAACGCCGCAAACCCAGAAGTGAGTGTTCCAGTTTGTGAATGTTCTTTGGAAGCCGAACATCCGACGCGGCTTCCATAGCTTTTGATTGTGTGCAGGAAGCTGCTGCAGCCAATTGGAAGCCATGCCTTGGTTGTCTTCCAGACTTCCGGAACCAAACTCTCAATCAACACACAGAGAGGTTCATTTCCTTGGATGATCTGTGCAGGTCAAGTGAGGAAGGTCCTTCCCACTCATCAAATTATTGACTTGATTGTTGTTGCTGCTATTTCTTAAATTTTTATACTGCTCTCCATCCAAAGATCGCAGGGCAGTTCACAACAGAAAAATACATGACCTGATGACCACTAAAAGGGCAGTTTCCATCCTCATCGTCATCAAGATTCTCTCCATCCAACCCAGGGCTGTGTCAAAGTCAGCAGATAGGACTCACCTACCCACCTCAGTTTCCTTACCTTTTCCACCTATGGTCTGAGATTTGCATTTGCACCTTGTCTGGCCTACACCCTCTTCAGACTGAAGGAAAACAAAAACTACTTAACTACAATTAGAGCACACAGAGGACTTGGCAAAAGGCACTTTGTGGAATAAAAATGGCTCATGTTAGTTGAAACAGCTACTCCTCAAATATATTCAGTTTCTGACTTGGAATCTGCGGCACAGATTTGAGCAGAAACACGATGTTGGGTTTTTTTTTTCTCTTGACATGACAAGATCTATGAAGCATGTCTGCATGTCCTCTCTTGTACCCACTTCCATTGTATTTTGCATTTCTGTCAATATAGTCTCCAATAGCTGGACCCACTGATAGAACAGATGCCGTAATTGCAAACAGCTGTAAAGTATTACTCATCTTGCTAATCAAAATGACTTTCTGCTAAATAAACCATGAAAAAAGCTTTTCCACCATCAGTGAAGTGGAGTGGAAACGATAGAGACTGTAAAGAGTCCACCATGAAGTCAAATCAACAGATTGAATTTTCCTACAACAATAATCCTGTGTGCTAATGCACACTTTCAGAATTAGCCCTACCCCCACCCCTAAAATCCCAGCCCCTCCAACTCTGCTGTGTTTAGAAATACAAGTTTGCATAACAACTCAAACGCTCCTTCGCTGTTGTTTTTCTAACATGATGTCTCCAGTCATTTAAATATAAGGTAAAGTAGTTTTATATCTTCTCCAGATTTTAAATCAAAAGGAGAATAATTGTCCCATATGTTTTTATCAGTGTGTGTACACTGCGTATCAGTTTTATCCCCATTCACAGCAGATCTTATAAATGTGAATTCAGCCATACTTATACATTAGGACAGTTTGTGGGTTGGGAAGAGCAAGAAGCCTTTGTTGGAAAAAATATCTCAAGAAAACCCATTTTAAAAAAACAACAGCAATGCAAAGCAGTCAGACTTAGATGGTTCCCTAATGAGAGGGTTCTTATTTTCTAGCTCATTGTGTCTCAGTTATCCTATTTCCTAAGTACTATTCTTTAATTCTTTAAAAGAAGCTATTAGAAAAGCTATCATCTGTCATTATATATGCTTTCTCGAGTCCCTTATGTCACTTAGGCACTTATTGCTGTGGGCCACTCTGCTGTATAACACTCAAGAGGAAATAACTTAGCCTTGAGTTACTTTTATCAGCTTCATGGATCACAAAGAACTAGGTCGTAACCAATCCTTTTCTATAGCGCAGTGGGACCCAAGGTAATTTTATAAAAGGCCACGGCTTTGAATCGTTCCAAGAGAAGTGAAAGATACAAAGCCAGTCCATGTGGCTTGGGCCTTCCATACTGGGCAGGCGATCCCTCCTTATGCTGTGAGATCAGCCCAGAATTCCCCACTGGTTATACCAATGAAGTCCCCGTTACTGAGAGAGGGGTCTGGGTGGCTGTCACACAATCTCATGGGACAGGAGTCATTCACCTGCTGAAGAGCAGCCTGAAGGGGGGAAGGCGGAATGACTCCATCTGCAGTTGATCAGCCTTCAAGGACAGGAGGAGAAAGCACTGGTGAGAGCCAGCTGGCTTCAGCCTTCTTAAACAGAGCTCTCATCAGCAATCAGATGCTGGAAACAATGCCTGTGGTTCCTGGCCCTATCATGCTGCTTCCTGCTGTCCATCAAGACCCTTGGCTCTGTGATCATGTGGATTCCCTGACCTCTGGATGGCCTGACTATGCAGATTGCTGCCTGCCCAACCCTCGGAATTGGCTTGGCTTTGGATGTGGAGTCTGCTCTCAGGCCAGTGTTCCTGAGAGACTCCTAGGCCCTGCTTGCTTGGCAATGGGACTCAGACAGGGCTATGGTGAGGGCTGCAACAACACCATGCTGGAATTTCCTTCCTCAGAAGGCTCACTGGTTTTTCCTTTCCATCCAAAATGCCCTAAGTATAGAAATTAGTACTATGTCGTCATAACTAAAGTCTTTGTTCACCTTAATGGCACTTTCCAGATGTTGTTAAACTAGAAGAATAGGAGGAGGAGGAGTTTGGACTTGATATCCCACCTTTCACTCCCCTTAAGTAGTCTCAAAGCAGCTAACAATCTCCTTTCCGTTCTTCCACCACAACAAACACTCTATGAGGTGAGTGAGGCTGAGAGACTTCAGAGAAGTGTGACTAGCCCAAGGTCACCCAGCAGCTGCATGTGGAGGAGCGGGGAAGCGAACCCGGTTCACCAGATTACGAGTCCACCGCTCTTAACCACTACACCACGCTGGCTCTATTGGCCACTGGGCTGCGGCTGATGGAAGTTGGAGTCTAACAGCATCTGGATGGCACCAAGTTGCCGTATGCTGGCTTATAGGTGTGTTTAACACTTCTGTCAAACTTCTTTGGAGACCAATAGGCCTCTCCAATTCACTGTGTGCCTGATCCTCAAAGGAGAGTGGGGAACAGTCCCACTAGTCATGCCAATCCTCAGGCAGATTTGCAAAGCAATAGTGGGCCAATTGGACATCAGACTGAAGACATCATTGCGTGCCATAACCTTACTGATAACTCAAAAGGATCGGCAGTGTGATATTTCTCCCCCTCTTAAGCAAGATTGCCTACCTCATTCCCACTGTCTTCCTTACATGGGTGTCTCCACATGGGCTCCAAGCATTTGATCAGTGTGTGGATGTATTAGTACTCATAATCAGCTTATCTTACAAGTGTTACATGGAGGTTCCAGGCAATGACTTCACACCACAGCTGGTGAGAAGACCACTCAAAGGTCACTTTCTGTTCAAATCCCTTCAAGATGGGAAACCATAAGAGGTTGAGTGCATAAGCCTCACTTCACCATTAGGGTGCCTAAGGCTATCACTTGCCAGCACCAAAATTCGCCTCCAACTCTGCACTTCACCTACCTATTGTGATCTATGAACAGGTTGCAAGGCTGAATCAGAGCAAATAAACGAACACCACTATCGCCAAACACTCAGCAGTGTAGAGCAGGTGAAAAAAGGTGACTCCACCGCTAGTCAGGAAATGCCAAGACCTCCCTCACAAAAGTCAAAATGCTCTTGCCAAGTTTGGGCGGATGGATCTCCAAGCCACCATTTCAACCTGCCTCCTGATTGTCTACCTGGTGCTGCAATTCAGGCACAGGCTGGCACAAGGATGCCCCCATATACCATGCATGGGATAGGGACGCTCTAGTAATCTCCACTAGCCTAGCCCTCACATAACATGGAGAAACACTGCCTTAAAAACTCGCATGCCTCATGGTGCATCCTTGACACAAGGACAGCTACCTGCACTTCCTGAAGGGAACTAAAGTTCTGAAGTGGATAGCTCCCTGGAGGACATCTAGGTCCCTTGAAAGTTCCCTTTGCATAATTGGCTGAATTACAAGGGCTCAGAAAATGTATCACATTCATCTTTGCCCTGCAAGAAACAGGATAATCCCATGGACTGCACAATAAGGTGGCATGTGGAAGACGCAGGGAAATGTTCCCTACTAACATGTCTGTGTCAGTGCCTTGCCAAGCAAAGGGTGCAAGAGAGACAGTGATGGAGAAATGGATTTCGAACAGTTTGTTTGTTTGTTTGAGGTCAAGCAGTTTTTAAAAGTAACTCTGCAGTATCGAAAAATGTCAGTGCACATCCGTGACATTTAACTGCCTATCTCTGTGTCAGTAGGTGCTTCTTTTCCTCAACACCTCCACCCTTCTCTGGGTACATCATTTCTTCCAAATGGGTGCCCCAGTCACCTCTGCTTTCTCGGATGTGTTTCAACGGCTTCTTCCCCCCCTTCTTCCTACTGTTATTCATCTCCATCAGGTTCCTGTCCCTGAACCCTTGTTCAGGGATTTTATTCTGACCAGGAAGTTTATGCTACTCCAAAATTCTCAGATCTTTGGTCTCATGCATATCTTATAGGATGGATGAAATGGTTGATTGAGGTTTCTCTCTGTTTCTCATCTTTCTAGTCTCATTCAGTCCTCTACATTTCTACATCAATTTGTGGCAATGATGTTTATTCTTAAAAATAAGTCCTCGTGAAAATTCACCAGCGGTTTAGTGCAAATTTCTCATAATTTCCTACATTTGCCTAACCGAGCAGTATTCTGTAATGCAATGAATGTTGCTATGTTATTTTCACTGATGTATGTATTTCTTTGTGCACTTTACCCTAATACATGCAGTTTTGTACACATTATATGGCTAGAGAGCTGTGTTGCAGGGTGACTGCATTTTGGTGTGTGTGTGTGTGTGTGTGTGTGTGTGTATTGAAGAGCAAACCAGATTTCTCTCCCATGCCTACATATAGCCACTTTTGGGGGTCTCTTTTCGGTACACTTGCCCCATAAAATAAAGAAATTTAAAAAACCCACAGTCACACAAATCAGAACTGCTTCTGACTTGAGATACATTGAGAAAGATCTTGACTCCTGCATCACAGTGATTTTAAAAAGGCAGTAGCTTGCATCCAATACAGTACTAAGTAAGTGTTCCATCAGCACAGGATTCCTGCTTGTGCAGCAGGGCTCCCCCCTTCCTTTGTACACCCTTCATTCTCCACAAATCATCTTTATACAGTTGGGGGAGCTCCTCAGAAAAGATTTAGGGGTCACATGGGGGGAGAAGGAGAGGGGGAAAGTCCAATTGCACAAGAGCAATTACTTAGTACTGCATGGGATACCAGCCATTGCTTAGAATTTCATATCAGTTTAACTTCCAAAAGGAAGGAAGGAAGAAAAGAAGGAAAGGGAAAGAAAAGAAAGAAAAGAAAAGAGAGGGAAGCTGGATCTGGATTACCAAAATGAATTTGATACACATCCAACTTTAAAACAGACTTGCACAGCTTGTCACACACCAAGTCAAGCCCAGCCCACCTGTCATCTGTGGTGGCTTCACCATCGTCTGGTCGTTGTAGTTCTAAGCAGGCAGCAACAAAGTAAAATAAAAGGATTCCTAGGACCCTGGAGGGCTGTCATACACAGCTGTTGGGCCATAGCTCAGTGAAAAAGCCACAAGTGGCTCATCCAGTGGGCTGAAACTGCAGCAATAGCCTCCCATCAGCCATGTTATTGCTGCTGGTGGTGAGCTCAGGGCTGGGTGCACCAGCAAAAGCCCACTGGTTTACCTGAGCAGCCTAGACCTCACTGTAGGCTCGCCCCTCCCTGTAAGAGGCAGTACTTATTGCTCTGCCCCACTTCTGGTTAGAACACAGGATTTGCTTGGCAAAGGGGTCAGTTAAATTCTAGGTATCTCCCATGAAGCAGGCCCATGCAGAGCTTGTCTAAGGCCCAGAGTGGGAGTCTTGTTAGAATAAAATTATATACTCAAACAAAAAAGTAGCCGGTCCCTGTTGGGGGGGCCCCCCTGGCAAGCTTAGCCCTCCGAGGGCCAGGGCAAGTACAGTCAAACCTCTTCTTACTTCCGCCTCCACTCGCGTCCATTTTGCCCAATGTCTGCAGCAAACCCGGAAGTAACCGGCGGGTTTATCGCTGTTCACTCATGTGCAGGAGCGGTGATCGCCTTCTGTGCATGCGCTCACTGTTCACACATACGCAGAAGTGGGGAATCGCTGCCCACGCCTTTGCACAACGGCGCCTCTCCCAGCGACCCGTTTTGACTTCCAGATGGGCCTCTGGAATGGATTGTGGTCATGAGTAGAGGTTCCACTGTATACCTCGCTGCCCACTCCCTCTGCATGGGCCTGCTAGGAAGGGCAGGAGAAGACTCCTGCCTGGAATTCTGGAGAGCTAGTCAATGTAGATAATTCTGAGATAAAAGGACCAACAGAATGACTCAATGTAAAGAGGGTTTCTTACATTCCTATGATGAATTCAGCATGGTGCACCTCAAATTGCATCAGACCCCCTCTAAAGCAACACTGACAAATCTCAAAACATACTTATTAGACATCCTCTTAGTCACTGGATACAAGTTGAATATAAGTCGTATTGGAACACAATGGAGAAGCGTTCATTTTCTACCTTCAGCTGAATGGTTGCACGAAGAACTGGTAACTTTCTCTGAGGTGGCCCCTCACCTTTTGGATTTGGATTTGATATCCTGCTTTATCACTACCCGAAGGAGCCTCAAAGCAGCTAACAATCTCCTTTCCCTTCATCCCCCACAACAAAGTGGGTGAGGTGAGTGGGGCTGAGAGACTTCCAAGAAGTGTGACTAGCCCAAGGTCAACCAGCAGTTGCATGTGGAGGAACGGGGAATCGAACCCGGTTCACCAGATTACGAGTCTACTGCTCTTAACCACTTCGCCACACTGGCTCTCTTTGGCATGACCCTCCCATCCAAGGTTCACCTCACCATGATGTTCATGTCATTTCATCAGTAGGGGAAGGCACACCTCTTGGTTTAGGGTTCTGGGGAGGAGTGAAGTGTATTGCACATCTGTATCAAAGTACATGCTCCACATGAAGAAGGCCCTAGAATCCTTTGCCTTTCCAGCTGAAGTGTTCTGAGGAAGTGGGGTGGAAAAATGCCCGATCCCAACCACTGAAGATCCTGTAAAGCCACTCCCAACCTCAGGAGAAATCACTGGACTAAATGGACTACGGATTCTACATAAGGCATGTTTGGGGGTGGGGCTGTGGCAAGGGGTGGGGAGAGAGCTCTACATAGCATTGCAAATGTAGGGCATCGCCAACATATGAGGCGATTGCTTGCTGTGTTCACAAAGTATATCCTCAGTTGGAAAGATTCTTCTTAGCAAAAAGTTGTCAGGAAAGAGGTTTGCAAAACCCATCAGTAATGTATGTGTGGCACTCGGTGACACGAAAAGCCTTGAAAGAGTTTTCTGGCAGAAGTGATCTCCAGTCGGAGGAATGGGACATAGAACTGGACTAAATTAAGAAAATGATACTGATGCCCTAGGAAAGGAAGGAATGAGATCTGCCCCCATCCAGTCCTTTAGTCATTTTCATGCTCATTATAGGCGAGATGTGTTTCTCGAAAAAGAGCCACTTGTGCGTGCAGTGACTTGAGATAATTAAGAATGCATTTACATTTTATGGAGCCATTAATGCCCTTACATTCTAGGATATATTAAATTTCTTCATGCTACTTTGCCCATCAGTGAATATTAAAATATTTAACCAGCAGCTGGGCTGCAACCTGTCTGTTGTGCCCTCTTGGGTAGTACAGATATAAGCAGAATAGAAAAAGAGTTTGTCAATGAAGAAATCATGACTTCCTCCTTCTTAGCCTCTTCTTCCAAAGGGAGGGACACAGACTATTCAGTTTCAGAATTCAAGAAAATATTCTAAACAAAAGTAATAGTGGAATAGACAGCCGGAACCAAGTCAGAACTCTGCAGCTCTTACTGGACTGTATCAACCCAGAGAGGAAGTGGAGCATCATAAGTCTGGATGTTCCTCAAAATATAAGAAATACTCTGTGTATATATAGGGAACAAATGTGCAGGAAGAATGCTAGTTAGTTTGAAGAAAGGTGTGTATTTGTGTGCTTATAGATATAGGCAATCAAACATACTACTCCCACCTGATATATGAAGTGGTAGTCCCATGAAGGAGACAGTTTTGAACACATAGACTTGATCTGATTAGGAAAACAGAAAAGATGAAGTAGAGATAAGGATCAGAATCTTAATTCCCAAAATGAAACCATAGAATTGATCCCAGCTTGATGTATCGAAAAACAGTTTACGGTGGAGATTTCATGTTTATAAGGAAACCATCAGTCAGATCAATCCCATCCATTTTAGCCAGACTCATCAAAGATGTTGGGAGTTGTCGTTCAGAACATCTGGAGGTCCCCATATTGTCAACCCCTGCTTTTGTCCAATCAGGGCTGTAGTACAATTAGGTAATTTGAGATCACTAGTCTTACAAGCCCCATTAGATAGTGAGATGTATTTCTTCACTTACTACACAGTGCTACTGTATAGGGGGCCTTCCTACTCATTCTGCAGAGTAGGGCTCTGCACCTCAGCCCCAAAAGCCTGCCCAGCACCACCAAATCAAGGCATGAGCAAGAGTCACAAAATGACAAAGTCCACCCTGGTGTCAGGGACTGGCTGGATGAGGAAGAGCGGTGGGAGCTGCCCACCTAAGCCCCTCCAGGGAGGGCACAGAAGATGACTTAGATCCCAGATCCTGGTGGTGGGACACTGAAGAGTAGTTTGCAGAAGGGACGAGCTGGGAGGTGCTAGAAGCAGGGGAGTTGAGTGGTCAAGAGGGGTCAGGAAAAGGTGGGTCTTCCAGGACAGGGTTAGAGGCTGAGTCACAGTATGAACACAGACTCTGCTGGAGAAGTGTCAGAGGGTTGGCCCTGCTACACAGCAGCAGGACAGTCCCAATCCTGCTGACTCGCCACCCCTCTGACACCCCTCTTGAGAAGAGTCCTGCATGGGCCAGACAGGCCCAGAGGAGGCGCTCACCCCATCAATGCTGCCTTCATCTGCTTGGGAGGGATCCAGAGTGAAAGGTTCGAAGGGGAAGGGCAGAGCTACTGGTCAGTTTCAACATCTTAGCTGGATTAAGGCGAACCGGAGGACTCTGCTGTGTTGTTATTCTCTGTTAATTAAGAGCTAATTGCATTCTGTGCTTTCCATGTGTGTGCCTGCCCTGTGGCTGACCTGGCTCATTGACAGCTCCTTGACACCTGGAGGCAGCCTTTGCCAACCTGGTGCCCTCCAGATACTTTGGACTGCAATGCCCTGTCAGAATGGCTATGGCACCTGATTGGCAAAGGCTACCTTTAACCAAGAGAGGATGGCTCCTAAGAAGGAAAGCGCATGGTTTTCTGATTGCAACCCTTTTCTTCTCTAGTCAAGTGCAGCTAATATACATAATATATCCATAAATAATGAAGGAAAGGACATTACTACCCAACACCATCACCACTTGATGAGACAGGTCCAGCTGAAAAGCCAAAGGAGACGCTGTCTGGAAAGGGAAGGAACAATAATAAAGAGAAGCTAAGGAACTGGACTGGCGGCTTGATCATAGCTGTCAACATTTTCCAATTTTTAAGGGAAATTCCCTTATAGTGGTACTTCGGGTTACATACGCTTCAGGTTACAGACTGCGCTAACCCAGAAATAGTGCTTCAGGTTAAGAACTTTGCTTCAGGATGAGAACAGAAATCATGCTCCAGCAGCGCAGCAGCAGCAGGAGGCCCCGTTAGCTAAAGTGGTGCTTCAGGTTAAGAACAGTTTCAGGTTAAGAATGGACCTCCGGAATGAATTAAGTACTTAACCCAAGGTACCACTGTATTCCGAATAGGATTCCTCACAAGAAAAGGGAAAAGTTGACAGCTATGGGCTTGATGGCTCTGCACTTTTCATTTTTCAGGGCTGTGGCTGATCACAAGAGATGACATCCTGGAGGAAAACAAACAAAAGCAGTACATGCGCCCAAAGATCATTCTGAAGAAAGCCATAAACCACTATGATTTGAAAATACTTTTTAAAAAATAAAAGAAATGAGAAAGTAAGAACAGCCTCATGGCCCTGTGATACTTCACATCCCCACATTTCATGACACACACACCTCCCCCCTCCAAAAAAAGAAAGGAAAATCCAGCAAGTGCCGTAAATTGTGGCCAGCTCAATTATTTCGTATGTTGCAGCCAGACTGTATTCAGAAACAAGGCTGGTGGTTCCCCAATGAACCCTTCCATGTCACTGGACAGGGTAAAAATAATAAATTGGTCATTGTGAGACTTTATGCATTTCATGGGCATTGCAGAGCCTATTTTAGATTCCTTTCCTGTCGCTGCCTCTTGTTGGCAGTAAACGGTAGGCCACCACTGCCATATTTCAGTTCCTTTCATTTACTTGGCTTGTCATCTGCTGCTGAATTGCCCTGGCTGCTTCCTGTCCACTTGTCAATTGCCAGCCAACAGGAGCCAGTGGCTCATCCGACAGCTATGGATGGATACAGGTATATTTAAATCATTTTCACATGCAAGGCCTTCTGTGTTCCAGAAGCCACAGATCACTGGGCTCAGGTTAATTTCTGGAAATTTTCACATTTGAAGAAAAGAGTTAATTGAACCCACCTCCATCAAGCTGTTCTTCATTTTTGAGAAGGTGCACACAAGATGGAGATTGAAGGCAAAGATGTGAATTTGCTGCCCAAAGCAATTCCTTCAGTTCCTGTCACCGAAAGAACCTCTTATTTTGGAATTTGCTCATTGTTTTCTCGTTGGTTCTCCAGCAATAATCTGAAGCACAATTGAGCCCCATTTTAGAATATCTCTGATCATTTTTACTCCCAACTGAAACTACCGTACTTAATTAATGCATTTCTTCTTATTCTCTACAACAAGGATTGGGAACATGTAGCTCTCTATTTCTTGTTGGACATCAGTTCCCATCAGCCCCAGCCGGCATGAGCAATGATCAAGGATGATGGGAGCTGTAATCCAACTACATCTGAAGGACCACAAGTTCTCGACCCCAGTCTACGGTATAGGGTAACAGTAGCTTGCGCACACAGTCACAATCCTGAGGCAAGCTACAAATCCTAAGCCTACTGAACAGGAAATTAATTCTATCCCACAAGCACAGTATTCAAGCATTTGCATGCAAGTCATGCCCTGCAATGGGGACGCGGGTGGCGCTGTGGGTTAAAGCCTCAGCGCCTAGGGCTTGCCAATCGAAAGGTCGGCGGTTCGAATCCCCACGGCGGGGTGCGCTCCCGTTGTTCAGTCCCAGCGCCTGCCAACCTAGCAGTTCGAAAGCACTCCCGGGTGCAAGTAGATAAATAGGGACCGCTTACTAGCGGGAAGGTAAACAGCGTTTCCGTGTGCGGCTCTGGCTCGCCAGAGCAGCGATGTCACGCTGGCCACGTGACCCGGAAGTGTCTTCGGACAGCGCTGGCCCCCGGCCTCTTTGAGTGAGATGGGCGCACAACCCTAGAGTCTGTCAAGACTGGCCCGTACGGGCAGGGGTACATTTACCTTTACCTTTACCGTGCCCTGCAATGTATCTGATAGTTTCAGCCTCAGACCATGAAGCGGCGGGTGGAAGTTCTGACATGCTTGGAGTCCCCTTTCAGGCCTCTCTACTCAATGCAGGGAAGTTGCAGTGGAGCTTCTGGGGCTGGTATGTGGGGTCCTACAGCCCCTAGTCCCTTCATCTTCTATGTGTTCTTTGAATGCCCAAACAGGGTTTTTGGTTAGCAATGAACTGTGGGACATCCTTGCACTGAAATCTGATCAACGCTATTAAAACCACCCTTTTTTCATCTCCGCCAAGCTAAGCAGTTGGCTCCTTACCTCTCTCGCCCTGACCTAGCCACTGTGATCCATGCGACAGTCACCTCCAGACTGGATTATTGTAACTCACTCTATGTGGGGCTGCCCTTGAGACTGACCCAGAAACTCCAGCAGGTGCAGAATGCCATGGCGAGACTCCTTATGGGGTCCTCGCCGTGGGATCACATTCACCCGGTGCTATACCAGCTGCACTGGCTCCCGGTGGAGTACAGGATCAGGTTCAAGGTGCTGGTTTTAACCTTTAAAGCCCTATATGGCCTAGGACCCTCATACCTACAGGACTGCCTCTCTTGGTATATCCCACGGAGGACCTTATGGTCTTCAAACAAAAACATCTTGGAGATCCTGGGCACAGGGAGGTTAGGCTGGCCTCAACCAGAGCCAGGGCTTTTTCGGCCGTGGCCCCGATCTGGTGGAATGCTCTGTCACAAGAGACTGGGGCCTGCAAGACAGAGCTGTTCCACCAGGCCTTTGGCCAAGGCACAGTCTGACCCCCTCCTTCGGTAATCCTCACAGAACTCCAGCTCAATGGTTGCCATTAATTTGATTTTGAATTGGTTTTAGAATGAATTGGTTTTAGAATGCATTTCAATTAATTGATTGTGATTTTATGTAAACCGTGTTCCTTTAATTGTTGTTAGACGCTCTGAGCCTGGCTTCGGCTGGGGAGGGCGGGATATAAATAAAAAATTGTTGTTGTTGTTGTTGTTGTTGTTATCAATATGTTCAGTCCTTATTCCAGGCTGGGGTGAAGGGTTGGCATCATTGGTCACCTGCCAACCCCTGGACTCCCCAGAATACCTGGTTGTCCTTGGTGTCACGTGAGTCTTCTATGCCAGTGTGGTGTAGACACACTTTTGGTTAAGAGCGGTGGACTCATAATCTGGTGAACCAGGTTCGCATCCCCACTCCTCCACATGCAGCTGCTGGGTGACCTTGGGCTAGTCACACTTCTCTGAAGTCTCTCAGCCTCACTCACCTCACAGAGTGTTTGTTGTGGGGGAGGAAGGGAAAGGAGGTTGTTAGCCGCTTTGAGACTCCTTAAGGTGAGTGAAAGGTGGGATATCAAGTCCAAACTCTTCTTCCTCTTCTTCTTCTTCTTCCAAGCAGTGGCAGGAGCAAGGAAATGGGCCAACCACCTCCGCTTGCCTGCTCACTCTTTGAGCAGTGGGCTAGACCCAGAGGAAGAGGAAAAGCAAAAGGGGAATGGTGACAGAAGTGAGTAGGAGGTGGTCCCATTTTTGGAGACAACCACTGAGGGCATTTTGCCCAAGGGTCACCTAAACTATGGAGCCAGCAATGTGCCATTCAAAAGTGCAGTCTTATTCCAAAGCAAAAGTGACTAGGGAGCAAAAGTCACAAATCAACTTACAAAAACCTGCTACCTGTCTCCTCAGTTCCAAACATCAGTGCTATAGAGTGAAATTTTATTAGTTTTTTTTTTAAAAAATGGCAAAAAATCAACATAAAAAAACCTCACATGCCAAATCAAATATGCATGTATAGGACTGAGCTGAAAGTTTCCCAAATGAAACTTGCACCCCATTAAAAGACACATTAATGTTTAGATAATCTTGCATTCGGAATAGCATGATGGATAGGGCTCAGCTCACCTTTTAAAATTTCAGGTTTTTGAAGTTCCTCATGTTAAAACAATGCAGTTTTAGAAGCAGGATTTCCATAATGCAAAATGCTCATTTTTAGCAAGTGGCATACATTGCTAGCACAAGGCCTTGACATGTTAAGATACTTAAAACACAACTTTATACATGTCTACTTGTAAACAGGGTATAGAATTGTAGTCTTAAGATCAATACACATGATTAGTGGGCAGCCACAGCAGGTGAACATGAGCAACAGCAGGCTGCATGGTGAAATGATTGTTTGATCGCTCTGCCACATGTACAGATCGTGGTGCAATACACAACTGGGGAGTACATTTGTCTGTTCACTTCACTACACTTAGCACTGCAAGCTGAGCATGCAACAGAGTGATCAAATCGCACTTCATTCAACAGAATCATGTGCATTCATTTCCCATGTGGTCACTGTGCACTGAGGTCACTTATTCGGATCAGCTCAAAGAAGAAATTTGCTCTGTCGTCAAAGAATTCACTCCGGTAAGCCTCATGAAGACTATAGACATTATTTTTAAAAAAATAAAAAAATTTATTTGCTTTTCTTTTACATATTTCATGTTTATACAATAACCATGCAAACAATTCAATAATCTCAACTTCCCTTTTCTTCCCTTCCTTCCATGGTTTCTTCAGTTTCCCATCTACTCTGCATATTCTAAATATTCTGTACTTTCCTCCCTCTTCTTTACCTTATACTGCTCAATCTACTCTAATCCTGCTAGTGTATTTACCTGAGTATAAAATAATCTACAAATATTTTCCAATCTTTCTTATAAATTCTATCATTTTGATCATTTATTCTGCTGGTCAGACCTGCTAACTCAGGCTTCCTCAACCTCATTCCTCCAGATGTTTTGAGACTACCATTCCCATCATCCGTGATCACTGGTCCTGCTAGCTAGGGATCATGGGAGTTGTAGGCCAAAAACATCTGGAGGGCCGAGTTTGAGGAAGCCTGAGCTAACTGTATGTTCCAACATCTTAATACGCCATTCCTCCTTCTCCAGTACTTTGTCCGTTCTCCATTTTGGGGAGAATAACATCCAAGCTGTCGTAGTCACATACAGAAACAAATTCATCTGACTCTTAGGGACCTCTGTCTGCACTGTAGTGAACACCATTGGCAAGGCTCTATAAACTCTCAGAACTCCTCCACATATATTCACTGTAGTGCACCAATGAAAGATGGAGTCAATTTAGGTCAGGAGTAGCCAACATGGTACACTCAAGATATTTCCTACCACCCCTGAACACTGGCCATGCTGGCTGGGGTGGATGGGAATTGTAGTCCACAACATCAACCATTTAATGAACTATATAGCTAAGTTGGGGGTGGGTGGGTCTTGAATTCTGCAGAAGAATGTATATGTGGAATAGTGCTGGGTTGAAGTATTCGGACAAGCTTTTTTCAGCATTTTGTGAGAATAGGACAGATCAAATCAAAGTTTATTGGTTGATAGTGGTGGTTCTAAGACCTTGGGTGAGGGTTGTTTTACCTTAATGAACACTGGTGATTTTTGTTTCATTATTTCATTTTGGGTTTTTCGTGGGGGAAAGCATTGCTAGCACTTCAAGTCTTGCCACCATATCAAGCAGTGGCTTGACGCAGCAGGGCCAATTTTTCAAGACAGAATACAATATTAGGAAGTCTTCCAGACGATCTACTGCTCCTGATCCCAAGAAATCATATTCATGTTATGGAAAAATAGCAGTAACACTGTAAAAATGAACCATCTCCTCCTATGGATACCCTTTTTAGGTTGCCTCCACCTGAGTGTGAATTTCTCCTAATACACTCCTTTTCATACGCAGCTTTGACAAATGTCCATATTTTTTGTAAGCAATATAGGCCATTTTTGTGTGTTATTTTCACTAATGTGTTTGTTTTAATGCATACTTTAACCTAATAACCTAATTTTGTAAACACTGGTTGGCTGAAGAGCTGCATTGCAAAATTCAAGTTGGGTGCAAATGTCAAAGGAAGGCCTTGTTTTGGTGCTCATATTATTTCAGAAAGCACAAAATTGATAGATTCACCTTGAATTGAGAACTCCAATCATTTTTTTTCCTCCATCCCTCTGGCCAGCCCAAAGATGAAACCGCCCCTTTGTTCTCAAAGTTACCCGTGACCTATCTTCGATCGCCACCATTTTTGTTGTGTGCACCAGTTTTTCATGCAAATCGCCTTGCATAATACTACAAATCTTACCATATGTGCCAAATAAATTTCACAGCTGTGGTGCCAACATGCTTACAATGAACTTGGGGTGGTGCAATGCTTTATAAAAAGACCCAAAATAGAGCAATCAGGATACATCTTTTAAAATCCTTACGAGCCGAAAAGGCCAGCCACAATGTGATTATTAATTTTAGCACTAAAACTTAATAAAGAGCACCATAATTGCTTGATCCAAAATTTCCATCCTCATGAGTGCCAGAACTTTAACCTCCCAAGTTTTTGCGCTGTGTGTGTGTCTGTGTCTTTGTGTGGAAAAGCTACAATGTCTTGGGAGAAATGCAAGAGAAATTATTTGATAAAGGTGACGGTTTTTCACACCTGAAAATAATGTTTTTCTTTCAGGCTCTCTTGATCAGCAGCCTCCAGTAACACATTACAGATATAATCTCGAGACCTTATGGCATGTACTTGTCACTACTTGCATAACTTACCGCGGACACAGGATCACAGGGACTTTGAACATAATTTCCCACACTACAGGAGATTAAATAGACCACATCTGAAGAAGGCAAGCAGCAGCGATGGCCCTGGAGTAACACAAAGCAAACTTCACCCAGTTTCCTCATCACTTACATTGCACACACACACACAGAGACACACACACGGGTTTAGAAAATGTTAGGAAAATACAGCAGGACTATTCTGATCCTATAAATATATACAGTGCTCGGCTACATTCAGGAGTATCCCCTGGGCTAGGCAGGTGAGGTGGGCAGCCTAACCTTCAGATACAGACCCTTTTTGGTTACCGTGGATCCTGGATACTGAGCAACAGTTTGACATTCAGAGGGTGCCCCCTTTTTTGTCCACTGCTAATGCAAGATACATAGTAAAACCGGCTGCCTACCTGTCACAATTAGAGATGCATGGTCATAGAAGGGCCTCTACACTGCCTTCCCACCTGCAATTTTAGATGGGCGCTACAGAAAAATCTCCTTTGTTGAAAGGCTTTGCTCTTGTCATGATGGAGAGATAGAGACCGACAGAACATGTCCTCTTACTTTGCCCCATTGCCAAGATGTTCATACAAAGATAATTGCCCCACTGCTTAGAACAGAGGTCAGCAAACTTTTTCAGCAGGGGGCCGGTCCACTGTCCCTCAGACCTTGTGCGGGGCTGGACTATATTTTGGTGGTTGGGATGAACAAATTCCTATGCCCCACAAATAACCCAGAGATGCATTTTAAATAAAAGCACACATTCTGCTCATGTAAAAACACCAGGCAGGCCCCACAAATAACCCAGAGATGCATTTTAAATAAAAGGACACATTCTGCTTATGTAAAAACACGCTGATTCCCAGACCGTCTGCAGGCCAGATTTAGAAGACGATTCGGCTGGATCTGGCCCCCGGGCCTTAGTTTGCCTACCCATGGCTTAGAAGAATAGGACAAGACATACCAAAAGGCCAGAAGAAATTATATCAACATACCTACATACCTACACAGTACTGTATAGGTAGGTATTATATAGAGTAATATAGGTATGTTTTAAGTTATGAAAATAAGATAGTGTGTTATGTATGTGTATTGTGTAAATGTATATGTATGTGTTTTATAGGTTAATAAAAAATAGAAAAAGAAAGAAAGACCAGAATAAATTGTTTACGTATGCAACCACAGCTGCCAGGATGAGTGGAAAGCAAAATTAATGGACTATGCAGAAATGGCAAAACCTACAGGAAGAATAGGAAATCAAGAAGAAAGAGTCTTTAATAAAGAATGGGGAAGTCATGTAAAGTTATTTAAAGAACTATTGTAAGCAGTGAAATACCTTAGCAGGATTAATATAAAATCAAGCAATTAGAAGGTGATCTGAGGGGAAAGGTAGATAGAATCTTTTAAAAAGAAGTCAAGGGGAAGTTGCAGTTTAGCTAAATGATTTGTTGTTGTTGTTGTTGTTGTTGTTATTCTCCGTCCATCTGGCTGGGTTTCCCCAGCCACTCAGGGTGGTTTACAGCATGTATATTAAATTGTAAAACATCAGACATTCAAATTTTCCCAATCTCAATCCTTGAGATGTCTTCTAAATGTCAGATAGTTGTTTACTTCCTTGACAGCTGATGGGAGGGCGTTCCACAGAATGGGCACCTGTGGAACCAGAGAAGGGTGGAGAGGGAAGTCAAAACTAGGGATACAAATGTAAAGGAAGACTATTGTTGTTAAACTGACAACTGAAAATAAAATTTATTAAAAGAGAGAGAAGGTGATCAGCTCTTCAGCCCCATTTTGTCTCCCTCACCTCCACCCTTAATTGTTACCTGGAAAAGGTACCTGTCTTCCACCCTGATATTTCTCCTGTCTTTTCTCCAAACCACCTCATCATCTTTCTCTTTAAACTGCTGTGATATCATGTGATATTTTCTGGCTCTAGTAGCTGAAACTTAAAATCGCTGGTTCTTTGAATGTCAGTCATCAGAATCCTTGTGGTGGGTAGCTAAACCACAAGTCTTTTTTAACTCTGTCACACAGAATAAATGGCAAGTGTGGGCTTTCATGCTTGCACAGAAAATAGTTTGTGGGGGGAAACAACAACAGGTAAAAGGTCAAGAGGAGCAACTTTGTAGAAATACTATAACACTGCTGGTATTAATAATTAAATGGACATGAAATCTCAATAAATATTAAGTTCTTTGCTTTAAAAACAACAACAGCCCAGTATACCCAGTGGCTTTTTTGTTCAGGCAACTCAATTTAAATCAGGGAACTGACAAACCTTATTTTAGTCTATCTTAGATTTTTTCTACAGAAAGGCAAAGTACATTTCTTCCTAAGTCGGGATTTATGAAAGGTACACTTGATTTAACAATACTATTCTGATGTGTAATGACAGACAAGCATTCCTTATATATTCTGTTAATCCCGAGACTTGCATTTTCTCAGAGTTAGGGTAGGAATTTGTACAATACATTAATATACAGGCACACCATAAAATTGAGATGCTTCATTTGGTGCCTTATTTTTCTCCACCCCCGAAACTGTATGTGTTATTAGAAACACCTTTCTCTGTGTGTTGCTTCATTCTAGTGGTCCAGAATCTGAATTTCAGTAATCCTGCATATGGTGATAAAATCAGCTGAAGATTAGATTTGGATGTTTATAGTTCTACATTTTAAAAAAACAAAACCTTAACAGTCGGTTTTTTTAAGAAATAAGAATGGTTCAACACTGGCCATTTGTTCAAACATATACCATTTCCATTCCATATTTTCTAAAGATTTTTGTGTGAAAATGAACACAAATAATTGTGTTTAATGCTTAAGAAATGATACATCTGCAACAGATTTCCCTTGTGAGAGGATTAAGGGATTTACATTTTTTGAATACAAAAATTAGGTTGTGCGTATATTGTGTTTTGTTTTGTTCTATAAAGCCATCACATCTATGCCAAGTCTTTCCTTTCTCAATATCACATTCTTATCTCTATGGTTAGCTATGGGGTGCCTCTTATTGACACTATCCTGTGCCAAGTAGAAATACGGAGCTTTAGGGATGGGCAAATCAGCAAGGTTTTGGTTTCTCCCAATTTCTTATCGCCTCCCCCCCTCCCGTAAGTTCAGTTCTCCGCCTTTCCACATCAATTCGCAATTATTGCTATTTTAAAAGTCCTTCTGAAAATTCACCAGCATTTCAGTACAAAATGTCTACTAATATACACATTTTTAGCACACATTCCTGCTAATATATACATTTTGGCAAGTCATTTCCTCTAATGTGATGTATCTTTGTGGGCATACATGCATTTCTATGCATTCTTTACCCTAGTATATACATTTTTGTACACATTACACGGCCGGAGAAAAATCAGGCAAGTGTGAATTTTGAAGGATGGGTACGTTTACATACTGTTCCAGAAAGTGCAAATTAGGACTGTTTGCCTTTAATGGTGAACTGAATCAAGTTTATCCCTCATCTTTAGTGAGGTCAGACATTGGGGAATTCTCAGTGGTTCATCTCCAGTTTTGAAATGACCCTTCTTCGGAGGACCAACAAACACTAAGTTTGAATATCATCTGAAACATATGATCCTGTAAAATATTTTTAATTTTTTACTTGCGGTCACTGGTCACCTGATGAACAGTGGGTATCTTTAAGCAGCTTATATAGTTTGGATCATTGTTCTGACCATGAAGCATCTTCTTCATTTAGTTCAATGGAAGGGGCACTTCCACTGGGAATATACCTGATGATCTGCTCTTCCATTAAAAGAAACCATTAAAAGAATGGTTGAAGGAGCTTGGTATGTTTAGCCTGGGTAAAGAGGAGACTGAGAGGAAATAAGGCCTCTTTCCACCTGCCTTGCCCCACCCTCCAGCCCTAAGAGTCCTCTAGGAGCTGTTCCTGGAGGAAGAACTGTGAGGGGAGAGACTCCATCAGCAAGGCCTCTTTCCACCTGCCTTGCTCTACCCTCTAGTCTCTGCTTCTCAATGTGTATTGTATTGTTTTATGCACTGTGGCTTGCCATTGTTTTACTGATTATAGTTTAGGTATTATTTATTGTAACTGTTGAGTGGATTTCTGTTTAACTTTTATATGTTGATATTATTATTTTATACTGTTCTAATGATTATTGACTGTCACTTTTTTGATGTAGGTTGCCTATTTTAAAGTTACGTTTTATTATCACATTTTTGTATTGCATTAGATTGTTATAAGATGTCCATTTTTTGTTTCTTCAGCTTGTAAACCGCCTTGAGTATTGTAAGATAGAAAGACGGTATACAAATTTTAAAAATGATGATCTTCAAATATCTCAAGGGCTGTCACATGAAAGAGGGAACAAGCTTATTTTCTCCTGCTCTGGAGGGTAGGACTCAAAATAATGACTACAAGTTACAAGAAAGGAGATTCAGGAAGAACTTTCTGGCAGTAAGAGCCATTTGACAGTGGAATGGTCTCCCTTGGGAAGTTGTGGACTCTCCTTCCTTGGAGGTTGTTAAGAAGAGGTTGGATGTCCATCTGTCATGGATGTTTTAGTTGAGATTCCTGCATTGCAGGGGGTTGGACTAAATGACTCTTTGGGTCCCTTCCAACTCTACAATTCTATGATTCTATGGACCAACACATTGGGGGTTTTGTGGCTTGTTACCAAATACATTTAACTTCATTGACTCTTTTCAGATAGGATAAATTATACAACCAAATGAACTTCCTTAAAGCTGTGCCCACTCCACTGCTAGTAGTTGACATGAAGGGGGAATCCTAAGAGCTAGGGTGTGTGTTCAATTGAAAGTGATGGTGTTTAGTTCCAAGCACAGCATGTTTTGAATTATGATATACAGGGAACCCACTTCTAAGATGTATTTATTTTAAATATCTCACAACCTTATAAATATGAAAGCGTTCCTTTCCCCCTGAAAACAATAGGAAAGCAGTTCCTCGTTTGCATGGGAATAGCAATTTAGTACAAACCCCAGAATGTTTCAGCTCCATCCCTGCAGTTTATTGCCTTAGGTTTGCAAACTGCTTGAACAGCCATCAGCCAAGAAATGTACATGTCATCTGCAAATCACAAATCACAGATCTTGACTCGAGTGATTGCACAGGGAGAAGTGCTGAAGGGTTCACAGTGGCCAGAACAAGACTTAAAAGTGATGTGAAATAGGGAGCAAAAAGGGCTGCAATTGCCTTGGAGCCTGAAATAGACTTAGCTTCAATGCCACGCAAAAAAATAAAAAAAAAAAAAATCACCAGCTTCTCCATCATTTCTTTAAAGGTCAGGATTTTTGTAGGTGGATTGGGAGAGCAGTGGATTGCAGATGCGTTTAACAGCAGGGTATTTTCCGCTGCCATGACCAGTTAAGGAAGATTTTCAAAAACACATCTGCTGGTAAACAGTTTGGCCCTACTCTGGGTCATCTGCCTTATCTGTGCTCATTGCTGCATGAATTCTTACCTGGATAAAGTCCCAAACCTCACATCAGTCAAAGTTAGGCTTTCAGTACAGTCCATTACATTTTTTAGAGAGGTACCTCAGCGGCTTTCCGTTCGGATTTTTTTCTTCTTCTTTTTATGATGTGGGTCGGCTACTTTGCAAACATAGGAAGCAAACACGAATGAAAGATAAAGCATGTTCTTCCACCACTGTCTATTCCTAGGATGACAATCAGAAGGTAGGATTTTTTATTATTATTATTTTTACAAAAACCCTGAAAACTGCAAGCACACTTGCAAAGCTAAGCAGGGTCCGATATGGTTTCAAACTGGATAGGGGGCCGTGTAGGGGGCCGTGTGTTGAAATTCCTCCATTGCTGGGGAATGAACTAGATGATCCTCAGGGTCTCTTCCAAATTTACAATTCTATGATTCTATGAATACAGATAACTAAGAGCACCTTTGAATGTTTCAATGTGCAAGGATAAGAAGAAACATAAATGCATAATAGGTACATATGTCCTGGAGGCTTGTATGTGGCACCTGGATCAGAACTTTCCAAGCATCTAGAGCAGTGGTCTCCAAACTTTTTCCAAAGAGGGTCAGATTTGATGAAGTGAAGGGCCGTGGGTGCCAACCAAAGGGCTGTCAGGATCTCCACTCGGCCAAGCTGATAAAGCTCATTTTCTTCCCCCGAGTCTTTGGAATCTCCTCCTGACGAATAACGACCTGAGCCTTTGATGAGGCCTCAGGCAAATTCTTCAGCAGAGTTTCCAGCACAGGAAAGAGATGAGAGGTTTGGGCTACATTGCTATGCTTTATTTCTAAGCTACGCAGACAGAAAAGATATCCTCTCTCTATGAAAGCAGAGAGCAACTGAACAAAGGAACAAAGGAAACAGGAAACCACTAACGTCACATCCCGTCTCCCCTTCCATGAGACTTCCCACAGTCTGGAAGGTCTCTGGCATGTAAACAGAGTCCTGTGACTCCAAGCAGCTGCACAGTAATAAGAACAGAAACTAACATTGGCCAACCAAAGTTGTTGACCTTTTTTAAGGATTGAAGTTGATGAGCTTTATTTTATTTTTTTTACCCAGTAAATAAACTGCCACAGCGGCCGGATTAAACCGACCAGCGGGCCGGATTAGGCCCCCAAAATGGACTTTGGACATGCCTGATCTAGAGCGTAGTTTTTCCCAGAACAAGAGTGATGTCATTCAACAAAGTGCCAGCGTAATGGACCAGACAAGGGAATGAAGTGCTAATGAGGCTTCCAGGATTGTTTGTGTCAGATTAGCACAGAAGTTAGTTCCAAGTAAATTCCATTAGAACAAGTTAGTTATGACCAACTCAAGTCACAGGGCTGTATCTGAACAAGAATACTCAGAGTAGACCCACTGGAATAAATGAAATTAAGTTAGTCATAAGTAAAGGTAAAGGGACCCCTGACCATTAGGTCCAGTCGTGACCGACTCTGGGGTTGCGGCGCTCATCTCACTTTATTGGCCGAGGGAGCCGGCATACAGCTTCCGGGTCATGTGGCCAGCATAAGCATAGTCATAAGTAGTTGTCCATTATTTCCATCGGTTTTCTCCTAGTGTGACTAATAACACACTCCTAACCATGGCTACTCTGAAGTGAATCCAATTGAATCTAGTGGGGATCACTCCAAAGTAAATGGGGTTAGAATTGCAGCTTTCATTAAGCTGCTGGACTGGAGCTTAATTGAGGTAGTCCTGTAATTTTGCATCTATTGCTGGTGTGGTCCTTTGTCATGATACACAGTGGGTATAGGAAATCAGGCAAGGATTATGCTCACTGGATCAAGTCAACGTTGTTCAACCAACACTGTGCACATGGAGCCTTCAACAACTAAAAGAAAGGGGCAGCCCCAGATCACATGGAGTTTCATGTTCATCCCAAACCACTGCAGAATTGGAAGGCATTTAGTAGTAGTAGTAATAGTAGCAGTAGTGATTTATACAGTGGTACCTCAGGTTAAGAACTTCATTCGTTCCAGAGGTCCGTTCTTAACCTGAAACTTTTCTTAACCTGAAGTACCACTTTAGCTAATGGGGCCTCCCACTGCTGCCATTCGATTTCTATTCTCATCCTGAAGCAAAGTTCTTAACCCGAGGTACTATTTCTGGGTTAGCAGAGTCTGTAACCTGAAGCGTCTGTAACCTGAAGCGTCTGTAACCCGAGGTACCACTGTATGCCAAAATAGCTTCCAATGATGGAAGGCGGGATGAAATCATTGAGTAGCGGAATTCAGCTACCATCCCATTCTGCGTTTATTATGTCTTCTTCCAAACCAAGGTAAACCTACAGCCCTGGGCAGAGACTCTGGAGCATCTCAAGAATCACTGTTTGGCTTCTAGTCACACATGACTTTTTCTGGACGAGGGCTCCCTTTCTATTTTGGGACTGACACCACAAAGTCAAGTGAATTAACCTGCACAGTCACAGTCATGTTACTGCACAGTCACAGTAAACGATGCCTTCTTTGAGTAAACGGCTGCCCTCCAGGGAAAGGATTTCTGCCTATACTAGCAACTTTCCCCTGGACAGGGCCTTTGCCTGCTTGCCAGTCTGCTCCACTGAAAGAGCAGAGTGATCAGTGGTCAAATTCTAACAAGGGATACCAAGGGCCCATCTCCCTAGTGAACCGAAGACCAGAGCCCTAGGGTTGTGGGGTTGGTTGCAGCCCTTCAAGGCTCTCAGAAGTGTGTTCTCCCCTTTTTAAATTACTGTTCTGACTCTTGAGTATTCCTGGGCAGAACATTTGTGGGCTCTGCTGCACTTTACACCTCAGATATAATTCTACAGAGCAGTGATATGGCCCAGAGCATGCAGCCAGGGAAGGACAGTGGCTGGTCAATGATCCAGCATGTTTGAGAGGCCTTACAAGCAGGTGAAATCCCCAACAATTGGCCTCCTGCACAATCATCTCCAATGGCTAACAGAGGCCAGGAATTTAGCCAGAGCAAGAAGCCCTTTCCATATCTGCAGTGGCGTATCTGAACGCTGCCGTGCCAACAACGAATCCCATTTTCTCTCTGGGAAAATCCTTTAAAAGGGGATTAGACCAATTCGTAGTGGATGAGGCTCTCAGTAGCTGCTAACCCTGATGGCTATGTTCTATCTCCATTGTCAGAAACAGTATGCTTGTGATTCAAGGACCCGCCCTCCCCCCCACTTGGGGATAATAAAGACACATGGACACAGTATGTTAGGTTAATGGGCTAGAAAAGGCCACAACTTTATTGATTGCAGCATGTGAGAGGTACTGGCTTAGGCATTGGAAAACAGCAAATCTTGACTCCACCCACTCAGGGAGGGGTGAGTCTAACAAGGGTTTACCACCAGTAGGGGAGCCTGTTGATGCAAATACAACTGTAAGCTCTCCCCTGATGTCACCGGGGGTCGTGTCATGGCCCCCAGCCACAGCAGGGCATCGGACAGGATCCACGACCGCCGGATTCCTTTAACCGAATACCCATAAGTGAAGGGGCAGGCGATGGCCACACCCTGCCCTTCCATACACCAACAACACATTCCAATGCCTAACTGCCAATACCGGAAAAGTTGTGACGATTTGCTACGAGGTAGGCGAAAAACCAAGAGCCCGGTGCCAATTTGCCAACTGGGTAAAAACTCCTACCAGGCCCCTTGGGCATCCAAGGCGACCAACCATAGGTCCATAGCAAGGTCAAGCGAGAAGCGATGAACTAAAGGGAAGGGTGGGTGGGTGACCCAAAGAAATCCGGCAGCGCAATGAGGGGAAGAGCTGCTGTGGCCACATTTGAGTGGCTAAACCCCGCCCCCGAGCTTCCCACCGATTGGAAGACTGACCAGGGAGCGCAGCGAGTCAGCAATGATGGCAAGCAGGGGCCGGAACGCCCCCTGCAAAGCACAGGAACGGTTCCCGATCACAATCCCTCCCCTCCGGGGGGAGGAGAGGCTTTCTCAATACCAATTGCTGGAAACTGGTCTTGCATTCAGGTGCTGCTTCTGAGCTTCCCATCGGTATCTGGTTGGCCACTGTGAAAACAGGATAATGGACTAGATGGGCCACTGGCCTGAGTAACTCATTTCAGGTGTTATTCTGAGACTATTTCATCATTCCGATCCAAAGGTGTCTCACAATAATGTCTGAAATGAGTTGCTATAATATCTGGTGAGTTATTGTAATATGGGCTCTTGCCTGGAAAAGCTTGTGCCACAATAAATTAGTAAGACTTTACAGAGTCTTTGTCTCCTTTGCAGCAACATGTATGTTAATTGGTCAGTTAGCTGACTGATGGGTTGAAAGTTAGGGAGTTAATCAACTGAAAATCCTTGAGCCTTTGAGGAGGTAGATAACATAATAAAATAATAATGGGTTTAAAGGCATGCCATGGACTAACCACTTGAGATGCATGATATGCACTTTTATTAAACCATTTTGGTATTAGGCAATTCCTTTTTCCTCTTTTGATCTGAGACAGCTGATGTTCTATCCAAAATGTGAAATGTTAAAAGACGGGGGGTGGGTGGGTGGTTCAGGAGGGGGAAATCTCCATAAAACTGGGAAAATAGGAATGCAACCAGGGAGACAAAAGGGCTTTGTGGAATGTTTCTTCTGTGCTGGGTAAGCATTCATCCACTCTGCCCATATTTGTAAAATACTTAAATCTATCTAAGTTATTTAAGTTGGCTAAATGTTTATTAGTCCATAGCGAGTGAGCGAGACTCTCTGCGGGGATCGCAGAATGGAAATTTCCAAGAAATGCCTGCAAAAGATTCAGAACATTTTCAAACTGAACTGTAATGAATCCACCATGTCGGGGGAATGGGGTTTCTTACTTGGTTATTTAGCTGTTTACTTATGAAAAATATTGACGCGGTCTCGCCTATGGAGATGCTTGACACCACTGGTAAACTGTTCCTATGTGCTGAGGAGTTTAATTATGAATGGAGAGCTTGTTTCCTTTGGTGTCTCCTTCCAGTCCCTTTTGCCCTCCTCCAAACATCGAAATGGTTTGTGAATGTTAATGTGTGCCTCGTTGGGGTGGGCTGGGTGGAGAGAGTTCTCTAAAATGTAAATGACGGGGGAAGACATGGAAAATGTGTCTTAATAGGCTATAACTGTGTAATTGGGGGGGGGATGCAAAGGGAGGAGCTTTCCGTTTTGTTATTGACCAACTAGTCAAACTAGTCAATACTATTAAAACTTATTCACATTCGCTGTGGGAATATTGTTTATCCCTGCCCTAGATCAGTTCTAGATGGATTCTCCTAGGTGGATGAGCTCTGGAGGACTTGGCTGGTGGCAGTGGCAGCAGCAGGTAAAAAAAGGTGAAGGACCACTGGACGGTTAAGTCCAGTCAAAGGCAACTATGGGGTTGCGGCGCTCATCTCTCTTTCAGGCCAAGGGAGCCGGCGTTTGTCCACAGACGGCTTTCCGGGTCATGTGGCCAGCATGACTAAACCGCTTCTGGTGCAATGGAACACTGTGACAGAAATCAGAGTGCACAGAAACACCGTTTACCTTCCCACTGCAGCGGCACCTATTTATCTACTTGCAGTGTTGTGCTTCCGAACTGCTAGGTTGGCAGGAGCTGAGACAGAGCAACGGGAGCTCACCCCATCATGGGGATTCAAACCACCGACCTTCTGATCAGCAAGCCCAAGAGGCTCATTGGTTTAGACTACAGCACCACCCGTGTCCCATGGCAGCAGCAGATGGTTATTCAGCTGAGGAGAACATGGAAGAACAAAGGTCATGGGACAACTATAATGGGGAACAGTGGGTGCTGGTTCTTAAGGCTGAATGGAGCTCTGCCCTACTCGCTTGAGTTGTCTCCAACTGCCTTTCTTCCTACTTACAATCAGTCCAGAGGGTGGCATGGCTTGTCAGCTGCTTCTTCCTTAATCTCAGTGTTTCCCTTGTCAAACTCCATACAACGATCATGAGTTGGCTCTGCCTGCCATTCGCTCTAGCGCCACCTACTGTGGGCCTCCCTGCCTTCCTCCAGTCAATCCCAATGGGCACCAGCTGCCACCACTTGAAAAGCAGGCTAAGGAAAGGCGCCATAGCGTCGGAATACCAAGGGGGTGAAATATTTTGTTAGCAGAGTTCTGGGCAGATGTGGAGGGCTGAGTGCAGAAATGAAAGGAGGGGATCTCTGTCGCTTCCCATCTCGCATCCATCCTCCTCTTCCTGTCACCATGCCACTACTGCCATGAAACCCTCTGTCCAAAATTGAAAAGCCTGCAGATCAAAAAAAAAAAAAAGAGAGAGACCCAGGCAACGGAGCTTCATAAATATGTATAGATTTCCTTGCTTTATTGTGAGCACAGAAGTGGTGGGGAGGAGTGTGTGGTGGAAAACTACGTGGATTCCTTCCTCTGCATGTGTGTCTTGTGAACAGCCCTTGTAGCAACCAGTGTGCGCTGTGCAACTCAGAAGAGAGAGAATACGCATTTGTATTTATGTTTCTTCATCCCGCTCTGTGCTCCCACCCCGCTCGCTGCGCTCACTACCGCGGCCGCTTGCCAGGCGGCTGCTAATATGGGTCAAAGATACCAGAGAGCTCAAAGGATTGAATGCTATTATTTGAATGTCAATATGGTACTCTGCACGCCGAAATGGGATGGGTGAGGGGAAGGAACCCTGGTCCCCAGATACAAGTACTTCAGCATATAATGCACAACTTTCATCCCAGCAGATTGAAGGCATCACCTCTGTGATGCAATCAGTTTCTGAAGCTGAGCTGAGGGCTTAAGGTTCACAGCCAGTTTTGGGGGGTATACTCTGCTGCCACACTGAGTAAGAACTGCGTCGTCGCCTGAGTCTTCTCTCTGCTTCTATTACTTTCTCTATTTTGCTCCCAAACAGTAAATGTTTATGGGTTTATCAATCCAAATTTTAAAAATAGATCATGCAATACAGAGCTAATATATATATACATAATAAATGGAATCATCCCCATCTCTCTCTCTCTCTCATATACTCACGAATGCACACATACACACTTCTCATTTAACTCCACATACCCTTTCTTGTTTGTTACGGGCCCATAAGATAGGGTTGCGATATGTCCAGAATTTCCCAGACCTACTGTAGCTGCTATTCATCCCTCTTAAACAGTGTTGGGGGAGGGGGGGAAACTGCTGAAATGTCATAAGTGTAGATTTTGGAGAAAAAAGCTCAACAACATTTGGCAAAACTAAAAAAAAAAAGAGCTCTGGTTTTTCACTTTTTGAAATATGGCAACCCTAACATGAGAAAATCAGAGGTAAGCAAGGTCGATGAATAACTAGGGATGGGCAGATCGATCAATTTTGTTTCTCGTTTTTCCATTCTTAAAATTAGTTCTCGATATTTTAATTCAATTAAAAAACAAACCTCATGATAATTTGTCAGCATTTTAGTGCAAATTTCCCCTAATGTACACATTTTGAGCAATGAACACATTTTTTTGGCAAGCAATTACCCCCAAATTACCTTTGGTATGCTGCTTTCAACCATTCCTATATACATTTTAGGCACCCATCCTCCTAATAGGTGCCTTTTTGGATACATTATTTGGTTGGGGAACTGCATTGCTCAATTCAGAGAGGTACGGATTTTAGCAGCGCTTCTGTTTGTGAACTGCCTGTTAGATAGCTCCTCTTTAAAACGCACACAGAATCAAATTTCTTCCCCATCTCTAATAATAGCACCAATTCACAAAATGGAAAGAAAGACCAAAAAAATTGTGGGAAAGGAAAGAAGACAAAAAGGGAGGAAAGAATTTATCACCCCCTTCTGAAGAGAGATCTTTTCTTTTCAAACACATTAACAAAAATATCACTTCTCTCTCGATTTTCACACCATGAACCAAAGGTGTATTAAGTAAAGAGCTGGTTGCCCCAATCCAGCTAGGGGCCAAACACATGTGGAAGCAAGCTTTCACACATGTATCAGTAACTGGGTGGCTGGTTGGGGAATTGAGCATACAAATAACTGCTGTATGCAAAAAAATCCCCTACCTGCTCCATCAGCTAGGCCTGTGCACAGGTAGAGACTCTGATCAACTGTATGGGATAGGGAGAGGAAAAGAGGTGCGGAAAGCAATCCTACGATGAGGAAGCCAGTGGAATTTAACACAAGCCAAAGTTAAGCAGGCGTAAGTTACCCCTACAGTGGTACCTCAGGTTACGTACTTAATTCGTTCTGGAGGTCCGTTCTTAACCTGAAACTGTTCTTAACCTGAAGCACCACTTTAGCTAATGGGGCATCCCGCTGCTGCCGCGCTGCTGCTGCTCGATTTCTGTTCTCATCCTGAAGCAAAGACCAGCTTTTCTCCAATGGAGAGCTGGAGGGGAAAGAGTCGTCATCGTCCCCCTTGTCCACAGCATGTTCAGAAGTAGAGAGAGAGAGAGACTGAAGCTGAACAGCTGAGGGGAAAGTTACCCAGTTTCGAGATAATGACAAGGGAATCAGAAGGGAGGGGCAGCTAGTCGAGACATCACTTGAGAGTGTGGAGGACCCCCCTCACCACGGACTTGGAGGTCCAAACGTATCAGAGAGCAAAGGAGTCAGAGGGAGGGAGGAACTTCCCATTGGCGCCTAAAATGCTACGGAAGTCAGAAGGAGGACTTAGGGTAGCCAACAGCCCTCCTTGCGGGGAGCTCTGTATTTGTGCTTGCAATATGATGCTGTAATAAAAGGACTATAAATATATCAACTGCTCATTAATTCTTATCTGTGAAGTTACCGAAGGGAGAGGAGGACTCTCCATGCCTGACACCTGAGGTCCCAGGTCCTAGACCGACACCCTAACCACTACACACCACACTGACCTCACAATGCAGACCTCATTTGACTGCACAAAGAAAAATGGACTGTTTGTAGTGTTTAAAACAGATGGGGATTGTGGATTGCGGTGGCTTTGTTGGGTGAATATTTAAATATGATAGTTGTCTAAATATCTCGGGGAGCAACACAGAAGCTTCCTAGCAAGACTCCATGCAAATACCCTCTATGCTTGTATGATCAATGATTCAGTAGGCAATGAGGGGGACTTCTTCTCTGTTCATCTTTGATTTTTGCACTGAACTATGCTAAGCTTGTGTTCTGCAGATGAAAGCAAGTGATACAGTTTATGCTAAAATGACAAACCAATTTGAAAGCGAATGCATCTAATGGCAAGAGGAACTTAAGCGTATGGGTGACACTCGCTCGTTTATTTCTCAGTGAGACCTGTCTTCCTGTGACACTAATAAAATAAAAAACTGGGTCACCTAGCAAAGGTAATTTTCGTGGAATCCTGAAATTGTTGAGTCAAATTGATCCCTTTTTAGCTGAACACTCACTAAGAACAGCCAGGCTGGTGGAAACTCAGCTCACTCATCATACTTGTCATTGACTGTATGTGAAGAGTTTATATCCTTAATGGGATCAAAGGTTTTATCAGTGATCCTTCATAAAGGTAAACAGACGAAATATACTTCTATCAGCATTGATTCCACACCTGACATGTCTTCTGCTGATAAGTTTTTAGCAGTTATTGTCCGATATATGTATATGTATATATATATATATACACACACACACACTCCACAAAGAGCTATTAAATTTATAACAACCAAGAAGCTGGAAGACTAGAGTGGGTATTTATTTCTATCAGAAATTGCCCAGTCTGTCTTGACACAGCTGAATATTAATCATACGATTTGTTTTTGCCTATAGCACTCTTCAGTTTAAAGATGGGGGAAGAAATCCAATTCATTTCACATTTAAAGGCAAACCTACCTTATTAAGTCCTACAAATTGGCAAGCCTAGCAGCACAATCCTACATGTGGCTATTCAGAATTGAGCCCCTGTTAATTCAACAAAGTTCACTCCAACGTACAGATGGAAGGGTCTGTTAATTTCACTTCTCATTTTTTTCAATATTAAATTCAGTTTTCCAGATTTCTGCAGCAAATTCATCAGCATTTGGGTGCGAAATTCTCCTAAATTCTCACATTTCTTGTATGCAGGTTTGTATGAATGTACACATTTTTGCGAACAATTTCTCCTAATATAATGCATTTTTGCATGTTATTTTCACTAATGCATGTATTTTATGCACACACACACACACACACACACCAGTACAAGTAATTTTATTAACACTGTTTGGTTGCAGAACTGCATCACAAAATTCAGTTGGCTGCAAATTTCAACGGATGGCTGTTTTTCAGTCAGCACATTCTTTTGAAAAGTGTGGCTCTGATAGATTTGCCTTTAAATTTCTCTTCCATATCTACTGCCAGGTAAGATGGCATGAGACTGCAGGTATAATAATTAAATATAGGGGTGTCTGTATGGCTGCTGTTTTTCCTTTTCTAAAGGATTGTGTCCCATCTACCGCCCCCCGGGACAATATAGGCTACATCTGAAAAGAAAAGAAAAGAAAAGAAACAGTGCTGAGTAGAAATTTAGTTGTCTGATTCCTATTGATGTTAATGGGAGTCACAGAGCTAACTCCCCATGCAGCACCTTGAAAATGGACCTCTGAAAACAGAAAATCCTTGAGAAAGGGGGTTCATTAATAACTCAAGATGCTCTGAACCAGCTCCCTTAAGCAAGGAATGTTTATGTGCACTAGTGTTTATTTAAATAGACCTGGATTTGAAGGGCACAGGTTAAAATGAGAGGAAGGCAGAGGAAATAATAATAAATCCGGAGAAGTTTAATTTGTTGAAATTTTTGAAACCGCATTCCATGCTGGTGTTCCTAGGCTGCTGTGTCTGAGAACCAGCAGAGAGTGGCAGGTAGAAAAAGGATGATATGTGGATGTGAGGGCATTCTGAAAACCTTTGCTGGCAGGAAGTCATCCAACTGTAATGGCAAGGGGAAGCTTTTAAACCTTGTCTGCTCCCCCTGAGAAGAGACGGTTCCAGTTGGGTGCCCAAAGTAAAGACAGAATAGAGATACCGGCAGCTACCTGAGTGTCTCAACAGGCTACATATGGAATTATTGTTCCCCAGCATAGGCAGGAACAGCTGTATAAGCAAATTGCGAAAGGCAAAGATGGAACACATGCGAAAATGTATTACTCATGGGCCACGGAGGAATCATAGGAGTCAGAGACCTCTCAGATGAAGAACAAAATTGGGATCCTTCCCTCTACTCGTAGAAGATACATTTTCCTCACAGGAGATATATATCCAACTGGATGCCTGATTAGCTCTCCCAAGTTATGTAGGTGTGTTTACTTGCTTGTATAACCCTGGACAAACTATCTTTTAAGGTGACCAGTTATGAGAGTCAGAATCCAAGGGACCAATCAAGAGCCAACAGAGCAGAATATAGATTAAACTTAAGAAGGACCAGTTGTTCCTTCCCCTGTGAATGTGCATCATACATTTTGCGTTTTGCCTAATTTATGTTTGTGGTTCACTTCTCTGCTCAGGAACCTAAATGGAAGGTATTTCACAACACAGTTCTGGGGGTCAGTTCCCACCTGTTTCTTGAATGGAACAGGAACCAAGGTGAATAAAAAGGACTTATTTCTTTGGCTGCCCTCTTCTGCAGGGTGGCGCAGCAAATCAAACAAGGGTAAAACTCACAATGTGTTATTACATTACCTTGGGTAGATAAGAGACACCATGATCCAAACACCCCTTTTCTCTCCAGCTGCTCCCCTCTCCTCCCTGCATCAAAGAAATAATTTGAGACAATCACACCAGCTAGCTCTCCTCCTCTCTTGCCCTGGGATTTTCAGAAAAGGCTCTAGTACCTATAAGCAATTTAAGGAACAGCAAGAGATAGAAAACCAGCAGTGGATAGGCCAGAGGAGTGATGCTAGTATGATTTGTATGGGAGCAGATGTCAAGCTGTTGGAAAGAAAAGAAACAAACCAGGACCTGATCTGTCAAGAGCTGCTTTAGCCCTATGTCCCCACCTGCCTGGGGTACTGTGTGTTACAGGTTTGAATCCCCACAGGTATCTTTAAATCTCCTATCTCTCTCTTTCGATTCTGAAGGGATCAGTGAGGGATAGGCCCAGCGCTCAATGCATATCTTGAGTTGTTTTGCTAGTATTGCTGCTGCCAAATGTTCCTCCAAGGTCCAGAGCTGGGTCAGTTGAGGTAGTGGGTGGGCCTCAGTTCCAACCAATTCTCCACTAAGGCTCACTGGTCCCATACTCAGGTGTGAAGAACTGAATGTGAAGATGAAATCAATCAAAATTCTACTCTGAAGCTTAATTCATGTTCAGGTTACCCTGTAGTTATGAGAACTTGTTTAGGTGTAATTCAGAGATTTTCGAACTAATTTGGAGAATTCCTTTAAAATAAACAAGTTCATTCATTCCAGTTGTGTTGAAATCTGGAAGATGACTTCAAGGACTTCCTTTTGTCTTTCTTTATAGCCGTAAAAGATTGTCATGGGACAGACCTCTGTTTGAAAGTGTTGCTCTGTTCGAAGAGCTGTCAGATGATAGACCAGCACTGGAAAGTGCTGTCTATCTGAAGGTCTGTTCAGTTCAAGTCTGGTTTAAATGGTACAGAATAAGAGGAGGGAAGACAGGGGCCTTGAAGCTGCCCATCAGCAGTTGGTACAGTGGTTCCTCAGGTTAAGAACTTAATTTGTTCTGGAGGTCCGTTCTTAACCTGAAACTGTTCTTAACCTGAGGTACCACTTTAGCTAATGGGGCCTCCCACTGCCACTGCGCCGCCGGAGCAGGATTTCTGTTCTCTTCCTGAAGCAAAGTTCTTAACCCAAGATACTATTTCTGGATTAGTGGAGTCTGTAACCTGAAGTGTCTGTAACCTGAAGCATCTGTAACCCGAGGTACCACTGTATATGGAGGAGGCTTGCAGGATACCCAGGCCATTCTACCCATTACTGCCCAATCTGACTCACTCAGCAAGTCATCAGAGGGTTGAGTTAGAGTAGGCAGGAAAAAAATGCCACCTGGACGGATTTTTTATATTTTTATTTAGCAAGTGCTATAAGAAAAGGAGCAAGCTTTTCTGATTCAGCATGTCAGAAGAAACACACAGGAGACTTCCACTGCAAGCTAGAGATAGATACTGTCAAGTTTTAAATCTCAGGGAAATCTAGGCTGGTGTCAGTCAAATTACTTTGTCCATCAGTCTTTGAAGAAAATATTCTGAAAAGCTTAAAACGTCATGTTGAAAAAAGATGGTGCTATTTCTACTGTGAAATAAGGGCATGTTTTGTATACCAAACCTGACAAAAAAATTTCCAGCATGAAAGAAACCTTTCACTATAGCTCGATCAAAGGTATTAACATAAGGACGCCTCCACACATTCACATTTCTGGATGATTATCACCCAGCCATTTGATTGCAGTTTGCTACCAGATATTTTTCACTAGGCATATAGAGTCCCCACCACTAGTTGCTTCCACCTCTGTTTGTTTCATCTCAATACATGCTTTCCTTATGCTCAGTATGATTTCTTTTTCAAAAGTATCTCTTTGCACTGAATGCTAATTTTTACAGTTCTCATTTTTGCCATCTGCACTGTTGCCATGTGCACTGCTATTCCACTTCCTTTGGCATCACAAGAGTGGCAAGACCTGCCCCTGAATCATTCACCAACTGCCTTCAAAAGGTATTTCTTGCATATCTCTCTGTGTGCGCTTGCAACAGAATAGAATTTCTTAATATGCAGAATGTATATTGAAAATATATTTAAAAAATGAAGTTATTATTATTACCAGGTGACAGAAAGCTTTCCAGCGTAGTTTGAGCAATTGTGGTTTCTCAGGCAACTACAGCTGGAAATGTCAATAAGATCTCTAAGATTAATTTCTAATCAGTTTCGTTCATTTGGGTCGTGGCTAGAGAACCTGTGGCTCAGCTGTGGTTGGATTAAAATTCCTGGTTGTTTTAAAATTGCTGTTGTATGTGTATTTTAAATTTTTTTAAAAAATGGTCACAAATACTTCTCTATTGCAAAGAAAACTCAAACCCAGCTGCTGTACAATTCTGATCCAAAGCTTTGTAGCTGCTCTAAAGGTTCACATTGTGCAATGTGTTTTGCAAAGCCAATGCGGTTTCAAGGAACATTACAACTGTATATGCAGGAGGAGGCTGTTTGCAATAAATTCATCATTCTTGTCCATTTGGAACTTCCACTGTTGAATGAAGGCCACAATGCTGAGCATGTTTTCCTTGCAGTTAACTCTGTTGCAATTATTTGGACTTGCTTTTGGTTGTACCTTGCCTGATGGATAGATAAGTAGATAACTAACTAAAATAGTTGTAAACTAATTGTTATAGACAGGAGGGTGAGAAAGTAGCCTTTGCTAAAGTGATCAGAGGCCAGGAGAAATGGAACAACTGAGGAACAGAAATCTGATGGAACAATTTGCTTGGGAGGCACTCTAAGTTAATTCCCATATCATCTAAAACAGTGGAGCCAACTTTTTGTGTCTCAGAGTGGGTGCACTTAAGAATACAAGAATCAGACTTAAGGCTGAGTCATTTACATATTGTTGTAGTACCCAGAACAGCTGGTATTGTTTGTTGGGTATTTCTTTATCTTGAGGTGGCCAATGGTGCTACTCAGAGTTTCATGATTGCAGTTTTGACCTGCTTGGCAGCACATCTGTGGTCTCTTCACAATTTGACTAATTAAAGGGGGAGTTTACTTTCTGCACTGAATGCAGGTTATTTGAAAACTGTATTTAAGTTGATCAAATGTTTTGTATGCTAGCTGGTGAGGAGGAGTGGTGACTTGTAGTTTTTGATTGTTATATGTTCGAAAATAAAAATAAGCAAAGATATTGCAGACAGCTTTTTATTTCAATGCCCCAGTCGCTGCGCTCACTCTGGGTTGGTAAAATAGCCCAACATTGTTTTCCTTTACAACAGTGTCCTCCTAGAAATTGAAGGAGATATCAACTAAGATTAGGAAATATTTTGTTTTTGTAGGACAGCCTTCTCCAAACTGGTTCCTCCACCCCACAGTGTCGTTGGTCAAGTCCCTTAATATTGAACAATTGGTCTCACTGACTGGGACTGAGTAAGTTGAAGTTCAAAGCATCTAGAGTGCACCAGGTTTCTGACGATTGTATAGGAAGACAAGGAGCTGTTTCCTTGATGCAATGCTGACCCTAATCTAAAATATTTATTTTCTTATATGTAAACTAATCAAGTTTAGAGCAGGCTTGGTAGTTATTCTAACAGCAGAAGTTGACATTCCTTTCAGATCAGCCAGTGGTGTAGCGTGGGTTGTCAGCACCCGGGGCAAGGCAAGTAATTTGCGCCCCCTAACCCGTGGATTTACGCCCCCTAACCCGTGGATTTGCGCCCCCTAACCCTAACCCCCAGATGTTGCGCCCGGTGCGGCCAGCCCCCCCTGCACCCCCCATGCTACGCCACTGAGATCAGCTAAATACAAGCAACCTCCCCACCCCAATAATCCTGGCATTATCAACTGTATGCAGCAACAGCCTTAAATGCAATAGTTTTATTTTGAAGTAATAGAAACCAAGTTGGGTAGCAACAGATTACAAGCTACACTATTTGGTCCTAGTCTTAATACATTACATTTTTTTTTTTTTATTCCAACTGTGGATCAATTTTTAATATTTCCCTCCTAGCAACCATTCAGCCATATTTTGAGTGCCGCTGCAAGTGCTGCAAAGAGATAATCATGACAGGTGAAGGATGGAGAACTTTCATCCAGAAGACAACCACAGAGAATGGATCTAACTTCTGACACAGACAATTATGAGTGGTATGTAATGTCAATCTAGATAAGAGGGAAAAAAGTATAAAGCAATCGGAAAATATTACCTCTTCTTGCCTCGTCACATTTTAAAACACTGTTCTGCTTTGTCCTTTCTAGCAGCAGAGGGGGGGGGAATAGCATTCTTTATGGGACTTAAAGGTTTTCCTTAATGGAAAAAAAAATGTGCAGATTATTTTAATTAAAAGACACTGGTGATATATTATTATGGACGCGGGTGGTGCTGTGGGTTAAACCACAGAGCCTAGGGCTTGCTGATCAGAAGATCAGCGGTTCAAATCCCCGCGATGGGGTGAGCTCCCGTTGTTTGGACCCTGCTCCTGCCAACCTAGCAGTTCAAAAGCACATCAAAGTGCAAGTAGATAAATAGGTACCACTCCGGCGGGAAGGTAAATGGCGTTTCCTTGCACTGCTCTGGTTCGCCAGAGGCGGCTTAGTCATGCTGGCCACATGACCTGAAGCTGTACACCGGCTCCCTTGGCCAATAAAGCGAGATGAGCGCTGCAACCCCAGAGTCGGCCACGACTGGACCTAATGGTCAGGGGTCCCTTTATCTTTACCTTTAATATATTATTGCAGCTGGAGTCAAATGAATCAGTAGCCTAGTTTCACTATTGCAAGGGTAGTGAAAGTGATACCCTTCAGTTGTTGCTGGACTCCAACTCCCATCATTCCCAGCTAGCATCTTCAGGGATGATGGGAGCTGGAGTAGAACAACTTATGAGGAGCAGCACGCTGGCAATGCTACAGCTCCTACAAACTGGCTTCATCTAGGTGGGGGTAATGACTAATAACCTGACTAATAACCATTGAGAGGCAGAGGTGGAGGCAGGGGTCACCTCAGCACTGTGCATGGTTGCTGAGTGTCTACACATGTTCTGCTGCTGTCATCAAGGACAACTAGCCATTCAGCAACCACAGTTTTGCATGGTGCTCCATAAAGCATCTTGTGCCTCCACTGCCATTCTCAAGAGTTACTGGCAAGGGAAGGAGTCCTCCTCTCCTCTCAACTTCCCTGCAGGATTGGCTGGTGTTTCCCACTAGTGCTTCAACTGCTACTGCTGCTGAGCTCTGCCAAAGCCTTCCCCAATCTCCCATGTTTTCTACACTTGAGGTGTTCACATCAAAACAGGTCAGTCCATCTAGCCTGGTCCTGCTTCTATCCTGATCGATTGTAGCTTGCCAGGGTTTCTAGAGATAGATCCTACTGGAAACCTTGGTCTTCAAGCAAAGATGCCAGGCATTGAGCAGGAACCTTCCACTTGCAAACCCTGTGCTCTATCCTTGAGCTATGGCTCCTTCCTTGTGAGTCTATGAATTTAATTAATGATCTGTAGGGCATCCTCCTGAACCAGTATAAAGATTAAGAACATGATAACATAAGATGAGCCTGCTTGATCAGACCAGTGGCCCATCTCATCCAGCATCCTGTTCTCACAGTAGGCAACCAGTAAGCAGGATTTGAGCAAAAGATCACTCTCCCTTCCTGCGTTTTCCAGCAACTGATATTCAGAAGCATTGCTGTCTCCAACTGCAGAGCATAGCCATCGTGGTTAGTAGCCATGGATTTGTCTTCCAAGAATTTGCCTAAGTCTCTTTTAAAGCCATCCAAGTTGACGGCAATTACTGCTTCCTCTTGCAACCATCCCTCCAACAGCTCCAGAACCTCTGCTAATATTGACATTTCTATTTATCCAGTAGTTTTATTTCCCAGTGTTCGTTTAGGGAATACCACCGCTAATCCTTTGTCCCATCCTCGCTTCACGAAAGGGAATGGGGGCTAGGCAAGTGGACCATCAAACATTTGAAATGGAGGGTCCTTTTTTTTGTCGGTGGCAAAAGGACAACCGCAGCCATTGGTGCCGGACCGTTTTGCTCCTTCCCTGCCAGAAGAGAAAGCAGCTTGCAACATTTGCTGAGACCTACTGCAGACAACTACAGCAAACAATATTCAAAGAGCACATGGGGGGCATTTATGGAGCACAGTGGAACTGGATAAACTTTGAACGTATGGATCCGAGCTTCTGGAGTGGCTGTATCAAGTCAGATGAAACGCTAATAAACACTGACCAAGGAAGCCTAATCTGCAGACGGATCAATAAATAAAAAGTTGCTGTTGTTTTTAATCAGTACAGATCTCTCGGCTCTTTCCCTACTCTTGTAAATTTCTCTGGTGGTTTCCCCTTGGATGCCTTTGTAGAACTTTGAGGGCTGCACATCAAAAGCAAACGCTGCCCTTACTAGCAGCTTGATCCCGCCGTCTCTGCACATGGTAAGAACAAGACACACCAGCCTACAATCAATGGGCTACTGGCAGAGCAACAGTACTCCTCAACATGAGCAAAGTTCTCCCTTACAATCAGTCCCTAAGAAAACTTTACAATAATTTGTTTTTTGCCAGCAGTAGATCGCAATGCATTCCCCCACCCCTTCGCGCGCACATTTGCACAGCCAAGATTCATTATGAACACTTTAGGATATTTCAGGATTTATTTATTTTTTGAACTCTTTCTATGAGAATTATAGCCAGGGGATAGAAATACCCTGTTTTAAAGTAATTCTGCTCCACTGCGGGAACCTTTATACTTTGATTCCTCAAATCCAATCTTCTTTCATTTTGTTGTCTTCTCCTGGAAACAAGAGCAAACAGTGGGAGCGTTCAGATACTTCACTTTAGTGATTCAGCCAACAGGTCTCATCCTTAGCCTAGGCTCTAGCAAGACGGCATCTCGGCTTCTGTCTTAGGGACCACTTCTTGCTCCTAAACCCTTTGTTTAACTTGCGCCTTCTGATAATCTAGAGAATTATCCTCAAATTGCATCAGCATGGAAGGTTAATGTTGGGAATGACGTACAAATTAAGTTCAACAATTTACAAAAAAAGGTTCTATCTTTTTGCTGAATAATCACTGTAATAAGAAACTTAAGTACAGTAATGCCACCAGCTTTGCCCTAATGTTTCTATAATAATAGCATTCAACCTACTTTATGCAATGCTGAAGCAGAACACTTTGTCAGCTCATTAAGCTCGGGGCTTCTCAAACTTTGTCCTTGCGAACAACATCAAAGTCAATGTCAAGAGGTCAATAAGAAAGCCAACATGAAGGGGAAAATAGCTCAGGCTGCCCTGCACAAAGAAAGACAAAAGGACATCATTGGGGGTGCTCGTTTTTGTAAGAGAGGGAATGGTGAACAGATCAAGAAGGGAAAGGAACATGCTGTCTTTCAGAGGTCTTGGCAGGCATACACAAATTGCGACCCACCCAGATGAATGCAACCCACTTAACAACCCCGCAGGTCTGTTTTTGCAGTCCTTGGCAGGCAGCAAAGCCCAGAGTTTTATCGAGCCGGTCAGCTCATTACATAAGAAGAGTCTAGCATCATGTTTTCAACGTTAACAAGCGAGATGTGCCTCTGGGAAGTCCACAAGCAGTGCATGAAGGCAACCTCCCTCTTCCATTGCTTGCCCACCCCCAACAGCTGCAAGTTAGAGAGTTCAATTTAGTTCAACCTTCCCCAGAACCCGAGGGCGCAATTTAGCCATCAAGTCTAGGCTTTCAGCAAGGATAGCCTATGTGGTCATCCTGGCTGAGACTAATGGGAGTTGTAGTCTAGAAACATCTGGAGAGCACAATGTTGGCCACCCTACCTTATAGCCAAGCTTCCTTCTATTATTATTATTATTATTATTATTATTATTATTATTATTATTATTATTTTCCTAATCCCCTTTTAAAACCATCTAAGACAGTGACTATTGCCACATCTTGTTTCAGTGAATGCTATAAGTGAATTTGACTTGCATTTGCCATTGGGTTGTCAAAATCTTATTTGTTGTGTTTAATTTTAGGGTCTGCTGCAATGGATTCTCACTAAGAAGGCAAACTTTAATTTTAGGGTCTGCTGCAATGGATTCTCACTATGAAGTCAAACTTCTTTTCCAGTAGCTGTTTCCCACTACATGTATCAAAGCAGCCTGCACGCATGTCATTTTCTGAGAGACATTTTGTTATTTTAGTAGCCCCTTCTAGAAAAGAGAAGTTGAAGGGACCTGCTGAGATTAATAATCATTCACGGTATGTAAAGCAAATTCTATATATGGCCCTGAAGTAGCCCCTTTTTATACCTTTGCAGGGATTGTCTACAAAAAGAAGTGCAAGTCATCATCTTCATTAATTCTGGGGAACAGATTCCCACCTAGCCTTTTCACTTACAGAGTTGTAACTACAACTGCAAAATACTGTTGGCTGGCAGACCCTCTTGAGACTTGTTCATTACCTGTCATTAAATGCTTTAAAGTTTGCATAATTGATCCAGCCAATAAGTCATCATTGATTTATAGGGGTCTGTCCTGAAGAGTCGCTTGTTAAAAATTCATAACACCAGTATGTGTCTTTACAATCCATTAGCTGTTTACGTACCTACAGTCCTAAGATTGATTGACCTTGGACTAAGAGTCTTGTGGACTTTTAGGGTTTTTTTTATTCTCCTCTCCATTCCCACCACCCCCACTTCTTTTTAAACAACTCCTCAGTCTATAGAAAAGCAATACTTCAGCCTTCTTCCCTTGACAGCTATACTTTGAGTCCCCCCCCCCCATCACAACTGAAACTTTACTCAAAATGATGAATAAATAAAGCATATTCCATAAACAGCTTTTCACTATTATTTAAGCTTGCGAGCTGTGCTCTGTTAGTCTCCTTTCTCCACCATAAGATTCGAGTGTGTAAATGTTCTAAAAGGCTTTGAATGTTTTATGATGATTTCAAGGAATGATGGAGTAATCGCTGCAGAGAGAAGCTATTAGTTTTAATATTTATATTGAGTGCTCTGAAACATTAATGTGACAGGATGTAAGATCAGAGCAGCGGGACATATTTACTTCACAACCACTGCCACGTGGCAAAAATATTTATTTTCTGAAGCTCTATGGGCCAAGTTTTAAAAAACACACACCAAGAGTCATAATTTAGGATTGATATAGCCATTAGTGTCTCCTGGCATTGTGAGTTATACATTCTGAGGAGATAATGCCTGATTATGGTATCGCTATGCATGAGTTAACCATTATGGGCACCAATACATATGACATCCATCCTGCTTCCTTGAGACCCCATTGATGAAGCCTGCTGTCAATAGATACTCCATCTTTCTATCTCAATCTGTTAGCACATCAAAGAAAATAAATCTCCATTAGATAGGGAGATGAAGTGAATAGGGCTTCCCTTTTATTTACAAAAATGCCAAAAAAGTCATGATTTTTCAGTTTCCTTGCCAAAGATCCAGGACAAACCATTGTCTTTCAGAAAAACCCTCCAGACTATCCCGGTAATGTCTGGGAGATCCCGGATGTATGGCAGCCTTAAAAGTGAATGTCTTGTTTATTTATTTCCTTTTTTTAAAAAAAACTTGCCCTTCATCACTGTGTGGAGTAAATTACTTTACATTTAAACCAACCAATGCAAATATAAACAGGAAAATAAAATGAGCTGGTAAAATCATAGCACATGTAGCAATAACAACCATCATCGTCAAAATGTTATCAATGCCACACAAAAAGCCTGGTGGAATAGGTAGGTTTTCCGTTAGCGCTGAAAAGTCATCGCAGCAAGCAGATATCAATGGCGGGAGCATTCCATAGGTGGTGCACCACTGCAGAATGAATCTTCTCTCTGGTCACTACATAACTGGTGTGCCTTGGATACAGAGCAGTCAGGAGCACATCAGCTGGTCTTAACACTCCTCTGCTGTTATGAACAGCATTATCATTTGCAGATTAGCATCAATTCTTCTTTGCTAAGAAAGAGGGTCTAAATCAGTGTGCCCCAAACATCAGAAAGTTGAGTCTATCTTTTTTCTTCTCCACCAGAATTAAAATTAGAAGCACCTTTTGTTATTATATCAAAAAAAAGCTTTCTTTTAGAATATCTAAAGGCAAGAAAGAACTGCCCACAATCAGAAGACCACTGCCACCCATGTTTCTGTGTAGCTCATTGTTCTGGAGATGTTCTCTCCTCTGAGGATGAGCTGGTCCTATCATGACCACCTCTGGTAGCAGATGCTTGTGGTATTCCCCCTAACCAAGAGGTTTTTATGGCAGGACTTGTGGCAGCAGTGATGCTTGCTTGCTACTGGCTATCTCACCTCGTTGTCTTGTCCCAATGCATCACAAGCAGCACTGATGAGGAAGGCTCCTTGCTGGGTGAGCAGGCAAAGGGGCAGCCCCACAGTTCAGCAGGTATCGTGCATATTCAGGTGTTGCTCTGTTCTGTTCGTGTGTTGCACACCACTACCGCTGATGCTGCATTTCAGCACTTGACTGAGTGGACAGCAAGAAGGTGCCAGGCAGAGTGGTGGCAATGAGCTATTGGGAGACAAAACTATGTGTGCCACATTGCTTCCTGTATGTCCCCTAGGTAAGCCTGTTATCCTCAGGTCCAGCAGAGGAGGACACTGCCCCCCATTGCTGAAGAAAGTTTAAACTGATAGTCTAGTCACCTTCTGCACATGGAAAACTTTCTTTCGCTTCTTTGTGATGAGTAAAAATCAAAAGACTGTTGTGTCTTAGAGATGCACTTCTTGATGAGTCCAGTAGCCACCATTGTTGAATCAGCCCTGGAAATGACTGAGTTAATATTGCTTCTAGCTGCATAGGATTTTGAAGTTAAGTAGGGCAGAGCAAGCTATCTGTGACCCCCTTGCTAAGCAAGGGTGTAGAGTGTGGTCTATCTTTTCCAGCAGATTTAGAAGGAAACAAGACTTTCATCAATCTCCTATGAAGCAAAACCATCTATTCACAATTCAGACAGAAATGTAGGAAGTTGCCTTATAGCAAGTCAGATCACTGGTCCATTTAGCTCAGTAATGTCTACATGACATTCTAGGGTTTCAGGCAGGGTTCTCTCCCAGCCCCACCTGGAGAGGCTGGGAGTTGAACATGGGACAGACTGCAGAGCAAATCATACTGATCATCTTGTTAATTTATTATATAACCCATTTTCTTCTGCTGTGGAACTCAAGCCAGTGTGCATACAGTGGGCTCCAAAGTGCCGCTTATTAAAAACAACAACAAAAAAACACCCTGTCCCAGATGAGGTTAGTTTTAGCAAGGCTTTTGCATGATGCACATTCAAAGAAGGCTACAGGCAACAGATACACAGCCCAATTGATGTTGGCACAGGAACAGCTAGAATAGCAATAGAAATAGTACAGCTCTATTCTGCCTTGGTCAGACCACACCTGGAATACAGTGTCCAGTTCTGGGCACCGCAGTTTAAGAAGTCTCTTGACAAGCTGGAACATGTGCAGAGGAGGGCAACCAAGATGATCAAGGGTCTGGAAACCAAGCCTTACGAGGAACGGTTGAGGGTGTTGGGTATGTTCAGCCTGGAAAAGAGGAGACTGAGAGGAGAGATATGATAGCCATCTTCAAATGTCTAAAGGGTTGTCCTATGGAAGATGGGGCAAGCTTTATTTCTCCTCCTCCAGAGGCTAAGACCCAAAGCAATGGACTCAAGTTACAAGAAAGGAGATTCCAACTAAACATCAGGAAGAACTTTCTGACAGCTAGAGCTGTTCAACAATGGAATTGATTCCCTCAGAAGGTGGTGGACTCTCCTTCCTTTGATGTTTTTAAGCAGCGGTTGGGTAGCCATCTATCATCAACGCTTCAGCAATTCCTACATTGCCAAGGTTGGAGTAGATGACCTTTGGGGTGCCTTCCAACTCTACCTTTCTATGATTTTATGAAAACCAGTGCAAAGGTCCATGGCTGGAGGCTACATCCAAGCACAAGCCAAGATGGCCTTTTGCTACACATTCCTTATTGAAATGAACAGAAAGTGGGCAAGGTCAGAATGGCAGCTCTGTTGTTGGCATCTGTCTGTCTCAAGAGACAATGAAGTGCACCTCCAGGAATGAAGTCAAACCTCTGTGTTAGCACCACCCTGGGGTATAAGCCTGGGCAGTGTGTGTGCAGGTCCTGGGCTGCCCAAGACCCCACTCTCAGCCTCATTGATGAGCTACAAAGGAAAGCAGAGTAATACGTTCAGCATCAGCTTGGCTGCAGGAGTTGCTGGAAGGAGGCGTACAAGATGCCATCCAACCGTCATAGGGACTCCACTCCAAATTTGTGTGGGATTCACTCCTTAGCCTTTTCTTCTCCTAAAGATATCCCACAGGGCAGTGGAGGTTTAGTATCAGAGTTTTCCTTGTGGTGTAGTGGTTAAGAGCCAGTGTGGTGTAGTGGTTAAGAGCGGTAGACTCATAATCTGGTGAACCGGGTTTGCTTCCCCGCTCCTCCACATGCAGCTGCTGGCTGACCTGGGGTTAGTCACACTTCTCTGAAGTCTCTCAGCCCCACTCACCTCACAGAGTGTTTGTTGTGGGGGAGGAAGGGAAAGAAGAATGTTAGCCGCTTTGAGACTCCTTCGGTAGTGATAAAGTGGGATATCAAATCCAAACTCCTCCTCCTCCTCCTCCTCTTCTTCTTCTTCTTCTTCTTCTTCTTCTTCTTCTTCTTCTCCTCCTCCTCCTCCTCCTCCTCCTCCTCCCAGGTTGAGGAGCCCCGTCTGTCCCTCGCTTCCCTCTGCAGCACATGCAGAAATCGCCTTATTGACTGTTGCACCCACTATTGATCTCGTCCACTCAATCTGCCAGAGCCAGTTTTCGCATGCAGGGGAGGTCCCTAACTCATCAAGGGTTTGAGACCCATTGGCTCCATCTCCTGGTACAGCCGGCCAGTCGAAGCTGTTTCTGGGGTATGGCCGCTGTTGCATGCTGACAGCTTCTAGGAGCCACAGGTGAGAGCTGAGCGCAGGGTGAGGACAAACCACCCCAGAAGGAGCAAGAGGTTTCCCCACCAGCATACTACCCCTCCCCTAACACTCTATAGCAGGATAAGAACCATGTGCACAGTGTGTCAAACCACCTACAAATCAGTATTTGGGGGGGGGGGGAAGCTTGTGGATTATTCTGAAGATCAGTTAAATATATCAAGACACACAACCTATGATGCTTTCTTCCCCCTATGCTGCTGAATTATTCCTGTGGCCTCTGTTCTCTGTAGCCAAGAAAACAATTTCGATGCTGGCAGAGTGATTAAAATATAGATTGTCAAATCTTGTAGGCTTTGGGTTATGTTTTCTTTTCTTTTTTCCCTTTTTCCATTTTAGCTGTTGTTGTTGTCACATAACTCACCTGCCAACTTGTTCTTGTTAATTCAGCCTCTTCTCCTCCTCCGCCTCTGCTTTGGAGACGGGGTGACTGAGACGGCATAGGAGAGGAGCGAGCGGCAGTCGCCGAGGAGAGATGAAAATGAATGCTATTTTCAAACCCTAAGCAGGGCCGCAGAGGCTAATAATTACATTAAAAAGGCCCTCTGTAGGTAGGTGCAAATAGGCTAGTCTAAACAAGTGCCACTCTCTTTTTTTCCCCCGTGTGGGCTGCTCGAGACCGCTGTCATTACCTGACTAGACGGCCACCTTTCACCTCCAGCCATTGTGCTCTGTTAGATCGCACTAACGGGGAGAGTGAGGAACTGGTTTGCAGGGGATTTGTTGTCTCACGCTCCGAGGCAGCCGAGAGACTTGCCAAATGACAGGAAGACGCTTACATTCGCAAGGTGTGATTGCCTAAGTGTTTGACTGTGTCTAATTAGCTTGCCTTTGCTGGCTGGTAGCTCCTCAGTCAGAAGCAGATTGACTCTGCAGGCTTTAAGCAAAGTGGTTTGATTGGTGTTGTTATCATATGTTTATTTAACTCTCTCAGCAAAACAGCCTCGGAACTGCACGTCCTTTTTATTTTCTCCAAAAAAAGAAAGAAAAGGGTTTATATAGCATGCAGCATTAGCTGCAATAACATGTCGATCTTCCGATAGGGTTGCCATGTGTCCTCTTTTTCCAGGACATGTCCTCTTTTTCAGTGGTAAAATTTCTGTCCGGGTAGATTTTAAAAAATTTGCCCAAATGTTTCTGGCTATACTTTCTGGATGAGACATAGACATAAGTGGTGGCTGAAGACTTGCTTTCCTCTTCTCATCTCTTGACCCCCTCGGCAATATATCACAGCCTCTATAGCCTCTTTAGTAAAAGGTAAAGAGACCCCTGACCATTAGGTCCAGTCGCGACCGACTCTGGGGTTGTGGCGCTCATCTTGCTTTACTGGCCGAGGGAGCCAGCGTACAGCTTATGGGTCATGTGGCCGGCATGACTAAGCCGCTTCTGGCGAACCAGAGCAGCACACGGAAACACCATTTACCTTCCCACCAGAGCAGTACCTATTTATCTACTTGCACTGTTGTGCTTTCAAACTGCTAGGTTGGCAGGTGCAGTGACTGAGCAAGGGGAGCTCACCCCGACACGGGGATTCGAACCACCAACCTTCTGATTGACAAGTCCTAGGCTCTGTGGTTTAACCCACAGAGCCAGCTGCATCCCAGCCTCTTTAGTAGGGGTATTTAAAAGGAGAGTCTGCAAAGAGTCCTCTTTTTTGCTCTTCAAAATATGGCAGCCTTATCTTCTGAGAGCCCATCAGCTTCCTTTGTCAGGCTGAAGCACCTTTCAGGGGTGTTTTGAAAAGCAATTGATCATCTCTTGGGTGAGAGCTGTCCATAGCTTTGCTTTGGCAGAAAGGCTGGCATTAATTGGTTTAAATGGAAACAAGGAGTGGCCTAGTAATGCTATCACTGAAAGCATAAAAGGCAGGATCTCTTGGCTTTTATTGTATATTCCTATGCAAAAGCAGAGGAGAAAAATCCATTTTAATGCAAGCATGTGGGTGGGTTTTTTTAAAAAAAACTTTTTACCTACCCATCTCCTCTAAAAGTCAAGGTGAAATATATTTGAGTGATGCCATTCTATCCTCACAACAACCCTGAGAAGTAGGTTTGGTCATGATATAGCGACTAGGCCAAGGTCAGCCCGTGAACTTAGCAGGCCAACAAGAGAACCCAAGTCTCTCAGCACTAACCCCAATATATCATACTTGTTATGTTCTCATCAGGAATAGAAATTGCACTTGGTGAATCTGGTTTTAGAAGTCATTGGGGGTGGGGCTGTTTGCCATCAGGTGATTGACTTGCCCTCCAACCCTCAGGACCTTCATAAGGGAGCTGCTTCCAGAAGAGGAGAATTCAGGGGAGCTCGGCTGGTTTTGGTCACACTGGGAGCAGAGCCTTGGGGGTGCTGCAGGGAACGCCACGATGATTATTTCGGAGTTGGAGTAGTAAAGTGGCACTGAATTTAGGCATCACACAGGGCACCACTGAAATTTGAGGTCCCAAGTTCTGCCACTGCTTTCGGAAGAACTTTGACTGGCCTTTTGGACTGAGGCATTAAAAATGGGGGTGGGATGGGTTAATTGGGATCATGTTATCATCTTTGGGACTACTTTTGAATTTGAAGCCATTGGTAATTTTTACTTGACCATATGCTCATGTAAATTCTGATGTACAGTGGTACCTCGGGTTAAGAACTTAATTCGTTCCGGAGGTCCATTCTTAACCTGAAACTGTTCTTAACCTGAGGTACCACTTTAGCTAATGGGGCCTCCTGCCATCGCCGCGCCACCACCACACAATTTCTGTTTTCATCCTGAAGTTCTTAACCCGAGGTACTATTTCTGGGTTAGTGGAGTCTGTAACCTGAAGCATCTGTAACCTGAAGCGTATGTAACCCGAGGTACCACTGTATGTTAGAGAAATTCGGGGGGGGGGGGTTATGTTTGCATCATGTTGTAGTGGTATTGTGCTTTCTAGACTGTGTACGCACCATACCTTTAAAGCAGACATGCAACCAAAATTCACAGCACATTTAACAAACAAGAGATCCCAGGATTCTTTGGGGCAGAATGTACTGCCAGGCAGATGCCTCTGAGCAGTGCTTTTTTCTGGGAGTCCTCATGGGTACATAGTACCAGCACTCCCCCCCCAAAAAAAAATGCTAAGAATGTGGCACTTACTGTACTGTGAGTACCAGCACCTTTTTTTCTTTAAAAAGGCACTCCCTCTTAGAAGCCTGCAAGCAGAACCCCTGAGCACAACATCACTCTACTCTTCTGCAGTCTCCAGCAACTGATATTCAGAAGCATACTGCCCCCAACTGTAGAGGGACAGCATAGGCATCACTGCCAGTAGCCAATGATAGCCTTATCCTCTCTTTGGTAAGGGAGCGGGTGGTGCTGTGGTCTAAACCACTGAGCCTCTTGGGCTTGCCCATTGGAAGGCTGGCGGTTCGAATCCACGCAACGGGGTGAGCTCGTGTTGCTCTGTCCCAGCTCCTGCCAACCTAGCAGTTCGAAAGCACACCTGTGTAAGTAGATAAATAGGTACCACTGTGGTGAGAAGGTAAATGGTGTTTCTGTGTGCTCTGGCACTCGTCATGGTGTTCCGTTGTGCTAAAAGTGGTTTAGTCATGCTGGCCACATGACCTGGAAAGCTGTCTGTGGACAAACGCCACCTCCCTCAGCCTGAAAGCAGAGATGAGCACTGCTCTGCTTATCCAAGTTTGACTGGCTGCAGCTTGTCCCCTGCTCCTCTCGGGACTTCTTTCAGATGAAAGGCAATGCCCAATAAGTTATGCCCAAGATATGCCCAAGATGGTGGTAACAACTGACAGAAACTCCTCAGGATCCACCTTCTGGAATCCTGTGGGGTCTCATTCTTGATTCAGTTCTGTTCATTGTGAGACTGCTAAATGAAATCCTGGAGATTTTGGAGAAATGTATTTTCAGTGAGTTGATCATACCAGCCCAAGCTTTCCCTGGTCTCTTTTAAAACACACACACACACACACACACACACACACATGATGCCAAAAGTGTCTTCGAATCTTGAATGTCTGCAGTTGCCTTTAGAATTTGATTTGTTTTGACTATGCCGTTTTTTTGGCCATGCCATATGGCTCATAGCAACAAATGGAGCTATTTAGAATGTGTCACTTTCAAACATTATTATTAACAGAGATAGAAAGTGAAGAAAACCAAATTCAACAAAGTTAGAGAGACTTTCTTACAATAAGCCAAGATTAAGGCAACGAAGTTGCATTCAGCTTCTGAACGTAAGACTTTTGAAAACACAATTTGCACATCTTGGTAAACTATAATTAATGATTTACTGCGAACACAGAGATTGTTTTCCTGCTGTGCTCCTCTTCTACTGTAAGTGAGAGCAATAAACTACAGTCCCTTTCTTAGCATTATGTCCAAACTGGGAATTTTGGTGTGCCTTTGTCCCAGTTCACACACCACTGTAAATATGATGCCCAGAGATTGACAGGTACACAACCTGTCAAATTGAGCCCATGAGGCCAATTCTGATAAGGATATCTGAATTAAAACCATAAATAAAGAAGAAAAATGACATTAAAACTTCCCACAAAAAGGTCATATATGGTTAAAAGCCAAGGGCCTGGTGAAAAATGAATGTTTTTACTTGGTAACGATATGTAACGATGGTGCCAGGCAAGCCTCCCTGGGGAGAGCATTCCACAAGTGGGGAGCCACCACTAAAAAGGCCCCTTCTCATGTTGCCACCCTCCAGAACTCCTGTGGAGGCATATAATGGACCACTGTAAAGCTAAAGGAATTGATATGTAGTAGCTTCCTGAACCCATTCTTTAAAAAAACCTGGTCCAATGGAGGGGTCACAAGCAGCTTTACAGGAAGGAAGGAAGGAAGGAAGGAAGGAAGGAAGGAAGGAAGGAAGGAATCCTCTATCCACAGTGCAAGAACCCATCCTTAGAAAGGTTTCTAGATCTGCAGTCTAATTTTCAAGAACTGGTTGAACAGGACAAATAAAGACGTCACACCAAAAGGCAGACCAAACCCATGATCCCTTTGTCTTGCTAAACCAATGCCGCTCACTGGGCTACAGTGAATTTTGTACCTGTCTGAGACCATGAAGACATGAGGACATGGAGCTGTCGTCTCTGAGGCAGCACTAATGCGCTGGCACCCAAGAGTTGGAGCAGGTTTAATTTAAAATGTGTATAATTGCAGAACACCGTACCTTACCCTCGGCAGTGAAGGATTTCTCCTGCGTGCTAAGCTTTCTGAGCCGTCATATAAATTGGTGGCAGGAAGAAATCTAACCTATCAAGTTACCAGATTAAAAATAAAACAAACTGATATTTTCTAGGGCTTTTGCTAATTGTCGCTTCCCGAACATGTTACACAACTCCCCCGAGCAGGTGGACTTGCTGGCAAGTTTCTGTGTACACACTGGAACCCCAGCTCTGCAAAAAAAGACCCTTCTCTTAGCTACACTAATTTGCCATGTCAAATTAGTGTGATGAAACAAATTCTAATTACACTGAAAGATCACTTAGAGCATTAGCGCTGCTGCTGCGGCCTGTTCTTCGGCTGCCTTATTTGCATATTAATCCTAGGGTGCCTAGGTAGATGACAACATGAATTGTCTTCTAGCATGTTTACTAATATTTGCAGAGGGAGGTGCTGGGAGGCAGCTGCTCCCAAAGGCTGGAAGGAAACAGGAAGTGAGAGATGAGGTGATTAACCTCAGCAAAGGACAGAATTTTCCCTTCTGCCTTTGCAGTCTATTTGGACATGATAAACCATTCCTGCATTTTAAAGATGCTAACAGACCTCTGGGCAGAAATTGGCTGGTTGGTGCAAATTAGCTAACAGTCCAACCCTAAATTTCCACCAAATACATATTTAGAATACACCACATTTGCAACAACCCCCGTGTTTTTAAGATTGTTTGACGTACAGGGATTGTTGGATAGACATAAATGATCAGGGCTGGCATTGGATGTTATGTATTTAACATTTCTGTTGCGTTTGGGGGCGTTTTAGCAGCCTTGAGCTTCATTTGAATGTTGGTGTCAAATGGAGTTTTTCCCCCTAGGGCAAATAAGAGCAAGCAGGTGTATGGTTTTCATCGGGACTACAGCAGAAGTGGAAAGGATTGAGGGTTCAGTCCACACACCACTTTATACCAAGTTGTGGGGGTTTCAAACTGAGCAGAGGCATTCTTCCACTTCTGCTGGCTCAGCCAGCCATCCACTGTCCAGTGTCAATGGAATAACACATGTGGGAGTCCCCTTCTCCCTGCTGGACAGGCAGAAATGGAGCATTCTGAGGGTGGGGCAGGGATGAGCTGGCCTGGGGTCTTCTGATCTTCAAGCTCCTCTCATGGCAGGTTTAGGACCTGGGCTGCCTGCCCCCCAGCTGCCACCATGAATGGCCAGGACATAAATGCAGCAATAGCTCTGCTGTTCCTCAGAGCCTCACCAGCTACAAGTTTAGATTACTCTGTTAGATTCTCTTCCTCTCTTCCTGTGTGCTGCAGTCTCAAAAGAAAATTGCCCCCCAAACTTGTGGATTTATTTATTTATTCATAACAAAACTGTTTCCAATTACCATATTTTTTGCTCTATAAGACTCACTTTTTCCCTCCTAAAAAGTAAGAGGAAATGTTTGTGCGTCTTATGGAGCGAATGCAGGCTGCGCAGCTATCCCAGAAGCCAGAACAGCAAGAGGGATCGCTGCTTTCGCTGCATAGCAATCCCTCTTGCTGTTCTGGCTTCTGAGATTCAGAATATTTTTTTTCTTGTTTTCCTCCTCCAAAAACTAGGTGCGTCTTATGGTCTGCTGCATCTTATAGAGCGAAAAATACGGTATATGTTTCACATTGGGTTTCGTTTGGCCTTCAGTGACAAGAATTGAAGGTGTGGGACCCAACATTTTAGAAGCACCATTGCACACAAATATTGTGACAATACAGATGGTTAGCAGTCAAGAGGCTTTGTGGACCTCCCAGTCCTGTTGGTGCTTCTAAAAATGTACTGTAGTTAATAATATTATTTTATTGGGTGAGGTGGGGTTGCAGATTGAAAGAATGCAGACTGCACCTATAAGAGGCCAGCTTCTTTTTCTGAATCATTGTGCTATTTTATTATCTTTTCCATACGACCAGATTTTAAAAACTCAAAGAAAGGTCATATGTGACTGCTGTGGATAACTATATCTTTGGCGATTGTTTTAGCATTTTGAAAGGAAGCTAGGGGTTATAATCAAATACAAAAGGTAAGTCTCGGCCAATTTGCACTTGGAAAATAACGTGATATGGATATTCCTGAGTTTAGCCACCCATGATTATATTTAATCTGTGGCTATAAATTAAATTACCTTATACATTATGGGAAGTGATGGTTAATGTTAATGGCATTCCTCTTGACAGTGGGCAGTGGGACTGTAGTTTATGAACGCTTCTCCTTTCCAGTCTGTCCAACTGGCAAAGAGGAATAACAGTTTTCCACCTTAGCATAATCATTGTTTATTCATTGTGCCAAAAGGCCAAACAAAATACTGAAATTAAATTAATTTATCTGTATACTTGTGGAAACTCGAAACTATATCTCAGCTCTTTGTAACATGTTGATTCCTTGCCATTTTTTTCCTGTTTCATTGTACATTGTGTGAATGACTGTTCATGAATTAGCCAGTGTCGTCTAACCTCCCTGCAAGCAAATCAGGATAAATGCTCAATTGGGAAACACCCACACTCTGCTAGTAAGGTTTCGTCTGGGGCTCCTTTATTCAAATAAGAAAAGAACACAACATTTGTTAGTTTGCTGATTTGATAACATGTTTAGCCAGAGTGGAATAGGGGAGTCAATATGCAGAGCAAGAAGCAGCATAAGGTCTAGAGAAAAGAAAGTGGATGGCAGCACCAATGAAAAGCATTTTCTACCTTATAATTGAGCCAAAACATACTCCTTCCAATGGGATCTTCTCTACTGACTGCAGTGACACCAGGGTCAGGCCCTTTGCCCCATTTTCTCCTGAAGGAATGGCTAAAACATCTGTCTTATTCAATCAAGAATGCTGCCTTCTGGTTTGTTTTTTGTCTTTATTTTATTTTACCATCTTATAGAATTATCTATGGGGGGTTTTATTTCCTGTGAAATGCCAACATATGGCTCAAAGAGCTGTACCAAGTTATAATTGTCTATGTCATTCTATCAAAGATTCATCTGAAGGTTAGCCCAGGGCCCCTTTTTTGTGCTATTTCTTCCCGCTCTTATTTTTAACAACACAACTCTCCATTTCCCAACTTGCACTGTTAAGTAGGAATCCCATATTGCCAAGTTAGGAGGTTCACCTTAAGGCCTGCTTTATGTGGAAATGGCTCGGACATTGTTTCTGGAGTAGCTGTTCAAGAATAAACAATGGGCCACAGAGAAGGCTAAAGAGATGCCTTTTTATCATTATTACCAGTGTACTAAGGCACCATTAAGGTACCGAGACCATATAACACCGGTCCTGAAAGACCTACATTGGCTCCCAGTATGTTTCCGAGCACAACTCAAAGTGTTGGTGCTGACCTTTAAAGCCCTAAACGGCCTCGGCCCAGTATATCTGAAGGAGCATCTCCACCCCCATCGTTCAGCCCAGACACTGAGGTCCAGCACTGAGGGCCTTCTGGCTGTTCCCTCCCTGAGAGAAGTGAGGTTTCAGGGAACCAGGCAGAGGGCCTTCTCGGTAGTGACGCCCACCCTATGGAACGTCCTCCCAAGAAATAAACAACTATCTGAAGATAGCTAGATATCTGAAGATGTCAAGAAATAAACAACTATCTGACTTTTAAAAGACATCTGAAGCCAGCCCTGTTTAGGGAAGTTTTAATGTTTGATGCTTTATTGTGTTTTTAATATTCTTTTGGGAGCTGCCCAGAGTGCCTGGGGAGGCCGAGCCAGATGGGCAGGGTATAAATATTATTATTGTTATTATTATTATTATTATTATTATTATTATTATTATTATTACCATTACTAAGCATGATTAGGCATTATTTTAATTGATAAGTTATTTATACAGCATTTATACTGAACTTCCTCCACCTTTCCCCCATCATTTTCCTTCATTTCCTCTTATACCTTCTTCCTTTTCGCAAGGGAGCACATCGTGATGGGAGAGACCCGTGCCTGAAATCTTGCAGAGCAGCTGTCTGTCTGTGTAGATGAGCCAACTCCTAGGGGCGAGGTCCCTTCGGCCCGCCCCAATAAAATACTTGAGGGGGGTGGGGGCCCCAATGTTGATGGGCATTGCCATTCAAATAGAGTGTGTGTGTGCCATGTCGTGTGATCGATTTTGTGCAGCAGGGCTTACCTGGGCCCCCACAAAATTTTATTCAAGTTGGCACCCCTGGTAGATAATACTGAACTAGTTGGACCAGTGGTCTGACTCAGTATAAAGTTCTTGTTACAAGTAGGTAGCCGTGTTGGTCTGCTGTAGTCGAAACAAAATAAAAAAAATCCTTCCAGTGGCACCTTAGAGACCAACTAAGCTTGCTATTGTATAGTATAGGTAAAGCTATGGTTTTCCCAATGGTGATGTATGAGAGTTGGACTATAAGGAAGGCTGATCGCCAAAGAATTGCTTTTGAATTATGGTGCTGGAGGAGACTCTTGAGAGTCCCATGGACTGCAAGAAGATCAAACCTCTCCATTCTGAAGGAAATCAGCCCTGAATGCTCACTGGAAGGACAGATCGTGAAGCTGTGACTCCAATACTTTGGCCACCTCATGAGAAGAGAAGACTCCCTGGAAAAGACCCTGATGTTGGGAAAGATGGAGGGCACAAGGAGAAGGGGATGCCAGAGGGCGAGATGGTTGGACAGTGTTCTCGAAGCTACCAGCATGAGTTTGACCAAACTGCAGGAGGCAGTGGAAGACAGGAGGGCCTGGCATGCTCTGGTCCATGGGGTCATGAAGAGTCGGACACTACTAAACGACTAAACAACAACAACAAGCTTGTTATTAGTATGAGCTGTCGTGTGCATGCACACTTTTATTTGAAGAAGTGTGCATGCACACAAAAGCTCATACCAATAACAAACATAGTTGGTCTCTAAGGTACCACTGGAAGGAATTTTTCTATTTTGTTTCAGTATAAAGTGGCTTTCTACATTCCATGTATTGTCACTTATATATGTAAGCAGCAGCAGCACTAGCATGTGAGGTGACGCAGAACACAAGGACCTCTCTCCCACCACTGGTGGGTGGGTTGGGGTGAGGCTGAAGCAAGATCAGGGCAGTGCTGACACCTCACCCTTGCTATCAGTTCACCTTGTCGCAAACCCTTCCTGCCACTGCCAGCACGGATAGGACAGAACAGCCGTCCCACCTCCCCTCATGCCAGAGGGCCTTTTCTGTGGTGGCTCCCCAATTGTGGAATGTGCTCCCCAGAAAGGCTTGCCTGGCACCATCATTATATGTCTTTAAACACCAGGCAAAAACATTCTTCTTTATCCAGGCCTTTAGCCATTAAGTAGTAGTCTATGACGTGCAAAAGTGTGGGGAGAGGATTGTTATTATGATGACTATTTTATTATTAGGCTGTCTGTCATTATGTGGTTTTTTTTAATTATGTTTTTATCATTATGTTCTGCAATGTGTTTTTAATGTTGTATAATGCCCTGGGATCTTCTGATAAAGGTGGTAAATAAATTGAATAAATAATAGCAATTTGTGCATTATATAATCTGTGTGTAAATGTAGTATTTTTCCCATTATATTTGAGATAATATTTAATAAATTAGGCAGTGAGATGCCAACCAAACTGAAAGGACTTGGCCATGTTTGTTAGCCAGGGAGAGGGGATAGATAAGAAATCACTGGTGGCCTTGGGGAATGATTTGCACAGTGGTACCTCAGGTTAAGAACGTAATTCGTTCTGGAGGTCCGTTCTTAACCTGAAACTGTTCTTAACCTGAAGCACTACTTTAGCTAATGGGGCCTCCCGCTGTCGCCCACCACTACTACACGATTTCTGTTCTCATCCTGAAGCAAAGTTCTTAACCCGAGGTAATATTTCTGGGTTAGTGGAGTCTGTAACCTGAGGCGTATGTAACCTGAAGCGTATGTAACCCGAGGTACCACTGTATTCAAATTATGCCATTTTTTTTAATGGTTCAAGTGTTGGGGAGACGGAGCTTCAATTCCCTGCTCTTTCACCATCTCTCAGCCTATCCTGCCATGCAGAATTTCTGTGAGGATAAAATAGGAAATGAATGAATTACGAATGCCACCTTGAACTAGAGGAAGGAAGGGATAAAAATGTAATTTAGAAAATGGTGGAGAAGGATATCATATCTGGTGCCTGTAACCAAATCCTTTTGCATTTTTTAAGGGCAACATTTCATCTGGTATCCAAATTCTTAGCTTCGCCTCCTGTCTATTAGATCTTTGAGGTAACAGTTGTTCTATAATTGGTGCCATGCTGCCACATAATGTAAAGTGCTACGTACATTTAAAACTTGCAAATAGTACTTGAATTCCATATTCACACTAATAAGAGTTCATCTTCCTGGTGGCGAAAATGAGTTTCGGAATGACAGTCAAAGGCCATGTATGGCTGACATGATGTTTTCTGTGCAGTCATTAGGTGGCTGAATACCTAGATTGCTGTGGAATGAAGAAAAGATCAAGCCTCTCCACATGTATATGTGTGGTGTCATTTAATTTCATTAAATCCAAATTAAAACAAGGCTCAATCGACCCAGTATCAATAACAAAGGAAACAGCAAGAAGAATTTGCAAGAACAAGAGACAAGTTGTCAGGTTTTTTATTTAAAAAATACATGATTGAAGAGAGTAAGAGGAATTCCGCTTTTTAGGTAACTCAGGCTGCATTCAGAGAGCGCTTTGTTCCATTTTCCTGACATTTCCTTACCAGCTAATTTCTGTGTTTTATCTTTCACACAATGTAAAAGCCACTCCTGGAAATCTAGGGAAAGGAGTGGAAGTTTAGCGCTCATTTCAGTGTTAATTGTTTTCAGGGGGAAATCCATTTGCAACCCCATCAGCCTGGAAAATAGTGGGAATTTTGCGCTGTAATTTCATGTCACAAAATCTGGGTCGTTCATAAGCAATATCTTTCCTTTGCTCCATTGTCTGTGTGCTATGGAAGGACAGTGAGCCAGCAAAGCACAGCACATCCACTTCCAGCTGCTGATATCTCCAGTACCAAAGAAGGCTAAGAAATATAACCTACCTAACTTGATGCTTTGCACCATTTGTCTTGAAAATATGTATGTTTGTTTGACCTTTCTTATTTGGATGATTGCAAATAGAAAGTTATATATGTAATATTAGGGCTCCTGTACATCCGGGCATGACCAGGATTTCAAAGTCAGAGGCAACATCTGGGGGGTATTCCTGGATCTTCAGCAAGTAAACAGAGAAATTGCGGGTTTGGGGCATTCCGTAAAAAAAATGGACTTTGTCTTAAAAAACTCAAGAATTTTGGAGTTTTCCTGAAAATAGCTCAACAACTTTGGGGGTGTCCGGATCTTTACTTGTTGAGATACAGCAACTTGTTTTGATGAATTGGAAGAGCCACAAAAAGATTGCACATGGATTGATAATATGGACAGATTAGCTACATACAATGGAATTGCATGTCAACGCAAAATAAGAATGGAAAAATATGAAGAAATCTGGAACGAATATTTAAGCGATAAGGCGGATAGTGGTGGGAAGTAGAGAGAGGAGAGAGAGGTGGGAAAATATTGTTTAAAAACGTGTAGTCATAGGTATATCAGTGTATTCAAATCTGAATTGTCAAATTGTGTTATTATTGTTATTATATTTTTGTTGTATGTGTCTTTTGCGGTTGTTGTTTGTATCGAAAAAATGATTAAATAATTTTTTAAAAAAAACAAACAACCCTATATATTCTGTGCACTCCGCTTGTTGGGTAGTGAGAGAATAGATGGTGTGTACACACGCTCACAAACATGTTAATGTGGAAATCTAATTGTGAATGCCCATTCCATACTGGTTAGCCCCTGACAGCGATGTTTCCGTATTACACCCTACTGAGCAATTGCCTCCTTTATTCATATTAAAATGGCCCTAATCTTATCAAAGTGGCCATGCTATAGAGTAGAATTACTGTGCAGAGAATCCATTCATTCGTGCCGTGAAGGAGAAGGTAAGGCTGGCAAGGAGTTAGTGTGCCTGATGGGATCATTCTGGTGGGACACAACCCAGCCGTTTGCCAGCTGCCTCACTTGGTTTCTCTTGGGGGAGGAGAGATGAAAGAGAAGGAGACCAAACAGAGTTTATTTTCGAGTTCTGGTCCAGAGCAGCAGCAGTTCCAGAAACCTATGTCCTTAAATAATATGATTTGTTTATGGAGAAAATGCTTGATTATAATGCCTGGTTGCTTCTGTGTGCATAAATCTGTCTAATGTCCCCTTTCTTGCTTCTCCATTGGCACTTAAGGGCTACAGTTTGCTTCACTGTTTATGTGCAGTTGAAAAACATGGCGTAAACAGAGCACAGCAACTTCACGGTACATCTTAAAAGGCTCTTTTCTGGGCGAAAGGAGCCCAAAAAGACATGATTATGTTTTGATGATGATGATCTTCTGCTGCCGTTGTTGGCCAACTATAAATTGGGATCTTCTCAAAGGACACGGCGGCTCTTGTTTCTAAAAGAGCTCTCAAATCATTATAAGGATTGTCACAAATGCAGCGAAATCAGCAAGACAAGTCCTTAGCAATTCCATGGTTATGACACTCCAGTCTCTAATTCAGAAAGCTGCATTATGAAAAAGAAAAGGGAAAAAGAGAATTTCTCTCTGAACTGCCCCCTGCCTTGCAAATGCTGCAGTAAACTTGTTAAAATCCATTATGATCTTGAGCCATTAAAATGGCCTCGAGTGTGAACTTAGGCTGAATACCCAAACACGTATACTTGGGGAGTGATGATGATATGGGGACTCATTTTCAGCAGTAATGGTGAAAGCTAGCAGTAATGTAATGAGATGTCAGAAGGCTGCTTGGACATGTCTTATTTATTTTCCCAAGAAAAGTATGTGTAATGATGAGTCTCAAGCCTGGTCTATACATGCAGCACAATGAGGTGGGAAGGAGGTGGTAGAAACCTTAGATGGTGGAATGAACTGTTCCACTTCGGGCTGCTGCTGGGAGACTGCATTTTTTAAAACCTTCTTGCCTGTAAAAGAAACCCCATCAATAGAAGACGAGAATAAGGATGGAATTGGAGTAGGCTTCCTCCTTGTTGTGCTTAGTGCATGCTTGTTTTGCAACTTGCAAGGAGGGTTTTGCTTTTTGCATGGAGGAATGCTCAAAAATGTGACCTGCACCTAAAACTTGCAGTAGAACAGTCCATACCACCACCTCAACTTATGGTCTGTGTGTGTTGTTTGGGAGCTGCACGGTCAGGGGAAAAACAATGCTGTCCAGGGTTGTAAAGACAGCGGAGAGAATAACTGGGTGCACTCTTCTCACCTTGGATCAAATCTATGCTTCCGGGTGTCATAAGAAAGCTGCAGAAATAGTGCAGGATAGTGCACACCCCGGAAATTATCTCTTTCAGCTTCTGCCTTCTGGAAGAAGTTACGGGGTTATAAAGAAGAGTTTGGATTTGATATCCCACTTTATCACTACCCAAAGGAGTCTCAAAGCGGCTAACATTCTCCTTTCCCTTCCTCCCCCACAACAAACACTCTGTGAGGTGAGTGGGGCTGAGAGATTTCAAAGAAGTGTGACTAACCCAAGGTCACCCAGCAGCTGAATGTGGAGGAGCGGAGACGCGAACCCGGTTCACCAGATTACGAGTCTACCGCTCTTAACCACTACACCACACTGGCTCTCCATAAAGACTAGGACTAGCCACCTGAGAAACAGTTTCTATCCAAATGTGATTTTGGTTTTAAACACAGTGTAAGGTAGTCTCTACAGGAGTATATTTTATTTAATTATGGGATATCAGAGTTTTTAGGGAGCTAACCGGGCTGGGATAGCTGGGATAGCAGGATTGTTGGTTTTTGAATGTTTGATGTAGATTTTTTCAATTTTGTTGTTTTGTGTGGGATAATGGCAATAAAGATTATTGTATCGTATCGTATGGTATCATATCAGGTGTATTCGTAAATGGCAACCCATTTCTGTACAACTCTTCGAAAAATTGAAAATGTATGGGATATCTATGTGTATTTGGGGGTGGAATAGGGAACTAGGGATGGTTTGTATATAAAAAAGGGGGAGTCGCAAAAATTTGAACAACAGCAGCAAATTAATCCCCCACCTACAACTCGAAATGGTGCAGTCAGTGTTATACCTCAGGAGCATTTTAAAAATAGCATTCCTCAGCTACAGCATGAAGTGGCAGTCAGTGCCATCACCGCAGCTTCATACCACCAAATTTTGTTGCCTGGGTAGACCTGGACTCAATCTATGATTCAGCAAGATGAAATTTCCATGTTATAAGACACTGCACTTCTTTAAAGGAAGTGTTTACAGACAGGTGATTTTCTTCTGTTTCCTAACCCTTCTGAAACAGACCTATTGAAAGTTAGCTAAAATAATTATAATCCCACGAAGCAAACTGGTCCAGAACCAGCATGGCGAGAGAGAAGCCGAAGGCCCCAGCAGGCCAGGAATTTATCCTTGCCCTGGGTGTGGGGCCAAGTGCTGCTATTGGTCAGTTGGCCCCGTGCACAGGGGAACGCCCTCTAATTCCTGCCACCATTGGCCAATTTGGCGGCAGGAGGATGATCTGGCCTGCAATAGGCTGGTTCACAGAGGAGGCCTGGGGCCTGCTTGCAAAGCCGCAGGCCCAAGAAGGGGAGAACAGAAATAATAATAATAATAATAATAATAATAATAATAATAATAATGTACTTAAAGATACAAAATGATGATGACAGTGTATTTGTGGATTAATAATAATAATAGTATCAGTAATACTGTCAGGCTGCCTTTCAGGGTTACCCTTCCCCATGTTATGTATAATATTAAAAAGGCAAAGGTACCCCTGCCCGTACGGGCCAGTCGTGTCCGACTCTAGGGTTGTGCGCTCATCTCACTTAAGAGGCCGGGAGCCAGCGATGTCCGGAGACACTTCCGGGTCACGTGGCCAGCGTGACGAAGCTGCTCTGGCGAGCTAGCACCAGCGCAGCACACGGAAACGTCGTTTACCTTCCCGCTATAAAGCGGTACCTATTTATCTACTTGCACTTAGGGGTGCTTTCGAACTGCTAGGTGGGCAGGAGCTGGGACTGAAAGACGGGAGCTCACCCCGCCGCAGGGATTCGAACCACCGACCATACGATCAGCAAGTCCTAGGCACTGAGGATTTACCCACAGCGCCACCCGCGTCCCTATGTATAATATTAAAAGCTCTCAAATAACAAATTGCAACTATAGAAACAAAACCTAAAAGACACGAATGCATCTCACCGAATTATATAAGAGAAAGCAATAGCAAATATCACTGTGCAATCTCCTTGTGCCGTTTTAAGTATTTGCATAGGTTATTCCAACACCCTGCACCACACTTGCTTATGAAACGGAACGGAAAGGTTGAGATTTGCAATCGCTTGATTCAGAGAGGGACACAGCTGTAATCCTAATAGGATTCAGTCTTTCTTTTGATAAACTTCTTTCAAAATCTGCCTTAAAGGAGCTGTGAACCTATCATTCAGGCATGTGCACACAAATACGGCAGCTGCTGTTGCTGATGATATTGGTGAGTCAGTTGCACAGACAATGCCAGGAGCCTGTGGACTCATGCCAAACCATGATTTTATACTGATCCTGGGAGATTTTTGTGCAAAACCCCCCATGCAGCCAGAGGTCATGGTTCAAATGTAATCAACTGACATGAATTAGCCAAGATTAATGAGTCTGGACACAAATTAATGGAGTCCTGGTTGGATTAGACAGCTTCTTCTTACCAGTGTATAATTTCAGCATAATTCTAGAAAAGATATGTACACCAAGACTTCTGATGATCAACTTTAAAGAATCCAAAAAGATGCTATGTTTCTTTCTTTTAGGTAAATTAGGTAATGAGTTTGGGATTGTTTATCATCCATTTTTATCATGTGCTCACGTCAACCCAGGTCTTACTGCTGTGCAAAGTTCAGCATTAATAAGACAAGAAATTGCACAATTATCGGTGAAATCCTCACCTGGTCACCTATCTGGGCTAGATGTAGATAATGCTAGAAAGAAATAATTTGGAATATGACAAGTGTTCTGCACAGTTCCTTTGGGAAGAGATTTACACTAAGTCTATCTTAATTGCTTACCAATACAATTTCACTTCCATATAAATCATACCTCATAAAATTGTCTTTAAGAAAGTAACACTCTCATGCACTATTGTGGAACCAGATTCTGCCTTGCCTATTAATTAATAACACCATGCAGTTGCCACCACAGTGAGCTGCCAAGGACAGGGAGAAAATCCCAATTTGTGCTTCACTGTCGTTTCATCAGTACTAATCCATGTTCCACATAAAATATCAGGCTTTATTGAACTGTATAGCCCTCCCGTTCCTGCTATAAAAAGCAGAATATAAAATGGGGCACCTGGTTCCTTTTAACACAGTTTCATATCACATCTCCTGAAACCATTGGAAGGCCTCCATTGACTTCAACAAGATCCCTAGAGCAATCCTATACATGTCTACCTGGAAGTTCAATGGGATATACGCAAGGAAGGTGTGCATAGAACCCTTCACAGCTGAAGGCCACATTCTCTCCTGGACTACCTTCCAGGGGCAACATATCAGTGGGGTCCAGATCAGAGGCAAAAGTGGGCATGCTCAGAAAAATAAGTGGATAGAGCAACAAATATGACCATTGTACAATATGTAGTTGCTACACACAGCTGTGCACCGATTTCTGTCATTCTTCCAGGCAAGCAAGAAGCCTTAGCAGGCAAGTTGAAAGCCTTACCAGGCAAGTTGCCAACCAGGCAAAAGTACAGTTGTGTTTGTTTTCTCTGCCTTGTCATTTGTAGCTGGGTGGCAGGTGGAAGACAAGCACAGCTGCACCTCCATGAGTGTCTTCCAGAATTGGGCATTGAACTGGGTTCCTTGGTCAGAGACAATCCACCATGGGAGCCCATGTAGGTTGAAGATATGGTCCACAAACATCTGTACAGTCTCCCTGGCATTAGGAAACCCCTTACAGGGGATGGAATGTGCCATCTTCGTAAATAGATCCACCACCAGCCAGATCACAGTTTACCTCTGGGAGTAAGGCAAGTCAGTGATAAAGTCTGTGGCTATGCCTTCCCACGACCCTGAGGGAGGGGTATTGGCTGCAACAAACAAGCTGAAAACTCATTGGAGAGCTTAGCTTTCTGGTATGTCTCACATACATGGACATACTTCTAAACATCTTTCCATACCCATGGCCACCAGAACTATTGGGTCACAGTCTTGCACTGCCCCAAGTGGCCAGTGGTTGGATTGTCATGACAATGATGTGGAACTTTCACCCAGGAGCTCCCCAACAGGTAGTTCAATTCATAGTAAAGCTAGCCAACCCTTTCTGAGAACCCCTCTGTCTCACCAGTCTCCTCCTCCCAGCCTGGCCAGCTTCTCTGGGGCATATCTTCTGCCTGTATCTGTTCCTTGAGCTCTGTTTCCCATGGTACCATTGATCCAGTCAGCTCCAACTGCTCTAACCATAGGATTTGCTCTGGCCCAGGTGCATGGGACTGCCCACCATGCTCTGGCTTTCTTGAGAGCACATCCACTCATCGATTCTGGCTGTTGGGAATGTATGTTATTTGGAGGAACTGCAGCCAGCAGATCTGGTGCTGGTTAGGATGTCTGCTCATCTGCCAGCACTCTAGGTTCCAATGATCTGTGTGCACTCCTCCACCGTATGTTCGGCCTCTTCCAAGAAGTGCTGCCAGACCCCAAAATAATCCTTGATAGCCGAAAGATCCTTCTCCCACATCATGTAGTTCTCTTCTGCTGGGAGCAGCTTCTTAGAATGGAATGAACTCCCCTCCCTTCCCAGCCTGCAACGGCACAGCTCCCATTGTTCTATCAGAGGCATCTGTCTCTACCACAAAGGGTGAGTGGGGCTTTGGGCGAGCTAGAAGAGCCTTGGACGTAAACAGTTCTGGGAGGTGCAACACCACCACAAGGGTGATTGCTGGCTTGGGCTCTGGGTGGTGGGGCCAGACAAGGTGGTCTCTGGTCACCCTTCTTTCCCAGGCTCCAGACCTCTGTGAGAGCTGGCGTTTTCCATCACTGGTCCCTCATTCCTGCCCTCCTTCACCAAGGCTTCCATGATGAGCTTGGGAGCTTCTTTAACCAACCCTAATCTGATGCTTTAACCATTATACCACATATCTGCCTCAAGAGGTTCTTTTTCAATGTCATATCCAATAGTTAATGACAGATAGGTCCAATGTTCTATGAATGTGCTGTATTCCTTTTAAAACTCATCCAACTAGTGGCCAATGGCGTCCAAGTGGTTTGCCATCCACTAAATGTGAGACAGACAATCTATGATGTCGGCTGGTCCTATCCATTTTTTTCTCAGCTTACCATTTTCATTTGGATGTGTTCCCACGTAAGTGTGCATAGAAGGAATTGTGTGTCTGTTCCCATAGTTTGTGTGGTGCTCGATTCTGAAGCAGTCTGCCATTCATCAGATTGACTTTTTAGCTAGCTTTCCACTCCATGCTTCCAGCTTTGAAACCTCGCCTTCTGTATGGGAGCAGGCTAGGCAAGCTTGCAGAAGAAGTGGAGCAACCCCCTCCCCCTTCCGAGCCATGTAGAAGGCACCAGCATTTTCACTGCAGCTTGTTAGTGCACATTTTGGACAATGTTAACAGGATTTCAAATATTCAGGACAAGCGAGGTGCCTGCTTTAAGTCCTAAGGAGAAGCTAAAAAGACTATTAACAAGCTGAGTCCATAAAAAACATCTGTTCCAGTCATGCTGCTGTGTTATATATATATATATATATATATATATATATATATATATATATATGAGTCCTTCAAATCTGTAGCAAAGATCTCTAGAGCAAGAAAAATGCTCTAGTGTGTGGAGTGCAATTTCCAATTTCTAACCTGATTTTGTTGATTCATACATATGCATGACTGGAGTGCTCTTCCTGAATACAAAGTCCAGCCTCTCTCCTCTTCCCTCTCCCCCACCCCCCGACTGCCCCCCGCTTTTAGGGCTGTACTTTGTTTATTTTCCTTGAAATGCCCTTGAAATTTCATTTGCTCAGTGAAACCAAACAAATAATTGCATACTAAAAGGGAAATGAAGACAGGGAAGCTAAGTAATTTGCAACATCAAATATTCCCCTTCTGTGGTTAACATTCACAGCGAGGAGGAAATAGCAATAAACAGCTGACTGTCTCTTAAATGCAATAACTAATGCCAATGTCAAATGCGTGAAGTGAAAATATCTTAGGATATGCCTTCACAGTTCGGCTCTAGCGCTGTTAAATGGGATATGCTATATAATATAATAGGAGTCAGACTTGTCATATTTCTCCTGATCTCTGAAGAAGAATACCAATGTAACCATAAGGCTGCTTTACATCTTTTTCGAGTCAAAGTCAGTTTATTTCACGGGACTTCAGGATGGATCTTTTTAAAAAGGTTAGGGCTCTGTAAGGAAAACTGTCAGGATTTATAAAGCTGAGAGTAATTTGCCAAGCCAATTTTGAGTGTGCGCACAATTAGGGATAGAGAGACACACACGCAGAGAGAGAGAGAGAGAGAGAGAGAGAGAGAGAGAGAGAGAGAGGAGTTGTCGTTTCTCTGTGCACACATTGTCCTCCCCTAACAGGGCACTAAATGTACAAATTAGTTGCAAGTAGAGCTTTTGTGAAGTCCTCCTGTGTGAAAAGGAAGGGCGAAGGCAGTGCGAAGCAGAATTTCTAACCCACAGCAGCAAAGGCACAACAGGCCAAAGGCACGACTGGTGGGATGGACAGCCATGTCCATGGAGTTACGCCAAGGATGAATTTGGTCCGCTCTAACTTCAGTGGCACTTCTTTTCCCTCAGCACAACGGCCTCAGACTTCATAGGGTGAGGAACAGTTTTCACCATGTGCCAAGTGTGAAATGCTGCTGAAAATATATATATATGTATCTATAAAGTTTATAATTAAAACTGGTGTTTTTCCCGAGTCCGCACCGCTGGTAGCTTGGAAATGGTGTTGTTGGTTCCGGTGAAGACGTCAAGGGTGTATTCTGTTTGGCACACCCAAGAGAGTTCTTGTGTTAATGGTGACATTAACAGCGTTGATCCATGAAGTACTTTGGGACACTGAAGCCTGTTCTCACAACTTAAGGCCTAATGTCTCCTCTCTCGCTAGCCATTAGGTTCAGTCTATGCTGCTACATACGTGAAGACTACTACATACATGTAAAGATAGCTATAGCAATGACCAGGATATTCATATAGACCCTCCAAGTGTCCCTGTTTTCCAGGGACAGTCCCGGATTTACAGAAGCCGTTCCGGTTTCTGATTTGATCCGGGAATGTCCCGCTTTTCCTTAGGATGTCCCTATTTTCAAAGGAGAAATGTTGGAGGGTATGGAGTTATGCGACTCCCGAGCCAATGAGATAAGTAATTATATAACCTTTAGAAGACATCTGAAGGCATCCGTGTATAAGGAATTTCTTTTTTTAATGTTTAATGTTTTATTATGTTTTTGTATATGTTGGAAGCTGCCCAGAGTGGCTGGGGCAACCCAGTCAGATAGGCAGGGAATACTAATAACAATAAAAATAGCAATAACAATAGCAATAGCAATAGAAGAATAGGATGTCAACCCTATTGACACAAACATACACACAACACTGGCAAGCTACACTCCTCAGAGATCGTGTGCTGGTGCCAGTCTTGCGCTGGTGCACTGAGCCTGTCAGCAGGTACCAGCACTTTGGCGCAACCCATTGGCAAGCATGGGAAGCTGTGTTGGTCTATCCATAGTGCCAGAGGTCCAGAGTGCCTTCCTGTGTAGCGCTGTCACTCCAGGTTTGTCAGAGGGTCATAACAACAGGCACATGCAGATGCGCATTGCACGTGCGACTGGAAGTCAACAGTCGGGATAGCTAACCGTTGGGAGCCTCCTCCACCCCCTCAACATTGAAAGGGCCCAGCCCTTTGGCCAAGGATTTTGGTGCGTCTGAAGACCCCTTGTCCCCCTGGAGTTGGTGCTCCTGACCAGAGGCAGGGCTTTTTTTTTTCAGCCGGAACTCAGTTCCGGCACCTCTCAGGTAGCTTCCATTGCCATTCTAAGAGAACAAGGGAGATGTTCATGGTGAGCTTTGGCACCTCTTTTTCTAGAAAAATAGCACTGACCAGAGGAAATAGCTCAGTTGCTTAGAGCGTGGTGCTCATAATGCCAAGGTTTCAGGTTCTATCCCTGTACAGGACAGCTGCATATTCCTGAACTGCAGGGGATTGGACCAAATTATCCTCAGGGTCCCTTCCAGCTCTATGAGTCTATGAGGGGACTAGCCGTCTCCTGCTGTTGTTCCCCAACAACTGATGATCAGCAAGTAGCTCCCTCCAACTGCTGAGGCAATATACATCAACATAGCCTTACCCTTTATGTGCATTCTTCCCATTCACATGCACAGAATTTTTCCTGCTTCTTCCAAGAGTAGCATGGCGAACTGGGGGAGGAGTGGGTTGTTGAATTCTTCAAGGTGAAATGACAACTGTGTACAGATGTTATTTGATGAAGTGGAGGGACACGGGTGGCGCTGTGGCTTAAACCACAGAGCCTAGGACTTGCCGTCAGAAGGTCGGCAGTTCGAATCCCCGTGACTGGGTGAGCTCCCGTTGCTCGGTCCCTGATCCTGCCAACCTAGCAGTTTGAAAGCACGTCAAAGTGCAAGTAGATAAATAGGTACCGCTCTGGTGGGAAGGTAAACGGTGTTTCCGTGCGCTGCTCTGGTTCTCCAGAAGCGGCTTAATCATGCTGGCCACATGACCCGGAAGCTGTACGCCAGCTCCCTCGGCCAATAAAGTGAGATGAGCGCCGCAACCCCAGAGTTGGTCATGACTGGACCTAATGGTCAGGGGTCCCTTTACCTTTACCTTATATACCTGCTATACCTTATATACCTTATATATTTCCTGCTTCTTCCAAGAGTAGCATGGCGAACTAGGGGAGGAGTGGGTTGTTGAATTATTCAAGATGAAATGTCAACCATGTACAGATGTTATTTGATGAAGTGGTATATAAATCTCGCTAAATAAATCATTCTCAGCGACTGGTATTCAGAGGCATACTGCCCCAGACTGTAGAAGAAGGACATTGCCATTGTGGCTAGTAGCCAGATAATCAAATATTAGATTCAGAACTGTATAGTTGGTAGGGATCATGCAAGAATCTCAACTAAAGCATCCATGACAGATGGCCATCCCACCTTTTGCCAGTCCAATCTTTTGCCCGACATGGGGCTTGAACCCACAACCCTGAGATGAAGAGTCTCGTGCTATTTCAAACTATGAATTTGTCTAATCCTCTTTTAAGGCCACCCAGGTTGGCAGCCATCATTACATCATAGATCATAGAACCATAGAGTTGGAACACAGAATCATAGAGTTGTCCAACTCCCTGCAATTCAGGAATCAAACCTGCAAACTTGACGTTATCAGCAGCACCCTCTAACCAACTGAGCTATCCAGGGTGATGAATCCCATAACTTAACAATGCACTGTGCAAAGTACTTTCTTTTGTCTGTCCTGAGTCTTCCAACATGGCTCCAGTGAAGCTGAGTGTTGGAAGATATGGTTCTTGTGCTGTTTCTGCATTAGACTGGAATTAGCTCAGGACAGACATGGGTTGAACATTTTAGTAAATGGACTGTATTTTAAAAAAAAAATTCATTAAAATATTAGTGACAAATAAACAAATGAAATTGAGGTATGGTAATTTTGTTTTGAGTGTGTGTGTGTCAAAATAACTGTTTGTTGTAGATGCTGCACTATGAATGTATACAGTATTTTATATGTTCTATTGGGCAGGTTTGCTAGTGCTCTGCTGTGGAATTTCTAATTTTACCACACATTACATGTGTCAGTTTATCTTACTTCTGACCGGGTGCCTTTTTCCTTCCCTGGTATTTGACAGCTTGAATATATTTCCTGTCAATGTCTTTAAGGCTGCCTTGTAAAAGTTTTTAAAATGCTAAGTAAGTCTATGTCATTGCCATGACTTCCATCACACAACTGCACATTTCAGTCACTTCACTGCTAATAACAGTGGGGCTTTATAACAGTTTGAAATCAAGTGCTGCACTATTCTAATTTATTTTTTATATATATTTTGCCTACAGTGCCACCTCTTCCTAAACAACTTCTTTTATGTGAAATCTCCTTTCCTTCCTTGAAAAGTGTGAAATTGTAATTTTAAAGGGATGGCATGCGGGAAGTAAATAAAATATTGGATCCCGTACCAAGGCTAGATAATGAATTACCCACGCTTAACTTGAACCAGGATTCAGCATTAAGAACTCTATTCAGTGCCATTTCGTTTCATTCCCCCCCAACCCCAATTTTAATTTGTACACCGCCTTTCTATACACATGGCAGTTTACAAGCAGAAGAAACAGCAAAATAGACAGCAAGGATCACACACAATCTGATCCGATACAATAAAAGTCCCAATAACTTTAAAATCCACAATTTATATCAAACAAAGCAATGTTCAATAATCCATTGGAAAATAATAGTAAACAGTAAAATTAAATACCACCAAATAATAATTAAACTGTTCACACTTAACAATTGTAATAAAGAGTACGGAACTATAATCGATAATAATAACGGCAAGTCACCATGCATGAAACAATACAGAACACCTCTCTGTCTTCCCATACAGGTAACCCCACCTGCTGGGTTTTCAGAAAACGTAGGCACCCAGGAAGGCTGCAGAATGCCGACAAATTTGCTGAGTCAAGGAAAAGGCACTCTCAAAACCCAACAACCACCTTAAAGGGAAAGAATGCAACAAAACCAAGCACCCCACCCCCCCAAATATCACTGAAATTTCTTTTCCCCTTTGCTAATTTCCCAGTGCATTGTCTTTCCTTATTAATTGATGGAGAATGACACACCTGCACCCAGCACAGCTGACATGATTGCAAAGACTATGTCTGGGTCAATGAAATGCCTTGCCCTCAGAGCAGGGCCAGCCCAAGATATTTTGCTGCTGGAGGCAAAGGAGAAGGAGCCTGGGGGCAAGGAGGGTTTGTTTGTTAATATTTTCCCCCCTGCCTATGCAACATAATATTGCTCTAGGTGGCTAACAAGGAGAAGAAAACACATCAAACTGCAATGTGTATTATGAATACACCATACAATCATGAACCAAAGAAATAGACAGCACAAATCATATCTGCAAGCAGTAAGACAGGAGATTTTGTCCTAGTCAGAAATTATACTTGAAAGAGCTTATGGAAACTGGCTGTGCTGCCAGTTTGTCCTATGGAGCAGTGAAGGCCCAGTGAGTGATACCTTTCCTGGTACTCTTCTCAGCAAACAGCCAATTTCAGTGGTAGGTACCTGCTGTTGAATGCCCAAGAGAAGATCGTGATTCTTTTGGAACTCCTCCGATCTGACTGGCTTAACAGCTTTTCTTTCTGAGTTGGTGGCCATGGTCTTAGCCATGGAGATTTCTAGGTTGGCACTTCCAAAGGGGATTTCGTGCCAAGGCTGCATGAACAGATGAGAGCCATTTTGTCTACAAAGTAGTTTTCTGTTGGCAGAAGGAGAGGAGGTGATTTTTGTCGAGCTCTCCTGCAGTTCTCAGCAGCATCCTATATACCCTTCTAGCTGTCTCCCAAGCCTCTGGACCAGATTTTTAGGTGGCACAGGGAAATGTAGTGGAGAGTGGGAAAGGCAAGGCTTTCTTCAGCCGGAACTCACTGGAACTCAGTTCTAGCACCTCTAAGGTGGGTGCTATTGCCATTGCCAATATAAGAGAACAAGGAAAGCATTCATCTAACACCTCTTTTTCTGGGGAAAGGCATACACTGATGTGAACTTAGGATCCAATAATGACAACAACAACCACAAGAACAACAGATCCAAGTAATTCAGTTTCCATTTTCAGAGGCATCTACATGTACATAATTACACCTCGTTTGGCCCTGGGTGAAATACATATGTCCTAAACCACTGCTTTTCGACCTTCAGTCCCCAGATGTTACACTGCAACTCCCAACATTGGCTAAGCTCTCTTGGGAGCTTGGAAGGTATACTCTAACAACTTCTGGAGACTCAGGGCTGAGGAACACTGTCACAAACCATCTGAAGCCAGGGTCATAAGCGTTATGCATAGGCATCATTCACTCACAAAACAGCTCCAAAATTCATTGGATTAATTTGCATACAAATTAGGGTATCCACTCACGGAAGTTCAGGGTAAAATTCAGAGATGATGGGAAGGATAAATTCTGGATAAATCCATCATAACTATTGTGGGGAATGGATAATTCAGAAGATGGCTCCAGTGGGTTTCATTCTCCCTTGGTAAAGAGGGAGCATTCTGCATAAGCAACCTTCTTGAATTGGATGTGCACATCTAAAACTTATTTTCTTGGACTTAATTCCTTCTCACACTACCACTTGCTCACCACATAACGGCCAGGAGAGGCTAAGCTGAAACCGACAGTATTTACAGTCCACAGACTTCCATAATGTGAAAATTGTCATGGGCCTCTACTGTAGAGATCAAACTGTGACACCTGGCAAGCCGAGAGCAGCCCCTTAAAATTGCAGTGCCACTTCAAAGAGACCTCACAACCTTTTATGTGATTCATCCCTTCCTGAAATGATTCTTCACACACACACACATACAATGTACTTCATCTCAGTTTATGGTATGATGGCTGCATGATTCGCTGTGATGGGGTTTATGCCCTCTTCTTCCTACAAGCTGGAGTTCTTCCTCAGGCTGTTGGGGGGGAAGTCCACATCCAAAGTGCTTTCCTGCCAGAGGTCTTAACGCCCTAGCTTTCCTGCCACCCTGAGCTTCACTGCAGAATCCAGCCAACACTTGGCATGGCGGATCCACCAATTTATATGGATTTCCACGTGGTGCCAAAAACCTGTGTCCTTTCCCTCTGCTGTGACATGCTCATCTTTCCCTTGACTCAGTGGCTTTTATACTCACGGACAGGCATCCCCAACCTACGGCTCTCCAGATGTTTTGGACTACAATTCCCATCCTCCCCGACCACTGGTCCTGTTAGCTAGGGATCATGGGAGTTGTAGGCCAAAACATCTGGAGGGCCACCTGTTGGGGATGCCTGCTCATGGAGGTGCAGATTCCCACAGCCATTATGACCTCCCTTGTAGGTCACTGCAGAAATTTTCACTCATTTCTGTTGCCTTTGGGGGGAAATCACAGGCATCCATCCTAAACTACTGGTAGTGAGATTTAACAGGGTGGGAAGATGAAGCGGAGGACAACACCCTACTTAGTGGTGCAGTACTTGTCCAGGTCCCTCTGGGATGGCATTTTTCCTTAAAGGACTTCAGGTAGCAAGGCTAGGAAAAGACCTTTGCCTTCGGGGAGGGGTAGAGAATTTAGTTCCTCTTCCTTCTCTAGCAGCCTCACCCAACCTGGTGCCATTTAGATGCCTTGAACAACAATTCCCACCAGACCTCCCAATGATCAAGTACAATGTGAGTTGGTGTTCAACAACATGCAGAATACAGGTCCCCCTCTGCCACAGAGAGGCCCACCAAGAAACTTCTGGCTTAGGCACAAATACCTTGTTATTTTGCAAAGCATTTTTAAAAAAATGTTTGGTTGCATTTCCTGGGTAGGTGGTATTGACATCATGTTATTATTCCATTTAAAATTACATTTTTTAAAAAATCAATCTTTCATGCATCTGCTGTAAAAGAAAATACTTTCTTTTTCTGCATATATACTAAAGATTTGTGTCCTTCCTGGCCCTAAATCTCATGTTTAACAAACCACTCACTTTGCTCCAGTTTCTTTTCCTTTTTTAAAAAAATAAAATGAAAACAACATTTTAAAAACCATATAGATAAAAGGAACATTTCAACACTGAGTAACAAGCCAAGATGTGGCTTAAAAAAAAAAAAAGACCTGAGGCAAATTAAAGCCCAATTTAACTTTTGCTCAATAACTTCACTTTTCTGAATGAATCATTTATGTAGTGAAAAACTTCAGCTTACTGTACCAGAAAACGCAATTAATAGCTATCAGCCTTCTGGTCAGGTGTATATGAAGATGGGAATGGGGAACAGCCTGGGGAAATATTCCAATATTTCAGTTTAGAGTACTGGAATGTGAGATGATAAAATATAGAGAGTAAACTGGCAAACAACTTTCAGCCTGAAAATTACTTCAACAAACCATTTGATGAAAACCTCTGAATGCAAAATCCATCTGGAGAAATTAGAAATCATGTGGGAATAATTCACAGCTAGATAAAAAGTGTTACATTCATTGGGTAATTAACACATGACAAATTATTGAACAGCCCAACTTGCAAATATTTTTCAAAGCAAAATTTCACGGGCGTGATAAACTGTTTTCTGCTACGTATTTGAAGCCTTTCCTGTCTCTACCACAAAATCATCAACATTGCTTCTGTCACAACATTTTGTGGTTGCAAGTCTGTAAAAAACATCAGCTGTGGTGTCCACAACAATACTTATGCTATTCTAGGTTGCATCAACAGAAGTATAGTGTTTTTATCAAAGGAAGTAATTTTGTTGTTGTTGTTGTTTAGTCCTCTTAGTTGTATTCGACTCTCCGTGACCCCATGAACCAGAGCATGCCTTGGAAGCTCTCACTTTCTTCTCAAAGCTTCTCCTTTTTTATGTCCATGGAGTTTTCTTAGCAAAATACTGGAGTGGTTTGCCAGTTCCTTCTCCAGGTGGATCACATTTAGTCTAAACTCTCGGCTATGACCTGTCCATCTTGGGTGGCCCTGAACGGCATAGCTCAGAGCTTTTTGGAGTTATTCAAGCCCCTTCACCACGACAAGGCAGTGATCCATGAAGGGGAAAGGAAGTAATAGTACCACTCTATTCTGCCTTGGCCAGACCATACCTGGAAAATTGTGTCTAGTTCTGAGTGCAACAATAAGGATATTGACAGGCTGGAATGTGTGCAGAGGAAGGCAACTTGGTCCTGTATACCTGAAGGAGCGTCTCCAACTCCATCGTTCAGCCCGGACACTGAGATCCAGCGCCGAGGGCCTTCTGGCGGCTCCCTCACTGCGAGAAGTGAGGTTACAGGGAACCAGGCAGAGGGCCTTCTCAGTAGTGGCGCCTGCCCTGTGGAACACCCTCCCAGCAGATGTCAAGGCAATAAACAACCATTTTACTTTTTAAAGACAGCTGTTTAGGGAAGTTTTTAGTGTCTGATGCTGTATTGTTTTTAATATTCATTTGGAAGCCACCCAGAGTGGCTGGGGAAACCCAGCCAGATTGGCGGGGTATAAATAAATTATTATTATTATTATTATTATTATTATTATTATTATTATTTAACCAAGATGATCAAGGGTCTGGAAACCAAACCTTATGAGGATTGGTTTAAGGACCTGGGTATGTTTAGCCTTCAGAAAAGGGAGGCTGAGAGAAGATATTCTAGCCATCGTCCAATATCTAAAGGGCTGTCCTATGGAAGATGGAGCAAGTTTGTTTTCTCCTGCTCTGGAAGGTAGGACTCGAACCAACGGTGTCAATGGCATCAATTTACAAGAAGGGAGATTCCAACTAAACATCAGGAAGAACCTTCTGATAGTATGAGGTGTTTGACAGTGGAACAGATTCTCTTGGGAGATTGTGGAGTCTCCTTCCTTGGAGGTTTTTAAGCAGAGGTTGGATGGCCATCTGCCATGGATGCTTGAGTTGAGAGTCCTGCATTGCAGAGTGTTGGACTAGATGACCCTTGGGGTCCCTTCCAACTCTACCTTTCTATGATTCTGTGGTTTTCTACAGGATCTTGGACTTCTATGGATTTCTGTTAGCACAGTGGAACTTTCCTTCACCATTATGTACCCTCAAAATCTGTTCCAGAGGACCCTGTAGATCAGCCTTTCTCAACCTGTGGGTCCCCAGATGTTGTTGAACTACAGCTCCCATCACCCCTAGCTAGCAAGGCCAGAGGATGATGGGAGTTGTAGTCCAACAACATCTGGGGACCCTCAGGTTGAGAACCACTGCTGTAGATCCTCCAGAGCAGACTTTGAGGGAAAGTCGCACTGCACAAGCAAAATGCTGCACATGCGGGTTGGATACTACCCCAAGTATGGAAATAGATACATTTCAGATTCCTCTGCAGTTCTGTAAGCTGGCAAAGAAAAACCAAATTATGGATTTTGTATCTTGTATCTTTGTACCAGCAGGCAAGGCTTGAATACGAATAGTTTGCTTTTCGTTTTTTTACAGTTTGCATTTTCTTCTTCTCATCCTTCCATTTTCCCTTTCTCCCCTCCTTCTTTCTACAGAGGCCCTCTTGGGACAAACCTCTGAAAAGCAAACTGAGAAGGGACTGCCGCACTCTGAGGAGACAACAAGAGATTCGGCAACAGAGACAGGCGCAAGCTGTTGCCTCTTTCCCTTCACTTGTTTTCACCTTAAATGCAGGAGGAAAAGAAATCCTCTGTTCAGGCACTGACTGCCAGAAAGATGCAAAAGGCTGAAGGGAGAAAAAGGCTGAAAGCTGAATGATAGGCTGATTGCTGTGGTGTCTCAGGTTTTAGCACGTTAAAATAGGTTTAACCCTTGAAAGTCTGGATACTTGCCATCAATGGCTTTGTTGCGGTTGGGGGGGGGGGAGGAAATATCCTACTAGCTGCTGCATATGGTGCTCCATTAATAAATACATCTTCCTGCTAGAGGAACATTTGAGTACAAATGTGTTGTTTGGGATACTGCCAAGAACCATGTGTGGCAGTGAGTCGTAAAATGCGTGGTTAATTAGTTGCTTGGGGTTGAATGTGGGGAATAAAACAGATTTGCCCTCAGATACTAGAATCATTTAGCACCTTTTAAAGACACGCTAAATGAACTTTATAACTTTTTAACAATGGTTGATTAAGTTAAAAATGTGCCTAAGAAGGAGATGCTGTTAAGAGGTAGAGCATCTCTTATGCCCTGCCTGAAACTCCATCTCAAAAATTAGATAGATGATAGATAGATGATAGATGATAGATAGATAGATGATAGATAGAGAGATGATAGATATAGATAGATGATAGATGATAGATAGATAGATAGATAGATAGATAGATAGATAGATAGATAGATATAGATAGATGATAGATAGATAGATAGATAGATAGATGATAGATAGATGATAGATAGAGATGATAGATAGATAGATAGATAGATAGATGATAGATAGATAGATAGATAGATAGATATAGATAGATGATAGATAGATAGATAGATAGATAGATAGATAGATAGATAGATAGATGATAGATAGATGATAGATAGATGATAGATAGATAGATAGATAGATGATAGATGATAGATGATAGATAGATAATCAGGTAGGATGCCAGCAAAGTGCTCGTGGTGAGTGTACTAGGCTAGATGAGCCATCATATAGATCAGTATATGACAATTTCTTGGGCCTTTACTCACATTTGTTCAGTATCAAACTTTATTTCATTCACAGACCAGCATATGATAAAACATACCAATAAATTGAACACATAAGGCTTAAAACAGGTAAGGGATAAAAGAAACCTAGTCATTAAAAGGTGATTATTATCAAATTTGTTGTATCAGATTTGGTGCAGATTTGTAAAATACTATCTGCCACACACACACACACACACACCATTTAACTAAAGGGAAAAGAAAAGCAAGAGCTTTTGTAATTAAAACCTCAAAACAAAACAGTGGGACACAGACACAACATGCAGAACCATAGAGTTCAGTGAGTTGTAGCTTAAAACATCTGGAGAGAACCAGCCTGGCCAAGGCTGATGTACTGTAATGGGAATATATGTGGCAACAGTCATTATGTTTATGAAGTTGGTGGTGATGATGAGCATGATAATTGTAGCTAATTATAGATACAGCAAATCATCATCATCATCATCATCATCTAATAAATCAACGATTCATTTATATTTCTAATGTTTTAATTGGACATACATTTTATTTTCAACCTGTATACATGAGCTAGACCAGATGTTGTAAGACTGCAACTCCCATCATACCTGACTAGTAGTCCTGCTGTCTAGGGATGATGGGAGCTGTATTCCAACAACGTATGGGGACTCAAGATTGGGAAAGGTTGGTCTAGGCCAGGCATAGGCAAACTCGGCCCTCCATATGTTTTGGGACTACAGTTCCCATCATCCCTGACCACTGGTCCTGTTAGCTAGGGATGATGGGAGTTGTAGTCCCAAAACATCTGGAGGGCTGAGTTTGCCTATGCCTGGTCTAGGCAGTTGGTTTGCATGGGGTTGAAGTCCAGCTCCAAATCTAGACTGAGGAAGACAATCAAACTGTGCTCTGAGTTTCGAACTATTTCATCACAATCACTTCATTTCTCCCTCTCTGATGCAACGTTCTTCTTGTCACCTTGCTCTGGATGAGCAATGAAACCACCCCTTTTACAGGTGTAAAAGAGATCTCAAATGACCTCCATTTTACATCATAAAGGTCTATGAAAAATGCATTCAGAAGCTGAACTCTGATTTTGAGTGCCATGCCAATTAACCATCAGCTTTAAGTGGAGCACACGGAATAGGAAATTGGCGCTGGGCAAAAAAAGAGAGAGAGAGAAAACGCACAAAAAAACCACGTTAAAGTGGGTACACTCTAAGTTATGAACTGTAAGTTATGTCATGTTGTGTTATGTAGCATCAAATCATAGTGGGGTGTGACACGACGTCAGCTACGTGAGTGGCGCAAATGTGACATGGCTGAGAAAAAACGAATTCCTTCCCGTCTTCTTAAGAGAGCATTTTACTTTTAATCAGATCGTTGCTGTCAATCCTGTTAACAGCTCCCTGACCTGGATTTTCAGGCGACGGAGGTAGATGGATTCAGAAGGGAGGACCTCTTCCCGCATTGCAAAAGTTTAACACTTGGAGCAAAAAACAAAACAAAAAACCACTCCCCCCCCCACCTCTCTCGATTTTTTTCACAGTAACTAGAGGTTTTTGTGGAGTGTGTGTGTGTGGTTTTTTTTAAAAAAATAAAATCTTGCTGATACTGAATCAATAATTTCATTTCTCTATTACAAATCTTAAGACAATACCGGCAGAAAGTATACTGGAATTTTACTTACTCACGTTTAATTATTGATGCCTGCTTCTTTAAACATCTTTGGCTCTCAGAAACAGCCCTTTAGAACTGTGTTCCATTTCTTATTGCTTACCTATTCTGTTTGTTCTCTGGCTCCCTGATCCATTTCGATTTTCTGCAGGTTAGCAAGTGCAGCATTGTCTGCTTTTGAAATGTGTCTTTAGGCATGCTTTTGTTTGACAAGGAATGCCAAGGCTGAACTGACAAAGTCTGTTTGAAAATCTTTTTCCAGGTATACAAGATCAGTAAGTCTGTTCAATGTATTCTGTGATTAGTATTTTTCCTCAGATATTTATATCAACATTTCAGCTTTCGTGAAAGATGTTTCCCCGAACATACCTGTCAGTGAGAAACTTACTCAAGGTAAAGTAACAGTATCATTTATATATTCAAATGCAGAGATACATTTATGGTAAACAGTTGACATCTCTCTCCCTATAACTTGAAAGAGATATACCTTTAACAAGCACTCGGAGTCAGGAGCGGCTTTTTCCATGGACTGGAAACAAATATCAGCTCAAGGAATATGTCTCTTAGGCCTTTGGGTCCCAGCTTTCTGCAAGGCCTAAATCTAATATTTATATTTTTGAACCCTTGTAATGGCAGTTAATGTTTATAAGGCTAGACAAGCAGTATGAGAACTCTTGATCCTCTTTGGCTTAGAAGAGTTGCGTTTTTGAGCTAAGCTACACCATTTTCAACTAATGCACATCTTTGCCTCCTCAGCTTTCACTCTGAAAGATACAAAGCAAAGAAACTTGGGAATTATAGTTCTGTGGAAATGCTTTGCTCCTAAGCAAGGAACAACCAGCATGCTTACAAAATGAGATAGCTAGGGTTCCTTGGAGGTTAGTCAGGGAGTGAAACGAAACCCTCCTGATTGAAATTTGAAGTATGAATATGCTCTGTGTCCTCCAAACACAGGTCTAAAATATATCCCACAGTAGCACATGTTGTTTTTTTCCCCTGTCTCTTTTTGGAAGATTGAACAATGTTTAGACCAAAGCAAAGTTTCCATCCGCAGACAGGCAGGTCTGTATTCATACTGTAGAAAATGTGCACATTAGGGGGGAAAGTTCTAGACTAGCTCTCAGCCTTAAGTAGTAGTTCACTACCACAAGTCACTCACTCTGTGGGGCAGAAGGGTTGCTGTTGCTTCCTGAGAGGTGAGGGGCAATGTGGCAGAGAGGTCAGCTTGGTGCAAATGCACTGGCAGAGCATTTGCCAAACACCTCACTCCTTGCACCCCGCCCTGTCCTGGCAATTAACAGCTGCCCATGTGCCAGAAAGCCAGAGTAGCAGCTCCACCGCACCTGACAAGCCACTTTGGTTCCCTACATACAGCTAGCTTTTATGCAAGGGTTACTGAAAAGAAGGGACGCGGGTGGTGCTGTGGGTTAAACCACAGAGCCTAGGGCTTGCCGATCAAAAGGTCGGTGGTTTGAATCCCCAAGATGGGGTGAGCTCCCATTGCTCGGTCCCTGCTCCTGCCAACCTAGCAGTTCGAAAGCACATCAAAGTGCAAGTAGATAAATACGTGGGAAGGTAAACGGCGTTTCTGTGCGCTGCTCTGGTTTGCCAGAAGCAGCTTAGTCATGCTGGCCACATGACCCAGAAGCTGTACGCCGGCTCCCTTGGCCAATAAAGTGAGATGAGTGCTGCAACCCCAGGGTCGTCCGTGACTGGACTTAATGATCATGAGTCCCTTTACTATTGAAAAGAATGCAATTCCATACATGTTTATCTGAAGTAATGCACTCATAGAAAGACTGGGGTGGCCTGGCAGGAAGGTGTTACAAAATTCAGGGTGTGTTTCTGAGCTACACAGGCTGCACTATTTTCAACTAATGTACATCGAAGAAGAAGAAGAAGAGGAGGAATTTGGATTTGATATCCCACTTTATCACTACCCTAAGGAGTCTCAAAACGGCTAATATTCTCCTTTCCCTTCCTCCCCCACAACAAACACTCTGTGAGGTGAGTGAGGCTGAGAGACTTCAGAGAAGTGTGACTAGCTGTAGGGTCACCCTGCAGCTGTATGTGGAGGAGCGGGGAATCGAACCCGGTTCACCAGCTTACAAGTCCACCACTCTTAACAACTGCACCACACTGGCAAACTGCCTCCTCAACTTTCACTCTTAAAGATACAAAGCAAAGAAGCTTGGGAGTTTTAGTGCCCATAAAGGCTTCCACTGGTACCTTTGGCCTGGTACCCCAGACTCTGAAGTTTTTTTGTTTTTTAAAAAAGTAACTTTCTTCCTAGAAAGAAAGTTATGAAGCAAAAGGTGCAGGTAACCTCTAAAAGTTTTTTTTTTTTTTTTTGTGAAATAAGGGTGAGCATGAGCCTGTATAGCACAGTTGCTTAGAGCATGGTGCCAATAATACAAAGGTTGCAGGTTCGATCCCTGTATGGGATAGCTGCACAGTCTTGCATTGCAGGGGGTTGGACTAGATGATCCTCAGGGTCCCTTCCAACTTTACAATTCTGTGATGTGTCTGCTGCCAAGTATATGTTTCCTAGGACTGAGGAATGTTCCTGGTTGCTATTAGACAGCAACAGCATCTGTGTATGTGTGTCCCCTTCCATGGAACCCAGCACATCCATTGCTGTGTACAGGGGTGAAGCTTTAAAGGTTAAATTATCCAAAAGATAAAATGAAAGGAAGCAGCTTGTGATCCACTGCTAATTTCAGGTATTCTGGCACCTTTGAGTATCACGGGTTTATAAGCAGACATGACAGTCCCTGCACATAAGCCGGAAAAGTAGAACCAATTGCTCATAATTTCAAGACGGTTCAAAAAGAATGCATTTTGCTTACGATCTCACGACATTTGTAACAAAACCAAGCGATTCAGGCACCTTATGAGAGCCATTTCACTTAAAAGGATACGGGCTTCGCTAATTAAGTGAGAAACACCTGCCATTAATAATTCATTAGATGCACAGGACAGGATAAAGGCAGGCATCTAAAAATACCAGCCACGTAAACTGGGTTTGAAACGGCTCTGTTAAAATTAAAAAGCTGGAAAATTCTTTGACTCTCTCTCTCTCTCTCTCTCTTCTCTTTCTAAGAGAACATAAGAAAGGAATATTTTAGTTGATTCTCACCCTCCAGGCAAAGTACTATAAAACCCCTGGCCTGATTCCAACCCCATTATCAAAGGACCACTCACCTAATCTAAAAAAGCAGCTCTTCATCAATTTATCATTAACAAGAGCATTACAATATAATGTAGGGAAACGGCTTTCCACCAGGGATTCAGTTAATGGGAAGCTGGAGCCAGATAACAAGCATGGCTGCAGATATGCCACAGTAGGTGAAGATAATATACATATATTCTGGGCAGAGAACACTGCAAACAGCTCCTGTCCCTACTGTTGATGAGTTTCCCTGGAAGACTAAAAATGGGGGGGGGGGGTAGGATTAAATGGCATTAAAAGTTTAAGCCTTGCAGTATATTTTCTGCATCATTTGCCAAAGTAAGAAGGTTATTGCACAACACGTCATGCCATTGTCTCGTACAAATTGCTTAGCCACAGACATAAATATGGCTTTTTCCCTTTGTTGCTGAATGAGAGTGAGATTTCTTCTCAAGCTGATATAAGCCTGGTCCTGCTCCAGTGTGCCTAGCGTCCTCGTGGACACGGCGGCAGGCGTGTCTGATTCAGTCAGAGGCCATTTTGACAGCTGCTTCTTCCAGTGAGGACAATTCACATGAGTGCAGTGGGTTAAAAATGTCCCCATGCACACCTGAACAATTGGCCCCCGAGAAATGACAGCTGTCAATGCTCTTGAACCAAACGCTGCTTCCTCCATGACACCACAACGCACAGGAGATGTTTTTACAGTGCATGAACTGGGGGCTTCCTTTTGGCCTTGGTTAAATAAACCCCGGGAAATATATTCGGACAGCCGTCTTTGACACACAAAGTTCCTCGTCCCTCAGAATGGGCATTCTTATTCTTAAAGCCCTTTACAGTGGTACCTCGGGTTACATATGCTTCAGGTTACATACGCTTCAGGTTACAGACTCCGCTAACCCAGAAATAGTGCTTCAGGTTAAGAACTTTGCTTCAGGATAAGAACAGAAATCGTGTTCTGGCGGCGCGGCGGCAGCAGGAGGCCCCATTAGCTAAAGTGGTGCTTCAGGTTAAGAACAGTTTCAGGTTAAGAACGGACCTCCGGAACGAATTAAGTACTTAACCTGAGGTACCACTGTACTTATAAAAGTCATAGTTGGCTTCTGAAAAAGTGGTCAAGGACCAGAAAAACAAAGCTGAAAGTTGTTGACCTAAATATACACCATATTACTATCAGTCTCCCCTCTGGATTATCTATCAGGCCCACACCTTCTTAGCTTCAAAAGTCCTATATGATGTTTCCTGACCTGTCAATGTTTCTGCAATCCCTTGTGGTTGGAAGTACAATCCTGCTTTGCCCATCTTTGCCTCTGCTTTTTTATTTTTTAAATAATTTTTAAATATTCCAAATTATACAAATACATATCATATAATCCTAATATTCTGCCAAATTATAATTTTTTCTTGGGACTTCCCATGCTTCAAGTTCGGGGGGGGGGCTCTGATCACTTATATCTCTACTGCCTTGAGTTTCCAATAGTTTCTTTAAATCTTCCTCTTGTTAACCTTCCATCTTTGCCTCTCCTTACTGGACTAGGGAGGGTTTCAGAGGTCCCGGAAAGCCTTTGAGTACACAAACCAGGACCTGCATTGGTACCAAGTATTCTGAATACCATATTGGCCAGAATATAAGCCACACCTTTAAAATTGGAGGGGGGTCAAGAAAAAATAGAAAAAATACTGAATATAAGCCTCTCCATTCCTCACTGCTCCTGGCTGCATACAAGGGGGGAGCCGCATGCGTTGCCAGTGGCCTATCCCCTTCCTCGCTCTCTCCCTTCCCTGCCTTGGGGGAGAGGACAGGGGACTACACACAGGGCGGGCGCCACTTTGCCACACTGCTGGCGCTGTTTGCCCCCCACTCCTGGCTGCATACCATAAGGTCACAAATATAAGCCGCACTGTAACTTTTCACAGTCGGAATTTGGGGGGAAATATTCGCTCAGCTTATATTCGGACAAATACAGTAATACAGTGGTACCTCGGGTTAAGAACCTAATTCATTCTAGAGGTCTGTTCTTAACCTGAAACTGTTCTTAACCTGAGGTGCCACTTTAGCTAATAGGGCCTCCTGCCACCGCTGCGTCACCGCCGCGTGATTTCTGTTCTCATCCTGAAGCAAAGTTCTTAACCTGAGGTACTATTTTTGGGTTAGTGGAGTCTGTAACCTGAAGGTTCTGTAACCTGAAGTGTATGTAACCTGAGGTACCACTGTATACCCTCCAAGTGTCCCGATTTTCCAAGGACAACCCCAGAATTACAAAAGCCATTCTGGCTTCTGATATGATCCCGGAATGTTCTCCTGGTAGTGCAACTGCTGCCAAGCTCAGGATAGAGGATGAGCCAGTGATTGTCCCAAGCAGTGTGATACCAGGGGCTGCAGCCATGAGGGAGCATACTATGGTCTCTCCATGGCTGCTGTTGCCAGCCACCTCCCTTGGGCAGCTCGTAACGGCTGCTGGAGGAAGAGGAGAGTCTGTCACTGCTGGAGCCAGCATGACACAGCAGCTCTGAGGGGCAGGCAGAGGGCAGAGCCACCCTAGACAGGAAGAAAAGGAAAGGAAAGGGGAATGCAAGAAGTGTGTGTGTGTGTGTGTGTGTGTTCAAATAGGAAATGCTCTGCAGGGGGAAGGGCAAAAAATGGAGAGGTTGCGGAGGGTCAGTTGCAGGTGAGTGAGGAAAGTCAGAGGGTACGGAAAAGGGTTGACTGTGATTTCTGCAAGATCTATCCCTCAGTAGTTAAAGAATCGGCTGCGGCCTTGCGGTTATCACTGCCTTCTTGTTTTGTGTGAGGCTGAAGTCGGTTCCCAGTTCCTTATTCAACGAATAGCCTAAAGAGTTGACGCCATTTTCCACGAGGCTCTGTCAGCCGTAGCAACTTCTCCAGAAACTTCACAATTGCCCGTGCTAATGTTTATCTCGTTTGTACAGGCATTTTGCAACCTGAGGCAGAGCAGCAAGAGTGGCGCACACACACATCAAAGTGCTTAGTACTTGAAACTAGGCATGATATTTTGTTAGCCAAGGCAGAAAACCCAACAGGCGCCTTGGAGAGAAATACAATAATTCAAAAGGAAACAACTAACAATTTGGTATTCTTTCATGGTAGCCAAAATCAGCTGCCTGAGGTGACCACATCACTTGGCCTAATAGCAGGGCTGGCCCTACATTCTGGGTAATTCCTGCCTCCATGCAATGCTGTCCTTCATGGATAGGAGCTATGGCTCATTGGTAGAGCACGTCCTTGGCCTTCAGCAGGTCCCAGGGACTGTGGAAGTTCTGCGATCAACTTCCCCCCTCAGTGCAGTTGTGTGTACCGTCATTACGGACAGGACAGGATTTTGGTTTATCATCACAATTTAAAATGATTTATCCCAGTCTGCATCGAACCAACCGTGCCCGAACCAAAGACCACACATCTTTGGACTTTTTTGAGTCTGGTCTGCTCCTATGCGCTTTTTTAATGAGGTAGTCCGAGGGCTTTCTGACAGTGTCCTTCTTTCTTCTTACTACAATTTCTGGCTGTTTGGAGCAGCTGCAAAGCACAGGACTTGCCATGCTTGCTAGAAAAATGTTGAGTAAAAAAAAAAAAATATCCCCTGGAAGCAGCCACACTGTTAATTATGTTGCTTTGGACTTATACTTTATATTTGACTTCCTTCTGCAATGTTTTGCTCTGGGTTGTTTCATTTGATGTTTTGATGTTGTAAACCGCTTTGAGATGTTCTCTTCTTAAAAATATAAAGCAGTATAGAAATGAAATGTATAATAAAAATAGCACATTATATGCCACCAGTTCTGAGGGAATTGTATCGAGGGGTCTGTCCCCATATATCTATATATATCTATATCTATATATATCTATATATAGATATATATAGATAGATAGATGTATATACTTTCTTAAAAAGAGAGAAAGCTCAAAAACCTTCAGATCACCTCATAAATTGAATTAAATATATGGCAATTGGATTTGTATGTAAAACTTTTTTTAAAAAAACTGAAAAATATAATTTAAATAATAATTATTTTTTCTTTGAGAGAAAAATTATTCTTTAAAGGTATACAGTGGTACCCTGGTTTACAAACTTAATCCATTCCAGAAGTCTGTTCTTAAACCAAAGCGTTCTTAAACCAAAGTGTGCTTTCCCATAGCAGCGGGGGACTCAATTTACAAATGGAACACACTCAACAGGAAGCGAAACATGTTCTTATTCCAAGGCAAAGTTCACAAACCAAAACACCTACTTCTGGGTTTGCAGCGTTCTTAATCCAGGTTGTTCATAAACTAAGCTGTTCTTAAACCAAGGTACCAAAGCACTGTGTATACAAACCTTAGTCCTGTTCCCTCTGGGAACCAGGGCAGGGATGTCAATGGATTCAACTCTCCCTAACTGCCATCCAGACTAATTTGGCACAAAACACTCAGCTTTTCCTCCCTTCTTCCCTTCCTTACCTCTGCTGCCATGCTTAAAACGACAACAGAAGACCCAACCAGCCATTTTGGAGACTAGGAATAAATCAGCATCTCCCAGTTTCATCTCAGAGCAGGCTGCATATTTAAAAATAAACCAGAAAGGGGAGGGAAGAGTATGCCTCAGATGACACACTATGGACACATCCACGCCATGTATTTAAAGCACACTTCCCCCAAAGAATCCCAGAAACTGTAGTTTACCCCTTCCACAAAGCTGCAAGTCCAAGCACCCTTAGCAAAGTACAGTTCCCAGGATTCCTTGGGGGGAAGCCATGTGCTTTAACTGTCAGGTGTGGGTGTGACTGTGAAAATGGTCTGAACTGCAGCCGAGGAAGAGGATTTGATGGAGAAATTACAGCAACAACAGGAGGAAGCTGAGACAAAGGTCAAGTGCGACCCAAACATAGCCGCTGGCATGCAAAAAACGGGTCGCTGCCTTCCGGCGCCACTTTCCCTGCTTGTCACTCACCGATATGCAGACTGGCTGTTCTTCAAGCCAACCATCTTAACTGTCTCCTTGGGCTTGCTGTTTATCTGCATTTATTCTCTGCATATCTTTAAAGGAATCTTTGTTTAAATCCTACGAGCGGCGGGGTTGGCTGCGGGAGGTTTTAACCGGAGTAATGATCTGGCAAGCGGATAAGTGGGAAGGACTGAGTGAGGAGAGAAGGAAAGATTAGTAGGAGTGATTGCAGCAGGAACTGTGAGGGGGATATCATTTGACCGGAGCAAACAGTGGGAGATGTGGCGGGCTTCGCCTTGTCATTTTTGTGAAGAAATCTGTGGGAGCCACAGCGCTCTGTGGGAGCCCATGTCTGTGAGCTATAACATTATTACCTACTGATGAATAAGCCAAAAAGTTCTCTGAAATAAACTTTCAGAAAACAGAGAGCATACTGTAGACAACAAGAAACGTTATGGTAATGTCGGATAATTAGGACCAACGTGTATGGATCGTGACGTCTTCCACATAGTTGGGAAAGTATTGGTATAGATTGCGGAGATTTACTACATTGTGAATTGCTGCATATCTCACCCAAACGTGAGGCAGGAAATCAGAAGCACCGCCTCGGTTTGCGAATGTTTTGGAAGTCAAATGGACTTCCAGAACGGATAGAGTTCGGGAACCAAAGCACCACTGTATTTCAAAAAGTGAAAACACAAAAGTTTTCTTTGAGCTATTTTTAAGGAAATTTGCCAAAAAACCAACACATCCGACATGGGTTGTCATACACCTGGCTTTTCCTGGGCATTTTTACTGATTTCAGAAATTCCGCCCAGATGCTATTTCCAACAGACGAATCCTGGGTATGTTCAGGAAATCCTGGATGTATGGTGGCCCTAGTTAATGTGCATAACAACCAACCATTGTGCACATTCAACAGGCCTTGTGGAGAATGTGCACATATTTCTGCCATGAAATTACTACTACTACTAATAATAAAAATAATAATAATAATTTATACCCTGCCCAACTGGCTGAGTTTGCACAATCCCCACTCAATAGATGTCATATCCAACAGGCATTGGGAAATGTCCATATATCATCTACATTTTGTATATTCTCCACAACAAGGTATGTTGCAGACCATGTTAAGATAAGCAGTGAGCCAGAAAGAGCCAGGGCAGAGGGCGGGGCAGATTTCACACTCTTGAACAAGAGATAGGGAAAAAAGATATGTTTCTTAGAGACTATGCACACTAACTAGAGAATGTGCATATCACTTGAAGAATATACAAAATGCAATCACGTTTTGCACTTTCCCTATGGCCCGTCGGAGATTATGTATACGGATCATGTGCACATAGTGGTTTAATCCCTCCTCCAGGGAAACTTGCACTAAAGTATCGGTGATTTTCATGAGGATTCTTTTTTTAAGGAAATTGCTGAACAATGTGGAGAACTGAATTTCAGGTGGGGAAAATGAGAAACTTAGAGAAATGAAGTGGAGAGGGCCTTCCCTCTCTACCTGCGACTACACTTCATTGCACTCAGCGGGACTTCACAGCAGACATGCACAGGATTCTGCTCTTGGATTTTAGTATAAAAGTTTTTTTTCCCCTTGTTACTATAGAAAATACGGATTTCAAGTGAAGCCACCTCAGTATTATGGTTGGCAATGGTATTATGGATGGCAATGATAAGAATCATCAGGTTAAAAATGGCAGAACAACACCAAACCAGGTTGAGGGAAATGAATGACTATATGCACAATTTCCACCCCATTGTAATTCTAGTTTCTACCCTAATATGAACTCATTCAACATAATGTCAGGTTAACTCCAATTGATTCCTATTATTTTATGTAAAAGAACCTGATTTCCTACTCGTTGTGTTTTTCAATGCACATTTTGTTTCGCTGTAGTAAGACTTATGTTCTGTCTTTTTAGACCGGGGTAGGCAACCTAAGGCCCAGGGGCCGGATGCAGCCCAATCGCCTTCTCAATCCAGCCTGTGGACGGTCCGGGAATCAGTGTGTTTTTACATGAGTAGAATGTGTCCTTTTATTTAAAATGCATCTCTGGGTTATTTGTGGGGCATAGGAATTCGTTCATTTGTGTTTTCAAAATACAGTCCGGCCCACCACATGATCTGAGGGACAGTGGACCGGTCCACGGCTGAAAAAGGTTGCTGACCCCTGTTTTAGACTCACATAAAGAGTGAACCTAACAAGTAAACTGATAATCAGCTGAGAAGATACCACACTAAACGTCTCCTGAGCATGGCACAACTGGGGATACATCTCTGCTCCATTCCACTATGCCTCAGTAGCCCCTGCTACATTTAACCTTGCAAAACTATTTTCAATGAGGCTTTAGCACACACCTAAGCAATACAGAACATTCACATTCACTTGGGGGGATAAGTTGGTCAAACCCAACTGTGAATATTTGTTATTCTAAGAAAAGTTTAAGTGAAATCCCTCCTGTGTTTTTGAGCAGGAAAAGAATATTTAAGTCAACATATTTTACAAACATTTTAAGGAAGAAAGAACCATCTAAATGCATTATTTCCCATGCACATTCCAACAGTCTTGAGACTATATCTCTTGCAAAGATACTGTGTGAGGTCTGTAGCAGATTGCATAACATGAGAAAAAATAAAGTATTCATGTTCAGAAAATAAGTCACTTTTGAAAGATTCAGGATTAAGAAAGAAAGAAAGAAAGAAAGAAAAGAAAAGAAAAGAAAAGAAAAGAAAAGAAAAGAAAAACAGCACAAAGGAAAGCAAGGTGGAATCTACACACATATAAAAAATGCTTTTTAAAAAAAATGTTTTGAAAAATACATTGAATTTTGCATAGCTCACTGTCGCCATCTAGTGTCACATCTGTATATTGCACATTACAGTACATTTAAAACGTTTTATTTGCAGCTCTGTAGCTGAGTCCAATATAAGGGACGCGGGTGGCGCTGTGGGTTAAAGCCTCAGTGCCTAGGGCTTGCCGATCGAAAGGTCGGCGGTTCGAATCCCCGCGGCAGGGTGCGCTCCCGTCGTTCGGTCCCAGCGCCTGCCAACCTAGCAGTTCGAAAGCACCCTCGGGTGCAAGTAGATAAATAGGGACCGCTTACTAGCGGGAAGGTAAACGGCGTTTCCGTGTGCGGCTCTGGCTCGCCAGAGCAGCGATGTCAAGCTGGCCACGTGACCCGGAAGTGTCTTCGGACAGCGCTGGCCCCCGGCCTCTTTGAGTGAGATGGGCGCACAACCCTAGAGTCTGTCAAGACTGGCCCATACGGGCAGGGGTACCTTTACCTTTACCTTTAGCTGAGTCCAATGACAAAAGTGTAAATAGAAATGACTTACAGGGGAGTGATTGTAAAACCACTTATAAAGTATAATTTAATTATAATTATAATTATATATTGCAATCAAAATTTCAGAAGCATTTTCTAAAGCAGATCCACTGGCCTTGTGACAACAGGGATGAAGTGGCCACCCAGTTGTTTTTATTGCATTGATTCAGGATCAATGTCATTGTTTGCATGGGTTATTGTGGCCGAAGTTTCAAAATCATTTTAAATCCGCATTTGGTGCTTCATAAAACAGCCTAGTTCACAAGCTGCCGAGTTCAGCTCCCACGGAAACTGAGGCCTGGTACCTCTTCATTTTTCATTGATTCAGTTCTGCACCGTACCTTCCAGGTAAGCCTTCTGAAAACACAATCCTGAAAGTTGTTTTTGAAACTTTTAAGGTGTGCCAATTATGGTGGTAGCTTTTGTGTCATGCAAATATTATGTACATGACTATTCCCATTCAGACCTAAGACCACCAGGTGTCTGGTCATGTGTGGCTGTATGCTAGAAGTGGTTACAATTATCAGCCACAAAGGTGGTTTCTAAGAAATATACATAATTTCAGCAACATGCTCACACAGCAACGTGACAAAGGTGTTGCAAGAGTTTTCCACAGCCTCTTCGCTTAGCCGGTTCTTTGTTCTTTCCTGCCAGCATGTTTTTTTTATTTTATTTCAGTTTGCGATTCTGTAATACTAGCTGCTTTCCCCCTTACCAACATCCTCTTTCTGACAGTTATAGAGGTTTAACATACTGCATTAGGAAGCTCGTGAATATTGCTCTTTGATTTGTATTATGATAAATGTGCCATGGGGAGAAGGGGGGGAAACACAAAATACAAAAAACAAAACAAAAAACACCAGTGAGTTATTTTGAAAGCCTTCATGCTGTTGAATTCTGAATTTAGCATATGCACATGCTAAAGTGAATAATTTTAGAGGTGTTCAAGCGATTTGGAAGGTACAAAACAAACCCTCTGGATGCAATAGGAAGCATCTTAAAGCAGGGGGTGGGAGACCTCTGGCCCCAGCAGCCAAATCTAGGCTTATCAGTCTATCCCTTAGAACTCTTCCTAGGTCACACACTTTATCTCAGGCTACAAACTTCAACAGCCCTTCTCTGCGCCCCTTCTTCTTCTTCTTCTTCTTCTTCTTCTTCTTCTTCTTCTTCTTCTTCATATACCACCCTATACCCAGAGGTCTCAGGGCAGTTCACAGAACAAGATTAACATAAAATCCACAATACAGTGGTACCTCAGGTTACATACGCTTCAGGTTACAGACTCCACTAACCCAGAAATAGTGCTTCAGGTTAAGAACTTTGCTTCAGGATAAGGACAGAAATCATGCTCCGGTGGCACGGCGGCAGCAGGAGGCCCCAGTAGCTAAAGTGGTGCTTCAGGTTAAGAACAGTTTCAGGTTAAGAACAGACCTCCGGAATGAATTAAGTACTTAACCCAAGGTACCACAGTATAGTATAGTATAGTATAGTATAGTATAGTATAGTATAGTATCTCTTGAGAGTCCCATGGACTGCAAGAAGATCAAACCGATCCATTCTGAAGGAAATCAGCCCTGAGTGCTCACTGGAAGGACAGATCCTGAAGCTGAGGCTCCAATACTTTGGCCACCTCATGAGAACAGAAGACTCCCTGGAAAAGACCCTGATGTTGGGAAAGATGGAGGGCACAAGGAGAAGGGGACAGCAGAGGACGAGATAGTTGGACAGTGTTCTCGAAGCTACCAGCATGAGTTTGACCAAACTGCGGGAGGCAGTGGAAGACAGGAGTGCCTGGCGTGCTCTGGTCCATGGGGTCACAAAGAGTCGGTTATGACTAAATGCCTAAACAACCACAACAACAACACTGTATAGATAATCAAAATAAAAACAACCCAGTTACACCTCCCACGATAACACACACCCTCGGCTAGAAGGTGTCTTTGCACTCCTGTTTGCCAGAATAGAACAATGTGGGTGTGGCGTGGCTGTAACAGAACAATGTGGGTGTGGCGTGGCTGGCTTTTATTATATGAGAATAAGCCATTCCTGTTTCACCACCCACATAGCCTCCGGACCTACCACTGGTAGGGTTGCCACACATCCAGAATTTCTCGGACAGGGAAGAAACAAGATTTACCAACTATTGAAGAACGGCACATGAAGATGATGGACTATATGGAACTTGCCGAACTGACTGGGAGGCTCTGAGACCAGAGAGAAGAGACGGTGGAAGAAGACTGGAAGAAATGTAAAGAATATTTGAAAAAAATATGTTAATATTTAAATTTTAGAATAGCTTTGGAAGTGGATAGAGGCTGTAGGGTTAGAAGTTGAAGATAGTGTATTTTAAAATAGCATTATTTGTAAGTGATAAAATGTGAAGATTTTTATGGTAAAAGTAAGTGTGATTAAAAAATGGTTAAAAAATTATGATATATGTAAACTGCTAAAGATGAGGTAAAATGAAAATCAGATGGGTGACTTGGGGAAGCTCACCTAACAATGTTTAGAAAAAAATAAGGATAAGACAAGAATTTGTTTGTATTGTTTGTTTTTCTGTTTGGTTATAAAAACAGAATTTCCCAGACAGAGCTGGTATTCGGGCCTCATAAACAGCATCCAGGCAGAAACCGCTTAAATGTTCAGGGAAATCCGGACGTATGGCTGCCCATGTTGGAAGTGTAGATTTTGGCTTTTTAAAAAAAGATTTAAAAAATTCAATAACCTTGGCCAAAAGGTTTTCTCTTTCTTAAATATGGCAACCCTACCACTGGCAAGCAGTAGGTGTACCCCCAAGCACATGCCACTGTGATGTCTATTTTGAAGGGCTTGCCAGCAATCTGCAGGTGATTTTCAGGGGGCCCCGGGGCTACAAGGAAGGAAGAGAAATTGGCAAAGATATTGCCTCTTCTCCTTCTTCCATTAGCAGTTCATTCACTGGCTCAACAGCCCTTCCAGGAGTTCAAGGTCGCCAATTGGATTCCGTGCTTTTTTAAGGTGTGGATGTGAACCTCAATAACCAAGGAAGTGAAACAGATATAATTGGAGCCTTAATCCCATAAACTCCCGATAGATTGAAGCGCCCATTCCTTACTAATATATTCTTGGACATGGCAGAGGTCGGGAAAAGAAAGGGGGGGGACCAGTGCCTACAGATAAAGGTGTCCCAAAGTGTCTTCAATGAAATTATCTCCATCAAATTATCAAATGACATTCAGAATAACAGGGAACATATGCTTCATAGGATCAACAATCCTCAATGGATGCCTTTAATGATGCTCTTTAAACGATTTAACCCAATGTTCCGTTCATGGATTTTGGATGTGCTTCCGTGTTTGCTGCCGTAATTAAACAAACAAATCTATTCCGAAAAGTTCCTGTGTATGGAGCCAAATAGCTCCTGAAATATCTCCTCCACCTTTGGGATTCAACCCAAACCGAAGGCTGCCTTGATGAAACAAAGAGCTAAGCACAAGGCAAATTTGTCACATTCTTCAGCGTGCTGCACATCCAAGTTTCATAAGAAGATCCATATAATTAGATTAGCTTACTGCGGGTGAGGGAGTGCGGGGGGGAGTTGAATGACAAGGTCAGTCTCTTGCCCTTTCAGTAAATTAGAGAAGATTGCCATAAATTGCATAATATAATGAAACACCAATTTGCATATTAGCTGCTATATTAAAAGGGATCAGTTTTAGCTCGCAAAGCAGAACAAATAAAAACATGCATTTTAATAACTCAAATTACTCTCAGGAAGTGACCCTCAGCAGAAAGCCTGATTATCACTACTTAATTAGAAGCCTTAGAAATCTAAATCCTCCTTTAAATCTTATTCTGTGTACAGTGAAAGATGAAGCCATGAGTTTTGTCTTAGATTCAATATTTACTCTTTACTAATATGTTTGCAGGGGAGACTTCCCGAGCATTAGGAAGATACGCGGGTGGGGGGCGGGGAATTAATATTCAAAGGAAGGACGCGCCAAACCTGTGTCGGCTTGCAGGTGCAAAGCAATTAACAAGTTGGCATTTACAGTCCTTTTAATTAATTAATTAAAAATGCAAAGCTGACTTTCATTTCTTTAAATGTTTGAACATTTTATCCATCAATCATAAACCCCTCCTTGCATTCTCTTCTACAACAGCTGGGAAATTAGAAACTTTGGGAGCTGGCGCAGTAACTGAGTATGGGCATTTTACTGTATATGCTAATTTCTAACGTGGGGCACAATGTACTATTTTCTTTGGCAATTGAAAACAAGGCAGACAACAATCTGCATCATCATGAGGGAAAACTAAGATGTCGCCACAATACTTTTTAAAAAATAATAATTATTATTATTCTTTTAAGAAAAGCATTGTGAATAGAAATAACATTTCATTTGTTTCATTTGAAGGCTCAATGCTTGTGTTGATTATAAAAGTTACAATTTGCTTTGTATGTTGGCATATGAGCAAAATCTTCATATAATAATGCTATGAGGTAAAGTTTTGATGGCTGTCACTGCAGGACACTGGCTGGGGAGGAATATCCGGCTCTCCGATTTTGAGCGATTCCTATTTAAAAGACAACATCATCACTGCAGTTTAATTAAAACATAAATACTGCATTGTTACCTCACTAGGCATTCACTCAGCTGGAACTAACTGTATTTGCTTAATCTACAATTTTAGATGTATTAGCAAAAATAAATGTTGGCGAATATAAGAGCCTGATTACATATCTTGGGTAAATTGGTGATAATGAGTCAAGAGACTTTGTGTTCATTCACATATATTAGAATAAGAATCATTATGAAATTAAAGCTAAGATTAATCCTGCTAATGACACCACGGAGCATCTGGGAATAAGATAACCCAGATGTCAGATTCGCTGTGATAGTGTGCTGCTATTTGATAGAATAACCCCTTGAAGTGTTCTTCTAAGGCTGCTAGCTGGTACCCCACAGTCCCGGCACTTGAAATGCAAATGAGTGACAAGATAGACTAATAATGAGAGCAGATTCTAGCAGTAAGGAAAATGAATAAATTAAAAAAAAAAAAATCTCAACCACTGATAAGAACAAGCAGCAGGAGCCCCGATGTCCTCAATTAGGGCGGATGACATCTGCGGAGCATTTCTCTCTAATAAAGCCCTCACTCTGTATTCCAAAGCACACGACTCTAACACTGTTAACATTTTAATGTCTTGGGCGTGCATGGTAACATTAATTACAAGATGATTTGGACGACTTCTGAATCTCTTTTATGTCTTCCACTGAGTAAAAAATCTGAGTCGCTGCTTTGATATCATAAATAAAATGTAGAGACCTGCCAAGCATTAAAGCTTTCCTGAAGTAACTCAGATCTGCCAAGTTACATTAAACCTTGATAGCTAAGTAAAGAGCATTCTCTATGAATTTAAAGAGGGGGGATGTCTATACATTTTGATGTGGGATTTTATCGCTCACTAGCATCCCACTCCCCCCACCACCACCACCAACACCACCCTTTTCAGGCTGTTTCAGATATTTGTTGTTGTTGTTACGGTTGTTTTAATTAGTAAACTGTTTAAGCTGAGGTTTTGTGGCTGGTTTTTGCTCAGTCTTCTAGTAATAAACAACTTTGGGTTGTTGTTTTCTTTTTTTCAACAACAACAAAAAAAGCTCGTTTCTCCATCCATCTTTAACTCGGGTCGGCTTTTTTCACAGCCAGTTTTCTGTGGAAATGGAGAGACTATTGTAGAGCTGACAAGTGGCTGCTTGTTGTGTCTCCCACTGTGCACCTCATCCAAAGATCTATAGGCACAACGTATATACTAGGGTATCTGAGACATCACTACCACCAAGATAGATTGTTCACTATACAGTGGTACCTCAGGTTACAAACACTTCGGGTTACAGACTCCGCTAACCCAGAAGTAGTACATCGGGTTAAGAAGTTTACCTCAGGATGAGAACAGAAATCACACAGCGGCAGTGTGGTGGCAGCGGGAGGCCCCATTAGCTAAAGTGATACCTCAGGTTAAGAATAGTTTCAGGTTAAGAATGGCTCTCCAGAATGAATTAAGTTCATAACCAGAGGTACCACTGTACTACGAACATTGCTCACCACCCAGAGAAAAGTAAGTTATTGGGCAGTATATAAATGTTGTAAGTAAATAAATTTCTCCAAGAAGGGGTGGTAATATGTTCCTGAAGGTGAGTCCGACAAGGGTATTCTATGATGTTATTAACGTCTGAAATTTGTAATATACAACTTTCGAAACCATGCCTATTATGCAGTCTTTGGATCTTGGATTCCCCCTGCAAAGAAAGAAGAAAACCATAAAAATCTGGGCAGTTTAGCCTCTGCTTTGCTGCCATTCTGTTGCTCCACCCCTTATTGAACTGTGCCTCATGAAATTCTGTACAGTACAATATCCCACAGGAGGTAGAGTCCCTTGTTCTCCACAGGAGGGTCTGAACTAACAATTCTCTGATGGAACTCAGGTTTGGTACAATCACTGAAGATCAGCTGAATGGAATAATTAATTTTTTTTATTGGATGTGAGGGTCTTGCAGTTATTTGAGATAATATAATGGGGGTTTTTCAGGTTGGGAGGAAGACCCAATATTTTGAATTAAAAACAAGTACACTCTAGCAAGTATAGTTAAAGCCATGGTTTTCCCGGTAGTGATGTATGGAAGTGAGAGCTGGACCATAAAGAAGGCTGATCGCCGAAGAACTGATGCTTTTGAATTATGGTGCTGGAGGAGACTCTTGAGAGTCCCATGGACTGCAAGAAGATCAAACGCATCCATTCTGAAGGAAATCAGCCCTGAGTGCTCACTGGAAGGACAGATTGTGAAGCTGAGACTCCAATACTTTGGCCACCTCATGAGAAGAGAAGACTCCCTGGAAAAGACCCTGATGTTGGGAAAGATGGAGGGCACAAGGAGAAGGGGACGGCAGAGGACGAGATGGTTGGACAGTGTTCTCGAAGCTACAAACATGAGTCTGACCAAACTGCGGGAGGCAGTGGAAGACAGGAGTGCCTGGCGTGCTCTGGTCCATGGGGTCACGAAGAGTCGGACACGACTAAACGACTAAACAACAACAACAACACTCTAGCAAATCCTAGAACCGTAGAATTTAGAGTTGGAAAGGGCCACAAAGGTCATCAAGTCCAACTCCCTGCAATGCAGGTATATTTTGCCCAACGTGGGGCTCGACCCCAGACCCTGAGATTAAGAGTCTCATGCTGAGCTACTCTCAGTACCTAGAAATTAACTGGTGATATTATTTGAACACAACGCTTACAATAGATAGTATTCCTTATTGCTGTGTAATGCTTGATTATGCAGCCCCCAATACCTCATAACTGGGCAAGCATGAAATGACTCCAGTGAAGAGCATGTAGTTTGATGAGATGCTAAAATTTGACCTGTGGTGCCTCTCTCACATATCCAAGTCATAATTTGATGGCCAGGTCATGGACTGAGGGTACATGATCAAGTCACCTTGCTGAAGCTGAGCAGATCCATGCCTGGTCAATGCTTAGATGGTAGGAGATTGCTTAGGAGCAATCTATATAAAATGTACTAACAAAATGTGTATACATAAAACTTTCTTATGCCAAAATGTGTATACATAAAACTTTCTTATGCCACTTCACACTTTTATTCTCCTGCATTTAGCAGTGCTTGATTGCTCCATCCCACTGATCTTCTGCTTATGGATTGAGTCACAACAGCAACACTATCACCATGCAAACATATTGTAGCAGAATACAGTGGAACCTCGAGTTAAGTACTTAATTCGTTGCGGAGGTCCATTCTTAACCTGAAACTGTTCTTAACCTGAAGCACCACGTTAGCTAATGGGGCCTCCCGCTGCTGCCACGCCGCCGCCCCACGATTTCTGTTCTCATCCTGAGGTAAAGTTCTTAACCCGAGGTACTATTTCTGGGTTAGTGGAGTCTGCAACCTGAAGCGTATGTAACCTGAAGCATCTGTAACCTGAGGTACCACTGTATATAAATGAAGAAATGAGGCCACAAACGCATGTTTGTGCTAAAGGTAGGTCTCAGGTCTGAAGAAGACTGCTTTATACAACTGTGTATGGGGGTAGGCAACCAAATGGAGAAAGCCAGTGTGAATTTAATGTATTTTTAATCTCCTTTTGGAAGCTGCCCAGAGTGGCTGGGGAAACCCAGCCAGATGGGAGGGGTATAAGTCATATTACATTATTATTATTATTATTATTATTATTATTATTATCATCATCATCATGCCAATGGTGGAGAACCTCTGGCCCAGCAAAGGTCCCAGTTTGGCAGATGAGGCCATTTTCCCCAAGCCATACTCACCTGCCCCACACTTTGTGCCAAATCCAGTCTAAGACAGGCAGAGATACTTGCACTGGCTGTCAGGTGCTTGTGAAGCTCTCCTCAAGGAACGTTGCCAAGTGGGTGTGCATCCACATGTCCATCAACATGACCTCAGGTAAATAGCAAGTGGATTAATAATAATCTTTATTGCGGACCAATGACCCATAACATGGATTCAGAATAAAATACAGATTCATACAGACAACCCCCCAGGGAAGGTAGACTGAAGCGTTATTTGTTTAGTCATGGGTATGTTGATCTTTAATTCGTATGACTGCTGAAAGAAACTTTGCCACGGCCACTGTGATATCATTGGACTTGTCGTCCAGAAGATATTGGTATAACAGGCTTCAGATTGATCAGGCCGATTTGCCAATAGTGGTTTAATCAATAGTTCCCTAGCTTGATCATATTGTCTGCAATGCAATAAAATATGCCCAATGCAGTCAACGTCCTGAGAGCATGTTGTTGTTGTTTAGTCGTTTAGTCGTGTCCGACTCTTCGTGACCCCATGGACCAGAGCACGCCAGGCACTCCTGTCTTCCACTGCCTCCCGCAGTTTGGTCAAACGCATGCTGGTAGCTTCAATAACACTGTCCAACCATCTCGTCCTCTGTCATCCCCTTCTCCTTGCGCCCTCAATTTTTCCCAACATCAGGGTCTTTTCCAGGGAGTCTTCTCTTCTCATGAGGTGGCCAAAGTATTGGAGCCTCAGCTTCAGGATCTGTCCTTCCAGTGAGCACTCAGGGCTGATTTCCTTAAGAATGGAGAGGTTTGATCTTCTTGCAGTCCATGGGACTCTCAAGGGTCTCCTCCAGCACCATCATTCAAAACCTGAGAGCATACATAGATCCTATTTTGATAAGGGATACTTCTCAGTCTGCCATTTAACACTTCTGATGGGAATACATTTAATCTGGCTTTGGTGAATATGGATATGTTGGTATAGACAAATATCTAAGATATGCAGGTGTCTGAAATGGCAAGTGGATTGTCCCACACCCCTTTGGCTTAAGGGGTGGGGACAGATAACCACCTTTCCTCCCTCAGGCCAAAAAAGGTTCCGCTCCTGAACTGGACTGTACGCATTTAAAGTTGACAGCCGTTTCCATGACAGGGATTGCACAGTTCTGCTGCAAGCTGCCATCATGGACAGCCGGACTCCTCCCAGCTTTCCTCCATGTGGCCATTTATGGGCAGTTCAATTACACTTGTGAAGATGACTCCTTAGTGAAACAATCCAGCTCTTAAAAATATTTAACTTAATTGTTAAATACTGCCATTGGCTGCTTTCTTTCACCAACTAGCTTTGACGAAATTACCTTGACTGGGGAAGTAGACACAAGTACAGTGGTGCCTCGCAAGACGAAAAGAATCCATTCCGCGAGTCTTTTCGTCTTGCGGTTTTTTCGTCTTGCGAAGCAAGCCCATTAGCGGATTAGCGCTATTAGCGCTATTGGCAGTTTAAGGGCTATTAACGGCTATTAAAGGCTTAAGGGATTAGCGGTTTAGCTGCTAAAAGGCTATTAGCAGCTTAGCGCTTTAGAAAAAGGGGTTGGGGAGCGGGGAAAAAACCCAAAAATTTTCGTCATTTTCGTCTTGCGAAGCAAGCCCATAGGGAAATTCATCTTGCGAAGCGCCTCTGAAAACGGAAAACCCTTTCGTCTTGCGGGTTTTCCGTCTTGCGAGGCATTCGTCTTGCGGGGCACCACTGTATATCAACACTTAATACTCAGTGTTGTTCTTTATTGATTTTATTATGAAATTATTAATGAGTCACCTTAAAGGAGCTTCTGAGTCAACATAAGAGTCAACATTATAGCCTTTTGGGTTCCTAAATGACATACATGCTTGAGAGGCACAGCAACCAACTCCTAGGGGCCAAAGTCCCTTAGCCCCCCCCCCCAATAAAATATTTGAGGGGGCCGGGGGGGGGCAAAGTTGATGGATATTACCATTCAGATGCTGTGTGCACTGCGTCATGCAATCAACTATGTGGGGCAGGGCTTACCTGTCCCCCCCCCCATATTTTATTCAAGTTGGCACCCCTGTTGAGAGATCCTTCTAAAGAATAAATACATTTTAAAGGAGAACAATTGTGATACAAGGAGGATCTTTCTGTTCTCAGCATGTCAAAACACAGGAACACACTACCACTTTTCAAATAGTTTTGTCTGGTGCTGTGATAATCCCCCCCCCAAAAGTCCCCTTTTGCTGTACATGATGAAGTTGCACATTTTCAGCGCCTCATTTCCGACTCCTTTGCACAAGAGAAGAAAGATGCACTCTTGAGAAGCGTACATTGCTCAGTTTGTAACAAGATGGTCTGTGAAACTGGTTGGGCCAACCTACTGTCTTGTGCCAGGAGGTGATTTATTGGGCCGTTAACACTTTTTACATAAAGTTGCCTCGTGAACGGTAGGTGTACGGCGTGCGCATGCGCTGCAGAAAAGGGAAAGCTTGCAGACCAGTTTCGTCCGAGTAAAAGTCCTTAATTTGCAAGCAAACACATCCTCGGAATTACTATACAGGGAATTTAGCGATAGAAATGCATAAGTCACCGTTACAAGGGTCTTTTCTTCCCTTGATGCTTGGGCATTACTGCCATTAATATTAATGGGAGTCAGGCATGCACATGGAGGAGAGACAGCCCCCTAATTAGTGTAATGGCAGAGGCAATACTCCTAGCAGAGAGACCACTTTGTACACCTTAATTGCACCAAATTGGCAACAAGTTACCGTCTCCGTAGCTCAAATGGATACACAGGCACACGAATTCTCCTGTGGTGGAGGGATGTGTCCAGACTTCAGAGTTTGGGTGACAAAAGCTCTTTGCATGTGTGTGTTATCCCTGCGACCCTTGCTACCTCCCAGCCTTTGGGGATTTCGCTACAGCTACAGCCACGATCATGAGCATGGTGAGCCTCAAAGGCTTTCGCTCCTTCTCTGTCAAATCTTGCCTTCCGACTAGGTGGAGATAATCTTTTCAGCCATCTATTTCAGCGGACAGTCTTCACAGTTGATCCATTTATTATCAGGACTTTGATAGTGCCATGGAAAAACCCAAGTCAAACAATCGTTAAAGTGTATGAGGATTAAACAGTACAATTCCACACTGAACTCTAGTGGTTTTTAAATATCTTCTGAAAATTAATACAAGAATCATTTATACGTTGCTGTTGTTGTCAAAATTCATTTTTGCTGCCTTCTAACATCAGAATAGTTAAGTGCTTGCTAAAATGTTTCCTTCCTATGCTTTTTATTGGGGAAACACTTTGTTGTCCCTAAAACAATGAATAAAGGCTTTTCAGTGGGGCGGTTTCTGCATTAAAAGGGCTTGGTCTGATCCTGCCTGTTGATTTGTGCACAACTAATAGAACATCTGGAGTCACAATTAGGTGAAGGGTTGGTGCCACAAACAGCTAGTCACATGCAAGCTAGTCACATGCAAAATAAAATTAAAAGATGAAATACTAGTGGTCTCCAATACGGATGTGCCACTCCACTCACATCCATCAAAAGACCCAGTCAATTACAGTGGGTTCATACAAACCTTATAATGCATCTCTCTCTCTTTCTAGACCAGAGCATTGCTATCTCATATTATTTAATCTCTTACTTCAATGACTTAATACACTGGCAGCTTTAAACAGTTCCCCTTTAACTCACCTAGCAAGAAAATTGATTGGTAACTAACATTATCCCATTGAATATACGAAGAAAGCTTCAATAAAGGAACACACTTGGAGCAGTTTATACGTTGCATATTTATATACAAAGCAAAACAAAAGTAAATCTACACCAAGAAAAACCCAATGCCAAATTTTGCATTCTGACAACTTATGCAAATTGTATGTGCGCATAGTTGCTTATCTTGCAGAAGTGTGCTCAATTTGCATGCATTATTTTAAGACTAATATTCAGCAGAGTCTGGGGGGGAGGGGGACAATGAGAGATGTGGTCCCTGGAAGGGGACGTGTAAGAAAAATAAGAGCAGCAGCTTGTGGGCAGCAGAAACATGGCAGAAGGCCTGGAGGAAAAGTGTGGACTCTGTAGAGCACCATTGATTTATTCTATCACATGTATATCTCATCCTTCCTCCCAGAGGAGCTCATGGTAGCATACCCTCCAACATTTCTCTGATAAAAATAGGGGTGTCCTATTATTATTATTAATGGCGCTGTGGATTAAACCACAGAGCCTAGGGCTTGCTGATCAGAAAGTTGGCAGTTCGAATCCCTGGCCAGGGTGAGCTCCCGTTGTTCGGTCCCTGCTCCTGCCAACCTAGCAGTTAGAAAGCACGAAGTGCAAGTAGATAAATAGGTACCGCTCCAGCGGGAAGGTAAACAGCGTTTCCATGCGCTGCTCTGGTTTCGCCAGAAGCGGCTTAGTCATGCTGGCCACATGACCCAGAAGCTGTACGCCAGCTCCCTCGGCCAGTAAAGCGAGATGAGCGCGCAACCGCAGAGTCATCTGCAACTGGACCTAATGGTCAGGGGTCCCTTTACATTATTATTATTATTATTATTATTATTATTATTATTATTATTATTATATTTATACCCTGCTCATCTGACTGAGTTGCCCCAGCCACTCTGAGCTGCTTCCAACATATAAAAAAAACATTATAAAACATTAAACGTTTTTTAAAAAAATCCCTATACAGGGCTGCCTTCATTCTTCAAAAAAAAATATTTATGCATTGCCCAAAATTTAATACATACATCTTTCAATTCTCTTTTCATTTTTCTCCAGACTTCCCTGTCTATGCTTTCAGAACTTTCTACTTGGTATTTGTGCTGCCTATCTATTTATACCACCCATTTTGATTCTATACAGTATCCTAAGTGTTATTTCCTGCTGCTCATGTATGTATCCCTACTTTGAAATTTATCTGGTTATTGTACCTCTTCAAATATTCTCCAAAGTATTTCCACTCTTCTCTCACCCATTTCTCATCATGATTCCCTTATCTTAGCTGCCTTCTGGCTTGGGGATCGGATAACTCCATACCCTCCAACATTTCTCTGATGAAAATGGGGTGTCCTGAGGAAAAGCAGGACATCCTGGGATCACATCAGAAACCGGGACAGCTTCTGTACCATCCCTGGAAAATAGGGACACTTGGAGGGTCTGCAGTAGCAATCTGCAGTAGTAATAAAAATTCAATTCCAAATAAAATAGAAATGTATTTTAAAACTGTGGGAAACATCTAAAAACAAAGAAACAAAACAAGACATGTAATCAATCCCGTGTCTGAGTAGGCACGATGAAACATAAATGTTTTCAGTAAGCATCTAAAAGAATACAGTAATAACACCTGCCCGCAAATACATGAGGTCTCAGAAGGTTGTCTTCAAAATGTTTATAGCTCCTATCTGCGTGTTTTATTTTAAAAAACGACATCTAAAACCATGAAGGAAATATACCTGAGATACAATCCATACTCCATACATTTTAAAACAGTCAAGCTTCAAGTGTGGCATGGTAACTGGGCCACACATCTGGAGTGGGAGAAAGTCCCGCTGAACTCAATGGTGCTTGCTTCTGAGTAGACATGCACTGTAAGACTGTTTCAAATGTTGCCTTTGCTCTGAACTCACCAGGGTGGCCTGGGACAAGCTATTCTCCATCTCAGCTTTCGCAAACATGTACACATTTAAAGTGGGACCAGCGATACTGAGATTACCTGATAGCGGTCAAGATCCAGAAATCTTGTAAGGAAGCCTGAAAATTTTGGCATGTGCAAGTGAAACCGTTCCTTTTTTCCCCTGTTTGACTATAAGATACCTCTGTCTTATTGTAAATTAGTTTTTGGTATCCTGTCAAGTTTCAGAAACAGTTGGGCATTATTGGAAACAGCATTATTGGAAAAACTGTCAAGCAAGGGGCCAAAAGAAAGACAACAATTTGTATGCAGTTTGGGGTGACTTTAGTCCGTTCACCCCCTTTGCAGGTGGGCAGCTTTGCGGGAGGGTCCTGGGCCTCTCTGGTAAACCGGCCTATCGCCAGCCAGATCGTATTCCCTCCACCCAATTGGCCTATGGTGGCAGGAAGTAGTGGGCATGGGAGCAACCAACCAATTGCGGCCCTTGGTGCTGTGCCCAGGGGAAGTTTAAATGGCCTTTCAGCTTCTCGTTTGCTACACCGGTTCTCCCACCCTTCCTCCCTCAGATTAAGGGTTTTTCATAGATGGTACCACCTAGCTAGGGATGCAGGTGGTGCTGTGGGTTAAACCACAGAGCCTACGACTTGCTGATCAGAAGGTCGGCGGTTCGAATCCCCGCCACGGGGTGAGCTCCCATTGCTCAGTCCCTGCTCCTGCCAACCTAGCAGTTCAAAAGCATGTCAAAGTGCAAGTAGATAAATAGGTACCGCTCTGGCGCGAAGGTAAACGGTGTGCTGCTCTGGTTCGCCAGAAGTGGCTTAGTCATGCTGGCCACATGACCTGGAAGCTGTACGCTAGCTCCCTCAGTCAATAAAGCGAGATGAGCACTGCAACCCCAGAGTTGTCTGCGACTGGACCTAATGGTGAGGGGTCCCTTTACCTTTACCTTTACAACCTAGCTATGGACAATGTTGGTTGCCTAATTTTTCAGGGGCCGGGCAGGAATTTTTTCCATTTGGCTAATTGGCACCGCCATTTGGGGTTTCGCCTATCTCATAGCAACTTTGTAAGGCGGATAGGCATTGGGTAAGCCTAGGCTTGCTTAGAGGGGAGGTTGTAGCCTCCACCTGCCCCCTTAAGTGGTAAGAGTAAAAGGATTCATGAGGAGTGGCTCCTGTCCAATGCCAAGACTGGGACTAGGGCCATACCACTCCGCCAATGGGGACTGCTTGGGGGATGCCCTGATTTGATGTAGGTCATAGGGTATCCCCCCTCCACTGGCTTCACCCTTAGAAACACTCCCAGCAGATGGATGGGAGTGACATATGCAGTTGCTTACCCCCAATGCCTATGGCCAAACTTCACATCTGTAACCAATAAAGTTGTGGCCTTATTTGATCCCAAACCAATATCCTGTGTGTTGTCTAGTTATTTACACTTTAGGGTGCAGGGTGGTCACTGGACCTCGACACACAATTGATTATATGAATAATGAGGCATATGGCAGTGCTAATAGTTTACAGCACACTTTGGCGTGCGTGAAGTATATATTTTAATTTTCCCTTTTCTCCCTTACTCCCTATAAATTCCTACAAAGCCCCATAAATTAAAATTGTTATTGAAACAAAATACCGGTACCTTTTACTAATGGTCAACAATCTAAGCATACGCATTGTTATTATTGCATCATTTCACATCTGTAATAATTATGATATATATACTTGAACACAACTTGGTCGATATATTCAGAAACGTTTACTTGAGCATCTACTGTTGTTTTATTTCTATTCTCATTGGATGTAACTGCTGTAAGTCTTATGCCTAAAGGAAATCCTAAAAAAATAATAAAATAAAGAAGCAGTTGGGAATATGGTCTTGTGGGGTGGGGTATTGTTCAAAATCCATAAGCCCAAAGAAAAGAGCATCCTTTGGCAGGTGAAAGAAAGCAGTCTTCAGATCCCAGCCAAGGCAGGGGTGGAGAAACTTTGGCCCTCCAGATGTTGAAGGACAACAGCTCCCATCATTCCTGACTATTAGCATTGCTGGCTGGGGCTGATGGGAGATGGAGGCGAACAACACCTGAAGGGCCACACATTGCCCATTCCTGGTGTAAGGGTTGTAAGACCGTGCCAGAGAGGAGGGCTTTTGCCATTTACCATCTGGACGAGACAGGGATTCAGTCTGTTCCTGCAACATCTGGGCCTGAGAACTGGCCCTACCTTCCTTTGAAGACCTTTAAAGGGGCTCATTCAACTGCCCCTTTACATGGAGAGCATGTTTACTGTCTTCCTTCCTGTCAGCCATGAATTCTGAATGAGTGCATACCTTCCATCATTTCTCCGATGAAAAACGGACATCCTATTCCATAATAATAATAGTAATTTTATTATTTATACCCCACCCATCTGACTGGATTGTCCAAGCCACCCTGCGTGGCTTCCAACATACATAAAAAACACAATAATACATTAAACATTTTTTAAAAAACCTTCACTATAAAGGTCTGCCTTCAGATGTCTTCTAAAGGTTGTATAGTTACTTATCTCCCTGGGGTGGGCTTGCCTAACTCCATACCCTCCAACATTTCTCTGATGAAAATAGGGACATCCTAAGGAAAAGCAGGACATTCCGGGATCAAATCAGAAACCAGGATGGCTTCTGTAAATCTGGGACTGTCCCAGGAAAATTGGGACACTTGGAGGGTCTGTGAGTGGTTTATTGCGATATAGTAGTATTTTTATAAGGTGCTTATTATTAAACACTTTTGAATAACCTTTTTTAAAATAGGGAGATGGTATGAATAACAAGGTATTGCTGATTGCTGATTTGGGCTTTGTGGAGAACATGCAGGAAAAGCTGTGCACAGCTTGCCATGCCCTAGATCTTACCATAGTCCAGTCTTAATTCTCTCAAGGCAAACCCTTGTCCTGAGCAAGGACTGCAGCCACTTGCCGCTTTCAATAGTTCATCTCTTGAGGAGCTCAGGTAACGACAGAGCAAAAAATGTATCTGGTCAAAAAAAGAAGCGTTCTCTGTCCTCACATTTGCAGATAGACTTTTTTAGTCCCCAAAAGTCAACCGATCCAAATGTGACGTTTCACTGGCAGACACACACTCACACACACACACATGCCCATCTGTCAAGGTGGCACCATGCCCAATCGCACAGGTACCGTGCCAGTTTTCAAGCAGCGCATGGACACCAACTAAAGACAGGACAAGGAGGGAAGCTTTCAGAATGCATGAAATGACACTTTATTTGCGAGAAGCTCCCTCCCGGTGTCAAGCAGTGCCAAATTAAGAACACATGCTTCATTACAAGGGATCACATCTGTTGACAAACATTGGCACATTAACCCATCTGCCCAGAAGTCTCATTAATCTGACTCAGGGCTGAATATTTTGAAGGCAGCAGATAGAAACATCAGACTCAAGAAATACTGTCCTAGACTTATGGGGACGAGAGTCCAAATTATTTCCCATCCAGAAAGCTATGCAAAATTCCAAATTATAATTTAGGGTAATTGAGCATGCATGTCAGTGACAGGTTAGTGCATTGTTTGCAAAGAATTGATGTGTGGTTAAGCATTGATTGAGGTTTCATAGACCAGGTTTGGGAGTGAGACCCAATGCTAACGTGAGAATAACCAGGAGAATAACTACCAGCCACCTGTATGCGTGTTTAAACTTCATTCACTTGTTATTTATTACATTCACATCGCACTATTCCTGCTAGGAGCTCAATGTGGTCACCTCATTCTGCTCCTCCCACAGAAATCACTTGAGGTGGCCTGAGGCTGAGAGTGAGTGCATGTGTGAATGGCCCATCACAGAATCAAAACCACAGCTGGAACTTTCATTCCACTCAGTGTCAGCCCAAATGCAAACCTTTTTCCAAGGTGTCAGTTCACCTGTACGCTGCCACACATCAACAGTTGGGTAATCAAAGAGTGAGAAGAGAGGTGATGCCTCTGCATGCATTAACTCGTCCATTGCACCTGAAGGGCCTCACTGTGGTCCATGTTCTTTGATTACTCAGTCACACATATTGCATGCTCCTTGATGTTGACCTAAACCCCTGCAAATGACTCTGACCATTTCTCTTTCTGCATGTAGATGCTTGGCCTGCTGCCTCTGATGAATCCAGACCATGTTTCAAGTGTGTTCTAGTTCACCAGCTCCAAACCAAGTTTTGCACAATGCTCAGGTGTTCTGGAAACCAGGACCCAAAGGCAGCTGGAGAGTGGGATAGAGGAGAAATTTGATTTTGTTAGCATTTTCAGGAGAAGCTACCCAAATCGCATAGCTCAAACTGAAACTTGGCAATCCTTCGAAATTTGTAGCTCTCTGAATTTTGTGATGCATTTCTCCACCCAAACAATATGCATTTATTTGGAAAATTGCTTGCAAAAACAGGTACGCTAGTCAAAGCTATATACAAAAACATGTGTATTAGAGGAAAGTAACGCTAAAATGCTGCCAATTTTTCAGGAGGTTTTTGTTTTTTTAATGGCTAGTGGAAATGTGGAAGGCTAAATATAAGACTGGAAGAATGTGAAACTGTGAAATGGACACATCCTTCCATCACTAACTGCACTAAACTATGCTATAGATCAGGGTTTCCCACACTTGGGCCTCCAGCTGTTTTTGGACTACAATTCCCATCATCTTTGACCACTGGTCCTGCAAACTAGGGATGGTGTGAGTTATAGCCCCAAAACAGCTGAAGACCCAAGTCTGGGAAACCCTGCTGTAGATACTTTCATTGGGTACCTTACTCAACAAAATTGATGACCGTTCTTAAATTTAGCTTAAATGGACTTAGGAATGTGATTTCTATAATGAAGGCTATTTGGCAGGAAGGAGATGTACAGGCAGGAAGGGAAAACCAGGAGACTAAATCCAGCCCTCCTTTTCTTCCAACAGGCAACTGGTGCCATCACTGATTTCCAAACAGGGCTACTATCATCCCTAGAAGGCGATTCAGAGAAGGAGTCACATGTGCAACACTTATTTGCATATGCAAATTCATTCAGCTAAACTGGGCTGCTCCATTTGTGTCTGTGTGACTATGAGTTTCTTTTCTAAGTTATTGTTGTTGCTGCGGGTTGGTTTGCCATTGCAAATGCTTTACTGGTACTTAAAGTTATCTTTCAAGAGCAAAACCCACCTGGGGTGGCAGAATGAAGGAAATCGCTCACTAGTGGTGGAAAACGAGAGAAAGGAGAGGGAATCTGCTCATCCGAGCTAGGAAGACAGAAATGTGCTTGACTTTAAGAGCTCCTGTCCACAGTTGGTCTTCATCATAGTGCTTAGCCTCCGTGAACCCTCTCACAGTGTAATATTGTTCACAATAAAGCACAGTTGAGACCTTTGTACATTGCCGAAGTGAAACCTCTTTAGAGGCATGCGGATGATGGGTCGCGATCAGGTTTCGAATCCAGATACCATCCTCTCAACTGATGCTACAAACATTGGAAAGACTGGTCCTCACTCACACACAGGATGCATCCACATGAATGGACTCCATAGGGTGCAAATGACAGAACATCAGGTGCAAATCAGCATCTGCGGGGCAGAGGAATAAGATGAAAGAATAGGGTGGCAATTTGGACCGGACTGTGCCCAATGCAATAATCTGGCCAGTTAAACAAGCCTTGACATCTGTTTACATTTTGTTTTGCTACAGTTATAAAGGGATTTGAGATATTAATTTGAATGCATTTAAGAGAATGAGGCGGAGGCTATAATCTTAAATTTGATTGCCACAATATTTTTTTATTAGTGAGATCAAGCGTTAACCTTCCTTCTAAAAGTCTTGTCAAACTAAGTAGCCTCCCATTCCAACAAATAGAATTCAGAAACCCATGTTCAAGAACCGCTAACAACTGTTCCTAAAATGATTTCCATTTATTTTATTTGACTTTATTTTGCATAACTTGCGAGTGGGGAGAGGGGAGAGAGAGAGAGAACCCAAATGTCTTTTATTTTATACATTTAATCAAATGCTGCCCTCTAGTGAGCAAAGTCATGTCCAAAGCCTGGGATCACGGTTACCCGGAGGATTAAGTGAAAGATTTTAATAAAAAATAATAAAAGCAGGTGGCCGGGAGGCTGTCAGAGAAAAGTAGATGCTTGTATACTAAAAACAAACCTGCTGAAATAATTCCTACATTTGCTTTTTTGTATCACCCTTGTTGCTACTATATTTCCTAATACAGTCTAACAAAAAAAGAAGGATAAAACTCTTGTGATTGATTATGATGATTTGAAGCTGGTAGGCTTGCTGGCGTCTCACTCACTTCTATAAATCTACAAGAGGATTGTGTGCCATTGCCTGTGCTATAATTTCAATGATGTCTTTTCGCCCTCCTAGGGATACATCACCATTATGCGTCTAGATTGTCTCCTTGCAAAAGGTAATATCAAGCACTTGCACCAAGTTAACCCAAATGATAACACGCAAGAAGGATCCAAACAGCAAACAGAGCCATTTCTCCAACCGCAACAATAACTATCTAAGGTGGGGGAGAGGAAGATTGCCTTTGGATGATTTGATTATTATTGCGGGTAATATTTCACTGTTTTCTCTGAAAAGGGACAGTGTCACTAAGCAGGCTGCAGCAAGATAGCAGCTAGACGCAATGGGAATAAGGATGAGGAGTCATCCCAGATAGGACATAAACATTTTCCTAGACAAATGGGACAGCTCTCGCTCCCTCCCTCCCTCTCTTCCTTCTCCGCCTATGCAACTCGCAAAGTGCCTAGTCAAACTGCGGCTGCAGACCAAATATGGTAGCTAATGATGGATTCGATAAACTCGCCTTTTATTCAGCCTTCCTGAGATGGCAAAGTCAGAAGGGTGGCAAAAGCCCTGGCAGTCCACAGCACAAGGCAAATGTGCTGCATTTTGTATGTCACCTTAAATGTGGCTTTTAACTGATTTTACCCTTTGTGTTTTATTTTGTTGAGTTCTTTTTCTATAAAGGAACGAACAAATGCAATTTTAGAAAAATCACCGTCTGCAGCATTAAGTATGCCCCTCTAATTTCAAAGCCTGGCACCATCATGGGCTAGGCTTTACGCACAACTTTTCTGAAAGCAGTGATAAGGTATAAGCAGTGATAAGGTATAAGCAGTGATAATCTGTCATCCTCCTGATGTTGCACTGCAATTCTCATAATCCCTGCCCATTGGCCATGTTGACTAGGGCTGATGGGAGCTGGATTGCAGCAACACTGCCAAATAGACTGTGATGCATGGCGCTGTGGGTTAAACCACAGAGCCTTGGACTTGCTGATCAGAAGGTTGGTGGTTCAAATCCCCGCAACGGGGTTGAGCTCCCGTTCCTCAGTCCCTGCTCCTGCCAACCTAGCAGTTCGAAAGCACATCAGTGCAAGTAGATAAATAGGTACCGCTCTGGCGGGAAGGTAAACGGCATTTCCGTGTGTTGCTCTGGTTCGCCAGAAGCAGCTTAGTCATGCTGGCGACATGACCTGGAAGCTGTACGCCGGCTCCCTCGGCCAATAAAGCGCCGCAACCCCAGAGTCGGCCACGACTGGACCTAATGGTCAGGGGTCCCTTTACCTTTACCTTTACCTTTATGGATAGGCAAGTTGTTGGCAAGATCTCCAGATTGTACCTTGTTTCATTGCTCCATCAAAACAAACTTAGAAATGAGGGATTTTCATGGTTGGCATCTGAAAATGGTCCTCTTGACCGATTTGTGTAATGTCTACCCTTTCCTTCCCTTTTGAGGGTGGAGCGTCAAGCAAATGGGTCCAACAGGTGAGCGAGGTCTTGACTTTTAGGACAGAAACAAGTTGCTTCTGTTGTGCTCAGGACTGTCACAGTGTAAGGAAGTAGCTTGCTTAGAAATTTAATCCAAATGGATTAAGTTTCAGTTCTTGAGTTCACGTGCACACTGTACTCAAGGAAATCTTGGGGAGTTGGGAAATACCAGGGTGAATACTTGAAGCAGTCACCCTGCACAACTTGTGCCCCACCTTGGCAAGCACCCCAGCCATGCATGAACCTTCTGGTTTTGAAAAATCAAGGAGTAGTCAAGCAACTTGATGGTCCCAGTACAAGGATGCTATATTTCCACTGAGCCATAGTGCATTTGGCTTCACAAGTGGTGCAGCCTCAACCTACGTCAGGCATAGGCAAACTCGGCCCTCCAGATGTTTTGGGACTGCAACTCCCATCATCCCTAGCTAACAGGACCAGAGGTCATGGATGATGGGAGTTGTAGTCCCAAAACATCTGGAGGGCCAAGTTTGCCTATGCCTGACCTAGGTCAATGCATGAGTAAGTAACTAGGTACACACAGATGGAGAGCTGACCTAGGGTGATCATGCCCATTAATTTTCTCCACAAAGGCAACAACACACCAACGCACATTTATTTGGCAGCAGTGCTTTTTTTCTTAAAAAATGTTTAGGGGTACTCTCATTTTGACTCAAGAAAATCACCATTTTATAGTTCACATCGGGGGAAATAAATACAGTAAATGGACAAACGTACAAAGAACATGCATTACCTCCTATTACACAGCTGACAGTAACTTCCACACTGGCATGAAGTTGTTGTACACTTCCCGACTTTCATCAGTAAAACACCACACATACACACTGCTTCACACATTAAACATTCGCTTCCGTCTGAGGCTCAGGAAAGGAAATGAGCCCGCCATTGGGGGTAGCAACAGAACTGACGATTCACCGTGCTAGAGAAGAAACTTATATATATATATATATATAGTTTCTTCTCCCATTAGATTCACAAAATGTTTAGGGATATGCATACCCCTGCATACCCCCAGAAAAAAGCACTGTTTGGGAGTAGCTTCCACTGAACAAAATGGGACTTTCCCTGGAGTAAACAGGCATAGGATTCCTCTGAAAGTTTACTTAAATTCAAACAGTTTGATTGATGGATTTGTGCCATGGCTTTCTAGGTAGCCATGTATAAAACTACAGCACAACAACTTTGGGGGTGGGGGAGCCCTTAAAACCAGCAACCTTTATGCCAGGCATGGCCAAACTTATCCCTCCGGCTGTTCTGGTACTACAATTCCCATCATCCCTGACCACTGGACCTGTTAGCAAGGGATGATGGGAGTTGTAGTCCCAAAACAGCTGGAGGGCCAAGTTTGGCCATGCCTGCTCTATGCCAACCAACATTAAAGGCAAAGATAAAACAACAGGTTTAACAGGAAACAGCGTCATTTAACCAATTGAAAAAAATCAATCCTGACCAATCATCAGGAATTCACTTACTCAGATGAGGAAGTCTATAAGGAGGAAACCACAGCTTAAAAGGCCTCACTCCTCACAGCAGTCAGCCTAAGATAAGAAGGCAGAGGTACTTGGAAGCAGCTTTCTCTATTTCGCATAAATCATAGCAAACACAGCACAAGTGACTCATACATTCAATGATTGTAATTGACATTTAACATCTGAAGCAGCTCCTCTCATGCATCGCTCTAGAATTCTCCATTGGTGGTGAACTAGAAGTGTGAATGCAGAAAGCATCTGCACTTTTTCCATTGGCTCTTCTCAGTTAAGATGCTGGACAGACCCTATCATTAGGCAGAATGAGGCAGCTGCCTTAGTTATCTGATTCTGGTGGCATGAAAAGGCAACAAATGGATAGCAATTGGATTTATTACTTTTGTGTTTCGACTGCCCCGGGGAGTGAGGGAGAGGTGCTTGAGGGGTTTTCTGCTTCAGGTGGCAAAAATGTCATTGAGTACTATAGACTATGGGACACGGGTGGCGCTGTGGGTTAAACCACAGAGCCTAGGACTTGCTGATCAGAAGGTTGGCGGTTCGAATCACCTCGACAGGATGAGCTCCTGTTGCTCGGTCCCTGCTCCTGCCAACCTAGCAGTTCAAAAGCACGTCAAAGTGCAAGTAGATAAATAGGTACCACTCTGGTAGGAAGGTAAACAGTGTTTCCGTGCGCTGCTCTGGTTCGCCAGAAGTGGCTTAGTCGTTCTGGCCACATGACCCGGAAGCTGTATGCCGGCTCCCTCGGCCAATAAAGCGAGATGAGCGCCGCAACCCCAGAGTCTGTCACGACTGGACCTAATGGTCAGGGGTCCCTTTACCTTTACCTTACTATAGACTATGGGTGCACACTAGCACCAAGATTTGCCTCGCAGCAGTGCAAAAACCGCTGTTTCTGAGTTACTCTGTGCTCTCTTCTCTTTGATCTGGGTTGTGGATTTCAAGCTGAATAAAACAAAGCCCTGTATTCCTCATTCACAACAATGGGGAATCTAAAAACAGCTATAACCCCCCCCCCCCTTTTGGCCAAAGTTGAGGAAATTTGCAGGCACCCGCATACCTCCAACCTGTCAAATTGTACGCAGATAGGCCCACTGACTTTTGAAGGGGGAGTAAAAGGGATTTCCCCCCCAAAATCCCTCATGAGAAGGAGAGTGGAGTTTGTCTCTTTTTTACCTTAAAATAATTAAGAGACAGCCACATGGTGTTAAAAAATTTGCAGCTTCATATCAGCCTTTCTTTCTGTGGTTGTCTGTGGATAACAAGACTTGTAGGCCTCTGTTCAAGAGACCTTCAAAGGGCTCCAATTGCCCTTAAATAGTTCTAAAGAGCTCTGGGATTTACATGCAGGTCCTGCTATCCAAATGCTTGTTATATGAAAATTCACTTATCCAAACAGGAGGAATTAGTACCCAAACCTTGCTATATGCACCACAGATTCAGATATCCAAAAAGCTGGACCTACATGTAGTACTGTAAACAAATAAATAGCCTTATACGAGCCTTACTTCTTTGTGTTTTGCTGATGCATGGCAGCTGTTTCACCAGAAAGCATGGAGGGAGATTGGACAAATAAGAAAGCATTTTTCCCTTCCTTCGTTGCTTTTGCAAGGTTCCAGAGGGCTTTCCTGGGTTTTTTCATCATTTGGGGGTCAAAATTCCGTGGTCGGGAATGCATTAGAAATTTCCCCAAAGGAATCAATGGAAATTGTTGACTCGTTATGCGAACACTCACCCAACAAGTGATTTCTTGAGAATGCATTGTGTTCAGATAGCAGGACCTGCATGTATTTTTATTTTTATTTTGTTAGAGCACGGCAATGTAGGGCTTTGTTTTTTTCTAAAGTTAAATGAAGTTTTAAACGTTTGGGGGTTTTTAATCCTCTGCTGCTGTGCTCTAACAATCCAGGGCTCTTTAGCACTCTGCAGGCAACATTTTGGACAGCCTCGCATCTTGCAAAGACTGGAACCGAGAGAGAGAGAGAGAGAGAGAGAGAGAGAGAGAGAGAGAGAGAGAGAGAGCTATACATTACAAAAAAGGCTAGAACAGAGCAACTTAGCTAATGGGGCTTGTGGGAGTCTGTTTGGCATCACACTTGGAGTCATGAGGGAGGAGTCAATGTACACCCCTACTATATGCACCTTGATGGGGGGGGGGGTCCATTTCTGCTCCACATCAAGCAGCAAAGTGTCTGGGGCCAGTAAGCATTTAAAGTTCCCTGAGGCACTTTCTTAGAATCTGCACTAGAATTATAGAACTCCCTTCTACTGGGCATTTGCCACACCCTGACTCAGAATATCTTTTATTTTATTTGGGGACTAAGAACTGGGCCTATTTCAGATACGTCCGTCAGTAGAGCATGAGACTCTTAAGTCTCAGGACTTGTGGGTTCAAGACCAGCATTGCAGGGGGTTGGACTAGATGACCCTTGTGGTCCCTTCTGACTTTACAATTTTATGATTCTGTGATCCGGGGCTGAGTGAGACCAACTGACCAGCCCCATCCCTTTTCAAACAAGTTGCTGGCTGGGATTGTGCTGCTGCAGCGGGTGTTCACCCTTTCCCAGTGAACTGTTGCTGGGATGGTGCTCAGCAGCCATTTATTTTTTAATTGGGATGCATTTGCGTCGAATTGCATTTATATTCTGTGTAGTGGCTCATTTTTAAAATCCCGGTATTCCCTTGTGCGTTTTGATATGGGAATGTTTTATTGCTCTGAGCTGCTTCGAGCACAACTTTGCTGTTGGAAAATCGCCATATAAATATCAAATATCAATTTATATACAGTCATAATCATGTTATGTTTGCAGGTTATGTCCCTCCGGAACGGATCCGGTTCGCAACCAGAGGTACCACTTTAAACTACTTCAAGGTCACTGAGTGATGAGGAGCAGTATATAAGCCCATTAAATATTTTTTTCAATCTAAAATGAAACAAACTAAAACAAAATGTGCAACTCTGAGCATTCTATATTGTCAGAGTTGCCTTTGCTGCAGTGGCTCCCCACTTATAGAATGCTCTCCCCGGGGAGGTTCACTTGGTGCCTTCATTATACAACTTTAGGCACCAGGCAAAAGCATTCCTCTTTAACCAAGCCTTTGCTTGACGAGCATTCAATGCCCTTTTAAAATGTGTGGGTGGGTGGGGGTTGTTGGCTTGCTCTTGTTTTTATTTTGATTATGTATTCTGTGTTTTTATATCATAATTTAATCCTGTGAACGGGTATAGGGCAGTATACAAATTTAATTAATAAATGAAATAAAAATAAAATAATTGACATTCTATTCTCCACTTTGGGAAGTCAGAGGGGGGGAATGCAAACTGAAAAGCACTTGGTGGTCCTAATTCTGCTCATAGTGACTAATGCCCATTAACTTCAATGAGATAAATTTGAACAATAGGCAGGGGTTTTTTGTTTTGTTTTTAAGACGATTGCATGCTTGTACATTAATTAGATGCCACGACAAACTAATCACATCCTGGATTTTGTTCAGTGTTCAAACATTGTACAATCTAAGCTATGTGCCACTGTGGTCTTCTGCTGACTTAGGTGTAATGTGTTGTGCTCCCCCCCCCCCAAAAAAAAAATGAAAAAAATGACAACACCAATTTGTTTGAAACATTATTTTCTAAAAACAATTGCTCCCAGGTTAAGACCTGTATGCCAAGTTACAGCCCAGAGCAAATCTTTATGGCCGATTTATAAACCCCTGAAAATAGGAAACTAAGACGGCGAGGATTTAAAATAATAGAAAATGTTTCACATAATAGAAATCCATAAGCAGTGTATTACATTCTAAGTCTTAATATCTACATACTTGGATTATCGTCTATCTCGACAATCACACACCAAGTCAGTTGGCTTCTTCCTCCCCTTTCCTTTGATTCAGTGTTTCATTCCTATGCATTAACAAAGCCCTGGGCCATAAAATACTGTATTAATATTAGTTTGTCACAGTAGACTAAATTTAGAACAACTCATTAATATGGGAGAGTCAAAGGCATTCCGCCAGGATTGTGAGGGGCTAAGATCTTAAGGGTATAAGTTATACAGATATGCCACTTGAAGTAGAGAGCTAGCAATTCTTCCTGTTGCTAATAAGAGAATCTATTAGTTCTAAGCGGACTAAAATTCTAATTAAGAAATGTGGGGAAAGGCAGTTTTGCCACTGGATAGATCTCTGACGGGTAACCAGGAATAAGCTGTCTGGGTCAGATAGGATTAGTGGTTCATGCGCAGAATGAATTTCCCCCTGAAGTCTAGGAGCGGAGGAAAGAAACCAGTCCACTCCATCACCCTTGGCTGGCTCTTTGAGGTAGCGCCATCTTAGTGTATTTATCCAGATGACAAACCAGGAATCAGAACGGGTTGGCAATGGCTCTTCTGTTGTCTTTCGGTGGTCCTCACTAGGATGCTTGCCCACTTTCTTTCCTCAGCCCCCCACTCCACCCCGAATTAAGAGGAAGGAAGGGGGGGGAGTTTTGACTTTTTTACAAATCTTGTCTTTCATATGCAGATTTCCATGCCGGCGCAGCCTCTCAAAGGTTGTCAAATATTAATTTTTTAAAATTTGGTCCCTTGCTAAGCTACAAATATTCATGTTTAACACCAAGTAGCAGTTCAGGGGCCGACAACAGTATGTACCTTCTGAATGATGCATAGAAAGCAGCAGTTCGCACAAAGACAAAGCCACCAGATTGGTCTCAAGGAAACCCGGTGCTTGAATTTTTCATGACTCCTCCAGCACTTAAAGAATAAGAAACTGGCTACTGCTGTTGGGAGGGATGTGCGTTGTGAAGGTCAGAGCCCACAAACATGCAAGAGAATCAAGGTTCTGCCTGGGGAAAGCGGAAAGGGATTTAGAGAATTATAAAGATTTCCCCCCTCCCTGCGCTTTGCAAACACGGTTGCAGCTAAACAATAGCTATAAAAATGAAGTGCGAGTCCTATCCATCCAGCGCTCATTCCTAGTGAGTCTCAAAAGACACAGAAAACTAACCTCTTCCTTATGTCTCAAGGCTTAGAGTTAAACTTCCGGAGATCCATTTCACTTGCTTACATACTCTGCAACGCCCTTCGTTTGCTTTTTAACAGCCAGCCTGGCTTCAGAGGGAAATTGATAAGTGGGGGGGAGAAATATATAATTTACTAATTCCTCCAACATGCTTGACAATTATCTAACGGTGGGTGGGGAGGGGAAGTTGGAAAGGCTGGGGGAGAACAATGTGATGTCTTAATTACTCTGCTCTTCAGTACTTTGCCTGCATGTTTATTATCCGTAGTGGACAATAGTTGATCCTATAACGATCCCGAGGAAATCTCAACTGATTCCCAGAAAACAAACAAGGAACTGCTTAGGAAAGAAAGAAAGAAAACGTTACACCATTTAAGCAACCAATGTCTTCACCTGTCATCATCTTGTTAAGCTCTTAATGAGTTCTTTTCTATTCTTGGTCACATCTGATATATATATATATATATATATATATATATATATATATATAAAGTCCCTTTGAACAGCTGGGAGTTGGAGCATCCTTTGATCATGGAATTCTTGTGAATTTTTCACTCAAAGGCGGACTCTCTCCCTCTCTCGTTTCCCCTTTATTTGTCAGTCTTACGCGGGCTATTTTTATGAGCCTGTTTCTGTCCAAGCACATTTTCCAGGGCATTGCTTTTGCGGGCTTTCCGAGGAAACACGGAGATATAGAACAATTAAATGTATGCATTTTACATAAATGTTTATCAGTTTAACAAAGGGAGAGGTGAGTGAAAGAGAGAGGCAGAGAGAGAGAGAGAGAGAGAGAGAGAGAGAGTGATGCCACAGGAAACCCCCCCTTTCTCCCCTCGTTCTTTTGAAGGCGGTTTTCTAATGATGACCCTTGGCATACTGGTCCACATGGGATTCCTCTGCGAAGAGGCTGATGAAAATTAGTCTATTCTCATTTCAAACAGAATTTTGCTGAAGTCCTGATCAGAGCACCAGCATGGAGTCCAGAGAGACAACACACGCTACTTGATTTCGCTCGGCAGCCTCCCTCTCCTGGTAATTGTTGCAGGAACATATAGTGACAAGACTATGGGGTGTGAGGGGGTCTGGATGTGCTCAGGCTGTTACACTCTGTTTAAAGATTTAAACCATCAGGGTATGAGAAGGCCTTTTTGATGTTCATTGAACATGGAGCTTGGGTACAGAAGAAGGGGGAAAGGGCTCCACCAGAAGGCAATCATCTTTCAGAGCCACAGTAAGACAGCGAGAGGTGGGGAAAGTCTCTGCCTCAGCACAGACGCGGAACAAAGGGAGATGAAAGGCGCCAGGGTGAAGGCAGGGCCAGATCTGGCTGTGAGGCAGAACTCGCACTCTGAGAGACTTCGGTGCCTTCGAAATGCAGAAGAGGCATTTAGTGCTCCTGTTCCATTAACACACACTTAGTGGCTGCGATGAAGCCAGCTTGCAAAAAAAGGGAGAATTGGGGGGGGGGGGCGCAGAGAGAAGGGAAAGCAAGGGGTGTTGGGGGGAAATATTTTAAGCAGTTTATGTTGACACTAGGTTTTTCGACAATGCCTGTGGCTTCCGTCGAGAGGATTTAATGAGTTTACATTGTCAGATGAATGTCATTTCCTAATTACATAGGAAATGTGAGCAAAGTATTCAGCACAGAGCTAGGGTTTGGAGTTTTGTTTTGTCCCCCTTCTCCTTCTCCTCATTCTCCCCTGCTTCCTTCCTTCTTTCTCTGAAGCTGAATGCCATATTCCCATTTTTTTCCCCTCGAGGGACAAATAGTAAACCTTCTCTAAGTAGAGTTGGAGGAATCCAGTGCCCACATCTGCTCCCTACCTATTGGGAGCACTTTCGGAGAAGGGTATTTCAAGTGGAGGAAGACCAAACATTTCCCAGAGAAGGAGCATGACAGCTAGAAGGAGGAATCCCAGATTGGGGGCATCTACTGAAACTTAGGACATGCTTCCATTTTGAAGCAAAGTAGGCCAGGGCGGCGGGACACGGGTGGCGCTGTGGGTTAAACCACAGAGCCTAGGACTTGCCGATCAGAAGGTCGGCGGTTCGAATTCCCACGACTGGGAGCTCCCGTTGCTCATTCCCTGCTCCTGCCAACTTAGCAGTTTGAAAGCACCTCAAAGTGCAAGTAGATAAATAGCTACCGCTCCGGCGGGAAGGTAAATGGCGTTTCCGTGCGCTGCTCTGGTTTGCCAGAAGCGGCTTAGTCATGCTGGCCACATGACCCAGAAGCTGTACTCTGGCTCCCTCGGCCAGTAAAGCAAGATGAGCGCCGCAACCCCAGAGTCGGTCACGACTGGTCCTAATGGTCAGGGGTCCTTTTTAGGCCAGGGGGGCAGTTTTACTCTTTGGCCAGAAAGTCCTATCTCGTGGCCTTCCAGATGTTGTTGGACTGCTGATCCCATTATCCCTGGCCATTAGCTGATGGAAGTTGTCATCCATCAGTATATAGGGGGGTAGGTATGTCACAGGTTCCCACCACTGCCCAAATGCCATATTTCTTTGGAGTGGACTCTGATTATTCAGTGATGGAGATCTACAGTGCCCATGTTCAATAGACCCTCTTTCCTTTGCTATCAGGGTTGAGAAAAGGTTTCCAGGATGAAGTCAGTAGTTCTGGAACCAAACCACGCTGACCATTGTCTCAGAGCGGACTAACATGTTCAGTAAACGTGTACGGTACAATCTGCCTTGGACTTGTTGTTGTTTAGTCGTTTAGTTGTATCTGACTCTTCGTGACCCCATGGACCAGGCAGTCTTCCACTGCCTCCCACAGTTTGGTCAAACTCATGCTGGTAGCTTCGAGAACACTGTCCAACCATCTCATTCTCTGTCGTCCCCTTCTCCTTGTGCCCAACATCAGGGTCTTTTCCAGGGAGTCTTCTCTTTTCATGAGGTGGCCAAAGTATTGGAGCCTCAGCTTCAGGATCTGTCCTTCCAGTGAGCACTCAGGGCTGATTTCCTTAAGAATGAATAGGTTTGATCTTCTTGCAGTCCATGGGACTCTCAAGAGTCTCCTCCAGCACCATAATTCAAAAGCATCAATTCTTCGGCGATCAGCCTTCTTTGGACTAAACCACTTCAAAATGCAGGTGATGGGAGGGGGGAAATCATACATATGACTGTTCCCTCATGTCAAATTTCCCCAGTATTTAGGGAACTACCATATTGGGGAGGGGGGGGGGAGAAGTGCAAAATTCCTTTCTTTGACATGCTAGCTTACCACGGATAGAGGCTGGTTTAGAAGAGGGAATAATCAAAACATGTAATTACCCACCTCTTCTTCAAGGAGGTACAGTCCCAGGAACAGAATATGAAATACAGTGAGAAAGGTAACAGAATTGGCAAGCGCCACTCCCAGAACTCCCCCTCTCCCCCAATTTTAACTAAATCATGGCCATCACTTAGTTTTGTAAAAACAGTAGCTAAGGACATCAACCCCAAAGGCAATAGGACTGAGGCCCTTCTTCCTCATCTGTAATTCAATAGCCTCCTATAATTTTTGGATTGTGCAGATTGGGATCTGATTTAATGATCCATTGATTAATGGTCCATATAGGGATGTCAGAGGAATCTGTGCCATCGCCTGTGGAAAAAGCGAAAGATGAAGTGTGAGCATTCAACTCAGCAAACAAGACGTATTGGCTTGTTTGCATTTGTATATATATTTAAAACAGTTCGTTCTCTCTATATTTGGGTGGTTTTATTACATCTGTTGATTAATTTGCATTTTCTTATGAATATTTTATATTGTCTTATTTAGACTGCTCAGGGGGTTTTTTTTTAATTAAGCGGTATATAAATCTCGTTAAATCAATCAGTACATAAAATTATACATAAATACATCCATAAATTGCTTTGCAATGCCTGTGAATTGCATACTCATGGATGTGTAACTGTCGCTGTGTCTATAGGTGCATCAACACATTTTTCTGAAGTGTTCGTTCAAGTTGTTTGTTGCTAGAGGCAGACTATATGAACTAAGGCTGCAATCCCAACCATGTTTATTTAGAAGTCCCAATGAAGTCAATAGCCTTACTCTCAGTTAAGTGGAGTTAGGATCGCAGCCCTAATCCACTTCCTATAGTGAAAAGCAAAACTAATTCTTGTAAACGAATGTCAAAACATATTGGGAGATGTTCACGGATCCCTCTGTTCACAAATGCACTCTCATTATTGCTTGATCAACCCAACACCAAGGGATGATTTGCATGTGTGAAAAAGTCATCACTGATCAAATACCACAATTAGACATTTCATATCACCTTTTTATAATTAAGGTGGTTCACAAGTACTGCTGGAAGCCATGACATGGCGGACAATTCATTGAGAATTAATCCTCATTGTGAACCCACACAAGAACCTAAGTTGTTTCAGAATTTCCAGAAGCTTGGAATTCTGAGGGACTATGCCAGTGCAAATTCCTTACTATACCTAAGATACCACAATCCCACACCATAAAACAACCCCTGCAAGTGAAATGGAACAAGGAGAAAATGGAACAAAAATGAGGTGTTTTTTTAACCTCAGCAAATGCTTTGGGATTGAGAGGGAAAATGCCCTGTATAAACAGGAAGTTTTGTTAAATATTAATATTAGAAACATGTATTCCCTCTCCTTGGCAAAATGCCCATTTCCAGAGGGTAATTACGGAGTCGGCCCTGAAAGATAGTGAGTGTTACCAACGTTCCCTCCAGCTTTGAACTGAAGTTTTTGTGACCTATAAGAAAGGTGAGGGGTATCATTAAGTTGCTGATTTATACACGCTGCACTTCTCAAAGGTCCTGTGTGCTTTATAAGCAGGGAATTTATCAGGATCTACAAATCTGGGTTGTAAATTGTTGTGAGTACTATCTTACACAATTTCCTGCGTGGGCAATACTTGGACGTACTTCAGAGGTAAGCCTTCCCATGTGATAAGAATACATCAGGACTGGGGGACCTGTGGCCCTCCAGATGTTATCGTACCCCAAAGCCCACTAAAGGATGAGGACTCCGGGACCCTCCAAATGTTGCTGGACTCCAGCTCCCATCAGCCCCAGATAACATGGGAGTTGTAGTCTAGCAGCATCAAAAGGGTTGCTTGTTCCCCATCCCTGCCATAGAACCATCCCACCTACGTTGGAGAGGAAATCCCACTGGAAGCATCAATGACCTGGTTATATTCAATGATTAAAAGATGCATGCGTCAACTTTTCCTCATAAATTGCATTCAAGGTAGCTGAAGTGGTTAGTTCCCCTAGAGAGGCCAGTTGCAAACATATTCCACATGACTTCCTGCTGAAGAGGTAGCCTGAGGCAAAGTATCCAAACTGTGGTGGTAATCATTGAAATAACATTCAATTGATGACAGTTCCCCCACTTGTAGATGCAATCTTCTATTTGAGGTGGGCTATTTCCCTAGAAAAAGAGGAGCCAGGAATCACCACGAACACCTCTCTTGTTCTCTACTAATGGCAATGGCGCCCACCTGAGAGGTGCCGGAACTGAGTTCCGGCGAGTTCCGGCTGAAGTAAAAGCCCTGTTCACAGTGATATTGTAGCAGCATTGGATGGAGCCATCAGGGCTTAGCTATCGTACCCTTCAATAATCTTAGGGGAATTCCTAAAAAATAAAAGCAAAAGAAGTGGTTGGAATGCAAGGTGGACCACAGGTTGAGTTACTATGGTCTTTACACACTTTTCCACACAAAAAGGTCCCGCTCAAATGAATCACTTGTATTTTTTTAATCTTTGGTTTGAATATCTGCAGCATTTTATAATAATGACCACAGTCGGGTCTTACATACAGTGGTGAACATGAAGCACCTGGTTTTTGCTACACTTGCAATTTGTGGATTCCCAACCTTGTATATTACAAAACTGGCCTATGTGATTTGTGCTTCTGTCACCCATGTAACAGCCAAATTTATCCTGACTGAAATACTGGAGCTGCAACCCACTTCAGGCTTTAGTGGCCCCAAATACCTGTAATATAGGTTTCATTAACAAATAAAATGAAATCTGTTGGTAGGCCTAATGAGTATGAAATAAGAATTATAATGCGCTCTCTTGACCTTGTTTATCCCTGCTCTTATTCTGCATAATTTAAAGGCTGTGGAAATTGTGGGATTTAAACGAATCAATGGACTTCCATATAGGGCCATAACTGAGGCCTGGAGGAACCGGCGAAATGTTGCTATTGTATCTCATTCCACTGCCTGGGGACCTTAGAATTTGTCTTCCATCTGTTTTTAACATATGAGAAAACGTTTCAGGAAAGAATGAGAACTTCTAAGCTGCATCACCACTACCAATGTTGGTAAAGGTAAAGGTACCCCTGCCCGTACGGGCCAGTCTTGACAGACTCTAGGGTTGTGCGCTCATCTCACTCTATAGGCTGGGAGCCAGCGCTGTCCGCAGACACTTCCGGGTCACGTGGCCAGCGTGACAAGCTGCATCTGGCGAGCCAGCACAGCACACGGAACGCCGTTTACCTTCCCACTGGTAAGCAGTCTATTTATCTACTTGCACCTGGGGGTGCTTTCGAACTGCTAGGTAGGCAGGCGCTGGGACCGAACGACTGTAGCGCACCCTGCCGCGGGGATTCGAACCGCCGACCATATGATTGGCAAGTCCTAGGCGCTGAGGTACAATGTTGGTACAAGCTGGTAAAAGGCAGCTGACTATGGTCCTAGTAATATCCTGCTGGAAGCCCTCAAAGAAGCAGAGTGCTGGGATAAGGAAGAAGAAGCATGTTTGCTTCTTGCTTTTTCACTTCCTGAAGACCTCTTGGCTGACATTGGCACAGGGATGAGTGCTGAGCTTTCATTTGGAAGTCTGGCGTTCCACTGGCCCATGCATACAAGATGCCCATGAATACATTCACAATGATGTAGAAGCAGATGGGTCACTGGAGAGTGATCCATAGTTACTCTGCCACAAGCTGCTCCTCTAGTAGGCTACAGAATTCTGTGTTGTGTTCAGTCAACAAAAAAGTTGTCCCTGATTTATCTGCTCAGTTGTCCCCAGATTTATCTACTTATTTTAGGGTTGCCATATCTCTGGGAAAACCCAGACATGTCCTCTTTTGGGGGGCCGCACCTGCACGCTTCTGTCCCTGGCTCAGGCTGGCAGCAACTCAAGTTGTCTTCTTTTTTTTTTGCTCTTCAAGATATGGCAACCCTAAAATAAGTAGATCTAAACTGCCCTGACCAGCCACATCTCAGCTGCCCTACCAGGAAACGTCCTATTTAGCAGAATTCACCTATCTTTCCATTGATGTGAAACTCTTTTTAAGGGTATTTCAAATAGTTAATTGAAGTCAGGCACTAGAGATCATTGACTTTTCATAGAATATGAATATGAAAAGTACGCTGTTAAAATCCTTTGGATAGTCCAGGGTTAAATAATAATAATAATAAACAGATTCTCTAAATCAAGTAAAGTTTGTGCACGTTGCTTTCAAACTGCACACACGCTCTTCCAGTTCAGCAGCGAATGGTGTTTTAAAACATATTTTCTACTTTGTGCAGTGCACTTACTTCATACAGCAGTACAAAGACATTGAGGGATTTGACAGAGATCCCACTAAGGGATTTCTGAAGCAGGATCAGTCTTCGCTTCAGAAGAATGATCCACAGAAGCAGACATTCAAAATCCAAAGTCTGTGGTTTCCAAAGGTGGCATACTATGAAAGAGTCAACGAATCTTTAAAAACAGCCGATTCTTTCTCGCCCCCTTTTCTCTTTATCAGGTACTGTGCGAATTAAACCCGTAAACGCAAGTACCTGGTGGGAAGCGGGGGGTGGGAGTCTTTATGGCATCTAAGGCTCCCTAGGCGTGTTTGATGCGATGTTTGTGTAATAGCACTTGTAGGAAACAGAAGTTGAAGTTTTCTTTCCTTTCCTTTTCTTGTTTAAAGCGTATTCCCTTCCTTCCATTTCCTTTAGCTCCTGCCACACCACATCTCTCTCTGTAGCCATCAAAGAAATTATGCATAGAGTGGTACCCCCTCACCCAACCCCCAGCGGCTTCTGCTGACACTTAGAAGCTGGATCCTGACGGCAGTCCCAAAACATGGGTGTCCTAGTTTTTTCCATACAGCACTCCTACCTTAGAGAAGTTTAAAAGCAACTTTGCAGGAAGTAACGGGCTGCTCAAAACTCAGAGAGAGAGAATATGGTACCATTAACTTGACTTGCTGTCCAATCCTATGCATGCTTGGTTTGTTTCAACTTTGATTATTCGTAGCCACCTCCGGGATGTCATTTTGGGATCAAAAGATGGGCCATACCCCAGAAGGGGAGGAGGAGAAGATGAAGGTGAAGGTGAAGGTGAAGACGAAGACGAAGACGAAGAAGAAGAAGAAGAAGAAGAAGAAGAAGAAGAAGAAGAAGAAGTTACCATGTGTCCTCTTTTTCCAGGACATGTCCTTTTTCAGGGGGGAAATTTCTGTCCAGCTGGATTTTTTAAATATGCTAACGTGTCTCTGGCTATACTTTCTGGATGACACATAGACATAGACATAACTGGTGGTTGAAGATTTGCTTTCCTCTTCTCTTATCCTGCCCCGCTCAGCAATATATCACAGCTTCTATAGTTGACATATGGTATGGATATTTAAAATGAGAGTCTTCATAGTGTCCTCTTTTTGGCTCTTCAAAATATGGCAAGCCTAATTTTTTTTATATATTTTTTTTTGTTACCCCAGCCACTCTGGGCAGCTTCCATCACATATAAAAACACAATAAAACATCAAACATTAATAATAACAATCTGAGCCAATACAAAAAGGTCACAGCAACTTTAAAATAAGCAACTTATATTCGATATAATATTCAATCAATAAATACAAAAGTAAATAAATGTCTACCCAGACATAATTCCAACTGAGCACAGAACCAACATACTGTGTGAAATGTTGGATGACGTGCTACCTAAATTATTGTTCAACCTGCCCCATTGCTCCTGGTGGTTTTACGCTGAGCATTTCCCTGCCCTTCTGGTACCAATGATGTGGCGCAACGGCAGGTAAGCACATCGCATAATGACATCAGGGCACACAGCAAGCTTTTACCACACATGGCAGAGAAGAAGGGGAAACTCATCTCGTGGCTGCCATTTTCTGCAGCAGCCCCGTGCTTCTTCTAGTGCGTAATCTCTTCCCATGACGAGTGGGATATATCCCCAAATGCACAGGACCACAGCCTGTGCACATGTCAAATGCACACATAAAAGCACGAATAAAAGACGGGTGGTTTTAACCATCTCTGGCGAGTAACAAACATTGCAGGGGACAAATTAATTGGAGATCTAAATTGAATACGGTTGCACGATTTCTTGGGACAAATCCAGTCTGCAGTAATTAAAAGCTACTGCCAAAAAAAAAAAAAAAAAGGTAGGAAATGTTTGTACCAGTTGGCTTTTTGTTTTATTACACTTCCGGGTGCCCTATGCTAAAAAAGCTCTCCCCAGAAAATCAATAAATCAGATTGCACCCGGCGGTCCCCCGTTATGGAATTAAATCCATATGCCAACACAAAACGAAGAAAACCAAACTAGCAAGGGATCCATTTGGCTTTGTTTGACTTTGCCAGAGAACGAGGAGGCGAAGCTTGCTGTAATTTAATGCAAACCTTGCCCCAGCCCGGTCGTACATATGACTGACCCTCAGGGCAAGACCATCAATTTTCTATTAAAGATCAGAGAGTTGACATATCAAAGTCAACATCTAGCTGAATAACTGCAGTTACTTGATAATAATTCTTTTGTGGATTTCACAGTGGCTTTTCTGTAAAGTATCAGAAAGGTAGCAGTTTTCAATCCTGACCCAACAAGATCTGAATATGAAATAAAGGATTTGAGCTTGATCTCCCCGTGATGTGTGGATGTATGTTCCGGTAAATGTTAACTTAGTGCTCTGAACAGCTTCGTAATAGATGGGTTTAGGCAGTAATAGGTTTAAAATGTCAACTTATTGAATAATAATTTCGTGTTGTACAAATACTATGTGTAAGAAGGGATTTGTTTTGCAAATTTTGAAATAAATGAATGGATTTGTGGTGTCCTTCACCGTTCCACTGCACTAGCGGGAATGTTATAAGGGAAGAGAAATTAGTTTTGCTTCAGTAATATCCTTTGTTGTTTCTGATGCAATTTATGGGTATAGTTTAGTTTGCCCTTAAACAGTGTCCTGTGGGCTTCTGCCTCTACGACAATAATATTTTGATTATATTTTTGTTGAAGGATAGTTCCTCATCACATAAAGATCTATTAAGCATACACAACTAGGTGGCCCGTTGGAAAAAAGCATATATGTTAAACCCTAAGAATTCAGTGGCATTCGCAGAACAAAAATGGTCTCCCATTCCCACCCCCCAAAAAATTCAAACATTGTTTGCAGGTAGCAAACCTAATGGGGCATTGTGGTAAGTATTCCAGGGGAGGGAGGGTTTCATCATCATCATCATCATTTTATTTGTAAGACACCCTTCCACAGTTAAAACAATGCTCAAGGCGGCTTACAATATGAAAAGATTTACATAGTTACAAACATAGCAAAGCAGTCATAAAAATAAATAAATCACCTCAAAAACTACATAACCAAACTGAACAATTTCCACATAAAAATGAAGATACAAAAAAAGTAATATCAATAACAGCAAAATCTCCCTACAAAACTTTCCCCAAAATACCCCAGTCGTTACTGGGCAGCAGCAGTTCTTATGAAGCCTGTCAGGCCCCGCCCTGGGCCAGGTTGAGAGAGGCAGGAACACGGCCCTCAGGCTCCCAGCAAGTCAGACTTCCTCTCATTTCCACAGTTTCCAACTGTTGAAATGTGAAAAAGAAAATTCACAGGAAATAAAGCTTCAGAAATTCTCTTCTCATAAATGTTGGACCAGTTAATTCCGAATGAAACTATCTTGCTAGATTATACTGGTTGATGAAGAGGGCAATGAACTACAAGAGGATGATTGGAAACATTAAGCAATATGAAAACGGGCTCCATGTTTGTGTCTGAAATTCTCCACCTCATTTATGGGTGGTGAAATTGCCATGGTCATTTTGCCAAATATTCTTTGCAGGTAGGGGAGTCTCATTACTCACTGCAGCTAGTTGTCATTGATGACACCAGTCAGTCATGCGGTAGGTTTCTGTCCCAACCTCGCCACCAGGCTGCCCGTGGCTGAACCGGCCCACAACTGCCACTGTTGTCAAGATTGGATAAGTGGTCTTTGGGGAAGAATGGGATTTCTCCATCTGTGAAGAAGGACCCTGAGACTTCAGTGTGTGAGGGAGAAATCTTCTGAGATGTTATCTCAAAAATTATTTTCTGAGAAATTTCAGCCAAGCTGTAAATTATTTTGTAAACAAAAGCCAGGATGCCGATCAGATGTCAGGGAGAATCTTCCTGTTGAGTGTTGATATCCTCCCCTGTTTCAGCTTCTGCCTCTAATTCTGGACTGCTGTCTGCCACAGCCTCTTCCTGCTCACTAAACCCTGTTGCCTGTTCAGCTTCTGAGACCTCCTCCTCCCAGTCTTCTCCTGCTTCTCTCTCTGACCACTCATAGTCATCCCACCACCAGTCCCTGAGCTCTGAGCCTTCTTCCCTTTGGGGTTCCTTCGGGGGGTTCCCGAGCTGGCTCTTCCCACCACCCCATAATATCAGGTGAAATATGAAACAAAGAGAAGTGTCTGTGAGCATACAGATAGCTCCTCACCTTTACTCCACATAGTCAGGTCCAATCTAGAAAGAAAGCTCACCACATGGTAAAACATACTTAGGCTACAGCACTTCAAACAGGGTGGGATGGGGGGTAATTTGTTTTTATTTATTGGTCTAAGAGACCCTCTCTTCATTATCACAGCTCTCAAGTGGGATAGAACTTAAAATGAACTGAAAGTTTCCCTGTTTTAATGATTCCCCACCACAATAAACACCTTGCATATATACATGGGGTTTTTTCCCCCAGCCAGAACTCATTTCCAGCACCTCTCAAATGGGCGCCATTGTCATTCTAAGAGAACAAGAGAGGTGTTCATGGTGAGTTCCAGCACCTCTGATTCTAGAAAAATAGTACTGCTTATGTATATATTTTTAAAAGCTGTTGCATCATGGAGAAGGCTAGGAAAGGACCAGTAGTCGATGGTGGGGTGTGACAGTGGTGATCATGTGACTTCCAGGTACGAATGAGATGAATGAAAAGGAAGGTTGGCTACCAGAGCAATTGAGAAACATAATCCCTGTTCATTCCTGTTTGGTGACCTTCTCGGTAGTGGCACCCACCCTGTGGAATGCCCTCCCATCAGATGTTAAGGAGCTGAGTAATTATATAACATTTAGGAAACATCTGAAGGCAGCCCTGCATAGGGAAGCTTTTTAAGGTTTAATGTTTTGCTATGTTTTTATATATGTTGGAAGCCACCCAAAGTGGCTGGGGCAACCCAGTCAGGTGGGCAGGGTACAACTATTATTATTATTATTATTATTATTATTATTATTATTATACTAAGCCATATTTCTTCTAGCATGCCAGTATCCTACTCACTTGACACAATTACAGCCCAGTCTGGTGCATGTTTACAAGCAAGTCACACTAAAAATGGTACTTAATGCCATGTGAGCTTGTGTGCACAATAATGTAGATTCAGCCCAATAAAAGGTTTCATCTCAACAATTTGGGATGCTGTCTGTCTTTCTCTGGGGCTCCTCAGTCACCTAGTGCTGAGGCTCTCCTGACTCAACCAAACACTGAGAAGGTGCCAAATCTAAATGGAGTATTCCAGCTCCACATTGCGATCAAACACAGAAAAGAATCAGGATGAAACTGAAGGCAAGGCTCTTTCTTATCCCTATACAAATACTTTAAATAATAACAAAGGGATTAGAGAAAAATCACAAGCCAAGTAAACAGCTTTTTAGATAAGTATTTTTCTCTTACAAGGCTGCCCTGCGGGCAAAAGTTGCTCTTTACACAGAATTAGATGAAAAGGACAAATTTACAATTACAATGAACTGCCTGCTGCCAAGCCCAGAGGGAGTCCTCCATGCCCCAGGAGCAAGATTATAATTATTAATTTATTTTGCATTTATTTGTGGGCTTGTTTGATTTGTAACCTACCCCAACCCAAAGGCTTAGGGCAGGTAACAATCTGCAAAAAATAAAATAAAAACCCAAACAAATCCAAAACCTGAAACTCTCAGAAATATTTAAACTCATGTTACGTTCTTGACCAGCAAATGCCAACTAAAGGACCACGGGAATCATCTGGTCCAGCCCCCAGCAATGCAGGAATCTTTTGCCCAACGTGGGGCTCGAACCCACAACCTTGAGATTAAGAGTCCCATGCTCTCCTAAACTCTTCCTAATCTTATACTGCTGGGTGTAATCAATACCTAGAGGAGGGACCACTTGGGAAACCCAAGTTGGCCACCACAAATTCCATGTTGGTGGAAAAGAAGTGTAACAAGTAAAATTAAGCCTAGCTCAGAACTACAAAGCGCAGGGCGGCAACCCAAAAATAGCATCCTTGTGTCATGTCTGTATCCTTTTACCAATATCATGTAGAAGATTCACCAAGGGCCAGCTCTATCGTTAGGTGTAGTCAGGTGATGGGGAGCATCAGTGAGGTGTAGGAGGACGGGGCCGTGTGTAGTGCTACATGGATTGCCCTGCACCCCCTAAACTAGACTCAGGTGCAATGGATGATGCTATCTCATCTCCAGAAATGGAAGAGCACCATCTTGTCCTTTGCATGTCCCGGGAAGGGGTGCCAACTTGAATAAAATATGAGGAGGGGGGGCAGGTAAGCCCTGCCCCACCTAACTGATCACATGACAAAATTCCAAGTAATCAGAAGAGACTTTTCATGTATGTGACTATTGCAGCCTAGACCCTATTAGCCCAGAGATGGAAAGAAGGCACGGTCCCTACCAGAGAAGAATGGCAGATTGAACTGATGGACTATGCAGACATAGCAAAACGGCCTGGAAGAATTAGGACACAGGAAAACCAAAATTTCAATAAGGAATGGGGGAAATATATAATTTACCTACAAAAAAAAAATCATTGTAAACAAATAAAATTCTTAGTAGGATTGGAATGACGCTTGTACAGTGGTACTTCAGGTTACAAACACCTCAGGTTACAGACTCTGCTAACCCAGAAGTAGTACCTCAGGTTAAGAACTCTGCCCCAGGATGAGAACAGAAATTGCGCAGCGGCAGCCCCATTAGGTAAAGTGATACCTCAGATTAAGAACAGTTTCAGGTTAAGAACGGACTTCCGGAACGAATTAAGTTCATGACCAGAGGTACCACTGTAGTTAAACGTTGGGCCATGGTTTTATCAGAGAGTTAATAGAATTGAATTAACAGAGAAAATGCACTTGGGTCATTGGATGTTCTTAGCAGGGATGAGGAATCCAGTCCTACAGTGGTGTCACATCTCACAATGAGTCTTTCTGCAGATTGAGAGTATTTGGTACGGTTTCGACAGCAGCCCTCTGACAAGCGTAACATTAACTATGGACTATGGGATGAATATACTGAATCAGGCCAGTGGTTCATCTAGTGAAGGGTCTTCTCAGATGCCCCTATGGGAAGCACACACACACCCCAGCAGAACCTGAGTGCAAGAGGAGTCCTCCCTCCCTGCCACCTGGCAGTATCCAGCAAGAGGTATTCAGAAGCCTATTGCCTCCAGCAGCAGAGTATAACATGGCCATTGTAGCTAGTAGGAACAGAAAGGAGTCAAGATCTGTTGCTGAGGAGATATCAGACAGGGCCTGCCGGCCAGACCAATTGAAAGTTTTGTGACAGGCAGTTTCTACCTGCTCAGTGAATTTGGGCAGAATTGTGTGGAATCCCCCAGTTTGTTGCCTCGTCCTACACATCTCGGTATAAAATGGGTGTTTCACCACAACGTAGACAGTCGGTGAAAATAGCAGGAATTAGCCCACCGGGAAAGAGCAGTGGTATTAACACTCGCCGAGTTAGAAGGAAGTTGCTCAGAAAAAAATAAATAAGGATCGTTTGAAGAAAGACAAGTATCACAATAACGTCCTCAAAGAATTGAACTTGCACGTATTGAATTGCAAATGCCTTTTCGTTTACGATTTTTCCTGCCAGTCCGACTGAACTCGACTTAAAACAAGAGAAGCCAACAGCACAACCCAAAGATGGCAAGGGAGGGGAGCAACTCCAAGAAGATATTATTTTAGTAAAAGATGAGCCAGCCTCTGCTTTAAAGGAATACCTACCGAGAGCAAGGTGGTGATGAAAGAGTCCTACGGTATGTGTGGCAGGAATTTACTAGGGGGGAAGGAGTTGACTGATAGCACCACCGGCACAGAGAGGCTTCAAAAAGTACGGAAACAGTCATTTCAACTGACAACGTTTTGTAGGATTATTCCACTATCTACCCATTTAGCTGGGTTCTCATTTTTTAAAAAATTAAAATCTATTCATTACTTCCATTTTTTAAAGTGGTGGATTTATGGTCTGTGGGGGACACTCTGTGCAGCCAGGGCTTAGCCTTACGAATTGAACTGTCAAGCTTCTTTAAAAAAGTTTTCCCCAAAAATACAATGAATTGAACAAGATGTTTAAATGGACCATTCCCAAGAAAAACCCGAAGCCTTTTCATTAGGGGTAATAGGGACAGAGATTCCCCAAAAGCCAACTAAGCTTTTTATGTATGCAGCAACTGCAGCTAGAACTTTATATACACAGACATGGAAAGATGACGAGACTCCAACTAAGGAAGAATGGCTTATAAAACTGATGGACTATACAGAAATGGCAAAACTGACTGCTAAAATAAGAGGACAAAATGATGGTATTTTCACAGAAAAATTGAGGCCATCTGTGGATTGCCTATTGAACTATCATTCTTATATGAAGTCACGTGCAGGATTTGAGATATGAACAATGGAAGAATGTAGAGAATGGACTTTGGGGGCTTAGAATATAAAGGTAGATGTGTTTTAATGAAGCATTGAGGGGGGAGAAAACATCAAGGAAGGAGGGATGGGAAGTCTAGAAGCAAATGTGTAACAAACAAAAAAGATATATATGGTTGGACAGATCCCGACACTTAGGCTCCAATATTTTGGCCACCTCGTGAGAAGAGAAGACTCCCTGGAAAAGACCCTGATGCTGGGAAAGATGGAGGGCACAAGGAGAAGGGGACGGCAGAGGACGAGATGGTTGGACAGTGTTCTCGAAGCTACCAACATGAGTCTGACCAAACTGCGGGAGGCAGTGGAAGACAGAAGTGTCTGGCGTGCTCTGGTCCATGGAGTCACAAAGAGTCGGACACGACTAAATGACTAAACAACAACAATAATTTGGAAGATTTAATAAAAATGATTATTTTTTAAAAAAATCTCAAAGTCATTCTCTCTCTCTCCTGTCCCATACATTATTACTCATTAAACTCCATCATATTTTTGGGCACAGTCACAATTCTTTAGGGGAATGAACAGGTCCCCTAGAGGGCTATTGCAGGGCTCCATGAACCATAAATGCACGACTGCAAACAGGGGGACTGGTGTGCTGAGGTGTTACCTGCCCAAAGGTGAAGAAGAAGGTGTGTTTATATGATTTGGGCTGTTTAAGGATGGAAACCAATCATATTCTATCTTTGCATGCTCTCCTTGGCATTGCCCCTCATTTCGGTGCTTCATAAACACATACACTCAATGTGCCTATTTTAGTGTGAATTTATTTTAATAAACACACACAGGGGAGCTAGAGAGAAGCATTTCCCACTTCCCAACCCAAGTATTGCACCAATTCCTTTTTGGGTTGTATCCAGTGCTCATTCTACTCAAAGCAGACCCATTGAAGTTAACAGACATAGCTAACAGACACAGGTTCATTAATTTCAAGGGGTTGCTCCCTGGAAAAGACCCTGATGTTGGGAAGATTGAGCGCACAAGGAGAAGGGGACAACAGAGGACGAGATGTTCTCAAAGTTACCAACATTAGTTTGACCAAATTGCAGGAGGCAGTGGAAGACAGGAGTGCCTGGCGTGCTCTGCTCCATGGGGTCACAAAGAGTCGGACATGACTAAACGACTAAACAACAATAACATAGGAAGCACTGAAGCTTCCGTTCCACTTTAGATCCACTAGTTTCTGCACACAATCCAAGACCCCTCTCTGTCGTCCATCCAAGCACACAAGAAACATTATCTAGGGCTGCCATACGCCCATGTTTTTGAGGGAGGGTTGTCTTTAAAAAAGCTCAAAAACTTTGGGGATTTCCTAAAAAAGCTCAACAACTTAGGGGGTAACCTGGTTTTTACTTTCTGAAACATGGAAACCCTACCTTATCGGAGTTCAGAAATACATTGCAGCCAGGTAAAAAAACATCCAGAGCAGGACCAGTGAGGAGAGAGTCTCATTTGGTCACTGGACCGGAGGCTCCCCAGTCATCTTTTCATTCTGACTGGTGAGGTATTCTGTGAAACTCAAAAGGGTGTTATTTTTACCTAAGCTGCAGTACAGCCTATCACCAACATTTAATAAGAAATGCCTCCAGACAACCAGACAGTGGACCTCTCTCATTTGGTAGAATGTGCTTTTCTTCATTTTTAGGCCATCCATGTGTCACAAAGAGAGGCACGAGTCTAGTTAGTAAAGTACATTGTCGGCTAGCAATCTTAGTCCTGCACTACTGCAAACTGCTCAAAGGCAGCATTTTAACTATTTTGGATCTTCACTGGGACAACATTATCCAAGGTGTACTGCATTTTTTTTTATAAGGCAGAATGGCTAAACCCACAGAAATTTGCAGCCATCAAGCTATCCTCAATCATTAACAAATGAGTAATTCCATATCAAGTGATCAAACTTTTTTACCTCACGTCGTCCAATTTTCTTAGTATTTTGTGCACTTGTTGAATGATCAAGACTAAGCTTAAATCTAAATTTTCAATTTTTTTATCTCATCCCAAATTCTAACAAGAATTCTTTCAAAGCGTTAATGCTATCATGCAATATCAGGCTATCACTTTGGTTTTGGAACACATTTTTAAAAGAAAAGCCTGACTAGCTTTTCAGATAACTTTTAATTGAATAACTTTCTAAAGGAATGCCTGAAGTAACTGATATTACAGTTTCAAGTGTTGTTTATTCTGTTATATTTTATTCCAAGAAGACCCAATTATCTAGGGTTGCCATACATCCAGAATTTCCTTTCTGAACTGTGGCAACACTAAATAAAACCCAATAAGGCAGACATGTATGTACAATTCTAAGGCAGACATCTATGTACAATTTTTTTAAAAAAATGTGATCCCATTGAGATCCCAAGGTGAAATCTTGAAGATAGCTCTTTGAAATATTAAATAATCACTACATTGGGAGGGGAGAAATATCGTATCAATTGTTATTGTCAGCCATCTTCCGATGCGCCCCTAGTGGCCCCCAAATTCCTCCTCTCAAATGAGGTTCACCACCACTTGAGGTTCTAAAGGCAGACCGGCCAGTGCAGTTTCCTCGATTTGATTTGCATTTGGGGAGGTGCATCAAAATGTCTCCTGGTCATGTAAATAGAAATAGAAATATGGTCTCTGCTTTAGGAAACAGCACCTGCCCTATTGTCTGACCTATCTGATATGTGCTATATTGTTAGAGGGTACTTTCTCCCGAAACAGAAGAAACCCAAATAGTCATCATTTACACCCTTGTGTTTATCAGCAATTCCAGCAAGTATATCTCCCAGCTTTATTTGCAAACAAAGTCGTTAATTAATGTTTCGGCAACCACAAGCCACTCGTCTGTGGTGTAACTTTTAGATGTTTTATAATTATATTCCATGGAGACCATTTATTGCATTCTTAGATTTTCTTTCCTGCTCTCAGTTAAAATGAGAAAAAGCAACCAATCCTGCTAAAGTGGAACTGGCTTTATTTTTATGGTGTGTGGGTTTTGTTTTGGTTTTCATTTTTTTTAAAAAAAACATTTATAGGTTCCTTTCCATACCTATTTAGCTATTCCTCCTAATACAGTGGTACCTCGGTTTTCAAACATCTCCGTTGATGAACGGTTTGGAACTCGAACGCTGTAAACCCAAAAGTAAATACTTCGGGTTCTGAACACTTTTCGGAAGTCGAACATGCCACGCGGCTTCCGTATTGAGTTTTCCATATTGATATTCCATATTGAGGCTTCCGTTTTGAGTTTTCGGTTTTCCAATGTTTTGGAACTCGAATGGTCTTCAGAACGGATTACGTTCAAAGACCAAGGTACCACTATATCACTTTTCTTGTATTACCTTTTAATTAAGCAGCACCAGCGCCAGATTTAGGGTGGTGTGGGTAGTTCTACCCCACAGGGCACTGAGCCGAGGGGGCAAATGATCAACATCATCATCCTGTATTTATACAGGGACCTACTGAGAAGGTCCATTTTAAAAGCAACTGTACCCAAAGGAATTATGGCGAAAACAAGAAATATTTAGTGGGGGGTCAATTCTTGTCCTCACTCAGGGAGCCATATTACCAATGTCTACCCCTGGTAAAAGGTAAAGGGACCCCTGACCATTAGGTCTAGTCGTGACCGACTCTGGGGTTGCGGCACTCATCTTGCTTTATTGGCCGAGGGAGCCAGCGTACAGCTTCCGGGTCATGTGGGCAGCATGACTAAGCCGCTTCTGGCGAACCAGAGCAGCGCACGGAAACGCCGTTTACCTTCCTGCCGGAGCGGTACCTATTTATCTACTTGCACTTCGACGTGCTTTCAAATTGCTATGTTGGCAGGAGGAGGGACCGAGCAACGGGCGCTCACCCCATCACGGGGATTCGAACCACAGACCTTCTGATCGGCGAGCCCTGGGCTCTGTGGTTTAACCCACAGCGCAACCCGTGTCCCGCCCCCCTGGTAGCAGACTTCTAATTTATAATCTTTTGCTTCATATTTAACATGTTTTCTGTTCTCCCACCCCCCTCATTTTTAGGGAGTGGGTGTTTTTTATGTGTATATTTGGCTGAGAGGCTTCTCTTTCCATTTCAAAACAACACATTTTTACAGTTCTGTAATCTATCTATGAGCAAATCCACAGAAGAAAAATAGGTAAGAGATGGGGGCAGGGAGTGAGGAAATGGGAAAGGAAATAATGTGTAAATACATCCCTGTGTTCAACATTAGTAGACTTGTGGATTTCTTCCTCTTGGTTTGGGGGAGGGAAAAAAGTGGAACGGAGAAGAGAAAAAAATCCCCAAAGCCTGAATATCCTTCATCTACTTTTGTAGATTTTTGTTGACTAATTGAGATCAATCCCAGTCGTAAATTGCCTAGATATCTTACTGCTTTAATTAAGCTACCAGAGGGAGCTATTTATCAATTAACACTTGTTACAAATTATTAGTAATTATATGGACTTTGCCTACATGGGTCAGCCTTTGATAGCAGTGGATTCAAATGCTTATTGTGCTATTTATATTACTTATTTAAAAAAAATCTTGTGCCCACCCAATTATTCACCATCAAAAAAGAAAAGTGGAAGATTTCTTGCTGAAGGATTTCAACTAGTCTATGGGGGGGGAACTGAACTCATATATAACCTGTCTTGAACATCTAAGGAAGAAAAGTCCGTTGAATTGATGGTATGAAATCTTCAACTGTTACAAGCTAGGTTGGTTTAGTTCCGTTCTGTATAACAAACATCTTAAAAGAAATTAGGTAAAAGTTGATTATGTATTCAAACATTAAAAGCTACCTATTGCAGTCTGTAGTTCATTCTGTGATAATTTTAATTGGTTTAATTGAGATGCACAAGTCTGATTAATGTTTAATACCATTATATATATATATTTAAAAGGAGAGTCAAGTAGTTCGACATTTCTTCAATTATTTTAGATCTTTCTAGACTTCAAAGGAGTGTTACATTAGACAGCGAGATACTGGATGAACTGATTAAAGAATAAAGAGTCCTCATTATAATCTAAGAGTACAAAATTGGTTTGTGTAGCCTTTGGAAGTTGAAATTAAGAGCTGTTGAGCTAAATCTCAAGCTACAGTAATTAATCCAATTTATACTTGGTCTTGCTTACCTGGCTGAGATTAGTAATAGAAAATGACCCAGTGAGTTTAACTGAACATCTTAACTCTGCCTTGTAGATAGAGAAGTCAGGCCCAGAAAGCAGGACTTGGGTTTCCTCGGGCAATTGCCAGGGCTAACACTTGCTCTCAGTGGGCTCCTTGCTTCCTCCTTCCCCCCCCCCCCCATGCTAGGGGTCCAAATAGTGCTTGCCCCCACCATCTAAATTTTCCATTGTGCCCCTGATGTAGCATCACTTTTGGAAATTGTGGGACATTTGCATGGTTCACTGTGCTGATCAGAGCACCAGATGCCAGGATTTTTACAAAGAGCAATGGATTGGAAACACTATACAGTAGTACCTTGGTTCTCAAACTTAATCTGTTCCAGAAGACCGTTCCTAAACCAAAGCATTCCAAAACCAAGGCACACTTTCCCATAGAAAGTAATGCAAAACGGATTAATCCGTTCCAGACTTTTAAAAACAACCCCTAAAGCAGCAATTTAACATGAATTTTAGAGATCATTGATCCACAAAATGAAAGCAATAATCAATGTACTGTACTATAAAATAAATAAGACAGTATTGCAGATGATAAAAATTAAAATTATTTTTTTTTTCTTGCCTGCACTGATGATAGTCATTGTTTGGATTTTTATCCATTTCCACAGTCACACAATCAATCAGTAGCTGAACTGGGTTCCACACAGTCACAAAAACAAATTAACTGAAAAAGCCTAAAAAATGCAAAATAAATTTCAAAAACAAAAAGCGCCAAGCTTAATCCATTCCAGAAGTCTGTTTGACTTCCGAAATGTTCAAAAACCAAGGTGCATGCATCTGTTCAAAAACCAAGGCGCATTCTGTTTGGTGCATGCATCCCGGAAACAATAGCCAGCAGCCACATCGGACGTTTGGCTTCCGAAAAACGTTCAAAAACTGGAACACACACTTCCAGGTTTTCGATGTTTGGGAACCAAGGCGTTTGAGCACCAAGGTACCACTGTACTTGTTGCTGTGACCTCCATTGTAAGACGTGACCCACCAGAGGGCACTTTGCAACCGCCACCCCCGAACCTGAGAACCCCCACAAATCTGTGAGAACACAATTTCTGTTCTCATCCTGAAGCAAAGTTCTTCAGTGAGAACACAATTTCTGTTCTCATCCTGAAGCAAAGTTCTTAACCCAAGGTACCATTTCTAGGTTAGCGGAGTCTGTAACCTGAAGCGTATGTAACCTGAAGCGTCTGTAACCCGAGGTACCACTGTATGTGTTTCATCAGGCATTGTCTGTATAGCCGTTCCCACTTCTTTGCCACATTGGAGAGAATACATCTCCTTAAACATTCATTTAATCCAGAGGTTTTCAACCTTTCTGGGACCACGGCTCCCTCGACCAACTTCTTTCTGTGGCACCTCTGTGAGGCTCAGGAGTCCAGTTATGTCACCCCTTTCCTGCAGAGCTGGCATAATCTCGCTCCCTTGTGGAGTGTTACCTCAGCCTTCTATCCTCTCCCCTCTCACTGGGAGTCCTCTGGGCAGCCCCTGGTCTCTGAGCTGCCCCTAGCCCCACCCCAATAAAGTGGTGTCTCCTCCCACTGACCCACAGGGGCCTGCGAAGCACCCTGGCCAGCTCCAGAGGCACCATTCGCATGGGGAACCTGTAGCCAGGGCTGCTGCAACCAACAGATGTGCAAGCCTTTGGGAGGCAGAGACGCGAGAGGGCATCAGAGGAGGGAGGGAAGGAAAGGGGACAGAGGCCAGTGTTGCCTGCGGCACCCCTGACCACCATTCAAGGCACCCCAGGGTGCCACAGCACACTGGTTGAAAACGACTGATCTAATTGATTAATCAGCTAAATGCTGCAGCCCTAATAACATGGGTGTTGTGGCGAAAAATATTCAGAGCCGTGAGAGGAGGTTGAGGAAGCTGCTAACTAATTCACTGTGTTGCATAACTGAGCATTGCACCTCTGTCGCGAACTGAACCCAAGTTCCGCTGTGACAAATCAAAGTACTTGCGCATTGTGGAATCTCTTTGATAGCAGCAACTAATGAGGATATTGAGAGTATCTCACACTCATAGCATAGCGTCATAGCAACCGCACACACAAACCAACAGGGAGGGGCAAGCCTTCCTTTCGCTTGAAATTTGCGCAACCTCCCATTTTGCTACTAGGGCCAGAGGTAAAATTTAGTAGTTGGACGTGGAGGAGAATCAACAGCAGGAAGAACTTGCTCCAACCATTACCATAAGTTGAAATTACAAGGAGACCACTTTAAGCAGTCATGGCTTCCCCCAAAGAATTCTGGGAGTTGAGAGGTCTTAGTAAAGGTAAAGGGACCCCTGACCATTAGGTCCAGTCGTAACCGACTCTGGGGCTGCGGCGCTCATCTCACTTTATTGGCCGAGGGAGCCGGCATACAGCTTCTGGGTCATGTGGCCAGCATAACTAAGCCACTTCTGGCAAACCAGAGCAGTGCACGGAAACACCGTTTACCTTCCCGCCAGAGCGGTACCTATTAACTACTTGCACTTTGACGTGCTTTCGAACTGCTAGGTTGGCAGGAGCAGGGACCGAGCAGTGGGAGCTCACCCCATCGCAGGGATTCAAACCGCTGACCTTCTGATCAGCAAGTCCTAGGCTCTGTGGTTTAACCCACAGCACCACCTGCGTCCCAATGCCACCTGCATCCGAAGCCCCTATTCCCATCACAGAGGGACAATTTCCAGAGTGGCTTAACAATCAATCCCTCTTCACAGGAAACCCTGGGATCCAGAGCTCTGTGAGAAGACAATATGCCAACAACACATTATATATATATATAATGATGAAAAAACAAATCTCTTTATTTTTAAACATGTCTTGGAACTTTTTGGAGCCCATTAGTACAATATTAGGAGAAGTGCAAAATCTGATGGATAATTATATTTGTATCTGCGTTGTATCATTTAGTTTATTTTATTTCAGCCATTTATATACCTCTGAACGCCGTAGTGCCTAAGCAATGTATAGTAAGCTCACGAAAGATATACCGTATTTTTTGCTGTATAAGACTCCCTTTTCCCCTCCTAAAAAGTAAGGGGAAATGTGTGTGCGTCTTATGGAGCGAATGCAGGCTGTGCAGCTATCCCAGAAGCCAGAACAGCAAGAGGGATTGCTGCTTTCGCTGAGCAGTGATCCCTCTTGCTCTTCTGGCTTCTGAGATTCAGAATATTTTTTTTCTTCTTTTCCTCCTCCAAAAACTAGGTGTGTCTTGTGGTCTGGTGCGTTTTATAGAGCGAAAAATACGGTAATAAAGATAGAAGCATTACATTAGAAAACTTACTCATTTGTCCAGGAGATGTAACTAAGGACAAGAGGAGCTTCATCACTTAAAGGAGAAGGCACTGGGGCTGCCTTGACAACAGGAGGTATCTGACTAGCAGTGGTGTAACATGGGGCACCCGATTGCCCCGGGTGCAAAATTTGTTTGTGGCCCAAAATGTCAACACCCATTGCTGCCGTCGCTGGGCTCTGTTGAAAACAGCATCTCCGTGCAAACCAGGAAGTGACTTCTCCAGACAACAGAACAATTCTCTTTTTCTTAGCTCTGTGGCTGTGATCTCCTGGGTGACACAGACGCCTTAGGCAGTTGTATATGCATGTGCACTCTTTCCGTTCCCCTCCCTCCCACCCTGCCTCCATGCAGCCCTGGGAGTTGGCAACCCACGCTATGCTACTGCTGACTAGTCCAACATCACAGGGGCAGAACTCTCCTCTGTCAAGCTCTTTGGTCCCTCCCCTGGATCCTGCTCTCCACTTCCTAAGCCACTGGACCGCCTCACCGGATTCAGGCACTGCTCGGGATCCCGATTCCATCTCCCACATCCCGCTATGATCCTCCCCAGGATCGATCAGCTCCAACTCCCTTGTGCTCCTCCAGTCCTGCTCTGGATCTGACCATCCCCTCCATGGCATCTCCACAGGGCTGGTGACACAGACCCGTAGCAGGAAGTCTAGAGACTTCTGTCTGTCCTCCTTTCTCCGCAAGTAACACAGTGCTGCTAGCAGCAGCCTTTCAGTTGAAATAAGCAGCTACCTCTTCTCTCGTCTCCGTGGTGTGTGCTTGCCTGAACTCCACTACCTTAGTAGACTGAAACTGACAAAACTCTGAGTATCACATATCTCTCTCAGTCATCTTGAACAGATCTTGTTAGTGCAGATTAGAACTTGTTAAAGATTAATTCTTAAAGCATACTCAAGCTTTCTTTTCCAACAAAGGAAACATCAATTATAGGCTCACACATAAACTTTGCCCCTTCCTTGAATACTTGCTGCCCTTTATAAATCTTAGATTTCTTCCCCTTGAGTGTGTTCAAAGGAGAGATTTCATTGCCTCCAGGGGTTGTTAAACTGATTGCAATACCACGTATTTAGAGCAGTTCAGTGGGAATTAGGCTGGTTCAGCGCTGTCAGACCTAGAATATAGCTGTCAAATAGCATTACAAGTAAAACACCCTTGATGAGAAATAATGACCAAACGTCAATCTGTTATTCACTGGCGGCACTATAGGCTTGGCCGGCCAATGAAAAATGCAATATTTCTGCCCATTATGGCAGCCATGCTTTTTAAAGATGGTGTGGCTCAGATTGCATCATTGCTTCTATTCAGCTTGTGGGGTTGTTTTTTAGGCGTTATATAACACAATCCGAAGCTCACTGTCAAGAAGAAGAAGAAGAAGAAGAAGAAGAAGAAGAAGAAGAAGAAGAAGAGGAAGAAAGACTTTAAGCTGCCGTTCTATGGCCCATTTATCTTTAAGGAAAAATAAAACCAGGGAAGAAAATTCAGAAATAGGAAGCACACATTTAGCAGGATGCTTTCTAGCTGAATAGATGTCAGCTCAGAAACTGGCAACATTACCGCAGAGTCCACTTCCTTCTGATGTTTTTCGTTCAAGGCATTGCATCTGAGCATAAAAAACCAAGGTTGCAATCCTATGCGGTCTTACTTCCGATTTCCACTGAACTCAGCAGGACCCGCTTTTGATTAAACACACAAAGGATCAGTCACCAATGACTTTTCAAAAGGCCACCGGACGCTCTAAATATGCAAGCCGTGCATTACATTAATCTATCTTTGAACATCCACATGCTAATATTAACGAATATCAGCGAATAGATGAGCATATTTGAGCAAAGTAAACTACAAATGCGTACTATTCTTTCTATTAGCATTGATCACAGATGTTCTAAACGACTCCACAGACCCATTCGCTGGCACAAGAGGAGAATCAAAGTCACTTGAGGAAAAGAAGGCTCCTTCGTTATGCAGGGATCCTGCAATGAGAGTTGCCTACTGAGACACGCAAAACATCCCCAAAAATAAGTGGAACAAGGCAGCTCCTATTCCTGGCAACTGAATCATATATATAAATACGATATACGTATTTACCCATGAGCCAACGTTGTCTCGGGAGTAAATGAATCATTTACAAATACTCAGGAAGATTAGCAAAAAAGACGTGGGGATAGCAGTCTGATTGTCATTGTACCCACTAGGGATTCCTGTTGACTACCATGAAAGCCAGTGGCACGTATCGGAAGCCAAATGGGATTTGGTGCATTTAAAACCACATTAATTGGATGATACGGGAACAGGGAATGAATGAATATATATAGAGAGAGAGGGGGGGGGAGATGAAATATGCTCAGAAAGATAGATGCAAAACAAAGTTCAGCTTTTGTAAGAAATCAATCCTTTCATGTGGCAACTCTTACACTGGGGAAACCTAGCCTGAAGGGTGGGGTATAAATATATTATTATTATTATTATTATTATTATTATTATTATTATTACTGCTACTACTACTACTTTGGAACTCGCTGCCTATTGACATCAGGCAGGCACCTTCACTATACTTTTTTAGCGCCTACTGAAAACATTTTCGTTCAGACAAGTCTATGCAGATACGTGGAATGTTAACGTGTTTTTAAAGATGTTCTTAGATTCTTTTAATGTATCAAACGGTCCGACTCATTTTCTTTTTGTATGAACAAGTAAAAAGGAGGTTTCCCGGCCCGCTCACAGGTCCTTATAATATCAGTGGAAACAGTTGGTCCTGGAGAACATTAACCACTTTCAATTTCAATTTTAAACTAAGGATTGTCATTTGTTCAGTTTTAATTTTAAGTTATTTGAATTAATTTTGGGATGCATTTTAATCGATTGCTTGTTTTTATGCATATTGTATTACTTATATGATGTTGGCCGCTCTGAGCCCGGCTCCAGCTGGGGAGGGCAGGGTACAAATAAAAAAATATTTATTATTTTTTATTATTTAACTTTTTGCTGATAATTTTACCATTTTATTTCTTTTTGTTTAACAGGTTTGTTCTTTTTAAAAGGTTTGTTTTTTTTAATAAAAAAAATCAAGTGAGATATGCATTAGTTGAAATAAATAGAAATAAATGAAATCTCAGGGGCTACTAATCCTGGCGGCTCTGAATTGCCTCCAGGATCAAAGAGGGAGTGCTGCGACTGGATAGCTCAGTTGGTTAGAGCATAGTGCTGATAACACCAAGGTTGCAGGTTCGATCCCCATATGGCACAGCTGCATATTCCTGCATTGCAGAGTCCCTTCCAAGTCCACGATTCTATGATTCTATGAATAGTAGTTAGTGGGAAACATGGGCTCTAGGAGAAGGCTATTGCCCTGGTATGCACTCCAGCTGGCCTCCACAGGAAACACGATCCTAGATTAGATGAACATTTGATGTGATTCAGCGGGACTTCTTATCGTAGGAAGCTGGTAGCACAGCCCTAACTAGGGTGGAATCTAAAGGTAAAGGACCATGAGGTCCAGTCGTGACCGACTCTGGGGTTGCTGCGCTCATCTTGTTTTATTGGCTGAGGTAGCCGGCGTACAGCTTCCGGGTCATGTGGCCAGCATGACTAAGCCGCTTCTGGCGAACCAGAGCAGAGCACAGAAACACCTTTTACCTTCCTGCCGGAGCGGTACCTATTTAACTGCTAGGTTGGCAGGAGCAGGGACTGAGCAACAGGAGCTCACCCCATCGCGGGGATTCGAACCGCCAACCTTCTGATTGGCAAGTCCTAGGCTCTGTGGTTTAACTCACAGCGCCACCTGCGTCCCTAGGGTGGAATCTACACACATATTAAAAAACATTCTGAAAATGCTTTTTTTTAGCGTTTTTTAAAAATGCATTGAATTTTCCATAAGGCTCACTTTCGCCATTTAGCATCGCATTGTATATTGCACCTAAAACACACTTTAAACGTTTTATTTGCAGCTGAATAGCTGAGTCCCTAGGACAGTTGACAGGTTAACTCAGAAATCATGTGTAAATGAAGAAGCAGGATTTATCTTCCAATGAGCAGTAAGCAAAGTAACCTTTGTGAAATTTAGGAGGGAAGAGAGAATTTTGGCTGTTTCCAGTGTACCTTATATTCAGAGGTCCTCTGCTTGAGCTGAAAGCCTATATCTCGGGTGGCCAATATGGTGTCCTCTCGATGATGCTGGTCAGAGATGATGGGAGTTGTAGTCTAGCAGCATCTGGAGGGCCCCACACTTCCCATCCCTGACCTATGAATGCCTCCTGAACTTGCTTACTTAGTTTGTTTACTTTACCCAGTAAAAGCCATTGGCAGGGAGTCATTGATAACTAAACCGCTGGTCAGTGGATGCCATTGACAACCAAGCTGTGTGAAACCACTTTGCTTGCACCTCCCTGCTGTTAAGTATAGCCATTTCATTCACTGAAATTGTAAATGTTTAAATTTGATTGGTTGGTAGCTGAATTCCAAAGTTCTCTAGCCATGTGATTGGCTAACATTGGTCACGTGGGAGGTATCTAGTGACTGAGAGACTCCGTTTTTGTCAGACAACATGGCGGTGTTTTAGAATCCACTGTGAACACTGCTACGTTGAATAGAGTGTTGGAGTGCTTCTTCTCTGCTTGAAGAAAGAGAGTAAAGATGCAGGAGAAGGTAAAAGTGGAAATCTCTCCTAGGAGCTGCAAGGCATGGCCTAACTGAGATACAGAAGGCTCTGGAAAAAGAGGGGAACACAGTTGTTTGGAAGTTAGAAGAAGAGACTTTAAACCCAAGCATGTGACTGTAAATATTATGTTTTAATTCACCTATAAGTTTCTGCAAGTTAAGTTTTGGAATGTTAAATTCTGGAGATTGATTTAATTTCCAAAGAAGAGTGTCAGTCATATATACGGTTTGAGCTTCTTTGATGCGTTTTCGCTATTCTTACTTCAACACCCATCATGGGGGGTTTCATTTATTGGCTGCACACTAGCTCTGCACCCAAAGTGATAAAATTGCACGCCAACTTTAAAATTCCAGGGTTCATCGCTCAATTCCCCTCTGCCTACAAAGAGACTGTGTGCACTTCATCAGCTAGGTCGTTCTTTTTTCTCAATTTGGATGGAAGCTGCTTTGGGTGGGGCAAGTATTAAAATGTAGTACTTCGTAAGAAATGACAGGATAGATACGGATCATGGCTAGCAGTTGTATGCTGGATGCAGAATACACAGAAGCCAGAGAAAAAAATTCACATTTCCTTCAAAGGAAGGAGTATGGCAGTTTGGCAATAATGCAGGCAGCTTAAATAACAAAGTACTATAAGAACACAGAAAGCTGCCATATACCAAATCAAACCCCTAGTCCATCAGCTCTCTTCTAGCAATACCTGGAGAAAGTGGGATTTCAACCTGGGACTTTCTGCATGCAAGACGTATGTTCTAGCACTAAGCCACAACCCTTCCCCGACTGCTTAGTTAGCAAAATAACTCAGCTGACAACTCAGCTACATTGGCAAAGGAAAAAAACATTTTATATGTGTTGTATTTGCAGTATAACACTGTGACACCAGATGGCGCTGTGGAGTTCCGTTTTTTGCCTACCTGATTTCTCATACAAAGTTTAAAAGGTAAAGGGACCCCTGACCATTAGGTCTAGTAGTGACCGACTCTGGGGTTGCAGCGCTCATCTCGCTTTATTGGCCGAGGGATACATGGCATACAGCTTCCGGGTCATGTGGCCAGCATGACTAAGCCGCTTCTGGTGAAACAGAGCAGTGCAGGGAAATGCCATTTACCTTCCCGCTGGAGTGGTACCTATTTATCTACTTGCACTTTGACGTGCTTTCGAACTGCTAGGTTGGCAGGAGCTGGGACCGAGCAACTGGAGCTCAACCCGTCGCGGGGATTCGAACCGCCAACCTTCTGATCAGCAAGTCCTAGGCTCTGTGGTTTAACCCACAGCGCCACCCGCGTCCCCATACAATGTTTACAACACGTTTAACTGGAACGCTTATTCGATGTGTCTAGATCCAGCCTGAATCTTGCATTTAATGAAGCAAACTCTACTTTGCTTTAACATTCATTGTTAATGGCTAGGGTACTGCAAAGGATATTCCCTTTTGGGTTAAATCGTAAAAATGAGACTTAAGTTTTTGTTTCTATTGTGTGTGGTTCCCCCCGCCCCTTAATTTTCTTTGGCGTGTATCAGATCTTCCTGTGTGGGATGCTTACCATGCAGACACGTAACAATGCTGTAGGCGGTTTTTTTATTTTATTTCATTTAGGTTTGGTGCATTTATTTCAGAAAGAGGTTTCAGATTAAGCACGGGGGTGGGAAGGAGGGAGAGAGAGAGAGTTCGGCCACTGAATAATATGAATAATTTCACACTGCTAGGAAAGTAACGTTGAGATGCGGTATATATCCGAAAATCAATCCTCTGCCGGAGGCGAGACTTTGTCCTTTCATTTTAAAGGATGCTGGAGGTAGAAAGACATCCAGAATCGTTTTGTGAAATTGCGTCCAATCCACCAAGCGCTGTTGTGGTAAGAGGCCCATTCGGTTCAATGCCGGCTGTTGCACAGTTCTGGCTGACAGGCCGCTCTGAAATGAATTTGGGATGCTCGGCTGTACAGGGCTTCAAAATATGGCCCTCACAATTTCCGCTTTGTGAGCGTAACCCTGTACATGCCTGCTCAGGAGTAAGACCCACAGAGTTCGAAGTGAATCCCTCCCAGGTAAGTGTTTGCGGCCTATCTCCATTAATGCAGCCATGATACATGACTAACATCTTGATTTTATTTTATTTTTGCAAAATGCTAAATTATCTTCGTGGGCGTTTTGAACAGGTGACGCCTAACTTGTTTCAGAAAACTCTTTCCCTATATTTATACCTGCTTGGCTTCCGCCTTCGAAATGTTTTCACAAGCGTTCTCTCGGCTGAAGCTTCCCTCTTGGTGAATTTTTAAGTCGGTAAATAAAAGAGCGCATCACTTTTCAGTCGTGACACAGCTTTGCTGAGCTAAAATATAAAGCCAGTTTCTTAATTGAACCAAAGGGGGATTGTTGTTGTTTTTTAATGGGGCTTTGCTGCCCTCTGCCGATCAGTTTGAGAAAAACATTTCGAGAGTGGATCTTTGACTAACTTAGGCCACATCCGCAAGGTTCATTCAGAGTACATAGCACATAGCTGACTTCCAAAGAATCTTGGGAAGCGTAATTTGCTGGGAAATGTAGTCTGTGAGGGTAAACCACAGTTCCCAGCATTCTGTGTGTGAAGCAAAGGCTGTTAAAGTGGTTTAAATGTGACCTGGGGCAACTTCTCTTAGGTATTGGTAGGAAGGTGCAAGGTCTCTTGGGTGCAACATAAGACGTATGTAAAAAGGATAGATTTGCAGAGCTTTGGTTTGGTTGTATTACGCAAGTCAGTAAGGAAGAGCACGTTCTGTCTTCTCCCCTATTCCTATCCATGGATCTGGCCAATTCAATAATATATGATATTACTCCTCTTTAAGATTCATCCCTCCCATAACTGTAGCAGAACCCCCACCAAGTGTCCCTATTTTCCAGGGACAGTCTCATATTTACAGAAGCCAGCCCAGTTTCTGATTTCATCCTGAAATGCCCCACTTTTCCTTAGGACGTCCCTCTTTTCATCGGAAAAATGTTGGAGGTAGGAGATTCCTAATTTTCACAGGAGAAAGGTTGGAGTTATCTGACCCCCTGAGCCAAATAGATAAGTTAACTGTACAACCTAGAAACCATCTGAAGGCAGGACGTTTTTTAAATGTGTAAGGCAAGGCAAGTAATTTGCCCCCCCTAACCCGTGGATTTGCGTCCCCTAACCCTAACCCCCAGATGTTGTGCCAGGTGCGGCCGGCCCCCCCTGCACCCCCCACGCTACGCCACTGGAAGTAGCCCAGAGTGGCTGGGGCAACCCAATCAAATGGGCGGGGTATAAGTAGTAAAATTTTGATTATGGAATGGGACGTCCCAACTTTCACTGGAGAAATGTTGGAGGCTATGCTGTAGTGGGGTTCATTTTATTCTGTGTTTAAAAGTATACCCAGCCTTCTATTTTTATTGTACCAGCCTCATGCGTAATTTTGTTGCTGTTAGCCCAATGATGTAAGGTGCTTTTCTTGCTTAAAACAATATATAATTAAAAGGTAGTAAGCAGATGTGGGGTGGGGAGAGAGGTCTCTCCCTGAGACCCCGGAGTGCTTTTGGCCATCTGGAATCGGCAACTGGAATCAATTTGTCCCTGATCGCAAGGCAGCTTCACATGTTTGTTAAGCCTACCCCATTAATATGTGAGAGCACCTCCACAACACTTGAAAATATAACACAATCCACAATGCAACCTATTGGATACATCTCTAAAGTTTGGCAGGTCTTTCACCACAGAGAAGTGACTAAATGGCTGACCTGTTACATCTGGTTTGTGGAAGACTCCTGGGTGGTTTGAAAATAGCCACATGCTCCCCAATTCGACTTATACTATGCACTTAGCAGTTGAATTGTTACTATTTTGTACCACAAACATTGAAGTGCCAAGTAAGAAGAAGAAGAGTTTGGATTTGATATCGCGCTTTATCACTACCCGAAGGAGCCTCAAAGCGGCTAACCATCTCCTTTCCCTTCCTCCCCCACAACAAACACTCTGTGAGGTGAGTGGGGCTGAGAGACTTCAAAGAAGTGTGACTGGACCAAGGTCACCCAGCAGCTGAATGTGGAGGAGCGGAGACGCGAACCCGGTTCACAACATTACGAGTCCACTGCTCTTAACCACTACACCACACTGGCTCTCAAAGACTATTGTTAGCGGAGGAGACTGTGTCAGGCTTGAAGTTTAGTCCCTTGTCGGATTGCCCTGGATAAGAATTAATTGCAAATAAATAAATAAATATGGAAGTTGCTTTATCCCTCTTTGTAGGCCTTCACTGTACCAGAAAGGGGAACCAGACAGATAAAAGTTTCTGCAGGCAAATAACTTTTGTGGATTTCACCTCCTCTATGAATGTCGGTGACGAACACAGTGACATCCAGTGTCACTTGAGAAGACTTCCACTCAGGCAGCAAGCCTTCTCCTTCCGTTCCTCCTGAAGCCCACAACTGCTTCAGGTGGTCCCTCAGCCCCCCAGAGCAAATTCTGGGTGGAACACAGGTGCCCCAGGGGGAGGAGAGGAAGAGGAAGTCCACTGGTGGACAGAGACCCAGTTCTTATCACCACCACCCCTTAAAAACTATGTGAAAAAACTATAAAGGAAGCCAGGAGCAAACCCATCCCTCGCCTGCAAAGCTGCATCTTCACCTTCTAATGAAATTTATGGCGATGAAGGCTGCTCCACACATCAGGTGTACTCGTAAAATCTTCTCCGCCTGTAAACCTGATATGTGACGGCTTGCCAGAAACCTAGCATTGGGTACACCTTTCCAATGTTTTTACATTCCGTGGGAAATGGGTTGGGGGTGTAACATATTGAGCAGAACCGAGACTTGCTTCGGGTGTCGCATTTTACCTATACAGTGGTACCTCAGGTTAAGACCTTAATTCATTCCGGAGGTCCGTTCTTAACCTGAAACTGTTCTTAATCTGAAGCACCACTTTTGCTAATGGGGCCTCCTGCTGCCACTGCGCCACCGGAGCACAATTTCTGTTCTCATCCTGAAGCAAAGTTCTTAACCCAAGGTACTATTTCTGGGTTAGCGGAGTCCGTAACCTGAAGCTTCTGTAACCTGAAGTGTATGTAACCCAAGGTACCACTGTACAGTGGTACCTCAGGTTAAGAAATTAATTCATTCCGGAGGTCCGTTCTTAACCTGAAACTGTTCTTAACCTGAAGCACCACTTTAGCTAATGGGGCCTCCTGTGGCTGCCGTGCCGCCGGAGCACGATTTCTGTTCTCATCCTGAAGCAAAGTTCTTAACCCAAGGTACTATTTCTGGGTTAGCAGAGTCTGTAACCTGAAGCATCTGTAACCTGAAGCGTATGTAACCCGAGGTACCACTGTACAGATACTGTAATGGTGCGTGTTAAAAAAAACAACACATGCATACCTGGCAGCTAGTATGGTCTCTGGCAAAAGGGGACATCTTTGCCATTCAAGAAGACACAGTCCTGTCAGGAAAGGCCATGCATGAAATGGTGCTGAGCTGAAGGACGGACACAGCCTTCAAGATTCCAGTTGGCATCTGCCCCAATAAATTGGTTCAGAAATTTCAATCTTAAACACAGAACCAATTCTTGATGCTTCCTTCCTTGCCTGCCTGCCTGCCTGCCTTACTTTTGTGCGTCCTCAAGACTTTTTTTCAGCTGGAATTTGCTGGCACCTCTCAGGTGGGCACCATTGCCATTCTAAGAGAACAAGGGAGATGTTGATGGTGAGTTCTGGACTGGTACCTCTTTTTCTAGGAAAAATAGCACCGTGCGTCCTGAATCTTACAGAAAACAACCCAGATCCCAAGCTCTTCCTAAACTATGCTTAATAGCTACAGATCCTCAAAAAGCAAACTAAAAAGAAGTTCTGCAAATTGGATTAAAGTACATTTGTTTACTACAAGAAATAGAAAAACCTGGAGCGACACATGATACAACTAATGAGCCGCTTCTATTGAAACTGAAATCCTATTAACGCTAATCTAGAATTATTTAATCAGGCAACTGTTCTTTATGCACCTCCCTCGGGCAAGAAATAAAAATAATTTTCGTTATGCATGGGAAATGATTATTAACCTAGCTGGCACGTTGTTTGCACTCGCAGCCGGCAAGAAGAGCCAAGTGGATGGGAAGGGAGCAGACTTCCACTTGCAAAAGGAGCACTTAAAGGAACGTCTACCATTACCAGTCAACCTGTGCGCCACATTCGGCCAGGGGTGCCCTGTAACAGGGCATTCTCAGGAGCAGCACCTCACTTCTAGAAGGCTCTCCCTGTTGACATCCTGTTTGTCCCCACATTGAAACCAAGGCTGAAGAGCAAGAATCCTGGTGGCTAAGTATTGGAAAGGGAATCAGTTACCCACTAGGGGAGTGTGGCTATGTAAGCTTTCAGAATATTTAGAATTAGCCAAATTAACAGATATAAGAAGGCAATAACCAAAAAGTGAAGTGAAAAAGCAATGGGAGTGTCTAAATGAATACCTTAAAAGCCAAGGTTCGAGGACAGAAATCTGGCTGAGTCTGGAATAACCTTGTGAAGTGAAAGGATAAGATGCTAGGATAGAGATGATAAGGAAAACAGGAAGATACAGGTGCTGTGGGATTGGTGGAAGTCAATGTTTGTTTTTCTTTTTAGTGTTTATATTATTAACTTGTAAGAGATGGGTTTTCTTTTTTGTATGTTGGTTTTTGTGTTTTGCTATTTTTTCGATATTTTTTGTGTTGTTGTTGTTGTGTGGAAAATACTAATAAAATTTATTTAAAAAAACAAAAAACCAAGGCTGAAGTGTGTCCTGGATACTAACTGGATCTGGTTTTGGCTGAGCGGAACTCAGTATCTGTTGCTGTTGAATTTATTGTGATTTTACAGCTTTATATTTGTTTGGTCTGTGTTGTTAGGAACATAAGAAGATCCCTGCTGGATGAGGCCAATGGCCCATCTTGTCCAACGTCCTGCTCTCACAGTGGCCAACCAGATACAGTGGTGCCTCGCAAGACGAAAAGAATCCGTTCCGCAAGTCTTTTCGTCTTGCGGTTTTTTCGTCTTGCAAAGCAAGCCCATTGACGGATTAGCGCTATTAGCGCTATTGACATTTTAAGGGCTAAAACGGCTTTTTAAGGCTTAAGGGATTAGCGGTTTTGCTGCTAAAATGCTTTTAGCAGCTTAGCGATTCAGAAAAAGGGGTTTTGGAGCGGAAAACCCCCCGAAAATTTTCGTCAATTTTCGTCTTGCGAAGCAAGCCCATAGGGAAATTCGTCTTGCGAAGCGCCTCTGCAAACGGAAAACCCTTTCGTCTTGCGGGTTTTCCGTCTTGCGAGGCATTCGTCTTGCGGGGCACCACTGTACCTGTGAGAAACTCTCAAGCAGGATTCAAGCACAAGAACCCTGCTGTGGTTTCCAGCAACTGCTATTCAGAAGCATTGTTGCCCCCAACTGTGGATGTTAGTAGCCATCAATAGCCCTCTCCTCCATGAACCTGTCTGACCTGTGCTCCTGATTGACGGAAGGGCAGCATACAGTTGTACCTTGGAAGTCAAACACGTTGCCAGTTTTGGCTCTCGCAAACCCGGAAGTGACTGTTCCGGTTTGCGAACTATTTTTGGAAGCCGAAGTTCCGACGGGGCTTCCAATTGGCTGCAGGAGCTTCCTGCAACCAATTAGAAGCTGCGCTTTGGTTTCCAAACTTTTTGGAAGTTGGACGGACTTCTGGAACGGATTCCATTCGACTTCCAAGGCACAACTGTATAAAAATAATAAAACAATTTTCCTCTGTTTAAAAAAAGAAAACATTCACAGCTACTCCTTCTTATACAAGCAGAATATCTAAAGCAGGGGTGCCCAAACTTTTTTCAAAGAGGACCAGATTTGTGAAGTGAACATGTGTGAGGGCCAACCAAAATTGTTGAGCTCTTTTTAGGATTTTTAGTTGCTGAGCTTTTTTTAGGATTTTACCCCCAGGACATATACTGCCATGGGGGCCTGATTAAATTGACCGGCGGACCGGATTAGGCCCCCAAAACAGACTTTGGACATGCCTGATCTATTGGAATGGTTGCTTGGAGGAAGAAAAAACCAGATGATGATGATGAAGAGATGCAACGTGAGCAGAAGATACCACCTTCCTATCTGGAACCAATCCCCTTTTGAGAACAAACCTTTGGTTAAAGCTGCAGCAGAGATCCACAGAAGACAGATTAGATAGCCAGCTCCATTTGCACAATGTATATATTCAGAGCACTTCAGTGGGGAGCAAATAGGGGGTCCCCGAGGCAATTATGGGAAACTTGCTGCCCAAATTGCTTAACTTGAATACTAAAGACAGTCCCACGCGGAGGGAGAAAAGCAACAAAATACCTTTGAGGCGGCAGGATGAAAGACATAACTTGGGGGCCATTAAAGCATCTTGCACAGGCTACAGGCAGAGTCCTAGATTCTGGAAGCCAATTTTCTACCGAGGCAAAGAACTGGTACCTCCCCAAGTATATTCTGCCTACTTTCATATAAAGGCAAGTGCAAGAGTATTTAAATAAAGCTTCATATATTTCACCGGGGGGGAAATATAAGGCTACTCAAAAGAAAATAAAAAAGCAACCTTTTCTCTCTTTTTGTGAGAAATGAATAGCTTCTGAAACAGCAATGCACTTATTTTATCACCATTTTAGTAAAGCTCTAATGTGATGAAATGGTTATAGGGTATTTATGTTTCTGTTGGGAAAATCTGCCACTGATGAACAGTATTGCTTGCGTACATAGCCTGGCTGAATTCATGTATCCAGCAATAGGAGGCTGCATGTGCCGTTTCAGATGCTGGATTAAGGAGATGTGAAGTTGGCAGCATCGGTTTTGACACTGAACTCAGTGAGACTTCCTTCACACAAGGAGCACCCCCCCCCCATGAACATGAGGTGCATTAAATCAAAAGTTCAGGCAAAGAAGACATTCCATCGTGCAGCTCTTCTGCTGGGTAAAAGGTAAAGGTACCCCTGCCCATACAGGCCAGTCTTGACAGACTCTAGGGTTGTGCGCCCATCTCTCTCAAGAGGCCGGGGGCCAGCGCTGTCCGGAGACACTTCCGGGTCACGTGGCCAGCGTGACAAAGCCGCATCTGGTGAGCCAGCGCAGCACACGGAAACGCCGTTTACCTTCCCGCTAGTAAGCGGTCCCTATTTATCTACTTGCACCCGGGAGTGCTTTCGAACTGCTAGGTTGGCAGGCGCTGGGACCGAACGACGGGAGCGCACCCCGCCGCGGGGATTCGAACCGCCGACCTTTCGATCGGCAAGTCCTAGGCACTGAGGCTTTTACCCACAGCGCCACCCGCGTCCCTCTTCTGCTGGGTACCTTATTCAAATAGTTATTTTATTAATCTTAAGCAAACCCTTTTTAAAGTGCAATTCTTCTTAGTCGAACTGCTGCCAAGCCCAACTTTTAAACGCACTTCATTTAGAAACCTGGTCTCTGAAACAGGAATTTATGCTTTGCAATCGTGACAGCATTCCCAACCAACATCCATCCGGTATGGAAAGGACTTAGCTGGAGAATACAAATAGGAAGCATTGGATAATTACGTCTTGGGGATTGCATCCTTCTCTGAGCTTCATCATTTAAACTGACACGGAGGCTCGCGATTGGTCATTCCCAACACCCCGCAGGGGCTGTCTGGAATTACAGATCAGGGACCTTATTGTCGTACCCCAGCTGCTGCACAAAGCCGCTCGAAGAAAGGAGATTTACGAGCATTTCAGCAGCACTGAACCAGGGCTAGAGAAGCTGTACAACTGGGAGTACGGTGACTCTAAATCTACAGGCATTATGCAAAAAGAAAACGCAGACTTCAGTGCCAAGGGAGTCCCTGTAGGAGCAAGAGGACATTTTTGCAAAATCTCTAAAGAATAAATTTAACAGTTATTAGAGAACAACACCCTGTTATTGCAGTTGCTGAACTTTACATCACAAGGGAAGATGCAAGGGATTTTCAGGAAGACATCTGTCATTTAAGAGTGACAATGACCTCAGCACAGACAGGCAATCAAAAAACCCCTAGGGCTGAAAACGTATTAACCCCTTCGTGGAAGCTAGGACAAAAACTCCAGCGCACAAAGGCTTCCTAAAGTTCCCGGTGTAACACACCGCATCAAGGCGCACAGCATCGCAATGTCAAGAAGGAATGGTAATTTAAATGAAACCCAGCATCGACATCTGGGTTGGTATTGCAACTCATTTCCAATTTCTGCTTTTAACCAGTTTGGGTATGGCAAATTTCTGTTAACTACGGAAGTTAGCCTGATATATTTATAAGCTCTATTCCACAGTATTATTACGATAAGACAGAAGAGGAACACTTGTGGCTTCTAGCTATGGCCAGACATCAACTCCTGTGGTAGGAAGCTGAGTTATGTTGGGCCACGGGTCCATCATTGTCTTCACTTGGGTTGAGAACTGTGTGGCCCTCCACCATCTCTGATAAATGTTCCCCATTCCTGGTCTACTCCGACTCTCCAAAATTTCAGACAGCACTGTCCTCCAGTCCCACGAGATGCCGGGAATCAGAACTGAAGTCGTCTCCTTCTTCTGAGCTACAATGCTTCCCCAAAGACAATGCTGGCTGGGACAAATGATCATTACCCAAAGATATTCTGGAGAGCCCAGAGTTCATACCTCTGTGGTAAGGACCAACAAACAAGCTAGGTAAAGGTAAAGGTACCCCTGCCCGTACGGGCCAGTCTTGACAGACTCTAGGGTTGTGCGCCCATCTCACTCAAAGAGGCCGGGGGCCAGCGCTGTCCGAAGACACTTCCGGGTCACGTGGCCAGCGTGACATCGCTGCTCTGGCAAGCCAGAGCCGCACACGGAAACGCCGTTTACCTTCCCGCTAGTAAGCGGTCCCTATTTATCTACTTGCACCCGAGAGTGCTTTCAAACTGCTAGGTTGGCAGGCGCTGGGACCGAACAACAGGAGCGCACCCCACCACGGGGATTCGAACCGCCGACCTTTCGATCAGCAAGTCCTAGGCGCTGAGGCTTTAACCTTTAAAACTAGTGGAGACAAACAGGTTAGCACAAGGTAAAATAGTGCCCATACACCAAGCAGTGAACCTAATTCCGCCTGTGGGGTCTTTCACTTTAATAGGGAGGTGGGAGAATTCAAGGGTCTGGGGGAAACTGTTAGGTTTTGACCAAGGGAAGACTGGTTTTTCATAAGGTAAGTGCGTAGTCCATTGTAGATAGTCTGAAGGACGTCTCGAGGATGGGGGCTGCCACCTTTCAGAAATATACAAGACAAACAATGGAAAGCAAAGCAAAATTTTGTTTGGCCTTTGTAGCAACATGTTAGCAACAGCTTTCTAGGTGGAGCAGAGCCACTAGGCTGCTTTCCAACAGCATTCATACAGCACAGATCAACAGGGCCTTCTCAGTGTCTGCTCCCTCCCTATAAAAAGTTAAGACTGGCTCCCTCTTTGTTGTTCTTCTGCCAGCAGGTGAAGACCACCTTGTTTCAACAGACTTTTGTGAACTGACTGCTTTTAATAAGTGGGCTGGTGCTATGCTGCCTTTGTTGTGCTTATCTGTACATTTTTAATATATAGTTTTAATTCTACTAATGTTTAACTGTTTTCAATTATTGTTTCCCTGCCCCAATGCTTAAAACAACAAAACACTAAGATTTCTAAAATGTTTTATTGCTACAAACATACATCTTTATCACAAAAAGACTACAAGATATATTGTAACATGTATTTTACAATGAGTGATGCAGTCCAAAAGACGGCCACACTCACAACATAATTCTTAAAGTTTATGCATTCTAAAACAAAGTAGCTGTAGCATTCACTTGAAATACCTTTGTGCTGAAATGATTAAACGGTCTAGTTCCTTTATTTCCGATTCTCAACACCAAGAGAGGAAAACATTAAGAACACATACACCATACAATGTTTAATCGAATCTAACAGCCGCCGGCTTACTATTAAAGCTAAACTAAAAAGAGCTTTGTCTTCATTTTAAGCAAAGGTAAAAACAAAGTAACAAACACATTTTCAATTTAAATGGAATGCATGCATAGCGTAGGGATGGTAAAAAGCCTTATTTCTAACTACTATAAATTTTACACTTAGCCACGGAAACAATAAAAATAAAGCGGCATTTTCCTCTACTTGTGCACATTTCACGCATTTAAGCATCCTCTGTTTGGTCAAGAGTGAAGTCGGTTTGTTCTGCAGTCTCGGCTTCCTCTTCTTCCTCGGCTTCTGCTTCCTCTTCCTCCTCCTCCACAGGTTCGTCTGCCTTGTCTTCTTCCGCTTGCTGCTCAGGAGTTTGATCAGTAACTTCAAATGGATTTTCACCCTAGCAAGAACATTGATAAATATTAGCAACACTGGGCAAAGCATGTTGGGTGAAGAACGCAGTGGAAGATGCAAGGATAAAACCGGATACACAATTCCCATGGCATGCTTAGAAGGCATCTTTAAATAATGAGTGTTACGAAACTGCTGCAAATATAAATAAGTAAAACGATAGCCTGCATTTAAAATGTACGTGCAGGAACAAGCAGGATTAATTGTTTTTTGGTCACATATTCTACAAAGTTCAATAAAATCACAATCGGGGAGGGGGAGGACCAGACAGGTAACACACTAACCCCAAAATCTTATGATTTCTGGGAAGGCATCTCAGAGAACAAAGGAAGCATTAGATCTCTCTCTGAGGATAGAGACCTCTGTTCGATCTCATCACGGTGATCCAATGTTGGATGCTTCTTTCCAATGCCATGTAAATTTATTCAGCTGTTGACCAACTCTGGTGTCAGTCAGGGTGAAAAGCGGGCATGCTATTGATAAGACTGGAAGCGTGCCAGGGACAAGCATGGATCTGAAGGATCCAGCCTTCCCAGTACCTGACATACCTACAAACCAGGGAGAAAACCTAATGTAGTGAATTTCCCTACTATTGGGAACAGTGGAAGGGAAATAATTTGGGGCTGGGGGAATCAGAGGTCAGACAGAGGAATGCTGTCATGCGCTTACTTCAGCTCTGCTGGTGAAAGCCAGGCAGGGATATGAGTAAGGTGGATAATCTGCCTTCAGTTGCTATTCCTTCCCTGTCCACCTCTACAATGCCATTTCTAGCTGCCCAGTGATTAAATGGAATACATATAGGGAATCCCTACCCACAGATGTGCATGTCATTTCCAACCTACAAGTTTTACTGTTTACCTATTTATTTCAAACGACATCTTTTCCTAAAAGAGATCTTTTAATGTCGCAAAAGATGCAAGCGTTATAAGTATTACTAGTCTTCTGTTGTACTACTCAGTAACATTTAAGCAAAGTGACCTGTGCATTTTAAAATTGTATGTTCCATTATGGTAGTTTTCCTTCTATGTATTTTATTTCTTGATTATGCAAGCTGCTTTGTGACGGCCGTGCCCTGAAAGATGCCTACAAATAACAAGAGGCCAGAAACTAGACAAAGAAAGACTGCTTTTTGGTTTTCCTCCAACAACCAATCAACAGGGCTTTACAGTAGGCACTGATTAGTCTTTCTTCCAAGAGGGGAGGTTTGCCTGCCCCTGCCTGGCCCTCTGGACAATGGACTTGGAATCCAAACTGCTCCTACCAATTAATCTACAGTCGCAAACTCAAACCACATTAGGCTGCTGAGGTTTTCATGACTTGATAGCCAGACGTTCCATTTTCTTCCATTTAGACCAAATTATGTCTTAAGGCAATGGAAGGCAATTAATACTGAGTACTACTCAAGCTGAAATTCATGTTTCTACTTAAGAGCTGCAACTTTTAATTGATCAGAAATATTTCAATTTATTAAAAACACCCTCTTATCAAACAGATTTTTAAGAAGTAGTAACAAGTAAAAAACTTCAAATGACAACCACTATCTTAATCCTTTCTACCTCACAAAGGAGTACTATTTCTAAGGTATGCTGTGCATTATTACACAAATAAAGTTTCTTGCACTGGAAATATTTTAGTACACAAATATTTGCCATTTTAATTGATCAACAGACAAGCCCTTCTGATCAATCAATTATTTTTTATTTATTCTGATTGCAGCTGTTTTATATACTGATGTGAAGTGCGGCTACCCAACTAAAAATATAGGATTACTTCACTTATAAATGATCAAATCGAGAAATCATGCAGGAGCCGATCTTAAGCATTCTTTATCTGCCGCTAAAAAGTTAGGTCATACTGCAAGCTTACCTTGACATAGCGCTCATATCGTGCCTTCACAATTGGGTTATTCAATATGCTGGTAGCAGTTAGTACACTCTCTCTTTTAATTTGCTCTTTGTAAGTCTGTAAACAAGATTATACTGTAAAAACAAGCACTAGAAACCTATTCCAAAGAGACATCCCATTCCCATTATAACAAAAGCAATATTAGCCAGACATATGAACTGGTTATTGAAGAGAAAAGTAAAAGTAAAATATTCAGGAAAAAAGTTGAATTACTGTTAAGAGTGCTATGTACCAACTAAACAACTGGCTTTAGTACAATCATAAAAGGATATAGTTTAGGACTATCTAGCACATTCTAGAAGCAGGCACTCTGTGGTTTTACATTTATTATGGATCATTAAACAAGAATCTGCAATGATCTTCAAGCCCTACTGGTTCTGATCAACTGCAGAACAGGATTTTGATTTAAGTATGAATCAGTTTTGTCTGCATTAATTTTTATGATATACAAGCACATACTATTTGAGGCCTATTGTCAACACCTGGAAATAAAGTTGGCTTCATAAAGTGTTGAAGCAGTTCCCGTGTTTTTAAAACATGCTAGCAACACCCTTAATCTCATCAAAATAATGTATGGCTTGCCAAGTGACCACATCCAAACACTTATTCAATCACTAAATTTAAGCTGTATACAAAATAGGACATGAATTACTTCACTGGTTATCTATTAATAGCACTGATTTCTCAAGGGGGGAAATGATGAGAACATAAAATTCTATCCATCTTCCAGTCAACCACAGGAGACCAAATGATAAGAGCAAGCTATAAATGGAAAACTAACAAGGTAGCAGAAGAGGAGGCAACAGTGTTAGAAACTGGGATAAAAAACCTGAGAGCCAAATGACTTCTGGGACCTGGGTTGTGGGAATCAAAACAGAATGCTGTTGGCATATACCGTATTTTTTGCTCTATAAGACTCACTTTTTCCGTCCTAAAAAGTAAGAGGAAATGTGTGTGCGTCTTATGGAGCGAATGTAGGCTGCGCAGCTATCCCAGAAGCCAGAACAGCAAGAGAGATTGCTGCTTTCACTGCACAGCGATCCCTCTTGCTGTTCTGGCTTCTGAGATTCAGAATATTTTTTTTCTTATTTTCCTCCTCAAAAACTAGGTGCGTCTTGTGGTCTTGTGTGTCTTATAGAGCGAAAAATACGGTACTTCAAGGCTTCAAAGCACACACATTTCAGTAATCGTTGAGTGTCAGCCAGGTGCAAAAAATGGCACCCAGACTCTTGGAGGTGCTCGCAAATGGAGAATCTTTAGGTGCAAAATGTGCCAGGCGCCCTGCTAATTTCGAACAGTGGGAGGCAAGGTCATTTTTGTCCAATACCCTTCCCCAGCCCCCCCTCCCCCAGTGCCACTATCCACTCTGTTCTGGAGTAACCTCCAACTCTCTAGAATGGATCTGTTGAGAATACTGGGACAGCTTGAGGGGGCAGATGGAGAGAAGAAGAGAGGAAGAGAGGAAGAGAGGAAGGAAGGAAGGAAGGAAAATTGGTGGAAGAAACCCATCCCCATTATTGGATGCTTCTCCAACGCATTTCTGTGACAGCAAAGGCACCAACTGGATTAAGGCTATTATCATTTTTTAAACTTGTTTTTATACTGGGGAGTAACCTGTATATTTAGATTTTGGTTTTCAATGGACTTTCAATAATGTGAAAAAATTCTTATTTTCCTAAAAATATCAAGACAATTCCTTATTACGCCAAAGAGGAAAAATATCAGTGTTTACTTTCCTGTCAGTGTTTCAACATAATTTTGGGGTAACCTCTCCTCCTCCTGTTCATAGGAGTCCATACATTATGAGCCACAAAGGCTTTATGATCCTATGTGTGCATGGTTGCTTCAGGTTACCTGCAGTACTGCTGAAAAAGTTTCACTGGAGTTTAGTACTCACCTATTTGGAAGCTAAATCTATACACGGGGAAAGCCAAGTAAGTGCAAAACTATGATTGGACTTCGTCCATCATAAGAGCAACTACAGAGGTGTCATTATTAACTGCAATGCTAACCATTTATTTGTGGCAGGATGGAGTTCTCTTTATTGCTTTTGGAATGGTCTGTCGTACTTTGTCTGTGTATGTCCAACTGTCTGCACAAATGAGCACTGAGCTTATGTTTTGCTTTCTACTCATTTTCAAATGATTCTAAGTGTAGAGAACCATAGAGTTAGGGGAAAACGATCTAATCAAAGTTGAAATTCAAGGAGGAGGATTGGCACTAAAGGTGATCTTAGCCTTTGTCAATATTCTGTATCCATCTACAGCTTAGTCCTAGCGAGCAAACCACTGGACCACTGATTAGATTGCGGGTGTGGCCAAGCAGAATCATCAGATTCCAAGTGAAATCTTCAGTTGGCCGGGAAAGCCAATCCCATAGTTTGTGATTGTGTGGCACCCACAGCCCCGGGGTAGTATGTAAACTTCACCACTACCCAGCCAGATCTTTCCCAACTGCGTTTAGATTTAATATAAGAACCAAATATATGCATCACATTAGGTACTCTCCCTTTCTTCTGCTAATTTACACGGGAGCTGGTATGTCTTAAACAGGATTGTTAAATTTTGTACTACTGTGTGGTGTAATCATGAACTGTTGCTGATACTAATGGCAAAGCAAACAAAGGGGGGAAAGCATGGGCTCAATGAAGCAACGGACCAAGACACACACTAGACCAGGCACCCCCAACCTGCGGCCCTCCAGATGTTTTGGTCTACAACTCCCATGATCCCTACCTAACAGGACCAGTGGTCAGGGATGATGGGAATTGTAGTCCAAAACATCTGGAAGACCGAAGGTTGGGGATGCCAGCACTAGACCATCTTTATTGCTTTAGTGGTCAATCAATAAGGTAAAAGGAAAACTCTACAGTCAAATTTTACCGTTTTTCCCTTTGCATGCTCAGGAGACTTTAAGTGCTGCTGAACAGAACTGTGTAGAGCAGGAACATAAACACTGCACGCAGAGCAGAGAACAGTCTCTACTTTCATCATGTGGTCATCAGCCGTGACACCTGGCAAAGAAACAAATATGTTAAGGGTAACAGATTATGCTAACAGAAAGACATGTAGTAAGGGTTAAGGGATCTGTGTGTGCATATCAAACAAAACCGATTTTGTAAACCATGAGACAAAGGGAGAAACAAGAATTTCTTTCAAATTTATCCCTGTTAATGATACTATCACATACAGAGGAGATTTACAAGTAGGCATCAAATATGGGAGTTTTGCAAATGCCTGGTGCAGTGACACAAAATTCTTCAACATTTACCACATTTCTCCTCCCAAAACCCAAAATTGATTGTTTTAAGTAACAATCACTTAGGTTTACAGAACCATTTGCCCTTGATAGTTAAATGGGAAGTCCCATTGAGTCCAATATCATTTTCAAAATGCATTTATTAAGTAAGATTCATAGGGCCTCTTGACAACAAACTCTTTAAGCGGTGTACGTAATGAAATTATCCATAAAATGCAGCCAAAATCTGCAAAACTATTAAAACACAAATATACATTAAATATAATTAATTATCAATAAATCAGAAATAAAATCAGTAGAATGAATAACTAAATAATACAAATACAGCTAACTTATACACCGTGGTAAAGGTAAAGGTAAAGGTACCCCTGCCCGTACGGGCCAGTCTTGACAGACTCTAGGGTTGTGCGCCCATCTCACTCAAAGAGGCCGGGGGCCAGCGCTGTCCGAAGACACTTCCGGGTCACGTGGCCAGCATGACAACGCTGCTCTGGCGAGCCAGAGCCGCACACGGAAATGCCGTTTACCTTCCCGCTAGTAAGCGTCCCTATTTATCTACTTGCACCCGAGAGTGCTTTCGAACTGCTAGGTTGGCAGACGCTGGGACCGAACAACAGGAGCGCACCCCGCCGCAGGGATTCGAACCGCCGCCCTTTCGATCGACAAGCCCTAGGTGCTGAGGCTTTAACCCACAGCGCCACCCGCGTCCCATACACCGTGGTAGCCTTGCTGGAATAAAAGTTTTTGGCAGGTGTCTAAAAACAGGCCATATCCCAGAGACCGGCACCCCCAAATTCTGAGTTGGTGACCAAATTTAGGAAATATGATTTGGCCTTGTTAACATAACAGTTCTAGACTGTGCCTACATGACAAATTTGCTATGCTGACACACAGCAGACGCTTTCATAGGCCACTTGCCTTCCATAACATCTTTTTCAGTCATCTGGGCAGCTTCCATTTGGCTAGTAGTCTGCTGCTTACGCATAGCGGTCTTCTTGAATTTATTCACCATACATTCCTGGGGGGGGGGGGGAGAGTATATCACTTTTAGGAAATCAAACATTATCTTCACTTGTTTTAAATTCACCTCCCACATACTGAAGCTACCAGACTCACTGGCCAGGATCCAAAATATTATGAAATTAGTTTGATGAGCCCAAAGAGGATGGGTGCTTTAGAGAGAGAGAGATCTTCTGAAAACAGAAGAGGCTTTCACCACTACCCCATTTGCAGTGTTGCAAACTGCTTTTGTAACTGAGTAGATTCAAAAGCATTTTGCAATCCGGCAAAGGGGTTCACCAGTGAAAGAAGAGATCTTGAGAATTCCCCTGAGCTAGCACTCATGCCTAAGCAAGCTCTTTTGATCCTGGTCACTGTGCTATTCTTGGTCAGTGCCATCCCTGCCATGCAGCAAGATGAAGCATTTATCCTGAGTGTATAAATGAAGGCACAAATTGGTATCTGAAAGGTGCAAGGTTATTTTAAAGTGCTGGTCCTAGCAGGAGGGGTGGGCTGTGTCATGCAACACACTCCATGTAGAAAAACAAGTAAGTATGTGTTAAAAACTCTTTATCATTATTTGTTTAGAAAAATGTATCACTTTACTTGTGGTGTTAGAAATACTGTTTCAATTTTCCCAGTTTAAGGTTATTGGCACAGTGAATCGTGTATTTCACAAGCCAATCCATAACTCCATTTAGACAACTTACATGTAGAAACTCCATCACAACCTTGTCGAATTTGGTTTGCTTCTGAATATGATCTAACGTTTCCTGGTGAACAGGACTTTCCAGATGAGCTTCAATGTCTTTTTCTTCAAATGTTCGAAACTTGCAGAATGAGCAGGTGAATGCCATTCTGGCAGAAGATAGAGACATGTTGCACAGAGAGATATAGAATTTGTTAAAATCCTGCCACTGCAACACTCAATTCATTTCATTAACAAATGTAATATATGGATAAAAACACAGAGATGGTTCCATCACAATAATCTAAGTCAGTTTGGAGTTTCCTTTGGACCCTTTAAGCATGTGATTCATACAAGGTGGCAACTGAAATAGAAATAAGTGAGAGTATTTTTCGCTCCATAAGACACACTTTTTTCCTCCTAGAAAGTAAGGCGAAATGTGTGTGTGTCTTATGGAGCAAATGGTGCTGCGCAAAGAAGGAGAGCGGCGCAGCGCCCCTTCAGCAAAGCGGGAGGAGAAATGGAGCCTCTTCCGTTTCTCCTCCCGCTTCGCTGAGGAGGCACTGAGCAGAGATGGAGAGATATTTTTTTCTTGTTTTCCTCCTCTAAAAACTAGGTGTGTCTTACAGAGCAAAAAATACAGTATCTTCTGAATAAGCATGCCTTGGGTTGAACGGCAAGGCCAGTATTTCACCCAGGATCTCGTGGCACCTTAAAAGATTGAAACAAATGTGTTGTGGCACAGGCTTTCATAGACCAGAGAGAAATTCAAATGAATCCTCATTCTGATGGGACTCTAGCCCACAAAAGATTCAGCCACAAGGCATTGGTCTTTAATGTGCAACAAGGCTCTTTGTTGCAGACACATGGTTACCCAGGCAGAGGTGGCAGAAAAGTAAAAGGCACACCTAGTTACACATTTTAATCACAGTACAATATAATAGAAATCCGCAGTATTAATCTAACAGGAGTGACTCAACAGTCCTAAAGTTACTGTACTCTAGAGAAAGAAATATGTTACCTCTCCTGTTTAAGCAGGTGATATTAGTCAAAACAGCAGCTACTTTTATACTTTCTGCTTGTTAACAGAACACACAGAGTCCAGTATTTCGAAGTTTATATAGAATCAAAGACCCTGGATGAATCCAACATAGTGCAAATGGGCATCCCAGTTCCGCAACAGACTTCTCCTCCCTCCTCAGCCCTCCATGAGCTCCCAAAATCTGCTCCACACATATGGGGGCATGTGGAGGGAGAAAAGGGACAGGAAGTCCCATTGAGCAAGTGGGTGGACATCATCTGATGTCGCTGCCAGACAGTGCTGAGCAAGTTTTACTTGTCAAACATTTAACCACAGCAATAAATCACAACAATTACCATTTTTATATAGCATTTCAAATGTTCCAAGTGCCACAACACATTTATTTCATGCACTATACCTCCATACTGAACATGGAAACTTGCAATGAGCTTATGACCATGGCAAAATTTGAACCAAGAACCTTTGGGCTTGCAGCTCACATTTAGCCACAATACCATCCCTGTATTGTTAAGTTTTTAATGTTTTATGTTTTATTATGTGGAAGCTGCCCAGAGTGGCTGCAGCAATGCAGTCAGATGGGCGGGGGTACAGATATAACAACAATAACAATAACAAACGGGTAACAAAACCAAATAAACCCATTACAACTTGTGAAGCTTTCCACTGAAACTAAGCACACACTCTTCACAAGAGGATTAAATGATAATTCGCTAGGAGATCCCTCAACATGGTGTGCAGGCATTCTGTCCTTACAATGAATAATTCTTTGGGTACTCCTGATAGTTCAGGAATAATGGCTTATCATGAAATACATTGCGTCTGCCCTTCCAGATACATGGAAATATAGCATACTGTCTATGTGGCATTGGGGAGCTCAGGCATAAGACACCATGGAGCAGGCAGAGCAAAGACAGAATAAGGGAGATGCTATTCCCACTTTGCACGCCTGTGAATTTTGGCTGGGGACAAATTCATGACATTTCCACCACAAACCTGTAACCATCACCATACTTTTCACTGTTCTTCTCCCTTCTACGCCTTTGCTTCTCTCTTCTTGCCTCAATACGACGTTTTTCTTCCTCTTCATTTTTCACCTCCGGCTTGACGCCTAAAAACAAATAAAGAGCTAAATAAATAATTGCGTTCTGGACTCCAACAAGAGGGAAATGTGAAGTCCAACTTACCCTACACCACTCCATCTCAACCACTACACTTATGGCGTCATTAAGGAGGAATAAAGTCACGCCACCTATGCCAATGGCATCTACCAGGGCTTAGTTAATTTAAAGCTAAAGGGAATATCCAAGCATTTCAGTGTAGGTTTGAGAATTAGCAAAAGATAAAGCCAACCTAACCTCATTGTGCCTAGATACTAAAGGCACTACTATGTAAGGGACCAGCAGATAACAGTAAACAGTTGTAGAGCCTACAATCAAGGAGATATCAAACTTAATGCTGCATAAAATTTATGCTGTTTTAAGCTAGATGCTTCCTGGTTTTATTGTGAAGACAGCTTATTGAATAGGGAAAACTATTATCTGAAAAGGAAAAGCATGCAGACTTCAAAATCCCAATAAAATGGAAGACTTTAACCCTAAACTACAACACAACATCGAGTACAGGTTGCATATTCAGAAAAGCAACTTCAAAATTTCGTTTCAAAGATGTTACGGATTCCATGCATTTATGGGGGGGGCAGGTTTTCAATTCACAGGCAAAATGGGGTTTTTGATGTCAATCTGGACATGATTTTCAAGCAGCCAAACAGCTGTTCTCTCCTTTGCATGTCTCTTTGAAAGAAACATCTGCCTTATTAAAAACAGGTACCAATGATGTCAATTTCTGACTGCTATTCACACCCAAGGTAGGAATAATAATCAGAACAGCCTACAATTACTTTTGGAGGTGATAAGCAAACAATGAAGTACTATTCCCCCAGTACATAGAGCAAGCACTCCACTCGCATTTTTACACATACACACAGAGAAATCCATTCCACCAAAGAAATCCCTAGGCCTCTCCAAAGCGCTCCATAGGGATGAACTTGCAATGTGGCACCTTACCTCAAAGGAAACGCAAGTGAGTCCTTGTTTAACTGCTGTATGAGCCATCTGACATTGGGTTCTGTAGAGAAAGTCTGCATCTTGTCTCTCAAGATCAGCAGACACCTTCTAAATCTCTAGATTTACTGAAGTCCAGAGGAATGGAGGCTCAAGTCCAGAAACCAACTCAAGACTCCTACTTTCCAGCATGATGCTTTATTTGAAGATTTAAGCGGAACAACTTGTAAATTTGCTAAGGTGCCATCAATATGAATCCAGATACAACACTACACTAGAATCTCAAAACAGGCTTCAGTGATAACCTGAAGATGGTTCAATTTTGGAGTAAAAAAAAAAGAAGATTCTGCTTCACCTTGTAATCATAGCAGCACAAACAAAACAGTGAACAGTATTTCAATGGAAAGCCTATTACACAGTATGAGATACACGCAAGGTTTTGAGACAAGAAACTCCATACAATTTGTAGCAAGTTCCCAGCATTCCTCATTTATCATACAGACCATATACAATAGCAAAGCACATCAGGGGGAAAAGAAGTTTAGGACAGAATGTCAGCCTCAATGTAGAATTTTCTTGCTTGTGGGTTTGAAGATATGGTTTAGCAACTGAAACATCTTTCTCCTAGAAATAGATAGTTTACCTGTTTTAATAAGCAGCATGTATAAACACAACCAATTTATGGTGAAGAACAGCTGGCAGTTGGTCTACTTTAAAATCAATACCATGAAATATTAAGTGACTACAAAGATAAGGATGATCAATACTAGAGCTCTAATTTTAAGTGATGGCATTAATGCTACAGGAAACAGAAAGTCAAATAAAGTGCTGTGTATACATGATCTGGATGTAGAAAAGAAAACGTTATCACAAGCAAGTAATGATACATTTGTCACAGTCAAGAGCCATGGAACTAAACATTCTCCGTTTTGAAGATGAAACACACAACTGCAGGAAATAACACATCATTAAGTACAGTTTTTCTTGAAAATGTAACCAGATGAAACTGTAGAAGCACTGTACCTTGAGTTACCTGATAAAATAAGCAGGCTTACCTTCAAATTCCTGACAGATGCCATCACAGGCATCCTGTGTAAAGTCTTCATCTGTAATTGCGCCACCTGCTTCAGCTTCATTACCCTAATGAAAGGTCAAAACGCACAAGTTTCCAGAGTAAACAGATGAGCAGACAAAACGTGGCACATTAATTCCAGAACGGGAAGAAAACATTCATTTCAATTCAATTAGCTGAAGTGATCAGCTTGAATTAAGAGGAATGAATTTAAAAAGTAAATTCTGGTTGTGTTTTTCTGGATGTTAAGTTGGTACAAGACCATTTTTACTGTGGTGATGAGTAAATTTGGTTGCATTGAACACTGCCTTTGGGCGAGTAGAGCAGGCATCCACTCATTCACACAACAGGACTTCACATTCCTCTTCTCCTTGCCCTCTAAAGATTTTGTTCTGAGTGGTGGGGGTGGGGCAAAGGGTGGAGGAGAGGAAGGTTAACTTCCACTATATGATAAAATATTGGACTCTGCTGACACTGATAATTTTAAATTCCACTTATTTGTCATTAACAATCCGTCAGTCAAACCATTTGAAGAGTTGCGCTATTACATAGCATAATGCATTTAAAACTGTAATTATCATTAGAATTGCACCCTTAGAGTTAAAGATACTTCCATTCATAAAATGGGCAGCTATCAGAAAGACAAGTAAAAAGTAAATTTGCCCCATCAGATCATGAATATTAGGCAGGATGCAAATGTCCTTGTCGCTGGCATGCTTGACTGATCAAAATTATTTTATCAGATTTGGAACATCTACTTTGCACATGGCGTGATAAAATATTCTCATCAACCAAGCATGTCAGCTACAAAAGCATTTGTATCTTGCTCAACATTCAGGATCTGATGGGACAAAATGCTTCCATTTTCCTGGCTTTTCTAATAGCTGCCCAACTCAGAAATGGAAGTCTCCTTATCCTTTAATCTTACCAACGTGTATTTCCACTTTCCTACTATTAAGTTTCCATTATTCAACCTTTGCTCTTTCAACTTTAGTAATGAGTTGCCCCAGCGATCTCAGGAGGATGTACGCTCCTATGAGACCATTCCCATATACAGCAAATTTCCTGGGGTTCCCTACATGGTGTCCATCATCAGAACTCAGAATGGAAGCAGGAACTTTCCTGTGGTGGCACATGTGACAAAGAGCACCAGAACTGTTATACTGAGCTTTTAGCGGATGTCATTTAACATTTGTTTCTACCAAGCTATGAGAGAATCTCTGGTTTTTGTGTTGTGCCATGTTCATGCAAGCCATTTTTTTATGTTTTTGCTGTGTTCATTCTATTACCGATGCTGCATTTAAACTGCAAGCCACCTAAAAGCCACGGATTTCATTTAACAAAGCACAACTATAAGAGAAACAAATAAAACTACAAATTGCTGTGAAATAGTTCAGAGTTCCTTACACAGAGTGCTTTAAGTACTAGGTTCAAACCAGCTTGAAATGTAATTCAGTGTTCCAACATGCCATGACAGTCAGGTACCTAGGATTTTTCTAGACCTTATCTAGATAAATAAAACTGTCAGCAATCCTGTGTAAACAGGCTATAGATTCAAAGCAACCATGAACAGAAGCTGAAAATGAAACAATTGGTTAAAAAAGAAAATCTTTCCTCCTAGTTATTGTAACCACTGGACTGAAGATCCGCTATTTGGCTATATAACCAGTATTTTGAAACCTGCAAGTTTATTGAGACTCCGCATATATAAATTTACACTAAGCTACTACAAGCACTGAAGTATCTCAAGTTCAGTACTGGATGTCTTTTAATATAAGCTACAAGTTCAACTGAATAGTATGCTGAAGCTAAAACACCCGAGTCTCGATCAGAGACTGCCTAGGAATCCCACATACATTGCATTGAGTTCCATGATGGAAAGGAAGGATATAAATGTATTAAATGTGTGTTTTTTTAGAAATGCAGGTTCCATGACCAAAATCTGAAAGTAGGTGAAGAGTCACAAGTACATAGCTTTTATCTTGCCTTTCAATTATGTCTTATTAAGACTAAAACCACAATGGCACATATAAAAGAACCACCAGTTGCCTACCCTTAAAATTCAATGGGCAGGATTCACCTAACCAGTCCCATTACTGGAAGCCGAGTGCAACGTCTTCCACTTCTGCAGTGAGAACCCCCCAGAATGGAGCAACTGGAATAGTGTGACACTGAATTCTAATATGTTTAGATTGCTCTCTGGATTGCACCACAGAGATCCTCACTCTTGTATTAACAGCAGGTTCTTATTCTAGTCCAGCACTATCAGGGGGGCCGGGGGGGGGGAGAGAGAGAGAGAGACTGGAAAATCTCATTGGGACAGGCATCACTGTGCCCCGTGGCCTTCTAGATCATATATGGTGTTTGTGTTAACTATCAAGACACACTCTAACGCTTGTTGCAAAGCACAATATTTTGCAAAGCTAGAGATCGTTACCTCTGTAGTAGCCTTCTTGCTTGGTGTCCATGGCTCTATTAGCATGAAAGGAGGAAGAAATTTAAAGAGAATCAAGCTGCAGTGTAATATTTTGTCTCACCTAGCATTTTGCTTAAATCCTTGGGAAACTGGGAAAATAGGAAGCTTGGTTATAGAAAACTAAAAGAATATGTTAAAGAAATTAGCATGCAGTTGCAGGTTATATAAAAAACCACAAAGAAAATACATATAATTTGAATTAATCAAGCTCTTGTACTGGTACTGAAATTATATCAAAACTGGGAGAATGCAGCAGAACTAGCACATGTAGGATTACATCATCATACTGTGTAATTGGTTTTCCATTCATTGGTTACACACCTTTTAAATTCAATTCACCGTTGTTTATATCACACTTAAAATCCGTCATCATATTGTGCGCATGAACGAATCAGTTGTGTTTACTACAATTACTCTCAAACTCCAAAGGTAGAATAGCATACCTGAGGCTTTCAACAGACCACCAACCCCAGTGAGAGGAATTAACAAGAAATGGTAAACAAAAATTTAGACCATCTCATTGATTACACTGTGGAAACAAGACCATAACAGTAGAAGACTTTTTTAAAAAGTTACTTATTCATATAAAGAACAATTTTTAAATCTCAGGTCTTAAGCCTAAATCTCAGATTGACTTAAATGAAATGAAGACAACTGAAACAAGGTTTTGAAGATATTTCCAGCAAACAGAGACCACTGTCAATTTCTTGCTGGTTAAAAACAAAAATTGTAGCTTAAGGGCACCAGTAGGACATATTTTTACGTTCAAGAAACAGGATAATCTACCTCAAAATAAAGACAAAATAGAAACAGGTGGATGGATGAAGGCAGAAACCCTTATGAGAAATCTCTCAGTCTAGTCCGGTATGCTTCTACTGTAAGAGGAAATATAATTTCCAGTTTTCATTATATATATTTAATATCTTTTGTACCTATTGTACAAGCAACCCATGAACAACACAAGCTATAGCTGATGCGATGTTAGTGAGCAATACCCAAATGCACAATATTAGATTAATTCAGCAAGTGACTGTATTTACTCGAATCTAAAGCTCACCATTTTTGGCCAAATTACGTTGCGAAAATTAAGGTGTGCATTAGATTTGATGGCACATTTACATTCGCAAGCAAATGTTTATTTTGGTTTCAAGGTTCTGAAAGTAAATTTGGTAGTACTTATGCCCCCATCCCAACCAGCATTCCCTCTGACGACCCATTACTCCAGCATTCCCCAACCTGCTGCCCTCCTGATATTATTGGACTTCAAATCCCATGAGCTCCAGGCAGCATGGCCAGTGGCCAAAGCTGGTGGCAGGTGTAGTTCAATACATCTTGAGGGCATCGGGTTGGGAAAACCTGCTTTACTTTCTCATACACAGCCATTCAGGAAGAGCAAACCTGCCCATCAACACTGATGGCAAGTGGCCCAGTCTCCATCACCTAGGGATTCATGTGGAGATACCATGCAATATGTTACAGTCATTCCACCCACCTCTCACGTTTCTGCCACAGAACTTAGCCACATATACTCCATTTATCGCAACTATGAGTATTTCACTAACAGAGATATTGCAAAGTGGCATGTGTGCCATTTGGAGTCCTCTCAAAATTCAAGTCAATTCAAATAGCAACCACACACTGAGCCCAAAAAGTACGAGGGGGAAATTTAAGGTGAAATACACATACAAAGCAATCTATACAAACAGGCTTAGTGATGTTAGTGCAGAAAAAAAATGTTAACTTTCTGTTGTTGTTTCAGATAGCAAGTCAACAATCTTTGCAGAAGGGAAACAAAAAAAAATCTGATCTGAATATTGTATTTCCATAAACATTCAAACATTAAGGTCTGAAATTCGTCTAAGCAGCAATTGTTCTCTTGGTAACAATCCTACAGCATCTAGCAAGCAGTCTTCACAATAAAAGAAGCCAGAAGAGGTTCCAAATATAGGCGTACATGTATTAAAGGACTAATTTTCCAAGATAACATTTCACACAGGAGAATAGTATATAGGCACAAATCTGATAAAGTGACTTCATTTTAAGTAGCAGATTAAATTTTCTAATCTGTGCTAGTTTCAAAAGGGGCTTTGAGGCTGAAAAATGAAGAATGGCAAATCATCATAAATGTCTCCTCCCAGAAAAAGTTAAATAGCGCTATTATTTGTATCTTTCATTCAATTACTTACTAGGTTTGTTTTGGTTCATCTTCACATTAGGTTTTGTCAGTTTGGGTTTCTTGATAAATGTCCCACCTGGTTTATTATACGGCTGCTGTATCATTTTTCTCTTTATTCCTCGTGCAGCTACTGCTGCATTACTGGGTTTGTTATGATAGTCTACCACAATTCCAGGTCTATGCATGCCTCCAAAGTCTCCCATGTACTGTAAACAGGTGAAGAGCAAGTATTAGAAAATGACATGGCTGGTGGCAAGAAACATAATTCCTACAAATACATATTTACAAATATTTTAACTCCGGGAAAAGAACGCAATGCTAGCAAGTTAACACACATCAGAACTGCAAGCTTATTCATTTTTCAGTTAATTGACCACAAAGTGTTTATATCAAATGAATTTCTGCTTATGAGAAGTCATAAATCCAGATCTCGAGTTAAATTCTAATTTCAGTTATATTCCCTCTCTTCAGATTCTCCAGATGATACATTTAACAAAAGACAAAGCCAAAAACGTGTTTCTATCCTATATCAAGAAGAGAAGGTTTGCGACAGTGAGTGCAGAAAAACAAGACTGCCTTGTATCATGAAATGTTTTGAAACAAGGATCAAACTGTCAGCTACTGGTGTGAAAAGACTATTTCCTTTCTTCCTGTCTCAGACATCTACATAAGGATACTTAAATTGGCTTGTTCCACACATTTTAAGGCACTGAAAATAGAAGCAAACTGAAGAGAAGGAACAAACCAAAAGGCAGGCAAGCTTTCCTACAGATACATTTAATTAAATCAAGAAAGCTCATCTGACCAGATAAGTGAAATCATATAAGCAGAAATAAGTTTCCCTAACTTGACTAACAAATAGCATTAGCACACCAGAATATGTTAGAGAACATTAAAATAACAATACGCTAACAAAGTCCATGCATACGTTCTAAATTTCACTTTGTCTACAAATTGGTCCCTAGCAAAAAAACAATCTAGCAATATCTCCACGCTGAATGTACATAAATCAAAAGGACACTTTCTAGGCGATTTACATTTGCACAAGCAAATATTTCCAGATCCATTAAAGGTGCAATGCATTTTAAGTACAGTAAGTAGCTTATTCCTCAAAGTATTTCAAGTTCAAGAAAGGCACACTTAAGTTTTAAAAAGTGAACTGTCAATACTCCCTGAGACTTTTAACTCACTCAGTAACATAAACCTACTTAAAAAAAAATAAAGTCTTGACAACAAGGGCTACACAAATATGCAAAGTACTTTATAACCAAACTACAAGAAATCTCCTAGCTCCTTTTATGTCTCTCTGTGTTAAATCTTATTATGCCAATTGTACCCTTCAGAATGCCACATGGGTAAAAACGTTTTTGAAAGAACACTTTAGGGATGAAGACCACCTTTTCTTTTTTTAAAGATCTTTATCGCTACATTTAGGCTATAAATAAACTACCCTATGTTTTTTTTTAGAGCTAGTTTCTTGAAACATATTATGCTTATGAGATTTATGATAGCATATATGAGCTCAAAATAAGCTTCTTGTACTAAAATGAGATATAAGATTATAAAGTAAGTTAATGGGACATCATCACCTTATAAACCTGAAGTACTCCATCAGGAGTCTAGCAGCTGTTAAAAAGTTTTTCCTGCTAATATTTGAGTTTCTTTACTCTGTTCAAAATGTTTCAACTGCAATTTTGAAGCTGCACTGGAACATCACATTCAGCATGCAAGAACGTGTTGTGTGCAATTTTATATATAAATCATCCAAGTGTTAGACAAAACTGTTCAGTGCACCGTTAGTTTTCATTCTGAAACAATTAGTTAAGTTGATGGCGCCCCTTTAACTATGGTTTCAAATCACCTCATTTCTTATTACACATCTTCATTATACCCATTACTCCACGTAAGTCTAGGGACCTTACATTAAGTTAAGAATGAGTATGTAGAACTGATTGCCTGCCTATCAGGACAAAATCAGCTTTATGGCATTCAACCCCTAAAATTCAACAGTATACATACATTGCACCTTTAAGCTACTCAGAACGGAGAAAGGTTCTAATTAACCTTTACAATGATTCAAGACTTCTCCCACTAGCCAAGATGCTAGTGTTAACAAGGAAAAATGCAATTCCTTTTAACCCCTTTTAGACCAAACCCATTGCCTTAATCTTCACCTTTCAAACAAAAGGAGAGATTTGATAAAAAGCCTTAGCAACTAATCTCTTAGTGCTTTACTTGCAAATGAAGAAACACTGGGTGCTAAGTTCTAGGTAAATACCAAACGGGATTGGGAGGTCATCAACCCTAACAGTTTGGCCAAAAGTGCACTGTGTTTGGACAGCGCCCGTTTGTTTTAAATGCTATGGTCTTGAAAGGGTTTAAAAGAGTGACTAGTGAAAAGAATCTGAAAAGATTCTGTACTTACTCCTCGGCCACGGCCTCTGCCTGTTGATGGTCCTCCAAAAGCATCATAGTTTCTGCTTCCAAATCCACTGTCAGGGTAAGCAGGCGTTCCTCTCCCCCGAGAGCCTACAGGTGCAGGCTTCATATGGGGTGAAGAAAAACTGCTGTAGGAAGAGTAACTCTCTCTTCCTCTGTCCTCCATAAACCCAGGCCTCAACTTTGAGCGTGAGTAAGGTGCTTCCCAGCTAGACCCGCCCTGGTTTCTACCTCCGAAAGAGTCAAGGCTATTCCGGTAGTTGCTGTCAAATCGACCACCATAACTACCTCCGAAGCGGCTTTGTTCGGGTTCATTATAACCATAGCCAGATCTGTACAGATCTCGCCCACCCAGAGAAGACCCGGAGTCGTAAGACTCATAAGGTCCAAACCTGGAAAAGTTGCAGTGAGGAAAAAAAAAGTAAGCTTACTAAAGTTAAAACATTTCAAAAGACAAGTCATCAGTTGACATTTATCAACTCAAATCAATGTATATTTTACTTTGGTAGGGTTTGCCTTGATTAGGGCTGGGCAATTTCAAGGTATGACCAGACAGAAAGCTATCTGAGCCATTTTTCCATAAAAGTAATATTAAAAGTTCAGAATACCTGAACTTCACTAAATTTAGCCTATCGGCAGTATTTAAACCTCATTATTTGTGCCCAGACCTAGTCTTACAGATGCAGGCACCTGCACAGACTTAAAGGTTAATAAAACTATTTTATCTTTGAAGTCATACCTAACAACAGTTAACAGCATTTAAAAGGCTTTCCTCTCAATCGGGAAAGTTGTGATAGTATCAATAATGAGAGGCAATTACAACTTGATACTTTTTTCTTTTAATCCCTGCAAAGTTCACAGTGCAATTATTTAATTTTCTTATTTCTGCAACATACAGTCCAACTGCCAGAATACCCCATATTCTATTATTACATTTGGCATATTCTAGAGACTAAAGAAGGTACTTTAGTATAGAACTGAAAAGGCAAGTACAAGTTTTCAGTATCAATGTACCCTTGACAGAAGGAAAGGCTATGCATTACATGTAAACATCAAAAACCATATAAAACAGTATTTTACTTATTTACTAAGGTACAGGAATAGGCAGAGTGCAGGGGGACATAGTTGTCAGGTACAACTGCACTATAAAGGGGAGTCTCTCCCAGCATAAAAATATAATTAATTCAGTAGAAACAGAAAAAGCCTTTACTTTGAAAATTGGACACTGGTGACTATGTATACTATCCTCGTTTACAACAGCATAACCCATTTTCATTTTTAAAACTTCAGTCACACAAACTTGCATATTTAAAATACCATCTACAGAAGTGTCTATTACAACAGTGATTTTAAATTAATTCTGATCAGTGAACTCCAATCATATGCAGATTACTAAACGGTAGGTACATCTTAATCATTATTCTTGAGACAGTTAACTATGCATAAGTATTGGATATTAACCAATTCTTCAACAAAACTGTGCAGTTTCCTGATTTTCAATGTCACAAAAGATCTTGTGGATTCAGGGTTGCCAACCTGCAGTCTTGCATTCTCATACAATAATTAAAATATAAAAATGGGAATACAACAAAGTTTAATGTTTCATCCAGTTATTTTGTTTAAAATGCACAGATCTTAAAAGAAAACCAATTTTGCATAAAAAGGATGACCTTAAGTTAGTAAACATGAACTGCAGGCACCGTGCAAATCCAAAAGCTTATCAGAATCCCATTACAGCGCTAAGAACAAAATGGTAAGATCACTGCACAAAAAATTTGTAGAATAAGCCAAACACACATTTTAGTGTAATTAGTACCTGCCAATAAAATAATCTGGACATGACAATTTGTCTACAAGGGAACATTTTAACAAAATGTATTAGCGCTAAATAAGTGAAATTTAAATGTTCCTTGAAAATTGAAGGCTAAAATCAAATCAAATAATGTAATCAAAATTGTCTACTTCAACTATACGTTCTATGCTGCTACTTCAAAGGTGATGTCAGAGACTCTAGATCAAATGCATGCAGTCATCTTAAAATCTGTTACAGCACTGTACATCATTAAAAGAATCCAACCCCAATTTTTTTAAAAAAATCTACCACACAATACCTTCCTGTGCTTTTTTGCACACAGAATCAACATGGCATGTTCAAGGAACACTTAAATTCAATAAGGATATATTGTCAAACATATTTATGCTTTCGTTTAATACGTAAGGCAAGTGATTCAGTATTTTACCTGGCACCACCACCGCCTCCTCCACCACCTCCATGACTTTCCATTCCATATGACTGGTTCATATAAGAGTCCATGGCTCTTGGGCCACCATAGGCACCATGCCCATAGTCACGGTCCATTTCTAAGAAAGGAAGGAAGTTGATTTTATTAAAATGAGACTCGTGACCTCTCCTAGTGGATCAGCAATAACAGTGTAAGCCACCTTGGAAAAAAGTTGGAAATAAACCTAACAATAATTAAATAAAGTGCAACTAATATACTCTTTAAACCATGGGTAGGCAAACTAAGGCCCGAGGGACGGATCGGGCCCAATCGCCTTCTAAATCTGGCTAGCAGACGGTCCGGGAATCAGCGTATTTTTACATGAGGAGAATGTGTCCTTTTATTTAAAATGCATCTATTTTTCAAAATAGTCCAGCCCCCCACAAGGTCTGAGGGACAGTGGACCATCCCCCTGCTGAAAACATTTGCTGACCCCTGCTTTAAACCATGGGTTCCTGGCTTGTTTCAAAGCTGCTAGCCATAGTTAACTATACAGGCAACTCCCAATTTAAGCAGGCGTTATGTTCTGTGCCTCTGCACATGTAATAGAAATCATATATATTGCGAGCAGCGTGGAGAGTCCACCAATTTTAATATGTCTTCTCAAAGTGTAAGATAGCTGGATCTCGCCCAACGCATGAGGCCCCCTCTGGGCTGTCTTCCACCAGAACAAGTAAAGGGGAGGGGGAGCCTGAATAAGTTTTTAAGAGCTGGCACACGCCCCACATTGTCTTTTGGCAGAAGCAAAAGACGCAATTTTTTAAAAACCTGCCCTACAGGAAGGGGAAAACCAATTCAAGGCCTAGTTCAGTCACTTTCCTATTCTCCAGGGTTCCACCAGCAGTCATCCACTTCTAAATGAAAAACATGTGTTCTTTACGGAGACACCAGCTCTTGTAGATGCCATTTTCTCCTACACAATAGTATTCTTGGCTTTGTGGAATTACTTGACTGCAATCAATCAACCTCTCTGATACCAGCATTTGACAGATCAAGGGCTGGCACCCCAAACATAGCAGAACAAAATACAAACATAAGACTACAGATTTATTATTGTGCTTCTCTGCTTTGGACTGCCACCTACTGCACTTAGGTATACGAACCCAGTAAAAGTACACTGGGTCCCAGATGTAACCTCTGAGAAGCAGAAGGCATGTGAACTGCTTTTGTGAATTGTCTACTTGCATTTTTCCTGTCCCGCTCTTGCAGAAAATATAAGAATACCAGTAATGCAACTTATGGCAAAAGGTCTGGTAGGCTTTCCAATCATTGTTAAGAATAAGTTGTCAACGTAAAAGCAACAACTATTAAAAGCTCTTCATTCCAAGGAAGAAGTATTACAGCTATAACAGAGTTTAAATGGAAATATCCTTCACTTTCTGAATTCAAACTTAAGAACTACCCCGATAATTTAGTGTTTTGGATGCAGCCTAAAAAGATACTCCCACCAAATGCTGTCCCAAAGGTTTCCCCAACTCTTGGATCAGAATTGGGGATGGGGACAAGGGCTGCAGAAGGAACGGGGAAAAAGCAGAAAATGCTTCCCAGCACCTCTTCATGGAAGCCTCCACTGGATCAGAGAGCTTCTATGAATGGTTACAATTGGGGGAAAACCCATTGGCTAAAATGTTTTGATTTGAAAGACAGTTAATTGATCTTTAAACCTACCCTTTGACGATTACCCTTACCTTTATATGTTTTATTACAAATATCGTGTGTTTTAAATTCTATTTTCCGTCATGGATTACTTGGGGGGTAATTGGGTTGTTCTTGTTTGCATTTTGATTATGTATTCTGGGTTTTTATATTGTGATTTTATCCTATGAATATCCCTGAGACCTGTGTGTATAGGGCGGTATATAAATTTAATAAATAATAATAATGAAATACATTGGGCAGCAGCGTAGCTTGGGGGGGGGGGCTAGCCAGGTTTTATTTTGCCCCAGACACAGCCTCTAAAGGGGCGCCAGTGAGGCTTGCAACCTGTTTGTGCAAATGCCCACGGGGTGGGTGGGTGCCAAACCGGGTCTTTGACCCGGGTGAAATAAAGCCGAGTCTCGCCCCTGGGTTGGGGGATGGGTGGGGTGAACCTAGGAAAAAGCTTTCTCCACGTGCGGCTGTGGCTGTTGCAGGAGCCCCACCCTACCTACCCGCGCGCCCTCGCAAGGGCCAGGCTAGGAGATAATGATGGCTATCGTACTGGGGTGTGTGTGTTTGTGTGTGTAAGCGTATTCAGGATTTTCACTTGTAACAAACATCTCGACGACGACGAAATGCAAACAATTCAACAATTCTCGCCTATCAAACCTCGAGTTCCGCCCACCCCCTTTGCAGCGCTTCCAGGAATCCCCCCCCCGCTCTCTCCCATCTTCTTTTTTGCCCCTTCTGCGTATCCCAATTAACTCCATTTATACTTTTCCTCAACTATATCAGATGTTTTAGGAAATGCAAGCTTCCCCCCCCCCCGATAACCCTGCGAACGTCTTCATTTGTCTGAAAACATTCAATAAATGAAATTTATTATTTATTAATTTAAAAAGAGGGGGGTGGGAAGAGCAAAAAAATTAAAAGCAGGCGAAATTGACTCCCCCCGCACAGACCCGGGCGAGGCTCTGGGGCTCTTTCCCCCTCCCCTCCCCCACCAACATGGCGCGCCCAGCCAGGCCCGTTTCCCGCCTCCGCCGCAGACCCCGCCGCCATCTTGAGTCCGCAGCGCCCAGCCCAGCGGCGGCAGCAGCCTCGTCGCGGCCTCTCCGGAGCGCCTCACCTTCCCCGTAATCCATGGCGGCGACAGCCCTCGGCGGTGCGACCGGGCTGCTGGGAACGTCGGCGGCCTCCTGGTCGCGTCTCCTTCCTCGCCGCTTCGCCTGCCGTTTCCTTCGCACCGCAGGCGCCCAAGTGACGCCGGAGCTGAGAGGAGCGCGGCTGAGAGACCGCCCCCGGAGCGCTCCGATTGGCTGCGCGGGGTCGCCGGCTATAGAGGAGGCCCGCGTAGGAAGGGGCTCGGGCGGCGAGTGGCGGTGGCGGAAGTTGCGGCGAGATCCTTCTCCCCCTCGAGGGTGGGCGAAGCGTAGTCAAAGGGGAGCGCCACCTACTGGGCACCGCCGGATGTGCGTATGCCGCGCAGCGCCGGACGTGAACTGCAAGGTATCTCTTACGGAGCGTCGGCTCGGAGCAGGGTTGCCATACGTCATCTCCGAGATACGGCCGCCCGGGAAAATCCGGGCGCGTGGCAACCCGGCACGGTTTTCCATAAGTAGCTCAAAAACGGCTTTTCCCCCCCCTTGAGATTTTGCCAAGAAAGAAAAGAAAAAAGCTCATCAGCTTTTCTTTTCTTTTTCTAAAAAAAAATTTTTATTAAAGATTTTCTTGGTTTACAAAAGTCTATTTTTTCAGGTTGTAGAGCCTTTCTTACAAATAAGTTACATTTGTTGTGAGGTGTGATAGGAATTTTGAGGTCTTAGATATATGCTAATGTTCTTAAGTGTACTGATACGGAAGGAGGGATGTCTTCTTCACCTCCTTCGCTACAATATATCCATTTATTTCCAATTGTCAATGTCAAAGGGACTAAAATCTATAAAATTCATAGAAAATCAACGTGCCAATTTGCTCAATTTCTCTAGGACTCCATGACACCTCCCCTGTCCTCCATAATCCCTCAAGCAAGGTGTCAAAACCCTAATCCTGTCAAATCACTCTGCCAAGCCTTTCCTCCAGGCAAGGCCAGGTGGCAGACCATGCATACATGGACCATTGTCTTCTCATCAGGTACTCAGGATGTGCTTATCTGTGCATATCTCCAGCTCTGCATATTCCCCCCTCCCTCCTCCATATGTTAATCCTGTGTAACCCAACCTCTTCTTAATATATTCATGATGTAATCTGTGTAACCCAACCTCTTCTTAATATATTCATGATGTAATCTGTGTAACCCAACCTCTTCTTAATATATTCATGATGTAACTGGGATGTATTTTGCACTGTATTCTGGGACATGGAGGGAAGTTTCAAAAGTTCATGTCACCCCTTTCTCGCTGTTCAATCTCGCCTTGAACCTGTTGCGCAATAAACTGGGATCTTCTGCAGCTTGCTCCTGTCTCCGGCTGAGCTCATTTTCCTCTGCAGGGACCCGCGGACTTAGTCCGACGAGCTGGGTGGCGGAGCAGCCTCGCACCCAGATTTTACCGTAACAGTACCAACCAATCATGTACATAGATCAGCACAGAAAGACCGACCTGAAACCATTTTGATTCCGCAGCTGACCATATGTTTTCCCTGCAAGGAGGGAGTGGGGCTCAGGCAGCCTTCCCATTCTCTCAGGAATTGAGTAATCAGCATTTTAATGGGTGACAGACTACCAGGAAAGACAAATCGGGAAAGGCAATCAGATAACCTGGCAAACAGGGAAAACAACATTCAAATTTCTGTTTTAGACCGCCTTTTCTGTGATGTAGGTATGATGTTTCTGGGGGTGGTCTTGAGCTCCAAGGCAGGGAATTTAAAATTAAGGCCTTGCACGCCATTGTTAGGGGTTCATCCCCCCTCCTGCGTTCTGGTGAGTGAGGACCCTGTTGCAACAGATCAATAAAGATCAGGCTTTGGCCTCTGTTATTTGCTCCTACCAATAGGGAACCTATGTAAGGACTCTATATGGGCTCTTGGATACCCCATAAAGGAAAAGGGCAAATTTTGTTTACAACAGAGGTCTGCAGCTTTTCTGTCCTTTTTTCACTGTTTGAAATATGGCCACCCTAAAGCCAGCTGGAGTAGCTGTTTGGAGCAGCCGCCCAGAGGGGGAAAAGAAGGGGCCTGGGCAGAGGGGCCCATGTTGTTCCCTGCTGGGATGTTGGGCCCTCAGATGTCAGACGCCAGCACTGTATTCATCACTTAGTTTCTGCTCTTCTTTCCAGCAAACTTGGAACCCACGGCCTCTCACTCGAGTCACTGCTTATGCTCCCACAATCTGGAGCATTGCCGACGATCAAGCACAGAATCCTAGAGATTGAATCCCAAACCCTTTGCAGCGCAGCCGACAAATCCTGTTCCATTTTGGGGTTGGGAATTCCACCCTTCTTTGGCCAGGACATTCCCTATTTATGCCAGCTTTATGATCCCCACCTATGCAGAGCTCTTTTCCCCGCAAGATTTGACGTCTTCCCATGTGCAGTTTCGCAAGGCAGATTCTCAAAAACCCCGAACTCTGAATGATGCTGCCCTTGTCAAATCCCTCACACATGTTTTATTCTATTGCCTATTTTATGCACACACACACAAAAATGATAAGTATTTGGCCCCCCTATTGAAAGAGGGGATTCATCGCACTGACTCTTCAGGGTGTCTTATCTGCTGAACTGTAGGAACGATGTTGTGGAGAATGTGGCAAGATTTTTGAGAGATGCTATTGTTCACTATGAAATTATGTCACCCTAGGTCCTAAGAGCCATATTTGTACCTCACAATGTCTGGACAGTTTTATCCTAAAGTATCTCCTACTATGTTTCTTTAAGTGTGTTGTGTTCTGATCCATGTATACGATGCACTTTTTCTCTGCCATTAAAGGAGATTGATTGATTGATTGATTGCTATTTTTTCCTAGCTTTTTGGTGAGCGTGGTTGGGGGGGGTGTATACCGCAACATGTCACTGATACAATTGTTCATTAAAAAAGGTAAAGGGACCCCTGGCCGTTAGGACCAGTCGCGGACGACTTGCTACGCTCATCTCACTTTACTGGCCAAGATGAGCCAGTACAGACTAAGCGAAACCAGAGCAGCGTACGGAAACGCCGTTTACCTTCCCTCCAGAGCGGTACCTATTTATCTACTTGCACTTTGACGTGCTTTTGAACTACTAGGTTGGCAGGAGCAGGGACCGAGCAACAGTGGCGTAGCGTGAGTTGTCAGCACCCGGGGCAAGGCAAGTAATTTGCGCCCCCTAACCCGTGGATTTGCGCCCCCTAACCCCCAGATGTTGCGCCCGGTGTGGCCGCCCCCCTGCACCCCCCACGCTACGCTACGCCACTGCCGAGCAACGGGCGCTCACCCCGTTGTGGTGATTCGAACCACCAACCTTCTGATCAGCAAGCCCTAGGCTCAGTGGTTTAGACCACAGCGCCACCTGCGCCCCAATTGTTCATTAGTGGTGGCTTTATACTGGACCATCCACAAATCATTTTGCTTTATTCATTGTTTTGTGCAGCTTCCCCAGTGTTACGCCATTACTGCTATCTGGAGGGGAAGTCATGCACTACAGCCAAGAAAGGAGGACCAAAATTTTAAAATAAGAAATGGAACATTTGTACTATCAAAGGCCACTGGATTTCAGCAGAAAGTTTGCAGGATGTGCACTGATTGGATACAAATGTAGTCTGACCACCTTGGAAATTTTGCAGGTACAAACAGTTGCAAGTGGGATCATATATCTGTCCCGATACTATCATGAGCAAAAACTCTCACAAATGCACAATCGATCGGATGTCTGGAGGGACCTCGCTGCTGCTTGAAACAGACAATAGCTGAAACCATTGCGGCAACAGGGCTTTTTAATCTGGATGTTGTGCGGCACCGATATGAAGTAGTTGCATTTATTGCTATGACAAAGGCTATTGAAGATGATCAAATCTGATGAAGAGGAAAATAAGAACTGCAATCTTTTCTTCTTCCAATGTGTGGTGGCTTTTGCTTCTTAAGTTGTAATGAGACACTGCAGTGTCCTGTTCACATTTTCGGCTTGGCTAAAATGAAAGGAATGATTCAAGGTTGATGGCATAACTAACCCAGATGCTGTAGGAAGCAAGGGTCAGTGGCGTAGCGGGGGTACAGGGGGGGCCAGCCGCACCGGGCGCAACATCTGGGGGTTAGGGGGCGCAAATCCACGGGTTAGGGGGTGCAAATTACTTGCCTTGCCCCGGGTGCTGACAACCCACGCTACACCACTGGCAAGGGTGGCTTTGCTGTGGCAGGACGTGAAGGGACTGTGCTTGCTTATTTGTAGGGAAAAGAGAGGGGGTTTGATCAACTTTAGCCCTGGAGAGGGAAAGTGCCCCCTTGCCCCCAGTTTTTATTAATCCCCTGACATGCGCAGCTGGTTCAATGTACAAAGAAAATATTCTATACATCTAGCTTGTGATTGTCCTACCAACGCTTCTTTGCTTAGCAAATGCAAAAACACACTCCTGGGTTTGAACAATGCAAGAATACTGAGAGAACAGTGGGTGAAGTTCTTCTCAAGCCATTCTGGCCAGCTTCCCATCCATTAAAAACAGCCTTTTTATTCACGTGTAAGATCAGATAACAGCTGTTGCTGGCATCAAAAGAGTGGGCAACAAACCAAGCTGGAAATCTAAAAAGCAGTATTGTTAGGTATTTGTGTGCTAGTTATTCTTCTGTTGCTGTACAGAGATGGTCATTGTCTGGGAACCCAAGCTAATTCAGTCTTTATCTTGCAGAAGGGGATGGAAGTCAAGCGGGTACCTATTGGACAGCGTCTGTGTCATCACTGCATAAGTCCAACAAGTGTAATTATATTGTTACCTGAGTTTTTGTTTGTTGGCGTTGGTAGTTGGAATACAGACCTCAGTGTGAGTCAAGTTATGCATTGGATTCCACTGTTAGGATGGCACTTGCCACCTGCAGCTTTTACAAATGGTTGTGTTAAAAAATGTGTGTGTGTGCATGTGTGAAAGAGCTGAAACATCTGCTGCCTGATTCACCGGGGGCATCTTTTTATTCAATTAATTTTTTTTTGGGGGGGGGCAACATGTTTTCACTTAAATTTTCAACAAGCAAATGATACAGTGCAAATAACAACCAACCACAGACTGGTATGTAGAGCAGGCTGCAGAATAGGTATCAGAGCGCAGCATTCCTTCAGACATACGAATGGCATCAATATCGTATATAGTGAGGCATGGAATGGCACATGGTAGTGAGTTTCCTTAATTTTGTTCCCATAGCTTAGAAATGGAAACTAAATCTTGTCAAATAAACATTTATATAGGTTGGGGGCGGGGTTGGCAGCGTATACAATGGCTAGGGCAGCTCTGAAGGGCCCTTGCCAAATGCCTGCACAACGGTACAGGCCTGACTGGAAAGCTTAAAACCCACCACTGCTACATGGGAGATGGATCGAAGAAAAGGAAATATAAATTGGCCCTTGCCAAATAGTTACTTTTTGTTTCGCTTCGTTAAGTCCTTTACAAGGTCTTCTTTTGAGAAGTCAGTGCCATATTTGTTTAAAAGGTTTTTAAATGTATTTACAGTGGTACCTCGGGTTACATATGCTTCAGGTTACATACGCTTCAGGTTACAGACTCCGCTAACCCAGAAATAGTGCTTCAGGTTAAGAACTTTGTTCTCAGGATGAGAACAGAAATCGTGCTTAGCAGCAGGAGGCCCCATTAGCTAAAGTGGTGATTCAAGTTAAGAACAGTTTCAGGTTAAGTACGGACCTCCGGAACAAATTAAGTACTTAACCCAAGGTACCACTTACTGCTATTTTAAAAATGTGAATTGATCATTTTATTTTTTTGGGGGGGGGGACTATGAAATATAGAGGAAGGGGTAGGAGGAGGATTTTGAAGTACGGCAGGAAGCACAGCCATTTTTCCTAGGGACAAGCAGCTGGAATAACGCAGGAGCACATGGATACAGGATGCAACAAATTAATAGTCCCTGTGCTGTTTGGATCAATTGTTCTGATGATGTAATGTTCAGAACAACAACAAGAAGATGGCAGGACTCTACAGGGAATAAAAACCCAATTATTACTAGAAATGGCTAATGCTGAGGCACCCTTACCTGGAAGTAAGTCCACTGTGCACAATGGGACATATTTATGAGTAAACACGCATAAGACTGTGGCATCCAGCTCACTCTTTTGCAAGAGCAAAAGTGGAATTCTGAGGAATCTTGGCTCCGTCATTTGTGGTTTGGATTCTTTCCCTCGCCAGCTAACACAGAGCTGTGTTCTATTCTGTCCCCCCCCCCCCTTTCTTTCTTTCTTTCTTTCCCATTGCTTTTCCTTCTCCTCCCTTGCCGTTCACTTCTTTTTGCAATCCTGCGGGGAGAAAAGAAGGCAGCTTGGTTTCAAACAAACTCGAACCAGCAGAAACCCGCTGACAGTTCCTCCGGCTAAAATAATACCTTCTTGCTGACCTGTTTATCTCCGACAGCATACCTGCTATGTCTGCAAATCCAGTTTCTTGTCACTTCCCCGTCCAACTTTTCTGCTTATCTAGGATAGCAACGCTTAATATCAAAGCCCACATATGTGGTTGCTATTCTGTGCACAGGTTACTGCGGAGATAAAACTGCCTCTCGTCCTGAACTGTGCAGCGTGTGTAGATTTGTTCCTGCAACACAGGTTTCTCTTTGCTATTGCTGCGAACCTTCTCATTATTTGCTAGTTATTACACGGCCATATCCCTAATGAGGCAGACGTTTCCTTATGGCGGGCTTGTCAGCAATTGAATCATAAATGAGGAAGAAGCACACAGAACATCACCACCAGTGCTTTCAAGACAATTGCAGAGATCGGGGCATTTTTCAGATTGATGGTCACTTTTTGGGCAACCTTTTGGGGACTACATCCCAGAGGTGGGGTGTGGGAGCAGAGGCAAAAAATAAGAGGACCACTTAATGTACATTTTGCCCTTGAGAGCCAGTGTGGTGTAGTGGTTAAGAGTCATAGACTCATAATCTGGTGAACCGGGTTCCCGTCTCCGCTCCTTCACATGCAGCTGCCGGGTGGCCTTGGGCTAGTCACACTTCTTTGAAGTCTCTCAGCCCCACTCAGCTCACAGAGTGTTTGTTGTGGGGGAGGAAGGGAAAGGAGAATGTTAGCCGCTTTGAGACTCCTTCGGGGAGTGATAAAGCAGGATATCAAATCCAAACTCTCTTCTTCTTGTGCAACAGGGTAAATTTCTACACAAACTCTCCTCTACATCCAGGCCTGCAGCCAGTGTTAGAAATGGAGATATAAAAGCTTGGAGCTCAATGGCACCTTAAATTGAGGTTACAGGCGCAACAACAGAATGAGTGGGCGTGCTTTTTTATAACAAGAATACAAAGCTGAAAATGAATGAACTGCAGCTATAATAATAATAATAATAATAATAATAATAATAATATTGAATGGTAGCACGATTGGAGCAATATTGCCAGGTAACTCCAAAAGCAGAGAAAGGGGCTCACCAGAGGGCACCAGTCTTCAGCAATTGAGGATATGTGTTCCAAACAAATGAAGGGCACACGTTGAGTTTTAGGGTATGTTTAAAAGAGCCCCAGATAATAATGACAATTGGGACAGATTGAGACTTAGTCACACTTAGACCGACTCTTTTAAACATGACACAGTCTGCATCCAGGCCAAGGTTGTCACAAACGACAATGAGGAATTGCTCTTGGATTGGCAATGTAGACATTTTCAAAATAAACAAATACATAAACCAGGGTGGAATTTACACACATATAAAAAAATGTTGTGAAAATGCTTTTTAAAAAAACATTTTGAAAAATGCATGGAATTTGGCATAGCTCACTGTCGCCATTTAGTGTAATCTTTGTATATTGCACTTTGCAGCACATTTAAAACGTTTTAATTGCAGCTATACAGCTGAGTCCCTGGACTGGAACTGAGCTCTCTGGTTGCATAAATGTCACTCAGGAATTACTGCATACTGCAGACAATCTGAGTAACCTCACCATGTTTACAGTACTCCAAAACTGAACTTTGTGTGCGCTGAACAACTCCCACTGACATTTCAGGTTTCTGAGCAAAGGCTCACTCAGTGATTTCATCTGCACTCTGTAGTTCATCAGATGACATTTATTGAGGAAGATTCCTGAATCTGCCCACTTGAATACATCCGTAATAAGGCCTTTTTGGAATGTAACCGTATTTCGCCTTTGTTGGAAGGGGGGACACACACGATTGAAGCTGAAGGTCAAGGTCAAGGGTCAGGGTTTTCCAGGGATGTGCTCACTAAGATTTCCACATCTCAATAGTTTCTAACAAAGAGCAGCCATAACTTGCATGACCAGGAAAAATGGCAAGTCTCATTTGCTGGTTTTGGAAAGATCACCCCATTCTCTTCTTCCTGAGCAGTGTTGCTCCTCCTTTGCCCTTTACATAGCTTTGCTCAGGTTCTCCAAAATACACAGCGAAGAACAAACATCTCAAAGGAGCCAAAATATGGCCTCTCTCCAAGCTACACAGATTTGTACGGTTTGTCCCCATTAAGGAAAATATGCAAAGGTTTAGGTTTGCCATGAAGCAGCAAGAGAAGTGTGCTCATGTGTGCGAGTGTCCACACACATATACCGGTACATACATTTGCCAGCTGCCACTTTACACGTGAGTAAGGATATTTGGTGGTGCAGGAGGAGACTCTTGAGAGTCCCATGGACTGCAAGAAGATCAAACCTATCCATTCTGAAGGAAATTAGCCCTGAGTGCTCACTGGAAGGACAGATCCTGAAGCTGAGGCTCCAATACTTTGGCCACCTCATGAGAAGAGAAGACTCCCTGGAAAAGACCCTAATGTTGGGAAAGATGGAGGGCACAAGGAGACGACAGAGGATGAGATGATTGGACAGTGTTCTCGAAGCTACCAGCATGAGTTTGACCAAATTGTGGGAGGCAGTGGAAGACAGGAGTGCCTGGCGTGCTCTGGTCCATGGGGTCACGAAGAGTCAGTCACGACTAAACGACTAAATAACAACAACAAAGGATATTTGGAACCAGAAAGAAAATAGAGATGAAGATTGGATCTCTTTGTGCCTGGCTTGGCTGTTTGGAGAACTCGTATGTCTACATAACTGTCTGAGATGATGACAGTTGTTGTCCAGCAACAGACTTTCCCTATAAAGGGAGGACCTGGTTGAGACACGGTTAGCCTTTTCTTCCTGCAGTTTGTCAAATGCCCACTCAAACAGCTCTCCCCCATGTCTCATTCTCAGGAGCGGCTGAAGGAAAAGCCTTGCTGCGCATCACGGACTGGTCCCAAAGGAGCTTTCTCCAGATGCCCCAGGCCAATGAAAAACGGTAATTACTTTCGTTGCACTACAGGACCTCTGGACAGCAATCACGTGGCTACACTGCAGAAGCATAGCAGAACTGGATAGCTCAGCTGGTTAGAGCGTGGTGCTGATAATGCCAAGGTTGCAAGTTTGATCCCCGTATGGGGCAGCTCCAGATTCCTGCTTTGAGAATGCAGGGTCTCTTCTGTTATGTACTGAAGTTCTCACCCTGGGCCAGCAGGGGGATACTGTAGATAGTTATGCAAATAAGGGATTGAAAGTGGCATTCAGTGATTGGATAGTTTTAGAAAATTGTTACAGTTACGTTGTACTGGAGCTCTATATAAGCAGGTTGACTGACCCCTTCAGTTCAGTTCTGTTCTGGCCTGTGAATAAACAAGAGCTGTTTGAAGAATCACTGTGTTGTCTGATATGTTCACCCACAACTTAACACCTTCCAACTCTACAATTCTATGATTAGAAAAGCTTAGCTAGAAAATAAAGTAATAGTAATATCAGGAGCGGCTAAAATCATATACAGAGAGCCCCTCTGGTTCTTTTTTATTGCACACTCATGGTGATTTGTGCTTACGATGCTGTTGGGATAGTCATACAGGATCCCCATATGACTCTGGGGCAATTACCCTGCTTCGTTTCCAATCAGTGCTTGTCCCCAGGACTGCCCCGCTTTTGCAGCAACCAGAACCGTCCACAGGTCCCAACAGAATAATCATAATGAAAATAGAAAAGCGATAAAATATCAAGCATTAAAAACTTCTATAAACAGGGCTCCCTTCAGGTGTCTTCTAAAAGTCAGATAGTTGTTTATGAATGAATTTATTATTTTGGTCACAGACCAGTTCATAGCTGTCAACGTTTCCCCTTTTTTAAGGGAAATTCTCTTATTCCGAATAGGATTCCTCACAAGAAAAGGGAAAAGTTGACAGCTATGGACCAGTTCCAGTCCACATACAATATCAAGGAAGTCATAAAACACGATAGGGATACATTTGAATTTGCAATTAGGTATAACAGGGACAATACAGATATAGCAACAGTTAAAAAATATATAAATTAAAACTTAGTCACTAACATATAACCTAAAATTATAATTTAAGGCCTTAATCATGATGATAGCACAGCTTGTTCCCTAAGTTTTATGGCAATCACACAGAATTTGGCTATCCTTCACGTGATATCAGGATCCTTGTCCTCTACCAGGGATTTTAGGCACAGAAGTTCGGAGTCATTTGGAGATTTGTGCATAGCAGGGGTAATAAATACCGATGGTGTACCCCCGTAAAAATGGCAGCGTAACAAGGCATGAGAGACAGTGATAGTGTGTGATAGTTGTTTATTTCCTTGACATCTAATGGGGAGGATGTTCCACTACTGAAACGGCCCTCTGCCTATATTCCAAGTTTGGCCACAGACACTACAAAGACATTAAAGGTAAAGGTAAAGGGACCCCTGACCATTAGGTCCAGTCGTGACCGATTCTGGGGTTGCGGCGCTCATCTCGTTTAATTGGCCAAGGGAGTCGGCGCACAGCTTCCAAGTCGTGTGGCCAGCATGACTAAGCCGCTTCTGGCGAACCAGAGCAGCGCACGGAAATGCCGTTTACCTTCCCGCCTATTTATCTATTTGCACTTTGACGTGCTTTCGAACTGCTAGGTTGGCAGGAGCAGGGACCGAGCAATGGGAGCTCACCCCGTTGCGGGGATTCGAACCGCCAACATTCTGATCGGCAAGTCCTAGGCTCTGTGGTTTAACCCACAGCGCCACCCATGTCCCTCACAAACACATTACTTGTGCTTTTATTTTCAGTCCCTTCCCTGAGGATCCCCAACATGGAATTTGTTTTGAACCCCGCAGCTGCCACACTCCACGTCTGTGTTGCTTCTGTCCAGCAGATGCCACAGGCATTTTGAAAGCCAGGCACGAAAGAACTTCCACATCTCAGGTAGGTGCTAAGTTTGCCATGGGTAAACCTTGCAAGCGTTTTTGACACTTCCCGTGCGATGCGTTCAGGCTTGTTTCACGTTCCCTGTAGCAGCTGTATTACAAACGGTTAGAAAAAGAAGCCTAAGGGGATAGAAAAGGCACGCCTCGACAGCTTTGCTTATTCACTCATTTAAAGGTACTAGCAGGCATGTCTTTTAATTGTGGAATGAAGGCGTTTGATAACTCAACATCTCCAAGTGATGCCAGGCCGGCTAGAGTCTTCATAATCATCTCTGCAGTGCTTTGAACTCAGAAGTATCGCTTTGATGTATTTAACTACACTTCCAGGGACTCAGCTACACAGCTGCGAATGAAAGGTTTCAAGTGTGTTGTAAAGTGCAAGATGAAAACTTGACGCTAGATGGCGACAGCGAGCTATGCCAAATTCAATATATCTTTCAAAACATTTTTTTAAAAAAAGCATTTTCACAGCGTTTTTAAAATGTGTGTAGATTCCACCCAGTTCCCCTTCCTGTGTCGGCACTTGCAAGGGCTGGAGAAGCTATTGCCTCGCATGCCTGAAGGAAATGGTTTAAAACTATATACAGTGACTTTCAGTGGTGTGTAGTGAAATTTTTCGTAGGGGAGCAATTAAGGCCACAGCCCCGCTGCCTCTTTCAGAAAGCTGGGCAGTCTTTGGGAAGGTGGCATGAGGGCTCCTGGATCCAATCAAAGCATCACACCTCCCTCCCTAAGCCAGGCAAAAGCTTCCTGGGCTTTGGAAAGGAGGACCCAGGCTTTAATACTCATGTGAAATAAAAAGATCTCACCACTTCAAGCCCCTGGATCAGTAAATTCAGCCTAGGTTAGAGAGGTTGAGAGTCACATTACCTCCAGAGCAAACATCTGTACTTTGAGGAAAGCTGAGCTGTGGAACTCCTTGCCACAAGGAAAACACTGTGGCAAGTTTAGCCATTTCCAAATATGGTTTAGATCTCAGCAAGGGCCAATCAGAGAAGGCCCCATTGGGCCTGAGCCCCAAGCTCAAATTTAGACATTAGTTAATTTTTTGTTACGTTTCACAGTTTGTTTTTCTGCACATCGTACCAGAGCATGCTGCACTCTAGCAGGTTTCAGAAGAGATACAAGAAGAGACTTTTTTGGTAAATTGATACAGGTTGTGTCCTATTGAATGGTTTCAAATGTCTTAGTTTGTTTCCGCACACCGTCATTTAATTTTTTTATTATGGCTAAGTACCTCAAAAGCTGGAAATGGCCCAGGCCTCTCTGGACCTCCGAGAGGGCCTGGATCTCAGTCGAAAGTGATGCCCGTAATTGCCAACTGATTGTGCTAAACTCTGCCTGCATCTGCCACTGTTTTGTGACTGGGTGAGCCCAGGCACCACTATTTTGTGGTTGCTAGGGAAACGTTTGTGCGGAGGAAATGTGGCCATAAGCAGTAGAGAACCACATACATGCATTCGGCTCTCTCATTAACAGCTGGCATAGTAACTGGCAAAGAAGTGTGGGGTTTTTGCCCCTCATAAATGCATTCCCAGCTTGTCCTAACATTGCTGGCATTGGATAAAACATTACAGTCAGCAAGATCCAGAATGATCCGGTGCCATGTGCTCATGCTGCAATGAAGCTTCCTGAGGTGGATTCCTCGATTCCTTTGTGGGTTGAACGTATTTGCCAAGTAAAAGCAGGCAATGGGCATCTCCCCCCCCCCTTTAATTGCATTTCTGATATACAGTGGTACCTCGGGTTAAGAACTTAATTCGTTCCGGAGGTCCGTTCTTAACCTGAAACTGTTCTTAACCTGAAACACCACTTTAGCTAATGGGGCCTCCTGCTGCCGCCGCGCTGCCAGAGCCCGATTTCTGTTCTCATCCTGAAGCAAAGTTCTTAACCCGAGGTACTATTTCTGGGTTAGCGGACTTTGTAACCTGAAGCGTCTGTAACCTGAGGTACCACTGTATTTCCACAAAATATGAACACATATAATGCAAAAAGAAAAGAAACTATGAGGTTAAAATAAAAGAAAGAAAAACGACTGTTTGAAGATAACAAATAATAGATAGAAAACCAGAGAGCATTCCTTCACTGACTTCCCACCCTCTCCTTCCATGGTTCCGTTTATTTCCTCTCTAATGTTTTCTTGTTTCATCCCGTCGATCGCAATGACTTAGATCGACGTTAGTTGTTTCTTACACTGCTGGAAAAACTTGCCATCCTGCTAGGTTGATGATCTGCTTATAGGCAATGGGCATTCAATAACCCCTACTTGCAGGGGGCTCCATTTCTCATTCTCTAGAAATAACGAAACATCCCTCCTCTCAGCCAGTCTGATTTACTGACTGCCTTCATATATTGCTTTCCTGGCAGTTTTACAGTTTAAAAATAAAGGCATACAACCAGAGAGAGGTAATACAGTAAAAAAGGAAGAGAGGAGGGCAGAAGCATGGTCCCAACTCAAGAGTATGGAAAGGGTGTCAATTCCAGATGTTGTTGGACTCCAACTCTCATTAATCCCATACACTCCAATGTTTCTCCGATGAAAACAGGGACGTCCTATTCCATTATTATTATTATTATTATTATTATTATTATTAATACCCCACCCATCTGACTGGGTTGCACCAGCCCTCTGGGCAGCTTCCAACATATATAAAAAACACAATAAAACATTCAACATCAAAATAAAACCTTCCCCATACAGGGTTGCCTTCAGTTGTCTTCTAAAGGTTGTAGAGTTACTTATCTCATTGGCTCAGGGGTTGCAGAACTTCAAACCCTCCAATATTTCTCTGATGAAAATAGGGGCGTTCTAAGGATGCAGCTGGCGCTGTGAGTTAAACCACAGAGCCTAGGACTTGCCAATCAGAAGGTCAATGGTTCGAATCCCCGCGATGGGGTGAGCTCCCGTTGCTCGGTCCCTGCTCCTGCCAACCTAGCAGTTCGAAAGCACGTCAAAGTGCAAGTAGATAAATAGGTACCGCTCCGGCGGGAATTTAGACGGCGTTTCCATGCGCTGCTCTGGTTCACCAGAAGCGGCTTAGTCATGCTGGCCACATGACCCGGAAGCTGTACGCCGGCTCCCTCGGCCAGTAAAGCGAAATGAGCGCCGCAACCCCAGAGTTGGTCATGACTGGACCTAATGGTCAGGGGTCCCTTTACCTTTCAAGGAAAAGCGTGACATTCCGGGATCAAATCAGAAACACTTGGAAGGTCTGCAGTTTGGAGTCCAACAACATTTGGGGAACTATAGGGGCCCCACCCTAGATATCCCTAGCTGAACCTTCATTGCTCTGCACTTCGTTCTACAAGCCTGGCAAAGTCAGTTTTAAAACTGAGACCTGCACCCAGACGATCCTCCCATTCATACAAGATGAACTCTTTAAAAAATAATAATAAATGAACAAATCTATGTCTCCTTTCAGTGGATTGTATTTATTGTTGCTTTTGTTCTGGATTCTTCCAGCTTTGTGTGCAGAATGTGTGAGTTGCTGAACTATTGCTTGGCCTAGTTGGTGCTCCTTAGAACAGCTTAGCAATTAGTTGCCCTTTTAGGATAAGTGGTGCTAAAACTTTCAATTAAGCAGATTATTGAGAGAGAGAAAGAGAGAAAGAGAGAGAGAGAGAGAGAGAGAGAGAGAGAGAGAGAGAGATGGAGCAGATGGAGATTGATGGCATGAAGAATCCCTTCTTGCTCAAGTCTTCTGCACATCAACTTTTTACTGTTAGAAACTTCCTCTCCTCTTGTCGAAGGCACTGCCATCTCTTCCCCAATGACCGTTAGCCCCAGACTGAGGGATGTGGGTTATAACACAGAATACCTTGCACCCTCCAATCATGAGGTTGCCTTGGATTTCTATATTCACATGCCTCTAGAAGCAAAGGATGACAAAACTGGCCATGCCAGCTGGGTTGCAAAGTGATTACCGTATTTTTCGCTCTATTAGATGCACTGGACCATAAGACACACCTAGTTTTTAGGGGAGGAAAACAAGAAATAAGCAACGCAAAGCCTCCTGAGCAAAGAGGGACCGATCCTCCCTCTTCGCTCAGGAGGCTTTGCGGGGCTATCCCTGAAGCCAGGAGAGCAAGCGGGATCGGTGCATGCAGCCTGCCCGCTGCTCAGGAAAAAAGTGTGTCTTATGGAGCGAAAAATACGGTAATAGTGCAGTCCAATTCAGGTGCACAACCCACAGAAGTCAGTGGGTAGACTCCCCCCAAAATAGGTTTAGCATTAGGTTGCAGGCTGTTTAAAAAGTGTCTGTACTGGCAATATGTAATTGTGGTTTTGGGTTGTTGTTTTTAAATGACATACTTCCAAGTGTCTATCTTGTCTAGACTTGAAGTACGTTCAAGGTTGCCTCTTCTTTCAACAGCTCAAAAACAGTCTGGATCAAACCTTAAGTCTCCAAGGCATTGACATTTCAAACCTTTCAGAAACTTGCCAAGGCTTTCCTTTTGGAGACTGTAACAGAATCCAGCAGCAGATGCACCGGCTTTTGCTAAACGCTTCAATAAGAGAATAAAAGTTTGATCCAGACTTCCTGGCTTATATGCTATTGTAGTCATATGCAGAGCAGTAGACCCATGGAAATTTATGGGCATGAGAAAATGAGGTCCGTTAGTTTCATAAAAGTAGCATTTAATTGCACCCAGCACCCAGCTGTTGTCGTTGTCATCTTCATCAAACAGTGAGACATCAAACATTAGAAACTTCCCTCAACAGGGCTGAGAAGTCCCTCTGCCTGGTTACCTGAAACTTCACTTCTCACAATGACGGACCTGCCAGAAGGCCCTCGGAGCTGGATCTCAGAGTGGATACGCCTTCTGGAAGAAAGCAGTGGGTTTGGGGATCATTATAACTGATTCCTCCTTCTCTCTGCTGTCCCCTGTGAGTCCTGGAAATTTGGAGAATTGAAGGTATCTGAACAAAAGAGGAGCTGGCTGCATCCGGTCCATGGCCCTCACCCTATTCTTTTGTGGTCATGGGAAAGCCAGAAGAGCAGAAGTCCAGAGCACTCTTGACTCCTGTGGTTTCCAGCAACTGGTAGTCAGAAGCCGTACCATCTTCATCCATGGCTAGTAGAAGTCGACTCTATCGGGAAGAGTCTTGGAGGTGACAACGGGAATCTGCCCAAATCGCCTCTCCCCGCCCATCCTTCCTCCAGCAGATGTTTCTTCTAGATCTTTCTCTTGTGCGAATGAAAGGAGTCCTTCTGCTTGTGGAAAAGCAACTCCTTGAGCGTATTTCACCGCCAGGCAGTCTCAGAGTTCTTGCCACACAGCCCTCCCATACACAAAAGGAGGTTAAATTATTAGAGATAATTTAAAGGCTTTTCTAACAAAATACCCCCTGTCCCTGTGCATAGCTGGGTGTTCTTCTGCTAGTTAGCACACCTGGTACAGAGGGGAAGCAGGCCACACAAATGAGTCATGAACCCAGCGGAGATTTTGTAAGCCTCGGATTTAACACAAATAACTTTTAATATAAAAAAAACTATTTAAGAAACAATTCGGATTATTTGTCCAGCGTGCGATACAAAAAGGACCAGAGTGGTGCCGTATGTTTTCCAGCCCTCCTGTGTTGCTAATATTCTACACTTACGCAAAGGCCACAGGAGGGGCCTTTGTAGCAAGAATTCCATGAATGACTTTTACCCTCCCTTTTGGTAGTAGGCGATTGCCAGTTCCTTTCATTCTGGAGCCAGATTCTTAACTATTCTGCTTCAAAGAAAGGGGACTTTTATTATCGGTCCTACTTCCGGAGCATGTTCTCAAATCATGTTAGGGCACATTGTTTCCCTCTTTCTTCCAGCAACGAAGCAGGGAGCAAATGGAATGCAAACAGTAGATGAGTTTGGTACAGATATTTGGGAAGACGCCCTCGCTGACAGCAGTACCTGTGTACTCAACAAAAGTAGTCTTAGCACCACCTCTGGTAACAAACTCATTGTTCAACAAGGCAAAATTAATAAATACAGTCTTGGGAAGAGTTATATGCAGATGGGGTTAAGTGATGTTTTGTCCCAAATGAAAACAGATGTTTTGAAATTAATTCACTCCCCCAGCCCAGTCCCTTCCCTTCCCGTTTTAGTACTGTACCTCCAGAAGCTCCCGTACAACAGGAGTAATACACACAATATTCCGATCTGGATGAGGGGAGCCCTGCTGATGGTCCCCCGCTACACCTCTTAAATAGAAGAAGAAAAATAAGGGGGTGTCACAAGAGCACTCCTGATCTTGAGTGATGTGAGGGAGCACTCTATAAGTAAATAAATATTTAATAATAATGATAATAGTGGTTCAGTGTTGGTTATTGCGGTCACTCATTAAGAGGGGATGGCATTGGCACTGAGCAATAGGTGCTTGTGGCACTCACACCACCAGATTCCACGCAGCACTCACAATTGTAATAGAAATGGGGAAGGGGAGGAGAGAGAATATTTACTCGCTGACATAACAATGAGGTACGAGTGCTGGAGAAAATGCAACAGAAGCGATACCTTGAAGAACAGCCCTAGGTATTTATCCAGGACAACTGAGCAATGCAAGAAAAAGAAATGGTCACGTGCAAAGAATCAAAACTCACACTTTGAATACTTTGGAATTGGAGGGGGAAACATTTGCCTCAAGAGGATTTAAAGTGCAACCCTATGAATCTCTATTCAGGGGAGTCCTACTGAGTTCAACTGGACCTTTGGGTATTTGCAGATCTAGATTGTATTTATGGCAAACTGACTAGTGAAGTGGGTTTTTTTGGGGGGGGGTGTAGAAACCAAGTATGTGGCTCCACCAAGTTTAATAATCTGAAGTTCTGACAATATTGTCACTGCATTGTCTTCCAGTTGTAGTATGCTGTGATGGGGATTGTGTAGAGTGAAGGTAATCTTTGTGTGGGGTGATCTTTGGGGTGGGGTGTGGATGAGAGAATTAGCAGCTATTTAGTATTTGCTGCCCTTGGGAGGTATTTATACTGTAAGACAGGATAATTTATATCTATATATAAATTAAAAAACAAAACAAAACCAGACCACTTTTTAAATTCATTGCATAGCAGTGCTGGGAACTTTGCACAGAGAAATAAATGTGCAATGTTGACGCACTGTCACCCGCCTCAAAACTCTCCTACCAGCTTCTACCCCACCCTGCTTTCCAGGCTCGTGTTTGCTTTGTTGGAAGAGGAATTGGTCATCCCATACTCTTCCCAACATCATTCTATCTTCCTGCTGCCAAGCCGTCCGTCCATATAACTCAGCTTGACACAGAAAAACGGTTCTGCTTTATAGAGTGGGGTTTTTTTTCAGCTGATGAATTTGCCATTATTTTGTCTTCCTGGAATAAACAGTAACAAGATCAACCACCGTCGAGGAAGCAAACTTAATATGATGGTGCAAATTCTTTGTTTATGTACTCTCTAAAACTAGGCTGCTGAACGTATTATTCTTGAATAAAGGGGTGGGGGCTCAACTACTGGGTTGTAGTTTTTTGGGGGTTTTTAAGGCTACGTTCAGCTTGAACCCAGCTTTCCCAGCCATTTGTTTTAGCTAAGCGGGTTTCGATTAGTCCATTGGTGTTTAAATTAGTCAAAAGAGCAGAAGAAGAAGAGAAGAAGAGAAGAGTTTGGATTTGATATCCCGCTTTATCACTCCCTGAAGGAGTCTCAAAGCGGCTAACATTCTCCTTTCCCTTCCTCCCCAACAACAAACACTCTGTGAGGTGAGTGGGGCTGAGAGACTTCAGAGAAGCGTGACTGGCCCAAGGTCACCCAGCAGCTGCATGTGGAGGAGCGGAGACGCGAACCCGGTTCACCAGATTACGAATCTACTGCTCTTAACCACTACACCACACTGGCTCTAATATGAAGGCCTAATATGATTAAGGAACAGACCCGGATGGTGGCAGGCATCGAGACCATAGTCTGTAGAAGCTCCAAAATGTGATGTTGGGGAAATTGTTTTGTTAAAAACTACTGTTCTGTGGAACAGAGCTGATGCTTCACACTCCATTGCTATTGAGGTGCCTTCCAATTTTTATTTCAGCTGCATACGTAAGAGCTTCAGGGCATGATTTGAGGTGTTGTCTGTGCCAATGGATCTCTGTTTAGGCAAAGTGTTCTTTCTAGCATAGCTCGACACTAACATTTGCCCTTGGTATGCTGTACTTTGGCACAGCCTGAGGCTAGCGTGATATAGCATTGCACCCCCCTAGTCAACCCAACCTTGCATTCTCCCGTGCTCTTTGTCGGAAGATTCCCAGCCTTTTCTAGTGGGAGATGATGATCGCATTCAGGGGGTGTATTTGGGACCTATTGCATGTGAAACATCCCTTTGCTGTACATTAAGGAAACAAAATTTGCGGTCCAGAAAAGATAGCCACATGCAACATGCATGCATGCCACCACGAGGTTAAAAAAATAGGTGTGGTGTATTTTCCATCCACGTTGCAAGAAAGGTAGAAATCCCTATTCCCATCCACATAGCAGAGGGCAGATGATCACATCAGACAATTCGCAACTAAATGAACGTCCAGTTTCTCCTTGCTAGATCAGCGTCAGCAATACATAGCACCTGTGGTCTCTAAAAGAACGCTAAAATGAACTGAGCCACTAAATGCTTTTTTATAGTAAGAAAAGGTCACCAGTTTAATCATGTACATTAAGCAGGCGAGCAGTTTGTAAACATTCAAAAGCGGCAGCATCCAAGTTACAAACATCTTTAAAGGAAAAAGAAGAAGAATCAAGATTGTTTAAGGATTTTCCTCCCCGCCCCTTCCTCTTTCCCCTCCAAAAAATTTGGAAATGATGTTTCAAAATACTACAAACACCAAACAAGCTTCTACCACCCTTGGTTAACAGTCCTTTCTTACAAAAAAGGAGTTCCGGATTCCCAACACAGGGTTTTATAACAAGGTGTACTTTTAATATAATCTACGTTAGTCACTTGGGAGTTCTACCTCTGTTCAGATCCCATTAGCAAAGGGAATGCTTGTGTCTTGGTTCAACGCTTCTTTGACCTCTGAAGGCAACGTGTCAAAGAGGTGATCTTCTACAATGAGTCCACTTTTCCTGAGAAGCCGACACAGACCCAGCGTAGCCGGGAGACGGTCTAAACAGTTCCCCTTCAGCTCTAGGTGTGTTAGCTGCAAAAGCTGGCCAATCTTTTCCGGAATCGAGGTGATGCAGTTTTGCCCCAGGCTCAAAGTCCTCAGCTTGGTACACTTAAACAGCTGTTTTGGCAAAATGTCTACTTTGTTTCCGGTGATATGCAGGTGCTGGAGGTTCTGCAGAAGGCCTACCTCCAGGGGAATCACTGCAATAGAGTTGTAGCTCACATCTAAGCATCTGAGCTTCTGTAAACTGAACACTGCAGCCGGTAAGGATTCGAGTTTATTGTTGGAGAGGTAAAGCGACTCCAGGTTTTTCACGTGGGTAATGGAAGGAGGAATGATGACTATTTTGTTGTGCCACAACTTCAGGCAAGTCAGTCTTTTCAAATGTTGGAAGCTGATGACTTCTTCGATTGTGCGTATGCTGTTGGACTTCAGATCCAGCTCCTGCAAGTTGGTGAGGCTGAAGATGGCGTGCGGAATCCGCTCCAGGTCGCAATTCTGCAATTCCAGCTCTGCTACATTCATCATTTTCTTAAGGCTATTCAACACAAAGAGCTTGGTGCCATCGTTATGGATGACGAGCTTGGTTAGATGTGGGGCCACATCTGTGATGTTGGATGGGATTTTGGTCAGGTTGCTTTTCACGTAGAGAATTTTGAGGTGCCTCAGTTCCCTAAGAGATTCAAGTCCAATCATTTTGTTGTTTTCAGAGTTCAAGTTGCCTATCAGGTACAACTCCCGGAGGTTTTTAAGTAAGTACACCCAAGCCGGGATTTCCGCCACGTCGGTGAACTTCACGTGCAGGCACCTCAGGTGGTCGCGAAGGAAGCTGAAGGCTGTTTGTTCCACCTTTGCGGGACAGTGGTAGAGGTGTAGCTCTTGCAGGTTCGTCATCTGGGAGATCTTAGCCGGGATTTTAGCTTCAGGGATCAGCTCAAGTTTCAGGACGTCCAAGTCGGTAAGATCAAACACGGCATCAGGGACCCCTGAGAGCATGAAGAGATGGAGTTCTTGCTTGTCCTGGGCGTTGCGGGAAACATGCTGACGCAGCTTTTCGAAAGTCCACTCGTGGTTCAGGCTTATTTCCCTCAGCTTGTTTTCACTCACCTCTGACAAGAAGACACCGAACCGCTTGGAGTACAGCTGGTCATACTGGTCCACCATGTGCAAGAGAAACGCAAAGTCATTCTTAACATCTGGAATATCGCTGAAGCTGCTCTCTTCCCTAACCTTCTCGAAGGAATACTCCTTCAGGGGTAACCGGAACAACCAGAAGAGTGTGTACAAACAGATGAAACCGTAGACGCAAATGAGGGAAATGTAACTGATGAGCAGCTTTTTCAGCATGTAAGCCATGTTGTGTGTGCATTCGAACTCCTGGTAGCCTGTCAGGTGCTCCACTTTGGGCATGCAGCTGTGCTCAAAGCTGATTTCGTTGACGAAGTTTGCCGTGTAGCAGAGAATAAATATGAACTTCACAGTTTTGATGACCGTCTGGACGACGTAGAGCTTGTATATCAAGTCGCTGTCCTCCACGTGCGCCCGGAATTTCCGTACTTTTTCGAAGAGAGCTTTGGCTTGCTCGCCATCTTTTTTGTCCAAAATGGTCATGCTGGGAACCTCGACGACGGGCTTCTCCGCTGAAAACTTGAAGCCCGTCTTGTTGATCATGGGGGTGCTGGCGCTCGGACTTCCTTCGTCGCTACTGGTGGACACATGCTTGGGCAAAGACTGGGCCCCGGTCAACCTCTGCTTATTCTCCTCAGAATCCTCACACGCCGTCTCAGACAAGGCCTTTGTAGTCCACGGAGATTCAAAGCACTTCCCCAGGATGGAAACAAAGTGCTCGATCTTCGAGCAAGTTTTGGGGTATTTGAACCAGAAGTTGCTGCTGACCATTAAAATAATGGTATGTATAAGAGCTAAGTAGGGAAAGTACTTTGAATACCAAGGAAGAGCCAGGTGGTAGCACATCTGGTTAATGAAAACATATTGCTGATAATCCAAGTTAGTTTTCCGGCCCAGGGGATCTGCTTGCTCCTTCTTCTCCTCCGGACTGGCGACAGTGGAGTGCAACGGCGGAAAGGTAGAGCTGCTGAGAGGTATGTCAGTTGCGACGACAGGTGCAAAAGAAACGGCCCTTCCTCCCTGCGCTTCTTTGTCTTGGGCTGCGGTTGTTTCGGCTTCCGGAACAGCGTTTGTAGCTTTGGCACTCGCCGGGGAGCTGGGCTGCACCTTTGCGTTGACAGCCGACTGCAGGACGGGCAAACAGACCACCTGATCTTTGGTCAGCTGCATGGTTCCAGCAAAAATGGCGACCATCAGCATAACAACTGCTAGGTAATCCATAAATACGTCCCACCATGGTTTCAGAATGCGGTACGTTGGCTGAATGTCATTAAGAGATGCAACTTCTGCAAGGGTAAACATTCCTGTAACGAGAAGGAAGAAAAAAGTAGCCGTCATTCATTGCTGGCAGATCAAATTGTGCTTTATACTCTTGAATGTAAACTTAATCCATTAGACCAGGGAGTGGCTAACCTTTTCCTGTTGGCCAAAGGGCTATATTCACCCTTGGCTAACCCTCCAGTAGTGGGTGTAGCCACTACACACACACACAACCCTCAGCTAACCCATGTAGATCAGCAGAGGAGGGGGTTATTGTGCCCTCCTTGCTCAAATGATCCATCCAATGACTGGGAAAGGAGTGAGTTGAATCCCCGTTAAAGTGGTTCAAAAGTCTCCGCTCAACCCAGTCCAGTATCTGCTTATATTGTTTTCCTATGATCCTCCACTGCCAAAGTGGGGGGGGGGGGGTTCTTGGGTAGCCCCCCCTGTTTTTGTTCTGAGGGGCAGGGGGAATAAGGCCCTTAGGTCAGGGATTAGCCACAAGACCTACAAATTGTTAGCCTCATTCACTTGCTTTCTGAAATGAAAAAGGAACACGCACAACCCTTTCTCTACCCATTGTGAATAGCACCCCTAAACGGATTTACTCAAGCCTGGGCAATTTTGTTTATTCATCTGAAGATTCTGCCCCCATTGACTGATAAACAAACTCAAAAGTATTAAAATCGTACCAAATGAAGGACGCACCACGCCGTTTAGTTCTTCTTTATAAAAGCCTTTTTTTCCCTGAAGGGAAAATGGTACTGCAAAAGGGGCATGACAAGTCGTGATGGTACAATGGACGTCGCTAAAAAGCGGTTCTTAACGATTAAAAATTAGTCAACGTTTTAGAATTAATTTCTTTCCACAAAGAGCAGTTCTCAAAGCATTTGCGCAGCTCTCTTTTCGGTGATTTCAGGCTTTTGTTGTTCATTATGTTCACCGGATATGAGCTATGCAAGTATGAGAATTTGGGTGTTATGGAGAGATCTAATTTTTTTTGCTTGTAATTACACAGCCCAGTATGATTTCAATTTTCACCTACGTGTCTTGAAGAGCTAAGTAAAACAAAACCACACTTTAGGAAACTGCCCCCTGCCCCCAATTCTTACAGGAAGAGCTGGCTTTGGGTTCTTCTGGAAGATAATAAGCATCCTTTAAAACAAAGAAACCTACCATATATGTTGACCTGCAACTACAAGATGATCTAACTAAATGCAAAAAGGATGCCTGCTTATTCATCACTGCTTGAACCGGAGAAAACCAGGTCTCCAAAGGAGAGACTGCAAGTACTATCAGGTGAACTGCAAGACCAGCAGTAGGGGAGATTTCACAACTAGTTGCCTAGGCAACCATCAGTTTTAAGTCTGAAATCCCATTGAGCTCGGCAGGACTTACTTCTGAGTAAACACACCAAAGAGAGGATTGCTAAGGCTATAAAAATATTTCCCCAGCTACGGTGGCCAGGAAGAGGAACTGGAAGCAAGGCAACGTGGAGGAAGGAATTCAGAATTATTCTAGTTAAATGCATTTGAACAGATTTTAGGTTTTTAACTACATACAAGACACAGGGGAATTGTGTGTGTGTGTATAATTTGACAATTCACTCCCCCCCCCCGACTAAAAGGTAAAGGTAAAGGACCCCTGACAGTTAAGTCCAGTCGCAGACGACTCTGGGGTTGCAGCGCTCATCTCACTTTATAGGCCGAGGGAGCCGGAGTTTCTCCGCAGTTTTTCCGGGTCATTCGGCCAGCATGACTAAGTTGCTTCTGGTGCAATGGGACACCAAAACCAGAGCAGTGAACGGAAAAGCCGTTTACCTTCCCACTGGAGCGGTACCTATTTATCTATTTGCACTTTTGGGGCGTGCTTTCGAACTGCTAGGTTGGCAGGAGCTGGGACCAAGCAACGGGAGCTCACCCCGTCGCAGGGATTTGAACCACTGACCTTCTGATTGGCAAGTCTAACAGACTCACTGGTTTAGACCACAGTGCCACCTGCGTCCCTCCACCACAGACCACAGAAATGTAAATATAGCATGAAAGCTAAGAGAAGCATGGCTAGTTAGAAAACTACTAGTCAGATCAGTTTTTGGAAGCCTCTTCCTCAAGTGCAAAGAAGGAGGTGGGGGAAGCTCCCTCCCTCCCCCATACAATCTAGTTCTTCTATTTAAAAAAATTTAAAAAATGCTAGTTTTGCTCACATCTAATGGGTAGGGAGAGCAGGACAGCCTGGAACCATTAGTGTCATGGATTGGCTGATGCAGAGTGGTGCGAGGCGCCAGCTGGGGAACCCCCAAGGGAACCCCCAGGGGAAGAAGGCTCGGAGCCAGGGGGTTGGTGGTGGGACAACAATGGGTGGTCAGAGGGAGCAGACTGGGAGGAGGAAGAGTCAGAAGCTGAAGAGGCAACAGGGCTTAGTGAGCAGGAAGAGGTTGTGGCAGAGAGCAGTCACGAATCAGAGGCAGGAGAGGAGGCGGGCCAGTAGACAGAGATGGGGCAGGCTGCTGAAGAATCCAGAGAGTCTTCCCCTTCTGCTGCGACCAGCTCCCCTCCCCACTGGTCTCCAAGAACACACAGAGTAATGAAGAGGGTGGAGCAAAGAGAGACAAGATGACAGAGCCTTAGGATGCTGGGGAAGGAACAGCGGGAGCAGCCATAGGGAGTGGTGGGAAGGTAGGGACTTTCATTCCCCGCAACTGTCTCACTGGGGCAAGATCTACTGGGAAGAGTTGCTGTGATCACACTGTTCAGATATTTCCAGGTTTTCTACGGACTAGAGAGAAACTCACAGGGAAGCCCAGATTACACGTTGCCTCCAATAGTTTTGACACTCATGGTACTGAAAAGGTGCCTTGTTGTTACTTGACTATTTCAACGCAATCACATTCGTACAAGCACCAATTCTAAGCACAAGGGGCTATTTCTCATGCCCTCCCAACTAGCCTCCTATACAACTGGGAGGAACGAGTAACATGAAATACAATACAATTTTCTGGAGTGGGGAATCCTTTGCAAATCTCTCTGGAAACCACTATGAATGTAGGACAAAGGTGCGGTATACTTGACAGCTCCCTGTAATCCTCTTATCTTCGGTTTTACCAACAGCAATGCAAGAGGAGCTTTAATAACATAAACACCTGCCTTCTTTACTTTTCACATGCCCTGGGAGTAAATTATAGGGACAGAAGCAGCCCCCGTTGTTTGTAAACACTCTTGACATGTGCCCATGTGATTTAAAAGAGCTGTGGAACAGTGCTGCTGGTCCCATCCATGATAAAACAGTTTGCCCCAGCTTCCCAATTGGTTCTGCCAGAAGGTTTGCACCGCACTGACCTTGCCTCTTCTCTCCATTGGCCTGGCCAGAGAGAGATCAGGTTAAGCACCATGTTCCCAGTGCACCATCTGTTACTTCCCCAAGCATGTGTTAGCTGTGAGTTGGAGAAAAGCCTGGAATTGTGGTTGCATAGGTACACAAGCCATGTGTAGGTTTTCCCCAATAGAAACCACACACAATGTATAGATGTCAGAGGCCGAGCTAGGGGGAACTAAATGTCATTGGGTGCAGAACCAGAAGCATGGCTCTACGGTCCAGTTCATCACCTGGTTTCTTCGTGTGTGCAAATTTGGGCAAGGTGGGTGATTAAGATCCATAGGTTTTATAAGCCTGCTGTTTGGCCCAAACTCCTCCAGCTAATTCAAATTATGTATTTCCTGGGTAACTGCAGTAAAATTGGACACCTTGAGTGTATGCAAGACATTAGGGGGTGTTGCTTTTTGTCCCGATGTTCACACAAAGCCTCATCTACACTTACAATGACCGGTTACCCAGTTTGGAGAGTCCTGAAGCTCTTCGAATCTGTATGGATTTTCAACATCCTTGCGGGGACTTTGTTACCTCACCATATACCCCTTGTTCCAGATAATGCACGATAAGCGAAACAGATCTCTAGTGGATTCCATTGATTTCTTCCTTTCATGTGCCTCTTGCCTTATCAATAAGTGATTGGTTAAAAGAGAAACTCACTAACTTTTGTCAAGAGCTTCTTGAAAATCCAGATGCTATCAGCATGTTTGTTTGTTGCTAACCCACAAGGTTGCCCCCCTCCAAATAAGGTTAGTAAGGTAAGAATTCTCTTGGAAAAAAAAGGAAAGCTAATAAGTTCCTCAGCAAGGCTTATTCTTCTGTTTGGCTAACTATTGTAATCGTAGAAACACCTTAAGGTGTAAAGTTAATGCCTTGACTTGCTCCTCAAATTGCTTCTTGGCCTGCCTTACTGTAGGTTTATATTTAATTTGTAAGAATTTATAATCTGTTTCTCCCTCTATTAGAAAAAAAGTTGGGCAAGACTTTAATAAAGGAGGTTATCATGCGCTAGCGGCTTAACCGCATGTGTCAATTTTTTCATGTTTTGTGCCTTTTCCTATTTTCAATAGATGGCTTTACATAAACTCCCCCCCCCCACACACACTTTCCTACTTTCTTTTAACTAAATCCTCCCATTCTTAATCATTTGAAATGCAGAACGTTCTGGTATAATGCTATATACACAGGTCATGTGCTTTCAGGTAAATACGAGTGGACATTAAGATGATGAAAAAGCAAAGCTACCATTTTAATTCTCAGGTATACGATGAATCTCTCAGTTTAAAAGGAATGCACACGTACCAGCCACATTTTGACTTGTAAATCAGTTTTCTGCAAGGATCTTTCATTCACAGGCCTCTGAGCCCCTCGATTTTACTGAGTCAATGCACCCTGGTGCATTTTGCATACAGCAGAGAGCATTAGATTTAAACACTTGCTTGAATACCTTGGCAAAACAAAAACACACTATTTTATGATTGGCAGGTCTAAGTGCTTACCAAGCCAGATTAATTCGGCGTATTAAATTCTGTAAGTTTCTGTTAATAACCTGTGGAGGCTGGAAAGTATTTTTCATTTCATAACTCCTTCTGTAGTTCTTGGCAGGGCTCGTGAATATGATGGAGACTTACCTTCATCCCCTCTGGTGAAAGAGCAATAAAACGTATTTTGTGCAAGAGCCAAAATGAGATTAAAGCCCGAGTCTGTGCAATGTTCATAAAGCTAGGTTTTCAAACAAAACACTCCGCTTCAACCCCCTGCCCCCAAAAACTTCACTTAAAATAAAGAAGTCTAGGGGAGAATGTTGGGGGAGTTGGTGCTTCAGTTCTTAAAAGGCGTCTTGTACTGTCCTTTATTTCACCTAAGTAGTCTTTGAGTCACCATTTCATTTTCTCTGAAGAGCATATCCACCCAACAGACTGAAGTTGCAATAACAGTCATACACAGTCGTACCTTGGTTGACGAACGCCTTAGCAGTCAAACGTTTTGGCTCCCCAACACCGCAAACCCGGAAGTGAGTGTTCCAGTTTGCAAATGTTCTTTTGGAAGCCGAACGTCCGGCGGGGCTTCCGATTGGCTGCAGGAAGCTCCTGCGCCCAATCAGAAGCCGTGCCTTGGTAGTCGAACGGACTTCCGGAATGGCTTCCAAGGTACAACTGTACTTCACCACCCTGGGAAGTGTAGTTTTGAGGAGAAGGGAATACGAGGGAACTAACAGAATCCTACAGAAGCTACAATTCCTTGGGTTGCTTCTTTAGGCCACTACTCTTCTAAGCAGTTCAAGTTGGCAGTGTTAGAAACTCAGGACAGGAAGAAGAAGAAGAGTTTGGATTTGATATCCCGCTTTATCACTACCCGAAGGAGTCTCAAAGCGGCTCACATTCTCCTTTCCCTTCCTCCCCCACAACAAATACTCTGTGAGGTGAGTGGGGCTGAGAGACTTCAGAGAAGTGTGACTGGCCCAAGGTCACCCAGCAGCTGCATGTGGAGGAGCGGGGAAGCGAACCTGGTTCACCAGATTACGAGACTGCCGCTCTTAACCACTACACCACACCAGCCACCGGGGGCCACATGTGACTACTAGAACAGTAATGGGAAACCTGTCAGTAGCTCTAATAGGAAGCCAGCAGTTCTACTATAAGAGCAAAGGAATAACTGCAGCTTCATAGCAGGGCTGTTTCAAAGCTTTAGGAAAAGCTGAAACACAGTTCAGATGTAACAGCACCTGTATAGCGGGGGGAAGCGGGAAGGAAGAGAGAAGAATGAAAGAAAAAGCACTTAATCTCTTAAACGAGGCTTTGAAAAATCGAAAGAAATTACGTGCAGATTAAACAACCAGGTCAGAAAAGGAACCAGCGGCAATTAACCCATCTCAAGGCAGTAAGACAATACTGAGAAACAAAATTGCAGGCCTAGGTTAAATCAGTAAGTATAACTCTTGGTGTATAAATAGTATTGCCTGCCCAATTAAATTTCCTTTAATTAGATGTTAGGGAAAAACCCCGTTAGTACAACCCCCCAAGAGACCGAGACTTTCTATGACAAAGCCTAAGTTCACAGCTATTAAAATTACTCCAAGATGACAAGCTCCTGGGTTCCTTTATTGAACTGGAGGAGAGTTGGCTTTTCATGTAAATAAACCTTCTACTCAGCTATTCCCGGGGATCATTTTATTGCACAATATATACACGCAACTGTTTCTTATTTAACAGCTTCATGTGTCGCAAGGAAGAGCCATTTTCCAGGCAATAAATCACCATAGTTTGTAGGTGACAAGTGTCATTTTGTGTACACACACAACTGCTAGCAGGCCTCAGGGCTATATAGCTTATAGCTCCATGAGTATCAGCCAGCATCTTTTGGCTGGTGGCTATAATATTGTAACTGAAAGATGAGAAAATTTATTTCTTGTACAAGTGCTACTAAAACATTGCATCTTCAAGAGGCTAACAGCTCTGATGAACCACAACCAACAAATCTAACTGTGCCTACGGAGGAACCAGACATGAGCAAGGTTTCCAGACACATTGGTGGTGCTAACATTCTGCATTGTCTAACTTCCATCTCACCAGGACTGTTAATAGCACTAAAGGAATACTGTGAAATGGGGGGAAATGTGGTTTCTGAAGGCTACTCCTTGCAGCCATGCAAAATCATCTCTTCCCTTTCCTTGCTTGGGACGGTTGGGTCTGCATGCACTGTTGCCAACACATGAACCATGAACTGTAGAATGAACCATGAGCCTACGTCACATGGTTCATGCTACAGAAGTATAAGATGGGCTGCTCTGTTCTCTGGGAGAGACAGGAAGCTGAGAGAGGTTTTGGCAGAGAAAAGCAAATTTCTTTCACCCTGGAGAGGGTCGAGGAAACTGGAGGTTATCCCCATTTGCCTGAGAGCCCAGGAATTCCCTCCGGTCTGGAGGCTTGTAGGGGTGAAGACAAAGAGAGGTGGCAGCAATTAGGGCAGTGTTTTCCAAACTCCCATCATCCCAGTATACCTGAAGGAATGTCTGCACTCCCATCGTTCAGCCTGGACACTGAGGTCCAGCTCTGATGGCCTTCTGGCGGTTCCCTCACTGCAAGAAGTGAGGTTGCAGGGAACCAGGCACAGGGCCTTCTCAGTAGTGGCACCTGCCCTGTGGAACGCCCTCCCATCTGATGTGAAGGAAATAAACAACTACCTGACTTTTAGAAAACATCTGAAGGCAGCCCTGTTCAGGGAAGTTTTTAATGTTTGATGTCTTATGTTTTTAATATTCTATTGGGAGCCGCCCAGAGTGGTTGGGGAAACCCAGCCAGATGGGCAGGGTACAAATAAATTATTATTATTATTATTATTATTATTATTATTATTATTATTATTATCCCTAGCTAGCAAGACCAGCGGTCAGGGATGATGGGAATCGTTGTCCAAAAACAGCTGGAGATGCAAGTTTGGGAAACACTGGTTCAGGGTGTGAATGGCAGACTTTGCAAGGCCGTTCTTCCAAGGAAGGATATAAGCATGCTCTCCTAGCCCCCAGCTTCTGTTACACTTGGAGGTATTTAGAGAAACAAGTTTGGAGTAAGAGTCAACCACTGGTGGCTCTCAAACCAATTCAGCTCAAGGGATTCTGCATGGCTCCACAGTTGCCAGCAAATTGGAACACAAAATTGTTGAGAAAGCAGCATCTATGGCAACAGGATTTTCACAGCCGGGACTGAATGGCTGGCCTAGTACTCTTCAGACATTGCTCACAGTGGCTTTCCTGGAAAACTACTTGCCAACCAGGGCTTTACAGTGCCTACGAAAACATTAATATTTGGGCTGCAACTGAAGCCATTTCTGATATGCGCACACATGCCTCTGACTTGCATAACCAGCGATTTATAATACCTAGAACAAAATCTTTTGAGATGACTATCCCTATTAGTTAATTGCTTATAAAAAAGAAAAACAATATTTCCTCCAGGTGCTGTTTAAGCACTGTGCTTAGTGTCAATGTCAAAACCTTCTTTGTAAATATCAAGGTAAGTTTACTAAACTTTTATTGAGAAACCCTATCCTCTTTCCCCCCTTCAATTCCGAACTGCAAAACAAAGCAAAGATTTAAGATTTTGTTTGAATTGGTGTTAAGTTGCAGCCAGGGATCCAAAGAAACGCTTTCAGGGCTGAATTACGACTCAGATGAAAACATTAACAAAGCCCAAGAATTTCAAACCAATAATTCAGGCTCCCTGAATTTCCAAACTAATAATTTGTACTTCTAATAATAAATACATAAAACTCCCATTGATTTTAGTAACATTTTGACATTGACTGTAGTCATACAAATAAATTCTCTTATAAGCAGAGCTAGACTTAACCCCCCCACGCACCCAAAGAAAAACTCTTATGCAACCGGAGGGCAGACAGAACAAGACCAGAACTGGATACAATGCAAATCTGTTTATCAAATGATTGATAATAGACCAGTTGATAAACTGATCAATACTTTTAGCACCATTTCTATGTCCCCCCCCCCCAATAATCCATGTAGACTCATGATCAGAAATAGTAAGATTTCACGTGGCTTATTTTCACAGGACCCCCCTAAATATTCATCACAGCAGATGACCAATTCAGGCAGACCAATTCAACTCAGCACCGTGGCGCCACGAAAATTGTTACGAAAGAATTCGGAGATGCCGCAATTTCTGATTGCCTAAGGCCTCTTGAGTCAACACCACCAGAGATTCCTTTTTTCTTTTTGCGAGAAGAATTCCAGGTACCAAGCTTGAGAAAAGCTGCTTCCTGAGAACTGGGAGACTTGCTGCCCCCTTTAGTGTACAGCACAGAAACAAGCCCCAAAGTAAAGACAAATATTAGTGCTGCAAATATTTTTCGGGAGCTGGAAGGGGCAGTGGGATGTATACAGTAAGTAGTCAGACCGTGAGAACCACAAGCTTTTTCCAGACCGATTAAAAAAAAAAAAAAAGGAACGTATAGCTTGCTTATAATTTATCATTTATTAGTAGCTCTCACAGAACCCAAAGCACAGCTTTTAACTTCCCTGGAACACGGACCAGTAAGCAATGAGGCGGCAGCAGCAATGTCACCTTCAGCCTAATGACCCAAAGGCATAATATCGCCTACAAAAGCAGCTGCTTTTATTTTAACAGCTACGGGGGGGAAGGGGGTGGTAAAAGAGCCCTGGCCTAGTTGAACTACGAGCTACAAGCAGTACAGCAGTGGATACATAGGCTAAATCCAGGTCCAAATCTCAAAATGAAACCCTGGCTTAACTCGACACTAATGTTACTGCGTGAGGCTATAAACTGGAGACCCGGGTCACATTCACATAGACCCACACACATTTAAAGTACACATTTACTACTCTTAACTGCCACAGCTCCCCCCCCCCCAAAAAAAAAGAATATTGGGAATTGTAGCTTGTTAAAGGTGCTGAGGGATGGGAGTGGCGCTGTGGTTTAAACCACAGAGCCTAGGGCTTGACGATCAGAAGGTCGGTGGTTCGAATCCCCGCAAAGGGGTGAGCTCCTGTTGCTCAGTCCCGGCTCCTGCCAACCTAGCAGTTTGAAAGCACGTCAAAGTGCAAGTAGATAAATAGGTACCCCTCCGGCGGGAAGGTAAACAGCGTTTCCGTGCGCTGCTCTGGTTCGCCAGAAGCAGCTTAGTCATGCTGGCCACATGACCCGGAAGCTGTACGCCGGCTCCCTCAGCCAATAAAGCGAGATGAGCGCCGCAACCCCAGAGTCGGCCACGACTGGACCTAATGGTCAGGGGTCCCTTTACCTTTAAGGGTGCTGAGAGTTGGAAATTTGTAAGGGATCTCTTAACAACCCGGCTCTATTAACACACTATTGTTCCCAATGTTCTTTTTTTTGGGGGGGGGGAGAGCTACGGCTGTTTAAAGTGGGATACAGCACAGCTGTAACTGTACGGCCTGGATGTGGCTCCACAGACCATCTTGGAACACAAACCACCTGGAATACAACCAGAGTAAATAACTTTAGTACAGTATCTGCAAACAGCAGCAGCAAGACTAAACAAGCGAAGAGTGGTTTTGGAGCAAAATGCAGGTGGAGAATAGGAAACATCAGTTTTCGTTTACCTGACTAATAACCACCTACACTGATGGACGTTAGTCAAGTTGACCAGACGTTAAGCTAATCATTACACATAAAGCTCTTTAAAAACTGTGTAACATTCCTAAGTACTTCATCACTTGAAGGTTCTTCCCCCCCCCCCCCAAGCCTTAGAAGGTCATTTGACTCACCCACTTCCCACACTTCCACTCATTGCTGAGAAAACTTTTCAGATCATATGCCTATAAGGATGAAAAGCATATTCTCCTGACTACTTGGCCCAGAATGCATTGGCCTTTTATCTCAGAGTGGACAGGAGAGACCAGTGTTAGAAGCTGAGATATGAAAGCTAGGAGCTAAATGGCACCTTGAACCGAGGTTATGGGCGCAACAATGGAATGTCTGGGCGCGCTTTTTTATAGCAAGAATACAAAGCTAAAAATGAATGAACTGCAGCTAAAATCTTGTGTTCATTTTTCACAGAGTCAAGTCCTTCCCGTACCCAACCCCCTAATATTCTTAAGAGGGTCTCTTCTCCAGTCTTCGGAAAGTAACTGGAAGTGGAGAGGCAGGAAAAGTTCCTCCTTTCCTTCCACTCTGCAGTTTTAATCAGAAATCTTAGACGCAGCGCTGCACCAGACCTCAGAAACGGCTTGCGTTGATGACATTCCCTAGATGCGCCTAGAACATGGGCAGGCAAACTAAGGCCTGGGGGCCGGATCCGGCCCAATTGCCTTCTAAATCTGGCCCACGGACTGTCTGGGAATCAGCGTGTTTTTACATGAGTAGAATGTTTTATTTTTTATTTAAAATGCATCTCTGGGTTATTTGTGGGGCCTGCCTGGTGTTTTTACACAAGTAGAACGTGTGCTTTTTATTTAAAATGCATCTCTGGATTATTTATGGGGCATAGGAATTCGTTCATTTCTCCCCCCCAAAAAATATAGTCCAGCCCCCACAAGGTCTGAGGGACAGTGGATCAGCCCCCTGCTGAAAAAGTCTGCTGACCCCAGGTCTAGAACAATGGGAGTTTCAAATGTTGGCTGTGACAGAACAAAAGCAAGCAGGGCTGCAGAGAGAGAGAGGATCAGAAGGAATGTGGGAACGTGGCAGGTCTCTTTAGCAGATGTGTTCAGGGCTGGGGAAACTGTGGATTTCCAGTTGTTGGGACAGCTGCTATCAGCTCCAGCCAATGGCAGTGGATGATGGGAGCTCATGTCCAGCAGGATTCAGAGGACCACAAATTTTCTGAGGACTTCTGTTTCTACATGTTTGATACTCTTTTGCAACTTGATTGCACCAGGATTCAACAAACTCAACTGCAATATGTTTGAAAGTTGAACAGGTAAGTGTATGTCTAGGGACAATGAATAAAACAAACATGGTTAGCTGTACTGCTGGATAAGTGTTTAATTGTTATTTGTTTAAATTGATATTTGTTTAAAAAGCAAAAAAAAGTTTTTTAAAAAACAAACACAACTGCAAAATAAAAAGACATTTTTAAAATGCCAAGTCTGTAAAATACAAAGTCTTGTATTATTGTAAAATACAAAGTCTTGTATTTTTGAAACTTCCGCGAATAAAAAATCCAGTGTTTTCGTCCATCTTAGATTTGTAAAACAGCCGTTATAAATGTACTTCTGTTCATCATCGTTAAAAGATATCTATCTTCTGCCCTTCGGGATCGGTGTCCTCATTATGCAGCATGCAAATGCCATCACAAAACCTAACTCAAAATAATTGAATTCTACAATTAAACCCCTTGAAAATAAGCAATAAAAAAAAACAACAGTTGGACATAGCAACGGATACGAATGAATAAAGCATACATAGATGATTGATTGATTGATTGATTGATTGATAGATAAAATATATATGTCTTCAGGGTCCTTTTAAAAGTCACTAGTGAGAGAGTCACACATGAAGTCAAGTCAGACATGGGTCACCACTGAAAAAGCCAAGTCCTTGGTTACTGTCACAGCCTAGCCTCTCTTACTGATAGCTAGAGAGCAAGGCTCCCAAGGTTTATTGTAAAACTCAGGTGGGCTCATACAAATGCAGGTGGCACTTTAGGTAGGACAGTCCCTTCTGAGGTCTTTAAAGTACAAATCCAGCATTTTAGATTGAGCCTGGAGATCAGTACAGAATGGGGGTGTGATATGATTGCTTGGCTCCAAGAGTATCCTTGCTGTTTCATCCCGTATCTCATCCACAGGGAGCTCTCATTGCTGAGCCCTAAAAGATGTGCATATGCCTCACTCTAAACGAATTATGAAGTGGTCTAATTCGGCACTAGCTAATGGCCAGTTAGAGCCTACTAAGAAGCCAATGCAGATAGTAACACATTAAGGATTTATCAGTTCAGCAAGCCAAGATGGATATTCCAAATAGGATAGCCACTCCTGCATTTTTTATCTGGTCACTCCTGTTCCATGTTCATTGTAGACATTGGCAACAGTAGAGGGCAAAATGTCCCTGCAAGGATGACTGTAGAGTTTAAATACGAACAGCACGAAAATAATCCTGCTGGTGCAGGTATTAGTTTTCAGAACTATATTCAGTACCACTTAGCAGCTCTTGATATTTCTACTAACAGATAGACAACCTGAGAATTCTATTTCTGGAATTAAAGGAAACCAGAATGCTAAGTTATTATACGTACACTATCTATAACAAACAATGGGTACATCACCTCCCTGCTGGAAGCTATGACAGAAGGGTTACTATAGTTTTAAGGGAGCACAGAGGAAAGGGAGAGATGCTGTTCTCCACCTATCAAAAGTTGACATGAATGAGATCACTCGTCCTAGTAGTCTTGAGTCTCTGCTCACCAGGTAGACTTGCTCCCCTGCCCTGAATGTTTACCTGCAGCAGGGAAGAGTAACTACAGAATAAGTAAAGGTAAAGGTACCAGTCGTGGACGACTCTGGGGTTGCAGCGCTCATCTCGTTCTATAGGCCGAGGGAGCCGACGTTTGTCCGCAGACAGCTTCCGGGTCATGTGGCCAGCATGACTAAGCTGCTTCTGGCAAACCAGAGCAGCGAATGGAAACACTGTTTACCTTCCCGCTGGAGCGGTACCTATTTATCTATTTGCACTTGACGTGCTTTTGAACTGCTAGGTGGGCAGGAGCAGGGACCGAGCAGCGGGAGCTCACCCCGTTGTGGGGATTCAAGCCGCCAGCCTTCTGATCGGCAAGCCCTAGGCTCTGTGCTTTAGACCACAGCACCACTACAGAATAGGGCATATCAACTGAACATATGATTTTTGGTGCCATGGAGCACCCATTATTTTGGGCTCTCCCATCATCCAAGTTGCAAAAAATATCAAAAGGGTAGTTTACAAATCTTGTGAAAGCTATGTCACACTCACACATAAACCCTCAACACATCTAAGATCTCTTTTCAAGCTGCATTACAAACCCTTGCTATTGTTTAGGGTTGAAATCCACAAAGGGATAGTTATAATAAAGAAGAGTGGGGAACCTGTGGCCTTCTAAATGTTGCTGGAATACAAGTCCCATCACCCTTGAACATTGGGCACGGCCCCTAAGGGTCATGGGAGTTCGAGTCCAACCACATCTGAAAGGTCACAGGTTCTCCACAATTGTTATAAAATAATGATTTATACCTTGTTTCAAGATTTCAGACAATGAATGAACGAATGAATTTCATAGGTTACTATAAAAAGATGTTCTAATACAGTCTTTCCCAACCTGGTGCCCCCCCAGATGTTCTGAAAGACAACTGGTCCCCGTGATCAAGGATGATGCAGTACAGCAAAACATCTGGAAGACACTAAGTTCGTGAAGATTCCTTACGGAAACCGCATTCTCACAACACAGAACCTTTGCAGCTGTTCTGTGCAGTTGAAAAGAATAATCCTAGCAGTTGCCCCACAAACTCTCACTGTATTTTCACCACCCATCATAACTTTTATAAAATATTGCTCTTTCAAAAAGACAGACCTGCTACTTGTAAAAATAAAAAAAAGGCCACTTCTTTGAACTGCCATTGTAACGGAGTTTAGATTAGTAGGGAATTCTTAATGCTCCATTCTTAGTTAAAAGCATAAAGACACAGCAGTAGAACAAGAAGGAGCCAGGCCTAATCTTATTCTAGAATGACTTTCATTCCACTCCAATGTCTGCAGGGCTTAAAACAAATGCCTCTGGAAGACTCCACAATGACCCCACCAGATCTCTATCGCCACTGTCATTATGTCTCATTAATATACTAAAGGCAGTTTCTCTACCAGGCACGATCAAAAACACCCACTCAAAGCCCATCCTAGTCTCCAAATGTTATGGTCAACGTGGAGCTCCGTTTCATAATCAAACCCACCATCAGCTCAGAAAGGGCATGTTTACGTCTCCTGGGAATATTTCCACCCCCCTGGAACATGTTCGTGCAAGTCTTAAAACCACCACGTATGCTACCAGAGCAACAGCTGCTGCTGAACTAATTCTGTGCTTCTGTGTGTATATTTTAAAGGAGATTTGCCCTTATCGGTGGAGAATATGAGAACAAATATTAACTGTTTTCTGACATGCAGTTAATGCCCAATGAATTTTTATTTTTTTAAAAAGAAATGTAATAGCTCCAGCCTTGTTGAGAATTAAGCTTCCCACATAAGGATATAGCAAGTAAGATTAGGCTACAAGGGATCTCAGCAAAGTATCTCTAATTTCAGGTCGAGGTTGTGGTGGTACAATTGGAGCGCCAGATTCGTGCCACACATCTCTGACCTCGCTGACACCTCTTGCCTTACCATGCCATGCTGAAACATAGACTCTGCTTTGCCAAAGCCAGAGCTTTACCCACAAACCCACCGCCACCACAGCCAAACAAACTCTGGCCACAACATCAGTCAGACAGTGGGCTTCACTGAACAGCAGCAGCTAAGCAACTGCCATCCTTTTAATGGCTTCCGTTAATGATAATCATATTTACTTGGTTTGCATTTCCTTTTCACCTCTCTCTCCCTATTGACATACATAATGCTGGCCCCCGTCTCAAGCGTCTGGACAGGAGCACCTCCCCTTGGACACCTTTAGCGGGGTACCCCACTTTCTTTGAGGTGGAAGGGGTTCCTAAGCCCCACCTCCTCTGCATTGACCAAGGATCCAACCCAATGCCTTAGCTGCCAACCAGTTGTGACAATTGCTACGAGGTAGGTGAAACCCCCAGGCAGCCCAATTTGACTGGAGGGGAAATTCCTGCCTGGCCCCAGATATGGTGACCAGGTACAGTGATACCTCAGGTTAAGTACTTAATTCGTTCCGGAGGTCTGTACTTAACCTGAAATTGTTCTTAACCAGAAGCACCACTTTAGCTAATGGGGCCTCCTGCTGCTGCCGCCACGCCGCCGGAGCACGATTTCTGTTCTCATCCTGAAGCAAAGTTCTTAACCTGAGGTAATATTTCTGGGTTAGCGGAGTCTGGAACCTGAAGCGTATGTAACCTGAAGCGTATGTAACCCGAGGTACCACTGTATCTCCATGGCAATAATAATAATAATAATAATAATAATAAATTTTATTTATATCCCGCCCTCCCCAGCCGAAGCCGGGCTCAGGGCGGCTAACAACAATAAAACAGTACAAAAGTACAACACCAACAACACTCTAAAATCATTCATTATAAAATTAATTAATTCAAGCTACTGGCAACCATTGGGCCAGAGCTCCGCAAAGATTGCTGAGGGAGGGAGTCAGGCTGTGCCCTGGCCAAAGGCCTGGTGGAACAGCTCTGTCTTGCAGGCCCTGAGGAAAGATGTCAAGTCCTGCAGGGCCCTAGTCTCTTGTGACAGAGTGTTCCACCAGATCGGAGCCACAGGTCTACAACTTGCCACAACTTCCATGGCAAGGTCTAAGCATGACCTGCTAGCTCACCTTTGGGCAAGGTAGACTACACTGTAAAGCAGTGGTGGCCCAACTCGTCCCTCCAGATGTTTTGGGACTACAACTCCCATCATCCCTAGCTAACAGAACCAGTGGTTAGGGATGATGGGAACTGTAGTCCCAAAACATCTGGCAGGCCGAGTTTGGCCACCACTGCTGTAAAGCGTGGGAGATCCAACTCTGATGGACCTGTAAGGTCCAGGCACAGCCCCGTTAAATGCCCACCCTGAAAGCATGGGGTCTGGTCCCCAGGCCATGCCCACTGCCCCCCCCCCCCGACTGGCTGGTGCCAAGGTTGGTCACAGTAACCACCGTGGTTAAAGAAGGAAGTGGCATCTTCTGCAGACCATGTCAGGCGCAAAAGGCTTCCCTGGCTTGGCGGAGAGCCATATAAATGCCGCTCCCTGAGAACAGTGAGCAGAACTTCCTATCCTGGAATCTTTTTCACAAGCTTCAGGCGCAACCCCTGATTTCATGGGACATAAAACTGTATAACCTGTTTTAGGCCCACTGTAATTACAGAGAACAAGAACACCAATGCCTGTTATTTAAGATGCCCAACAACCTTTGACTCTAATTGTTATTTTCAACAGTTATTTACATCGTAAAACAGTAAGCAAGTACTGTAATTTTCCACACCTGGTCTGTAGCCCAGAACATCATGGTGTGTGTTTTTTTTGAAGACTTAGTAAACAATGGCCTAATTACACTGGAGACTTTAATTGCAAACATTAAGAAAGGGGAAATTTTAAACTTTAGGGAAACTTTCACAGCAATCTGGTTTGTCCGCACCTCTTAAGATATGAAAGACTACATCATCTAGAGTTCAAAAAAACTTGACCTTTCAGAGGCATATTGTATATTTCCTGATGTGGGTTTTCCTCATTTCCTTTTACCATACCATTCATTGATTTCCCCCTGGCTTTTATTGATTTCATGACCTTGGTGGGCTTTGTTGCAATTATGTGTTGTTGCTTCTGTTTGTTGCTCTTTTGTGTTCTTTAGTTCATTCATGCAACAAGCGTTGGTTTAATTATTTAATGCTGCTTACCACTTTAATTTGGAGGGAAGATAATGCCAGTTAAACATTTTTTTTAAAAAAAAGTGAAATTTTTTAAACATAAGGAGGAAGACGAAGTAGACAATAGTGAACAATGTAAAATGGGTGTGTTCTTGTTTTTAAATGGAAGAAACTAAAGCAGATTCAAAAGGAAGCTCAGCCAAAAAATTAAAATGTTACAAAAAGAGAAATAAGCACTGCAGGAATCAGCGCTGGTGGTGGGGTTTTTTGTTTGGAGGTTTCTTTTTTAAGTATGAGGATTAATATGACCACTAGTACAAGTAGTTTTATATGAGGAAAAATTAACAGGAAGGTCACCAGAAGAAGGCAACAGAGATGTTTCAGAAAGAGGCGGCACGGAAAGCAAATAATGAGCAGAGTAGCAGAAATACAGTGGTGCCCCGCAAGACGAATGCCTCGCTAGACGGAAAACCCACTAGACGAAAGGGTTTTCCGTTTTTTGATGCGCTTCGCAGGACGAATTTCCCTATGTCTTACGAGTCTTGAGGGTTTTTTCCGCTCCCCACCCCCTTTTTCTAAGCTGCTAAACCGCTAATAGCCTTTTAGCAGCTAATCCGCTAAGCCTTTAATAGCCGCTAATACAAAGGTCCGTATAGTAAAAGCTATGGTTTTCCCAGTAGTGATGTATGGAAGTGAGAGCTGGACCATAAAGAAGGCTGATCGCCGAAGAATTGACGCTTTTGAATTATGGTGCTGGAGGAGACTCTTGAGAGTCCCATGGACTGCAAGAAGATCAAACGCATCCATTCTTAAGGAAATCAGCCCTGAGTGCTCACTGGAAGGACAGATCGTGAAGCTGAGGCTCCAATACTTTGGCCACCTCATGAGAAGAGAAGACTCACTGGAAAAGACCCTGATGTTGGGAAAGATGGAGGGCACAAGGAGAAGAGGACGACAGAGGACGAGATGGTTAGACAGTGTTCTCGAAGCTACAAACATGAATCTGACCAAACTGCGGGTGGCAGTGGAAGACAGAAGTGCCTGGCGTGCTCTGGTCCATGGGGTTACGAAGAGTCGGACATGACTGAACGACTAAACAACAACAACAATAGCCGCTAAACCGCTAATAGCGCTAATAGGGTTGCTTCGCAAGACGAAAAAACCGCTAGACGAAGAGACTCGCGGAACAAATTAATTTCGTCTTGCGAGGCACCACTGTATAGCGGAATGAACAGCAGATTATAAATCGGGGGGGAGGGACTGAGCTAAAACTTCATGCGTTAGCAGGAAAGAAGCAGTACAATGATGGAACTAAGAACTGCCTAAAAAGAGGCAGAGTTTGAGAAGAGACATGGGGGTGGCAAACCACAGCAACTAGAGTATTAGCAGGATAATACCCTTCTAGTTCTGTGAGACAGAGGAATGGGGAGCTTGTTGCAGCAGGAGGGGCAGACACCGAAGACTCTTCACCAGCTTGACTCATCTCTGCCTCTTGGCCTCCCTTGTCCCACTCACAGGCTCCAGTTTCTGCCTCCGATTCTAGACTTCTCTCTACCACGATTCTTCCTGCTCACTAAATCCTGTTACCTCTTCAGCTTCTGGCACACCCTCTTCCCAGTCTTCTGGCCACTCATCGTTGTCCCACCACCACCACACCCCGGGCTCTGAGCCTCCTTCCCTTGGTGGTTCCCCCTACCATTCCTCTGCATCCAGCCGGTCCATGACCCCCCCCCCCCGGTCAGCTGCTGCTAGTCAGTGTAGGCAATACCACGCTAGACAGACCAATGGTCTGATTCAGTATATGGAAGCTTCCTGTACAGTGAAATCTTGTGTTACGTACTGTCCTCCTTGCGAACGCTTCGAGTTATGAGCTCCGCTAACCCGGAAGCAGATACAGTGGTACCTCAGGTTAATAACTTAATTCGTTCCGGAGGTCCGCTCTTAACCTGAAACTGTTCTTAACCTGAAGCACCACTTTAGTTAATGGGGACTCCTGCTGCCGCTGCGCCGCCGGAGCACGATTTCTCTTCTCATCCTGAAGCAAAGTTCTTAACCTGAGGTTCTATTTCTGGGTTAGCGGAGTCTGTAACCTGAAGCGTCTGTAACCTGAGGTACCACTGTACTCCTGGTTGCGAACTATGCCCCGGGATGTGAACAGAAGTCGCGCGCTGGCGGCAGCGGGAGGTGCCATTAGCGAAAGCGTGCCTCATGTTAAGAACGGTTTCGGCTTAAGAATGGACCTCCGGAACAAATTAAGTTCGTAACCTGAGATACCACTGTATTTCCCTTCCTCACTCCCACCCCCAAGCAATCCAAGTAGGACACTCCAAAGTGCCATTTGTTTTAATGGAATAGATTTTAGCATCTGCTTACCTCTCCCACGGCCATCGTTAAGGCTTAAATGTGCTTGCAAAATAGAGGAAGTAATGCATAGGCCTCCGTTCTGCTTTCAGGAATGTTGGGCCACATCTTAAAAGATGTTTATCTCAAGTGTATTATTCAAAGAGCAGTCATGCTGTATTCAGCAGTGAATTCACTGGGGAAGTTACACACTGATCTTATCTCAAGTTTGGAAAAATATCTGTACGACTTATTTCCTTACTAATTTTCTTCCTTCTGGTTAAATTCATCTCTGTAAGCGTTCCTGTTCCAAATATTTATTTTAAAATCTGAACCATTTCTTATTATTCATTATTTGGCATATATCCTTTGCTTCTGCAGCAGTTATCAGTTCTGCTGAAATGCTTGTTCTTGTCATTTTGGCACCTGTTTCTGAATTTTAAAAATGTGTCCCCCCCCCCAAAAAAAAAACCCAAACAGAAAGCATAAAGGGGAATCTATTTAGTTTGTAAAAACAGATTATTGGGGTCTTGCAGATTTAACTTAAATAAATCACCATGTTTCAAGTGCTTTTGACTTACACAGTGTGAATAAATCAGTGCTCAAGAAAAACAAGTAATGAATCAAAGCTTCCAAGTTAGAAGGCAGATTTATATTATTTTCCCAACTTGGGTACTTTCTAATCAGCAAGGCTGCCTTGGCTCTGGATGCTTCAGGAGGGTGTATCTGCCAAACAGTTTGTTTTGCTGGCCTTGGAAAAACAGATTCATGAATTATATAAAACCCATTATGTTTTAGCAAAAATCCCTATCCCTATCACTACGGTCATTAAATTTATCTGGCTCTCACTACAGCGGGGCTCGAGAAATTTCATTGCCAGTATTAAGAACATAGCTGCGAAGTACTTTTATTTTAAAAGCAAGGCAACCTTCATTAGAGGCTATTTCCCCACCACCTGTTTCTTTCACACGCTGAAGAGAGAGAGAGGTAGAAGGTGCACAGCTATTGTTCAACTTGTAGGCTACTTCTTGCAATTCCCAGAAATGGGATTCCATAAACAGCATTTTGCACTGCTATTTAACATATGGGTTTAACATAAAGAACAGGGAGGTAAAAGTTAAAAAGAAGACTAGTACAAGAGGTTGGACACAAGGGGTTGTATATCAGAGACTCCCTGAAATTAATGGACATTGGTTCAATGGCTCTACTCCAAATACGTCATAGCTAGATGCAACCGAAGATCTGTGTGAGAGAGGTGATAGCTGAATGGCATTTTTAAACGACTTAGATTTCCCTAAATGGGGTGTTAGGGGAAGGGTAGTACCTCCGGTGGGCGATAAGTTATTCTCCTTCAGAGGTAGTTTGTCCACTTTTGGGCCTCACCCTGCACTCAGCTCTCATCAGTGGTTCCTAGAAGCTCTCAACATGCGGCAGTGGGCACACCGGATAAACCAGGTGAGGGTAGCGGATGGGTCTCAAACGCTCTGTGCGTTAGGGACTTGCCCCCTGCATATGAAGACAAGTTCTGATTCCAACAGTCAAGAAGGTGTTTTCTGCACGTGCTGCAGAGGAAGGTGAGGGTCAGATGGGGCTCGTCAACCTGGGAAGGTAGCCCATCTAGGAAAAGGAAAACTCTGATATTAAACCTCCACTGCCTTGCGGGATATCTTCAGGAGAAGAAAAGGCTAAGGAGGAAATCCTTCACAAATCCAGAGTGGAGACCCTATGATGGTGGGATGGCGCCTTGTATACCTCCTTCCAGCAAGTCAAGCTGGCGCCAAGCATATTGCTTGTTGGGATATTCCACTCCACCTTAAGAACAGACGTGTGGAATTGTTGTATGTCACATGTCTGTTTACACTCCAGCACAGCTTGCTGGGAACTTCCGTTTGTGTATAGCTTTTGCTTTTGCTGTCTTGCTTTGGACACGAAGGAGATCAGTCATGTTTCCTTTTGTCCTGCTGTATGCTGAATAAAAGGGATGCGGGTGGCGCTGTGGGTTAAACCACAGCACCTAGGGCTTGCCAATCAGAAGGTCGGCAGTTTGAATCCCCGCAGTGGGGTGAGCTCCAGTTGCTCGGTCCCTGCTCCTGCCAACCTAGCAGTTCAAAAGCACCTCAAAGTGCAAGTAGATCAATAGGGACTACTCCGGCGGAAAGGTAAACGGCGTTTCCATGCACTGCTCTGGTTCGCCAGAAGCAGCTTAGTCATGCTGGCCACATGGCCCAGAAGCTGTACGCCAGCTCCCTCGGCCAGTAAAGCGAGATGAGCGCCGCAACCCTAGAGTCAGCCATGACTGGACTTAATGGTCAGGGGTCCCTTTACCTTTACCTTTTATGCTGAATAAACTGCTTGTAAATAGGCTCACATAGCTTCTCCTGCCACTGTTGTGTAGCGTTTACTCTGCTGAGTAGCGTGCCCTAGCTTCTGAAGCTCGGGTCGCAGATTCATGCTACACCAAGGACTGGAGATCGCCCAGCACACCGGCTGGTGGGCTGGAGCCAGCTGGGGGCCTGTCAATCGTCCCTGTTTCCTTGGTTGCATTCCTTTCCTTTAGACCACATCAGGGAGGCCAAGGGAGGTGGGTCTTGTTGTTTAGGAAGCCCAGGACCTCCATCCTCACTGCCCTGGCTTGTGCCCCAGGGAGGTCACTTTGGTGCTGCTAACACAGCGGTCTGACTTCACCCCTGGAGGCGCACTCCATTGTCTCTCAAGACAGATGGATGCAACGACAAGATTTCCCTGTGATCAGATTTTCGATAGTATTGCTTACCTTAGCAAGATTAGTCGAAAGGTAAGCAAACTGAGGGAAAGAGAGAGAGAAGTACAAAGTATGTCTTCATCAAGTTGGGCAACCCTGACTCTATGATTAGCTCAGCTCAGGTACGGAAAGAGGGGTAAGCCACCCAGTGTGCAAGCAGGAGCTTGACGCTTGAAATGGAGGACGGAGAAACTGGAACCTAAACTGCAGCTGGTAGAAGGGACCATGCAAGATCAGAAGGTGAAGCCATCAGCCCTGGCCGGTCCAGGAGTATCATACAGACCGATGTCACACACCACTGCCTTCATCCTCATCTGAAGACGGTTCTGAGGCCTAAATACACAGTCCATGATAGCGCCCACCTCAGGCCAGGAGGTTCCTGGCAGTACCATTTTATGGGCACAATATATGTCAGGTATTAGCTACCTGAAGGTGGGGAAACAGTTCTAAAATGGGCATGAACACTTTTGGGTTACAAGCCTACTCTCAGTCGTGTGTCACTCTTAGGATTCCCCTCTCTGCCCCCTTCTAGTGTTTTCTGCATGCTATTATACGGAGTGGGTAAAATAGCCTGCGTAGAGAAAAATGCAATGAATAAAAGAACATATATACAGATCTAGAGCTCCTTCAGTAGTAGGCAGATGAAGCCTATTTTTCTTGGAAGGGTGAAAAAGAGACAGTGTTTTCTTTCATGTTTAACGGCGGGCATCCTAAAGTCTAAGGACTATGTACACAACCTCAAGCAGCACCCCTGTTCATTTGTTCACTCACTGCCTTTCTGTCAAAAGATCCCTAAGCCAACTTATAACAGGTTGGTAACAATATCAAGCGAAAAACACAAAGGTAATGTTATAGCTTTCATTGTTATGAACAAAAAGAAGATAGCAACATATTCTAAATTAGCATTTCCCAAACTTGGGCATCTAACTGTTTTTGGACAACAACTCCCATCATCCTTAGCTAGCAAGACCAGTGGTCAGGGATGATGGGAACTGTAGTCCAAAAGCAGCCGGAGACACAAGTACAAGAAACGCTACTCTAAAGGTTCAAAGCGAACATACCCACCGGAATGAAAACGTCAAGATGTTTACAAAACCAGTTTCTAAATCTATCCCAGTTTAGGTAGCATTTTCTCACTGAAGCGTTGTTATAGCATCCACAAGAATATTTACAGGAACAGAGAGGCGGTCTATTATGATGCAGGGAACTTAATAGAAAAAGACATGGCACTTCCTGTCCTACAGCATCTAGACTGTCTCTCCGTGCCAAAACACCCAAGATGCTCTTTCACTTCTCCTTGCCTCTAGCACAATTTTAACATGTAAACACATCTACTGTGCACACACAAACTCTTTCTTTAAACTTCAAACAGAAATGCAGGAAGTTGCTGAGTTCTGACTCTTTTTATAGGGTGGGGCACCATCTTTTTTTGTTTTTTTAAGTATGCACACTGTGTTCCAACCATTTTCAAGAACATCACACGAAGGTTGTGTTTTCTTTTGTCTACCTACCATAAACTTACAAAAGAAGGCACACAGGCTGACATAAACACATAATGGAACAGTTTGTTCAGATTAAAATCTAATTCAATCTGGAATTAATTGTTCCAGCCCTATACAATATATCTATATGCATTTATGATATGTCTATATGGACAAGGAGCTTCTTACTGACAGCATACAACCAGTTCAGCAAGGCGTGAGTTATGATTCCTTTAAACAGAAAAGTGAGCTGTTTTGTTTCTGAACATGCTACTGGCGATCAATGCCTTTGCATGGCTGCTCCTCCTTCTAACCAGTGAAAAGCAAGCCACAGTGAGGAAGAAGTCCCAAGTTTGGGTCTGGCATAATTCAAAAGGTTATTGAAGAGTCAGAGGGATGAATTATGCCCTTAAAAGCCCCATTCTAAAAACTCTTGTTTCTTACTTGCGATTTCCCTACAGTTTGGAGCCGACAGGTCATTCCCAGCTAAGTTATACTCAACAATAGACCCAGCAAAATTAATCCATTTACTCTGAGTATGACTAACGTTAGATATGACTCAATATTTTTATGGTTGCCTCGCTACGTTTTTTCGCCTTAATTTTTGGGTGTTTTTTTCCCCCCCTTTAACTGCTGCTTCTGGTTCCATCCCTCCCTCCTCAGGGACTGTTTAACATATAAAAAACAAACATCTTTATACGGATATTTATCTCCAGACCTTCTAGACAGCTTACTAGAATTAAAGTCAGTTAACTATACACAGTAATATTCCATTAAAAAAAAAAAAAGAGCAGTACGAAAAATAGAAGCAGGCTCAGAAGATAAAGGAAATTATTTGCTAGGTAAAACAAAGAATGCGCGCGCACGCACACACACACACACACACACACACTATGGGTATACAGTAGTGCCTCAGGTTAAGAACTTAATTCGTTCTGGAGGTCCGTTCTTAACCTGAAACTGTTCTTAACCTGAGGTACCACTTTAGCTAATGGGGTCTCCCACTGCCGCCGTGTGATTTCTGTTCTCATCCTGAAGCAAAGTTCTTAACCCGAGGTAATATTTCTGGGTTAGCGGAGTCTGTAACCTGAAGCGTATGTAACCTGAAGCGTCTGTAACCCGAGGTACCACTGTAACATTAAGAACGTGGAGGTAAAAGTTAAGAAGACGACTAGCATGGGGGGTTGGATTCAAGCTGTTGCAGATCCAACTAAGCAGTACTCAGAGAAGATTCACTGAAATTAATGGACATTGATTTCAATGGCTCTGCTCCAAGTATGTCTGGGCTAGATGCAACCAAAGATCTGTGTTAGAGAGATGGCAGCTGAATGGCATTTTTAAATGACTTAGATTTCCTCGTATGTTTTACCATCCAGTGGAACACAGACAAACAAACCTCCTGGACCACAGAATTTTGGAATTTTGGGGTAATCACTGAAAACAACCCTTCTGTTGTTTCCCATCAACCAAATGACTCTCCTGATCTGTTCACTGGCAAATACGCACTTGAGATTCAGCTATGCCCTCCATGACTTTAGAACTGTCAGCACCTTGGACAGCAACTTCCCCTCCCAAAAAAAGGGGTGTTCAAAGAAAGCACAAGGTCTTTGAGGATGGCACAGGCCTCTTTCTTGACGTGTGGCCCATGTCCTACACAGACGTAAGCGTCAGGTAGGCGAAAGCACTTGCACCATCCCTATTGAACTGCATTGCAGGGTATTTGTTTCGACACGAGTATGTCAACGAACACATTGGCATGCATGGCAGGTTTGTGCTGCACCATCTCTGCCGACAGGACTATCCTTCAGCCTGCCATCTAAGTTAGCAGAAATCAGCAGAGGGATGGCACAGCCATTACAGAAACTTGTGGACACAAGGTGAATCAGTGCCCAATATCGGGGAAAGCTCTCCGCCTACCCTAAGCACATAGCCCAGTAGCATACTGTTGGGTTCACCAGATTCTTCCGGTGCAATCTACTCTACTGAAATTATCAGCTCAATTCCGCTTTCAACTTATAGTGCAAGTACTCTTGGTGTCGATACACAAAAGAGGTGCTTTTTTCCTCTCAAGCCACTGATGCGCTGTAGCATCTCAGCAGGAAAAAGCAATCCTACTTAGGAATTCGTATTACACTGCAGCTCCATCTAAACTAAACTAAAATTAAGAGTTCATGGTTAAAGTATGCCCCAAATGGCAAGTTCTGTCTTATAGTGTCGAAATTTAGGCAGCATTATACATGGCCGGCCTTCAGGAAGTGCAAGGTTCTGCTGAATGATAAAAGGACTCCTTTGTAGCTGACAAGATGATGAATGAACACACACAGCCATGCAAGGCTACACTACCCATGCCTAAACAGCATTTCCTTCTTAGGCATGCATTAAATTAAAAGCCAGACCAACAAGTACCGTATTTTTCGCTCTATAGGACGCACCAGACCATAGGACGCACCTTGTTTTAGAGGGGGAGAACAAGAAACAAAATATCCCCCCCCCTCTGCTTGGCGCCCCTTCAGCGAAGCAGCAAGAGAAATGGAGCCCCTTCCATTTCTCCTCCCGCTTCGCTGAAGGGGCGCTGCACAGCTCTCCCTCTCTGCTGAAGCCAGGAGAGTCTTGCTCTCCTGGCTTCAGCAAAAGGAACCCGAAGCCTTCGGAGCGCAGCGCGAGTTCCCGCTGCACTCCAAAGGCTTCAGGCGGCTATCCCTGAAGCCTGGAAAGCAACAGGGGTCGCTGCGCACCGACCCCTCTCGCTCTCCAGGCTTCAGCGAAAGCAACACGAAGCACTCCCTCTGCACTTCGGAGGCTTCGCATTGCTATCGCTGAAGCCAAGGAGCCTGCATTCGCTCCATAGGACGCACACACATTTCCCCTTAATTTTTGGAGGGGAAAAAGTGTGTCCTATAGAGCGAAAAATACGGTATGTGGTACCCATCTTTATCCCACGCAAATACAAAATTGGAAGTGTCCAAATGACAAAATAGCTCCACGTTAAGACATTTTGTTCCTTTTGTACATCAGGGAATCCCCAAACTGCTACTACCCTAGATTAAATTGACAGGATCTTTTGAGCTTCTCTGCATATGAGATGAACGTAAACACTAGCAGTTCAACAAAGCATGGCTAACTTTCGCCTTGGCCAGAGGCTGGGAAATCAAAGGACCATATGCCACATGGCATGCTTGAAGCATGTCAAGAATGTAAACTATCTTCCAAGAAGTCAAAAGCCCACAATTCAAAATAAGTAAGAGAGAGCGTGAGTGTGATATCAACAACCTCTAGCTTTATTCCACAACCCATGAAAAATAATGTTAACTGGTGGGTGGGACTAAGAGAGGGAACTTCTGCGCAATACACTTAGTCCAGAGACTGTGCCAATGTTCAATTTTCTATTTAAAAGACATATCAGTGTCTTATAACACTAGGAATAGGCTAATGACTCAACCTGGCGTCTTATGTAGGCAAGCAATTTACAGCCAAATTTAGAAGCATTTCATATCGGTAGCAAAAATATATGCCCACAGTTTTTATTTTAGCACCTGAGAAAAACAGATCTCCAGGCATTAAAATGAATACAGTCAGACATTCTCGTAAGTTGGACTTGAATGTGCGTGCTGCAAAATTCAATGTGGTTTTCACCCAAGCAGTAGACTGGAGGAGGGAGGCTGCCTAGTCAAGCCTCTTCTTCAATCTCCTCTCCCCCTCCTTGAACAATCCAATAAAGACCTAGCAGCGCTTTGGCAAAGCCAAATATAGAGAACTATTTCGGTAACCCACGATGTAACATTTGGCACGCCAACACCCCAGCGCTATTGCATGCAGCTCAAAATGGTACAGTCATCTGCTCTTTGTGTAGACAAAACCACAATAATAATAAAAATTCTGATACTTTTAACATCACCAACATATAAAAGCCATAGCCACAGTATGCATTTCTACCTAAACCTTCAAAAGTTACCGTATTTTTCGGTCTATAAGACGCCCCCATGCATATTTGGGGGGACTCAGATTTAAGAAAACCAACCCATGGCACTATCTGTGTATAGGACGCCTCCTAATTTTGGACATTATTTTTTGGGGGGAAACCTTAGTCTTATACCCGGAAAAATACGGTACTTCCTGTCTGCTGCTGGTATAGTTTGAGGGGCAAGCAAAAGTTGGGGACTCGTTCAAAGGACCAACTTTCCCCATCATTCTGTGACAGGAAGAATATGCTATGTGATACAAAATGTAATAAACATGCCATCTGCTCCCAGAGATTCTCTGTTAATTCCAAAAACTCAAATTTGAGCCTTGAGATTTCTAGGGTAAACATAGCGTTCCTTGGGTAACTGGGCAATGTAGCAGTTTTTGCACTCAATTTCTTTCATTTATTCTTTAAAAACCATGTCAGCGTGTGCTGGGAGAACTACCTCCAGCAAATTTGGTTCGATAAGCTTCTGTCAGGTATGGAAACTAGCAACAGGTGCCTCAGTAATTATTTTGCTACTGTCACTTTTGACTTTTGAGTAGAGATGTACAGCCTGAAGTTTTCAAGGCAAGCTTTCCAAGTAGTTCCTGGTGGTCTGAATCCACACAATCACTGGATCTTGCTTTAAATCCTGCTTATAAGGTCTTCACTAGTAACCAGAAGTGGGAGAGAATTATTCCACTCAGGTTAGCCCCATAATGGGGACACCTGAGTCAGCGGTAGCAGTCACATGTCACAGAGGCAACGTGCTTTATGCAACCGCAGGCAAAGAGGCAGAGAATTATTAATGAATGGGAAAGGTTGTGCTCATACAGCTTGCATGAGATGCATCTAAAGTGGGTTAAAAGCTCTAGCTGTCCAATGTGAAAAGTGACCGGTGAAAAATATAGCTACTTTCATAACCAGCAGCTGGGAATAGAAAAGAAAATAGCCTAGTCATCCCAAACCATCACATGGACGTCTGCATGCACGGAAATGAAAGATGAAGATTCAGGTTATTGGGACGTTAGAAATCACAAAGGTGCAGAACTGTAAGACAAACATTTACACAGGAAAAGAAAGCTGAATGAAAGTTCATCCTGCAATAGCTGGCATATCTTACCCCTGTGCTAACCCTGAAACAAGTGACCAGTGTTAGAATATCAGATAAAGGTAAAGGTACCCCTGCCCGTACGGGCCAGTTGTGTCTGACTCTGGGGTTGCGCGCCCATCTCGCTTAAGAGGCCGGGGGCCAGCGCTGTCCAGAGACACTTCCGGGTCACGTGGCCAGCGTGACAAAGCTGCTCTGGCGAGCCAGCACCAGCGCAGCACACGGAAACGCCGTTTATCTTCCCGCTATAAAGCGGTACCTATTTATCTACTTGCACTTAAGGGTGCTTTCGAACTGCTAGGTGGGCAGGAGCTGGGACCGAAAGACAGGAGCTCACCCCGCCGCGGGGATTCAAACCGCTGACCATGCGATCGGCAAGCCCTAGGCACTGAGGTTTTACCCACAGTGCCACCCGCGTCAGATATATAACCTAATTGCCAAATGGCTCCTTAAACCTATGTTATGTTCACCACAATAGAATGTCTAGACGCCTTTTTCCCCATTGAGGTTTATTATTATTATTATTATTATTATTATTATTATTATTATTATTATTTCATTTCACATCTATACCGCTCTATATTTTAAAGATCAAATCTCATGGCTGTTTACAAGACATTGAAACCTTAAATAAAACAATCCAGAATAAAACAAATTCAAGCTGCAAGGAAAATATTTCCAATCCTTCTCTAAGTTACATTTTGCTTTTCCCAGTTGCCATCCTAGCATACAGAGATCTGCACATGGATCGCAACTGGACCCATGCCAGTTGCAAAATGTGCCTAGCGCCTGGCTAATTTCTAACACTGCAAGTGACTAACCTGTAAAGGACTCACAAAGGACTTTCCATGTGTACCAGAGATATGCCAGCATTTGCTATGGAGAGGCACATATCTGAACATGCAATGGACGTGCACCAAGGGAAAAACACCCCCAAGACTGCCTCCCTCTCAATTGAATCTCCCCCACTAGTATTTCAGAATATTCTCTCCCCCCCCTTCACCTTTTTACAAGTTAGCCAAAGCAAATGCCCATCCACACTGCATAAGACGGGAAGCAATTTTTAGAGGTGGTTTGGATGCAACATGCCAGGCATAATAAAGCGCGGCTTATCAAATGATCATTTTGTGTGATTAGCAAACAGATATAAAACCACAGTTCTCCGTTTGGGGCACAGTGGTTGAAAGACCAAAGAGCTGGAGCCAAAGCTCACTTCCAGCTGGATAAACAATAGTTAATTGAGCCATAAACACTTTGACTAAAGCAACCATCGGGACAATGATGGATGGGAGTTTTTGCAGAGTCTTCTGCGGTGTAGTCTATTCCATCTTCCTATACGGCCCCCAATTGCACGTTAAGAGGCAGGTAAATATTTAACTACCAAATAAACTCTAGCATTTTGGAAGAAGGATGCAAGTGAAATCAGTATTGTGTGGGGTAGAAGCAAAACGTGACAAAGGTGATAGCCAGAAAGGCTGTGCCTAATTCAGCAATAATTTCAGCCAACAGAACCCCGTTTGCAGATTACAAACCTCATTTTGCTTTTTACATCAAAATCTCACCCACAGAGCTCTCTAACAGCAGCTAGTCACTAGGTAAGAAAGCTTTTTGAACTGCGGGACGAGGTAACCCTGTACAGAAGGGCATCTCACAGGAAACTAGTGTTAGAAACTCAGATATATATTAGGCTGGGGTTGCCCTGTTTAAAAAGTACATCTACACTTCTGGCATGGGTTGCCCAGACATTTAAGCGAGCTCTGCCCAGACACTGTTTCTGACGGCCGAAACCGGGCAGTGTCCAGGAAATGTATAGCAACCCTAGGGGCCAAATGGCTCCTTAAAACCAAGGTTAAAGGTAAAGGGACCCCTGACCATTAGGTCCAGTCACGGACAACTCTGGGGTTGTGGTGCTCATCTCGCTTTACTGACCGAGGGAGCCGGCGTACAGCTTCCAGGTCATGTGGCCAGCATGACTAAGCTGCTTCTGGTCAACCAGGGCAGCGCATAGAAACACCATTTACCTTCGCGCTGAACTTACATTCATCTACTTGCACTTTGATGTGCTTTCAAACTGCTAGGTTGGCAGGAGCAGGGACCAAGCAACGGGAGTTCACCCCGTCGCAGGGATTCGAACCGCCGACCTTCTGATCAGCAAGCCCTAGGCTCTGTGGTTTAACCCACAGCGCCACCTGCGTCCCTAAAACCAAGGTTACATCCGCCAAAACAGAATGTCTAGCTGCCATTTGGGCCAAGATGGCTCTAGAGTCTTTTTTTAAAAAAGGATGGACTGACTGTGATTGATTCTCAGTAAAACATCTGGCTAGTCCAGGTGACAACCTTGAGCTAGATTAAGAGCTTTGAGGACTTAAAGATGAGAAGTCACTTTGTCCAGGGACAGTCCACATATATATTGGCCTGTTCCGACCTCTTTTTCTTAATGGCAACACAGACCATTCATAACATAAGAATATGCTTCGCAACTGTGAGCAGGACAGTGGAGTTGGGGTAAGTGAAGGCAAGCTAGAACAATTGCCATATTTTTCACTGTATAAGACGCACCAGACCACAAGATGCACCTAGTTTTTGGAGGAGGAAAACAAGAAAAAAAAAATATTCTGAATCTCAGAAGCCAGAACAGCAAGAGGGATCGCTGTGCAGTGAAAGCAGCAATCCCTCTTGCTGTTCTGGCTTCTGGGATAGCTGCGCAGCCTGCATTCACTCCATAAGACGCACACACATTTCCCCTTACTTTTTAGGTAGGAAAAAGTGAGTCTTATAGAGCAAAAAATACGGTAACTATACTGTTGTTTGCCGCTACTGCTCAGGCTGCACAGAAAAAGTGTTTGGGTTCCTGAAATTAATTCTGATTGTGCTAACAAAATAGAACTGATAAAATTCTAAAGGTGGATTGTGTGGAGCCTGGCAGCCCGTGCAAAAGCCCGTGCATTGATGTTTCGCAAGACTGATACAAGCACAGCTCTGCACCTGCTAATGGCTCGCATGTGACTTCTTCCACGTGGAACACCGGCAGCTACAACAAGCAGAACAAGTGGCTGCACCTCCAGAGGCATGCATGCCAATCAGCCCCTGCAGGAATGCTTTTCTGAGAGATCTGCATTGACTCCCAGTACGTTTTCGAGCACAATTCAAAGTGTTGGTGCTGACCTTTAAAGCCCTAAACAGCCTCGGTCCTGTATACCTGAAGGAGCGTCTCCGCCCCCATCGTTCAGCGCCGAGGGCCTTCTGGCGGTTCCCTCATTGCGAGAAGTAAGGTTATTGGGAACCAGGCAGAGGGCCTTCTCGGTAGTGGCGCCCACCCTGTGGAACACCCTCCCTTCTGATGTGAAGGAAATAAGCAGCTTTCCTATCTTTAAAAGACATCTGAAGGCTGTTCAGGGAAGTTTTTAATATTTAACGCTGTTCTGTTTTTAACACTCGATTGGGAGCCGCCCAGAGCGGCTGGGGAGATTCAGTCAGATGGGCGGGGTATAAATAATAAATTATTATTATTATCATTATTATTATTTTCAAAATCTTGCAGTGGGGAGGGGGAGAATTACCTCTCTCCCCTTGAAGAAGATGCAATGCACACCCGCAACGCAGCTAAAGACTTAAAAAAGTAATGCGCCCCAAAATTGAGTCTATATTCAAACCACGGTCTGATGGTGGCCAGAAGACGCAGGAAGAGTCATGTGCCGGTTTCGGCCCCGCTCTCTCCGCCATCCGAATCTGCCGTCTTTATCTGAACAAAAACCATGAAGCAAGGAAGATGGTGTGATAAATTATTGGCGTGGCAAAGCCTGCCTTTTGTTTGGTTGCCATGAGTAGCCGATAGGCTCCTGCCCAGTTCAAAATGGCTCAAGAAACAAAAAGGATCAAAATGAGCACAGTGCTGTTTGAGACAACTCAGTCCTCATCCCTATAAGTTTGCTTAACGCAAAGGCAAAGGGACCCCTGACCATTAGGCCCAGTCATGGCTGACTCTGGGGTTGCAGCGCTCATCTCGCTTTATTGGCCGAGGGAGCCGGCGTACAGCTTCCAGGTCATGTGGCCAGCAGGACTAAGCCGCTTCTGGTGAACCAGAGCAGCGCATGAAAACACCATTTACCTTCCCACCGGAGTGGTACCTATTTATCTAGTTGCACTTTGACGTGCTTTTGAACAGCTAGGTTGGCAGGAGCAGGGACCGAGCAACGGCAGCTCACCCCATCACGGGGATTCAAACCGCCGACCTTCTGATCAGCAAGTCCTAGGCTCTGTGGTTTAACCCACAGTGCCACCACAGTCAATTTCCTCATACCACCATCTCCAAAATTCTCCCCCCAATTTTTTTGTTTTGTTTAAGTCTAAAGTGTGTGTGTATTCTAAGAAACTTTGATTTAAGGAAACTTCTAGTACTCAAAAATTACTTCTATAAAACCAAAAACGTTATAGTGTTTGAAATTAGCCAGGCGCATTTCGCACCTGGCTTTCGACCACCTGTGACCAAGTGAAGATGTCTGGGCACCAGGATAGCGCCTGACGTCTCTGCCATCTGGAGCTGCATGCCTAGGGATCATTGGATCGGGATTGTTTTCACACAGTAATGCCCCATTCTGTAGAATTCTATCAGTTCTATTTTACCTGCACAATAGGAGTGACTTTTTGGAACCAAATTTCTTTTTCTCTACAGCCTGCGCAGGAGCAGTCAGCATGAAGAAAAACGGGTCGGAATAGGCCAATATATACGTGGACTGTCCCTGGATCAAGCGACTTTTCTTCTGTAAGTCCTCAAAGCTCTTAACCTAGCTCAAGGTTGTCCTCTGAAGTAGCCAGATGTTTAACTGAGAATCAATCAGCCCATCCTTTGAAAAACAAGAGCCATCTTGCCCCAAAGTGGCAACCAAGGACTTTCTGTTTTGATGACTGTAACCTTGGTTTTATTTAACTATTTGGCACCCAGCTTATTTATCTGAGTTGCTAACACTACATGAGAGAAGGAAGAGAGAGTTCTTGGTGGAAGCTTTATTTCCTACCCATGATCATGAGATTACAGACTTGAGATTCCCACTAGGTCATGTAACCTGGACCAGAGCCAGCACGTTTTACCCTAATATACTTACTGCATAATCCTCTAAATGCTTACTCAGAAGAAAATCCCACGGTGTACAAATGGTGCATGTTCCCTAGAATAAGCATGTTAGCATGGCAGCCTTAATTTGTGGGACAGGGATGGGAACTTCCCTTGCATAATCAGAAGCCATTTATTTTCTCGTAGCTTTAGCAAATGAAAGCCTGTCTCGGTGATAAGCTATTCAAAGCAAAGCCCGCTGCCAAGGTTGCTTCCAGGGATGGGGTCAGGAGAAAACGCTGCAAATCAACAAGGCCTCCGAGATTTAAGGTCAGACTCAAAGGAGAACCTTGTTGCTGAACTCATTCTCACCTCTCTTCCTTTATATTCCTTTTCCAAGCCACACAAAAGACCACAGCGGTAGATTTTGCTAGCTGCATCATCTGCGATCACACTTACACATGGTTTAGGTGCATGAAATAACACAGACAATCAATATTTTTTTTAAAAAAATAAGATAAAATAAATTGCAGGACATGACTTACATAAACAACAGGACAGACAGGATAGCCAGAATGGCAAATAATCAAGATGTCTCTGTCACAGTCATTAAAACTTGCGTAACTGACCCAATAGTACGTTTCTCTCCAAGCTTTGCATCACATCTTATGAAACTTCCTGTCATTTTCAAAAGGGTGGGAAGAGAAAATTTAACAACAAAAAAGGCAATCTGCTAGTTGTTCGTTGGTTCCAATTGCTCCAATTGTCCCAATAGGATGATCCGGACAAAGAAAAGAAATACATTGGGTTTGGGATTTTAAGACTACTTTTAAATTTAATAATCTCAAGATGTGATCATTTTCTTGTAACAGTGCATCACAGAATATATACTTGCAGGACCTGTAAAACTGTGTGTGTGTGTGTGTGTGTGTGTGAGAGAGAGAGAGAGAGAGAGAGGGAGAGAGAGAGAGAAAGAAAGAAAGAAAGAAAGAAAGAAAGAAAGAAAGGCTGTCATTTGCCTGTATTTTATAATGGTAGAAGACTCAAAAGAAATGTTCAGGGAAACAGGTAACTGAGGCTAGGATTACTGAGATTCTAAAACCCTGCACAATTTAAAATTACAAAAACAAGAGCTTAGGTATTCTGAAATACTACCATCATAACTATTAACAGCAGGCTATCTGACCTTCCTTTTGAGAAAGACAAAACAAAACAGTTTCACTGCTACCCAAAGTATTTACATCCTGTTGTAGCTTCTGCTTTGTTTTGACAGTTTTCTGTATATGATCTCTCTCTCTTTCTGCCTGTCTCACACAAGTTCAAATCCAGCAAGTCTTTATACCATGGGCAGAAATAGGCAACAAGCTTTCTGTCTGAATCGTAGTTCATTCACACATGCATACACACACACAGTCGCACAGGTCAATTGTCCTGATTTTTTTTTTAAAAAAGACCACTTTTGCTAACTTCAAAACAAGCTTTAAGAAAGGTAAAGTTAAGGACCCCTGACAGTTAAGTCCAGTCGCAGACGACTCTGGGATTGCGGTGCTCATCTCGTTTTACAGGCCGAGGGAGCCGGGGTACAGCTTCCAGGTCATGTGGCCAGCAGGACTAAGCTGCTTCTGGCGAACCAGAGCAGCGCATGGAAACGCCGTTTACCTTCCCGCAAAGTGGTACCTGTTTATCTACTTGTACTATGACTTTCGAACTGCTAGGTGGGCAGGAACAGGGACCGAGCAACGGGAGCTCACCCTGTCGCAGGGATTCGAACTCAAAAACTAGTAAAGCGTAAGTCCCAATGCTTGTACTATCTCCAGAAAGTTAGGCTACCCACCTTTCTCGTCAATATGACAGTTACCTAGCAACTGAAACACACCCATATGCCCTGCCAGGATCAAATTCTGCCCTCCGCTGAGCACCTCTATAGTGTACTTATACCCATACACTTCCAGGGGCAGATCACAGAAGAGGCAAGAAGCCAAGACAACATTGCTGTCCCCCCCCCCCCACTTAGCCTTATTGCTTTTCTCCCACCAGAAGTGCCCATTATAAGTACCAGCCATTAGGCATCCCAAGTCAGAAGCCACAATTTAACTCTATAACTACATTTCCTTTCGGAATAGCTTCGGAGGTCACTGAAGAAGCACACCAGACAATGGAGCACAACAAGACCCATTTCTGCACAGCATTTGAAATTAGCAGGGCGCCAAGCGCATTTTTGTGCCTAAGGATTCTCCGTTGGCGAGCACCTCCCAAAGTCTGGGCGCCCGGCTGATACTCAAGGATTACTGAAATGTATGTGTTTTGAAACCTCAGGGTATACAGTGGTACCTCGGGTTAAATACTTAATTCGTTCCGGAGGTCTGTTCTTAACCTGAAACTGTTCTTAACCTGAAGCACCACTTTAGCTAATGGGGCCTCCTGCTGCCACCATGCCGCCGGAGCACAATTTCTGTTCTCATCCCGAAGCAAAGTTCTTAACCTGAAGCACTATTTCTGGGTTAGCGGAGTCTGTAACCTGAAGCGTATGTAACCCGAAGTACCACTATATGTTAAGGACAGACAGTATGTTTAGGAGTTTTAACAACAGAGAGTAGAGTGTTTTGAAAACTGAAGTGTTGTACCAATATTTTTATTGTCAACACCAAATTAAACATGTATTCTGATAAAAACGTGATATTAACAATGTGTCACTTACGTGAATTGCGTATTAGTTCATGCTTATCGAAATAATAAATAAAAAGTGTTGCCGACCCCCACAAATGGCGACTAGACATTCTGTTTGGGCGCCCACAACACAGGTCACAGGAGCCATTTGGCTCCTAGCTTTTCTATCCCAGTTTCTAACACTGCTTCCACATTGAACCAAGGGTGCTGCTTGGTCAACAGGGAAGTTGTGCTGGCTGTACACACAGATACAACCTGAGCAGGTTCTTCCACACAAAGGTTTCCCTTCGAGTGTTTATAAGCAGCAGAAGGCAGAGACATTTGAGAGGACTGTGCTCCTACAGTAACGTCCCAAGCCATTCGCAGAAACGACTAGCTCGCCTGCCTAGGTGCAACTTACAAAACAACAACAACGGTTTGCTTCCGTCAGGGGAACTCCCAACCAGCCTCCCTGCCCTATGTGCAAAAAGGCAGCAAAGGTACAAATTACCAGCTACATTCCAGAATATCGCCTTGTTATCTACAAGCTCAAAACAGTTCTTATGGGACGGAGCTTATCCTGCAAAACACACAATAGCTGAAGAAGTAAAGATAAATAAACGCCGCATAATTGATCTCCAGAGCTTCCAGTGAAACAGCAAAGTTCACTGCAGGTTCTGTGAACAAAAAGGCAGCGTTTTTCAAAACCTGGAAATCTGGAGAAAACGAAAGAAGCCTCAGAGGTGGAACACTAGAATGCGGCTCAGCGGCTACCCTCCCCCTAAGATCGACTTTTCTGCATCTTAAATCTACTCCCTCTTTACTTACCCTCAGCTGTAAAAAAAAGAATGTTCTTCATTTTTCTCCAGCTGCCTTTTTAAATGTGGGATTATAGAGATGAGAATGCTCAAAGCTTTAAACCTGGTTTTGTTTAGGATTATCGTAGCTCTCCCTACTCCCAAAGGGTCTTGTTAAAAGGCCAAGCCAGGGCATGAAGATTGTAATAATGATGGTGATTAATCTGGAATCCTCAAACCATCCAACTTATTAAATTTTTTTTTGGGGGGGCAGGAATTTCTAACCTGTCCTACTCCCAACGGGCTAGAATAGCTTGCTCCACTTAAAATAGCATATCTATTCAATATACTGCAGTATATTATATTCAGAATTAGCTCATACAATTATGCAGGCATAAGATGGTATAGCCACATGATTATATAGGTATAAAGGTAAAGGTAAAGGGGCCCCTGACCATTAGGTCCAGTCGTGACCGACTCTGGGGTTGCAGCGCTCATCTCGCTTTATTGGCTGAGGAAGCCGGTGTACAGCTTCCAGGTCATGTGGCCAGCATGACTAAGCCTCTTCTGGCGAACCAGAGCAGTGCACGGAAACACCGTTTACCTTCCCGCCAGAACGGTACCTATTTATCTACTTGCACTTTGACGTGCTTTTGAACTGCTAGGTTGGCAGGAGCAGGGACCGAGCAACGGGAGCTCACCCCGTCGTGGGGATTCGAACCGCCAACCTTCTGATCGGCAAGTCCTAGGCTCTGTGGTTTAACCCACAGTGCCACCCACATCACACATATATATATAGGTATATGTTGCCTGAAAAGCATTCTTTTTAAGCCTACGTGCTGTGATCCAGCCCCAGAACTTGATTAAGCATGTTAGCCACAATCTAGAAGATGCAAAGGTGGCTTTTTCAAATTCATTGTGAAATATTTGCATTTGGTGCTTATGATCACAGCAACATCTTTGGGAGAAGACTTCTTTTCCCCTCCGGGGTCAACACGTATCCTAAACATTGTGTGAATAGCCACACCTCCCAAACCATCCCAGTTAAAAATCTTCCAGGCTCAGCCTGGAGACCTTTTGCAATCACTCAGAATCCTAGTCTACATGCCCTCGCATTATCAACTTGACACGTGAACGGCACAGCTATGAGTTCCAGTCACTTGATGGATTCGTCAATGAGGACCACTGATATGGCCTCACTGATCTTGCAAAAGACCTCCACAGTTTGGCAGACTTGCATGCCTGCTGACTGCGTTCTGACTGAGTCTCACAGAAGAGATTTTATCTGGCCACTCTTCAGGAATCTTCCCAGCTGCCCACCATGGTATTACTAGCACCAAATTCTTCTCCAGGGCCAGAAGCTGAGAGAAGGGGTGAGTGTGGGGGGGCTTGGTGTTGACCAACCCATCTTCATGCACCCTTCTCCACTGGGAGGGACAGCAAAACCATACATGGTCTTGTTCTGTTATATTTATATCCTGCTTTTTGGCCCAAAGGTCTGCAAAGTGGTGATTGGCAGGACCAAGGCAGAAAACACTAAGATGATGGGGGAAAGGAGAAATGAAAGTTTAGAAATTAGAGGGAGGAGCTGCTTTAACAATGCAAAAACAACAGAAACCACGAAAGCTCTCTTCTCGAAGGTGCAGGCTACAGACAGGAGTTAAAAACAAGGAGCAGCACTCCTCTCAAGAAAAGTTATTGACTTTTGGGGTGGGTCCGCCTGCTGGTTCAGAGCAGCAGTTCTTGCCTGATTGAGTTTGGTCCTCAAGGAAAGTGCTGGCAGGCCATCAGTGTTCGAAACTCCCATTGTTATGGGCGCATTTTGCGACAGGGAATTCCATCAGCTCGAGCCATTTCTGAGCTCTGGGCGCAGTACTGCGCTTAAGATTTCCAATTAAAACTGCAGAGTGGAAGGAAAGGGAGGCCTTTTTCTGCCTCCTCACTTCCAGCTACCCTCTGAAGACTGAAGAAGAGACCCTCTTAAGAATATTAGGGGGGTGGGAAGGGGAAAGACCATACCATGTGAAAAATGAACCTAGTATTTTAGCGGCAATTCATTCATTTTCAGCTTTGTATTCTTGCTATTAAAAAGTGTGCCTAGAAATTCCGCTGTTGCGCCCACAACCTCGGTTTAATAATAATAATAATAATAATAATAAATTTTATTTATACCCCGCCCTCCCCAGCCAAAGCCGGGCTCAGGGCGGCTAACAACAATAAAAACAATCCAACATTCTAAAAACTTTTCACCATAAAATCAATCAGAAACAAATTGATGGCAACCAGCAAGCAGGACCCTGTGCAGATTGCCAGAGGAGGGGGTCGGGCTGCGCCCTGACCAAAGGCCTGGTGGAACAGCTCTGTCTTACAGGCCCTGCGGAAAGATGTCAAGTCCCGCAGGGCCCTAGTCTCTTGTGACAGAGCGTTCCACCAGATTGGTGCCACAGCCGAGAAAGCTCTGGCTCTAGTTGAGGCCAGCCTAACCTCTCTGAGGCCTGGGACCTTCAGGATGTTTTTATTTGCAGACCGTAGGTTTCTCTGTGGGGCATACCAGGAGAGGCGGTCCCGCAGGTTTAAGGTGCCATTTAGCTCCTAGATTTCAAATCTCAGTTTCTAACACTGCAGGTCAGATACAGTAATTGGAGTCTTTCATTTCCTATAGAAAATAGCTAAAGGTAGAATAAAAAGGTAAAGCCCCTGACCATTAGGTCCCGTCGTGACCGACTCTGGGGTTCCGGCGCTCATCTCACTTTATTGGCTGAGGGAGCCGGTATACAGCTTCCGGGTCATGTGGCCAGCATGTCTAAGCTGCTTCTGGCGATCCAGAGCAGCGCACGGAAACGCCGTTTACCTTCCCACTGGAATGATACCTACTTATCTACTTGCACTTTGATGTGCTTTCAAACTACTGGGTTGGCAGGAGCAGAGACCGAGCAACGGCAGCTCACCCCATCGTGGGGATTCGAACCGCCGACCTTCTAATCGGCAAGTCCTAGGCTCTGTGGTTTAACCCACAGCACCACCCGCGTCCCCAAAGGTAGAATAACTATAGTTTAAAAGCTACTCACAAGTAGACTGGGCATGTTTATTATCTTCACTGACATGTGAGCAATCGTGCCACTAAAAGAAGTCAACCCCCCCCCCGACTTACTGTAAAACTCGAAACAGATTTAAGTATTTTCCCCCCATGACTAAAGTAATTTCCATGTACACACCCTTAACACTCTTGAATTACAGAGAACGGCCAGACATCTGCTTTCTTCCACAATTCCAGATGTTTAAGCAGATTTGTTACAAACAAACAAAAAAAGAACTGGGAGTTCTTTTTCAGAAGTGTTTGGCACGCCATAGTTCCAGCCGGAACTCTAGCTTAAAGTTGCTCTTGGGGACAGGATGAAAATGGACAGACTGTGATGAACAGATTCTTTGGTGGTGGGGAAAAAATCTAAGCAGCTCTTCCCAGAAAAAAATGACAACCCTGCTATCAGTTAACTTTCTGCATGCCTGCTAGCTGTTAAAAGCAGAGGAGCCCTGATGTTAAAGAAGCTGATAACTCTGCCAGATCAAGGAATGCAATCCAGCCAGGCCCCATTGATTTTAAATGCAGTCCGTCAGGCTAGACTGCAACCTACAAACATTGCTTGCACAGAGGAATCCTAGGAAGTAAGTTCCACTAAATTCAATGGGATTTACTCACAAGTAACTGGGTATAGGGTTGCACCCTTTGCTATCTCTCTGCACACTCTAGTGCTGCTTGGGTAGACGATTGCTAATGATTTACTGCTAGTTAACTTCTGCAACTACCACGGCTAACATTTTACCCGCCCCGGTGGGGAAAATGCAGTAAAATGTACGTTGCTACCCTTAAGATTCATCTGCAGTTATGGGCACCCTGGTTAATTTCTGCTGAAATGACAGTTGCAAGATTTGGAGTTGGCTATAATAGTCTCCATCTCCATTTACCCTTCTGTGCTACATGACAGTCTGCACAAGGATACTTATCCTGGACAATGTTTTAAGAGAAGCAATAAGGTGAGATTTAAAAAATGAGAAAATATAGCTGAAAGAAAAGGAAAGTTGTCACCAGGAAAGTTACTGGAAGAATAACTCAGTGGAGAGAGGATGAGTAAAGTATGACCACAATTTTATTCAGGTAAAAAACCTATTTTGGTGCTAGAACATTATATAAGCAACTACCGATCCACCCAAAATAATTGTCGTCACCAAGAGTTTTTCCAGAGAAAACAGCATGAAATGTCTGTACATAACACAACCTTACATCAGATGTTCCAAAATGCAATTGGGGATTATCTATCTATCTATCTGTTCCTTGTTTGTTCTGTTTACTAACATCACACACTCAAAACAAAAGCTCTCTGTACAAAAACAGATTAATAGCACCAATTAACCCCTGGGTTTGGAGAAACACAGGAGAGCAGACCTGGGCAAAAACATGCCCAGGGATGCTTCCCTCAATTCCTATTTAGGCGCAAAGAAAGGGGGTGGGGGCTTGTTCCGTGCCCCCCCCCCCAACTCAGGCCTTGCTCACCTATATCAAGCACTCACACCTTGCCAATTGCCACTCAGCTCTGCCAGATTACAAGACAGCTTGCAAAAGTCTGCAAATGGAGGAGACCAGGCGAACTGTTGTGGCATCACTCATTGCAGCAACATCCTAGCAAGCATCAAAACACGGACCCTTGTTTACTGCAGTTAGTGGCATTATTGGCATCTTATATGGAGCTGTATTCCACCTTCCGAATAGTGCTGCCCCCCTCCAACCAAACTCCATTGATATATGGCATACGTGTATTATTAATAATAATAATAATAATAATAATAAATATCAAGGGCTTTAGAATAAATGTCAGGCTGGCTTTTGTTTCTTGCAACTCTAACAGGACAGGATGCAATAGGGAGCGGGGGAAGAGAGCCCTCCCACACCCTCAAAGAACTTTGCACCGGAAAACCTCCTCCTTTGAAATGCACCATCACACACACACACCAAAAAAATATTAGAGAGAAACACACTCAACCTGCCGGGTTGTCTTTCCTTCTGCACCGCTTGACGGGGAAGAGGTGGCCAAGGCGATGGCAGGCCCTCGCTCCGCACCCACCCACCCCGCTTTTGAAAATAAAAATAAAAATAAAATTGATTACGATCTGGGGGGTGGCGGGAGCAAAGGGCAGCCGCGGCGCCTGCTCTCCTTATTCTCCCAAGCGGCCCTCGCAGCTCGGCGCCGGTCGCCCTCCTCCGGCCCGAGCCGGTTCGCCCCGGTGCTGCACGCGATTCCCCTCCCCGGCCGGCAGCATCGTCCTCGGGGGGCTGCGCGGGCGCGGGAACAAAGGACCGGCGGCGGCGGCAGCGGCAGCAGCAGCAGCCGGCGCTCGCAGGCTGGAATAAGCCGGTCTCGGGGAAGCAGGCTCATTGCGAAGCCCCCATGGAGGACAACGGCGCGCCGCTCCCGAGCCGGGCTGTGCGTCGGGGGCGCGCCGATGGGCGGCGCGCGTGTGTGTGCGCGCGCGCGGCGGCGCCTTTGCATGCTCGGCAGTGGCGGCCAGGCGTGCCAACTTGGCCCCGCGATCGTGGGTGCCCATGGGGAATTTTGTGGGTGCTCGGGCATACAGGGAGTTGCCACCAATGGCAGCGGGCGCCATGCAGCGTGCACGGCCCTGGCAGCAAAAATTGGTGGGTGCCCGGCCCCTTCATGGGGAATTTTGTGGGTGCTTGGGCACCCAGGGTGCTGGCACCTAAAGCACTTATGGCAGGCTGCTTGCAAACGCCGGAGGTGGCGGGCCAAAGGGACAGAAGCTTGCACCGTTTGCAGGCGCCGTCGAGCAAACGGGGGCCGTCCGAGACCTGTTTTCCCCCGCTGCCCGGCCTTGGAAAAAGCTGCAGTCCAGGAGGCTTCTGGGGAGAAGCGAGGAGCGCGCCGCAAAGAAGGGGGCGAATATCGCAGCCATGGGTCATGCCGGGGCAGCCCTGCGCAACGCTTCCTGCGGAGAAACGAAAGGGGGAGAGGAGAAAAACAACAACCCAGGTTGCACTCCGGTTCTCCCTCCGTCCCCCCGTCCCCCCCATCAATCTGGATCAAGGATCTGCCCCCTCCCGTCTCCCAGCACCGATCCGACGCGATCCATTCAGGCCACCCCCACCCCAAGCACGCGCCGGTCACACACTTTGCGCACAGCCCTCGGAAGTTTCCCGTCGGTGGCGGCGCCGCTGCTTTGCCTCGCCGGGTCTCCAGACTCAGACTGGTTTCCCCGGGCAGGATGGGCAAGTGCACCTTGCAAGATGCGGTGAGGCGGGAACTAGCAGCCTGGGGCCCATTGCGGCGAGCGGAACTCCCTCTCCACGCCGGCTGCTGGTTTTGCAGAAGCGGCTACATAGGCACACCGCACCGGAGCGTGCATGTCTGCTTGCGTAACAGTTTCTTGAGAGGGGAGGAATCATGCCCCTTTCCAGAAGTGTGTGTGCAAAGAGTCCCCCCTCCACCAACCCTTTATAAAACCAAAGTTACGTTAGGGACGCGCCACTTGGCTTGCAATCCAGCCAGGAGCTCCGATGGCTCTGGATTCATAACTCCGAAATTTGGAATCCCCTCCAAAACTGTGCCAAAGCAAGCAACCATGCTCCTGGGCAGATCTTGCCCGCTGGATGGTTCTGTTGCTCCAAAGCGAGTGTCATGTACACTAGATAGTGTGGGTCATGCATTCCTTCAGGACAGTGCCTGCACCCAGGGCCATGAGGTAAGGTGACTGTCTCAGATGACAGGATAGGGGGAGGGGCAGCAGATCCCAATGTTGATCTTTCTCTCTTCCTATGCCTCACTCACCCCTTCTTCCCTGGCCAGGGCAGGAGGCACCATTTTGGGGTTCACTTCAGAGGCCAAAACTGTTTGGGTGGGCCCCGATGATTTCTTACGGAGATATTAAAATGTTTCCATTTAAATGTCAAAAGAAGCCTTCCAAGGCCACTGTGAATTTTGCAGGCCAACCACCCCTGAAATCTCCTCACCTTCTTGTAGGCCAAGTGATGGAGACCCCCATGGCTCTCTAGGATTGCTGAGCTCAAATTCCCACGAGCTCCAACTGTGGTGGCCAATGATGATGGGAACTGGAGTCCAGTAGGGCCACTGGTCCCCCGCTCCTGCCACAGGCTCTTCGCTTTCCCTAGCACTTACATCTGAAGGAGCCAAGGTGTGGCCTCACACCTGTCTAGGCTAAATTTGGAAACCTAGATGAGGAGGAGGGGAACTAGCAGCCTTATACAGGCTGCCTTGGTATTAGGATACGGCTAGCTACAGTTTAACCTGTCCCCAGCTCCCCTGTCCGCCTGTACTGCCTACGATCACAGAATCAGCTGTCCACAGTTTAGCAGACTAATGCTTATCACGCCTGTAGTACTGTGAGCAAGTTACGGGTATGGACAGGAAGTTCAACTGGCTGGCAAGGGAACAGTGCAAGTCAATCACACTTCCTGTTTGTCAGATGTCATGAAGAGACAGAGGGTGCCTACTGGAAATATGCTGTTAAGGTGAAGGTGACTTTACACATTTTTTAGCCTCTTTCTCCACTCACAATGGGTAATACTGAAATCAACCTGTCAACCTAGCAGTTCAAAAGCACGCCAAAAAGTGCTAGTAGATAAATAGGTGGCTCCCTCGGCCTGTAAAGCGAGATGAGCGCCACAACCCCAGAGTCGTCTGTGACTGGACTTAACTCTCAGGGGCCCTTTATCTTTTAGGGTGCGACAGCACTGATATAACCTGTTGCTTTTCTTTCAGAGACCTTAACACTTTGCCCCTTTTGTAAAAACCCTGCCGCCATTTTTTCTGGTGCCACCATTGCTAGGCGGCCCAAGGGAAGGTCTTGAATTATCATGACTGGGGGGCACCCAACAGGATTGGTGCTTTCAACCCCTGTCCTGCCTTCAGATAGGGGGAAAAGGAGCACACTCCCTTAGCAGATACACATTACAGTCGCAACAAGTAGGCAATTGCACCCCACAACAGTAGGGAAGTGGATATGTGTGTTTATTTAATATTGTGCACATCACAAGGAGGTGCTACAGATAGCAACAGGTCCCTAAAGGTAAAGGTAAAGGTACCCCTGCCCGTACGGGCCAGTCTTGACAGACTCTAGGGTTGTGCGCCCATCTCACTCAAGAGGCCGGGGGCCAGCGCTGTCTGGAGACACTTCTGGGTCACGTGGCCAGCGTGACATCGCTGCTCTGGCGAGCCAGAGCCGCACACGGAAACGCTGTTTACCTTCCCGCTAGTAAGCGGTCCCTATTTATCTACTTGCCCCCGGGGGTGCTTTCGAACTGCTAGGTTGGCAGGCGCTGGGACCGAACAACGGGAGCGCACCCCACCGCGGGGATTCGAACCGCCGACCTTTCAATCAGCAAGCCCTAGGCGCTGAGGCTTTTACTCACAGCGCCAACAGGTCCCTACAGAATGCTTTAACAGTATGCCTGTAGCAAACACCAAATGTGCATCTGTAAAGCATACGATGCAGATTCCACATATGAACTACATACGAACCTAACTTTTCAACAAACATCCCCAAACCTTAACTCTGCTGAAAAATCAGCCGCAGTTCTAGGTACTGTATAGAACTTTGTGATGTATCTTCCAGACTCAAAGGAAACAATTGAACCACTCTTCAAGATGCAAAGATCATTTGCATGTAAGAACTTCACATCTCTTCAGTGAAAGCCGAGTGCTTCTTGGTTTTCTGGGATATCTTCATTTTTAACTCTGTTACAATATACAATGCAAATAAGAAGGGAAATAACACAGGCAGAATTAAATGAAATTAGGAAAGTCTCAAAAACAGGATTGCATTCACCTGGGAGAACAATCAGACCTGATGTAACCACTGAATCAACAGGGTTGTTAATTAATGACTGCAAACCAAGAACAACTGAAACTATAAACAAATGCTTGGACACCGTAATTGCAAGTTTTCACAATGCAATAATAATATTACATCTTATCCAAGCTCTCTTATATGACTAAAAGAGGTCCACTGCAAATGGTTGCAGTGGCATTTGCTGCCTTATAAACCAAGTATTTCCCAGCGATTGCAACAGGTATGCTTTTGTACGTGTATACGAGAAATAAACTTAATAAGCAGCTTGTGGTGTTTAGGCTACAACACTCCTAAACCTGAAAGGCTGTAGAAGCCTTCTTGATTTACACCATCATTAAAAGAAGTACATGGCTGAAACCTGACCTGGAGGAAACCGCGCCCAACCACAATGCTTTGAAAAGGTATTTTCACCCAGACTCAGAAAATAACTCCATTCATTCCAAACCAAAGGGAACCCTGTTTCAGTCCAAGGGAGCTTCCAAACCCCAGCAGCAAGGAAGGGGTGTCCCTCTCACCCTCCACTCACTGGCATATCCCAAAGCCTAAAAGGGAGCAGGTGGCGCTGTGGTCTAAACCTCTTGGGCTTGCCAATCAGAAGGTCAGCGGTTTGAATACGTGCAACAGGGTGAGCTCACGTTGCTCTGTCCCAGCTCCTGCTAACCTAGCAGTTCAAAAACACACCAGTGTGAGTAGATAAATAGGTACCGCTGTGGCGGGAAGGTAAACGGCATTTCTGTGCGCTCTGCTTTCCGTCACAGAAGCGGTTTAGTCATGTTGGCCACATGACCTGGAAAAGCTGTCTGCGGACAAACACCAGCTCCCTCGGCCTGAAAAGCGAGATGAGCACCGCACCCCTTAGTCAAGTTCAGACCATCCAGGGGTCCTTTACCTTTAGCCTGAAGCCTCTAAGCCAGGTGTGGGAACGGGGAGAACCTTCCCATTGCCACCACTGCAGCACAGAAAGCAAGGTAAACAGACGGGAGGGTGGAAGCTGAATTTATCCGGCTTGATCCAAGCCAAAGAACCCTCAGGGCAATAAAGTTCACCTTGCATGCGAAGTGAGCATCGTGAAGATTTTTGTTTCCCAGGGCATTTCATTTGGAAGTGTGTTCCAACACCCACACACCCCAAACTATGCAAAGTGAATTTAGGGATCCATCCTTTCTTTGGTTAGTGGTGGAGCCACCAAAATGAAAACAGATTTTACACTCATCAGTATTAACAGCATGTATGATGGGTCAGCAAACTTTTTCAGTCTGTCCCTCAGACCTTATGGGGGGCCAGACTTTATGGGGGGGGGGTGAACAAATTCCTATGCCCCACAAATAACCCAGAGATGCATTTTAAATTAAAAACACGCTGATTCCCGGACCGTCTGCAGGCCGGATTTAGAAGGCTATTGGGCCAGATCCGGCCCCTGGGCCTTAGTTTGCCTACCCATGGTGTATGACTTCAGGGAAACCTTTACCTTGCCAGTACTGAAAGGGAAATGTCCAGGGTAGGGGAGAGGAGATGGAGGAAGAGGGCTGAGAAGGGGAAGCCCTAGAACCCAAGTGCCACTCAGTTATTCCCATCAGGTTGTTCCCTTGACTCCCAACCGAGTCCCCATGACTAACAGCCTTTGTACAGATGAGCCAGCCTCTCCATGAGTAAGGATCTCATGAGCACTGACAAGGAAGGAAGCAGCTCCACGCTCTTCTCCTGGCACACCCAAATATAGCATGCCAGAAAGAAAGAAGGTGGGAATAATCCCTTTCCCTCCAACCAAGTTCAGAAGGGAGCAGAGCTTACTCTGCCTCAGGGGGGTCACTAAATTTAGTGCCCCAGAACAGGAGCTTTCATTATTTTTTAAAGGAAGTCTATATGTAGTTCTCCTAGTAATATGGTTATTATGGAACAGAAGGTGCAGGTACCTCCTAAGAGATTTCTGTGCAATGTGAGTGACTGTTGTGTGACTACTATGAATATTTTTCTGGTACTGAGGAATGTTCCCTGCTGTTTTAAGCAGCAGCAGCATCTGTGTCTGTGTGTGTGTGTGTGTGTGTGTGTGTGTGTGTGTGTATCCCCACAATTAGGACCGGCAGGACATAGATGACTTCCCAAAATTAGCGTAAGGTTGTTGGGGGTAGCTGCCTCGCTTATTTTGTGTTAAGCTACAACACACACACACACACACACACCAGCTATTTTGTGACTGGTGCCCCCACTCTCTCAAAATTAAAAATGTGATCACTGGTCCCAAAAGGTTGGCAACCCCTGCTCTACCTCCTTCCTGGCACTGAATGTATGAAAGAAGCAAGCCTTTCATTGCACAGCAATCTCTTCTTGTATGCATCATTGCATTTATCCAGGTGTAAATCCCACGTTGTAATTCATGACAATAAAGCAGGCCAGCTGCCAAAATGGAGTTTGAATGAATGCAAAAAAGGAAAGTAGCGCTTGTTGCTTGTACAGACAAACTCAGCTGAGTGAGTTGCACACCAGCTTTGTACACATCATCATTCTAAGATTAACTCGTCTCCACATTGTTATCCTTGCTTTCCTCAGCTGCATTTGCACCTTTCTGTGCAAGCACACTAAGAAGGTACACTCAAACCATGATGGGGTTGGCTCTCCCTTGAACAGTGTTAGAAATTAGCCAGGTGCATTTTGCAACTGGAGCGGGTCCAGTTGAGACCGTGTGGAGATCTCAGTATCCCAGAATGACAACTGGGTAAAGCAAAATGCAACTTGGAGAAGGATCTGAAATATTTTCCTTGCAGCTTGAATTTGTTTTATTCTGGATTGTTTTATTTAATGTTATAATTTAATGTTATATAAAGTGGTATAGAAATGAAATGAATAATAATAAACCCCACTGTAAAAAAAAAAGGTGCCTAGACACTCCATTGTGGTGACCATAAGTTTCAGGTGCCATTTGGCGATTAGGTTATACAGCGGTACCTCAGGTTAAGAACTTAATTCGTTCTAGAGGTCTGTTCTTAACCTGAAACTGTTCTTAACCTGAGACACCACTTTAGCTAATGGGGCCTCCAGCTGCCGCTGTGCCACTACCGCACGATTTCTGTTCTCTTCCTGAAGCAAAGTTCTTAACCCGAGGTACTCTTTCTGGGTTAGCGGAGTCTGTAACCTGAAGCGTATGTAACCCGAGGTACCACTGTATATCTGAATTTCTAACACTGCGGTCTTGAATCAGCACGGAAAGTGTTTTGCATAAACTAATTCCCAGCCATTTTGTGGTGAGCGGGTGGGAATAAGCCAATGGTCACACTGCTACAAAATATCTAAAGGGCTGTCGCCTGGAGCAAGATTATTTTCTCCTACTCAGGGGCTAGGACCCAAACCAATAGATTCAAGTTACAAGAAAGGAGATTCCGACTTAACCTCAGGAAGAACTTTGTGACGGTAAGAGCTGTTCAAGAGGGGAACGGACTTCCTTGGGAGGTTGTGAGCTCTCCTTCCTTGGAGGCTTTTAAGCAGAGGTTGGATGGCCATCTGCCATGGATGCTTGAGTCAAGATTCCTGCATTGCAGGGGGTTGGACTAGATGACCCCGAGGGTCCCTTCCAGCTCTACAATCCTATGACAAGTGCATCAGTTATATTTCTATGCTGAATCTCCAGCTGTCATGACAGAAGCACATGGAAGAGGTGAACCATCATTGATCTCTTAGATTGTTGCCATGAGACATCTGAAAATGCATCAAGCGTAAGTTCATTCATCAACGATAACAGTTTTGTTGCTGCCTCCTTTTCTACCTTTTCTGTTGTATCCAATGAAATGAGGACTTTCTAAGCCCTTTCATAGCTGGCAAATGACTTCACATTTGCATTCCTGGAAAATGAGGCAAGACCCACTAAAATGTTTTCACAGTAAGATATCCAGTTAGTTTGCAAGAGCTGTCACAGAGATGGACTGGAATGTGTTTTTAGACTGCAGCCCAACGTTTAGCTATACATTTGTACAACTAGAGTTTTTCTCCCCGTTTTAAGCAATCTCAACTGTCTTGATGTTTTTTTTTGACCACAATGTTACTTGAAGGACAAATGTGATCCAAGAAGAAAACCATACCTTCAGTACATCTTTGTGACTGCTCTCAAGTGACTTTTCTGTTAATGTCCCTGAATGAATAACTTCCGTATCTGCAGCACAGACCACCTTAGTCCCAAGTAGGGTGGAAAATCTGTCGTCTTGCCTGCTGTCAGCTATGTCTAAAAAATCCAATTATTGTTTGAAAGGCATTCTTACAACTTGAAAAAGACAGTTGGCGAATTGCACCAAAAAATCATGAACTTAGGGGTTATATATATATATATCCATGACATTTCTTTTGTCTTATTTCAGATCTTTTGATTGACAACTGTTTCACCACCTAACACAATGTCAATCTCATTCAGCTGAACACAACACAAGGGAAAGAATGAGAGGGAGAAGGGAGGGGGACAGCCAAAACATGACTGACAGAGTTCCATGGCTTTGGAAGAAAACATTCATCTACAGTCACACAATTTACAATCATTGACGACGTGCATGACTTTCCAAGCGCCTTAAAGAATGTGGATTTGTCACGTTTGTTGATCAAGCCATCAGTGTAACAGAAAGCAAGCAATGGTGTGTCAGAAGATAACTGAGCATTAGTGACAGAGCTTTTTCTGCAACATATAGGATTCTCTCTATTTGGTGTCTTTCCAACTGCTTTCTACATGACTCCTTGCCGCCGCAGCCACTTCCCCCAACCTTTTTTCGTCACCTTCCACCCTTCAAAGCAAAAGCTGACAACTTCTATCCTACGGTGGGCTTTAAAACTGCTCTCTATTGCACACTCGGGCCTAAACCTGTGCCTGTGCTATAACATTTCAAACTATGAGAAGGTGGGGGCGCTAGCCTATGTGAATTCACCCCCATATTAAAATTCCGTACACAGGACACTAGTGCCATGTTCAGGCATTTGCCCCAAAATGCAGTTTAAAAGTGGGCATGGGGCCAAGAGCACACACACAAGCCCAGCCCCATGTACATCCAACCCCCCCCCCCCCCAATACGTCTCAGGCTCAACCTTCTCATTTTGCAGAGGGGGAGAGTCTAGGGACTGAGTAGACAGACACTTCACACACACACACACACACACAGAGAGAGAGAGAGAGAGAGAGAGATGCTCAGGTGAACATCTCAACAGGGGTACAATGTCAGGGTGAAGGGCTCTAGCCCAGATTTCTCCCTAAATGCTAAATTTTCTATGTTTTGTAGGGGGCGCATTCTATCATGTCATCCCTTACTTGAAGACTGAAGTACTGTATTTTTCGCTCCATAAGAGCACTTTTTTCTTCCTAAAAAGTAAGGGGAAATGTCTGTGCATCTTATGGAGCGAATGCGTGGTCCCTGGAGCCGAATTGCCCAGGGCGAAAAGCAGATCATGCTTTTTTAAAAAAGAAAAAGAAAAAGAGGGAAGTGGGTGTTGAAACAAAGCCGCTGATCGGCAAGCGATCGGGAGGGAGATAAGGGACGCTAGCAATAAAAGAGGCTGCCTGGGAGTGGGGAGGTAAAGACAGCGAACTTGCAAGGAGAGGAAACAGGAAGACTAAAGCAATGAGGCGAGAAATTAGAAGAAAAGGAGGAGCAAAAAACTGCTCCAGCTAAGGAAAAGACACTAAGGCAAACAAGAGGGAAGGGAGTGTTGAAAGGAAGCAGCTGATCGGCAAGCGATCAGGAAGAGAGATAAGGGACGCCACAATGGCACAAAAACGTGGTTACAAAGCACGGATCCACATGGATCCTCAGGATTTTTGCACTGGGCTACCCCAAACTCACTGTCAAATCACATGTCTGTGGCCACAGCATGAACCACAAAAATCATACATCCACTGTTTCATTCAGAATATTATTTTTTTTGTTTTCCTCCTCTAAAAACTAGGTGCGCCTTATGGTCAGGTGCATCTTATGGGGTGAAAAATACGGCAGTTATGTAGTTAAGAATCACAAAGTTCTTTGGAGGAAATTCCTGGCTACAGTCATATGCCAAGGTTGCCCAGAAGGAACAGGCAATCTTTGTCCATACTTTGTCCTGGGCACCTTGTGTGCTGTTCGTCATTGCAGTTGTATCCTTTGTTTTCCTTTTTTGGGGCGTGAGGCTGAAGTTGTCAGGATTCATATCTGTTTAGCCAACAAGGATGTAAGTAGACTGGTTCTTATGTAATGGCTCCGAGTCCACATTTGTCGCACTGAGAGTGTTAGTGAATATTGTAATCCCTCTCAGCCTACTTGCAGCATCAGCATTCTGTGTTTGTTTCAGGGTCAACTGGATTCCACAGAAAGTTTGGGAAGTTCTTACATGTTCTTTAGGTTGTAAAAGAGGCTTGTGGAATTCACCTTCACTTCCTGGGTGAGATTCCTCCGTTTTCAGCATGTTGTTGCAATGTTTTGCTCGTCATCTTGCATTAAGTTAGCTAAATGCACATTTAAAATGCCCGGGGGGGTGTGTGTGTGGAGCTGAAACCTAGTCTGGTCTTTGTTCCAAGGGCAGAGAAGATGCAGAAGAGACCCAGGCAGAAGATGAAGCCAACATCAATATTATACCTTATGATCTGAGAAAGATGCTTTATCCAGGAAGTCCCCCTCCCCACCAAAATACCCACTACTAGACTTTATTTTTTAAGTATCATACTTTTCCATGTATAAGACTATGTTTTTAAAATAATGTTCAAAATCTGGGCTCATCTTATACATGGGTAGTCTCTCTCCCCATTTTCTTAAATCAGAGTCCCCCCCCCCCCCAAATAGGGGGCATCTTATACATGGGGATGTCTTATACATGGAAAAATACGGTATGTTAAAGCACATTTTGTTGTTATCATAAGGATTTATTAAAAAAATATCCAATGTGCACTAATGCTGTACAAACATAACTTCTTCTTTTTTAAAAAAAATCCCAGTTCATATGATTGACAATCTAAAAGAAGAAGGAAGTTAAGAAAGAAAGAAAAGGAGAATGGTACTAGGGAGAATGAAAAGAAAAGAGAGAAGAGTTAATATAGTTTAGGAGTAGGGAGGTTGTTTTTTTTTAATAGAACATCAAGAAAGAAATGCAACAGAGAGAATATGCATTTTTAATAATTTCTTAAAGCAAGGCAAAAATAAAAGAGGCAGCAAGGTGAATATCAGAGGGACAGGGAGATTTCCACACAAGAGAGAAGGCAGGGAAATGGAATCAGCCCAAGATAGTGGTGCTTTAATAAGATTAGTGCCTGATGAACAGATATAAGATAAGAAGAAGAAAGAACATAAAGAGCCTTAAAAGGTTAAAATAAGAAGTTTAAACTTGATACAAAACAATAGGGAGACAGCAAAGGAAACATACAAATAGGATCAGAGTACATGAGTAGAAAAGTTGTGGTCCTATTGTTTATTCATATAGCGTCATCTATGTACATGATGCAGTACAGAGAACGGGTTTGATGGATTCCTACGCAAAGGAGCTTACAATCCAAAATAGACGCAGGGAACCAGAAAGGAACAGAGGAAACTAAGACAGACATAACAGATTTAAGCCAAAAGTTGGGAAGACTGGTGAGCAAAACCCCCAAAATAATTTCCTTTGTTTGTTTGTTTGTTTCAGCCACGTACCATATAATGTATAAACATGTGGCCAGTGCTTTTTTTCTGGGGGTACGCAGGGGTACACCTACCCCTAAACATTTTGTGAATCTTTGTACTTTTGTCCATTTGTTGTATTTCTTCCCCCCGATTTGAACTACAAAATGGTGATTTTCTTGAGTCAAACTGAGAATGCCCCTAAACGTTTTTTTTAAAAGGGGAAAAAGCACTGTGTGTGGCACTTTGCGGGGGTCCATTTTGGGCAAATTCCAGTAGAATTGGGTCAGGACGCATTTCCACACAAAACAATACCGACGTTGATGATACATAAATCAAAAATACTTCATGGGAATGATGGACGGAGTATTCACAAGCTTATCAAGGGCTGTTTGCGCTGAGACTTTCAGAGCACTGCACAATTTAAAAGCACAAACGTTATTTTAAAAACAGCAGTACAACCAAAAACCGACAGAAAAACCCCAGCGTAAAACCCCACCGATGCTTCGGCAAATTAAAAGCAAGCAAACAGAGAGTTGCCACCAGGCGAGCCACCCTGGGGAAGGCATTCAACTACTGGGGTCCCACTGCAGAGAAGGCCCTGTCCAAACTGCCGCTCACCTCACATCAAAAGAGAAGGAGACATGGAGAAGACACCCTGGGCAGTGGTCTAAGGCTCACATCTCTCAGATTAGTGTACAAATGCTCATCTGATGCAATGACTGTAAAAACGTGTGCATTGTGGGAAGAACATGAATGTGTCACGAGCTCTTGCTCTGCTAAGAGGCATGTCTTACAAACCCTTCAGAGGTGCTGAAGTCCAAGTACCGGTACATTTTTCTACAAGGCCTCCTGGAAATGGCCAAAGGTCACCATTCAGAGAAGCCAGAGAGGGGAGTTAGGAGGTCAACCTCGTAAAGTTATAGAATTGCTACCAACTGAAATCCTTGGTTGCAATCACACACACTCGAAGGAAGACTAAACCAATTATTCCCAGGTGTTTGCTTATATATACTACTTTTTCTGAGCGAAGTACTTTGGGTCAGAGAAATTCTCTCCTGCTCACCGCAGTGGTTACTATTACAGTGGTACATCAGGTTACATAAGCTTCAGGTTACAGACTCCGCTAACCCAGAAATAGTGCTTCAGGTTAAGAACTTTGCTTCAGGATAAGAACAGAAATCATGCTCTAGCGGCACGGCGGCAGCAGGAGGCCCCATTAGCTAAAGTGGTGCTTCAGGTTAAGAACAGTTTCAGGTTAAGAACAGACCTCTGGAACGGATTAAGTACTTAACCTGAGGTACCACTGTAATCCTAAAAGTGGCTGGCTTTGCACAAACTGCTGATTCAAGTAATTCCCAGAAATTGGGGGGGGGGGGGCGGTTTCAAAAGGAATATTAAGGAAATCTGATTCCTATGTATCTCCAGGTGTAATCTGAGCAACTACTAAAAGGGAGTTTCCTTCCTCGTTCTTCTCGTGTGCCAAGAACTTAAATGCAAAGTAGAAATCGAGTCTTTCGCTATTCAAAACCGTTTATTTAAGGACATTCCACTAGATAAACAATCAGTAGTAAATCTCTTTCTATACTCAACTGGTTTTGAAACAAAAACACCTTGTGTTGTGGGGCGGAAGGCCGATGCATTACATAAACACCGCAGAGAGTTTGCTTTTTAAAAGCATCTCAATTGTTTGTGGGTTCTGCGGGTGGAGAGGCAGTTCGCAAGCCGCGTCCTATTGTGGAGATTTTGTGGGTTTCTGCATACCGCCAATTTATTTTGGGGTGGGGGCAGTCGATAAGATGGAACAATGCCATGATGTGAAATACATGTAGGAAAATAAAATAATCTGATGTGTTCAGTGGGTTGCTGAACCTGACTAGTCCCCTGCGTGGAGACAGCCATTGTGCATAGCAATTAAAGAGAGTCTCCATGTGGCAGCCACACTGTGTGCCTCAGGCCATAGAAAGCTTTCCCCCAATGAGATATGTACATAATTAAAACAGAAAGGTATTTTTGAGGGAGGGCGGTGGTTGCTTTTGATGTGGGTAAATCACCTGACTCAGAAGAAAACACAAAATGGCTAGGTCAGGGAATCAACAATTCCATCGCTGCACACCAATATTTAGCTATACAGTGGTACCTTGGATCTCAAATGCCTTGGTACTCAAACGCTTTGGTTCTCAAACGTCTTAAAACCCGGAGGTATTCTGGTTTTTGAATGTTTCTTGGAAGCTGAATGTCCAATGCAGCTGTCGGCTATTGTTTCTGGGGCACCTGCACCAATCAGAAGCTGCACCTTGGTTTTCAAACTTTTTGAAAGTCAAGCGGACTTCTGGAATGGATTAAGTTTGATGCTTTTGTTTGTTAATTTGTTTTTATGACTGTGTGGAACCCAGTTCAGCTATTGATTGAGTGAGTGAGTGAGTGAGTGAGTGACTGCGGAAATGGATAAAAGCCCCTCATCCAAACAATGATTATCATCAGTGCAGGGAAGAATTTTTTTATTATCTACAATACTGTCTTTTTTTTTTATAGTACAGTACATTGATTATTGCTTTCATTTTATGGATCAAGGGTCTCATTAGATAGTAAAATCCACGTTAAATTGCTGCTTTAGGAGTTGTTTTTAAAAGTCTGGAACGGATACTTTCTATAGGAAAACACGCCTTGGTTTTGGAACGCTTTGGTTTTGGAACGGACTTCCGGAACGGATTAAGTTTGAGAACCAAGGTACCACTGTACGCATCTTCTGAACTGAAAAATGGGAGTGGTACACACCGTATCAGAAATACAGGTTGCACTGGGACAGGTCCAATATCGCCCACAGAACCCCACATAGCTGCATTTCTGGATCGGACTAAAGACCCAGAGAGACCGGACACACCAGCTGGGAAGTCCGCAAGCAGAGAGAGCGCGACAAGAGATTAATATGCCACCATCAATTTAAGGAGCAGAATAGGGCAGTTTGCAACCTAAAACCCAACGCTGGAGAAATTGAGGGGAAAGGAGGCAAGGGTAAAAGCAGTGGCGTAGCGTGGGGGTGCAGGGGGGGCCCGGCCGCACCGGGCGCAACATCTGGGGGGGCGCGCTTGCACTCGCAGCTCTCTGCCCCTACCTGGCTCACTCAGTCTCTCTTACTGCAGTGCTGGCTGTGCGAATCCGATCCGAGCCGCCGGCCGCCGCCCACTGTGGAGGGGAGGGTGCCAGGCGTGCGGTGCGGTGCGGAGAGAGAGAGAGGGACTATTTGGGGGAGGGACAGTGCAGCGGGGGGGCGCAAATTACTTGCCTTGCCCCGGGTTAGGGGGCGCAAATTACTTGCCTTGCCCCGGGTGCTGACAACCCACGCTACGCCACTGGGTAAAAGGGAAAGGATGTGCAGTTGTTTCAGTTATATGGGCTTGTTCACAGGCATCAAAAATGCAGCACGCCTTGGGAACTGGGGAGCTGTGCCAAAGGCTTTATACAAAAGGTTAAAATTGGAGGAGGGATTTGAAGGAAGCAGCAGTCCCATTTAAGAGCCAGCGAGGAAGAAAGGTCAGAGTCGTTTGAGGGAGCAGCCATCCTGTGGTATTTGCCTCCAGCAAATGGCATTCAGAAAAACACGGCCTCTGGAAAAAGGAGGCTCCGTTCAGTTCTCATGGCTAGTAGCTGCCACTAGACTTATCCTCTAAGAATTTCATTTAGAAGCCATCTACGCAAAGGGCCACCGCAACATCCCAATGCAATAAATTTTGCAAAGCAAGCGTGTGCATAATTACATGGCAGGCTGCTCTTTTTCAGCCCCCCCCCCCCGGTTCCTTTCCTCTGTCACGGCACTATGATTGCCTTTCGCTTGAAAATCATCTTCGGACCCGTTCCCTTTCACATGTCTACCTTATCTGATCTCACCCGCAGTAGAGACAACAGATGCTAGCACACAGGATCACAGAGCTGGAAGGGATGGCAAAGGTCATCTAAGTCCAATGCAGGAATCTTTTCTCCAACGTGGGGCTCAGACCCACAACCCTGAGATTAAGAGTCTCCTGCTCTTAGAAACTGAGATATGAAAGCTGGGAGCTAAATGGCACCTTAAACCAAGGTTAGGGGCGCAATGACAGAATGCCTGGGCGTAATTTTTTATAGCAAGAATACAAAGCTGGAAATGAATGAACTGCAGCTAAAATCTTACGTTCATTTTTTACATGGTCTAGTCCTCATTTGAAGACTGTCAAAAAACCCCAAAGCCATACTTCCCCTGCCCACCTCCGCCCCCTAATATTCTTATGGAGGTCCTTTCTCCAATCTTCGGAGAGTGACTGGAAGTGGGGAGGCAGAAAAAGGTCCTCCTTTCGTTCCAGCAGTGGCAGTTTTAATCTGAAATCTTAGGCACAGTACACAGTTTACGAACTTAATCCATTCCGGAAGTCCGTTCTTAAACCAAGGTGCACTTTCCCTAATGAGGCCTCCCATCACCGGTGCCTTTCTACCATTTGGATTCCGTTCTTAGACCAAGGTAAAGTTCTCAAACAGGGACACTACTAGGGGCGTCTTGCCCATAGCAGCAAGTGGCATGGGGCACCAAGTTCTGCAGGTCGCCAGGGAAGAGGCAGAGGGTGGACGCGGAGAGCCAGTGTGGTGTAGTGGTTAAGAGCAGTAGACTCGTAATCTGGTGAACCGGGTTCGCGTCTCCGCTCCTCCACATGCAGCTGCTGGGTGACCTTGGGCTAGTCACACTTCTCTGAAGTCTCTCAGCCCCACTCACCTCACAGAGTGTTTGTTGTGGGCGAGGAAGGGAAAGGAGAATGTTAGCCGCTTTGAGACTCCTTCGGGTAGTGATAAAGCGGGATATCAAATCCAAACTCTTCTTCCTGGCATCAGCTCATTGCCCTCACCCGCCTCGCTGAAGCAGCACCACACCCGGAGCCTCCGCCTCTTCCCCGCCAGAGGAGCTGCCCTCCAGCCTCCTCCAGCCATGCAAAGCTGCCAGCAGAGCCGTAAAAAGGTCTGCAACTCTGGGAAATGGGGGGGGGGGGATCTTTGCACCACGGTGCCGGATATACTTAAGACGGCCCTGGACACTACCTCCGGTTTTGCGGAGTTCATAAACTGAATAGTTCGTAAACAGGGCTGTTCTTAAACTGAGGTACCACTGCACTGCACCCAGAGCTCAGAAACTGCTTGCATTAATGAAGTTCCCTGTCTCAAAACACGCCTAGAACAATGGGAGTTTCCAGGGCTGCAACTAAGCTATTTCTTGCTTTCTCGTTCTTCACAGCTTTTACCCATCCAGAACCAGAAATGTCATATTTTTTTAAAAATCAATTTTAAAATGGGGGAAAGTCCATTGTCAGACCTGCACCGTTTTAACCAGTTCTTTTTTGTGTGTGTCACTGATACAGAGTACTGTCACCTCTGCTTTTGCTGTCAATGGCAGACACACCGTGACAGCAGCTACAGCACTTTTATCACAGAATCGTAGAACTGTAGAGTTGGAAGGGATCCTGATGATCAATTAAGTCCAACTTAGGGATATGCAGCTGTCCCATACAGAGACCTGTGAGCCTGGCACTATCAGCACAATGCTCTACCCAACTGAGAACCAGTTGCGGCGCTGATTTAAAGTAATGGTCTGTTGCTAAAACAAGCAGCCAGAATTAGTTCTAGGCATGCTACACTATTGCTCTCTGCCACTTCTGAAATTTAAAAACAAGGCTTAGCATGGATTCAAGAAAACGATTAGTAGTGATTTCATGCCTCCTTCCTTTGAGTCGTTTCATGGTTTCCTTCTTCAATTCTGCCTGAATTATCAACAACCAAGAAGGGAATCTGGTTTCACCAACCATGGGCATAGGATCATTTGTCAAATGATACAGGGAAAGCGCTAAATCACAGGGCATAACCCAGCACTTGTAACCTTTCCAAAGTACAAGAAAGAATTAAACGTGTTCTTAAATTTTCCCTTTGAAATTAATTGGAAAGGTATTAACTTTGGATGAATGATGCATTCAGTATTTTGGAAGAAAAGCAATAATGACAATAAAGCATCAGGCAAACAGGGCACAAGTTCAGAGAATAATAAAAGAATTGTAGGGACCACGAGGGTCATCTAGTCCAACCCTCTGGAATACAGAAATCTTTTGCCCAATGTGGGACTCAAACCCACGACCCTGGAGACTCATGCTCAACTGAATGAGCTAGTAATGATAGAGATAGAGATAACAACAACAACAACAACTTATTTGTACCCTGCCCATCTGGCTGAGTTTCCCCAGCCACTCTGAGCGGCTTCCACAAAGACCAAAAATACACTAAGGTGTCACACATTAAAAACTTCCCTGAACAGGGCTGCCTTAAGATGTCTTCTAAATGTCAGGTAGTTGCTTATCTCTTTGACATCTGATGGGAGGGCGTTCCACAGGGCGGGCGCCACTACCAAGAAGGCCCTCTGCCTGGTTCCCTGTAGCTTTGCTTCTCACAATGAGGGAACTGCCAGAAGGCCCTCGGCACTGGACCTCAGCGCCCGGGCAGAACAATGGGGGTGGAGACGCTCCTTCAGATATACTGGGCCGAGGCCATTTAGGGCTTTAAAGGTCAACACCAACACTTTGAATTGTGCTCGGAAACATACTGGGAGCCCATGCAGATCTCTCAGGACCGGTGTTATGTGGTCTCGGTGGCCGCCCCCAGTCACCAGTCTAGCTGCCGCATTCTGGATTAGTTGTAGTTTCCGGGTCACCTTCAAAGGTAGCCCCACGTAGAGCGCATTGCAGTAGTCCAAGCGAGATAGAGGTAGAGGTAGATGCTTCTTCAGATCACTGACCAAAAGTAAGGGATCTTCACATAAAGTAGGTAACAATAATTTGGTTATCAGTTTGTGCAACACAAATGTGGCGGGACACACGAAGATTTCCATTTTCGCAGCTTAAATATTTGCTGGATTAAGCATGAAATCTTGATCCCCTGTGAATGTTTATGAAGCCAATTGGGAATGCATGCAGAAAATGTGAGTCGGCACACGGGTGTTTTAATACTGAATAGGCATGAAAACATGTTTTTCAATAAGAAGAGATGGCATAATTTTGCCTAGAACATTGCTTACCAGGCCAGAAAAAATGCCACCCTACCAGGTATACAACAAAAAACAATGTTTCCACATAGTGATCTTTTAGCTGGGGGGGGGGGGGGGATCACTAACCTCCAAATTACCGTATTTTTTGCTGTATAAGACTCACTTTTTCCCTCCAAAAAAGTAAGGGGAAATGTGTGTGCGTCTTATGGAGTGAATGCAGGCTGCGCAGCTATCCCAGAAGCCAGAACAGCAAGAGGGATTGCTGTTCTCACTGCACAGTGATCCCTCTTGCTGTTCTGGCTTCGGAGATTCAGAATATTTTTTCCCCTTGTTTTCCTCCTCCCAAAACTAGGTGCGTCTTGTAGTCTGGTACGTCTTATAGAGCAAAAAATACAGTAACATGACGAAAATGTTCATTGAAGCAACCTGATTAAAAGGAGCCAATGTAAAATCTGTAGCAAAAAACCCCCACCCCAAAACCGCATGTTAACAGAGAGTGTTAAGGGACGTTTTCTTTTCTGCTCTCTTGTTTTCAGAACAATTTATTTGCTCAATATTATAATAGATTCTTACACTGGACTTATTGTTTGTGATCTGAGGCCAATGTTGAAAACCATGCATGCACAATTTACTGTCAGCAGATGTTAGGACATTTCAGACATTCCAAGAATAGACAGACAGTCTAATGAAAACAACTTCAATAGATTTGCTCTTGTGAAACTGTTTACACTCAGGTGCTAACAGTGAGCAAAAGAGCGTTTTTCAGAAATTATGGCCATGGTCAACCTTGTAAGCGATGCTTATACAAACCACGTTCTCTCAAACGCAGCTTCTTCTTCTTTTTCTAATTAGCAAAATCCAGGTTAATATTGCTTGAACCAACAGAACAAAAGCAAAGGATGTCAGAAGCTCCTTAATGTACATACAGAGTTTTATGGTTATCAATACAAGATATGGTAGGTAAATGGCAGATAAAGACCAATGTTACGGGCTGATCCAGAAACCCAGTTATGAGACAACTGGAATGCCCCAACATTTCACACATAATTTTTCATGTTTCAAGGACTCTCACTATATAGAAGTCGCACAAGAGAACATTAAAGCACAATGTTATGCATGTTTATTCATAAGGAAGTTTTGCAGATGGGGCTGATCCTAAACCTGCAATGCCTTGTGGGATATCTTTGGGAGAAGAAAAGGCTAAGGAGTAAACCCTACACAAATCCAGAGTGGAGTCCCTAAGATGGTTGGATGACGCCTTGTATGCCTCCTTCTGGCAACTCCTGTAGACAAGCTGGTGCCAAACGTATTGCTCTGCTTTCTTTTGGACCATGAGGGGGCGGGGCTTGTCATTTGGGCAGCCCATACGCACTGCCCAGGCTTGCGGTCCAGGGAGGTCATTTCAGTACAGTGGTACCTCGGGTGAAGCACTTAATTCGTTCTGGAAGTCCGTTCTTAACCTGAAACTGTTCTTAACCTGAGGTACCACTTTAGCTAATGGGGCCTCCTGCTGCCACTGCGCCGCCGCCATGCAATTTCTGTTCTCATCTTGAGGCAAAGTTCTTAACCTGAGGTACTATTTCTGGGTTAGCGGAGTCCGTAACCTGCAGCCTCTCTAAACTGATGTACCACTGTACTGCTAATGTAGCTGTTTGGCTTCACCCCTGCCAGAGCATGTGATTTTTTCTCGAGACAGATGGGCGCCAATAACATTATAGTCATACCTCGGGTTGAAGTAGCTTCAAGTTAAGTATTTTTGGATTGCGCTCCGCGGTGACGCGGAAGTAACGGAGCGCGTTACTTCCAGGTTTCGCCACTCGCGCATGCGCAGATGCTCAAAATGATGTCACGCGCATGCGCGGAAGCGGCGAAACGCAACCCGTGCACACGCAGACGCGTCTTACGTTTACTTCAGGATGCGAACGGGGCTCTGGAACGGATTCCGTTTGTATCCAGAGGTACCACTGTACTCTCCAAATAAACAGGTTATATCCAACAGAGCACTAAGCGACTGTCCTGTCAGAGAGAGGATTTATGCTTGTGCCACAGGACTTTCTCCATCTCCTTAAATCTGTTCTGGGGGTTCCCCCCAACTTTCTGGAACAGATTTGAAGAAGACATGCACAGAGGGAGGGAGGGACATAGAAGGCTCACTGCACAAACATAAATACTTTGCCATGGTCAAATGTCACATTAAAACATCTGGCTCTCCTGATGTTGCTGAACTACAACTCCCATCATCCCTGGCCATGGGCCATGCTGTCTGGGACTGATGGGAGCAAAAGATTCTCCACCCTGCATGAAGCTACAGTTAACATTTAACTATGGTGTTAACATGAACAAGGAGCAGGCTGGTGCAGGCTGTTCAAAACTCCCGGCTCCACTCCTCTCCTGCTGGGAACAGCTACCACAAACCTCAGCCTGGTTTGTTGTGCCAACCCAGCTCATGGTTTCTCCCCCCCCCCCAAACAATCTATGAGCAATAAGCCAAGAGGAAATGTTGGTCGCTCCATGGTTTGTTTTGGAGCTTCGGACAGCACAACAAGCCTGCTGTTTGCTGCTCCTGGCACAGCCAGAAGCTGAGAGAGGAGCAAAGATGGGACTTTTGAGCAGAACCATCACACTGCTCTTTAACATTAAACCGCTGTTGAACATTAACTATGGTTTAATATAACATGCCAACCCGGCCAATGTCTTAAACGACAGTAGAGTAACTAACGTAGCTGGAGGTTGCTGGATTAGCATCTACTAGGGGACATTCAGAAAGCCTTCTATTCACTCCATTGCCTTCAGAGGTATCGTGAGGCTCCCAAAATACTTTTCAATAGCTCTTGTTGGAACACTAACAAATGCAGTTTTCAGTAATAAAGTTTCTGGCCATCATTGTTATAAATTCAAAAACCACTCTGCAAGAAGAGAAGTTGCACCAGTTTTATGGAATAAGGACACAAAGCTACAGGGAACCAGGCAGAGGGCCTTCTTGGTAGTGGCACCCGCCCTGTGGAATGCCCTCCCACCAGATGTCAAAGAGAACAACTACCAGACTTTTAGAAGACATCTGAAGGCAGCCCTGTTTAGGGAAGCTTTCAATGTTTGATGTATTTACGGTATTTTAATATTTTAATATTTTTAATCTTTTGCTGGAAGCTGCCCAGAGTGGCTGGTGAAGCCCAGCCAGATGGGCGGGGTATAAATTTTACATCCATCAAAACTGTGACAATGATATGCAATTATTAATTAATTAATTAATTTTAAAAAATTACCACCATTCATCAGATATACCAAACTAAACTATTGGTAGCCTTCTAGCTCAGGGTATTTTGATATGATCTTCTCAGTCCCAAATAGATAGCTCACCTGTACTTCCTAGATTCTTAAGTCACTAACAGGGCTGCATGGCATAAATGAGTCAATGCATCAAATACTCACTTCAAAAAATATACTATCAACATCTGTTTTAATTTATATATCTTCCTTGCAGCCAGCAAGGCGTACGCTTCTTTCCCCACAAAACTTTCTTCTCTTCTGCGAAACAGGAGTCAGGTATAGAAAGAGGGAGTTGCAGATGGCAATGCTTAAGCTAAGGCTTATTCTCATTAATATACTAAAACGGAAGGCATCTTTCCTGAATCCTGTCAAAGCGAGACTTGGTGCAGCGGTGCTTATTTTGTACTGGTTTTTCTGTTCCTTTAAAGATGAATTGCAAAACAACTTGCCTACTCTTCTCCAGGAACTTCCAAGAGATATAACCTACTTCCTCAAAGAAATTTTCAGACCCCTAGAGCTTTTGCACAGTTGCAAGATGAAGGTCCTCTCTGGCAGACTTCCCCAGCTGTTTGGTTGCCCGTCCCCTTTGACAGTTTGCAAGACCTGGAAAATGCCGCCACAAAGAACACAGAGGTGCCGCACTTCAAAAGGACCTTTGATTCCTTTGTATGAAAGCAACTTTTGGGCATGACAGGGCGAGAGAGGCCACGTCAGTTAAAATTAGTGATGTGGAAATGAGCCTTACTCGCAGCACCGGACTGCCAACTTAACTTGCGAGGCAAATCTGTGCCAAAAACACAAGAAGATTCTTCATAGTTAAAATCTCAACATTGTTGACAACGTTCTCCAACAAAGTTCAGTTATAGCAGACACTCCCAACCCAGAAATAAAGCTCTGTAATCAATGCATCTTCTGGGAGGGCCAAACAACACACAGCATGGAGATCAGAGACTGAATTCCCAACATTTCATAGAATAACATTCTATGTATTGGAAGGGGCCGCAAGAGTCATCTTTTCAACACCTTGCAATTCATGAATATTTCACTCAACATGGGACACAAACCCATGGCCCTGAGATTAAGAGTCTCATGCTCTACAGACTGAGCTATTCCAAGATTATTTGGTTTATTACTGAAATGCAAGCGCAGGAAGTTGCCAACATGATCCAAGCAATGGTGCTGGGCAAATGAGCATTTAACCCTTGGTGCTAATCATAACCACTCACACACACCCCAGGCTGCTATTTGTGCTGCAGGGCTGGCGGGAGGAGGAAATAAACGTAAGGTAGCCAAGGGACGCGGGTGGCGCTGTGGGCTAAACCACAGAGCCTAGAACTTGCCGATCAGAAGGTCGGCGGTTCGAATCCCCGCGACGGGGTGAGCTCCCGTTGCTCGGTCCCTGCTCCTGCCCACCTAGCAGTTCGGAAGCATGTCAAAGTGCAAGTAGATAAATGGGTATCACTCCAGCGGGAAGGTAAACGGCGTTTCCGTGCGCTGCTCTGGTTCGCCAGAAGCAGCTTAGTCATGGTGGCCACATGACCCAGAAGCTGTACACCGGCTCTCTTGGCCAATAAAGCGAGAAGAGCGCCGTAACCCCAGAGTCGGTCACGACTGGACCTAATGGTCAGGGGTCCCTTTACCTTTACCTAGCCAAGGGACAAATGAAAAGTGTCAAACAGTTAGGCCTTGCATGGCTGTCTTCCTTTCCAAAACCAACAGCCGGCATGGTAAGTGAAGGGGAGCTTTAACCTTTTGCCGCCATCACAGTCCCAACTGGAGGAACCTGCACCTCACAGCAGCTATTTACAACACAAGGAAAGCTCATGTGTTTCTAGGTGTTTATGTAACTTGCCTGCTTGTGCATTTTGGTGGTGGCATCAGAAGAAAAGCAGCTAAGATACAACTTAAGTGGCCCTGTTTAGCCACAGAACACTATTCCACCGCAAACATATCAGATTAATGCGCCCTAATTCCTCCAAACACCTGAACACACTGTGCAGAAGGTGGGGCTAAATGAGGCTTGGTAATTAATTAACTGAATGAATGCAGTCAACAGGCATTTTGCACTGTAAGTAGCAGCCACGGGGTGGGTGGGAGCAGCAGCAGGGTTCTGGAGTCCGCAGTTTCTTCCTCCCCCTTGCAGTGGACCCAACAATGAATATATACATATCAGGAATTATTACTGTACTACCAAATAGATCCCATATCAATTTCAGATAGGTCTGCATTCATCATATTATTCTTGACTTTCTCCATTTCCCTGCTGAACTCTAAAATAATAATAAAAAACCCCAAAACTTATGAGCTCACCCACCCAGCGTTATTTTCAAAACTTTTTAAGAGTGAAGACAGACAAGGCAGACATTCCAAGATTGATGGGAGCAGTCTGAATATATATTTTCTTCTGTCCTGGAAAAAGAACGCCTCAGAATGCAGCAAATAAATGTTTCAGACCACATCTGCTGAACTTTGGAATGAATGCCTATCTCTTCACCCCATATTTGTTATTTGTGATTTGATCAACTAGTTCTCAAATATATAATCTCAGCTGTAAAAATTTAGACTATGGAGGTTCCCTGCCAGACAGATATTCTCTTGAGTTCACAGATCCATTCTATAATTTGGAGAGATGACGTGGCCTGTGTTTTCCACAACTCAAAGGAATCTAACATACTATTAGAACAGAAGCAAAGCCCATGTATCAATGCAGCTATGTGAAATTTAACTGGATAGATTATGTATGTACTTTTCCCAAATAATAACTCCTTGGCTGCAGGAGTTGCTGGAAGGAGGCGTACAAGGTGCCATCCAACCATCTTAGAGACTCCATTCTGGATTTGTGTAGGGTTTACTCCTTAGCCTTTTCATCTCCCAAAGATATCCCACAAGGCAGAAGTAGTTTAGGATCAGAGTTTTCCTTATCCTAGATCAGGCTTTCTCAACCTCGGTCCTCCAGATGTTTTGAGACTACAGTTCCCATCAACCCCGACCACTGGTCCTGCTAGCTAGGGATCATGGGAGTCGTAGGCCAAAAACATCTGGAGGGTCGAGGTTGAGGAAGCCTGTCCTAGGCTTCCCAGGATGACAAGCCCCATCTGGCCCTCACTTCCCCCTACAGCAATTGCAGAAACAACCTTCTTGACCACTGGACTCACTATTGGTCTTGTTTGCTCAATCTACCAGAGTCTGTTTTCGCATGCAGGGGAAGTCCCTAACTTACCAAGCGTTTCAGACCCATTGGCTACCCTCACCTGGTTTAGCTGGACAGTGAAAGCCGTTCCCACAAGCCACAGGTGAGATCTGAGTGCAGGATGGGGACCAAAGGTGGACAAACTACCCCGGAAGGAACATGATGTGTCCCCCACCAGAGGTACTATCTTTCCTAACACCCCACACACCCAAACGTCATGAGAGAATGAGGTATCCCCCTATCAGGTGCCACACTGAAGTACACACTTAAAACTTCTGAAAAGGCTTGATTCCAACACTTTTCAGAAAGGTAATTTCACATTGAGCACCTGAAGCTATGTGCAGGTAAAAACTTTACATCTCCGTGCACAGCTTGCCTGTCAGTATCGATTTGGTGCTACTGTGATGTTCATCTGCCCTGCATAAATTGTGCTCTGAACATCTGGAAATAGCTCGGAGGGAGACAGAACCCTCTAGTTCCCAAGGAATGAAAATGTCAGGATGCAAACCTCGAATAATGGAATTGTGGCTACTGCAGCCACATTTATGCCCATTCCGCGAGCACCAACTTGTATACAGCATAGCGCAGATGCTTTGTGATCGTGAATATGGGAGAGCAATAAGGTTCGTTTGCTTGTTTTGCAAATGGGCTGCCTCTGTTGGTTGCTGTGTGGTCTATCTATATTGCCAAGTTGTCAGTGTCTTTTAAAGTGTTGATTCGCAAGGCTCCTGGATGAGATAAAATACAGCACGCATACCAATATCCAATATTAACAAGCTAAATGCCATTCATTATTAAAACTGTGTACGGATCAGATAGTCAAGTGAATATGCAGTTAGGGCTTCACAGGTCAAAATGATCTTCTGAACAGGGAGAGGCAAATGATCAAATCTCCTCTGCCTCCGACAGATCCTGGTAAACATTAGTGCATACTCCTGGGGGGGGGGGGAATCACACTATTACCCGAACAAGGGAAGAAAACGCACACAAACACAATGGAAGGCGTCAGTAAACTCTGCAATAAAAACCTTTACAAAATGAAACCGGGCTGTTCATCAGTCCAGGCACAGCCTAAATCCTCAAGACCCTGTCTAATCTTCGGGGATTAGGGCCAGACAATTCTCCTGGGGTTGGTAAAGCACGTTAACAACAAGAACAAGCTAGTAACGTAGTAACAAGAGGGTTGTTTTGCAGCTGCCAGGGTGAGCAATGACTAAGGATTCTGAAACTGCGAGAAATTCCTCTCGCAACCCACCACAGAGCGAGAAGGGAAAATGACCAAACAGCAGATGCGATCAAGGAGAAGCGGGGGTGGGGAGCCACAAAGAAAGCGGGGGGGGGGAGAGAACTTCTAGACTCTTCAGGGCAACAGTGACTTTTAAAGCAAACCACTTGACCAGAGATGACGAAAGTCTTCGACTCAGGGTTGGTGTTGTTTTACGAAGCCTGCGCCAATTAAAAATATATATATATTCTCAGGACTCTTTAAAGGCGGAAACCTGTCCAATTCAATAAGGATATCGAGTTTGCAGGTTTGATTGTTTTTAAGAGGTTTACCTCCTTTCGCTATGAGGTACCGGGGCCCTGTTGCAGCATTACAATCAAGCAATTAAAAAGAAATAAAAGAAGTAAGGCAGTTGTGCGTGCCATTATAAAAGCAAGTAAGGCAATTCCAAGGAAAAGCAGCACAGTGCGGATTGACCAAAACAAGAGATGTATCCCACAAAAAATAAAATTTTAAAAAATCCCACCTGTCCAAGGCCTGAGTCAAGCAGTGAGTCTTCAGCATAGTATGGAACATGTATAATGAAGAAGCCAGAAGCATTTCTGCTGGGAGGAAGATTCACAGTTTAGGGGCTACCACAGAGAATGCCCTGTCCGGGTGGCCCACACATCTTAGAGTGGCAGCATTAACAAGGAAGCCCTTGTGAAAAGCAATTTTATTTTTAATTATCCATTAAACACCTAAACTTTCCAAACACTGCACATGAACAATAATGTAAAGAAATAAGGTAGTCTATATCAGGGTGGTTCAATGTGTGGCCCAAGGGCTACATGTGGCCCTCAAGGCCCCTTTTTGGTGGACCTTGGCAACATTTGATGCCCCCCCTCACCCTCAGGCTGCCTTCCCAAAGCTGGGCTTTGGGAAGGAGGTGTGAGGGTTCTGACAGGGTCCCAGAGTCTTCCTAAGGGTAAAGGGACCCCTGACCTTTAGGTCGAGTCATGGCTGACTCTGGGGTTGCGGCGCTCATCTCACTTTACTGGGCGAGGGAGTCGGCGTACAGCTTCTGGGTCATGTGGCCAGCATGACTAAGCCGCTTCTGGCGAACCAGAGCAGCGTATGGAAACGCCGTTTACCTTCCCGCCGGAGTGGTACCTATTTATCTACTTGCACTTTGACGTGATTTCAAACTGCTAGGTTGGCAGGAGCAGGGAAAGAGCAACAGGAACTCACCCGGTCATGGGGATTCGAACCGCCAACCTTCTGATAGGCAAGTCCTAGGCTCTGTGGCTTAACCCACAGCGCCACCTGTGTCCCAGAGTCTTCCTACCTCCTTCCTAAAGCCTAGTTGGCACTTTCCCAGCTTTGGGAAGGAAGTGGGAAGGCTCCAGGACCCAGCTAGAGCCTCACAGCTCCTTCCCACAGCCCAGCACCTTACTTAGCAGGCTTTGGAAAGGCAGTGTTAGAGCTAGGGAGGTACCAGATTTGGGGTTCACTCCCCCCTCCCCATGTGTGCAGCCTGCAGTCCACTTGGTATGAAAAATTGGACAGTCTGGTCTATATAAATGCTCAGAATCTAACAGGCACAAGACTAGATAAGGGAAGAGGAAAAGAAGCAAATTCAGGGACCAGTTCTTGAAATTACAGCAAATCACATAATTGTTATGGTAATGACTACCTAAAGTTGCTGCTAAAGAGACAATTCTGTGAACACAGGGGATCTTGGGAGAAAGGGATCCAAACAGGTGTTCCTTGTCATGTTTTAATCTAGCTAAATTACACATAGTCCAACCATTCACCCTGCTAAAGGAAAGGAGGGGAAACCAAGTAGCGGCTCACTGCTACCAACGTAGATCATGGCTAAGTAGTCACATTTAGATGATTAAATATGAAGTTTTAAAAAATGATAGCAATGTCCCTGCGGGCCAACCTTCCCCAACCTAATGCCAGCCAGATGTTTTGGACGACAAGTCCTATCTTCTGCAGTCGGCATGGCCAACAGCAAGAGATGATGAGAGTTGAAGTCAGATTGAACAAAGCCGCAGTATACCATGGTTAAACTACAACAATGGTTACACTACAATTTTCAGAGTGAGTTTCAGACACCATAATATGCATACAACCAACTCCAGAAGGTGGAGGTTTGGGCATTTCACAGGATCCGCTGCCTTAACAGGACTATCATTTCAACTTCACGGAGTCGTAGAGAATTGTGTTTGCAGGTTCCGATTCTTCCAGGTGAAGCGGCTTCATTGATGGCGCCATGCCCAAGAGCCCCCAAATCCTGGAGCCAGAATTGTTTGTGTCTTATATTTCCGTCACACAATATCACCCTTATTGGTATTTTTAAAATCACGCTTGCTGTTGTTCTTCGCTTGCTCTAGAAGTCCTCTTTCCTTCTCTTTTTGACCATTTGGGGAAGGAAAGCCAAAGAAGCAAACAAAAAATCTGCTTTCATAACCGTTTTAAGTTTCATAACTATGGGAACAGTGCTCCCACAGAATGAGCACTCCATCCATAAAAATTATACGCACAATTTCTCCACACATCAACAAATAAGATTCAATTTTGGCAGCGCTGCTAGAGCGACAGCGATTCCGCTTGCGACAGCCAAATTCAACGGACGGCTTTGGCTGGGGAAAGTATTGCACCATGTTAACCTATCGGATGCTGTCTTCTACTGCGACACTACTTCAACTTGTGCAGAAAATTCAGCTTGTGGAACAACACTGGCTCCCCCACTACCCAAGCAAAGACAACATTTGATCTCACCCAATGTACCGGTATGTATTCTAGGTTGCACGTGTGTTGCATATGGGGGGGGCATTGTAGAAACACCACTGAAGTGTTGCATCAGCCATTTCCCCCAGACTTTCTGCTGCCCACAAACTTCTCTCTTTTTTTTTTTTTTTGCAGGCCTTTACAAACAGCCTTCGAAAGATCCTAAAAACGATCTCACACTCATAGGTGGACAAATGGCACTATGGAATAGATAGACGTCCACCAGCCGCACCTCAACATTAATTATTGTCACCAGTGATGTGGAGCAAGAAGCAGTCCATCTGCTGCTTTGTTTTTTCTGTCAAATGCCAGCCAAATGGGCAGCCTGAAAGTGCCATTATTTTGCGCCATGACTATTCCTAGAAAGATGCAGGCACAAACAGCTGTTTTGTGCATGCAAAAAATTGTGCTTTATTTTTCAGTGCCTCGATTTTAAAAAAAAAAATCAATTTTAAACAATGTCAGGAAGTGTATGTTCTTGAGTTGTCATATTCCAAAATACTTAATAAGTATTCCAACATAATTTCCAAGCAACCTTCAAATATATATAATTTAAACTACATAAACAGCACTTCAACTACCCCTCAAAAGCCATGTATTTGAAATAATATTTGGGGGGGGGGGGGGAATACAAGTCAAATAGCACACTAAATTAGGCCTCAATCAATTTAGGGCATTTTTTTATTTAAAAAAAAACCCTCGATATTTCCAAGAAAATCCTCATCAGACACATTGAACGCAGGTTGTCAATCACACGCTAGTAACTCCTAGCAATTAAGTATATTTCTAAACCTTACATGCCTAGCCAAAAGTCGAATTAGATCCAAGAGGTACGTCTTATCCTGACAGAAATTCATACTGAAATCCTCAACTTTCTCTTTTCTAGCCAGCATAACACTAAGCAGGGATAATGGAGCTCTTTTATCTCCCAAAAAGATGGGAATGAGTAAGGAACTTGCACAGCTTGGCCTGAGACTTCGGCTTGGCGTCAGACTACTTATTCACTATAAACCAGCTATATTGTGGGCAGGCTACTGGACAGGAACCAAGCCTTTTGACGTGCCTATTTTCGCAATGTGGAACAACCTATTGTTTCCCAGGGCATAAAAGACTGTTGGAAGGAACCATGCAGTAATAGAGCAACTCTTAATGAAAGGGCAAAAGGCTTTCTGCCCTTAACCACCTTGAATTCCCACTTCCACAGCTCTGCCCTGCCTCCTGTTCTCTTGCAGCAGAGTTACTGAGCCAGGGAGAAATGAACCCTCCTCCTTCCTTTCTGCCAGTCAATCATTATTATTTCTTTCATATCGGCTGCAAAATTAGTTACCCCTTTTTCCTCTCTGCTGCAGATTCTATTCTCTGTATTTATGGATGTCCCTGAGACAAGTCACTATTGGCAGGAGGAGGAGGAGGAGGAGAGAGACAGAGAGAGAGAACAAAGGACTTTCACAAAGGAATTTAATCTGAGTATATTAGCCTTCCCAGCTTCAGCGGACTTGCTAAACTGCTGGATGCATTCCAATTGCCCTGCACAATGCCAGCATGAGCTGGAAGCATCAGATCTGGTAACAAGATGCATCATATCCTAGTGAAGTGGCAAAGGCTCTGAGCATTTCTCACAAACCAGCATCATCTGCTTTGGATCTCTTTGGCCCATTAGACATAATGCATCATTCCGAGGCATCTGCATCATTTCTCACTCTTGTGGGGCCACTCACACCAGCTCTGCATTTCCCCTTCCAATAAGCGTGCCAAAAAACACTTCCTTTATTTAAACTAGGGGGTGAAGGATTCCAAATCCAATTGGGACGTTTGACTTTCTGAAACAAAACGGGATGGGGAACTGCATTCAATTTTTATCCGGTGCAGTGATCTGGAGTATAAGGTTGCTGTTTAACATACAGCATTTATTTTGTTATAACTGCTCTTATCTTGCAAATGAAGCTGATTGCAGTCATAAAGTATGGCCGGGCAATTTGAAACACGCCCCCCTTAATTTGCAAGAACGTTAAAGGACAAGGTAATGCCTAGACTGGAAACCTGGCTGCGTCTTTATGCTGTGAAAGAGAAGGCGCACTCTGCACGTTGCCAGAGACCCTCTTCTCTTTATTATTTCGCATCCTCCATGCCTAAGCTCGGCCTCTTAGAAGGGGAAGGCTATGAAATAAGCCGTGACAATCTAGAAGTCTCACGCAGCCCTAGCAGCAGCCGGAAGTTCAGCTGAGGACAAGAGAGGCTGCATCATTTTTTGCAGACAGAGACCTCGCGCGGCACAGAGGCAAAGACTGAACGACAAAAGCATGAGGTCTCCCGCCTGACTAGGCACTTTAGAGCGCAGCAATATGACAGTCTGTTCAGAAGTGCCACCTCAGTGGGTTCAACAAGACTTTAAACAGCAGCCAACTCCCAGGGGCCGCCGAGATCTCTTCGCACCCTCCCCGCAAAAGTAAAATATTTGAGGGAACCGGGGCACCCCACAGTTTATGGGCATTGCCATTCGAATGATGTGCGTGCGATCGATTAGGTGGGATGGGGTTGCCCCAATATGTCATTCAACTTGGCACCCCTGGAACTTTATTTCTAAGGCTGCGGTCCTTCGCCCACTTACTTACCTGCGCGAGCACAGCCAGCAAGTACCGAGGATAAGGCTACAAGTAACCAAGTTGGGCAACCTTTCTTTTCCGGCCTCGGCCCTCCAAAGACTACCTTCGGGGATACCAGCACCGAGCTGCCTTGCAAGGGCTGTTGCAAAGGGGCGCGCAAAACCCTCGGCACCGCCGGCGCTGCGGTTTCGCCGGGGATCCCCCCGGGCGCCGCGCGCCAAGGCGCGCCGGGGAATGTCCAGACGCGACGCGCTTTTACGCACCTCAAAAGTGGGTCACTCCGGCGGCGGAGCCATGAGGAGAGGGGGAGAAGCAAAGGCGGCAAAACGGAGCTCCAGGAAGCCGAGCTGCCGCGGCGACTCCCGGCTCGGGCTGCAACCCCCCCACGCACAACTCCAGGAGCGCGTCTTCGGCCTTGGCGAGGAGAAGAAGAGGAAGAAAAAGAGGAAGACGCACGGCCGCCCCTTCGCCGGTCTCTCTGCCCCCTTGCAAGCGCCTTCAGCGCATTGGCCGCAGCCAATGGCACCGGCGGCGAAGCCCATGTGATTCCGGGAGACGCCTTTCCTCTCTTCCCCCACCCCCACTACCCCGGCGCGCGCCCGGGTTCAGGTTCAGGTGCAGGCGCGGCGTGCGACAGGGCCGCCGGCAAGGGGAGCTCGCCACGCGCCTGCTGGCTGGCTGGCCCGGTCCCGTCGCCGCGCCTGCACCTGAACGCTCCAATCAGTGATAGAAAGAGAGATATGAAAGCTAGGCGCTCAATGGCACTTTAAGCCTAGGTTATGTAGGGTTGCCATATTTCAAAAAGTGAAAACCAGGACAACCCGAAAGTTATTGAGCTCTTCAAAAGGAAGATCCCAAAATTGAGCTTTTCTTTAGGGAAAACCCAAAATTGTTGAGCTTTTTCTTTAAGGAGCCCCCAAAATTGTTGAGCTTTTATTTAGGGAGATCCCGAAATTGTTGGCCTTTTCTTTACAAGAACGCCAAAATAAGTGATTTTTCAATTGACTTGCCTAAGATCCAGGACAAAATGCCACTTTTCAGAAACCCCACCACCCCCATGTCCATTCCGCCATTGAAATCCTGGTAATGTCCAGAAAAATCTGGACATATGGCAGCCCTAAGGTTATGGGTGCAACCACAGAATGTCAAGGCATGCTTTTTTTATAACAAGAATGCAGTGCTGAAAATGAATGAATGGTGGATAAAATATTATGTTCGTTTCCCACAGGGTCTGGTCCTTCCCCTGCCCACCCCCCTAACATTCTTAAGAGGGTCTCTTCTCCGCTCTTCAGAGAGTAGCTGGAAGTGGGGAGGCAGAAAAGGTCCTCCTTTCCTTCCACACTGCAGTTTTAATCAAAATCTTAGGTGCAGTACTGAGCATGGAGCTCAAAAACGGCTCGCGCTAATGAAATTCCCTGTTGCAATAATGCATCTAGAACAATGGGAATTTTGAACGCTAGTCCCCATAGGTCCGGCTGCGGAAACTGGTACACGTGTAGAGCAGGGTGAGCCTCAGGAATGGCATTTGGGTATGACCCGGATTTGCTGCCAGCCGCCAGCCTGCCTGCTCGGCCATTGAATTGCACCTCTTCCTCCCCCGAGAGCTGCTTAGGGTAGCGAATAGTGGCATTCGCTCCCTGGGCCAGCGTTGTCTCGTAGCTTGCTACAACAAGAGTTCTGTGGCGGCCTTAAAAGGCCAGCAGACGCTTCTGTGGCCTACAGTTCCTCAGATACTGCCCTATCATAGAGTTGGAAGCAGTGGCGTAGCGTGGGGGGTGCAGGGGGGGCCGGCCGCACCGGGCGCAACGTCTGGGGGTTAGGGTTAGGGGGCGCAAATCCACGGGTTAGGGGGCGCAAATTACTTGCCTTGCCCCGGGTGCTGACAACCCACGCTACGCCACTGGTTGGAAGGGACCACTAAGCTTGTCTAGTCCAACTCCCTGCAATGCAGGAATCTATTTGCCCAGAGGGAGGCTCGAACCTGCAGCGCTGAGATTAAGGGTCTTGTGCTCTGCCAGCTGAGCTACCCACAAAGGCACCATCTCTATACTGTATAGAGACCATTACTGCTAAACTGTTAACAGGAGTGCCAGCTGGGCCCTGCAACCTGGGTGCCTGGGGCTGTATGGCCCTAGCACCGAAATTTGTGGATGCCTAGCCCCTTCATGGGAAATTTTGTGGGTGCTTGGGCATCCAGGGTGTTGGCACCTATAACTGTTAGGCCAACTGTTGAGAGAGGGAAATAGGCTGGGTGTGTCCTGGAGTTTATGCATTGGAGTGGCAAGTGGCGCTGTGGTCTAAACCACTGAGCCTAGGGCTTGCCGATCAGAAGGTCGGCAGTTCGAATCCCCACAATGGGGTGAGCTCCTGTTGCTCAGTCCCTGCTCCTGCCAACCTAGCAGTTTGAAAGCACATCAAAGTGCAAATATATAAATAGGTACCGCTCCGACGGGAAGGTAAACGGTGTTTCTGTGGCTAACTGCTCTGGTTAGCCAGAAGCGGCTTAGTCATGCCGGCCACATAACCTGGAAGCTGTACGCCAGCTCCCTCAGCCAATAAAGCGAGATGAGTGCCTTAACCCCAGAGTCGTCCGTGACTGGACTTAACGGTCAGGGGTACCTTTACCTTTTTAAATGCACTGGATTGTGCTATCAGTCATTTGGCTGTAATTGTCATACTCCTAAGGCTGTAATATTGCACCCACTTACCTGTGAGTAAGCTCTATTAAACTCAATGGGACTTCTGAATATAGGATTGCACTGTCAGACTGCAGTTCTATACACTCTTACCTAGGAATAATCCCCCTGAGCACAGAAAACCATATTTCCAAGTAAGGATACATAAGCTTGTACTTAAAGACTGCCTCAGTTGAGTGAATACCACTGAGCAGGCTGGGACTTACTTCTGAGTAAGTGTGCATTGGTTTGCACTACATGGGTGCAATCTTAGTCACTTACTTGGAAGTAAGACCATTTAACTCAGCAGGAGTTGTTTCTGAGGATGCATGCACAGGGCTGGGCTGCAAAACTCAAAGAATTATTGACTTGAAACTGTTTCCAGGGAGCAACATCAGCTTCTGAAATCTAAAGAAAATTATACCAATTGTCTCAAACATCCATCTGTGGTTGTATTTTTAACTCAGCTTTTCTTTATGGCAATTAGCTGCGGGTTATTTTAAGCCTTTTAAAAATGCTTGGCCAGTCCAATCCAACTCAATTATTTTTCTCACTCAGCTGCTTCTCATTTATATTATTTCTGGCCAGCTGTGAAAAGGCCTCACTTGTTGCTTCCACTGTGTTTATTTGTTGTGTTTGGTTTTATTGACTGTGACAGTGGGGTGGACCTAACATGCTGAGTGTCGTTTCTGCTGCTTGGCCTCCATGCTGAGGAGAAAAAGTGGGTTAGCACTGAGAGACATAACAAACAATAATATATTTTTAAAACCGGCTGGAAAAGCTTGTGCTGGCAGTTAGCAGAATGAAACCATTAAAGGTGAAAGAAGATTATCAACTGAGATTTGACCAAACAAAATGGAGATGGATAGATATTGAGGACCAAAGTTTTAAAGATGAATCTAGAATCAATGGGCCTTTTCGCACATCACAGTCATCTATAGTTAATGGTTCACCATGAACACCAATCTGGGTTGTTTTGGTCGCAGTGAACTACAAGCTGTAATCCATGGGTAGGCAAACTAAGGCCTGGGGCTGGATCTGGCCCAAATGCCTTCTGGATCCGGCCCACGGACAGTCCGGGAATCACCGCGTGGATCGGCGTGGGAATTCTGATCGTTCAGGCTGCGCCATTCCCCCTCCCTCCCTCACACACACCACAGCGGCGCCTCCCTCCCTCCCTCCTCCTGGCTTCTCCCTGCCCTGCCTAGAGGAGGAAGGGGGCTGGGCTTTGTTGAGCTGCAGTTGGCTGAGCACCATTTTAAGCAGCCCCTCTCCAGAGCCAGCCCTTTTGCGCCGTTCATCGTTCCTCTGCCACTGCCGCCAGCCCCTGCCACTCGCAAGGCACAGGTAAGCAGCCACTGGGGCTCATCCAGTGCTGTGGAGAAGGTAGGGGAGAGTCAGTGGGGGGGATCCCCTCCAATATAGTCCCCCCCAAGGTCTGAGGGACAGTGGACCGGCCCCCTGCAGAAAAGTTTGCTGACCCCTGTCATAGTCAGTTACTGATAATTGTTTATTAGACCGAAATAAACCACAATCCCCAATTCAGACAGAATGCTAAGCCAGGAATCCTGGTTTATTTTCCTGGTTTACTTGCTTTCCTGGGGTGAATGCCATTAAACTCAGTGGAGCTTACTTTTGAGTAGGCATGTATGGGACTGTAAGTCTCTGTCTACCAACTCTACTGCAATTGACTTGTGTCATATGTTTGTCATGCAGTCGCACAGAATAAGGTGCAACTTTTCTTAAGATGACTTTGGGGAAATACACAACTCCATGAAATACACAATTTCCAGGAAAACAACTCAGCTTCTCAGTCCGCTGACAGAAAGGAAACATCCTAGATTCGCCTGAGTAAGATGTGAAGTGAAGCAGACTGCTCTATAGCAACTTTCTTCAGGAGAAAGTAGAAGGAAGAAACAGGCAGCGTAAGCTACAGGCAAACACCGTTAAAGGAGAAATGGCACTAAATGGATTTTAACCTTTGGAGATACCTGTTAATTAACAACCGTGGCTATGAGATAGAAAAAGTTCAAAGTTCCAAATTAACTCTGTACAAAACAGGAAGGCACAGGAATCTAAGTTCCAAAGGATCAAGGATTAATTTGCAGCTCAAAAGCACAGAATGTCTTGTTCTAATTGCATAAATAACAGTGAAAATATGAATGCACATATGAATGAAAATAAACAAATCATTATTCATGGTTTGGTTCGGGTTTGATCCTCTTAATAACTGAGGGACACACAAAAAAGGGGGGGTATGAAGTTGTATGCATTTTACCAGGTTGAGCTTTGTATGATGAGTAAATGGAATCACAATTACACTTTCGAGCCAGCCTGGGCTCTGGGTTTCAGTCATAGAAGAACTTGGCACCACAATCTGCTGTCTGTGGAGGCCAGTGAGAGCCAGCATGACCTAAAGAGGTCTTCTTGATATCCACCATAGGTGATGCTTTGAGATTTCCAGAGCTGAACTCTTTGCCTATTTTTATTTAAATTTTTTTTTAAAATGTCCATCTATACCCTTCTTTCCCCCAAAGTCTGCCATATACACACATCTGTAATTTATTTGCAGCATGTCCTCCTCAAAATTTGGACAGAAAGGGAGGAAGAGATGAGGATGATAAGAGAACAAGTGTGGTCAATTTCACTGGTGCCATTGTCCCCACTGGAACCACACTGAGGACTGCAGAATTAGATAAATTCACAAGGAAACAGGGACTAGTCATGATTGCTTGAAGGAACTTTCATGTTTCCAGTGGCAGAATTCCTCTAAATACTGAAGACAAACCACAAAGGAAGACTGCTGTCTTTCCGCCCCGCTGCTAAGCTTCCCAGAAACAACTGACCGGCCATTGTTGAAACCAGAATACGAAACTAGACCAACATTTGGTGCAATCGAGAAAGGCCATTGCTTTGTTTTTAATTCAATTCCGGTTTATGGTTTATTCAGTAGCGTTAACAATGCCGGGCTTAAAATTGCCTCTTGAATGATTCCCCCTGGCAGAATTAGTCCTGTATCTGGTTACATGAGCTCCGACTTCCAAGTCCAAAACAACCCATTCTCAGAACGCTCCTCAAGATCTGCTTGCAAATATCAGGTACAGAATGTACTTATGCACTGCACTTTTTGAACTGTTGCGAAACTCTTGCCAATGGAAGGCCTGCGCAAGGGCTTCTGCTTGTGCAATAGGGCTTTCCCCCCTCCTCCCCCCCTCCCACCACATGGCCCCCCCAAATTGGCTTGGGGTTGGGAGAACCCCCCAGAACAGTGGGGGTGGGGCGATTGTCAACAAGATGATACATTTGCACAGACAAAATGTTCAACATAGCGTGGCACTGAATTCCACCCTTTGTTTTACGCTCTGTGGTTGGTCCTTTGTCCTGGCAGGCCTAATTAATTTACCTGCAATACCTGATATGCTGTTACATCTGATCAAATTTACAGGATCAGAGCAATTCACAACAATTGGTAGAATTCCTTGTGTCCCAAAGCCTATTGCTCCACAAGAAATTTAAAAAGAAGTTGGTTTTTTTTTTGCAAGCAATGCAAATGTTGATAGCTGTAATGTATCAGGGGGTTACATGAGAGCAATCAGGCAAGTGCCTCCCTGGTCGGCTGTAAAGCCTCATTATTGGTGCCAAAAACCTTTCACCATGCAGAGCGCCACTATTCCGTGGCTCGCTCATTCACTGGCAGAATCTGAGAGTGGGCGGTCCTTAAACCTTCCCCAGCAGAGTAGTTTTTTGACCCCCAGTCTGCGCCTCCCCTCTCTGCATGGAAGCCTACTTCGCAAGGAAGGTGTGGGTAATGGAGGACCTCTCTCCTCCCCGCTTTGCCCAGGCAAGGTGTCCTGGCACCGCCTCACCTCCTCCGAGCCCTGCATCTCCTCTCCACTGGAGGCGTGGCTACTCTCCTCCACTGAGAAGGTGCTGCTTCCCACGATCTTTGGGGGCTCTCTGTAATCCATCCGGCTTTCCCCCTCTCACCCCTGAGGCGATGGCAGTTCCCAGACAATAGCTCTTTTTATTTCTACTTTTTCCTCGTTCAGAAAGCTGCATGGAGCCACCTATGAACGGATGTAACCCCACCGAGAAGCACTATTCGAGTTGGGTTTTTGGTTTTGCACCCATTATTTATTTTATTTAGAAAAAACAAAAATGTATACATGCTCCTGTCCTGGAAGCAGCACTTCCAGGGTGGTTTGCAAAAGCAAGACAAAATGCAAAAATCCTTCTGCAGTGTTGGATAGCAGGTGGAGAGGAGTTCCCTACCAGGACAGACTTTGCTTGTGTGCTCAAGACATTGATTCTATAAAACATATTTTGCTGCACTGTGCAAAATATGAGCAAGCCAGGGCTGAACTGATATTACCCTTGCTGGTACCTTTCCTGGGAAAATCAGAGGCTCACTATGTCAGGTTCCTATTGGAAGACCGGACAAAGGCTAGAACATTAGCAGTGGCAAAGTTTTTATCGGTGGTTGCAAGAACCAATGATCCCTATCTTTAAGTCTGAACAAAATGTTTGTTTAACCTGGAGGTAGGCTGTCTGAATTGTGCATTGCTTTGTAACAATTTTGAAATATACTCAGAGTCGCAAAGTGATTTCATGCTCTTTATTCAGCTCATAGTGGTGAGGAGGAATGAATGAAAGTCCCCTCAAAGCATCTGCCTTATATACATTATTTACACAATGGGCTGCACATGATTGGCTAATTCCGGAATTCTACTGTAAGTTGTGGATTCACTTCTATTTGGAGCATGATTGGGTGGTTCCTGCCAACCAATCATATTGCTGCATTGTTCTAGGACCAATCAGACTGCTGCATTCTGAATCCGATTGTTCTAGGACCAATCAGACTGCTGCCTTTTGGATCCTATTGTTCTAGGACCAATCAGACTGCTGCAGTTTGGATCCTATTAAACTCAGTACATAACAAATTTGCTGGGTCTCTGGACCGTAATAAAGATTGATGATGCCACTGAAAGCAGAAGAAGCCAGTGTAGTGTCCTCCATGTTACTGGACTATGACTCCCATCAACCCTGACCATTGGTTCTGCTGGCTAAGATTGATGGGAGTTGTAGTTACTTATCGCCTTGGCTAGGGAACTGCATAACTCCATAAAGGTAAAGGTAAAGGTACCCCTGCCCGTACGGGCCAGTCTTGACAGACTCTAGGGTTGTGCGCCCATCTCACTCAAGGAGGCCGGGGGCCAGCGCTGTCCGAAGACACTTCCGGGTCACGTGGCCAGCATGACATCGCTGCTCTGGCGAGCCAGAGCCGCACACGGAAACGCTGTTTACCTTCCCGCTAGTAAGCGGTCCCTATTTATCTACTTGCACCCGAGAGTGCTTTCGAACTGCTAGGTTGGCAGACGCTGGGACCAAACAACGGGAGCGCACCCCGCCGCGGGGATTCGAACCGCCGACCTTTCGATCGGCAAGCCCTAGGCACTGAGGCTTTAACCCACAGCGCCACCCGCATCCCGCAGCGCCACCCGCATAACTCCATACCCTCCAATATTTCTCTAATGAAAATAGGGATGTCCTACGGAAAAGCAGGACATTCCGGGATCAAATTAGAAATGTCTTCTGTAAATCTGGAAAATAGGGACACTTGTAGGGTCTGCATTGTGTGACTTTAATAGTTTGGGGAATTCAGTTTAAGTATTTCACTTTAGGTATTAAGGGAACCTGGGCGGGTTGGTGGGCTTATATTCTAAACGTTGGATGATTTGGCTCAGAGGTCTTCAGCCTTTCTGGGTCCTTGGCTCCCTTGACCAACCACACTCTTTTTGCGGCACCCCTGGAGGGCTCAGGAGCCCAGTTATGCCATCCCTTTCTTACAGAGCTGAAAGCCTCTCACCCTTTTTCGCTCTTGTGGAGCATTCCCTCAGCCTCCTCTCCTCTCCTTGGGAGTCCTCTGGGCAGCCACTGGTCTTGTGAGCTGCCCTCCTGCCCCAAAGAGAGGTACCTTCTCACACTGCCCCATAGGGACTGGGGAAGCAGCCCCTAGCCAGCCCCAGAGGCACCATTCATGTGGGGAGCTTGTAGCCAGGGCTGCTGCAACAAACAGCTATGCAAGCTTTGGGAGGCAGAGACACAAGAGGGCATCAGAGGAGGGAGGGAAGGAAAGAGGGACAGAGGCCAGGGTTGCCTGCGGCACCCCTGACCATCATTCAAGTCACCCCAGGGTGCCACTGTTTGCACACTGGTTGAAAACCACTGGTTTAGTTAATAGCTGTTTCTCGGGTGGGGGGGGGGGATATGTCACTTCAGTATCTTTCTTCTTCAGTCACCAGATTCCAGGCAAAATTCAGGTTCAGACTGTTGCCTATTATATCAGTTGCAGTTTCTGAACCCGCACAGCTGCTGTAGATCTTTTCAGCAATTCATTCTGGTTGTGCTAGAGAATGTGACCAGTATCAGGTCCACAGCTTACTTTGACCGAGTTCTGATCGCTCTCTGTATCTCTGAGGTACTTAAAAATGGAGACTAGCTATACTGCTGAATAATGGTTTCAGAGAACAGGAACGTTTTCTTCTTCTCAAAGAGCTCCCTCTACTGTCCAGTGTTCTTATTCTATTTTGTTTTAATTCACAGTAAGACTTTAATTCACTGTAACCCAAGGTACAGTGATACCTTGGGTTACATACGCTTCAGGTTACAGACGCTTCAGGTTACAGACTCCGCTAACCCAGAAATAGTGCTTCAAGTTAAGAACTTTGCTTCAGGATAAGAACAGAAATCGGGCTCCGGCAGCGTGGCGGCAGCAGGAGGCCCCATTAGCTAAAGTGGTGCTTCAGGTTAAGAACAGTTTCAGGTTAAGCACGGACCTCCGGAACGAATTAAGTACATAACCCGAGGTACCACTGTACTGGACTGAAGCTATAGGCAAAAAAGTGGATCATTGAGGGTTGCCATATTTCAAAAAGTAAAGTTCCTGACAACCTACCCTCAAAATAGTGATTTTCAGCTATTTGAGCTGTTTCTGCTGCTTTTTCCATCGCGTTGCCATACATCTAGGTTTTCCCTGATATTTTGCCAATTCGCCAAAATTCCCCCGATGCCATTTTTACACCTGAAATCCAGGACATGTCAGGAATTTTCCTGATGTATGGCAAGCCTAGGATCATTCAAACACTTCTTCTTACATCCCACTATCATTCCTCATCCCAATTAAAACATTAATTTTAGCAAAACAATTGAACACTTCATTCTTTAAATACCCTTCTTTTCTGAAATAATTCTTCTTTAGTTTTACAGATATAATTTTATAACAATTCAAATGCATATATAGAGATTACTCTGAATGGGTGGGGTATAAATTATTATTATTATTATTATTATTATTATTATTATATTAAAATCCTGCTAATGTTTGCAGTGGTCCCCTAGATAGATTATAAACCAACCGGATTTAATTGAAAAGAGTAAAATATCAGATAATATAAATAAACCGTTGAATGTAATCTGGGTGACATAAATACATATAATGTTTTTAGTGAGGAAGTATTGGTGATAATGAAGGGTATCTATTAATGACTCTATCAAAGTCTGGTGGAGTCACTGGATAGAATTATTTTATGAAGCTCTTATTTGTCTGTTTTATAAAAAGTGGGGGTCAACCTCTGACTTACAATAATTTGGGTTACAAAAAAAGACCTCGATGGCGATGACTCTGATCTCTTATATATTGGACCACTAAGCATATCAATGTGAGTAAATCAGAAAATCAAATGACTACATCTAGATAGAACGACACTGGTATAAAATACTATTTTTTATGGTATTTGTTCCACCCAAATCATATGGTTATAGTTATTAATGTAAATAGCTTCTGAACAAAGGCTTGCAATGGACATCCCAAAGGCTTTAGAAAAATATTTGGTGACAAAATTACTTGGAAAAGGTGAGTTGTCAACGATGAAGACCCGACACATGCAAAGGAGTTGACTTTGTTAAAGTTGCCTTGTTTGAAGGTCCAGTAAAATATTTAAGGAGCAAGATCTTCTGGTTGTGACGAATTATTTGAAACAAGCAGCATTGCACTTATCATTGCTGATGAATTCTAAGAAAGAAAGAAACCGAAATCGTTGCAGTTGCCGTTGTTAGACCAGCAGTTAAAATCAGTGCAGTTTTGAAAGATTCAGCCCATCATCTTTGAGATTCCTTGCCGGTCTGTGATTCTGTGATACAGCTGTGATACAGATTCCTATTCAATCGTCAGAAGAGGAGAAATGTGTGTTTGTCCAGGTAAGTCCATATAACAGACACTAGGGGGCTTTGCTGCACCTCTGAAAAACTGTTGTACAGGCAGTGGTGTTCTTGGTCAGCAAAATGTTATCTACTTTAGGAGTGAGGCACCTGTGGGTCCTCCAGATGTTGTTGGACTCCAACTCCCATCAGCCCCAGCCACGGGATTGGATGTCCCTGTGGAGTATGTGGGTCACACTCTCAGACCTATCAAAGTAAGAATATCAGAGCACCGATCTTGGATCTGGAACAATGTAACAGATGCTCCTTTACTACAACATTTTATTGAAGCATCTCATTCTGATGAGGACTTGTCATTTTTTGTAATTTGGACGTATTTAGGTCCTGTAGAACGAGCTAAAAAAATCCTCATGCGGAAAGAAACTAGGTTTATTTTCTTATTAGGTCTGAATACTGAAATTGATTATAGTTGCTTTTTTTGAAATGTGTACAGTGGTACCTCGGGTTACATACGCTTCAGGTTACAGACCTAACCCAGAAATACTACCTCGGGTTAAGAACTTTGCTTCAGGATGAGAACAGAAATCGAGTGGCGGCGGCGTGGCAGCAGCGGGAGGCCCGATTAGCTAAACTGGTGCTTTGGGTTAAGAACAGTTTCAAGTTAAGAACGGACCTCTGGGACGAATTAAGTACGTAACCAGAGGTACCACTGTGCTAAGGTTTATATGTAGAACACCTGAGCATGGGTTAAGTTTGTTTCACCTCTGTGGGCCAAGTAGATTACTATGATAAATAAATTTTGTATCTGTGAATTGCCGTTACTTTAGACCTGAAATTTGATTACATTTTTGTATGAGTTGCATTAAGATTTATATGTATAACATCTGAGTATGGATTAAGTTTGTTTTACTTCTGCTGTGCCATATGGGTCACTTTAAGAAAGAAATTTTGTATCTGTTGATTGCCAACACCTGTTACTTGAATCATTATTGTGCTGGTCCATATAACTCTACTCTGGAAAAGCTGCTTCTTACAGCAGCTACTACTATACTATAAGATCCACTGTCTTGTGATATCATATATAGTATGTACGGTTATTGACGGTTTTTATTTTATTTTTGCTGTAAAAATGTGTGAGATTACGATATTGTATTCATTTGCATTATAGAATCATAGAATCATAGAGTTGGAAGAGACCACAAGGGCCATCGAGTCCAACCCCCTGCCAAGCAGGAAACACCATCAGAGCACTCCTGACATATGGTTGTCAAGCCTCTGCTTAAAGACCTCCAAAGAAGGAGACTCCACCACACTCCTTGGCAGCAAATTCCACTGTCAAACAGCTCTTACCGTCAGGAAGTTCTTCCTAATGTTTAGGTGGAATCTTCTTTCTTGTACCTAGAGTTTGTATTACTGATGAAGCCCAGGATGGCGAAACAAGGCTAATATTCCGAAAATCCTTGTCTTAGACTCTGTGGAACTGTAACAACCTTTTGTGTGGATTGTTGGACTTTATGAACAGACAAGTGGAATAGACACTTACACACTCACCTTATGCATTAACTGATTAGAGAAGGAACTGGTCCCCTGGGTCTTCTACTTTCTTCATTGAACTTTATGAGCCACTTTGGTTGAAATCTACAATTTAATACAATGAATAGTAGATCTTATTTTTTCCAAATGTACAGCCGGCTACATCTTGTGTGTTTCACGTAACCAGAGGTTTGTTGTTGTTTTGTGGAAGTTGTATTCCAGCAACACCTGGAGGACCATAGGTTCTCCATCCCTGGGGTCAACTTCTGCCCCGATATAATTTGGTTTCGAATCACACTAAACTCTTCAGAAGTCAGAAGTTCAGCAAACTGCTGATTGAAGTTAATTCTCAACCTGGATAGCTCAGTTGGTTAGGGCAGGGTGCTGATCAGGGGTGCCAGCTTGGCCCCGTGACTGTGGGTGCCCGGGACTGTGGGTGCCATGCAGTGTGCATGGCCCTGGCACCAAAACTTGTGGGTTCCCTGCCCCTTCATGGGGAATTTTGTGGGTGCTTGGGCACCCAGGACCCCAGGGAGTTGGCACCTATGGGCTTAAAGGTAAAGGTAAAGGGACCCCTGGCCATTCGGTCCAGTCGTGGCCGACTCGGGTTGCGGCGCTCATCTCCTTTATTGGCCGAGGGAGCCGGCGTACAGCTTCCGGGCCATGTGGCCAGCATGACTAAGCTGCTTCTGGCAAACCAGAGCAGCGCACAGAAACGCTGTTTACCTTCCTGCTGGTACGGTACCTATTTATCTACTATTTATCTACGTGCTTTCGAACTGCTAGGTTGGCAGGAGCAGGGACAGAGCAACGGGAGCTCACACCCGTTATACACAGTATATATATATACTGTGTGTGTGTACACACACACACACACACACACACACACACACTTTGTGTCTAATCTTGCCCCTTTCTAAAATGTATTTATTGGTGTGTGTGTTTCTTTTTGTAAATCAACAAAAGAATAAAATAGAATCAAGATTAAGGTTTCTTCTTGGGACAGTGGAGGGTATGTGTGCTGTTGGTTAGTGGAAATGCTCTGCAGGTTGGGTGGGGGGACAAAAATGCAGGGTTGTAGGGAGTGAGAAATGTCCTTATTTTCTTCTGAGGAATGTTGGAAGGCATGTATATGAATACGCTGATCAGTAGACCCAGTGGCTTCTCAACGTGACTGCAGCTTAATCTCAACCACTTTCTTAAAATTATTAACCATAGCTCATGACCCACTTAAAGGTTCAAAAAAACCACTGGTCAGAACGCAGAAAGGACAGCACCTCCTTTCATTGCATTTCCTTTTGATGAAAAGCAGAAGCCGGGGGGGGGGATCAGATAGGTCTTAGAATCCTGTCTGCCTTGCACAGAGATGATGAGCGTATTAGCAAACAGACTTATGGCGACTCTGCCCTTTTACCCCCTATTAATTCTGATGATTAAGGATGGCATGGAAAATAAATTCTGACATGAATAGGGGGCAGTACACAGAAGGAGCACAAAGCAAGAGCAAATTACTCAGAAGCATATGTGGACTGTGTAAACAGAAAATGAAGGAATGAGAAAGGGCACCTCTGCTGATTCATTATCTTATTTATCTTATCTCAGCAGGATCATTCTGTAAGACAAAAAGGATACAAATTGGATACCTCCCCCCCGTTTACAAATAACTCTGATAAATCAGAACATTTCCTACCACTGTTACTGTTAGATTATCTTCACTCAGTTTACAAAGCATAATAACATAAGAAGGTGGAAGAGGATACCGTTATGAGTTTGTGAGTGCCAGACACCCCTGTGTTATGAGTTTGCGGGTGCCAGCCACTTAATCCCGGGACACAGTAAAGGTTAAATGCTAAATAAACCAGGCCAGCTTCCTCATGAGGTAATCACCTGGGAGATGAGCCATTAAGAAAACAAAGGAAATGGCCCATTAAGAAAACTACATAGAGGTCTTCTTCAGAGGGCAAGTGCGTCAGAAGTTAGAAGACAAAGGCAGAGTTTAAAATGAGAGTTTTAAAGTTGGTGGTGAGGTGACCTAGGGGGAAAGGTTGCAGGCTGTAAATGCAGGAAAGCAGAGCACAATGTTTTGCTTTCTGCTGGAATCCAGGGCTGAGGCTATGGGAGAAAGCAGACCCCTTTGGGGTGTAAATGCTGTGAACCCCTCCATCGCAGCGTCAGGTTTTAATATAAAGAAACCATATATCATAAAGACACCACCGTTTTCACTCTACCTCATTTCCAAAAGGAAACATGGACCTTGGAACCCCTTGGAATCTTGCAGATTGGGGGTGGCATTCAACACCACTTTGACATATTCTAAACAAAACTGAACATGGCAGTCTCAACATGTGAAATGGACGCTAAAATAGTGAAAGCCCTTCAACGTTACCCAGAAAGCCCAAATTTGTTTCATGTATATCCCAAGACTGTGTATACCTTTAAAGCACATTCAAAGCACATTCTTTCCCTCAAAGGATTCTGGGCACTGTATTTATCCCTCACAGATTTGCAATTCAAGCCACAGTGCCCAGAATTCTCTGAGGGAAAGGATGTGCTTTGAATGGGTTTCAAAGACATAGTGTGTACAGTGGTACCTCGGGTTAAGAACTTAATTCGTTCAGGAGGTCCGTTCTTAACCTGAAACTGTTCTCAACCTGAGATACCATTTTAGCTAATGGGGCCTCCTGCTGCCACTGCACCGCCACGGTGTGATTTCTGTTTTCATCCTGAAGCAAAGTTCTTAACCCGAGGTACTATTTCTGGGTTAGCGGAGTCTGTAACCTGAAGCGTCTGTAACCCGAGGTACCACTGTATGCAGCCTGTGACAAAGATCTGGACATGGGACATTGTTATGTCTAGTGATAAAAACACAGGACATTGGATTTACCTTATAATAGAGGGTTGCACCCTAGCACGGAGCAAGTAAACAGAGCAGCTCGTAAGGTTGTATGTAGGATCATAGGAGTTCTGTTGCCATACTTGAATCGGGATTTGCATGGGGGTGTTCAGTAATAGCCAGGAATGCAACATCTCTCCCCCCCCCCCCCTCCACTGTATGATGTTTCATTACAGGATTTTTAGCAGTGGTGATAAATCCTCTGTCTGCTCGCCAGACTCCGTTGAAAACAGCTTATCCATGCAAACCAGGAAGTGACCTCTCCAGACAACAGAACGACTCTTGTTTTCCTATCTATGCAACCATGATCTCCTGGGTGATGTGGACACTGTTAGGCACATGCATACTCCACCTGCTTCCTTCCCACCCCTCTGCACAGCCCTGGGCACTGGCAACCCATGCTCTGCCACTGCCCATCCGCATCTTATTGCACTACAACATCCATCAGCCCCGACCTTAGTTTAAGTGACTCAGCCAGGTGGATGGAGTCAATCCCGTGGGCCTTTCCAATAGAATTGGCACCCCTCTAGGAGATGGTGCCGGTTCTGTGGGAAATAGACTAATGCAATCAGCCCTGCCTCATACAGTTGGGTCATTGAAACCTTCAGCTGTATCATGGATGAGCAATTGGGCAAACGTGTAAAGAGCACCTCAGTGAGTAAGTATTCACTCTGTCCTCACCTTATCCTCTCTCTTTTACCCTCTCCTCTTTCTCTGGTACCATCCCATCATGATACTCACCCTTGCAGTTGCTAAGCATTTTGCTAGCTAACAGAAACATCCCATTAATGATGTTCCCTTTCAGACCTTGTGCTTCCACTGCTTACGACTGTTTCCTAGCAACATCAACCACACATCCGTCACATCCCCTTCAGGTTTGATTCCAGGTACCTTTGGGATACAATTATTGAACGTTTGTTTTGCTTCTCTTCAGGTTGAAGCAGAGTTACGGTTAATTAGTCTGGCAATATTGGTTGTTACGTTTGTTTCAAATCCAAGCCAGAACAGGCTCTGGGGGCGGTGTGTGAGGAGAGGGGGAATGCAAATATTCTGGGTCTAGCAGCATTTGTATCCCATAATATTTTTATGGGACTGGATACCATAGGCCAACTTGTCTAAGAAGGCGCATGCATTCAAAATGCAGAAATAAGTAGCTTTCCAATGCTAACAAAGCAATCACGTGCCTGCAGAAACCAGGTGTTATTGCAAGTTCAAAAATGCATCACAGTTGACCTCGTCATTGCAGAAGATTTTGTCATTTTATATTATATGTCCCAATAATTTTGTCCATCTTTAGTTTTCAAGACTGGACGAGAAGTCCAGAAAAATATGTGTATATGCAGGAAATGGAAAACACCTACATATCAAGGCTGCCATATTGCAACCTGTAAATTGACTTTTTATATCTCAGTTTAGCAATGAAATGAGACTATGCAACCAGCCTGCTTTGTACACTGGCAATTTTGTTGCACTAGAGAGAGTATTTCCCTTCTCCGTGACGGCTAGGAGTCTTTTCCCCACAACCCACAAAGCCAAGGGCATGGCTCTGGTCCCATCGTAATCCTAATATAGGGTTACCATATTTCAAAAAGTGAAAATCAGGATGGAAAAGTTGCCAGCTATATCTGGGAAATTCTGGACATATGTCCTACCTAATAGGACAATAGGTACCTATTACACAAACTTTTTACAGATCTTAGGCAATGAACAAGAAGAGCATGCATTTTATACTGACTGTCTCCCCAGTCGTTTACATTACAATGTAAACCCTGCTTTGGCTCCAGTCCTGCCCTGTAGTGTCTTTAATGTAGTTGTCTTGAGTTTCACTTTATTGTGCGCTGGAGGCTACCTAGCTGTAAGTTCTGCAAGGCGCAGCTCTGACTTGTAGATCTACAAATCCAGAATGGCATATTGCCTCGCTGCAATGAAATATGTCAGTCTCCCACAATGGTCTTTGGCCCTTCTCCCTGACTCCAGAGATGCACATATGCTGAGGTAATGGAAAGCGTGCCTGTTTCCTCGCCTCGCCAATGACTCCATCCGCCTGTTCCCATCCTTTCCCCTTGGAGTCCTTGCAATAGAGCATGTTGATGCTGCCTTGCCAATTAATTTCTCATATATTTCTTTTCAAATGTAAATTGAATTACGGAGCATATGTAATGCAGTGCGGAATTTAGAAAGAGGCAGATAAAAAGTTGACATAGAGCAGATACTTTTTTTCTTGCTGCTAGTGGAGGGAAAGGCACAGAAAGCTTATTGTTAATTTTTCAAAAAGAAACAAGGCAAGCTGCAGCTCCTGTCAGCTCCAGCCAATGTGGCCAGTGATCAGGGATGATGGGAATTGGAGTCAACAATGTCTGGTGGACTGTAGATTCCCTATCCCTGATATAAACCTATAGGCTAGGGGCGGAGACGAGCACATCTTTTTCCAGTGGAATTTTTTGAAATTGACCCTCAAGTACACTGGTACCTCGGGTTAAGTACTTAATTCGTTCCGGAGGTCCGTTCTTAACCTGAAACTGTTCTTAACCTGAAGCACCACTTTAGCTATTGGGGCCTCCCGCTGCCACCACGCTGCCAGAGCACGATTTCTGTTCTCATCCTGAAGCAAAGTTGTTAACCTGAAGCACTATTTCTGGGTTAGCGGAGTCTGTAACCTGAAGCGTATGTAACTCGAGGTACCACTGTGCAGCTGAAGGCAGCATATTTAATATTGTGTAAGTGAAAGCGTGTCTGTATTTTGGAATGGTTAAATTTTGCAAATAGGGTGCCAGCATATCAAAATGAATAGGTGATGTCTAATTTATTTGCTTTACTGAAGCCCAGTGTTAATAACTGTTGTGGTGATAAATCAGAAAAGTGAAACTTTTGGTTGACAATTTTCCTCCAAGTGCTGTCATGACAATCTTGCGAAACTAAGGGTAGTAGACTGGTGGGGTTTAAACTTAGCCATCCATCTGAAGTGCAAACTGTATAGTACAACCCTACTTTCGCATGTGTTTTATCTTTGTGACTGAGAGAGAAATCCTGTGTATCTGTATGTAAGAGAAATCAGGTACCGATGTTCTCCATCTCTCAAATGGGCAAAGGCTTTCCACTCATGTCAATTTAAGGAGCCAAATCTGTCTATCGTATCATGAATATATGTGACTTTATCTGTAGCCTTGGCTGAGCCTGTTGAGTTACCTGTGCCATGTGTTTGTATGCTTCAAAATGGCAGCACAGGCATGGAATGGACGGATGGTGTTGTTGTGGTGATCTGTGGTCGTGTGTGACAGAGCTTCTCCAAGTAATTCAACTGTATGAGTGTAAACTTCGCAGGGAAATAGTATTTTCTGTGGACTCTGTGCCTGGACATGCGGGCTCCGCCCTAGACTGAACCCTCCTGGGTTCAGAGAGAGAGAGAGAGAGAGAGAGAAGAAGAAGAGGAGGAGGAGGAGGAGGAGGAGGAGGAGGAGGAGGAGGAGGAGGAGGAGGAGTTTGGATTTGATATCCCGCTTTATCACTACCCAAAGGAGTCTCAAAGCGGCTTACATTCTCCTTTCCCTTCCTCTCCCACAACCAACACTCTGTGAGGTGAGTGGGGCTGAGAGACTTCAGAGAAGTGTGACTAGCCCAAGGTCACCCAGCAGCTGCATGTGGAGGAGCAGAGACGCGAACCCGGTTCCCCAGATTACGAGTCTACTGCTCTTAACCACTACACCACACTGGTGGCGGAGAGAGAGAGAGAACAAATCAATAATTTTTTTTTCTTAATTGAATCCCCCCTCCCCCCAAAAAGAGAGAGTTGGTACTTTTAATCCCTGTCCAGAAGTTAGAATATGGAACAAATGGGAAACTAAAATTCAGACCACTGTTACATACGGCCCAGCAAGAAGTGATAGCCGTGTATAACTTTCTGGAAATTCCAATAGAATGACTTCCAAACATATGTGTTTAGGCTGGAGTGTTGAATCATCCCAAGCATCACTGGAGGTCAGTGTTTTATGTGAGTCATGCCCCAAAGCCTTTGCATAATCTTTGTTTTCCATCTTAGAAAGAGGAAACTTTTTTCCCCAATCTCCTTTCCCCATGGGCTATCACTTAGTCCCACTGGGAGGAGAAAGGAAGCAAACTGTTTATTTCCAGAGCTGCCTTGAGTACAAAAAGTGGGGAAAGGACGAGCCTTTGAAAATATGAGACATTGGCAACATGACTTCTTAAATATCTACTCAGTAGGGAAAGATAAGGACTGCAACAAAGGGGATGGGCTTCATAAGGCGGGGACCATTCACCCAGGGAAAAACAGTCTTATGTCTGTAAGACCATTCTGAAAAGTAGGTAGAGACTATGGGCTGTCCATACCAAAGTTTATTGTGTGTTTGCACCTGTTTGAGCTCCAATTCATTTGTGCAGTCCACATGACATTGCCCTCAAAAGATACCAGTCTCGATACTTAACCCCCGGTTATTTGGACTTACTTTACACTTCCCTAAAATGGTTGCTGCTGTTTTAGTTAGAGAAGGTCTGGCATCCTACCCTGAAGATCAGAAATTATGGTTTTCAGTGGATGTTCTGAACATTCTGATAAAATGATGTTCTACATCTTCTTAATCATGCCATAACTTTTTGATGATCACCAGTGCAGAGGTTTAAGAGTGTGCAGTTATTATGTGCATTGGAGTGATTTAGGATTATTTCCGAGGCTTTCGGCGTGCAGTCTTCTTGAAGGCACCATCCAACCAAAAGTGATGCAGTCGTATTTCTTCCATTTATACGATCCGCTCAAGCTTTAGCCTCTTCTTGACTAATTAAGGTACTTGTTTGGCATTTTGAAAAAAGGGGAGGCTTTCAGGAAATTGTGCAGGGAACCGTTGCATTTATAATAACCTGCGTTTTGGTGCAATCATCTAATTCTTCACTCTGGGCAAGTGCCCAGCAACTTACACAACATCTTGGTTGTTGTTAACTCCTGCAAGGCCAGTAAGCTGCATGTCTGGCAAAGGGTTACCCAGTTATTAGTGGTCACTGGTAGTGGATCACAGCAAACTATGGCAAGTTCTTAAAGAAATGGGAGTGCCTGATCACCTCATCTGTCTCCTGAGAAATCTCTATGTGGGACAAGAAGCTACAGTCAGAACTGGATATGGAACAACTGATTGCTTCAAAATTGGGAAAGGAGTACGGCAAGGCTGTATATTGTCTTCCGGCTTATTTAACTTATATGCAGAATTCATCATGCGAAAGGCTGGGCTGGATGAATCCCTAGCCAGAATTAAGATTGCCGGAAGAAATATCAACAACCTCAGATATGCAGATGACACAACCTTGATGCCAGAAAGTGAGGAGGAATTAAAGAACCTTTTAATGAGGATGAAAGAGGAGAGCGCAAAACATGGTCTGAAGCTCGACATAAAAAAACAACAACGAAGATCATGGCCACTGGTCCCATCACTTCCTGGCAAATAGAAGGGGAAGAAATGAAGGCAGTGAGAGATTTTACTTTCTTGGGCTCCATGATCACAGCAGATGGTGACAGCAGTCACGAAATTAAAAGACGCCTGCTTCTTGGGAGAAAAGCAATGACAAACCTAGACAGCGTCTTAAAAAGCAGAGACATCACCTTGCCGACAAAGGTCCGTATAGTTAAAGCTATGGTTTTCCCAGTAGTGATGTATGGAAGTGAGAGCTGGACCATAAAGAAGGCTGATTGCCGAAGAATTGATGCTTTTGAATTATGGTGCTGGAGGAGACTCTTGAGAGTCCCATGGACTGCAAGAAGATCAAACGTATCCATTCTTAAGGAAATCAGCCCTGAGTGCTCACTGGAAGGACAGATCGTGAAGCTGAGGCTCCAATACTTTGGCCACCTCATGAGAAGAGAAGACTCCCTGGAAAAGACCCTGATGTTGGGAAAGATGGAGGGCACAAGGAGAAGGGAATGACAGAGGACGAGATGGTTGGACAGTGTTCTCGAAGCTACCAACATGAGTTTGACCAAACTGCGGGAGGCAGTGGAAGACAGGAGTGCCTGGCGTGCTCTGGTCCATGGGGTCACGAAGAGTTGGACACGACTAAACAACAACAACAGTAGTGTAGCATAGTGGCAAATTCAGAAGTTCAGGGTTCTTTCTTGGCTAAGCCACATTCTAAGATTATATAGCTTTGCAGCCCTTCCAGGAGCTCTTGTGCTTTTTGAATCAAATTCACAACAAGATCTCATTGTATGTTGCAAATGAAAAATGCTGCCACGGGTTTTCACTTAGAGGCATTCTACCTCAGACCCAAAGGGTGTCCATCCTGAAACTTTTGATCAGCATACAGCAGCTAGGTGCTGTCGGAAGCTGCCAACTATTTGATTCAATAGAGGAAGTCTAAAAATAGCCACCCTTTCCTGTCAGGGTGTGTGCCATTTCCTTCAGCATGATATTTCTGTCAGGGGAACAAGAAAGAAATGGAAGAAACTGTGGCGCAAGGAAAGGGGTGCTCAGAAGGCAGACCCTCCAAGTGTCCCTATTTTCCAGGGATGTCCCAGATTTACAGAACCCATCCCAGTTTCTGATTTGATCCCAGAATGTCCTGCTTTTCCTTAGGGTGTCCCCATTTTCATCGGAAAACTGTTGGAGGTTATGGAGTTACTTAACCCTCGAGCCAAGGACATAAGTAACTATATAATCTTTAGAAGACGTCTGAAGGCAGCCCTGTATAGGGAAGTATTTTAAATGTTTAATGTCTTTATTATGTTTTCACATATGTTGGAAGCTGCCCAGGGTGGCTGGGGCAACCCAGTCAGATGTATGGGGTAATAATAATAATAATTATTATTATTATTATTATTATTTTGGATGTCCCTATTTTCATTGGAGAAATGTTGGAGGGTATGAAGCAAGAGGCATTACAGCAATTCAAAGACACATTGCAGTTGGGTAAAAGGCCTCTAGGAAGGCATGGAACGGGTTCTGTAGTATATGGTGTGTGAAAAGGGGTTAAGAAAATAATAACTGCAACCGTTGCTCCTCCTATGACTCATTGGGTGGGATTTATGTTGCCTGTGTTTCAGCCCTCTTCCAGTTCAGTTCTGTGTAAGCTGGCCTCAAAACTAGTCCTGTTTATCAGCTGCATAATAAAGCCAAACTTCTGCTATTCTCTGGGTGTCTATTGTGGTGCGTGGTTAACAGGACAATGTGCAAGTGTGTGAGTAGATGCATGAGAAGCCCACCCAATCATCATCAGTGACAGCAAGGGCCTGGGGAGAGTCTTCAGGGCCAGGTAGATGGACCCTTTGTTTTTCTAGCTTTGCATTGCCTACCTTGACTGGTAGCTGTTGCCCGGGATTTCAGGCAGGGGGTCCTTTCCAGCCCCACCTGGAGATGCTGGGGTCTGAACCTGGGAGCTTCTGCATTCAAAGGAGAAGCTGCACCACCGAGCTATGGCTCTTCCCTTGGTACCTTCCGTACCAGCTTCTTCTCACGGTCTCTGTATAGTCCCAAGCCTCTCTAGACACCCACACAGCTGATCAGTCTCCTCTGGCCAATTCTTTGTCTCCCATTAACTTCTTTTGCTCTGTTTTGGCTTGGAAGGCAGTCTACAGGTCCACGTGGGCCTGTATTAAGGCCAGGCATTGAATCTGGGGTCTTCTGTTTGCAATGCATGTGTTGCCCCACTGAGCTATGGTCTTTACCCAGTTGCCCCTAAAAGAATTGCCTCCATTCTCCCAGCATTGCTTCATGAATGAAATGTTGCTTCTCATCCACATTCCTTCCTGTGCATTCAGTGTCTAAAACTGAAATCTTATGAACCCACCAGAATGTACCATTTATGTGTGCATGCATTTGGCCTGGTTTCTTCAGACTGGATGGCTACAGCTTGGCCTTTATGCTGAGATACTGTCTCTATTAAAAATAAATCACTGTAAAATTGAGCTTGTTCCTTGTTTCTTTTGAAACCAGATCATTGAGGACAATATAACTTCCTCTTGGCCTTAGGATAAGAGTGTTGTTTTTCTCTTCTTCCGCTCCCCTTCTTTTCCTTTGCAATCAATTTCCATTACTGCCGTGATATCCCCATTAGTCAGGCTCCCATCTTATTTCGTTGTTTACTTTAATCTCATCCTGTTCCAGTTCGTTCCATGGCTTGGAAAAATAAATAACTATAACCTTTCTTTCTTTTTCTGAAGCTCTTCAGATTCGCTCTTCTGACCCTTTTCTAAAGCTAAGAAAAACTTCATGAACCAAAGAGGGAGAGGCTCTCTCTCTCTTTTTTTAAGGGTAGAAAGACAAACATTGAAAAAAGAGATAGAACAACTTGGAGAGATGGGGAACGGGGACTTATCCAGACATTCAGCAAATGCAGGCATCAAGATTCTGACTCAATCAGAGCTGGTCCCTGAAAGCTGAGTGAGTGTCCCTTCAGACTGGTGCTCATTAGCAGGTGAATTCTGCAACGTGTCTTTGACGCAATAAGAGTGCATTAGTGGTTGATTTATAATGGACCATCCACACATCACTCTGTAATATTCGTAGTTTTGCAATGCTTTTCCAATGTGATCATATTATAGGGCAAGTGTTGCATAGCAGAAGTGGGATACCCATCCTTTCCGATATGTTCTCAGGGTGGATGGCAGCAATATAAAAACATAAGATTAAAAACCAGTTTAAACCAGGACTTTTTCACAGCTGGAACTCACCAGAACTCAGTTCCAGCACTTCTTAGGTGAGTGCCATTGCCATTATAAGAGAACAAGGGAGGCGTTCATGGCACCACTTTTTCTAGAAAAATAAGACTGGTTAAAACAATTTATGATCAGAAGAGTGGGGTGGGTCCTACAAATATCTTACATCTCAAAGGCTTGGGTAAAGAAAGGCATCTTCAGTATGTGATGAGAGCTAAACAAGGAAGGTGTCGGAGGACCTCTGTGGTGAGGAAATTCCACAGCTGGGGGACTGTCACAGAGAAGTTCCTCTCCAGTCTGCCATCCAAACAAGAAGGCAATGGAACTACCAAGAGGCCTCCTCTGCTGATCTATAGCAAAGGGTCCGCCTTTCAGATATTGGGGGCTAAGTTGCTCAGGGCTTTTAAGAGCAATGTAAGCATCTCAAAGGGGACACGGGTGGCACTGTGGGTTAAACCACAGAGCCTAGGACTTGCCAATCAGAGGGTCAGCAGTTCGAATCCCCACGATGGGGTGAGCTCTCGTTGCTCGGTCCCTGCTCCTGCCAGCCTAGCAGTTCGAAAGCACGTCAAAGCGCAAGTAGATAAATAGGTACCACTCCGGTGGGAAGGTAAACAGCGTTTCCGTGCACTGTTCTGGTTCGCCAGAAGTGGCTTAGTCATGCTGGCCACATGACCCAGAAGCTGTACACTGGCTCCCTTGGCCTATAGAGCAAGATGAGCGCCGCAACCCCAGAGTCGGTCACGACTGGACCTAATAGTCAGGGGTCCCTTTACCTTTACATTTAAGCACCTCAAATTGGACCCTGAAACAAACTGGCAACTAACCAGTTCAGCTGTTTTAAAATGGGGAGTTATGTAGGTTCTGAATGGAACCCCAGCCAGTAATCTGGCAGCTGCATTTTGAACCCGTTGAAGTTTCTGAGGGCCGTCTCATTTAGAACACAATAATCCAGCCTGAAAACTACCAGAGCATTGTGTAGGTCATCTTTGTCTAACATAGCTGGAAATAGCCAGTGACAGTCACCTGAACCTCCAGTGATAGTGTTAGATCCAGGAGGAGGAGGAGGAGGAGGAGGAGTTTGGATTTGATATCCTGCTTTATCACTACCCGAAGGAGTCTCAAAGAGGCTAACAATCTTTCCCTTCCTCCCCCACAACAAACACTCTGTGAGGTGAGTGGGGCTGAGAGACTTCAGAGAAATGTGACTAGCCCAAGGTCACTCAGCAGCTGCATGTGGAGGAACGGAGATGCAAACCCGGTTCACCAGATTACGAGTCCACCACTCCTAACCACTGCACCACACTGGCTCTCCCAGGACCCCCAAGGTATGGATCTGCTCTTTCTAGGGGAGTGGAACATCATCCAGGACAGGCTGCATGCCCACCCCTTGAGCCCCAAAACCAGGAACACATAACACTTCTCTTTTTTCAGGATTCAGCTTCAGTTTATTGGCCCACACCCAGCCCACCAGCACTTCAAGGCACTGGTCTAGCACCTGAACCATCTCTGTTGATTCAGTTGGAACAGAGAGAATGATTGGTCGTCTACTATGCCAGAATGTAATTGCTGTTTTCTTTCTGTGTGTATTTAATTGTTGTATAACTCACTGCATTGTATTGTATGGTTTTATTCTTTGCAAATGGCTTTGTCGTTGATCAGGTTTATTGTTGTGCAAACAGCCCCAAGAGCCTCGGCTGAAGAGCAGGTAATAAATGCCCTGCATAAATAAATAAATGCTATTGCCAAGTTGCCTCAAAATAGGTTGAACGATGGTATAATAAAAGTGGATTGCATTGCAAATTAATCTAGTTTCACTGGAAGCCTACCAAAATTGCGTCATTAAAGCAAATTGTCTAAAAATTCTACTGTAATAAGCTGCATTGGGCCCCTGTTGTGTAATCGGATTTATAAAAGAACATCTTGCAGGAATTATTAGGAATTCTGAATTGCCTATAAAAGCAGGCTTGGCAAGCATTAGGAGTTAATATGTCAAGAATTCCATGTCAAGCACTGTCTCAAGGGGTCTTTTAGCAACTAAACAACACCCAACTGTATAATAACAAGGCAGAGCGAGTATTACATGTTGTCTAAGTTATTCTGACGGATGTTCCACAGAAACAACTTAATCTTATGCAAGCTATATATGGATGAAAGACACTAAATGATACAATTTTAAAGACAAACGTAGCGGAATGTATGGAAACTTGGCTTAGAAGAATGGACAAGAATCTAGCACTGGCTTTGTGAAGACCAAATAATACAGCTCTTGTGAAGCTATAAGGTTAACTTCAGGGCTGATGTGTGTCTCTGACATAGTGCATGGGCTAAACATCAGAAGCATTGACCTAGTGAACTATGCTCTGGAGCATGGGCAGGCAAACTAAGGCCCAGGGGCCGGATCCAGCCCAATCGCCTTCTCAGTCCGGCCCATGGACGGTCCGGGAATCAGCGTGTTTTTCCATGTGTAGAATGTGTCCTTTTATTTTAAATGCATCTCTGGTTTTTTTGTGTGGCCTGCCTGGTGTTTTTACATGAGTAGAATGTGTGCTTTCATTTAAAATGCATCTCTGGGTTATTTGTGGGGCATAGGAATTCATTCATTCCCCCCCAAAAAAAATATAGTCCCCCCCCTCCAAGGTCTGAGGGACAGTGGACAGGCCCTGCTGAAAAACTTTGCTGACCCCTGCTCTGGAGTATAACTGGGTCAATATGAGCTTGCTTGAAATGTGGCGTGTTAAAATAAGAGGAGGGGGAGTCTGTTGGTGGGTAGAAGATTGGGGGGAGGGCAACTGGGGTATGTTAAAGCATTCGGTGGGTCAGGGACCATAGACCATGGGGAGCGGTTGGGTCTCCTGTGTCAGGAACAGGTTTAGGAGATGAGAGCTTTTCTTATGAAGGTTTCTGTGGTAAAAAAACACGTATAGAATACACTCCCAAAAGAAGTAGTGATGGCCACCAATTTTTATGCACACTTGTGCATAAGTTTCTCGTACACATTACTTGGCTGGAGGACTGCGGTGCAAAATTTGGGACAGTGCAACTCTTGAAGCTGTGATCCGAAACACCAGTCCTGAAAGATCTACATTGGATCAAGGTATGTTTCCAAGCACAATTCAAGCTGCTGTTGCTGACCTTTAAAGCACTAAATGGCCTCAGTCCTGTATACCTGAAGGAGCATCTCAACCTCCATCATCCAGCCCTGAAACTGAGATCCAGCACTGAGGGCCTTCTCACTGTGAGAAGTGAAGTTACAGGGAACCAGGCAGAGGGCCTTTTCGGTAGTGGCGCCCACCCTGTGGAAAACCCTCCCATCAGATGTCAAGGAGATGACCTTTAGAAGACCTCTGAAGGCAGCCTTGTATAGGGAAGCTTTTGAATGTTTGTTTTATTATGTTTTTATATATGTTAGAAGCTGCCCAGAGTGGCTGGGGCAACCCTGTCCGATGGGTGGTGTACAAATAATAGAATTGTTGTTGTTGTTGTTGTTGTTGTTGTTGTTGTTGTCTGCTTTGAATGCAAACTGGATTATTGCATTTGTCCCTCAATCCTATGGCTAAACAGCTTTCCACTTCATTCCTTGCTCTAAATTTTATGCATCCTTCGCCCCTTGCATGGAACAAGAAGTTGCTATTTTTGGCTGAAAGAATGAACTTACTGTCCTGAGTCAATTTCCCTAGCAAACGACAGCAAGCTAATCTGCAGGGACCATTTCCTGGTATAATATACAGGGTGAGAGGAGGGACTGGAAAGGCGATCTCAAGATACAGCTCCCTTAGCTGTTTTGGGGGACTGGCAGCCACCACAGTCACTGGGAGGCTTCTTAATGCATGCTGCCTCGTTAAGAGGTAAACGAAGGAACTGGAGCTTATACTTTGGTCACAGTGAAAGGCCCAAACTGATAAATGGGCACATACCCTTTTGGAAGCCCATTTACCAAGCTGAGTAAGGGAGGATCACTGCAAAACGCAAGAGGCTTTTCACCCCAGTTGTTGTTTTTTAAGGTCAGCGAGGGACAGGAATGCATGAACACGCAAGCTATCCAGGAAATCTGTCTAAATGCTTACTGCTATTCTTAGTGGAAGAACAACAGATTCGGCCTGGAAGCATCTCCATGATGTCAGAGCATTGTTTCATTACAATGCACTGTCAACCGGATGCAGGACTTGTTCAGAAGGTCAGAGGAGCACAACTTAAATCCTGGTAGAAAATAGCGTTCAATTACATTTGCCCCTCTCCGTGAAAATCAGTAACCACATAACCTGCACTGCATTTACTGGAATCTAATGCTCACCGTTTTGGGGCCAAATTATGTTGAGAAACGCGGGTGGCGCTGTGGGTAAAAGCCTCAGCGCCTAGGGCTTGCCGATCGAAAGGTCGGCGGTTCGAATCCCCGTGGCGGGGTGCGCTCCCGTCGTTCGGTCCCAGCGCCTGCCAACCTAGCAGTTCGAAAGCACTCCCGGGTGCAAGTAGATAAATAGGGACCGCTTACTAGCGGGAAGGTAAACGGCGTTCCGTGTGCGGCTCTGGCTCGCCAGAGCAGCGATGTCACGCTGGCCACGTGACCCGGAAGTGTCTCCGGACAGCGCTGGCCCCCGGCCTCTTGAGTGAGATGGGCGCACAACCCTAGAGTCTGTCAAGACTGGCCCGTATGGGCAGGGGTACCTTTACCTTTTACATGTTGAGAAAACTAAGGTTGAAAGTGATGTTTTGGTTTGTGGGTTTTCTTCCATTCTTATTTTTATTATGCGTTTTGTGTTTTTATATTGTGAACTGCCCTGAGATCTACGGATGGAGGGTCATATACAAATCTAATAAATAAGTAACAATTAAAATGTTCAAATATTTTCCGTATTTTTCGCTCTATAAGATGCATCAGACCACAAGACGTACCTAGTTTTTGGAGGAGGAAACCAAGAAAAAAAATTCTGAATCTCAGAAGCCAGAACAGCAACAGGGATCGCTGTGCAGTGAAAGAAGCAATCCCTCTTGCTCTTCTGGCTTCTGTGATAGCTGTGCAGCCTGCATTCGCTCCATAAGATGCACACACATTTCCCGTTACTTTTTAGGAGGGGAAACGTGAGTCTTATAGAGCAAAAAATACGGTAATATTTGTGCATGCCAACACACACACACAGGCTCTACTCCTGCTCAAGATCCACTGAAAGTGATGGGCAATTTGTCCCATTCATTAGAGCTTTTAGTAAGACTTTCATCCCCCCCACACCCCCATTTGATTTGGGAACACTTTGCATCAACAAAAAAGGAGGCTGCCTCTGCCGTGTCCATTTTCATCCTCTTGTCATTCACCACTTGCTTTAGAAGATCCACGGTCAATGCATTTTAGTTCCCAGGCATCTGGCCATGGGGCTCTCCTTTTGGCGAAAGAACCAAAGCAAGAATGGGCATATTTTCCCCCCACTGAGGGTCACCTGTCAGTGGGTGCCAGAGGCTAGAGGTGGATGGAGGCACCCTTTCCCTTTTGTGCCACACACATGAATTTAAACAAAGCTCCGCAGGAGACGTTACTCACTTTTGAAATAAAGGCATGCGGAAGAAACAGTTTGGTGAAATGAATACCGTTTGCCTCAAAATGCTACATTTGGAACAAACTTTATTTCATCTCCCTGCCCTATTGTGCCTTCTGTAGCACGACAGAACACAAGCTTATGCATTAGAGGGTGAACTGACGGTATAATGACTCCGGTTTGGTTTTGAAAACAGCATCAAGATCAAATTCCAGACTGTTTCAATGCACTTATTTCAACACACTGTTTTCATTATGTTGCCCCAGTTTTTCAAAACCACTCCATTTTGCATTCCCCCAGGACGAAACACCCCTTACAACAATTGCACCACTATGAATTAAAAATCGATTCAGACTAGATGACCATGATTTGCTGTAATGTTTTATGTGGTTGACTATGGGCAGATATACGTTTGTAATATATGAAGCAAAATGACGGAATACATATGGCATTTCTCTGTTGACATAACTTCCTGACCTTGGAAAGAATTAGGAAAATGGCTTTTTCTTAGCAAGAACTTTTCAAATATATCCCGATAACATGATTTTGCACATGATTTGCACAAACACCAAAAGAGTAAATATAAATAAGAAGTTGAACATTCATTTACCTGAGCTTGTTTCATGACATCACACGACAATATATTTTTTATTTAAAAAAAAAATCCCCAATAATTTTAAACAATTATAAAACATTAAAAACTAGCGCTAACAGGAGCATCTGCAACTTCTGTTTAGAAAAAGAATGTGCTGTAAAATACATGCAAGACACTGTTAACCATAATAAATGCTTTCAATACATGAGAAAGAGGCCTTTTAAAGAAAGCTCACTCCTTAAATCATTTGTTTTGAAGAAAGTCCAGAGAAGTTAATGGAAGTTCTCCAAAGTCAGTGACTAGAGAACTGTAGTCTGGACCAAATGCTTTCACTGACTGCAGCAGTTTTGGGGACTGGTTCACACAACTGCAAGACCAAGAATCTAGGTTATATCCAAAACCAGCCCCACTCAGAGTTGGCCCATTGAAGTTAATGAAAATGCCTACACTGAGCAGGACAAGTATTGGCTACAAACCACTGTCTGTACAATGAACACATGCATTTACCTCCCAGCATGTGAAGAACATGGCAGGCCCAAACCTCAAAACAAAACACTAATGAAAACGTCATAGAAATTGTGGTTATTCCAATGTCCCTCCATGTAGGGGTTGCACGTGGGTGCAATTGAAATTATTCAACCCCCATTGCAAACTGGGTTTATTATCAAGGTTTACAGACTTTGCAATAAGCAAATCAAACGAAAGTGGAAATAGCTCAACACAATGGACGCTTCAAGTGGTTCCCCCAAATTTAGTTGAAAACGCAACTTATACTGGCTTCTCCAGTCTGACACCTGCAATGGGGGTTAAATAATTTCAATTGCAACTCTCTCTCTGTGTGTGTGTGTGCGTTTATCCAACTAGAGTTTGTGTGAACCAGCCCTTATTCACAGGTAGACACAGTGCACATTACCTACATCACAAACACTGGTGCAACTTGTATTTCTTCTGGTTAAGAAACAGTCATACATTCAAAGCACTCTTGTGTCACTTGCAGTGTTAGAAACTGAGATATGAAAGCTAGGAGCTAAATGGCACCTTAAACCGAGGTTGTGGGCGCAACAACGGAATGTCCAGGCGCGCTTTTTTTATAACAAAGATACAAGACTGAAAATGAATGAACAGTGGCTAAAATATTATGTTCATTTCCCACACGGTCTAGTCCTTCCCCTGCCCACCCCCCTAATATTCTTAAGAGGGTCTCTTCTCCGGTCATCAGAGAGGGGCTGGAAGTGGGGAGGCAGAAAGGGGTCCTCCTTTCCTTCCACTCTGCAGTTTTCATTGGAAATCTTAGGAGCAGCACTGCGCCCAGAGCTCAGAAACTGCTGGCACTAATGAAATTCCTGGTTGCATAATCTGCCTAGAACAATGTGAACACTGGTTACTTGAACAGTCATGGCATCCCCCAAAGAATTCTGGGAATGATGGTTTGTTAAGGAGGGCTATAGTTCCCAGGATTCTCTGGGGGAAGCCATGACAGTTCAAGTGGTATAAGAGTGTTGTGTTTGTATGGTGCGGATGTGAATATAAACAGCACCTTTCAGCTTTACCACTGCTAGATTTTATTGGTGATATACAGCCATTGGAAGCCAGCCCTTGCGGTGCGAGCAAACCACAGTTTGGGGCCACAGCCTCTTCCCCCAATGCTCCCAGCCTTACCATAGTCTCAGTTTTCTAATCTACAGCAGGTGACTACAGAAAGTCACTGGTGGAGCAGGCACATTAAAGGGGCTTACATTTATTAGTAGCAACAGTGCTTTGGTTTACATTAGATTTGTACTTTTAGAAATGAATGCTTTCTTCCTCACAATCTGCTGAACCTCAGAACCGTAAAGCGTGCGGTGTTTTGCTTCAACCTCTGACTTGCTTACAGATAAGGATGAAATGAGTTGAATGAAAATCAAAGAGAAGGGGAAAGTTGGCTGGATCAGAGCCTCATCCTAAAATAACCTTGCTGGGTTGGGCAACAGTGATTGTGTATTACGGATAATTGTTCTTATACTTATTTAAAAATGGGCCTCCAGTTTTATGATCTGATTGATAGCTAACTTCAACAAAAAAACACACATTGAATCTTGCATACTCCACTCACCCACCCCTCTATAATGCCAATAAAGTTTAAGCAGAAATACCAGATTTTCTCTGTAGCATGACATCTTTTGGGGAAAGTGAGTTCTGCTGAGTTTAGTGGTTTCCTCCCAGGCCAACATGAATACAATCACAACTTTCATTTGGATGAGTTTTCTAACGAGGGCATTTCTAGCCAGGCATTGCCTCACAGTTTGACGGGTAATGTCATAATAATCAATTTATGTCTCTGCCTCCTTTCTATGGTAGGCAGTTCACAATAACACCATCATTCCCTCTCCTCAGGGACCCCTAGATACTGTTGTTCCATGAAAGGAGTGAGGGAAATCTCTAATACAATTCTCAACATCTCCACTAACAATAATTTGCTGGATTCTTTGAGGGGTAAGCCACAACAATTAAGTGGCTATCAATTTGACATCTATATTCTATGGAGTACATCTGTCCTTAGAGGATTGCAAACAGCATTCACGACAGGAAATTCACAAGCGTTCTTCGGCTGATTCACTGGCTACACGCTTGTGACTTGCAAAGATCTTCGGATGTACATTGGGGAGAACCAACACTTAAGGAAAAAAAGTTAGGGTGGGAGAGAAAATTTACACAGTACAGTGGAACCTTGGTTGTCAAATGAAATCTTTTCTGGAAGACTGTTTGCCTTCCAAAACATTCAACAGCAAAGGGCTGCTGGCAACTTTAATTGAGAAACACGCCTCGGAATCCGTTCAACTTCTGAGACACGTTCAAAAACAGAAGCAATTACTTCTGGGTTTTCGGTGTTCAGCTTCCAAAACGCTCGGCTTCCGAGAAGCTCGAAAACCGAAGTTCCACTATACACAGTACAACCTTTCATTGGAACACAACCTCTAGCAGAGGGTTCTGACCATGGCTGAAAATCCCGAAGATGGAAAAGGTGACTCAAAGATTTGGCACCACTACAGAGAGCGGAATCCTAGCCAAAAGCATTATTTTAATAAATTAGAATCTTCAAGGGAACAAGGCTCCTGTTTGCCAGCCATGGCAGCACAGGTTCGATCCACAACCACAAAACAGGATTGACTTACTTTATTGTCAAAATGAAGCCTCTGGAACAGGGAATGACAGTTACCCACAACTAGGATAAAAAAGAAGAAGAAAGAGGGTACTTGGTGCCCTAAGAGATGGGGAACCTGTGATCCTCTAGATGATGCTTGGCTCCAAACTCCCATCAATCCCGGACAACATAGTCATCAGTCAGGGATGATGAGAGATGTCGTACAACCACACCTGGAGGGCAACAGGTTCCCCAGCCTTGGATAAGCTGGTACACAAAACTGAATCAAATGGCTTAGAGTTGCTATGGCAACTGTACATTCATCTACTTTCATATAGGTAACCTGCATTCAATGCCTTGGAACATACTGACCGTATTTCTGGAGAGTGCCCCCCCCCCATTTTTTAAGGCAGACAAGCAACTTGATTTCACTCATACAAAATAAGAACTACACAGACCCATTTGTATCAAGGCAAAATAAAAATTTGAACAGTTACAAACACCGTTGGGTGAGGAAAACCAAGTAAAATTTTTTTATATAAAATATATATATATACATATACAACCTAGTCCAAAAATGTCCATACAAAGGGACCACTAAAATAATAAAAAATAGACTTTAAAGGCATATTCAGGCTAGCTCGTGATGTACAAGGCATTTGACAGAGACGAGTTGCTGTAAAACAGGGGTGAAAAACCTGTGGCCCTCCAGATGTTGCTGAACCACAAAATCCATCATTCCTGGGCCACTTGCCATGCTGACTGGGCATGTTGGGAGTTGGAGTCCAAAGGGTCTATAAGGCTGTTGTAGCCTGGGCATCATTTTGTAAAGCACATTCAAGTGGGGTTGGAGACCCCAGACTACGTGGTTTTAAGGCCCTTCCAGACATGCTTTTTGTTGTGCATTCATAACGATTTGTGCCCATGCTAGCTAAGGCTGATGGGAGTTGGACTCCTGTAACATCTGGAGGGCTAAAGGTTTCCCCACCGCTGCTGTTAAAGATCTAAGAGGGTTGAGCTTATTCTGCCTTCATCTGCTCCCTGACATCTAAGGGCAAGGTTTCAAACAAGGTGTCTTCGACCACCAGGCCGCTCCTTTTCAGTGCTCTGCATTCACCAAGTTCATGGGGGAGAAATTCCAGGTGATTTCCTTTGATGTCCAAGTAGGTCAGCAATACCAGATTCCCAATTTTAGGTGAGAGAACGGACAAGTTGTTCTTCCCAATCTTCAGCGTCTTGAGTTTTTTGCAGAAGTAGAGCTCGTCCGGCACACTCTCCACTTTGTTGCAAGTGATTGAGAAATACTGTAAACTTTGCAGCACCCCAATTTCCGGGGGAATGAACCGGATGTCATTGTAAGACAAGTCTAAGTATCTTATTTTGTTGCAGAGGAAGAGGTGGGATGGGAGGACCTCTATCTTGTTGTGGCTGAAAGAAAGACGTTCCAGACTGGAGAGCTTCTTTATGTGCTCAGGGATGTAGGTTATACTGTTGTGCCACAGCTTGAGGACGATGAGTTTCCTAAGGTGTTGAAAGCTAACAATTTCCTCTATTGATTTGAGGTTGTTTTCCTTCAGGTCTAATTCCTGGAGGCTGGCAAGACTGAACACAGCGTGAGGAATGCGCTCCAAGTCGCAGTGCACCAACTCTAGTTCCGTCAAGTTGACCATTTTCTTCAAGTTGTTGAGCATCACCAGCTTAGTGCCGTCGTTGTGGATGCACATTTTCAGAAGGTGACTCGAAACATCAACCACGGACTGTGGGATTTTGGACAGGTTGCTTTTAATGTACAGAACTTTCAGGTTCTTGAGTTCCCGAAAGGACTCCAAAGTTATATTTTTAGAAATGTCATGGCACAAAGAACCAATCAAGTTCAACTCTTCCAAATTTCTGAGGCCATACATCCAAGGTGGCAGCTCTCGGAAGTCATCAAATTTGACATTCAAGACTTTCAGATTTTCTTTCAGGAACGCCAGGGCTGCACTGTGGATCTTTGCTGAACATTGGTATATTGAGAGCTCCTGGAGATTATCCAACTGCACAATGGTGGCTGGTATCATGACGTTGTTAATTATTTCGAATTTCAGTGCTTGAACCTCTGTTATTTCAAAAACAGTGTCGGGAAGTCCGGACAGCATAAAGAGCTGTAGTTCTAAACGGTTGTGGGCATTCATCTGCAGTCTTTGCCTCAGCTTCTCCGCAGTCCACTCATTGTTCAAATTAAGCTGTTTCAGTTTGTTTTCGCTGACCTCGGAAAGGAACACAGCAAACCTCTTGGAATAAAGTGGGTCATATTGGTCTATCATGTGTAGCATAAACGCAAAGTCATTGCGGACATCTGGGATGTCGTCGATGCCAGTCTCTTGCCGGACATACTCAAAAGAGTATTCTTTGAGTGAGCGGTAAAATAGCCAATACAAAGTGTAGAGGCATGTAAATCCATAGATGCTTACAAAGCACAAATAGCAGAAGGAAAGCTTAGAAAAGAGATGCGCCATCGTATGGTTGCAAGAAAAGTTCTTATAACCGGTCATGTCCTGGATGTCAACATCGCAGTCTACGGTGAACTGAACCTTTGAAACAAGGGCGCTGTTGTAGGCAATGATGATAAGAAATTTAATCACCTTCAGCACCGTTTGACGAACATACATCGCGTAGAGCAGGTCCCCTTCTTCAACATGAAGCCGGAACTTCTTCACTTTCTCAAACAACGCTTTGGCCTGTTCTCCTTCCTTTTTATCCAGAGCTCCCGGGGTCCCTTTATCCACAATGAACTTCTCAGGTATGGATCTCAGAGACTGAGCCTGGACCAAAGTCCCCTCTGCGCTAGGCTGGACTGTGTTTGACCTGCTGATGTTGTTCTTCCTGTTGTCCTTCTCTTCCGAGTCTTCTCCAGAGACCTCCGACAAAGCCCTCGTGGTCCAAGGAGAGTCAAAGCACTTCCCCAGGATGGAGATGAAATGTTCGATTTTGGAACTCGACCCGGGGAATTTGAACCAGAAGTTGCTACACAGCATGAACACCAGAGTGTGGATGAGGACAAGGTAAGGGAAATATTTTGCGTACCAGTGCAGGGCACGCTCATAGCACATTTGGTTGATGAAGCTGTACTGCTGGAGGTCCAAGTCAGTCTTGAGGCCCTTCATTTCAACAGTAGCAGGAGGTGTGGATGGCTTGGGTGGAAGAAACGGAGTCGTGTCTGAGTCTAGATTTGACGCATTGGGAAGGTGAGAATTGGTCTGCTGAGGCTGCACCCTTTTTGGAAGGCATATGATCTTATCCTGCATAACCTGCAATGCACACAAACAAAAAAAAGTTATTTTAAAAACTGTACCATTTTTCTTTAAAGTAAAAGCACACAATCTGCTTGATCTCAAAGAATAAGGGAATGGTCTACACCATACATTTATGGCCTGTGGTGCTATCATAATATTTTGACCAATGACATGTCCCTTACTTGTTGGTACTACAATCAAGCAGCCGTGGGAATGAACACAGAAACTCACAGTACTGTGCTTCTTTAGATTGCACATTTACAAATAATATATTTTCAGTCTGCTCCCCCTCAAGATTTTTGTAGCAGATTTAGAGGATCCCCACTTCTTTCAGGTTATATGAGAGCCAGAGTGGCGCTGTGGTCAAGAGTAGTGTTTCTCATGTTGTTGGACTACAACTCCCATCATCCCCAGCTGGCAGGACCAGTGGTCAGGGATGATGGGGGTTGTAGTCCAACAACAGCCAGGGACCCATGCTTGAGAAACACTGGGTTACAGTGGTGCACTAAGACCTGGGAGGTTGTGGTTCTGGTCCCCACTCAGCCATGAAGCTCACAGGGTGACCATGGACCAGTCACTGTCTCTCAGCCTAACCTACTTCATAGAGTGGTTGTGAGGGTAAAATGGAGAGGGGGAGGACCATATACCTGAGCTGCTTGGAGGTCTGGTGGGAGATAAATGCATCAAATAAATAAATCAGAACCCAAAGCCACCCTGGCTGGCACTGATGGAATCACAAAATAGTAGAGTTGGAAGAGACCACAAGGATCATCTACTTCAATCCCCGGCAACACAGAAATTTTTTTGCCCAACATGGGCCTGGAACTCACAGCCCTGAGATTAAGAGTCTCATGCTCTACCAACTGAGCTATCCAGGAAGCTGTAGTCCAAAACAAAGGGAGGGCCCCAGGTTGGAGTGGGCTGCTTTAAGTCAAACAGCTATTAGGAACTGCTACAATCTACCACCTCTCAGTGGTGTAACATGAGGGGCCCCACAGGGGTGATTGCCCCAGGTGCGAACTTGTTAGGGGGTGCAAAATGTCAACCCCCGGTGCTGCCTCAATACATGCTCTTCTGTTGCTTGGCTCCGTTGAAAATGCAAACCAGAAAGTGACAACAGAATGCCTCTTCTTTTCTTATCTCTGCGGCTGTGATCTCCTGGGTGATGCTGATGCTGTTAGGCAGTTGAATGCAATGCGTACTCTATCCATTTCCCTCCCATTCCCACACCCTCCGCCCAGCCCCGGGAGCTGGCAACCCATGTTATGCCACTGCCACTACTGCGCTGCTGTTCTGTCCACTGCCACACAGAGTGGATGCTCACAGCCCTTTCAAGGCGAATATGCGCAAGACAGATGAGAAGGCTTTACCAAGGAAGAAGTCCACACATGTGGAGAAGCATCTACTTCCCTTCAGAACACAGTGGAGAAATGACTCATCGCATCAGTGCTTATATACGACCACAGTTCTGCGGATGACAAATTTCTTTTTCCATCCCCAGTACAATTAGTCTGGCGCTGTTTCCGAGGACGGCGCAACCCGAAAATGCAGCTGTAATGTACCATTACGGAGTGCTCAAGGCTCCTTGGGTGCTTTCAACTGTCATGTGTCTGACAGGGAACCAGACACCTCGCAGGATTCTACCCTCTAAATTAAATATTTAGCACTGTTATCAATAACAGTGACACTGCAGATGATGGATTGGTCTCGGCTACTGGCATTACTTGAGCGATCACAGATTCATGCCAGGAGGGAAAAATCCTCATTGGCTTCGGTTGAAGGCACAGCTTGCTATCTAGAAAGAGCATTTATAAAATAGCAATAGGCAGGAATGCAAATATTTGCATTCTCACATGCCATTTCCCGGAGCTGCGCTCGCTTTGCACATTCTGAGTGTGCTTATTTCAGCAAAAAAAGGAGAACTGGCTGGTGGCTTCTATAGCCAAACAAGATCCATTTTCAGTATATTCATGCAATAGTTTAAGGATATGGTAGTGCAAAAAGAAGGAACTGCCAGAGCCAAGAAAGAGGCAGGCAGCCACGCCACGAGGTCAAAATGGGCAACCTGAACACAGCTCAGTTTGTTCCTGAGGGCAGATGCGCAATGTACATTTAAAGCACATTCGGTGCACATTTACAGCGCATAGCTTCCCCCAAAGAAACTGGGAACTGTAGTTTGTTGAGATTGCTGGGAATTGCAGTGCTGTGAGGGTGAAACCACCATTCCCATGATTTTTTTTGGAGGGGACAACATATTAGCACATTAGTCATGTGCTAATATTTACGGGACCGCCTCTCCTGGTATACCCCGCAGAGGACCTTAAGGTCCATGAATAACCATCGTTTAGAGGTCCCGGGCCCTAAGGAAGTCAGACTATCCACCAGGACCAGGGCCTTTTCAGTGATGGCTCCAACCTGGTGGAATGCTCTGTCCCATGAGACTAGGGCCCTTCAGGATTTAACCTCCTTCTGTGGGCCCTGTAAGACAGAGCTATTCCGCCTGGCCTTTAATTTGAATTCAGCCTGATCTTTGATTTCCTTTCTCTTCCCTCCCCCTCCCCTTTTATGAAGATTACCCGCTCTGGGATCCCACAGCTAATTCTCCCCTGGCCTCTTCGCTGGCCCAAGTAGGACCAATTCAGCCAGCTAGCCCTGGTGATTATCTAATGCTTATTTCCCCTAAATTGATTTCTGAATTTTGAATTTTATTGTTATTCATGTTTTTATACTGTATTTTATGGTGCTTTTACAATTAAGTGTTTTAAATTTGTTGTTAGCCGCCCTGAGCCCAGTTTTTGAACCGGGAAGGGTGTGGTATAGATAAAAAAATTATTATTATTATTATTATTATTGCTAATATTAAGCATTTAATTAACTGTAAGATAACCACAGGCACTACAGGGCTGGATCCAGACTTAGTAATACAGTGGTACCTCGGGTTAAGTACTTAATTCGTTCTGGAGGCCCATTCTTAACCTGAAACTGTTCTTAACCTGAAGCACCACTTTAGCCAATGGGGCCTCCTGCTTCCACCGCGCCACCGGAACACGATTTCTGTTCTCATCCTGAAGCAAAGTTCTTAACCTGAAGCACTATTTCTGGGTTAACGGAGTCTGTAACCTGAAGCGTATGTAACCTGAAGCATATGTAACCTGAGGTACCACTGTACTTACCGGTATATCAGATCAGACCCATTGAAATCACTGGCTTTTGAGTCCCCTTCTGCACTACACATTTAAAGCAGCTTCATACCACTTTAAAAATGGCTCCCCCCACCATTATCCTTTAACTGTAGTTTGTTAAGGGTCAATGGCCATCAGTCATGGATGCTTTAGCTGCGATTCCTGCATTGCAGGGGGTTGGCCTAGATGACCATTGAGTCCCTTCCAACTCTAAGGTTTTAAGTTGTTAGGAGAGCCCTATTACCCTCACAGAGCTTCAATTACCAGAGTGGTTTAACAGCCAGTCACTCTTCCCAAGGAACCCTGGGAATTGTAGCTCTTTGAGGGGCAATAGGGGTCTAACAACTCTCAGGATCAATAAAAACTACAGTTCCCAAGATTCTTTGGAAGAAGCAATGACTGCTGAAGGTGGTATGATGGGCGGTGCAGATGGGACCTGGCTAACTTGAAATCCCATTTAACTGGGATTAAGCCTTTTTTAAATTCAATAGGACTTCTCTGAGCAGACCTGGTTAGGATTGTGCTGTCCGTGTGGATCCAACCCAGAAAAGACCGAGAGATGGAAAAAGAAATATAAACCTCAACCTGTTGCCCCCAAGGGGAATGGATTGGTTTTGTAATGCCTAATAGGTACAGTTTTGCTGGTTCAAGGGGGGCTTCCTCATAATTCTAGTCCAACAGAATGTTACAAAACTTTTGACACTGTTGTAGAGACCACCCTAAACAAGTCCGGACAATCTGATGTTGTTTAAACTTTCAGCTAAACCTTGTGGAATTAATATGAGTTATTAGTTAACAGCCAAGCCATTAAGACTTTCCGTTATTTTGCCTTTCGGGAACATTTATTAATTAGGGGGCATTAAATAAAACAAACACTTCCATGTCATCTCTAAGCAGAACCAAGGGAGAAAAATAAGACCAGACATTGCCAAATGGTGGGAAGAAGAGGGAGAGAGCCAGAAATGGGTGCTGCTTTTCCCTTCAAAGAATTCAAGCTATTTAAGAAAGTATCACACACAAAAGGGGAGGGAGGGGAGGATAAACTTGGTTTTGCCAAGCAAGAAAATGGATCAGGCTCAAAGCTTCTTAATTGTTTGCGTTTTGACTTGATGGGGAAATGACAAATTCTGAGGTTTCATTTTGCAACTTTCAGGTGCACTTTGAAAACTTTTAAGTGGAGTGAATTTTAGCAGCAGGGAGCCAAAAGAACTGTGGGCAGGTTTGTTTTAAAAGAATGTCCATGTGGATTCTGTTCATTGATTAGATTCTAACCTATAAGCACTTTTTTTAAAAAATGGAAAGGGTTCCATTTAGTAGTTTCTCTCCTGTATTATTTAACGAAGGATTAGTAGTACAGTCATACCTTGGAAGTTGAACGGAATCCATTCGACTTTCAAAACATTCAGAAATCAAGGTGCGGCTTCCAATTGGCTGCAGGAAGCTCCTGCAGCCAATCGGAAGCTGCAGAAGCTCTGTCAGATGTTCTGGTTCCAAAGAACGTTCACAAACCAGAACACTCACTTCCGGGTTTGCGGTGTTCGGTAGCCAAAACGTTTGAGTCGCAAGGTGTTTGTCAACCAAGGTACGACTGTAGTAGTAGGAGTAGTGGTAGTAGTAGTAATAATAATAATAATAATAATAATAATAAATTCTATTTATACCCCGCCCTTCCCAGCTGAAGCTGGGCTCAGGGCGGCTAACAACAATCAAAATAATCCAACATTCTAAAAACCTTTCATTATAAAAATTAATTAAAATCAAATTGATGGCAACCATTAAGCAAAATTCTGTGCAGATTGCCAGAGGAGGGGGTCAGGCTGCTACTACTACTAGTAGTAGTAATAATAATAATGATGATAGAAATTGTGACTATCTGTCTTCCACTCTGACCAACTCTGCTAGCACTTGGGAATAGTTTTCCAGCCCTACCTTGGCAGAATCAGATTGCATTCCTGTTTGTTTACCTGCAGCGTGCAACCAAAGACGCCAATCATCAGCATGGCAACGGAAAGGTAGTCTGTAAAGACATCCCACCACGGCTTCAGCACCCGGAAGGCTGGCTGCTGCTCAGAGAACTGGCGGAATTCAGTGATAGGAATCATCGTCCTGAAAGACAGCGAAGGGAGGCGGGGTGAAATGGTTAGGGTGCTTCTTATTCTCCTTACTTCATTCCACGTTACTTAAAAAGTGAAAAGACCCGTTTTCCTCCTCTGTTCAAGGAGATCACAGAAATTCGCACTGATGTGACGGCCTGGCCCATGAAACCTAGAAGCAGGTGTTGCTAAGTCATCAAATCAGGAGGTCCTTGGTAGCATCAGCTCTTCCCAAGTCTCTCCACTGAACTTCCCAAGGAAGTGGTTGGTTTCCCAGGCTGGCTCTCTGATTTGTTGAGAACCTCACAAGGCAACTCAGTGCCCCAGATGTTGCTGGAATACAGCTCCCCTCATTCCTGACCAAGGCAGGCTGATAGGAGTTGAAGTTCAACGCTGACCACCCTTGTTATAAGTGAGTGCATCAAATGTTCTTTCCATGCTTGGAAATTCTGTTGGGGTCTTAAGAGTTATCAGGCCAGGGCTTCCCAAGTCTGACCTGTCCTAATAGGAAAATTGCTCCTTAGAATTCAAAACCTTGCTTTCCAGACCTGTCTGAATGGGACCTGCCTCATTCTAAAATGGGCTGGTTATGGACCCCAGCTACTCAACCTACCTGTCAGTCCCAGCTGAGGAGACTCCTGTCTGTCTTTTCCAGAAGCTCTTGGGGGAGTGGATGTTTTTCATGCAAGAGTTCCCAGATTCCGTATCTGCTATCTCCAGTTACAACTGGGAAAATCTCTCATCAAAACCCCTGGAGAGCTTATGCCAGCCAGGGTAGACAACTTTGATCTAGATGAGCCAACTATCTGACTCAGAATAAGGCAACTTCACATCTACTGCTCACTTGTGGCTTCTTCCCAAGCCATTATGGTAGTGCCTAAATCCAGTAGCCCTGAGGAACGTACATATAAATTACCGTATTTTTCGCTCTATAAGACGCACCAGACCACAAGACACATCTAGTTTTTGGAGAAGGAAAACAAGAAAAAAAATATTCTGAATTTCAGAAGCCAGAACAGCATGAGGGATCGCTGCGCAGTGAAAGCAGCAATCCCTCTTGCTGTTCTGGCTTCTGGGATAGCTGCCCAGCCTGCATTCGCTCCATAAGATGCACACAAATTTCCCCTTACTTTTTAGGAGGGAAAAAGTGAGTCTTATAGAGCAAAAAATACGGTAGCTCCAGTCTGGTACTATGCCCTAGAAAAGCAGAGCATTGGTCACTGCCCTTCCAAGGCCTCAACAGGTTTTTTTGGGGGGGTGGGGGTGGACACCTTGTATCACATCATCAGTAGCATAAGTAGGATGCTAAATGAATATTACAGAGATCTGCACTCAGCTTACGTACAAAGCATTTTTTTAAGCTGCAAAATTGCATTCCTTTGCTTGTGGAATTCAACTGGGTTACGAATACCTCTTATGTTCATATTCACAATTTCAAAAGTCTCTGATATCAGAGGATGATTCCAGGACTAGTGTTGAAATCCAAACTCTGGACACCATTAGAAGCAATGTGGGGAGGATTCCCCCCCCCTTCTGTTTCACAAGCTCATTAGCAAAAATGAATGGATGCCAATTGCAAATACAGCATGCAGGCAAGAACGGCAGGTTTCAGTTTCTAGCTTTGCTTGCTAAGCAAGGCTAAAGCGAACATTAGATCACTCTCTAGGAGGGCATCAGAAAAATTCCTGAAGCAAAGTGCCCAGATAAGCATGGGGGGAGGGGACCCAGTTCAACATTTTTCTGAAAATCCCCATTGCAGAACATTAGCCGGTCAAGGACATCACTTGAAAATGCAGATGCACCAGAAGCTATTATCATGTGCAAAAATCTGTGCTTGAATTGAAAGGTCACAACTGCCCACCTGCACTGCAATTCCACTGGAGAGGGAAACGAACTGCCAGACACAGCAGAAAAAGCCGTCCAACCTTTTCTCAAAGGACAACAATCCTATTCCATGCTATCGTTCAAAAGACCACGAAGTGAACTGCACAGAAAATGGAGGGTGATTTATTTCTCCCCCTCCCCTCTTATTTTTGCTTTCCTCTTTGAAGAATGGTTTGGTAAAGCTCTGCCAAAAGTTACGGGAAAGCACGAGGTCTCTGGCTTCTGCAGTTCCTGTACTCCCCTGGGAGAACAGAATCAATTCATTAGAGGATTCAGCAGCACAGGCTACACAAACTGAAATATACTCAGAGTCGCAAGGTGATTTCATGCTCTTTATTCAGCTCATAGTGGTGAGGAGGAATGAATCAAAGTCCCCTCAAAGTATCTGCTTTATATACATTATTTACACAATGGGCTGCACATGATTGGCTAATTCCAGAATTCTACTGTAAGCCAATCAGGTTGTGGATTCACTTATATCTGGAGCATGATTGGGTGGTTCCTGCCAACCAATCATACTGCTGCATTGTTCTAGGACCAATCAGACTGCTGCATTCTGAATCCTATTGTTCTAGGACCAATCAGACTGCTGCAATTTGGATCCTATTGTTCTAGGACCAATCAGACTGCTGCAGTTTGGATCCTATTCAACTCAGTACATAACACAAACCTACCCGTATTTTTCGCTCTATAACACGCACCCGACCATAACACGCACATAGTTTTTAGAGGAGGAAAATCCGTAGGCATGCCCTCCATAGGCATTCCCTCCATAACATGCACAGACATTTCCCCTTACTTTTTAGGAGGAAAAAAGTGAGTGTTATGGTGCAAAAAATACGGTAATTGCTCTCTGCACTTCTGTCTCTGCACCGTCTCTGTGACTCTACGGGTACCTTTGCTGCACTGTATCTGTTCTCAGAACTGTGGTCTGGGTCTGTGTGAACTGGGCCAGGGAATATGGGGGTGGATGGTCCAAGACTCTTGTTTTCAGATCTGTTCCAACCCTATGATTCCACGACACCCCATTTGGATTTCTGAAAATCTCTACTTACTCTCAATTTCTTTTCCATAAACAAGTTACTCCTTGCTAAGGGTGGTGTTTCAAACCAAGCAAACAGGGTCTTTCAAAGCCCCTTTCAAATTGTTGTTTCCATATCATGGAATCAATAATTTTGGGGGGAGCCTAAATCAACTTTCTGTTTGATAACAGGAAGTCTAGAGCTAGGACCTCCCCCACCAGATACTACGAGAGCTTCAGCAAGATAAGAGTTGTTCTCCCCTGAATGAATCGGGGTCCTCAGATTCTCAGCTTTCTTTAAAAAGAGAAAGTACATTTCCAGCATTTGTAGGACTTGAGACACGAGGCAAAATGTACAAGAATTTGGCTTGTTAGAAGTTATTTGTTTATTTATTTAAATATGTGCGTACAACTGTGTCACAACAACAGCAATTTATCAAAGCGGCTGACAGCAATAAAACCATACAGTAAGGCCATAAAAGAGTTAAAAACAGACATCAATTAACGGTTGTGGAAGGAAGTGTCCTTAATTGCCTGCACCTGCCCGGCAAAATGTGAAAGTTTCCAGCAGGCATTTAAAAGTTGGCACAGAAGTTGCCTGCTGAAACTCTGTTGGCAGAGTATTCTATAGGACTGAGTTGACGACACCAAAGACTCTGCTTCTCGTTGTTGTCAAACGAGCCTCACCAACTCAGAGAATGACCAATGACACATCTGCAGAAGATCTCAGTGATCGAGCTGGGATTTAAGGATTCAGGACATCCCTGAGGTACCCTGGTCCTAAGTTGTGCAGGGACACATTGTTCAGGCCTGCAGGAAGACACGATCCAGCGATGCAGACGTCAGAGACTTCTACATACGCATGAACTTTGGTGATGCCTCCTTGCTGACTCCCCTACACAAAGAGAGATCAATGCTCTCCCCCACTGGGCAAACAGAAGCACCAGCAAACCCAACATTTCCTAAACAAATTAAGGGGAAATAAGATAATGAGCTTGAGGCAGGGAATTGGGAGGGAAGCAATTTAGCTGCAGATTCTAAAATGGTCTCTTTGAATTCTGTGTTTTTCTAATTAGCTTTCATCAGTGGAAATAAAGAAAAGCTGTCCAGACAGCAAGGAAGTATTAAGTATTTTTGCCTTTGGAGATGCAAGTACACGTCAGACTTCAGGAGGTCCATATGGCCTGCATTCCTGGATAAGAAGAAAATTCATTCATTCATCTTCTGCCCACTGGCATCCTAAGGGAACAGCTCTTGGGTGAGTCTTCAGCACGAAAACAGGCTTGGTTGCAGAATTGTTCTCAGAAGAGAGACAGGCAAGGGATGAGGATGGTAGCCAGATCAAAATAAAACAAAATCCGGGGGTTTTGAAGCTTGGGCTACAAGCTTATACACATCTAATTTGTTTGAAGAAGTAGCTGCAAGGTTAGTATTTTCCCCAAAGTATTTTGGCACCGCGCTGATAACCTGCAAATGATCTGCAAAGCCATCACCTCTTAAGGGTCTGGCCCAATGCCCAAAATGACTTCAGGACGGCGCTTTGGGAACAGATCCTGGCTCGGTGAAGCAAGTGGAAATTTTCTGGTCTTGAACTAGATGGGCAGAGGATCAAGAACCCAAAATTATGACTCTACACAATATGGTACAAAGAAGGCACAATTAAGGTCTGTGTCTCACAAGTAGCAGATGAGGTGATAGGCTTGTCTAGACTGTACTACTTCAGATCAGAGCTGGAGGCTTCAATTATAGCAGGAATGGGAAGCATGCAGACCTCCAGATTTTGTGGTACCCTCAGCCCTCATCATCCCTGACCATTGGCCATGCTGGCTAGGGCTGATGGGTGTTAGAGGTCCACAGATTCTCCATCCTTACATTATGGAAACCTTCTATAATAAACATTCCTATAGAAAATTAGCCCCCAAGGGAGAATGTTAGAGTAGAACTGTATTCTTCTCATCACCTATTTTTCTGGGGGGGGGGGTCTTTTTATTTTTGATAAGGGAAGCATTCAATAGTTTGAACTCCCACCTGCAGTCTCAGATGGTACAGTCCAGACACAGGTTTTCCTACTGTTTTGGAGAACTGGGCCAAGGATTGTTTTTGTCCTGATCCATGGGGACGCCTACCACCACAAAGAGGTTATGACCCCCAAAAGGGGAAAGGTCAGTATTCATATGGTTGCAAGCGGACAGGAAGGTGAGGTGAAGCAGGATCAGCACCTTGGGAGAAGAGCCTAGACATGGATTTCAGGACCACAGTTAGCGATCCTGCAGCTGAGGCAAAGCATACAAGTGTCTCATCAGCGGCAGATCCTTATTGCCTGTGTTAGGTATTCATTAACTAGAGACCCAGCCTCCTGAATCTGACTGGTTAAAAGTCCCACAGCCTTCCTCTGCAGCCATTGGCTTCTTCTGGTCCTCTAAGTCATCTGTGGGTCAACCTCAGAGCCTGGTGACAGAGGGGTCTCTTGAAGGTTTAGGGGAGGAGGTGTGGGCTCTGGTGACAGCAGTTCTGCATGACATGGACCAAGGAATGGATCCATCTCCTTGAGGCTCACATCATTGGAGGACCCTGCTTCCATAGATTCCAGGTCTGGGGCCATGGCAATTCTGTATTTTCGAAAGCCAGCTCAAAAATGGCAGCCAACTGCTTCTAGGACAGCCTTTCTCAACCTGTGGGTCCCCAGATGTTGTTGAACTACAACTCCCATCACCCCTAGCTAGCAAGGCCAGAGCTCAGGGATGATGGGCGTTGTAGTCCAACAACATCTGGGGACCCACAGGTTGAGAACCGCTGTTCTAGGAGAACTGTTCTGAATGTTTTTGTGTACCTAAAACTTAAAAGTATGCATGTGCAAAAACACAGAGAAATTAAACTTGCTACACAGCCTGATCAAGAATAAAGTGCGACAGATGTTTCTGCTGATACTACATGCTTTAGTGCTGGTATTGATGGCCCCTTTCCTGCTTTTTCAACACTTCTGTCCATTATCTTATAGTTCAAAAGTTCCAACATAGGCTGAAATCCTATGCACATTTACCTGGAAATAAGCACCATAGAGGAGATACATCTGAGTCGACATCTGCAGAAGGGAACAGCTAGTTAACCTCTTGTTTCTTAGAAATTTGTGTCTCATCATTTAGCAAAAGCCACATGGCTGAATTACAGTTTGAACAATGAGACTTCTTCCGATGAAGCATTCTTTCTGACTCTCACCTTGTGTATGCATATCCCTCTTTCGGCTTATTTCTAGCACAAGAAAGGATCACCTAAAGAGGAAGGCGAGGCATGAAAGAAATCACACATAGAACAGAACTTCAAATCCAAATCTCCCTTTAGCTAATCCTAGGGTCTATTTCTCAGAGGCTACAGAACCACCACATCACACACCCAACTTTTTTGGTCGGATGCTTGCAGGCGACACTGTCCAGCCAATTGCTAATGCTACACAGTGGCCCTGGACTACAAATTCCATCATCCCTGACTATTGGCTATGCTGAATGGAGCTGATGGGCATTGGAGTCCAGACCTGAAGAGCCATTGTTTCCCCGCTTCCTGCTATGCAAAAGCATCTTGAACCAAACTGGCAACTCTGCAATAATCCATCCTGGCATAATTGTACTCTGATTTCACAGTACTACTTTTTGCTCAGTGCCAAAGCAGCTACCTCTGAGTATTAGATGCACATGGGTGTTTCTATGTGTGATTTATAGTGTCATCTGGAGAAGTCACTGAGAGCAGCACTCAGAGTTGATTCCCATATTAATCTCGAAAGCATTTAACTTCATTAAAGAATTAGAGAGCTTGCAATCTTAATTTATAGACCTGGCCTATAATAAACTTGATGCCTTATTGCCCAGGATTTAAACGCTCCAAATGCATTTCAATTGCTTTCACTCAATGCCCAGTAGTTGAACAGTTAAGAAGGCTTTGTAGTGCTGTGGGCTCTTCAGAGGTTGCAATGCTTTTTATATAATGTTGTAGGATAATTTTCGATCACAAGTGGAGAAGGGGCACTTTTACCTTACCTATGCTAGGGTAAATGAAAGGGAAACAGACAAGGCATGAACATGGGGTAATAATCCTGACGTGCTAGAAATCTGCAACTAACAATATCTGCTTGCCAAGTTGATCTGAATGGGACTTTTGCAGAAATAAAAATGCTTAGGATTGTAATCTATATAACCTGCTGTCCATGAAACCTGATCCTTCCTGCAGATTTTGCAGAGCTAGCATTCTAGATCCTCTGATCAACGATTTGGCTCTTCGTTGACTGAATAAATGTCAGAACATAGGTGGGAGACATGCCGTTTTCCAGTCCCCTGAAGGATACACCCTTAGTTACACCAAGAGCTGTCTGAATCAGCTCCAGGCTCTACTGATTTGATCATTTGCGCTAATCCTGTAGCCACTTTTGAAACTTGCACAGAGCAGCAAGCAGATGATGGTGTTCCTTGTGCTACTGTGCCGCACCTTGAAATGTTAAGTGGGGATTCATCCAGGAAAAAGCCTGCACTGCTGCAACATAGCTCCTGCTTCTCAAATATTGGGAGAAAGCAAATGGGCAGACCCAGGATGCCTGCGTTCCATTGGCAGGGCCGGGTTAGAAGCATCAGAAGCTGAGTCAGACAACTGGTCCCTTTTGCTCAGTATTGTATCCACACAAACTGGCAATGGCTCTCCAGATTGTCAGATGGGGAGGGAGGTCTTTCTCTAACTGGAGATCCTGGGGACAGAACCAAGCCATGTTAGAAACTCAGATAAATAAGCTAGGTGCCAAATGACTCCTTAAACCAAAATGGAACATCAAGTTGCCATTTGGGGGCAATACGGCTCCCAAGTCTGATTTTGGATTGATTATCTGGCTAGTTCAGATGACAACCTTGAGCTAGGTTAAGAACTCTGAGAACTTAAAGAGGAAAAGTCACTTGATCCGGGGACAGTCCACATATATATTGGCCTATTCAGACCTGCCAACCTAGCACTTCGAAAGCATGCAGTGCAAGTAGATAAATAGGTATTGCTCCGGCAGGACGGTAAACAGTGTTTCCATGCGCTGCTCTGGTTCGTCAGAAGTGGCTTAGTCATGCTGGCCACATGACCCAGAAGCTGTACGCCGGCTCCCTCGGCCAATAAAGCGAGATGAGCGCCGCAACCCCAGAGTCGGTCACGACTGGACCTAAAGGTCAGGGGTCCCTTTACCTTTATTCAGACCTCATTTTCTTAATGGCAACACGGACCATTCATAATATAAGAATATTATTCACAACTGCGATCAGGGCAGTGGGGTGCGGCAAGCGAAGGCAAGAGACAACAATTCACTATACTGATGCTCGCTGCTCCTGCTTAGGAGCACAGAAAAAGCATTTTGCTTCCTCAAATTGATTCAGATTGTGCAGATGAAATATAACTGATAGAATCTACAGGGTGCCATATTAGTGCGTGAAAACAGTCAAGATCCAATGATCCCCAGATGGTGGAGAGGTCAGCCACCATCCTGGAGCTGGGCATCTCCACTTGGTTGCAAGTAGCCGATAACCAGGTGCAAAACACGCCTGGCACCTGGCTAATTTCAAACACTGGAACCAAGCACCTTTTACTTGCAAATCATCTACTCTCCCACTGAGCTGTGGCTGGGTCCCCCCCCCCCTTTTTGCTTCAGCACACTTCATACTGAAAGCTAAAACCAATGTAGCACACCACAGCAAGCCACGGTGCTTTCTGTCTTCTTGCACCCATACAGCTACCACATTTAGCTTTCTGGAACTACCTAGCTTGGCAGAGACGTTACTGTTTCTTATCTCTTTGGGATTTTGAGTTCCTTCTATAGTAGCAACCAAGAGAACCTCCTACTGGAGCCGTTTGGAGTTCCTGCGTGTAGGGAGATGGATGCAGGCCAGGACAAAACGCCCTTTGTCAAGCTCTGTGAGGACTTTCTGTTCGGAGTGGGATGGGAAACGCTGACTAATGCATCTCCTCTTTTGAAACTCCTGCACTTTTTGCCAACTCGACTCTTATCTTTGGTGAGCGACTTTTCGTTTTGTTGATCATAACTGAGAAATTTCACAGTTTCAAAAATATCAACATTCAGGGACATGGAATCTAAACTCTGAAATCATACAGCGAGCTGGAAGGAACTGGAAACTTTTCAAGAATGTGTTTAAGGATCAGATTACTTGACCCATTTAAAGCCCAAATTCTCATTCTGTAGTGCCAAATAAGCAGCGTTCCTAATCCCATTCTAACAACAGGATACTGCAGAACTGTACGATACCATCTCACTTTATCAACACAGCTTATCAAAGCACCTCCAACCTCCACATGTTTAGGACTACCACTCCCATCATTCATGACCACTGGCCATGCTCGTGGGAGTTGTAGTCTGAGATCTCGAGAGCTCCAGGTTGGGAAAGGTTTCAGTGATGCTGTGTGTTCTTTCCCTGTTCTCTGCCTGAGCAACCTTTTAACCGGAATGAAATATTATTGTGATTTGCCGGTTAGGATGTTTTCCTCCATGCGTGATGGCCTGAGTTGCAATTATCTGTAATCTTCAACAGGAATCGAGTTAACAAGCCAGTAACAGTCACACAGCTGGCAAAGCCCACTTTATAATGTGGGGCGATTATTTGCGTAGCAGCAGAGGAACCTTAATTTTATCACCTCATACTATTGGTCCATGTAGTTTTCCATGAAGAGGGCTGGAGAATAAGTGGGTCTGTCAGTTGCACACCCCCCACACACCACAGTGGCTCATGATGACTGAAATGAGTTCCACATAATGATGGTGGGTAAAAGGATTAATTGTTGTTGTTCTAGAAAATCAGATAATTGTCTGCCTCTCTGAATCTTGGAATGATGCCTAATTGGCTCTGCCTTCATGGTCTGGAGACGCCCTCCTTTTCCTGTTGTTAGGGAGGGAAGGGATCAGGAATGCTTGCATGCCTGCCTCTTAATTTGTTCAGTTTTTAGTTTTAGATGCACACAGGAGGCCACAAGCAATCTTCCAAACGCCCAGTGGCGTAGCGTGGGTTGTCAGCACCCAGGGCAAGGCAAGTAATTTGCACCCCCTAACCCGGGGCAAGGCAAGTAGTTTGCGCCCCCCCTCGCTGCACTGTCCCTCCCCCAGATAGTCCCTCACTCTCTCTCCGCACCGCACCACACGCCTGGCACCATCCCCTCCACAGTGAGCGGCGACCCGGCAGCTCGGATCGGATTCGCACAGCCAGCACTGCAGTGAGAGAGAGTGAGTGAGCCAGGTAGGGGCAGAGAGCTGCGAGTGCGAGTGCGCCCCCCCAGATGTTGCGCCCGGTGCGGCTGCCCCCCCTGCACCCCCCACGCTACGCCACTGCAAACGCCACATAGGCTGTTTTCAAATACTGGTTCAGCTGGGGAGCAGGGACCACGCCATCTTTCTCAAGGTCTACAAGCATATTCAAGCCACGTTTAAGGAATACCATCGTTGCTGTCCTGTAACACAATGGCGATGTTCACCTGGTTCGAAGGGTTGTTGTGCAGATAAAATGGTGGGGGAGGAAACAACAGGTGGTACCTTGTTGCCTTTGTATAGGTAAAATGAGAGAGAGAAAGAAAGAAAAAGAGAGAGCGCACAACCAAACCAAGGGAAGAACAGGAGAGAGTACAGTGCTGACAAAACAAAAGACAGGATCCCTCACAGGGATTGGCTGAACTTCTCTGACATCACAGAGTGTTCTGGGCGGAGTCTTATGACATTGCAGAGTATAGTGGACCCTCCAGATATGAACTTAATTCATTCTGGGGGTCCGTACATACCCTGAAAAAGTCTGCAACATGAGGCACCGCTTCTGCGCATGCACGCAGCATGATAGAGTGCTTCTGTGCACATGTGCATGGTGAAACCCGGAAGTATACACTTCTGGGTTTGCCGCATTTGCAACCTGAAAGTTACGTTACCTGAAGGTAACCCGAGGGTCCACTGTAATGGGGAGTGGTTGGGGCTCAGTGACAGAACAGGTTTTGATGTCAACCACCATCCTGGAGCCCAGGCATCTTCACTCGGTCGCAAGTGGCCGATAGCAAGGTGCAAAATGCACCTGGTGAATTTCAAACGCCAATTACAGGTCTCATTTTATTATTTTGACTTTAAACATCTACAGTGGTACCTCGGGTTACATACGCTTCAGGTTACAGACTCCGCTAACCCAAAAATAGTACCTCAGGTCAGTGGCGTAGCGTGGGTTGTCAGCACCCGGGGCAAGGCAAGTAATTTGCGCGCCCTAACCCGTGAGAGAGAGTGAGTGAGCCAGGGAGGGGCAGAGAGCTGTGAGTGCGAGCGCGCCCCCCAGATGTTGCGCCCGGTGCGGCCGGCCCCCCCTGCACCCCCCACGCTACGCCACTGCCTCAGGTTAAGAACTTTGCTTCAGGATGAGAACAGAAATCGTGCTCCGGCGGTGCGGTGGCAGTGGGGGGGCCCCATTAGCTAAAGTGGTGCTTCAGGTTAAGAACAGTTTCAGGTTAAGAACGGACCTCCGGAACGAATTAAGTACTTAACCTGAGGTACCACTGTACTATCCTCTTCTACAAGCAAACGGTCCCAGTCCCCAAATACATGTGTTTTGCATCAGGCAGCAGAAGCAAACCTCCCATTTGACTCCTGTAGTTATGACAGTGCTATGATTTAAGTGAGTTTAAGATGTGCATGCTCAAGAGTTGTTGGGTTTTTATACAAAAAAGAAAGAAAATCTGAGACCGCAAACTGATTTGTTTGGTTGTTGGGTGCTCTAACACAACAGGCATGTAGAAACTGTTGAAAAGCATGGAATGACGGTGGAAGGAATAGAATTAGGAATTGTGTGCTTCACAGCCAAAGTCATGCATTTAGGCATCTAGAAGGGGCCCCTATAAGACCATTTAAATCCAAGGTCCAAGGGCCCCTTCCATACACCCTTTTTTTTCTTGTGCATTCCTGATGATTTGTCCTCATGATGGCATCAAGGTATTTATACTCAATTCCGCTTTCAGTATTATTTGTGCCTGCAAAAGTTTCTGTTTTGTTTCCAATCAGTGCAAAAACTTCCTGCTTTTTATACCGCAAACGTTTCTGGGGTGGAGGAGATGCCCTGCTTTTATTGTGCTATAGTGCAAGACTGCCCCTCCAGACAGCAATAATGCATTAATACTGGGGAAACATCATGGAACAACTTATAAAGCAGAATAGTATATGGATAAAGGCTCAGAGCCCTTAGTCCAGACTCAAGCTCAGGCAAACACAGACCACTGAATACATAACAGATAACTTCACTACTCCTGTGTTAATGACATGCTGTAGAATACACCAGCCACACACCCCAAAAGCAGTCTGAATAGGCTACAAAATCGTCTAGTTCAGTGGTTTTCAACCAGTGTGCCGTGGCACCCTGGGGTGCCTTGAATGACGGTCAGGGGTGCTGCAGCCAACATGGGCCTCTGTCCCTCTTTACTTCCCTCCCTCCCTCCTCTGATGCCCTCTCGCATCTCTGCCACCCAAAGCTTGCACAGCAGTTTGTTGCAACAGCCCTGGCTACAATCTCCCCAGGTGAACTGGCCTGGGAGTGGCCTGGGGTTGTTTCCCAGGCCCCTGAGGGCAGTGTGAGGAGGCACCTCTCTTTGGGGTAGGGGCTCAGAGACCAGGGGCAGCAGCAGTGGCTGACCGGAGGACTCCCAAGGAGAGGGGAGAGGAGAGGAGGCTGAGGGAACACTCCACAAGGAAGGGTGTTTGGAAAAGGGTGAGAGGCTGCAGGCATTGCAGGCAAGAGGTGACACATCTGGGCTCCTGAGCCCCACAGAGGTGCCGCAAAAAGAATGCAGTTGGTCAAGGAAGCTGTGGACTCAGAAAGGTTGAAAACCTCTGATCTAGTTGCACCGCTACATGAAGCTTGTGCATATCCCAATTTATTAAGCCAGGATTTGCATGTGCAAACCGGGTCAACATATTATCAGCCAACGGAACTAAACTTCTAAAGCCAGAGACTTGGGAGTAGTTCCGTTCAAAACTGAGTCAGCAATTACAAGCATTATTGCAACGATTTATTATTATTTTTAGAAAGAGAGGGCAGTTCTAAATTGCCTCATGACACTGGCTGCACTGGATCATATTGCCGTATCATTTTCAGACTCAATACACATTTTGTGCATGGGCAGAATTCAGTTTTTGTATTTCTAGCTGCAGAAAAACCTATCATGGGAATGATGTCTGGTTGCATAACGCATGCAGGAATATCATAGTCCAAAGCAGGTAATTTCAAACTTCAGCAATGTCACTATTTGAAAGAGGATTTACAAAGGGCGCACACATTATTTCTTTTGTCTGACTGTCACCTCGAAACAACCGAAAAACCTACAACTCCTGTTCACTAAAGGCAAAAGGGGGAGGTGTCCTCCCACCATAAGTCACAATCTCTTTCAAAGCACTTTCAGCTCTTTGAAGAACAAATTATGATTTCTTTCTAGCATAAGTTAAATGGCCAGGAGAAAGGTTAGGAAGAAGGAAACAGCACTGGACAAAAAGGATTACTGCAGAAATTGTGATGCTATGACGGGTCAGGAAACTTTTACCGGAGAAGCACACACAGGATGGAGGAGGAGCCAGAGGGAGCGTATGGGAATTTCCAAACTGTCACTACTTCTGGATGAGAGTCAATCATATACTGGAAAATTAGAGCTGCTGAGCTATAGGTTATTGGGAGGTGTTGTGCAACAAATGTACTTCCCCCAAAGATCTGACTGTTGCAGTAAATAGAATGATGGGGAGACACACACTGAAAAGTGCGGGATAACTCTTGCCTCCATGCAATGTAAGCCCCATACACACCATATGTTTAAAGCAAGTGGATTGCCCCCAAAAGAATCCTGGGAACTGTAGCTCATTAAGGGTGCTGGGAATTGTAGCTCTGCAAAGGGTAAAACGGCAGCTGCCAAGATTCTTTAGTGCTTTAATTGTATGGCATGGATGTGACTGTCACCTAAGTTCTCCACAAACAAATCAGAATGAATACTCATTAAATAGGCAACATCAACCTCACAATGCAGAAGCCCCTCCATGGTGCCTGGAGACAGTCAGGTCATGTATCCACAGCAACGAAGGCAGCACAACCGGATGCCTTCATCTGCCCCAGCTGCAACAAAACATGTCTCTCCTGTATCGGTCTCTACAGCCAGCGGTTTGATTTCACCCGCAAAAGTGCACTCTGCCATTCTCTTGAGACAGACGGATGCCAACCATTGCTCTCCTATCCATGCCATCAACAAGTTGGAGGCAATGGGGAAATACCATAATTTTTTGGAAGGTCGATCTTTGCAACAAACAAGTGGCAACCTATTTCAAAGCTTTTGCAAAACTAATCTACTTTCTACCCCAAACTTCCTCCAAGGAGATCAGGGTACACAGCTTTCCCCCACCCTTTTACCCTGACAGCAATCCTGCAAAGTAGGTTAGCCAAGGAATGGCTCAAGGTTGCTCAATACGTCCAGATTTCCCTAGTTTACGTCCATCAGGCTACCCATCACAGCTTGCAAGTTTGCATTAACTGACAGCTGAGTGTACTGTAATTGCTGACTTTCTCTAAACAGGAAATCAAGCAAGCTGCTCATGTGTCTTGCTTCACACAGACTTTACCAAGGGCTGGTGCAGTTCCACATTTTGAGCAAACAGAAAGTAGCATACCTATAAAAGGGTTCCTTCTGAGCCTCGTCAGAAACGTCCGTTGAAGATCACACCATGGCGGAGCCAAAGAAAGTCAGAGGAGTGGCTGTTTCCTCATGATTTGTGGCTTCTTTATATAAAGGATTTATTCTACCTTACTTTTGAATGTCAAACAAGGAGGCTTTTAACAACTTGCAGCGTTTCCGAGCAAAAGCAGCCTCAGCACATTTGGATAAGCAGAGCGATACTTCTGGCCCCCAAATGCGTCTCAGGCACTGCTTTCCAGACAGAGTTAAGACAGATGGCAAAATAAATCTATAGGGTATAGGAAAGTATCACTTATCATGACCTCTATCATTTGGTTCTGCTAAGTTTTCAGTTTCACTTTATCAGGAAATTCACTACTGCTAATCGTACAAGGCACCCCAGATCCCATGCTCAGTTACTCTGTAGTGCTCCTCCACTTCCTGTAGACCCTCCAGATGTGCATGGACCTCAGATCCCATGATCTCTGTTCTCTGGTGATGCTGGCTGGAGCTGGGAGTTCAACAGAGCCTCCAGAGAATCCACAAGTTCCCCAGAAGTCTTATATCCTTCCTCTTCCTGGCTTTTCCTCCTGTCCACCGCATGGTTGGATCATGCATTGGGTCTGTCTCAGTGTTCAAAATTCCCATTGTTCCAGGTGCATTTTGCAGCAAGGAATTTCATTAGGGTGAGCAGTTTCTGAGCTCTGGGCGCAGTACTGCACTCAATTAAAACTGCAGAGTAGAAGGAAAAGGTAAAGGTAAAGGGACCTCTGATGGTTAAGTCCAGTCGCAAACGACTCTGGGCTTGCGGTGCTCATCTTGCTTTACAGGCCGAGGGAGCCGGCGTTTGTCTGCTTCCGCAGGCAGTTTTTCTGGGTCACGTGGCCAGCATGACTAAGTTGCTTCTGGCAAAGCCAGAGCAGCGCACGGAAACGCCGTTTACCTTCCCGCTGGAGTGGTACCTATTTATCTACTTGCACTGCGTGCTTTCAAACTGCTAGGTTGGCAGAAGCTGGGACTGAACAATGGGAGCTCAGCCCGTCGTGGGGCCTCGAACCGCCGACCTTCCGATCGGCAAGTCCAGGTGGCACAGTGGTTTAAACCACAGCACCAACCGCATCCCTAGGAGGACCTTTTTCTGTCTCCCCAGTTCCAGCTACTCTCCAAAGACTGCAGAAGAGACTTTGTGGGAAATGAACACAATATTTTAGCTGCAGTTCATTCATTTCCAGCTTTGTATTCTTGCTATAAAAAAGCGGGCCTAGACATTCCGTTGTTGCGCCCATAACCTCGGTTTAAGGTGCCATTTAGCTCCTAGCTTTCATATCTCAGCTTCTAACACTGGTCTGTCTAGCCTACCTCAGCTATAAGGCCACATTACGTTTCTGTGCAGAGTACCCTTCTGCAGCAGGTTGTTGTTTGAGAACCAAAGACCCAACAAGTGAAAATCCCACTGGATGCACAGAGCTGGTCGCACAATTATCTGAATTGCAGCCTCAGATATAACAAAATCTCACAGCAAGCAAATGCACTGACATTAGTGTTTAGAATGTGGCACTAGAAAACCCTCACATCTGTTCCTGCTTGGAATGCTTTAATCTTACTATTTTAATAAAATTTGGTGCATGCTGTCTCAGAAAGATGACTTAAATAACCACCATCGTTTGTTTTGCACTTGTATTTATGTGTTGTTTACAATGGAGTTAGAGGCTGCCCCCTTTCTTTCCTGTTGCTCTAAACATTTTAAAAAAGGAGAAATGAAGAAGAGGGAATAGAAAGAAAAGGGAAATGAAAAGAGATGTTTTGTTTGAGAAGAAATACAGCCGTACATTGGTTCTTGAACAGAATGTGTTTCAGGAGTCCGTTTGACTCCTCAAACCATTCGAAAATCAAGGTGCGGCTTCTGATTGGCTGCAGGAATGTCCTGCAGCCAATCAGAAGCTGTGGAAGCTGTGTCAGATGTTTGGCTTCCAAAAATCATTCAAAAACCAGAACACTCACTTCTGGGTTGTGATTGTTCGGGAGCTGATTTGTTCAGGCGCCATGGTGTTTGAGATCCAAGGTACGACTGTAAATGGAAAAAGACTGATGTTTAACATACTATGTCATGGGTCGGCAAACTAAGGACCAGGGGCCGAATCAGGCCCAATTGCCTTCTGGATCCAGCTCATGGATGGTCGAGGAATCGCCGCATGGATCGCCAGCGTGCACGTTCTTTCCCTCTCCCTCACACGGCGGCAGCGCCTCCTCCCTCCCTCCTCCTGCCTTTTCCCTGCCCTGCCTAGAGGAGGAAGGCGGCTGGGCTTTGTTGGTGCCAGCAGCAGTAGCAGCAGCACTCAAGCGGCCACCATTTAAAGCAGCCCCTCTCCAGAGCCCTTTTGCATGCCACTCATCATCCCACTACCACTGCCAGCCCCTGCCACTCGCAAGACACAGGTAAGCAGCCACCGGGGCTTGTGGTGCCCTTGCATCATTTCCCCCCCCCCAATATAGTCTGGCCCCCCACAATGTCTGAGGGAGAGTGGACTGACCCCCTACTGAAAAAGTTTCCTGACCCCTGTACTATGTAAAGCAGCAGGAAATATATTGTATCGCTTTGCGGTACAGCAAGGCAAAGTGTGATAAGGTTCAGGTGGGTCAATGTGTAGGATGGATGGATTTGGGTGGGGCACAGTAGGGTTCAGGGTTTTCCATGGGCAACATAATCTTCTGAAGTTGCTCTAGCTAAGAAACAAGCTAGAACTGAGCCTTTATATCAGTGTTTCCCAATCTTGGGTCTCCAGCTGTTTCCAGACTACAATTCCCATCATACCTGCTAGCTAGGGATGGTGGGAGCTGTAGTCCCAAGTTTGGGAAACACTGCTTTATATAGCAGTCGCGACAGCATCAGCAGGCACAGCCTTAATGTTAGCCCCAGCTGTGCTTCAAGATGCTGTGCTTCTTAAAGAGCCCAACCTTCTTGAATAATCTCCTACTGTGACAGAGCAAGGGAACCTCAGCCCTTCCTGGGTCTTCTGCAGTGGAGTCCTCCAAGTCTGAGGACAACAGTGCCATATGCTCTGTGCTTCCTCTGTGAATGCTTCTGTGGCTGGCCCTGGATGCCCTGCCTCTCCTGCCCACGTCCCTTGAAGATAAGGACTCCTACTTGGGGATGTGACATATCTGATTTAGTTAAATCCTCAGGCCCTGCTGAACTTCCTCAAAATGTCACTTAGGCAGCTGAAGTTTCAATCCTTCTCACCCCGTATGAGCAAGAGTGCCTTGGGTGAGTTTAAATGCCTTTTGTGACCTCGGGTCAACTCAAGCATGTGTTCATTCCAGGCATCTCTTTGGATTTGATTCAAACTAATATAAAAAACCCCGCAATCAAGATTGTTCCTGCAAGGAGGAGGACGAAAACACTACCGGAAAAACAATTTAATTAAACAGATCTGTTTCTCCAGGAAGACAGTCCTAAGATTTATTCTTTATGCTCCTTAAAATGCCTTGACTGAGCAACAAGTACTGGAAATGGCAGTTGAGAAATTAACACAATGCAGTAGCTCTGTCCATGCGCAATATATCATAGAATCATAGAGCTGGAAGAGCTGGAAGAGTCGTCTACCTTGGTTCTCGAACAGAATGCATCTCAGGAGTCCATTTGACTTCTGAAACCGTTCAATAACCAAGGTGTGGCTTCTGATTAGCTGCAGAAATTTCCTACAGCCAATCAGAAGCCGTGCCGGATGTTTGGCTTCTGAAAATCGTTCAAAAACCAGAACACTCACTTCCAGGTTTTGATCGTTTGGGAGCCGATTTGTTCAGGAGCCAAGGTGTTTGAGGTCCAAGGTATGACTGTATTCCAACCCTCTGCAACGCAAGAATCTTCTGCCCAGTGTGGGGCTCAAACCCACAAACCTGAAATTAAGAGTCTCATGCTCTTCAGAGAAGCACACACAGCTGATTTCAAGTTAGGGCTACTGCCAGCTAAATATTCTTAGTAGCAGCACAATCCTATACATGTCATGCTCAAAAAGGCTTACTCGAGCTGTGTGGCCTGCAGCCTGTGCATGGTTTACTCAGAAGTCAGTCCCACCATGTTCAATAAGGCTTATTCCCAGGTAAAGATTGCAGCTACAATCCTCTGAGTATTACAGTCATACCTCGAGTTACAAACGCTTCAGGTTGCGTTTTTTCAGGTTACGGACGCACCAAAACCCAGAAGTACCAGAAAGGGTTACATCCAGATTTCGGCGGTCGCGCATGCGCAGAAGTGCTAAATCACACTTTGCGCATGCGCAGAAGCACTGAATCGCAACCCGCGCATGCGCAGATGTGCTGCTTCAGGTTGCGAATGTGCTTCCTGCATGGATCATGTTCGCAACCTGAGTGTCCACTGTACTTCCAAGCAACTATTTTTTAGGATCAGCGCCATAAGTGTGGAATAATTTAAGGATTATTCCCAGAAAGCAGATGGATCAATCCCTGTTGTTCCATCCTGGAACGAATGTGCCCTTTTGGCGGAACCTAATTACTGTCAGCAACAAAGTATCCTCTCCCTCCTGTCCCCCCCCCCCCGTGTGGATTCTGGCCGTGATCCTGCCATGCAGCTTAAAACGTGACTTCGGCGAGATTTTAAGCCAGCTAACTATGTGCAGCAGCTCCCTGGAAGTCACAAAAAGCAGCGACATAATGCTCTTCCATAGTATTGCATTACGAGAAGCCGTGACACAAAAGCTAAAGATAAGCTTCGGAAAGAAGCATTTTGGTATATCATTTTTCATGGAAGCAGACAGCTTGTACTGATCTGCGGAAAGCCAATGTGATTCCCTGTCTGCTCAGCAAAACACCTCATGCTTGCCATTCAAGTGGAATAAATACTCTGAAGTATTAAACAACTGCTGGGGACTGGTTCAGGTTGTCCAAAGCACTTCCATGCCTTGTGGACTGACCAACTGGCCTGGCTTCAGTTGCATGTGTCTCTGCAGCCTGGTGGAAGGGGTTGGTTTGGATGTAATGTTCATGATTCCACAAACAATGGAATGCTGGACTAGATAATCCTCACAGTCCCTTTCCCCTCTATGATTCTATGACTCTTATGTCTGCCATGAACTCACTAAGTGTCCTTAGTGTCTCAGCCTCAGTCCCTCACCTGCAGTATGATAATACAGTGGTACCTTGGAAGTCAAATGGAATCTGTCCCGGAAGTCCGTTTGACTTCCAAAACATTCAGAAACCAAGGTGTGGTTTCTGATTGGCTGCAGGAAGCTCCTACAGCCAATCGGAAGCCACGTCGGACGTTCGGATTCCAAAGAACGTTTGCAAACCAGAACACTCACTTCTGGGTTTGCAGCATTCGGGAGCCAAAACGTTCGACTTGCAAGGTGTTCGAGATCTGAGGTATGACTGTACTGATTTATTGGAAAGGGTTGTTGTAAGGATTATAGTTTAGATAATCTAGATGAAGGACAAATACTTGAACACTTGCGAACACTATACAAATTAAGAGATCCTTTAAGTAAGCCTGCACTGTCTGCAAAAAAAAATTGCTAATCAGTCTGAGGGACAGCAACATGCCACAGACTCCTACAACGGTGCTTTTGTAAAATTACGATGCTGTGAATGAACACACTGAGAAAATTTACAGAAGTTTTCCTCGCCACTCCCTTTTCCTTCCGGGACGTAATACTATGCACGATTCCACTCACATGAGATTCGTCAGAGCCAACCAAATCCAGCCTCACTTTCCCACAAATAAGCATACAAGGGATGACTCGAAAGGGTTGTTTCTGTATTTGTTTGATTATTTTTAGCCCACCCGCCCTGCAACATTTGATCCCACAAGAATTAAAGGAACAACAAGTCATAGCAGTAAGAGCAGATAAAAACAAAAAGATAATGTAATAAAAAATAACAACCATGGAGCCCAGGGAGACAGATCTTTACCAAAAGCATTCGTGTCTGGCCTGCTCCCAGGGTGAGGGCATTCTACAGTCAGAGAAAGCCTGCAAAAGGCAGATATTACCCCAGAGTGAGATCCACACGTCAGTTTTCTGGCTGTTTCAAGAATTAAAAGGAGTATGATGCTGAAACAGGTTGGTTATTATTTTTGTGTGCCTGTGTGGGTGAACACAAAAGGTTTATTTCTTTTCTTCTGACAGGCGTGAGGACCCTGAGGGCAGCCCAGACATGAAATCTGTACATTGTGTAGTGCAAGCACCTTCAGGGAAGTGCTGTAGCTCTGCAGTAAAAGGCATGCTTGGGATGCAAAGGGATGCATGTTCAGTTCTTGACATCCCTGGTGGTAGTCGCGGGATTGCAAAAAATCCCCGACTGAAAATGCAAAAAGTCAGCACCAGCCATAGATAACCCTGGCCTGGGATATTATATATGGACGGCCCCTAAAATCATTTTATGTGGCCCCTGAAATGGCCCCCTTCTTCTGTCCCATCAGACTTCTTCCCCTCTTGTTTATCTTTTTTGCATCTCCAAGTTGCCTCTCCCACAGTATCAATCACTTCAACATTTGTGCATGTGAGTGAAAGACGCGTGTTGGTCTTTATTCCAGATTACCGTATTTTTCGCTCTATACGACGCACTTTTCCCTCCTAAAAAGTGAGGGGAAATGTGTGTGCGTCTTATGGAGCGAATACAGGCTGCGCGGCTAAGCCAGAACAGGGAGAGGGAGCGCTGTGCAGCGCTCTGTCTTGCTGTTCTAGCTTCAGGCTTAGCTGCGCACCTCGCTGCCCTGCAGAGGTTTTGCGGGCTGTCCCAGAAGCCTCCGCAGGACATGGGGATGAAGGCTCCCCGTGCCCTGCGGAGGTTTCGCACGAAGCTAGACCAACTAGAGGGACCACTGCGCAGCACTCCCTCTAGCTATTCTGGCTTTTGGATAGCCCCCGCGAAGCCTCCGTAGGGCAGCGGGATGAAGGCTCCCCACTGCCCTGGGAGGCTTTGCGTGGCTTTTGTGGGAAGTGGGGGGCTCTGTCCCTTCCCCCACCTCCCAGAAAAGCCCCCAAGAGTGCATGGTTCTTGCGGGAGATGGGGGAAGGTACAGAGGGCAGCTTACCCACGTGCAGCCTCTTTCAGGCAGGGGGAGCCTTCATCCTGCTGCCCGGGAGAGGCTTCAGCGGCTATCCCAGAAGCCAGAACAGAAAGAGGCTATCCCAGAAACCAGATCCCTCTTGCTGTTCTGGCTTCTGGGATTTAGATTTCCCCCCCTTGTTTCCAACCCCCCCCCCAAAAAAAACTAGGTGCGTCTTATCGTCTGGTGCGTCCTATAGAGCAAAAAAGACGGTAGTTAATCCAGAGCATTTGTGTCTCTGGGCCTGCCCACTGCCAGCATGTGGCCCCCAACACATTATTATTACCCCTTTGGCCCTTAGCCAAAATATTGTAGTCCACCCCCAATGTAGGTAACACGCAATTTGATGGACCAATGGTTCCATTACACAGCAGGCAGCTTTTTGTGTTCCACTTGGATTGGGAAAACAACACATTGGCATCTAGCACTGCCCAAGAGTCAGCTATGGGATGGCTGTAAATGGACAGACATGCAAGGAGTACCAGGAAGACTGGACGAAATTTAATGATTATTTAGTTAAATATGTTAAGTTAAATTAAATAGGAAAAGCTTGCAAATACCAGATAGGCTTAGGATTTAAATATGTAATGTGATGAATTAATATGTTTAATGCGGAATTGGAAAGAAAGAAAGATGTTAAGTGATTAAGTTAATTTTATAAGAATATTGACTTGGAAAACCGTTATAATGAGATGCAATGAAATCTAACCAGGGGGATACAAGGAAGTCACTTAACAATGTTCTTTAGATTAGTTTTAATAAGGTTATGATTTATGTTTGTTTGTCTATTTGTCTCTGTGTTTAATTTTTTGTGGAAAAAACCAATAATTTTTTTTGGGGGGGTGGAGTAAATGGACAGACATGCAGGAAGTACTGTGCAGAATTAGAAGCATGCATCAGCAGCTTAAAAACAGAGGGAAAAGGAAATGACTCAAAAAATAAAAATAAAATAAAAAATAAACCACAGGTGCTAAGCAAAAGGGTCTTTATGTCTGACTTCACTAGGAAACTAGTCATTTTTCCCACTTCTACGTAAACTTAACAGGTTGTTCCTGGACAAAATACAGCACCATCCTCCAGAACTAGGTATTTTGGACATTGTTTTGAGACAGCCGGAATATAACCCCAGTCCACCTTCTGCTTTGTAGCGATCAGAGAAATGGAATGCCCACCGTCACTTTCACTGAGCTCCAGACAATGGAATTCCTTTGTTGATCATTTAAAGGATTTCCCCATGAGGTTGTGGGGCACGTTACAGCAATATAATGTGCAAGAATCAAATGAGGCAGCTCTAAAGCAAAGTCCAAACAAGGCAGGTTCCATTTCACACAAACCCCGCAAAAAAAAAAACACCCCTTAATTGTCAAAGGTGCATCTTCACATACGATGGAAGCCGTGCAACAGAGATGCTAGACTATGGGAAGGTAGTTCCACAGTTCAGGGGTTGCCACCATGGACATCTGCAGGAAATTTACGGGAAAGGGAGGACGGATAAATAAATACGTCAAATGAATAAAACATACATACAGAACTGAAAAGTGGGAGCAGGCAAGTTTCTCACTCAACAAACGACAAAAATTGTGCCTGCGCATTTTGCCTTGTATCTTGGGTTCCACACATGCTAGAAACTTACTCTTTAAAAAACAAAAGGGGGGTTAGGGGAAGGGGACAAATGCCCCCTCCCTTCATGGGGAGCCAGTGTGGTGTAGTGGTTAAGAGCGGTAGACTCCTAATCTGGGGAACCGGGTTCGCGTCTCCTCTCCTCCACATGCAGCTGCTGGGTGACCTTGGGCCAGTCACACTTCTCTGAAGTCTCTCAGCCCCACTCACCCCACAGAGTGTTTGTTGTGGGGGAGGAAGGGAAAGGAGAATGTTAGCCGCTTTGAGACTCCTTAAAGGGAGTGAAAGGTGGGATATCAAATCCAAACTCTTCTTCTTCTTCTTCTTCATGGACAGCTGCCACAGAAAATGCCCTCTCTTGGGTCACCACTCCCCATAATTCAGAGGGCAGTAGAACAACCAAGAGGGTCCCCTTTCTTTCACAAGAAGCACCTTTCAAATTGCATGACGCAAAGGCAGCACGCCCCTGCACTGGCAGGGTCAACTGCACACAGCTAGCTACTGCAAGACCCTGCTTACAAGTCAGCATTACTCTCCGGAAGTGGGCCATGAAACCACTAAAGCCCACTATGGGCAGGTCACATCTTCTAGGTTAGGGATGGAGAACTTTTTCCAGCCTGAGTGCTGTATTCAATTATCCTCAACCTCTCAAGGGTTACATTCCAACGGTGGACAGGAGCCGGGGGGAAAGTGGGCAGAACAATTTATGCCAACTTTACTTTTGTACAGTCGTACCTTGGGTTACAGACACTTCAGGTTACAGACGCTTCAGGTTACAGACTTGGGTAACCCAGAAATAGTACCTTGGGTTAAGAACTTTGCTTCAGGATGAGAACAGAAATCGTGCGGCGACAGCAGGAAGCCCCATTAGCTAAAGTGGTACCTCAGGATAAGAACAGTTTCAGGTTAAGAACGGACCTCCAGAACAAATTAAGTTCTTAATCCGAGGTACCACTGTACAATAAACGCCTCTCTCTTCCCTATCCAGACAAGCCAGGGGCATTATCAGAGTTGAAGGACACATTCCAGAAGAGCAAAAACACCTGGGGTGTAAGGCAAGTCAGAGTGTGGCTGAGGGAGTGTTCCAAGGGCCAGATAAGGAAGGCTTGAGGGCCGCATTCAGTCCCTGGGGCTGCAGTTTGCCACTCCTGCACTAGGCAGTCTACCCCATCCTCTTATGTCTTTTGTCATCCCACTATGAGAAGGTCTTGTAGGCTACCTAGCCTAGTTTCTAGAAAGCTTTAGCATCCATTCAGGGGTTTAGGAAAGCCTTGACTTGTTTTTGACTTCTTTTCTTGAATTGCGCTCTGGCTGATGTTCTGTTCATACACAGTGCAGGAAATTCAGAGTGGGAGCATCAGCAGCCCTACTAGATCTACAGAGGAGAGTCTACCATCCTCTAAAACAAGAAGATCCCTGCTGCATTGGACCAAAGCCCATTGTCCTAGTCTCAAATCCCCAAGCAGATGCCTATGGTAAGCCCACAATCAAAGCACGAGCACAGCAGCACTCTCCAGCTGACTGCTTCCATACAGAGAGGGAACAGCCAATTAGGTCCATAGGTAAATATCTCAAGATTGGACAAAGGCAGTTCTATCTTATGCCTTTTATTACAAGGAAGAAGCTTGGCTTCAGATGAAGACAAACCTTTAGCACTTATTTGGGATATTCTAAAGCATCCTCCATTTCCTTCTTAATGGAATGAGATGTGATACAGCAAAATTGGCAGGCCAAAGTTTCTCATATTACCAAGAATGCAAAAACAGAAAGAATGAAAAATAACATCCATTAGGCAGCACAGTAAAACTTTATTTTTTGTTAAGAGAGACCAATTTTTTTAATGTGGGTAAAAAGTAGAGCTATGTGCATCAAGGCTTTTGACCCACTCAATCCTGTTCCACTATTCATTATGGTTGCCTCTTCTCACTAATTGGGCAACCACATAAACAAAGCAGTCTCTTGAAAGATGAGGACGTCTTTCAGATATTGCAGTATGTAATCAAGATGGCTAAGATCAAGAGTTTCAGGACTGCAGAGGAAATCTGCCAGTACACTCTTATGCATGCCTACTCAGAAGTATGATCAAATAAGTCCAACGGGCCTTACTCCCAAGTATTCGAGTTTACGACCACAGAGTGTGGGGTGTTTAAACAGAATTTAGCTGCCAGGATGTGACCCTTGCAAATACATCTGGAACAATTACTGGTCTACAAAACAAGGGGAACCCCCCCCAATACATATAACTTACAACAGCTGGCTATGGCACATGAATAGCCAGACAGAGAAGAACCACCACTTTTGCAAAAGAAAGGAAGCTCTGGTCACCTGGAAGAGTTTCTCAGCCACTAAATTGCCTCTAAAGCAGTAGATCTCCATACGTTCTCAGACTGCAACTTCCACCATCCATGACCACTGCTTATGTTGGCTGGGGCTGACGGAACCAGTGTTAGAAACTGAGATATGAAAGCTAGGAGCTAAATGGCACCTTAAACCGAGGTTATGGGCGCAACAATGGAATGTCTGGGCGCGCTTTTTTATAGCAAGAATACAAAGCTAAAAATGAATGAACTGCAGCTAAAATCTTGTGTTCATTTTTCACAGGGTCAAGTCCTTCCCGTGCCCAACCCCCTAATATTCTTCAGAGGGTCTCTTCTCCAGTCTTCAGAGAGTAGCTGGAAGTGGGGAGGCAGAAAAAGGTCCTCCTTTCCTTCCACTCTGCAGTTTTAATCTGAAATCTTAGGGGTGGTACTGTGCTCAGAGCTCAGAAACTGCTCGCATTAACAAATTTCCCTGTCGCAAAACATGCCTAGAACAATGGGAGTTTCGAACGCTGGATGGAAGCTGGAGTCCATCAATCTCTGGAGGGCCACAACTGCACATCACAGCCTTGGTGAGTCCCTTCCACTCTCACTAAACTGTCGATCTAAATTCTTCAGCCAGCCAGTCCTGAAACTGCCGCTGGTTTCCTTTGCGCGCTCCGCCTTCGCCCTCTAAGAGGCTGCCTAGGAAGAGGCAATGCGAAGCTGGCTACCCAAAGGACGGCAGGGTCCCGTCTGAGAAAGGGAGGGAGGCGCTTCCCGTTGTCAACTTTTCCACACGTCCTCAAGCCGTGCGGGAACAAACAAAGGGAGTCCGGCTCGAGTTGAGACGCGGCGGGGATTTGTTTTGGAGGAAGCCACAACTTTCCCCAGAGAGAGAAAGAGATGCAGGCGGTGGCTCCACGCAGGAAGCCGGCGAGGACAGAGCGCGGCGGGGAAGGCGACTAACGGCTCGCTCCTGGTCTCCTGCAGAGGCGCATAAGCACCAGGCTCCTGGCTTGGCGCGTCCGGAGCAGCCAGACGGGGCGGGAGGGCGAGCCCGCTTGGGGCCATATAGCAACGCCGCGGAGCCACGTTTTTCCCTCCGTCTTCCTTCCTAGTCCGGTTCTGGCCCCAAAGGGGGCAGGAGCCTACTCTGGGGACGGAAAGACTAGGGTGTGAGCAGGAGGCGAGTACTGGACGGCGCCCCCGAGGTATGAAACCCTGATCCACCACCCTCCCGTAGGTGCCAACTCCCTGGGGCTCTGGGTGCCCGAGCACCCACAAAATTCCCCATGAAGGGGCCGAGCACCCACAAATTTCGGTGCCAGGGTCATGCACGCTGCATGGCCACACAGCAACTCCCCGAAGCCACGTTTCCTCCGTAGGATCCTACTCTGGGGAAGGAAAGACCTCAAATCCGCCCCGAGGTATTCCAGCGCGCGCTTGGACGGACCCCGATCCACACACCCCTCCCCATCGCTTGGAGAGTCTCCCCGCTATTTCCCCACCGCCGCCTGGAGGCGGCTCTACCCTCCATCCCCAAATCCCAATTTCATTTCCAAAGGCTGAAGGAAAAAGGGCGCTCCAGGGGAAAGGGGCGCGCCGTGGCGGCTCCATCCTCGCTCACCTCGGTGGGGACAGAGATCGTGGCGGGGACGGATCACGGGCGGAGGGCGGTGGCGTCCTCTTCCTCCATTGCCGAGCGCGGCGGCGGCGGCGGCGGCGGCGGCGGCGCTGCCGATGCTCCCCACCAGGATCCGCGCCGAGAGTGCCGAGGCCGCTGTCCCCGCGCGTCCCTCCTCCGTCTCCTCCTCCAACAGCCGCTCTCTCCGCCCACTGCTGCTGCCGCGGGCCGCCACCTCCGGGCCGCGCCCTGCTCCGACGCCGGCGCGCGCACGTGGCTCCCCCCAGCTAGCTGGCTGGCGCGCAAGGAGGGAGAGGGGTAGGCGGTGAGGGTACGCCGAGACACCCCCTGGCTTAGCTCCATGTCTTCTACTTTGGCGATCACTTGTACCTGAGTAAGCCACGAAATTAAAAGACTCCTGCTTCTTGGGAGAAAAGCAATGACAAACCTAGCCAGCATCTTAAAAAGTAGAGACATCACCTTGCCAACAAAGGTCCGTATAGTAAAAGCTATGGTTTTCCCAGTAGTGATGTATGGAAGTGAGAGCTGGACCATAAAGAAGGCTGATCGCTGAAGAATTGATGCGTTTGAACTATGGTGCTGGAGGAGACTCTTGAGAGTCCCATGGACTGCAAGAAGATCAAACCTATCCATTCTGAAGGAAATCAGCCCTGAGTGCTCACTGGAAGGACAGGTCCTGAAGCTGAGGCTCCAATACTTTGGCCACCTCATGAGAAGAGAAGACTCCCTGGAAAAGACCCCGATGTTGGGAAAGATGGGGGGCACAAGGAGAAGGGGACGACAGAGGATGAGATGGTTGGATAGTGTTCTCAAAGCTACCAGCATGAGTTTGACCAAACTGCGGGAGGCAGTGGAAGACAGAAGTGCCTGGCATGCTCTGGTCCATGGAATCACGAAGAGTCGGACACGACTAAATGACTAAACAACAACAACAAAGATTGTCTTCAATGGACACGGTCTTAACAGTGAGTCCTAAGTGATTGTGGAGGCCAACTCTGGACCCGCACGTCCTTCCACAGTGGGGACATTGGTTTCTGGGCAGGAGTTGATCACGTCCTCTTAGCACGTTTCTCCCTTTTGTCCTGAGTTTGTGCTTCTTCAAAGTCCATGGCACCTTTGGTAAAGGCTGTCCTCCAACTGGAGCACTTTCAGCCCAGTGTTTCCCAATTGTCCTGTTTATACTCCTTTTTTTCTCTTTTTTTTACATTTACTTTGAGAGAGTCTTTAAACCTCTTTTGTTGACCACCAGCATTACACTCTCCATATTAGAGTTCGGAATAGTATAGTTGCTTTGGAAGACAATAATCAGGCACCCGCACAACATGACCAGTCCAACAAAATTTATGTTGAAGAATCAATGCTTTGACACTGGTGATCTTTGCTTCTTCCAGTACACTGGCATTAGTTCGCCTGCCTTCCGAAGTGATGTGTACATTTTTTCGGGGACACTGTTGATGGAATATTTTGAGGAGTTAAGAACAGGACTGGAGTTGAAGTGCTGATTGGATCATTTCTGCTAAGCCATGGTTTAGTGTGACATGGTTTTTGTTATATATATTTTTTTAAAACCCCAAACCCAAAATGCTACAATCTGAAAAAGTATGACTAGGAGCATGGAAAGTACTCAATTAACTGAGGTTCTGGTGGGTATTTTTTACTCATGGTTTTCCCAAAAAAGATCAACAACTTTAGGGGGCGATCTAAAAAAAGCTAAGCAATTTTTTGCCCCCCTCAAAGAAATCCTGGCTGTGCCCATGACTAGGACAGACTCCCAGTGGCATAGAAATGCTCTTGCCCTCTTCTTGCCTGTGATACTTACTTTTTTGTGGTTTCAATTCCACTTCAAATCATGCCTCTCTTAAAATCTCCACCCACTCATACACAAACCATAAGCTTAACTGGGACATATTTTTAAAAGGCCATTGACTTAAACATATTTCAGATTGGAGCCTACTTCTCCATATTATATAAAATGAATTTATGGAATAGTCCACCAATACTGGTTCTCTAGGTCTTGATTGATTTCAAAATTGAATAAATAAAATCCAATTTCCCCCAAGGTTATCTGAGATTTCTTCCTCCCTATGAATGTTTATAGATGGTGATGTTATTCATTCAACCCAACATGCCACACTTTCCTTCTCCATAAACTAACAGATGGCAAGAACAGTTTCCCATGCTGGTAAGTAACATCCTGTAGTGAACATACATGTGATCGTTGCAATTTGTTCTCTTTTTACTTGTCCTTTTCTTTCCACCCAAAGCATGGAGTCCACTTCATCAGATACACAAAGTGTCTATCCTTAGTTGGTAGGTATATATTTATTTGGGGTGGGTGGGGAGTATGAGCAGCCAGGCCAAATGCTGATGGAACTACAGAAATTACATTCTGTTACAAATCAGTTAAGTCACTCTTCACAGGAATAGTCTTAGCAGTCACCCTAATACTGCTAAGTAACTTAACACCTGCAGTGTGACAAGAAGCCTTAATATCTTTATTCATGCCCCAGAGACAAATAAAATCCCTTGATACATTTTAACTCGGCAGTTTCACACTGGAATATCCCTTTGAAATTCCACAGTAAGAGAAGGGCAACTTTAGGTCAGCGCCAGAGTATCTTGGGAGAGGGAAATGTTCCAATGTCAATGTTCTGGGAAGAGGGAAAATCTGTGCATGCCTTTCTCGTGTTCTGAAAATATATATAATCTGTGCGAGTCTTTCATTTATAGCCCTTTCATCACTGCTTCTGCAATTCATCAAGCAAAAGATTTTGTCCGTGCTTTGATAAATGGGGAGATTCGGCATTAAACTGAAAAAAGTTAATCCCCGTAATCTTAAAAAGATCTTAAGCTTTGAAATAAGTAATCTCCTTTTAGAGAACAAATCCCGTATTTCAAAGTCACATGTAAATATTGCCTTAGGATAGCATATTTGCTACAACGTTCCATGTATTTCCACCATTTTCCAGTGTTTCTAGATCACAGCCAAATATTATTTTGTTCTTCTTTATTTTACGTATAATTTACCTGTGTTGCAAATCAATACAAAGAAAACATATCCAGTCTTTTGGACCCATAATTCAATAGATTATTTTGGTCATTTGCTGAAGTTAGCTCCCTGTACAGCACGTCCTTGGAGATCCTGCCACCTTTCATTCTGTGGACGTGAGCAAGCCAGTGTAGACATTGTTGAGACAGGAGTGCACACAAGCTGGGAATGTGGGCCTGGAAGAGCACATCTTTGTTTGAGACTGTCCTGTCATGTGATGCCCCGAATCTTCCTGATGCAGTTCATGTAGAAGGCATGGAGGCATTGCTCCTGGTGGTTGGAAGTTGCCCATGACTCACTTCCATAAAGCAGCATACTCATCACACAAGCCTGGTAGACCTTCATCTTGGTATTGGATGCTACCATCACATTCTCCCATACCTTTTTGGAGAGGTGAGCCATTGCCCTGGCAGCCTTGCCAATACGCTTGTCCAGCTCAGTGTCAATGGGGAGGTTGCTGGTTATGGTGGAAACCAGGTAGACAAAATTGTCTGACATGAACACACTTCAGTGTCAATCACCTGCTGACAGTAAAGTCCAGCTGGTGCCAGTGGCCTGACCTTAGATGCTTCCAGGACACTTGGTGTTTTGCCTTGATAGAGAAGAACGTGCTCATGATGCAAAGGCTGTGATACAAACACAGGTGAAGTGGCCTTTGTGCATATGAGCATTAATAAAACCCAGACGAATTCTGAAATTCTGAAAACTCGGGGTGAAACTGGATGTGATGTGGAAGATCTGGGATAGGCTTGCTTGATGCAGCTATTCTATTCAACAGAAGTATAGTATCCAGATAATGGAAGTAATAGTACCACTCTATTCTGCCTTGGTCAGACCACACCTGGAATACTCTGTCCAATTCTAACCACCACAATTTAAGGAGGTTGTTGACAAGCTGGAACGTGTGCAGAGGGCAACCAAGATGATCAAGGGGTCTGGAAACTAAGCCTTATGGGGAGCGCTGGGTATGTTTAGCCTGGAAAAGAGGAGTCTGAGAGGAGATATGATAGCCATCTGTGGTGTAGTGGTTAAGAGCAGTTGACTCGTAATCTGGTGAACCAGGTTCGATCCCCACTCCTCCACATGCAGCTGCTGGGTGACCTTGGGCTAGTCACACTTCTCTCAAGTCTCTCAGCCCCACCCACCTCACAGAGTGTCTGTTGTGGGGGAGGAAGGGAAAAGGAGATTGTTAGCCGCTTTCAGACTCCTTAGGGTAGTGATAAAGCGGGATATCAAATCCAAACTCTTCTTCTTCTTAAGGGATGTCACGTGGAAGAGGAAGCATGGCTGTTTTCTCCTGCTCTTGAGGGTAGGACTTGAGGCAATGGCTTCAAGTTACAAGAAAGGAGATTCTGACTAAACATTTGGAAAAAATTTCTGACAGAACTGTTTGGCAGTGGAACAGAATCCCATGAGAAGTGGTGGACTGTCCTTCCTTGGAGATTTTTAAGCAGAGGTTGGATGGCCACGTGTCATGGATGCTTTAGCTGAGATTCCTGCATTGCAGGGGGTTGGACTGGATGATTCCGTGATTCTATGATGCATATTTTGTGTGTTTTCAAAAGAATATTGGGGGAGGGTGTAATTTGATTGTGGACATTGTGCTGAGGAGAGGGTTAATCCTTCCCATATTTCTCTGATCAAAACCACTCCTCCCACCCCACCCCACCCCCGCTGCCATTAGCAGTGCAGGAGGGGGAAAAGATACCCACAGTGTACCAGTCTTTTGCCCCCCACTTTCCAATTATCCCTCTATATTTGCCTTACTTCCTCTCTTCTCACACATGCACGCATACCCCTATTCTCTGTGGCATGCATATCACAGCATGGCTATTCCAAGTAGCCTTATGACGTGATATTCCTTCATCTCAACTCCATGCCCTCAAGAGACTGCTTTGATCTTCTTAGCAGTCCCTGCCCTGAAGAACGAAAGACACTGTATTTATTCAGCTGCTCAATTAAAGCAACAACACCACACAAAATTCTCAGGATAAACTGAGGAGCTTTAATGATCTCGTCTGGTACACAAGAAGGAACATGAGAAGACCAGTTCAGCCAAAGTTCAGGAGAATGGGAACTTCTTCCCCCAATCTTCCACACACAAGAGTTCTTTCCTGTTGGGCAAGGGTATTTACAAATGCCATTGGGGCAATGCTCTTGTTTTTATGTGAGCCGAAGCAAACCAGGTCAGAGTCAGGGAGCATGTCAAGGGACTCAGCTATAGAGCTGCAAATATAATATTTTAAGTGCATTATACAAATGGAGCTGGTGAGCTAATGGCAAATTCCATATATTTCTTTCACAGTGGTTTTTTTATATATGTGTAGATTCAGCCAAGGATAGGGAACTGGTGAGCCTTCGAGATGTTGTTGGACCCCAAACTCCTATCAGCTCTAGCCAGCACTGCTAGTATTCGTGACAGACATGCTTAGACACTGGTTCTGAGACTCTTTGCAACATTTTGTATGTGTATGCTTGACTGCAAAGTTCTGTGGGGATACTCGTAGGATGCAAGTTCTTTTCTGAGGGCGGTTGGAGAATATAAACTTTAAAAGCCTTGTTTCCCCTCAATGTTCGGAGAAACTTGCCTGCATTAATAATTCTGGAACATGAACAGTGTTTCAAATATAAACTTCCATCATTTAAAGTAAATTTTGGAAGTGCCATTCCTCCTCTCCGTTCTCATGCCATTTGAAATCAGTTAGGTTTCACATTAAACAAAACAATGTTTACAAACTATGCAGAGGGTTTTTTTTAGCTTGCTTGCGAATATAGGGGAATCAGACATCTGGTAGAATGGTTATCCGAGAAACTGAAGCAAGCTTTTAAAAACAGGAGTATGCCTTGAGATTGTATGTTTTATTTCTAAACCCCCAGAAGAATGCTTGGCAGGGTACATATAAGTACATTTGGATATGTTTTGCTACAGATGGAAAGTTAGTGTGCCAGCGATCCCATCATCGCCGACTTTTGACCCTGTTGGCTGAAGTAGATGGAAGCTACATCCAAAAACATCCGGAGGGCAGCAGTTACCATGTGGAAAGTTTTTGGAGTAATAGTGAATTCAGTAATGTAAAAGGTAAAGGATCCCTGGACGGTTAAGTCCAGTCAATGGAGACTATGGGGTTGCGGCGCTCATCTAGCTTTCAGGCCGAGGAAGCCGGCATTTATCTGCAGACAGCTGTCCGGGTCATGTGGCCAGCATGACTAAACCGCTTCTGGGGCAACAGGACACCATGACGGAAACCAGAGCGCACAGAAACACCATTTACCTTCCCGCTGGAGCGGTACCTATTTATCTACTTACACTGGTGTGCTTTTGAACTGCTAGGTTGGCAGGAGCTGGGACAGAACAACTGTACCCTGTTGCAGGGGTTCAAACTGCCAACCTTCTGATTGGCAAGCCCAAGAGGCTCAGTGGTTTAGACAACAGCACCACTTGTAATCAGTAATGTAATCCCCTGGTTGCCACCTGTATTCCAAACTGGTGCAGTCCAAAAGAATTGCACTACTTTCCTTAAATGTAAACCCCACAGTTGGTACTTTGAAAGCAGACTTTGTGCTTCTGCTGTTGATGTATTTTTGTGTGATGGGGGGAAAAGGAAGAAAACATACGGTGTTATGTTTAGACTGCGTCAATTTTATCAGGAATGTGAAATGGGAATTCTTCCCCTCCCCCTCAGATTTCCAGAATCTCAGCTAGACCATAGACAAACAAGTCCTTCCATTTCTGATTCCTTTCTGACACCAGGGTGGAAGGATAGTTTGGTTTACACAGTTTGACCTAACCAATTGCATTGAAGGCCCTTAGACAATCAACACAGATGTGAACTATGAAAACCAGGACCGATGGTGGATTAAATTAAAATTTGTATTTCAAACTACATTAAATGTGATGTAAATTTCAGGAAAAGACTGCATTTTGCAAAAGAAAGTTGATAAGGAGGGGATCTTAACATTATTGCTAAGATGATCACACTGTACTAGTTAGTAAGAGTTTGCAAAAAGTCTAAGCTACTATGTGTGCATGTGTGTGTGTATGTGAAAATGTGATTATATGTATATTCTTCTAGAAAAAAGGGTGCCGCTACTCACCATGAAGTTGCTATAGTAAGTGCCAAACTTTTAATCAGTGCTTTTCTTCTAGAGAAAAAAGTGTCAGTACTGTGTACTCGCAGAAAAAAGCACTGTATGTAATCTTAAAGAGATAATCATACTCTGGAATGGTGCTGGACTTGAAGTGTGGGAACTCAGTCCAACTGGATTGATTTCATATTCATCTAGAATTAGTCATATCTTGTAAAATTGTGTAGTGTTTTTAGCAGAACGGACCTTGAAGTGAGAAAGCTGTCTTCACACACATGCCCAATGCAAAAAAAAGAAAAAAAAAAGAAGAAGTATTACAAAACAGAGTATGTTCATTTAGGTCTTTGAGTACAGCAGCATGACTTTCCCAAATCCTGCTAGTGTGTCAATAGATGGAACCAGAGAGCAATAGATGGAAACAGAATTTTTCTCTCAAGCCCTTGAATAACTATAGCTTGAAGCAAGCATCAGGAAGTATCAGGAGCATCAGTAAAATTCCTATTTTCAGTTCAGATTCAAAGTTGCCTTCATTTCAAAGACCCTGATTTACAGTGAAAACTTTTAGCAGGGCGATTTTGACAAAACCCTGTTGATCCAGAAAAAAGAAGAAACAGAAGTATACCTTTCAAATGATTTAAACATGGCGCTGTTTGCATGTAATGCTAAGCCAAACTATGGTTTATACAAACTGGATTCCTGGAGCAAAGATCATGGCCACGGTGCCTCTACCCTACTGCTCTCATGCTATCCAGGGCCAAGCCATGGTTTAGCTTAGTGTTACGTCTTAACCCGAGCTTAATCTTAGTCTCACTCTAGACAAACTATGAGCTGTAGAAAAGGTTTTCTCTTGGTTTTCTCTAGCACTATGTGCAAACAGAGCCTTAAAAATAAAAGTTATCTGTCAAGTTTTTAAACAAATTATAAGAATATCTAGAACACTGCACATACCTTTGAAAGATTATCGGTTTGTGGGAAGGGGAAGGAGGAAAAAAAAGAGATTAGTGGGCTGTTGTAAAAGTGCAAATAGGCTAAATTACAGAATAAGAGATCTACACCATTATTAAGAATTTAAGAAGTTTCTTTTTGGATGAGGCCGAAGGCCCGTCTAATCCAGCTTCCTCTTCCCAGTGGCCAACCAGATTCCAAAGGGATTCTTATCAACTGCCATTCTGAGGCATCCTGCCTCCGATTCTTAGATCTTGGTGGCGTTTTTGATTAAATGACATAAGGTTTCCTCAAGAGAAGATTGGTCTGCCCATGCTGGTGGCATCTTGCCTGGGCTTTCCTATCAAAAGCAACGAAGATCAGACTATGCTGAAGTAATCACCTCTAGTTATATCTTGTCAAATGCAAAAGCTCAGGTATCAAATCACCACTCAAGATTTCTAGCCCACTGAAAAGCTTGGGGAAAGTAGCAGTTGTGGCTTCTAAAAATGTGTAAAACGTGTTAAAGTTTGCTTTTCCACCTAGCTGCCACTCCAGCAACCCAGACCAAAGCTGAGCAGAGACTGGCCATTGAAATTTCTGCACAGAGAATCTGCCAAACACCGAGGGAGAAGGGTTTTAACGCGTGTCTGCACCAGAGACCATTTTGTTCTCTGCACACACTCCCCTGCTCCTTAAGTAGGTTGTGGAAGTTTGGTCCCTATTTCTACACTTTCAGAAAACATACGATAGCAAATACATGCTGAGCACTGATTTGTTTGGCAGGGGTGGGGGACCGCCTCCCCTCAAATTTGGAAGTCATTCTCTGCCAGCCACTGGACATTATGTAATATTCTTGTGGAAAAACTTTGTTAAGAGTTTATTCAAGAGTGCACTCTCAGTAGCTGCTGAAGATTATAATATGGCACAAGAGAGCTTATTATGCCCCAATCTTTGAATGCTTTATGGTAGTCAAAGCCACCATGCAGAATTCACATTAACATAAAGTTGATCCAGACTGCTCACTTATGTTTTGATGCTGAAAATTTTAAGACCTTGCACAGAGCTGGATTTATTTATACATGCCTTTTTAAAAGCTTCTACAAAACTGGTAAAATTCGTTTTTTTAAATGTAATTTTCTATCGCACTGGTGTACTTCCACATTTTGCATTAAGACAAGCCTTCCAAGTCATTAGAACCCGAGGCCTGAGGGGACAGTTGCTATACCAAGTAACCAAATATTTTTTCCATGTTTTGGACAGCAGCTATAAAAGCAGTTGGCAGTAGCTATATAGAACGTTTGGATTTTTTCCCATGGGAAAGTAAATAAAAATTAAAATCTAAACATTTAATATTTTGAAAATGTGAGTATATATTTTTTAATTGTATTAGACTGGTGTTTAGCTATTAAAAGCTGCTAATATTTTAATTCCTTCATACTAGATAAGTAGCTTACTAAGTCAGCACTTACATCTTATAGGTGAGCTAATACATATGCATAATTTCCTTCCATTTAAATTAAAAGGAACAAAAGAAAAATGACTACCTTTGGGTTAAGTGGGGCTCAGTTTTTAATGCTAGCCTTCCAAGCGTCACTAAATCCTGACCCATTTTTAATGAAGAAAAAATTAAGATGACACAAATACAGGATTGAGCATAGACAACTTAATAGAATTTTATTCAAATATTTTTTTCAACAGAAATTGCCAGTATATGCAAGACCATATTTAAACATTCCCTCTCTACCCCCCAGCAGCATCACAGTGAAACAAACTGAAAAGCCATTGTGTATAAAATAAATGCTATATACAAATATGGGTTGTGGTTAACATAGCTTGTCCTATAATTAGGAAGGTGATTTAGCTTGTTGAAATTCTCTTCAATGCAATATATTAAGTATGAAGATGAGAAATAAAGCAGTTTTCAAAAATACTCACAGTTCAGCTCTGCCATCTGAAGTGTGAGGTCAGAATACAGAAAGGAAACAAAAGGCACACTGTGGCATGCAATAAGGCCAGAATTACCAGCCTTTAGATTTCTTGCTGTTTGTGAAAAATGCTTTGCAAAAAGATTAAAATAAGACATTAATCAAACAGACTTTTTAAATTCTTATGCTCGTGTTATTTAATTCTGAGTTAGTCCGTATTTAGGCAAATGATCACGCCCTCATACCTGTGTGTTACGGCCATAGCCTTTTAAAGAGATCTTCACCTTTCCGAGTCAATGTTATCCATGCTTTCTTTAATAGCCCTTTCCTGGTCTCACTGGTTTTTTAGAAATATAGCACAAAAGTCTTTTTTTGATGTTACTACTACGCATTTCAAAATGCCCCAAAAAGGGGTGCCAACATGGTACCTTCCAGCCGCAGCCAGCTTAATTGTCAGTGATGATAGGAGTGGTAGTCACGAGCAGCTGGAGGGAACTACATCAGCTACCCCTGTGTTGGATGATAAAATAATCCGAGTGGAGGGAATGTTCAAGAAACCAAGGCCGTTCTTAAGTCCATGCACTACTTAAAAGGTGGACCAACACATGATATAGTTAAAATGAAGAGTGTCAGTAATCTCTACAAGTGTGTTCTCAGCAATGCCCAGTTGGTTTTTTATTTGAATTTTTTGTTCAAAAAGCAGGTCTTTAAAGTGGATACAACCAACTTCCTTTTAAAAATAAACAAAGGTGTCCATCAATTTCTGAAACTTTAAAAGTTTTAATATTTTTGTGAATGTTTTATAACTCTTAACACAGTTATAACACATACACAACACATATACAACAATGTCAAGACTTTAAAAGTTTCAGAACAGAGTTCTGGCCACAGTGATTTAAACCATTCCGGTGCCACCGTACACCAACATTAATGACATCTATTTGTGAGATGACTGTTGGCAAGCACAAGTCAGAAGCTGAGTAGGACCAGAACAGAGCTGGAAAGAAGTAAAAGATGACAGAGGCAAAAATGAGTACACTGTAGCTGATTTTGAGATGGGTGAACAAGGTAACATGAAGGCCAAAAAGCTAATTATGTCCACAATCTTTTCCTAGTACAAATTCCTCAACAGCAGCCACTCTCTCATTGCCATGTTGTTCCAGGTTTGTATCTTTTTACATGACAGGAAAGAGCCCCATCTGGGTAGATTCTGAAACATCTAGACTTTGTTGCCCAATGTAGTCCTATGCATTAAGCATATTTGTGTTCCGTTATGTAACAAAACTTAATTTGAGTATTAGAAACCAAACGTGAAACATGTTTCTTGGCATGCAGATGCGAAAAGTACCCCAAATTAGTAATAAATCGCACCTTGGGGGGAAAACAACCCAGGAGAATTGGACCTGTATCAGATCCATGAAAAAACACAAAGCTTATTTTTTTTTTGTTCCCTGAGAGCTATTTAAAAAGGTCTTTGGAATGTAATTATTGTGATGGACTGATGTCAACATGGTAAGATACTACTGGAGAGATTAACTTAGTTTTGTGGCATTAAGATAAAGTAAGCTATTTTTAAAAAGGAGCAAAGTAAAAAAAAATAGTCAATATAAAATAGTTACACAAGCACTTTTCTGATATCATGCAACCTGATCTACAAAATCAGCATATGGAATGCTACATTATGTGGGAGAATAAGATACATTTTCTCTGAATGCATGCTAACAAGTTCACACCATAAACAGGGGAGGCGAAAAAGATGAAGATGATGTCTCAGCAGCATTGAAGTAGATGCCATACCCAAATGCAGTTGGAGCCAGTCATGCAGGGTGTGGTCTGATGGGGCCATTGCCCTGGGTCAGTTTTTTGGGAGGGCACATTTAGGCACTCTTCCACCTGGAGGGCAGCTGAGAAGGACACAACATACCATACCATTTGGGTATGGTATCTACTTCAATGCTGCTGAGACATCATCATCATATTTTTTTGCCTCCCCTGTTTATGGTGTAAACTTGTTAGCATGCATTCAGAGAAAATGTGCCTTATTCTGCCACATAACGTAGCGTTCTGTATGCTGATTTTGTGAGATCAGGTTGAATGATATCAGAAAGCTCCACCACCGCAGTCATGCTTAGAATACTGAAATCAGTGAGATTTCAATTAATCTGAATAATTTATCCCTTATTCATACACAAAGAATGGTATGTTACAGCAGTTTACCAAAGCACATGACAGGCTGAATCCAACTATGATAGTAGTACATCTTTCATCTTCTTTAGTGACTTACATAAAGAATTATCTTACTCTCAGATTATCTGACTTAGTGACTTACATAAAGAATTATCTTACTCTCAGATTATCTGGGAGTGTTCATATTACCGCATTTTTCACTCTATAGGGCGCACCGGACCATAGGGCGCACCTGTTTTTTTTTTTGGGGGGGGGGGGGGAAATAAAGAAAAAGCTCTGAAGGCTTGCGGATAGCTGCCCAAAGCCCAGGGTGCACAGTGCTATGCTCCCTGGGCTTCGGGCTGCAATCCGCAAGTCTTCGGAGCCCGGCGGGCACTCCCGCCACACTCTGAAGGCTTGCGGATAGCTTCCTGAAGCCTGGAGAGCGAGAGGGGTCGGTGTGAACCAACCCCTCTTGCTCTCCAGGCTTCAGCGAAAGCCTGCATTCGCTCCATAGGACGCACACATATTTCCCCTTCATTTTTGGAGGGGGAAAAGTGTGTCCTATAGAGCGAACAATACGGTATACCTTTCTTTATGTAAGTCACTAAAGAAGATGAAAGATGTACGAGTATCGTAGGTTGGATTCAGCCTGTCATGCTTAGAATAGACTGGCTGAAATCAGTAAGACTTAAATTAGTCATGCGCTTTGGAAAACTGCTGTAACATACCATTCTTTGTGTATGAATAAGGGATAAATTGATGTTACCCAAACATTTTTAAGGTTAGAGTTGGATTATTATTTTTTGTAAAAAAACCTCTACATTATCTGTTAATACTTAAAAACAGCGGTGTTCTCCTTATTTGCTTGTAACTTGACATACATATTTGAAATCTCCCAGTAGAACTCCAATTGGAGAGATGCAAGAAAATACCAAAAGACAAAAAAAAAAAAAAAAGAAAAAGAAAGAAAAGCCAGATATTGAAAATGACCTCCTACATCATATATTAAGGTTCTATTGCTGCCTCAGGATTAGAGACAAGCACTAGAAAACTGTACTTGTGTACGCAGTAATTTCTTACTTATAAACAAAAGTATCATCTCCTGTTGCAAAACACAACTTTGAAATCATTTCCCCAGTATAATAAAATGAGTGGTGTGGTGACAGAGGGGTTTTTGTGAAAACTATCCTATAGTCTTCACAATGACCCTCCCACTGTCACCAACACCCAATCATGGTGAATGTGTGAAAAGCTATGGGTGAGATCCAGAGTTGTTTCCTGCTGCATTGGATTACACTTCTCCCTCCCCTCCTCCTGCAGTCAACATCCAATCTGCTGTGGAGGATCCCCCAACCCTCCAATGCAGATTATGAGGGCTGATGGGGAGCTGCAGAGTGGGAGAAATGGTACGTCCTGTTTGCAAATATAGAAGTCCACTTTGCAAGAAGGATAAAACAATTGGATATCACCCTTTGTGTGTTGGTCTTTACAGTCATTTGTTAAAAACTACACAATAAAATGTTATGGGGAAACGACCCTTACTAGACTCGGACAAACTATATACTCATCTTTCCCAGTCATTCAAAACCACGATTACACTATCCACTTAACTTTCACTCTTTAATTCCAGTTTCAAATTATTCATGGTATATATGTATGCATATAGTTGCCTAATATTTATTTTTGTTTGTTTAAGACTTAAATGTGTGTGGGGTTTTTTATCAGCAGAAACTTGGGTCAATGCACAGAGCTGCAGGAAAATCAACAACACCCTTGCATTTCCCTTCTTGCCAGCTATACTTTCCTTTAGAGCTATTATTTAAAACTCTCAGGAGGAATTTGTTGCTCTGCACAGAGAATCTCAAGCTCAGACTTTGTCCAAGCACATTTGCATATGCTCTGTTACCCTAAGGGGGAGAGTTTTTAGCAAGTGTTCTTCTACAATTAAGCAGCTCCGTTTCAAAGAGTTACATTCCTCCAGTTCGGCAGGCAGCAACTCCAGGTAGTTTCCGTTAAGCTCTAGCTGAACAAGGTTGGAGAGTTCCCCAACTTTAGGGGACAAATGCATCAGGCTGTTATGTCCCAGCAGGAGATACTGTAGCTTTCTGCACTGAAATAATTCATTTGGAAGTGCCTCAATCTATAGAGAAAAAAATAAAAAATACATAATATTGTAAGGTCATTAATTTACACACACAAACACACAAAATCAGTTAATGTATGTATTCCTAAATCATGCTGATCTAGAGCCTAGGATACATGCATTCAGTGAGGGCTATCTTTCTGTATCCTTCCCCACCCCTCTGCAATATTCTTTTATAAATGTAGATGGTTGAGAAAATGCCTGTTTCATTGTGGAAATCCCTGGCTGATTCACATGACCTGTTTTATGCCTAATTTTCAAATAAACAAAAGAAGGATAAGCAAAGAATTAATAAATCTGAGCAACTTGCTATAAGCCCAGTGAAACAATCCTTCATGGCGGCACATCAAAATTTAGATGTTGAGCTCCCTGCTTAATACCTACATTTGAAGCAGGCTAATGGGGCAGGGGAGGAGACAAATAGTTTGAAACCAATGATGTATGAAGAGATTGAAGTAAGCTAGCTTTATGAATGCTGTATGCTACTGTTCTAGCTGAAATAAGTCAGGAAAATGGTTTTGACAGATACAGATACAACAAGAACTCATAATAAAGATAAAATACTTCCCCACTCAAGTACTGAACATTGGATTTTCTTTCCAGAGCAAGAACACAGAACAGGTTTCTCGCTCACTGCCTGCAGCAGTACTACTACTACTACTACATTGGAAAGCATTTTATTGCAGTGAATATAACTGGTTGAGGTGTGTGGTACCCACATGTTTTCTGGTTGGCAAATATGCCCATGGAATTAAAAAAGCTTGGCAACCACTGCTGTGATATATTGCAGGACTGGGCTTCTACCACGCCTTCAATCTCGATTAACTTTTTTTCTTAGCTTTTATTTTTCATTCACTTTAAAGCAAAAGGGTGGGATTCACCTAACCAGTCCTGGCAGCAGAAGCCCTGCACAAGGACTTCTGCTTGTGCAATGGGGCTTCCCCCTACCAGCCATGCACTTCCCAAGATCAGCTTGGAGCAGGGGTGGGGAATGGGAATTCCCAGGACAGTGTAGGGGGACGGGAAGGGGGTGCTGTTCCATCTGGCAAGCTGGACTGCTTGCACAAACGGAATGATTGCAAGAGTGCAATGCTGAATTCCGCCAACAGTTTGCTTCTACTTACGTGATTCTTTGTCACAGCAAGGTACTGCAGGTTTGTTAAATACTGGATTTCATGCGGAATGGATGTTAGCTTGTTATAACTGAGGTCCAAATAATGTAGCTTTAGGCAAAGAAAAAGTTGTGGTGGGATTTTTTTTATGTTGTTATGATTTAAATAGAGCTGCTCCAGGTTTGCTAAAGCTCCAATCTGTACTGGGATGTAGGAGATGGTGTTGTGCCACAATTTCAGGCAAGAAAGGTTCTCAAGGTGTTGAAAACTAATGATTTCTTCTACTGTTCGTATATTATTGTCTTTTAAGTCTATTTCATGCAAATAGTTCAGGCTAAAGATAGAATGTGGAATGCGTTCCAAGTCACAGCTGATCAATTCCAAAGTTCTCAGGTTAAGCAATTTCTTCAAGTTGGTCAACACTAGAAGTTTTTTCCCCTCATTGTCAATAGATAATTTTTGTAGTGAAGGCAACTGGTCTGTAACCACCTGAGGTATGCGGGAAAGGCTATTCTTTAAGTGAATTGTTTTCAGATTCACAAGATCCTGAAAGCCCTCATTGTAGAGACCATTCTGGTTTTCTTGCATATAACATCCAGTCAAATACAATTCCTGCAAGTTTCCTAGATAGAAGATCCAGCGTGGAATCTTTCCCATATCAGCCAACTTTAGACGCAGGATTTTTAAATTCTCTTCCAAGAAGTGCAGTGCTGGAAATTCCACAGTTAATGATGAATGATAAATGTTCAGTTCCTTGAGATTGGGTAGCTGGTTTACAGATGCAGGAAGCTTAACCTCAGGAATAAGTTCTAGGGTTAGAACTTCTATCTCTGTGAGTTCAAAGATGTCATCTGGAAGACCACTAAGCATAAAAAGGTGAAGTTCCATCTTATCCTGGGAATTTCGTACCAGTTTGCTTTTCAATCTCTCTAAAGACCACTCGTTATTTAGACTGATCTGCTTCAACTTGTTTTCACTCACCTCAGAGAGGAATATTGAGAACCGTTTTGAATACAGAGGATCATACTGGTCTGCTAGGTGAAGAATGAAGGCAAAGTCATTTTTTACATCCGGAATATCACTGTAATTACTTTGCTCCCTCAGCTTCTCAAAAGAATATTGTTTGAGTGAACTTCTCAGCATCCATAACAAACTGTAAGTGCACGTCAGGCCATACAAGATCACCACGACAACATAAAATGAAGCTAGCACTTTAAAAATTTCTGCTAGTGAATAAACACACTGGTATCTCTTGTAGCCAGTGAAGACTTGAATATCAGCCACACAGTCAATTTCTAGTGTAATAAAGGTTAAATAATAGGGAACATAAATCATTATTAATATAAATACAATGACCTTGATCACAATCTGTTTTAGGTACACACGATAGATGATATCCTTCTGTTCAACATGCACCCTGAATCTTTTGACTTTTTCAAATATTGATTTTGCTTGCTCCCCTTCTTTTCTGTCTAGAACATTTGAAGAGCTCTCTCTTCCAGCTGTTTCCAGCCCAGTCTGCGAGTAGGAGACAGACTGCCGCTTGCTCTCCAATTCTGCTATGTTGCTTGGAGAGGAAAGAAAGGTCTTAGATTTGGAGAATGGCTGAGGCCTCACAGACTGTTCAGCAACTGTTTCCGACAGGGCACGTGTTGTCCAGGGAGAATCAAAACATTTGTGTAGTATGGCTACAAAGTGTTCCAGCCTTGAACTTGTGCTGGGATAGTAAAGCCAAAAATTACTGCAAGCAGCAAAAATGAAAGTATGAAAAAGCACTAAGTATGGGAAAAATTTGGCAAACCAGTGAAGCTCTCTCTCGTAACACACAGCATCAATGTAAGAATACTGCTGTCGATGAAGGTAATTCTGGATTCTAAGAGGGAGCACTATTGGCGCTGCAGAGCTGGAGGATACGTTAAGGTTGCTTTTCACCAGATCCCAAGGCACTGCACAATGATTGTCAAACTCAAGCTTGCAAGGAAGACAACATAACAATCTAGTTTGAGTGAGTTGGAGAGCTCCAGCAAGGACAGCAACAAGCAGCATTATCATGGTGAGGTAATAGCAGAAGACGTCCCACCATGGTTTCAGGATGTGGTATGATGATTGGGCATCTGCTAAACATCTGAGTTCAGTTAACGTAATCATGACTTGCTTATGGAACAGTGGCAACTGGAAATGAAAAACAAGTGATAAATTCTTAGCTGAGAATACAGATACAATTTTATTTAATTAATGGAAATATCAAAACATTTGTTAAGACTTCAAACCTAACAAATATTGTTCTTACAGTTGCTATTCTTCTAGTCATGCAGTGTGTACACTGCACAACAAACCAACAATAGCATTCAGCAGACACTAAAGATTTTGATTCAAGTAGAGCATGCATTGGTAACCTGGATTACTGCAATTTGCTCTATGTGGGGCTGTCTAGAAGCTGCAGCTGGTGCAGAAAGTGTCCACCATACTGTTGATGGGAGCACATGGCCAACATATGCCACTATTGCTAATGTATTTGCAATGGTTGCCCATCTACTATCGAGGTCCTTGTATACATTTACAAAGCCCTGAACAACTTAGGTCTGGGTTACCTTAGGGACTGCCTGAACCCTGATATCTCAGCTCTGTCACTGAGATCATCTGCAGAAGAATCGTTGGTCATCCTGAGTTAGTAAGGCCCATCTGACAGCAGCAGCAACAACAAAAAAACCCCAAGCCTTTAGCCCAATGCTGTCAAATGTTGTGCCAATAGGGATTCAGCACACACCTTTTACTTTAAATGGCATCTGAACACTTTTGTATACCACCAAGCTTATGCAGGACATCAAGAAAGCTTCATTCTGTAACAGTTTGGTGGGTGATCTCAGATTTAAATTTTTTACATGGTATTTAGTGCGTGTGTGTATATAAACCATTTTGATTTTAAAAATATACAGTTATACAGATATAACAAAAATGTAAGCAATAGAAAAGCAAGTATGCAAATTCCACTCACACCTGTTGTGCTATTTACTCTAAACGGCATTGAAAGGGAACTTCCAAGACCCCAATTTGAATAGCACACCTATGCTTCTTGACAACACCACACTTTCCACTTAGATGGTCCTTCCAAACTTATCTCCACTGCAGAAATGAAGCAGCTACCCCCAAAGAGAAGTGAGAAGCCATGCAGCATAAGCCTATATTTCTGCATAGAAGAGCACTCAAATTATTGCCACCGTCCACTTCCTTGTTGAAACTTCTGGTGTTGGAGTTCTGAAGAACTGCTATTGTTTTTGTTTACTTATCATCTGTTATATATAGCATAAACATTTGTCTTTGCTAAGTAAATCTGCTTACAATTATTTCTGAATCCCTTAACTTCTGGCTTTATTAGAAGATCTCTGCTGTAATCATGCAACTTAAATACTGGATATAATCATTCAACTTACTTTACTTATCAAATGGGATAAGACACAGAACCACCATCTTCAATCAGGTGGTCTGCACCTTTTAAAATTCCTTAGGCAAGCCATCTTCACAATCGTCTTCATCCTAGGACAAAAACAAAGATTCAAATTGACGCTGCATATATTACACAAAGTGGCTAAGTAATATCATCTATTAGAATTTCAATAATGTGGGGAAAAGAGTTTCTTAGTAAGTCATCCATTTATAAAAATGCATGTTTTCATGAAATTCTTTAGTAGCACAATGAATAAATGCAGTACCATTCAAATTGGGCAGTTACAAGCAACTATCCTTAGGAAGCATAGTATTAGCTTAACAATCATGCTCATCTTCCAGGTTTCCAAACTGACCTGTATTGTCAATTGTGCTATATTAAATGACTTCAAAATACCACAATTTCTTGTTTACCCCTTGCTTAGACGCTAGTCTCCGTTGCAAACAAAAAAATAAATTTTGACTTGTGGGGCGGCTGGGACTCCCTCCCCCTTGTCTTCAAATAAAGAAAGATATTCTAAAACATACATAAATTCTGACAGATTTTAGTTAGGAGGCTGTGGATCAAAATGTATTTATTCTTAGGATTACTAGTAGTCTCACTTTTCCATACTACTGCTAGTTTCCTGAATGTTTCCTGAGGCTGTAAGTCCTAGCCATGTGCTGGAATGAATCAAGGGAGAAACTGGAGAGAAATTAGTATTATTAAACAACATCCATACTGTTGTGTTATAGCCCAGAAACAGTCATGGAGCTATTGCTGGCAAAAAGCCTTTATCTCCAGTCAGTCTCCATGTACCTTTACTTTTCCTAGAGAAGTATCTTTGCTTCAAGATCAAACTTAGCTTATAAAATAATGTCCTCTTGAAGATTTTGGTCCAAAAATGTCAACCTTCTGGTTTTGTTCAGCTCCAGAGTTTTATCTTAACACACAGAATAATCAAATTTAATGTATTATGTTGCTCAGATCCTCCAAATAGGTTTTAGTTCATGAAAGCCATAAAAGCTTTTCAAAGTAGTCTAACTCAATTTTCAACATGTGCTAAAATTAGGCTTTACAGTAACCAAGATGATCCCAGCTTAGTTATACTGAGGTTTTTTTATGGAATCCTTAGGCTTCAAATCTACACCCCCTTGTCTAGTAGTATGCTCCGCTGAACTCAATGGAACAAACTTCTGAGTAGAGACATGTATAGGATTGTACTGTTAGCCTCTAAGACCACTGAATTACTACCCACTGAAGTTATTAATTAAGAACTAGTGCCTACCAATCCCTTTTCCTTTTGTGCTCCGTCTCATATATTGTTAGCCTGAGGCAAGGACTGCAGCATTTCTGGTCATTGCAAGTAGCTCTGGCACCTTTTTCAGCTGAAGAGCAGGGTATAAATGCTTTTCAAGCAAGTGAATAAAATGTGCTCTTTTGTTATTTGTATTTTACTATTCTTACTGCATTGTGCATTTTATATTGCTGTAAGCCACATTGGATGCTAACAAGGAAATGCAGCGTAGAAATTTCATAAGTAAATGTAATTGGATTCTTGGAAACATCAATAAGAATCTAGTTAAGTTCAAGCTTATATTTTTTTCTTCTATGAACACTTGGAATTCAAGTAAATTGAGCTCTCTGTATAAACTTCTGTTCAAGGTAGGTATCTCCCCCCCGCCCCGCCACTTTGAATAGCTCCTAGGCAGTTAAATAAAGCAGAAACTTCTTAATCTCTCAGCTGCCTCATCCTGTCTCTCGAAAGAGGCATATGCATTTTGTGACCAGAAGCCTTGGATTATCATTAGCCTATTGTTTTGTGAGAGGGAGAGGTGCTAAGCAACATGACTGGATGACGGCAAAAAACAGAGCTGAATAGATAATCAGTGACCACAGTTCAATCACATCCAAAATAAGGTTATGCTGCAAGTCCAAATTTCCAGAAGCACCATAGACAGTGGTGTTTGCAAATACATTACAAGCATGCCCAAAGAAAGTTCAAATTACAATATACAGCTGAAAGGCAACTACCCATTTTACGTGATTTCACCAACTCACGTGGGGATTCAGAATGAAACACCCTTGTAAATGGGGAGTCACCTTTCAGCTCAACTGTTCCTCTGGCTCACGCTTGCAATCTGTTTAAATGGATTTTAACCAGTGCTCCATTATCAGGGTGTTGATACATACAATAGGGTAACCATAACTTACACATGTAAGGGTACTTTGTTTAAATGAGAATTGATATTCACTTTTATATGGAACTGGGATTTGTTAGTGGTTGAATTGTGTTTTGGGGACCCTCATTGTGCTTAGAACTGCTTCCAATTAATACAAAATTAGACCAGAGGTCGGCAAGGTTTACCTCGCCTGGGCCGGTTCACTCCAGTGGATTGCGCCCGCGCCCGTGATTTCCAGTGTCTGCATCTGCGCAGACGCAATTTCCAGAGCCAGTTTAGTGCAGCACATGGGGACTCGCCGAGCGGGTGGCTAAGTTCGGGGGCGGCTCGTGGGCCAGTTAAACGACCCCTGTGGGCCGCTTGTGGCCCATGGGCCTTAGGTTTCCAACCCCTGATTACAATTCTCTTCAAACATTTTCTCTAGTCTATTTACATCAGCAGCTTTACAACCATGGTTCTTACCATCAAACCATTTCCTGACAGTGTAAAGTAAGGACGCACCTTCCTATTCATCCTTCCTTAAGCCCTGGCTTGAGGGCATCAGAGCATGAAACTACATTCTGTTAATGAAATAACCATAAAAGGTGCAATTATATATTTCAATCTCTTGAAATCCTTAAGGCAACTAAAAGGAGCAATTAATACTTCTGGGAATATTTGTTTTCCTAAATAGTGTAATTAAGATCTTACTTTCTAAGCTCTCTAAATTTGCAACTCTGCAGTTGAGATATGATGCTCATTCTCTTGAGTATTCAACAGCTTCACTTTTTTTTAGAAAGCAGCCAACATCTCACCCAGCCTTATTTAAAATGCTTTGCCAACCATTAGCTGATCTACGGCTGGATCTCCATCAATAACACATTTCACAAGGCCAGAACATCTTGGCCATATTTTTATACCCATTACAGAAATCAGTAGTGTTGCGCAAGTACATCTGGTTTTGATAGCATGAATACAGTGAACAGATACTGACATGTGGCTTTCTGTTCTAGGAAGATCAAATCAAAAATAACATGGATAATTGTTTCTGCCACACAGTACAGAATTTTCAGTTTAACAGTTTGCTTACCATCTTTAGAAAATTTGCCATACGGTTGCTTGCATGATACTTTATAACAAATTGTGTTTTAAAGGGTTTATTATCTTCATTATTTACATATTAATTCTGATCCCTAATTTGCATTTTTCAATTAGACAACCAGTTAATCAGAGTAATATTTACCATTTGCCATATTAGAGAATCTTCATTCATTGTATAATGATTTTAGTTTTCATCCTAATGCTAGAACTGTTAGTTTTATTTCTGAATATATATTCCAGTCCCGTTTTTAAGTTAGTCTTAAAAAACCAGCAGAGAGAAATAAGCTTTATATTTTGCTAAAGCAGTGGTTCTCAAGTTTTTTCTCTGGGCCACACTTTCAAAATACAAATTTGTTTGCACCACATCAAATTTTTTTACTGATAAGAAATACATTGGAAAACAAAACTAAACAACTCCTAGCAGTGCTTGATTTATAACACAGAACACAACTACTTTATAATATGATCATGGGACATCCAGAAAGTGTAAAACAATGCAGCTATATAAGAACATGAATCATTCCCAAAATATAATAATAAACAAGTTTTCTCCAGCACTCTGTTCTAAACACGATTCTGGATCACAACTAGGATTGTCTGCAGTATCCTGTGGTGTTCTTGCTCTCATTTTGAAAAGACATTTATCCATATTCTGCAAATAAAAATAATTATTTTGATGCTACCATACTGAAATAATTGATTGTCCTTGAATCTTCCCGCCACAGTTCACAGTTGCCATCCTCTTCTGCCACACCAATGTGGCCTGTCACACCCTTTGAGAACCACTGTGCTAAGACAACAGAAGTTTTAAAAGCAGCTATATTCTTACCTTTTAAAGGCCAGTCAGTCGTAATCTCTTCTAGAACTTGACAGTTCCTGCAGAGACATTGCTGAATTAGCTACTGCAAATTTAGAATACAGAGTCACAGAACATATTCTAATAGTAGGCACATAACCTCAAATCTCCTAATTATAATATATCTAAAGTGTCAGTTCCTACATTTGCTGAAAAATAATTAAACCTAAGGCACCGCCTAGTGGCATCCTTTATGTATAACATTTATACATTTCTGGAGTGAAGAAATTGTCCTGCTTCAGAATAAGGCACAAAACACTAGCAAGTAGTTTTTTTTTTTTACTGAAACCTAATGTAATTCTAATAAAGTTAACCTTGTAAATACTGGAAATATAGAGGGTTGTTTTCTATTGGTGAGATTTCATGATATTGTACATCTAAAAACCATATACATTTGTTTCATATCTATACTTAACAAAATACAACAACCCTGTATCCAAGATATAGGTAAATCACTATGTAGAGAAATAAGTTCATGGTGACTTTCTGGACAAATCTTGGCCCATCCAAAAACATCAGTACACTAACTGCAGGGGTTGGATTAGATATTTGTTGAGGTCTTCCTCAAGCTCTAAGATAATGGCTACGCAACAGAGTTACAAAACACACAGTGTAGTGACTAAAAAGGGGGAAAGTGACACCAGAATGAATATGGGAACTGGAAGAATGTTAAGCCTCTTGCTATTAGCAGATATTCTATGAGAAATAATACTTTAAGATGAAATTGCTATCACTATGGATGGATTCAGACAGACTAGGGCCGGGAAAATTTAAGACTTGCAGAATCTACTTCCTTTCTTTTCATTTGAGTGTTGACATTCATTTGAACCCTGAGGGTTCACTAAACTCAAGTTCACTAAATTTAGGTGCAAAGTAGTGGCCCAAGGAGGCCAGATGTCATGTGGTGAGTTAGAGGGTACAGCCAATTATTTATTGAACTCCATAAACTAAACACCAAGATAACTAACTTATATAAGTACAGATATATATATCTGTATTGTCACAAATCAGAGATTCCAACACAAAACTTGCCTAATGATCCACACAAGGATCTGACCAAAGGCAACCAATATATACACAAATGTTTAACCATCAATTAGCATGAAGGTTCAGAGATGAGGACGGCCACAAAACAATATTTTTACATTTGCCATTTTAAATATCTTTACACTAGCTTATGTATTTTATTTTTATTTAGAAAAATGTATAGACTGATTCAACAGATGGTTGTCTAAGTAGTGTACCTAATAAAATTATCCATAAAACATGGGTAAAATCAGCAAAACTGTTAAAGGGTATATAAAAAATACTTATCAAAAAGCAGAAAAAGACAGTAAAACACTTTAAAACAAATATAGATAACTAAAATATAGGTCTTAGTAGGCTTGCTGAAATAAAAAAAGTGTTCAGCAGGCATATAAAACAAAATAGTGAGTGACTTAGACATCTATCAGTGACTCCAATCTACCTTCTGCTCTCAGCTGAGATTATTGTGCAGTGGTCATAATTCTATGATTGAACAAGCTTTCCTAGACTTTTGATTTTCTAAATTTCTAGGTGACTGCACAGGAACACCAATGCAAAATTTTAACATGGTTGGAGATTACAGTTGTCTGCCTCCCTAAATCATTACAGGTGCTAGACAAGTCATGCACATCTATCCAAAGGCTATAATCTACCAATGCTGTAAGAGCCCCAAGGCTTCTGTATGCAGAAGCTTCATTGTTTAACCAGCATACTCACACACAAATAAACTTAAGATCACAGTTTTACATTCCCTTCAGACAGCCGATCTTTCACACTCTTTGTTATCTCGCCACAGAAAAATTGTAGAAGTGGTATTAGGAGGATAAGGAATAATAATTGGAAAGTGCCTGACATAGCAAATTCCATGTACAATAGAGCTTTGCTTACTATACCCATTAGATAAAAATTGGTGATGAGTTGTGACAAATACTAAAAACATTTCACTTGGACCTCAATTCAAGCTGAATTAACTGATCCAGTATGAAACTTGAAATACCAGGTCAGTAACAAAAGGTAGGAACTTGATGACACCTGGATTTTATAGCATCAGATTACAACAACAAACAGTCAGTCCTGGAATCTGAATGTGTGCTAGGACTTATACTGCCCAATTCCTGTAACAGACATAAGAACACCTCCATTATTAGAAGCACATTGTTTTTAGTATGTTACTGAAGGCATTTGTATTTGATTGGCTTTTCCAACTTTGAGGCAAACATTGTGGAAGAGTTTTGGTGGGAATGACTAACTTAATTAAAATTAGATACCTTCTACATCTCCTATATTGTAAAGATACTTATTCTAGGAGCTGCTTATCCACCGTATTAGCAATGAATCTTTATGAAGAAAATGCGTCTTCCAGAATCGGCTTAATGGATAAAACAAACTGCTCACCTAAGAACATTTTTTCTCCGACCTGAAATTTGTATTCTACAAACAGAACAAGAAAAGCAAGAGCAACGGCGTCCATAATACTTATAAATAATCTGAATGTTGCAACAAGGTATAACCAGAAGAAAAAGAAACAGACACAACAGAGCCTTTCAACAACAGAATTTAGCAATCAATAAAGATTTGGATCTGAATATACAAGTATAAATAAATTTCAACAGACCACTGGATTCTTTCTCATTAATTACTTAAGATAAATTAGTAATGCCGTAAGAGGGTGGTGGGGAACCCCTGGTGCCCATTTGGCCTGCAAGGTCATTTTGGCCAAACCACCCACACCTGCTGTAAAGGTAAAGAGAATGCTGGGCTGAAGGGGTGGGGTTGAAGGCCCCAATCAACTGATCAGATTTGTACAGTTAAATACACATCAGTAGTCCATTGGGATTTTCATCAGAACAGTAGTCCATGAAACAAGGTTTAGTCTAGCCCTAATACACATCACAAAGTAAAGCTGTTTCAATGTGGTGTAGCAAATACTGTTCCAACATAAAATTACTACATTCAGAACTGATACTGAAGGCTGCAATTTCCCTTCAAGACAAATTTAACAGGTTCAATGAAGCTGAAGTACTCCAAATAGCCCTTTAATTGGCCCTGTGCTCGGGATACAAATTATGTTGGGATGTAGGTAGAAGATTTATTTCAGATATAGAATATATATTGTTATATGGACAAGTATTCAGCAATGGAGAATAAGCTGAAATTCCTTCACTTTTATAAATACACTGTTATCTATATGTTCATTCTTCTGGCATTAATCTTTACCCATCTTAACAGGAAGAAAAGCAAGTTACTTAGAATCCTTGTAATTTCCTTCACCTGTTTGAATTCCATCAAACTGCTTTTCTATACAAATACCTAAAGCAGCATACAGCTCAACTCCACAGAGAGACGAATGCAGAAAGCAGCTTTCTATCAAATAATATCAACAACCAGAGTGGCCACTAACTGGTGGTGAGTATTGAACCTAGGTTTCCAGGGCTGAACAGAACCTCTTAACCTTGTTCTGAAACCAGTACCAGTGCTTACTCTTATTTTTAAAGTGGAGCTTAGAGCAGGTGGCGCTCAGTTTTGGAAACCTGAGTTCTACTGAAAAGCCTCAGTCATATAAAGCACATGCTTTACTATTGAACTGAATATACTGCAATTCAAGCTACAAATCAGAAACCTAATTGTTTACTTAACATACATTCACAGCCATGTTCCAGATATGTACGTACAGATTGTGTCAGAAGCACGCAGCACCACTTCTAATCCTTATTGCAAGAACCATTAAAAACACAACGATAATCTGATTTTTTCATACTGTTCTAACCATGAGTAAGAATAATCTCCGTTCTCCATCAATTGCTCAAATTCTTTTGGCAAATTCAAAGAGCAGGTGCTTAGCCAGAGTACTAACACGTCTTCTCATAGTTCATCCACTACCCAAGTCAAATGAGTAACTATAAACACACAAATGTATGGTCTTTGTTAAGAAGTTTTCAGCAGTCTGAAATATAAGTCAAGGTCTATGCTCAGTTGTTAGAAAGCTATTCAACAGCTTTCACATCAGCATGTTGCATACTTTTGCAAATCTCCTGAAAATTTTTCAAGTAGAAAGTGAAATGCACATTATTTTAATTATAAATAATATTTGAAAACTAAATGTTTTTGTTGAACTGTTGCACACCATGAACACTATTTCTCACCACTGGCAGTCCAGCTTTAAAGCCAAAATTTCTATTGTTTCTACACCTCCAGTCTTTTCGGTACTGGTATAAGAGTTTATGAAGCACCCTGAACTCACGTTCTAAGTAGTTTTCTGAAAACAATCTTATATACCAACCCTCTCCAACTTGGTCCACATCTAAATTGTTTCTGTGCTTTCTGGACTTGCCGTGTCTCTGTACCTCTTCTTCAAACTTTTAGCCAAGGAATATTTTTAGAGAGAAAAGCAGCGAGTTTACTCTTTGCAACTTTTATTTTTAGAAATCTGGATAGTATGCCAAGAAACATCAAAACTTGGGCCAAAATGTTAATAGTATCATGAAATTATACATTGGGCAAATGAAGCAGATATGCATGTGCTTGCTTATTCCACACAATTTATTCTACCTCTGCTAGTCAAGACAAGAGGCAAGGAGCTATCCAAGGTAATGAAATCCCACTCTGTGGGACTGCTGGAAACAACTGTGCAAATACAACCTCCAGCATTATTATAAGAAGGGCAACCAGATGCATTAGTTGATTGAGCTCCCATCCTTCAATAAATACATAGAGGGGGAATCATTTAATACACTTGCTAAAATTCCTTCTACATAAATACTAATGACACATCTTCCACTGAATGGTGAGACTAGTCTAAATTAACAGTTACCAAATTTGTTCATAATTATTGGCTGCTAGTTAAAATAAATTTCAGCTCAGCACGTGCCTGGGGAAATCTTGTTAACACAGACATACCCAGGAAGTAAACATTCTTGAGCTAGTTATTAATATTTCCATACCACAGCACAAATGAGTGTAAACACTCACTGCCCCGTCTCCATATGTCAGAGGACTTTGGGACAGGGAAGAAGTTGGTAGCAAGGACACAAAGAGGCTGACTAGTAAGCCAAGCCAACATTTGCAGAACACCGATTTATATGTTATCTTATTAAAGGACAGTTGCATAAAAGAAGCAAGTACACATTTTCATGAGTATTCCTTCAAGTTATAGTTTACCATATATTAAAACTTCCATAAAACAATTTAAGAAGTGCTTATACATAAGACTGGTGCAACAATGAGTTATTGCTAAAGAAAAAATTCCATACTATTTCATCAGTCTGCAGTGTTAACTCTTCCCCCATACAAGATTCTATCTTTTGTAAGATAGATAACATTAACAGCCCAATAAAGTTATTGTTCTGAGCTTGCAGGCACAGAACAGGCACATTCTTAAGAGTTTTGCTCAACTCGAGTTAAGGTCACAGTAATATTTAAACAAGATGTTTAATGTTTACTCTGCTTCTTGAAGATCAGTTTCTCCCTGCCACTTAACTGTCACTTTTTCCATCAGTATGACCACTGGACAAAGATCCCCAAATATGTCAGCTTAATTTAAACTTTGCACAGCCCTCCCTAGTAAGTTTCAGTTCAGATATAAATTATGAAATACATATTCCAGAGATTATTTATTTTTGTCTACAGAAGACGAAAGTGTCAATCTAGGACTTGCTACACCAACAAAATAAGTGCTTTGACAATAATTGGCTTGGCATAATGTCACAAGAATGTATTTTGCAGACTTGAGATACTACACTGACATAATAGGAGGTATGTCATCAACATACAACACATGAGCCTTACTTTGCAAAACTAAAGCCCTGAAAACAGGAAAACACTGAGAAGGCAGTTCAGAGGGCCTATGTTCTACCCTTAAAGCATTACATGTTTTAGAATGCTAATCAACATTAAAATAAATATGGTCTTAAAAATGTTACATCACAACCATGCTTTAATATGACCAGAGGCTCAGTTTCAATTAAGTAGCCCAGTGTCTTATAAGAAAAATAGTCACTCTTGAAACCTGAGTATTAACATGCTGGGTTTTTTAATGTTTTACTATGATACATTAGAAGGAAATAAGATCAACAGATTTGTCACTGAAACGGAGTGTAGCACAATGCTGTACATATTTACTCATAAGTCATACTAAGTTCAGAGATGGTCAGTTTACTCCTTTTTACCTTCTGACAGATTTAAATAGACACTTTTGACTTGACTAGTGAGCTCTATGATTAGCTGTAACAGCTGTGTTTTGCTTTGTAGATGCATATCAAGCATGATAAAATGCAGAAGAATTCAGCTTTTCGGAAACCAGATACATTACCCTGCAACTGTGTCAGATAGGAAAGACACTGAGATGGCACAAGTGTTTTAGCATGGTTTTATGAAACAGCATAGCAATTGCACTCTAATAACCCCTGTTCACTTTGAGAAAAGATCTTTCCAAATTAGCAATTAATGTCACATTCTCAAGTTACAGGCTAGCCTTTTAAAACAGTGTTCTTTGTAAGCAAGCAGCTAACTGACTTGTGAATTTTACAATGCAAATATGCTTGTTTGGTTTGGAAACATTTGGGATTTATTTTACACCAAAAAAATTAGAAGCACACAATAATGTTTTATTCTACAACTGAGAAGCATATTATGATATTTCATAATAAGGGCCAGGGCTGGGAATACAAGGGCACAAGCAATCTTTCATTTACTATCAGCTCAGTGATCTGAAAGTAGAGAGACATTTATTTTCCTGAACTATTGTTACTTGATAACATTATTGTTTTGTTACTGCCACTGGTTCTTTTTTGTTTTGTTGATTTGAAATACATTAGTGTGATTGGTTAAGATGTTTCAATTGTAAGATGCTTGAGCATATTTTACGGAAAGGCAGGATAAAGAACATTTTAAACAGGCTTCTTTGGAAGAAAGCCCTAGCTGCCCAGCTCTATCAGCCTCGCTTCTTTAGCTAACAAGAGACATTTTATTCTACACATTAAATCAAGGGTCAGTTCATTTTGAATATCCGGTCACCAAACTTAGTTTTGGCCCTGGATTCAGATTCCTTTGCAGTTCATGGGTGCCTCATTTAGCAGTTTTATTCACATGCAATCTGGATTCATGACAGAAAAACAAGTAATCAAAGATTATGGTGTCTTTGGATACAAATACATAACTTAAGTGAAATTTCATTATTTTGTGAGTCCTAAACTGTACCCAAATGATAGAGTCAGAATTTACAAAAAGGTTTATTTCTGGGTTTACATTTCAACTTTTGAAAATAATGTTTAAATAACCTGGCTGGCGTGCCTTCTACTTGGAGAGACAGCAACTAACTCTTGTCTGTACTTTCTGTTCCTGACACTTCCAACATAGCAGGAAGCATAAGTGTTGCTTAATACCTTGAAGCCAGATAGTGTGGTGCAGGACATGCCAGTGCCCATACTGTGCCCACTGATAAGCAGTGTCTGAGAACACCACCAATTGGCCTGCTCCAACCCAAAGATTTCAAGAGCCAGTTATGTATCGGCACACGTGTCCAGCTATTCAACATCAAGTCACAGACACCGCCTAAAGGCATATTTTAAAAGCAGGGAACACATGGTAAACTCTCTTTCCAACTAACTCCAGGAAAGTTCAAAGATTGTAGAGGAAAAGCAGCTTAATGATGCCTTTGACCTTCAACCTATACAGGTAACCAAGCCTAATGTCCCAAGAGCAACAGAGAATATTTCTTGCTTAAAGAACTTCACTGGAGATTGCATAGTCCTGGTTGGGTCACAGTAAGCTAGCTGGTAAAGTATAAGATGAACTACTATTTCAACTCAATTCAATAAATGAGCACAAATCACACAGCTACAAAACAAAAGACACTGCATGCACCAGACAAACTACTATTTGTTATAAGTCTGTTTGAAATATGCCAGTGCATAGTGCTTTTAAAGAAAATGGAAGTTTGCCAAAATGGGCAATAGAGCTTGATCTGTAAAAGTGAAGACATTCTAAAGTGTTGTGTAAGTGGTTTCAACACACATTTTCCTATGTTCAAAGGTATTTCTTTTCAGGCACAGAAAACCACACTTCCCACACATGTCTGTCTTTACCCTAAGACCACCAGCCTCATGCCTATAAAGATAGCAGATACACATCAACCCTTTTCTCCTAGAAATCCCTCCTTATGGCTCCAGCAAGTGGAAAGTGTTTGTGGCCACTTAAGCAGCGAAGCTGGAACAACAGTGTTTGTGGCACCTTAAACACTAACAAACCCACCTAAGCTTCCACATACTATATATATATATATATATATATATTTGCTTTCGTAGATTTTCACGGGTACAGGAATGCAGGTTTTGGTGTCCTCGGGTGTCTTCCCGTGTAAAAGTTGGGGTGTCTATGCTGCACCCCCCTGCAATCCCTACACAGATCTGGCTGGCACAGGCCACAAAACCACAGCTCGCCCCTATACACGAAGCCAAGCCAGAGCACAACCAAGTGCTGTACAGCCATCTTCTCAGAAAAACTCTTCACAAAGTTCAAGAGTTCAAGACACGAAGGCTTTAGCAACTAATCCACACCTAATGACCCACCTAAGTGGGATTCAGGAAATCACTCAAGAAATCACTCAAGATATCCCTCAAGTAATTAAGGAACAAAAGAAGAAAAGGCACACTAGCCTGGGAACCTCCTCTCTGCCCAGAACATTGGAGGCTATACACCACACCTCCTCAACAGTATTTATAGGAACTCAAACACTGAGATCCTGCTCTGTTCCAGTAACAAGAAGCCGAAAGCACCAGCCTGAAGATGACGAGTGAGACCTCGTCGAAACGTCGCCTAGACACCCCAACTTTTACACGGGAAGACACCCGAGGACACCAAAACCTGCATATATATATATATATATATATAGTGAGATATATATATATATATATATATATATATATATATATATAGTGAAATGAAATCTCAGGTGCACTATTATAAAGCAGCCCCAATAAAACCTCCCACTGTTATTTATTTTATTTATTAAATCTGTATACCGCGTTTCTTCTGAAGTTCTCAGGACATTTCACAGCGTAAAAATATAGGATAAAAACACACAAAATACCTGCCCGCAGACTGTCTCGCCAGAGTGGTGCATGCTCTGGTTATCTCTCGCTTGGACTACTGCAATGCGCTCTATGTGGGGCTACCTTTGAAGGTGACCCGGAAGCTACAACTAATCCAGAATGCGGCAGCTAGACTGGTGACTGGGAGCGGCCGCCGAGACCATATAACACCGGTCTTAAAAGACCTACACTAGCTCCCAGTAAGTTTCCGAGCACAATTCAAAGTGTTGGTGCTGACCTTTAAAGCCCTAAACGGCCTTGGTCCAGTATACCTGAAGGAGCATCTTCACCTCCATCGTTCTGCCGGACACTGAGGTCCAGTGCGGAGGGCCTTCTGGCGGTTCCCTCACTGCGAGAAGCCAAGTTACAGGGAACCAGGCAGAGGGCCTTCTCGGTAGTAGCGCCCGCCCTGTGGAACGCCCTCCCACCAGATGTCAAAGAGAAAAATAACTACCAAACTTTTAGAAGACATCTGAAGGCAGCCCTGTTTAGGGAAGCTTTTAATGTTTAATAGGTTATTGTATTTTAGTGTTTTGTTGGAAGCCGCCCAGAGTGGCTGGGGAAACCCAGCCAGATGGGTGGGGTATAAATAATATATTGTTATTGTTATTGTTATTGTTATAAAAAACAATTACGATACAAACCAATACCCCACACAATTTTTTTTAAAAAGTTTCACTTTTCAGTAAGTGTTTCAGTCTTTATCACAAGACTTGGTGGGCCTCGGTTCCGACCGACTAACCCAGCCACCCTCTCCCCTGTGGCAGTGAAAGACAGCTGCTCAGCAGGTAGGAGCAAACTCTTAAGGGTCCCTTTGATCCCCCCCCCAAATTTATATATATATTTGAGGGGGGGCATAGCTGTCAATGTTTCCCTTTTATTAAGGGAAATTCCCTCATTCCGAATAGGATTCCTCGCAAGAAAAGGGAAAAGTTGACAGCTATTGGGGGGGGGGCATTTTTAAAAGGGGAATTCCCATTCAAATGTGTGCACCACGTCATGTGATCTATTATGCGGGGCGGGGCTTAGCTGTCCTCCCTCCCACCCCAGTATTTTATTCAAGTTGGCCCCCGTGGCTCAGCACATGCCCAGAGGCACTCGTTTCCTCTGAGTTTCCAGTGAGCAACAGCTTAGAGAAGATGGGGTGGGGGGGGAAACAAAAAGGAAATAAACTGATCACCTGAGCTGGAGTAAGCAGCCCACCAAATCTTCGAGCCCCTCAGGAGGAGAAGGTGAGGGGCGCCCTCCGCCAACGTCCCACCTGAGGGGAAGGTAGGTCCCAACTGCCCGTCGCCGGTTCCAACCGCCGCAGGTTCCAACTGCCACACACCGCTCCCTCCCCCCGCCCGGTCAGGTAAGCTTTGACAGGTTCTCTCTCGCGCCCTCTCCGCCTCACTCACCTGAAGCTCGCCTCGCCGCCGCCTCCTGCTCCTCCTCCGCCAACCAGCCAGGCTGGGCGCCCGGTCGTCGTCGTCCTCCTTCTTCTCCTCTTCTTCCTACACAGCACCTCCGAAGAAAGAGAAAGCAGCTCCTCCGGGAGGGAAGAGAAAGAGGTTGATGTTTTTTAAAGCGAGGAGGAGAGAGAGAGGCGGCTCGCGCACCGGCTTCAACCGGCGCTTCTCCGGCTCGAGGCTCCGCCCCCCGCTCTTTTGTCGCGTCACGGGGAGCGTCCGCCAATGGCGGCGCGGCTGGCGGAACCGCTGACTGCTGCGCGAGGAAGGCAGCGCAGAAGAGGAGGGGGGAAGAGAGGGAGATGGAGGGAGGAGGAGGAGGCGGCGGCGCGGGTGGGGGTGTGGAACAATGGGAGGTGGCGGCCCTCGGCGGGGGGGGGGGGGGGAGGGTGAGACAAAAGGAGCCTTCGAGGCCGTCATCGCGCACACGCGCGCGAGAGACGCTGTTCGGCCCGCCTCGTTCTCCCCTCAGGGAGACGTGCGCGCATGTGGGAGATGCGCCTCAGAGCACCCCGCGCCGGGGTTGCCACGCGCCCGGAATTTCCCGGACGCGCGCGGGGTGTGTGTGTGTTATAACCTGGGTGGGAAATTGGGTAAACGTCCGGAAAGTATGGCAGCCGTTGTCGGCAGTGCTGTTTGTGCCGATTTGCCATAAAAGTAGCTCGGAAACCGCATGGGGTGCCGTGGTTTTTACCACGTGCCTGAAACACATGGGATGTTTGGGCTGCAGCGTCTGTTCCATCTAAAAATCCCAAGGAAGGGAGGCTTTAGATAGTGGCACTTACTAGCAGTTTTTAGGATGGATGTGGGCAAACAAGGTAAAGGGACCCCTTATCATTAGGTCCAGTCGTGGCCGACTCTGGGGTTGCTGCGCTCATCTCACTTTATTGGCCGAGGCCGGTGTACAGCTTCCGGGTCATGTGGCCAGCATGACTAAGCCGCTTCTGGCGAACCAGAGCAGCGCACGGAAACGCCGTTTACCTTCCCGCCGGAGTGGTACCTATTTATCTACTTGCACTTTGACATGCTTTTGAACTGCTAGGTTGGCAGGAGCAGGGACCGAGCAACGGGAGCTCACCCCATCGCGGGGATTCGAACCACTGACCTTCTGATCGGCAAGTCCTAGGCTCTGTGGTTTAACCCACAGCGCCACCCATGTCCCATGGGCAAACAAACTGACATTAAATCCAGGTAAGATGGAGCTGCTGTAGACTCTGCTGGGTGGTGGCTGCCAGGAGGTCAGATCACATAACACCATTTTCACTGGTAGCCAGTGCATTTCTAGACTCAACCTAAAAGTGTTGGTTTTAACATTTAAAGTCCTAAATAATTTGGACCAAAGCCCAATGGAAGGACTGCCTGCCTGCTCCCATACTGATCTCCCTGCTTTACTCTTAAGATCAAAAATGGACAGGCGAGTCAGAGGGTGGCTAAGCTCACATTTCTGTGGCTGACCCAGCAGGATGCTTTCTTCTGCCTCCAGTTCCTGTTTCTCCCACTGCAAGAGAAAACAGGTGGCTAGGCAGAGTTGCACAAAAGACAGACTTACAAACTACAGCCTTTCCTCAGCATGAATTGACTATATCTCAGTTGGAATCTCTTCAATTAGCACTGTTATGAAGCTCTTCCTTGACTGGAGAAGATGCGGGTATGTTTAAGTCTTGCCTGGCAACTATAGCAACTGACAGCCTGCTTTGCTCTTGCATAAAGTGTGCAGTCTGAAAGCAGTACCTCTCTCTCCACCAAAAAAAAAAAAATATGTGGATTAACAGGCTCACTGATAGTTTACAGTCTGCCAAGATTCCTAACTACAACTCTCTTTAAAACAAAAGCCTTAACTGGACTATACGATATCACAAAACAAAAACCACACCTAGCGCTTTTTGCTCACATCTGCAGCTTTGCCACTTGCCACAGTGGAAAATTGTGGGGTTATTGTTTTGCATCATTCCCCCCCCCCCCCGTCCTATCAGGTCCTTCTCTGAGAAGGTCCTATCAGGTCCTTCTCCAGCCCTGCTCTGCCCCCAATGCCTTATTTTGTGGCCTTACGATTGGCTACTGACGGTGGAAACCCTAATCAGTAGTAGCATGTGTTCTGCTCTGCTTTTGGAAGGCACAGTGAGAGCTTCCACTTGGCAAGCACAGAGGAAGCAATAAATAATTCCATAACAGCCAAAGGAGCTTCTCTGCTGGCAGAAGGATACCTTTGCCTCATCCTATCCCCCTTTCAGCAGTGTGGCTCAGGGATTATGATTGTTTTGTAAAGCAAGTAGAAATATGCTCCTTGTTCCTTCAAATATAAACATCCAAGCTTTTCTATAACTGTGCTGTTGCACACGAATTTCCTCTATGGAGTTCCCATTTGCCTTTTATAAGATTCCCCCTTCTCCCCACGTTTCATCCCCCCACTGTTCTCCCCCTAAATTCAAGAGCTCCCAGTTGTGCCATATAAATCTTTGTTTCCCCCTTTCATTAAACTAAGTGCATTAATTTTTTTCCAGTAAAAAGCTTAAAGAGCTCTCAGCTGTGATGTGTTTGAACTTGCTTTCTGCTAATACGTTGAGGGATGTGGTACAAAAGGGGATTTTTGGCCACACAGAATTGCCAGTACATGTTCCAGGGGCAGCTTTGCCCATCCTTGTTTGCCCCTGAGCAAAGCATGTAGCTACCTGCATGATGCCTTTCCACCAAATCCAGATTTAAAGCATCTATGTCCTTAAATATGTACTTGCATTCAGTTGTGGATGAGGGTGAAGGTCAACCCAATAAGTCAGAGCTAATGATAGTGGGGGAATCAAAGGACCAATTGAATGGGGAAAAGTTACGCAAGGGCAGGGTTACACTTTCCTGTAAAGATCAGGTTTGCAGCTTGAGAGTACTGCTGGATTCAACATTACTTTTGGATTCCCAGGGGGTAGCTGCTGTCTGGAAGGCCTTTTATTAGCTGGGCCTGATATGCTAAGTATCCGTGCTGAGACACAGCAGACATGGCGACTGCCAGTTTTTGTTTTTGTTTCAATAATTTTTATTAAAGATTTATTGTCTGTGGTTGGCTGCAGTGAGGTTTGTTTGCATTTGTTGACTATCATAATGCTCTCTGCTGTATTAGGCAGCCTTTGAAGGTGGTTAAAGAACTTCAGCTATTGAGATGGCTTATTTTTAATAGGCTTGGTTGAACATGATCACGTTTCACCTATTGTGTGATTACTGCACTGACATTTAAAATCAGAGTGCCGGTTTATTTTACAGAACATAGCTACTCTTGCTTTGAAAATATCAAAGCCAGCACACTTCATTTGGTAAGCCATATTTATCTCACATCGGATTTAGTTCCAAGGAAACAGGAATAGAGCTGCAAAACTGTATTTAATACTAGCAATAAAGAGGAAGTAAGTAGTTCCCCTTCTCATGTAAATCTGGATCACCAGCCATGCTTCACAATGCTGGGATAAAAAGAGAAACATGTCATTATGAAAGGAGCCTATCTTTCAGATCAGGAAGAGTACATCTGCTACTGCAGAAAACATTGGTTTCAGTTTTAGCACTCAAGTGTGGATGCTCAGAATTGCGTGATTAGTTGTTGCACTTATCTGCAGAATCTGTTTGTCTTACAAGCATCATAATGGTGTATGCTACCCACTTCCCCAAGTGACAAGGAATTCCAGAAACAGCAGATTTCCATCAAAATTCTGAGAAGGGTTCTTAGTTACAATGAACATACATCAGCAAGAATAAAATGTTTTAAAAATTGAGATTTCCTCCTAAAGCCCATATATTCACAGAGCTGTATGGCACGCTGCCCTCTACTGGCCCATTTGTTGAGGTGATTTGAAGACCAAATAACTTTCTCAAAGTGTGCAAAATACTTTTATTCGATCAATGTATGAGGCTACCTATGAATGAGCCCAACTGATGGGCCATCATCAAGCTCATGACTTATGATGGTTGCACTGGGTTTATAATGAGAGTATTCTGCATTGCAGGTGTTAAGTTAGCAGTCCCAGGCCATTGTGAATAGTGACATTTTGCACATGTTTAAGCTTTAATGTAATTGTTGCAGGGTGTACTTTTGCCTCCAATGCGCTTCCACCACTGGTTTGGGAAGTGATGTATACACAAAGTAAGCCACAATCCACATCTATCCTGTTGTTGGTTATGAAATACTTTGTTTTGATCTATTTTCTCCAAAGCTAGGTTCAAACTGAGAAAAATAACGACTTAGCTGAGTTTTAAGTTGGTAAGGTTGGCACACAGCCTATGAAGCAAAGTTGACTCGAGCAGCAGCTTCACAAGGAAGTGCCATTTCTCTCTTTCCATCTCTGTAGGACAATTGGGTTGTGGGGAGAAGAGCTCTAGTCCTGAGCAGGTGGTAGAGGCATCGTTTTGATTTTTCACTTTACAAGGTGAAAAGATCTATGTACGGTACAGAAGACAAATTACAGTGCAAGAAGGAACATAGCTTTTATTTGTAATTTTACAGGGAAGGCTTATGCTCACAACTGTCCTCAAGCAAGGTCATTTTCTACCTAAGAATTGCCCCAGAGCCCTATTCGCACTTAACACGGTGCACGCCTCCCTTTGTTTATTCAAGATAAACAAGCTTTGGAAGAGGCAATAAAATGTTTGGCTGCGTGATCTTCTACATGCACTTCTGTGCATTGCTGTTTCACTCAGAAGGCAGAGTTCAGTTAGCCTTACTCCCAATAAAGTGTACACAGGATTTTAGCCTTGTTCAAATACTAGTTAGCAGGCCCAGCTTCATCTCCTGCACTCCTTGGGAAAGTGTAGTGGGTAGGGACTAAAGGCCAGCTCATTATACAGTCACAAGACTTGGCAAACTTTTCCTTGGACTGCGCTACTTCAACCTGCCAGTACCATATTGCCTATTTTTTAGTATTTCTCCGCAGGTAAAACTTCCCACATGTCAGGAAAAGACTAGGCCAGTGGTTCCAAATTAGCTAAGTACTGCAGATCCCCTGTTTTTCAAAAGCCAATCCATGGACCCCTAATTTTGAAAATTTTGACAACTATGGTAGTTAATGATGCCACAGACTCCCTGGGGTCTGCAGACCACCAGTTGGGAACCAATGGACTAGACCAGAGCTTTCCAAGTTGTGTGTCGCAACCCATTGTGTCGGCTGTAGTGTGTAGTTGTGTCATGCAACGCTCCCCACGCTCCTCCAGGGGCTGGAAAGGGGTTAGTTTAACCTCCAGTTTGCTAATAAAACCGAATTACTGTGTTGCGAAATTATGCATGTCTAAAAAGTATGTTACCAACATGAAAAGTTTGGAAAGCTCTGGACCAGATTTATCCTTTCTCCCTGGCATGGCAGTTTTGTATGAACGATATTTTTTTAAAGGGGGAGCACATGCCACACTCTGACACTGTGAGTGTGAGTGTGTGGGGTAGAGGAAGAGCTTCACTTAGCAAAAAAGAGAGGAAAAATAGACGCTAAACAGCAAAACAGCCAAGTGGTCATGGGCGTAGCTTGCCCCCCAAACCAAGTAAATAAATAAAAATACTTAACGAAAAGTAGAAATTGTAGAAAGATGTTGACAGATTTTTTCCGAGCACTTGGGGGGAGGGGGGTCTAAAGTAATTTAAAACAACCGTGGTTGAAACATTTCATTCCAAATCTGCCGGACAGAGGATGATGACAGGTGGGTATGCTTCGCCCTGCCCTAACCCAATGATGCAAGTGGCATAGAAGGAGACAGAATCACATCATATAAACAATAAAATGCTGTGAAGAAGAAGATTTCGGACATATGCAAAATGTTGGAGCCGCAATGCTAAGGCAGAAATGCTTGAGCGGAGAAAAAGGGCTTTCCTTCGTACCCATGGTGGGAGCTTGGCCTGTTTCAAGAAGCACCTTGATTAATAATAATAATATTTTATATTATTTATTATTCCCTAGCCACTCTCTGCTCCTTTACCTGGTGCCTGCTGCATGTACAGAGATTAGCGAAGGTTGCAAATTACATGCGGGGGAGAAAATGCAGAACGGCGGCGAGACCCCCCCGCTTTCCCCGAGGCAGCAGCCGAGCCGAGCCTCCCCACGGCTCCAGGAAACAACCGAGCGGCTCCTGCTCCCGCCGCGGCCTAGTTAGCCCCTCCTCCCCTGCTGCTTCGTCTTCTCCGCCTTTCTCCTAAAAAAACCCCCACACGCCATATATCCGGGATAAGCGAGGTAAGCGAGTTGCCGCTTTCCTTCCCCCCCGACCTGCTGCCACGCGGCTGAGGGGAGGTAGGAGGAGGAGGCCGCGCTCCCACCCGCCGCCGTCCTTTTCCTGAACTTTTCGCCCCGCCGGCTTCGGTTCGGCCGCCGTTAACGTGGCTTCTCGTCCCTTCACACGTTTAGATATGAAGGGAGGGAAAGGGGACAAAATGGCCTCGGGGGAGGCTCCTGGAAATAAGAGGATACCTGCACCTTCAGGAGGGAGGAGGCGAGAGACCCGGAAGCGGGCGAGGAAGGAGAAGCCCCATAACCTTGAGGGGGACCAAAGGGCAGGGGAAGCCCGCGTGGTGGGAGCAGTTGTAAGGATAATAATAATAATTTTAATATTTTCTCTCTGGAGGTGGAGGAAAGGAGTATTGGCAAGGCTTCGTTTGGGCGGGTGAATCCTTCCTCCCCCCGCCAAAAAACCCTCAGACTTGGGAGTTTGGATTAAGCAAATAAATGATTTATTTAATAATAATCTCAGAAGCGGGCATTTAATTTTTAGGCAGGAGTTCTTGCCGAATTCACATGCCAACCCACTTTCCCCCAGAATCCTGGGAACTGTAGTTTAAGGTTGCTGGGAATTGTAGCGACATTGGTTGTCATACTTTTGGATATTCCTGGACATTTCGCCCGGACACTGCTTTTGGATACAGTGGAAATTCCAGACGTATGGCAGCCCTATTCTCTGCCTGTTTGATAACCCAGCACTGGAGGGGTAAAGCTCCCAAGAAAGGGTTTAAGAAACTGAGGGAACGTGGCTTGCTTCCAGGGTCTCCCTATTTTGTGCTGAAATTCAGTTTGCATATTGGCAATTTCAGGTTACGCAAGGGAAGTGGGTTTGGTGCTCGTGTGTGACAAAAAAATCTTCCTAAAGAAATCGGACAACTTGTAGTAAAGAAAAGGTGTGGAGAAATGCACTTGAAGGTGTAGGTTAACAATGGCTTGATGAGACATTGTATAGCCTCTCTTGCAAACAAATTGGAAGGAATGTTCAGTAAACAGTGGGCATCATATACCGTAACTGCTCAGCAAATCAGGATGAATACTCAGTAGATAGGATCCAGTAATCTAGGTCACTTTCATATGACCTAACGGTACTAAGTGTTTTTATTTTGGGTTACAGTCTCATAATGTAACATCCCTCAGTTTCTGGGGTGATGAATTTTACAGCTGGCTGTATTGCACAATGCATAAAGGTAAAGGTAAAGGTACCCCTGCCCGTACGGGCCAGTCTTGACAGACTCTAGGGTTGTGCGCTCATCTCACTCTAGAGGCCGGGAGCCAGCGCTGTCCGCAGACACTTCCGGGTCACGTGGCCAGCATATAGTATCTCAAAGAAGTAGTGTAAAATATATTTTGATTCTAAAGCCTCAGTCAGTATAGCCAGTAGTTGGGGATGAGGGAGCTTTAGACCAGTGGTCTCCCCCCTTTTTTACCCATGTAACTCTTGAAAATTGCTGAGGGACTTGGCAGACAACTTAATTCTTTTTCTGCCTGTTACAGCAATTGTAATGCGCTGTGCTAGATGCTGAATAATTTTCAACTGTATATTTATTTTGTTTCATATATATTGTATGAAGTACAGTATCAGAATTAAAAGAAGCAAGAAAAATACAATTAACCAATATGCGATGGATATGCCATCTCCTGTCTTCAGCCACAAATCCACAGACATGCCACAGAATGAATGGCACTCACAGATGGTTGTTGGTCCACAGACCACAGTTTGGCAACCCTTGCTGTAGACCCACAACTTTCAGAAGATCATAGTTCTCCCGCTGGCAGTAGGCTGTGGAAGATCTTGTGGGACACCAGTGGCTTTGTATTACCTGGATCCAAAGTCCCCCATGTCCCACCAAGAGACTTGATTCTTGGGCTGTCGGCTGTACCAGCAAAAAAATCGACACTTTTCAACTTCCACCCAGTCTGGTGCAAGCAGGATGGCTTCAGATGTGGATCTGCTGCTCTGCCTTGCTGATCCTGGCTAGGAATTAGGCTTGTGAATGAACATGCATACTGACTGGTTTCTGTAATCTTAGAATCATAGTGATTTATACTTAGAGTACTGACTGACCCAGTTGCAGGGATCAGGTAGTTACTAAGCCTAAAATAGGAGTGAAAGCTTACCTAGATGGATGAGTATATGACATGTGTGATGACTTTCAAGTCCTGTGCTCCTCCTATCTATTCTTAATATAAGCACATGTAAGGCTTATATCAACAGAAAGGGAGTAGGTGGTGCTGTGGTCTAAACCACTGAGCCTCTTGGGCTTTCCGATCAGAAGGTTGGTGGTTCAAGTCAGCGCAACAGAGCGAGCTCCCGTTGCTCTGTTCCAGCTTCTGCCAACCTAGCAGTGCGAAAGCACACCAGTGCAAGTAGATAAATAAGTAGTGCTGCGGCGGGAAGGTAAACAGCATTTCTGTGTGCTCTGGTACTCTTTACGGTGTCCTGTTGCACCAGAAGCGGTTTAGTCATGCTGGCCACATGACCTGGAAAGCTGTCTTTGGACAAACACCAGCTCCCTCAGCCTGAAAGTGAGATGAGCACCGTACCCCATAGTCAAGTTTGACTGTTCTTAACTATCTGGCGGTCCTTTACCTTTACCTATATCAACAGACATGCCACATAGGGATTTAAGTTACACTGAAGAATAGTTATACAATTATGGTCTGGTATTTGGCACTATTGTTTGTGTGTAGTTGTTTCATGCACTTATAAACTTATAGTTATGCAGGCATGTTCTTTGCTCAGCAATGCTTCAGCTACCTTGGCACTAGAACATCACTACTGAAGATTACTTACCCTTTGAGATACTTCAAGGTTTCATCCTCTCCTGTATGTATGCCATATCTTCATAGCTTATGTGATTGTATGTGCATAATGTTATATTTATGATTCACTTATGTCCACGATCCTGAATTTGGAGATCTGGTTTTGTTTAATGTCTTTGTTTTGCTCTCCAACATTGCCAGACACTTGTAAACCAATTCACCTTTTACAGTGAGCAAGTTTGTGCAAGACAGTATTTTCTTCTGCTTTTTTCTATTCTTATTGCAGAAGGTATCATTTGGAACACTGTTAGTATTGACCATAAGTTAAAATAATGACAATTTTAGTAGTAGACCAGTATGGCTATATAGTTGTGTCATTCTCTAAGGTGCTGCAAGACTCTTGGTTGATTTAACTCTGAGAGATATGTTTAAAGTTGGTAAAGGCAGCTTTTTTCTTCCTTTTGTTTCCCTTACCACCTGTAACACCTTAAGCTACATCCTCTATCTTTTTTATTTATTACATAGAATATGGAGTCACTAGGTTGGCTTGGATGTTAAAAAAAATATCCTTGCCTTCTAGACATTCATGAAGCAGTTCAAGATTTGGATTGAAAAATAGTGTTCTGGAGTATACGTATACTGTATAGCCAGCACGGTAGAATGAAGGTCACCCAAACAGTGCTTCCTTTTATCTAGACTGCTGTTATGTCGCTTGGTGTGTGTCTTTACATATATGTTCCATTTGTCAAACAGCTTTGATGTTACTTTGTGGAATTTCTCACAATGATTTTTTTAAAAAAACAAACTTTAATACTATGATATTGTCTGTTACACCCTTTAAATAGGTTGCTGGTACTTGAGTTTTGTGTTAGACAACCTTAGCTTTTAAAATAGTGGTTAAAAAAACTAGTTTTTAATAGATCCACAAAAATTCTAGGAAAACAAAGGAAGGGGGTTATTTTTTCTTTGGGAAAGTGGAAAAATAGTTTTCCAGCTATTGTTTGTTCAGGGCGGACAGAGTGGCACAACCAGTGGGGTGTATTCTGTACCTAGCGGATTCTTTCCTCATATGATGGAGAGAACATAGAGCCAGGCTCAATAATATTGTGAAGACAGATCCTGTTACCTACACACATATTTTTATTAATCTCTCTTATGCACATAGCCTAGCCTTTGCAATTCTGCTCTGTCCATTACTTTGACTTCACCACTGTCTTTGAAAAACAACAAGATACATAAATCACATTTCCTCTACCCCTTTGTTCTCAAGTAAGTGCTAAAAGATTGTGCTCTGACATACATCTATGATATACTCTGTCTTTCTTATACTGGGTTTGAACAGAACTTATATTTAATCTTAACCATTCTATTTAGTATCCTTGCATAGATTGGCATTTTGTCAAACATGTATTGTAAGAGAATATTGGTTAATTGTTACATTGAACTGTGTTTGCAGCGCCTGTCAGTTTCATCAGCTTTAGAATGAACTACAAGGAGAAATGTCATGGATTACCATAGTGTCCAACAATACAGTACTTTGTAGTTCTAACAAGAATTATCCGTCTTTGATTCTTGTATGTAGACCATGACCTTCAAGCACAAAAATGCAAAACGAATTGAAGGGCTGGATAGCAATGTGTGGTAAGTAATTATTAATGAAAATGAATGAACAAATGAATAATTGAAATGTCTGTACTCCTTGTAGTTCATTTGTATGCTTTTCACCTACATTGTCAGCTGACCAGGTGCAGGGCCAGGGTGGGGGGCAGGGAGAGAAACCTCTTGGTCAGTGAAGCCACTGGGAGAGGGCTCCAGGCTTTTGTGTGCTCCTCCCCTCTATTCCCCTCTTCCCTACAAATGAATCTCTTTGTTCCTTTTATGGTTAAAAGATCTTGGATGAATCACAGTGATAATTACTGGTTGTGCAGCCTGTGAGTCTGCAGAACAACTCTGCTAGGACTACGATGTTTAAATAATGGGGGCAGGGTCAATTTTAGCTAGCAGGCTGAGATAAGGTGATTCTGGCTTTGTTTATGAGGCTATTTTGGTTCTAATTTGCTGCATTTATAAAGAAGGAAAAATGAAATAATAATCCTCTGTCAACTGCGGGGAGGGTCAAATGTACTCTCAACAGCATTGGGGTGGAAACATTGGTCTTCCATAATTCAGTGTTCTAGTTGGTCCTTAACCAAGATGATTTTTGAATTGCCCTTTGGTGCTTCAGAAGTGGTTATGTCACATCACGTGTTTCGGCTTAATAGATGTTACTGGAAGTGGAGGATGAGTTACAGAAGCCATGTAATGCTTATGTCACCTAGTTCTAGCCTGGAAGCCAGACTTTAAACTAGACTGATGGCAATGAGGCCTCCAGGATCTCTGATTAACTAATATCTGATTGAATGCTCTCTGGGTGGTTTCCCACAGACCCACATGTTCTATACTGCGTTTTTTATTTACCATGGATCCGAAATATTCTTCCCTGTATATGTGTATGGAATACATTTGTAAACATTTCTTCCTTCCTTAGGGTGGAATTTACAAAAGTTGCTGCAGATCCCTCAATCGTTAATCTGGGACAAGGACTTCCAGATATATCTCCTCCTAACTATGTTAAAGAAGCATTAGCCAAAGCATCCTCTGTGGATATGCTGAACCAGTACACCCGGGGTTTTGTGAGTACATCTTAACGCTCTCTGAGAGGTTGCTTTAAATCAGTTGCATATCCAAAAAATTTCTCATGGTTTCCACATGCGCCTTCTTCATTTTGGATTCTTGGGCTGAATAGAAACACGGTAACCATAAATCTCCAAACAGTGGCCAATGTAAATATGGTCCAAAGAGGACTATACGTAGGGCCAGGAGAACTGACTATGTAAATGACTTCCCAATGTAATGTTATTATTAATCCATATAGTACATTTCAGTATACAGGGCACTTTGGCTTTCTTGCACATAATGCTTAACCATGGTTTGGCATTATGAAGATGAGCCTCAAGGAGTATTTCAAAAGATTCGACTTCTGTTTTTGATTAACTGCAGCTTCTTGTGATGTTCAACCCACACACACTGTGGTTAATCATTCATTGAAACAAGCCAGCTTCAAATCATGGGTTGTGAACTGGGCTTGTTTCAATAGACTGTAGTTAAATTGAAGCCGTTTGTCTGGACATAATGCTAAACTGCAGTTGACTTAAAGCTTCCAATCTTCTCCTTGCAGCTGCATGGAGAAGGGGGCGGGGGGCGGGGAGGAGGAGGACAAGGAGCCTGAGGCTTGCTTTGGTTCACCCTTGCAACATTAAACCATGGTTTATATGCAAATACAGCCAATTCATTTCTTGTTCTTCACCATGGTGCAATATGAACATTCATCAGAGGGTAGTTACTCCCTTTTCAGTGACCCATGAATGGCAGTATAACTGTTTCTAGAAATTTATATGTGTTACGAACATTTTTGTTCCACATTATTTTTTCTTCAAAGGGTCACGGTCATAGATCCTTACTGATAGTACACACAATTCCCAGCTTGTGATCTTGCACAAAGACTCCTATTCAGTGGAAGGCTGGCTGTGCAGAAGAGATTCCATGTGAACTGTGCCTTATATTGTTTTTCTTGTTCAGCTCAGTATAGTAGGTTCTCTCCTAGACGTGATGACAGTTTCTAATTGTTTAAATCTTTAGAATGGTATTTCTAATTGGGTAACTCTGTTTTGTGCATCAGCCATGCTAGATTTGGCTAACAGACAATACTGTATTATTTGTCGGTTGTTTGTTATTAACTGGCGTATGAGTCTATGCATTTTCTTTTGCATTCATAGGGACATCCTTCATTGGTGAAAGTCTTGTCCCAAGTGTATGAAAAAGTTTGTGGAAGAAAGATTGATCCATACACTGATATCCTGGTGACAATAGGGGGATATGGATCTCTGTTCAGTGCAGTGCAAGGACTCATTGAAGTAGGAGATGAAGTAAGTTTTGTGATGCATCCCAGAATAAAAATTCTCTTCTATGAAAACATATAAGTTTACACACCCACCCACCCTTAGAACATGGGTAGCATTCCATTAGTAAGTGATCAAACCTACTCAGAAATCCCTTTCCTTGGCAGCTTGATGATTTATTGAAGGGTAGAGAGCTGACTTTTGTTAGTTTTGGTTGAATAAGAAATAAACTTCGAAGCAGGGCTTTTTTTTTTACCTGTCAGATTCCTATGCCTTTAAGAGTATGTTGATGCACCTTAATTTAGCAGATGAAGGATTTCTTGGCATTGGGATAAAGTTATAGAAAAAGCCTCAGCTGTTTAACTATTGTGCATTAGGTTGCTGTTGAAGGCAGGATAAAGGGACTAGTGTTGTTCTTTAAGTAACTGTATGTCTGAGATGAATTGTCCATCAATCTACCACTTAATTATCAACCTGTTGCAAATTAGCTTCCTTGGCTACAGCTGAAAAAAATCCTAGGTGCTTGTCCTTTCAGATACCTAGAACATTGGTCCTGAACCCTTCAAAACTTCAAATATTTCCCAACTTCAAACCCTGGTTTTTTTCCTTGAGTTGTATAAGTTTGTCAATAGTGGGGATCTATAAGCACTTAGGGTAGGGTGGGTTTTAAATCAAATAGCCTGCCTCATTTGGGGTAAAACTGGCAATGAAGCGATAGCTAGCTACCTTCTGATGTTTTGTCTTTTCACTTTTGCTTTATGTGTCTCCCTCATCCCTTCAGTTCTGCTGCCATTATTATAAATCTTCACTTATTTCCTATTATCCCCAGCACACAAAAGCAGCCACTGTGAAGTAGCAGTGGCTGTTGCATCTACAGATATACTTAAGAGTTTTAGCTTTTAATCTAAAATACTACCCCGTGTTTGTTGACAAGAAGTACTTTTAATGCAATGTGCTTTCCTAAATATATAGAATTAGCATTGTATCAGATCAAAAGCGGGTTCTGTCTTTGAAGAAAGGTATAATATCATTTCTTATTCACATAACTTTCCTATATGTTTACTTTAGGTGATAATAATAGAACCCTTCTTTGACTGTTATGAGCCAATGGTGAGGATGGCAGGAGCCAAGCCTGTTTTTATACCCTTGAGATATGTGAGTGTGTTTAGAATATTATTATAATCAGAGTTTATTTAGATGGGGGAATGAAGAGAAGTGTTGCACCTTGCAGTTTTTCATAATGAAGGTTATTTCTTTCCTATGTTACTCTGCTTTGTGTGCTCAGTGAGAAACAGAATGGATCCAGTAAACAGATTAATAACAACAAGAAAGCAATGCCTCCCAAAAGTCTAGAAGTAAATGATAGAAGCCCAAATAGGAGATGGGTGTCAATAATTTAACTTTAGATTGCTCGGTGGCCTTGCTTTAAATGTGAAAGCCACATTAACTTTCAAAAACTGAGGGGTGTGAGCAGCCCAGCTAATTAATTTATTCAGCTTCAAGCATCCTTAAGTGCTTTTGTCTGTAACAGTATTTAAAGTGGTACTTAAGACCACAATGGTAGATGGTAATTCTGGTCCCCCCTGGTTTTTTATAGTACTAGTTTTGGATTCTTAGAAATGCATTGCTGCTATATAGAACACTTAATATTTTAATCGATTTTGATGGCCAGATCTAGTGGGTTAGAGGAATCGTCACTGGAAAGTCCCAAATGATATGAATAACTTTTTTTTTGTTAGTGATCAGAATTTGAGATTTCTTTGCAGTTTACTCGTGTATTTTGTATAGTTGACTGATTCTTAGGATAAGATCACTAGTGGAATGTTTAAAGGAAGTTTATTTCAGCCTAATAAAACATCTTTCCCCTTATAACTCAGAGACCTGCAGCTGGAGAGACTGCATCTAGTGCGGACTGGGTCTTGGATCCTGCTGAACTTGCAAGTAAATTTAATTGCAAGACGAAAGCTATTATATTGAATAACCCTCACAATCCTATAGGAAAGGTGAGATTCCTGTTTTTAAATCTTCCTGCTAAATGTTATAAAATGTTGGCTCTGACGATATTGATTAATACATTGTTTTCTTTCCCTTTCTATTTTAGGTCTATACGAAAGAAGAGCTCCAGATAATTGCTGATCTCTGTATTAAATACGACACCCTGTGCATCAGCGATGAAGTATATGAATGGCTGGTATACACTGGCAATAAACACATTAAGATAGGTACTGAATTGTGTTAGTTTGTAGACTGGAAATGGGCAATAAAGTATTGTTGCCGGATTAAAATTAGGTATTTTATAAAAGCTCATAGTATTTTGTAGACTAGCTATAATTCTGAAGTATAGGACTATATTACCTTATTAAAATGAATTACTTTTGTATTTCTCAATTTGCTGCTCCCATGTTTGACATGTAATTTCCTACTGATCTTAATATTTGTACAGTCTTGAATGTTCATTTAAAATCACTTGTATGTAAATAGTCCTATGTATGAGCACTTTGGATGCCTTAATGCATCTCTGTCCTCCAATGGACCTTGGCAGGAACGGGGAAAAATCTATTATTTCAGTTGCATACTCAACTTATCATATGGGAGAAGTGCATTCCTGATGGACACAGGCATTTTTATCACCCAGCAGATAATATGTACAAAACGTTCTGCTAAATGATTCAAAATATAGCATTTGGCCATCAGTGCCTTTTCATTTGCTCACTTTTAAGCAGATCCCCAAAACTGTCTTCCAATCTATTGTTGAAACGTACAAACCATTAAACCTACAGGCAAGCGACAGTTATTTTATAAACTAAGCAGAACTCTTTTCTCCCAAGAAACCTTATTTTCTCTAGCTTGTATAACATGCACATAAAGATTCTGCAAAGAGGAGAACACAAATCCTCCCCCCAGAGGCAGAGATGTTCTTGTATTAAGCTTCACGTATTCCATCAGCTGAAATGACACATCGCTCGTGAAAAATGTGAAATGAATATTGCATCAATTTACAGCATCTGGTAGTGGCTCTCTAATATTTATCTAATAGAGGTTGCCAGTGATATATCATAAAATCAGCATAGTATTTGTGCTGTCATCTAGGCAGTTTCCTCTGGTATAGAACACTTCGTCATTTCTCTTATCTAGCTTGTGCAAAACAGGAGCTTCATGTGACTAATGATTAGAGTTCCACTGGCAGATTTAAAGATTGCATATTGTAAGCAAGGATTCTTCTGGCATCTCAACAGGCATAGTGCTTATTTGGGTAATATGTATGTATGTAGCCTTACTAATAGTTCTTGGTGCTTGCTCAGATACAAAAATACATTCTATTCTTCTGTAGCTTAATACAATGAAGGTGCTTGTCCTTTTTTCACAAAATATTTATTCTAAAAGTCACCTGATGGATTGTGTGACTCCCCAGCCATCTTCTGAAAATGAGTTGGCTAGCTGTTTGCTCCGCAAATTGATAATCTCTCGTTTTGTTTTAGATTTGCTAAATGTAATTGCAGCCCATGGTGATGGCTGGAATTCATCACAGAACTACGCATTACAGAATGTGTTCCCTTCTCCTTGCAGCCCATAGCATCACTGCAGCACATAGCATTACTTGTTGTTTTCCTCCATTGGTACCCAATGATGTCAAGTGATGGCTGGACAACTTGATGCTGCCACAGCATGAGTTAATGCTGCATCACCTATAACTTGTACCTCCGCCCTAACATGAGTTGCAGGAAAATACTCTTACGGGATTTTTTTTATTTATTTATTTTGGATGTGTGTGTATTTTGTGTGCTACACCGTTATATGGGATTTAGGGACAATTTTACTCTTTCAGTTCAATACCAACAACAAAGAGCTCATCTGAATGACCTGATAAAATGATTGATACCTCTCTCTGGTGTGGACATACCCTCATGTGCCACAAGATGCCTGAATGAGGGTGTGAGTAAAGGAACAATGTGCTTTCAGTACATACCCATTTAGTTTGAACATAATGAAGCCAGCTTCATACTTATCCAAAATAATATATGTTCCTTTGTAGGATGCATGATTAAAACATACCTATTTATTGTTAGAGAGGCAAAGCTTGTTAGCGCCGTTCGTATGTAATTAACTCTTGATCCTTTTCTTTCTTTTTTTCACAGCTACTTTGCCTGGAATGTGGGAAAGAACAGTAACTGTAGGAAGTGCTGGGAAAACATACAGTGTAACTGGCTGGAAGGTAAGTGAACAGAATAAGACATAATGCAAATGAAGAATCATATATGTTGAAGTACTGCTGGGTTGATGTACCATGGAGATCATTTGCAAGCGTGCACAAGCTATATGAAACACGTGCAGAATCTATATTAAAAATTAACCCCTGACATAGAAATTCTAGATGCCATGCAGAGAGAATATTTCACTCAGAACTAAGAAATCCTACGGTTTACATTTTGAACAGGCGGTCAGTATGTACATTGTAAGCAGTAAGCCTTTCCAGTTTGCACATTTTTTGAAGACCTTGTGCTTGCTGTGCCAGTTCCAATGTTAGATGCAGAAGGTGGTGGTTGCTGGGGGCACATTTCGCATGAGAAAATCAGGCCAGCATCCAACAAACCACAAGGAGACTTCTGCAGGTGCACTAAGCTCTTTTGGGCTTCTTATCCCCACTGCCTAACTGAAAAGGTATCATAAAATGTTGGGGGCTTCCCCAACACAGGAAAATACACATGTGGGGTTTCATCCAGAAACAGAACCATGTAAAGTCCCACGTGTGTATGCAAACATACCTTAGGCATGGCTATGTAGCTCTCTTGGAAGCAGTGTTAGGCAAGTGCATGCTGTAATTTCAATATTGTGCGTCTTTTGGTAATTTTTATTTTGTGAAAACTATAAATACAATATGTATCCACAAACAGGCTCATGCACAGATAAATAAATGCACCCGTGCTTAATTTTTTGTAGCATTTTTGGAGAACATAATTTTCATTTTTCTTGGCAGGGATTTATTTTAATTGCAGAGCAGCCTTTTAAGTAGGGACACGCCTCGCTGCCCCTGGGGAGTAATTATCTAAGCCAGGCAAGAAATCTTTTATAAACTGGAAGAGATGGGTTCCCCCCCCCCACTTTAAGTTTGTCAGTAGTCTACCACTTCAAAATGTGTTTATTTCCATGTTTCTCAACTTTTATAAATGTTAAGTAAACAGCCAGATATTTGTTACAATTTATTTCTTTTCGTTGAAGCTTGGCTGGTCTGTTGGTCCCCAACATCTGATAAAACATTTGCAGGTGGTTCAACAAAATACACTCTATACATGCCCAACTCCATTACAGGTAGGTACCAAGCCATGCAAAAGGTATTGTAAAGAGCATGATAGTGTAGGAGGTTTGAGCCACTAAACATAATTAAAAATTGACTAATAAGGAATCTATTTGTGGGAATTGCAGATGAAATTAATACTTGAGCATGTTGATCCAATGTAGATTAGCATTTGAATGTCAATAATTTGGACATTCCGTTATTAGCAGGAAAACAACAGACTCAAGCGATGGGAGTTGGGATGAGTGATTACCATTGTATATAATACATACTGCCATGCATCTGATGTGTAGTGAAATTCTCATTACTGCTTCGCAGGATGATACAGACAACTGCCTTATACAGTGATTACCTGGACCCTGGGGAAAGTTACTGTTTGGCAAATGTTTATCTCTGTGCATCCTTTGGCTAGATTGTTTTCAGATCAAGGTGTATGTTTCCTAAATGTTTGGGGTTTTCTATACTATTTAGTATTATTTAGTATAATTAGGTCTTTAACGTCCCTTGAAGGGCAGCCAAATTTAAATAACAATTTGACACACAGCTGTGAGGCATTTGCGAGCTTTTTTGCGGAGAAGGTCCTGTTGCTCCACCATGACCTCCCTGGCAATCTGGATACAATAAAGGAACTGGAGGCCCCTCGACTGTCCTCGGGTCCAGTATTGGACCACTTTGACCGGATATCCCCAGCTGATGTGGACAGATTCCTCCAAGCTGGAAAGCCCACCACCTGTCCTCTTGACCCGTGCCCGTCTTGGCTGATTAGAGCGTGTCCAGACAAGGTGCGGGCCCCCCTGGGTGATATCATCCATTTGTCCCTTGGCACCGGGATATTTATATCCCTTGGCACCGGGATATAAATAATTTATTATTATTATTATTATTATTATTATTATTATTATTATGTGGTAAGAAAGGAAGATCTGTAGACTTCATTCTTGTTTGTGTTTGTTGTTGTTGTTGTTGTTGTTATGAATTTATTAATTAATTACATTTGTATACTGCCCTTCATCCGAAGATCTCAGGGCGGTCCACAGCATAAAAACAAGAATAAAATCACAAAGCACGTAATAATAATAATAAGTACAAAAAAACCCCCACAATACCCCCCAACACATTTAAAAGGACCTAGACGGTTATTCAGCCAAAGGCTTGGTTGAAGAGTAACGTTTTCGCCTGGCACCTAGAGATGTATAATGAAGGCGACAGATGAATCTCCCCAGAGAGAGCATTCTACAAGCAGGGAGCCACTTAGAAAAGGCCCGTTCTTGTGTTGCCATCCTCTGGACCTCTCGTGGAGGAGGCACATGAAAAAAGGCCTCAGAAAGACCTCAGCTGATGATTGCAGTGTCTTGTTAGTTTATATGGGGAGAGACAGTCCTTGTGGTATTGCAGCCCTGAGCCATTTAGGAAAAGGAATGATAAATTCTCTATAATTTATATGTCATTATTAAAGCATTAAACATTAAAAAATCAGATACACATTACTGAATTAATCACTGAAAATGAAGGTATTTGACTCTTTAAAATCTCATACTTGAAAGGAAATATATCTATTTTAGTGATAGATGCGTATCCAGCAATTTTAGAAGAATTTCCATCTGCCTTCTCCCCACCCTCCCTTGACTGCTAAACCCAATTGACAATCTTATTTTTACTCTTCACTGACTTTCTATTTTACTAGAATGATCTGTTTTATTATGGAAAAGCTGATAATTAGATTCTAGATACCTGAGCATTTCTTTGGATACGGCATTTCTTATTAAAAGTGAATCTTCACAAGGTCTGTTTTGTGACTGTCGCTTTTTGATAATATGCTTAAATGTGTGGTTCCCCCCCCCCCCCTTTCCTTTCCTGATTTGAATTTCCAGGAAGCTGTGGCACAAGCCTTTTTGATAGACTTGAAGCGCATGGATGACCCAGCGTGCTACTTCTATTCTTTGCCTAGAGAGCTGGAAGACAAACGAAACCGAATGGCTCGCATGCTCCTGGAAGTTGGGCTGAAACCTATTGTTCCAGAGGGAGGATACTTTATGATAGTTGACGTGTCTACATTAAGTAAGTGAAGATTTTATTCCATGGCAGGAATGGGGATGATGACCCAGTACTGAAGCTGGGAGAAATATACTATGAGCAAAGGGAGGGCTACAGTGTGTATGTTTTCTCTTCTGAGTAACAAATATTTTCACAAGCATGGTAGGTGTCCTACTGCACTTACAGCAGAACTACGCAGCAATTATGGCTTGTTTTTGTGCTGCCCTTTCTCAATCTGTAAGAACCCCACCACCACAAGCAGTCAGTGATATGGAACAGGGTGGAAAAATACACAGGCTAACGACTTCATGATGTGAATTTTTCATTACAGAGAAAATGGTTGTGTGCCCATTGGCAGCAGACCCTTGTTATCGTAATGTCTAGCTCTCCCCTTAGAATGCAGCTTCAGAGCAAATTCCTGGTACTCTGGGGAGCAGTCCTGGGGAAAAAAGAAGTGAAATAGCAGATCTTGCACTTTAGATCTTACCCTGGGCTCCAGATCCTTTCCATCTTGTTGCTGTTGTTTAGTCGTGTCCGACTCTTCGTGACCCCACGGACCAGAGCACGCCAGGCACTCCTGTCTTCCACTGCCTCCCGCAGTTTGGTCAAACTCATGCTGGTTATGCCTGTTGTCTTTGTCCATGGAGTTTTATTGGCAGGGATACTGGAGTGGCTTGCCGGTTCCTGCTCCAGGTGGATCACGTTTGGTCAAAACTCTCCACTATGACCTGTCCATCTTGGGTGGCCCTGCACAGCATAGCTCATAGCTTCTCTGAGTTATTCAAGCCTCTTCGCCATGGCAAGGCAGTGATCCATGAAGGGGCTTTTCCATCTACTGTTCTGTAAAAAAATCTCTGCTGAAGTGCCCATACTGGGTAATGCCTTTCGTTTGAAAAATTGCAGCTCTTAAAGTGTTTTTCACCTCTTCTTTTTGTTTTAAAGATGTAGATCTGTCTGACATGGAAAAAGATAAACCTTATGATTATAAATTTGTTAAATGGATGATAAAATCTAAGGTAAGGATTGGTTTTATTTCTCCCTCCTACTCTTTGCTCAAAAAACGGTGTCTTTAATTCTAACATCTAAGTGAGACTGTAAAACAGGTGGCCCTGATGCAGGGGATTGTGTGCTCATTGGAAGGCTGCATACCCATTGCTAGGCTTGCAGATCTCTTCCCTGCTTCAGCAGAGATATAAGCCCTTTACTGACATCTGCTCTGTGGGATTTGCCTCTGTTAGGCCAGTCTGTGGCTTAGACACAACCACTACTTAAAGATCAGCTCCTTTGCTAGGAAGAGGAGGGCAAACTGCAAGCCCAGGGTGCTTCCAGAATGCAACATTGCAGAATTCCTATATGGAAAGCACTTCTGTGCTTGAAGCAGTGAAGAAAATATTGCGACAATCTGTTTGTAGCTTAATTCTGCTTTCCAGACCATGCAGATAAAAATTCCCACATGTGAAATGTTCATCCATGATAGTACAGTGCTGTATTTTGCACATGCGGATTTTGTTAATGTGTGATGTGACCTTAATTAAGCTCTTGGACCGCAACCTTTAAACTCTCACAAAGATACAGTTACTAGAGCTTCCAAGAGCTAAGGTTTAAGCTGTTTTAACGTACCTGCTGAGCATGCAATTGTGCTTTGTGCTTTTTAAAGAAACTGTCAGCTATTCCTCTCACCTCCTTTTGCGGCCCTGAGACCAAAGAACAGTTTGAAAAGTACATACGGTTTTGCTTCATCAAAGTAAGTTCTATAGCATGTGCTTAAATAAAGCTTATTGTTTTAAGTCTTAGCAGGGCTGTTTGTTTCTATTAGTACCAAAACTTAGATCTTCTCTTTTCACTTTTAAGCATTTTAAATAACTTTTTGATATTGCTCCTAATAATAACTTCTTAGGGTATGATCATATTTTACATCAAGGTGGGCAACCTCTTCTCCATCAAGGAGTAATCTGGAAACAAATCTGGATATCATTAAAATTAATTTCATTTACTCCCGTCATCCTCTTCCCTCCCCATTTTCTTCCTCCTGCCACCCACATGAAATTAGGCCAAGAGACACAAGTTGTCCACCCCGGATCTACATAGTGCTTTTCTAAATATTCCTAATAGTCCTGAAACCTAGGTCAGTGTGAGTAGCAGTTTGTGAACTAGCTGAGTTTTTTAACTAGGAAGCCTCTACTTCATGCTGTGAGCCATGATATGCTGGCTTCCCTTTATTTTTTCAGGGATGTGATGATAATTAAAACAAACTTTTCTTCTGCTCCACAGATTGACAACTAGATTGGCTGGGTGCCAACTGCTGTATTGTCACAGGAGTGGGGGACTAGGTGTCTCTGAGTGCATCTCAACCTCACCAAACCATAGCTAGAGTTTATTGCTGGGGAAATGGGGCACATTGTAGATGTTAATAATAATAATAATAAATTTTATTTATATCCCGCCCTCCCCAGCCAAAGCCGGGCTCAGGGTGGCTAACAACAATAAAACAGCACAATACAACACTCTAAAATCATTCATTATAAAATTAATTCAATTAAATTTAATTAGCCACTGGGTAGACATACCCAGGTATTTGCTCAAAACTCATGTGAGCATGCATGCCACAAAAAGTACCTAATGAAGTTGTTAGAAGTGTGCTTCTGTGGATTTGCAATCTTCTAGCAGTAAAATGTCTTACGCACGTGAAGAATATTTCAGTTCTGATTTTTAACTTTTGTGTTCATTGTTGACAGAAAGACAGCACCTTAGATGCAGCAGAAGTGATCCTGAAGAACTGGAAGAAAGATTGACCCAGAACTTAACCTCTTCTGCCATTTCTAAAAATATATGCTCAGTCATACATTTATAACTAGACCTGGAATGTCACATTTCAGGCTACCCTTTCTAAATTGCACTGTGCTGCCATCTGCTGGATATTTAATATTAATAATGTGAGCCAACATACTGGTTTTGACATTGTAAAAATTATAGTCTGTTTTCCAAAATATTCAGTGGAAACCTTTTCCAGCAATCTTCTTTTCTACTTTTCTAAACACACTGAAGTAAAATTTGTGCAGGCTACATCCACTAGAGCCTTGTTCTGTGACCTACTTTATACTTGTACAAATTATTAATGCGTTTATTGCACCGCTTTGGGTTTATTTTTGTCAAACAGCAGCCTTTCTGCAATCCAGACAAAATACTGTATGAAGACATTGAGTGTGGATTTGTGGGCAGGGTCCTTGCTTTACACGGCTTGGCCAGCCAAGGGTATAGCATAGTAGCAGACGAAAGGCGGCACAGATGGGCATGGGAGCTAGGCGTTGGAACAGGCAGTCTTTTCATTCAGTTGTATTGCTCATGATTAAGTGTGTGTGCATACACACAGATGCACACAATTCACAAAAACGAATAATGCCTTGCAATCGGAATGAATAAGAAATGAGATCTGTACAGTATATTTTTGTGAATTCTATTGATTGTAGAGGGGAATGGCTATGGAGATGAGAGGTCAGATTGCTCTAGAGTCTGCGTTTGCCATTTCCCCTTCTTGCGTAAATAAGGCAAGCAATTATTATTTTTTTGCCAGCTATGCAAATGACATGCTACCTCGCATAAACTGGATATAATTCTGTCCCCTCAAATTTTACAATTAACAATCCTGGGGGATCTGCTAGATATGTTACTTAGAATCACAGAATTGTAGAATTGGAAGGGATCCTAAGGATCCTCTAGTCCAACCCGCTGCAATCAGGGATCTCATCTAAAGCATCCATGACAGATGGCCATCCAACCTCTGCTTAAAAACCTCCAAGGAAGGAGCGTTCACAATCTTTCGAAGGAGTCCATTCCACTGTCAAACAGCTCTTACCACCACGAGGTTATTCCTGATGTTTAGTCTGGAATTTTCTTTCTTGTAACTTGAAGCCATTGGCTCAGGTCCTATGATTTGATTTAACAAATAAATAAAAGTGAAATTTTGGCATAAACCTTGACTGCTTTCTTTCACTGATGTTGTAAACAAGCAAAATAGTGCATTCCTTAAACTTGCCAGAGAAACAGGTTTACAGAAACAGATTCTGCTCCCCTCCCTCTGCTCAATTTAAGAAGAACTAATAAAATTTGGAAATGATAGCTTCATAGGACTAATCTTAAAACAGGTTTATAGCCTGATTGTGTGCATATTTGCTTGGAAGGATTTCAGTTGACCTTCCTTCAAAGTAACTTCATAGGATTGTAGACCTTATGGAGTGAGGTATGCCTGTTTACTCAGAAGTAAGTCTCACTGTATTATTTACCTGTATACTCCCAGGTATGTACATCCTGCATGTTTCTTTTAAATCTATACTTACCTGAGACTTATAAGTGTGCATAAGATTCTAGCCTCAGGGTAGTATTGTGGCCTGGAGAAGATAAACATATGTCACATACCTGTGGACACAAAGTTAAATCCTACACAAACCACTGGACCGTAAATCCCATTGCAACTGCATTTGCATTGAGTAAGCCTTGCATATAATTTCAACTAAGCACAGAACTGCCAGCCATCCCTTATTTCAGAATTTGAGAGTTTTATTTCTAAAACTTTGGATTATCAAAACAAATTGAAATGGATAGAAATGGTTTTGTAAGCTTGATGTAATATGCCATGTAATATTTACTTTTTCTAGCTTTACTGATTTTTTTTTAAAAAGTTGCTTTATTTTATTCTGCAATGCTACTCAGAAATTGTCACAGGACAGTTAATATTGTATGCAATACAGTATAAAATAAAATTAGATATCATTTAACAATAGTGCTCTTCTAGCCCTGTCACACACTGTACCCTCGCAGAAAAATGTGATATTTGATTTCAGGAAAGGATTTTTTTGTTTCATTTCATTTTTTACAAATTGACAATTTGTAACTTCAGCTGATGAGTGGAAAAGGTCAACAAGAGCTTGTTTTTGACAACTTCTGTTGGCAGGGGATTTGACAAAGAGTCGGAACAGACGCGTTTTGTCATTCATCTGCATTTTGCTAATGCAGCTTACGAAACACCCAGAAATAATAGTTACGGGACTAAGAAGGCAACATCATGGTCAGATTATAGTTCAATATGTGCTAGGGCTTGTTTCAGGTTGTTTGTTTTTATTACCTATTTTGTGTTTTTATATTGTGATTTTATGTTGCAACCAAGTGTTGCATGAGCTCAGGTCTAACCAGATTGCCGAGAGATGGTGAAGTCCCCAGGTGAAATAATGCCTCGGGAAGTTGGTCACACTTCTGAGTTAGCCCTACTCCACCACCTCTGTTAAGAAAGGAGCCGCCCTATGCTCTCCAAATTTCACCTGCGTTTGTTTCCAACCCAGCTGCTGGTTATAAAGTAAAGAATTCTTCCTTGCACCTGCTTTTTCCTCCTGGCCTACCCCTTTCTCCTTATGTGTCACAGATTGCAAGCCTCAGGGTGAGTTTTTTAAAAAATTTAAATTTTAGGGAGCAGTTTTGGCATGGGGGGCAGCTGCCCCCAGCAATAAAAATCAACACAAATCTGAGGTTCTGCCTACCCTCACAAAAATCCTGACTACGCCCATGCTAGAGGGGAGTTAAAACTGCGGGTTTTTTTGTTTTTGTTTTTTACAAAAAAATGAATTTATTAATGGGGAACATTTAGGAAAAATAGAGGACACATTTGCCACCTACTTTTAACTGGATGGCTATGACGACTCTACCCATGGAAAGGAGGAGGCGCCCTGGGAAAAGAGGACCTATGGCAACCCCATCACCGCCGCCCATCCTAACCAGGACCCACCCACGTACTCTCCCCCGCCTTTGAGCTTCGCCGCGAAAGCGAACGCTTTCTTGTCCCGCTAGGCTCCCCGTAGCCGCGGCCTCGGCAAAGCCCCGCCTACCGAGGAGTCAAAAGCATAAAAGCCCGTCGGCCCGCCCCGGCCGCCCAGCCGCGCGCAAGGGGAGGAAGGAAGATGGCGTCCACCAGCCGGTCAGTAGCACAAGTTGCCGGGCGCTTCTCTAGATATAGGAAAGCAGGGAAAAGGGTAGAGGGGTGCGTCCGGGCTCGGGGTGGCGGCGGCGGGGGAAGGAGAGCGGCCTGAGAAGGCGCAGCCTCGCCGCGGCTTGGGCTCCTCTGAGGGGGAAAGGTAGGCCCGCCGCCTCCAGTTGCCCTATCCGGTCTCCCTTTACCTCACTCGCCGCTCTCCTCCGGCCGCCTCAGCTTGGGCGGCGGCCTTTTCCGCGGGGCCTTGGTTTTTTCTCCTTAGCCCACTCCCGCCTCCGCCGCCAAGGATACGCTGCTCGCTTTCCAGACGCCCCGGTGGCCTCAGGTGGTGGTGGAGGACGCGGCTTGGGACGCCTTAGGCCACCTGCGCTTCTTCGCCGACCCCGTTTAAGCGGGCGGTGCCTTGAAAGCATCTCCCCGCCCCCCAGAAAAGATTCTGGGAACTGTAGTTTGCCCAACGCACAGCTACAGTTCCCAGCACTCTGAACACCCCCCCAACATGGCGTGTAGGCAGCTTTTTACTTCCCCAAAACAAAGGATTCTGGGAACTGTAGTTCGCCCACCGCAGAGCTACAGTTCCCAGCACTCTGAACACCTTCCCCCCCATATGGCTTGTAGGCAACTTTTGACTCCCCCACCAAAACCATGTGAATTGCTATACCACATTTCTTTTCTCTCTCCCCACCCCCATCCAAATTAATTTTTATTGGCTTTCCAAATCATTGCCATGCTGAATTTAGTTTTAGACAATTTAGTTTTCTCCCCAAAACTGGTTTTGCAGCAACGCCGCATTTCAAGTGGTGGGTGATTCTTTGCCTAGGAGACAACTCCTAGGGGCTGAGGTCCCTTTGGCCCCTCCAGTAAAATATTGGGGGGGGGGCTTCCCCTTCCCCCAAAGTTGATGGGCATTCCCATTCAAATGGTGGGCATGTGCTGTGTCATGCTTACAATATTTTATTCTCTTGTTAATTTTGTGTTTTATATTCGACTTAACTTACCAATGTTCTCTTTTGAAATGTTTAAGATTTTTTTTGGTTATGTATTCTGTAGTTGACCTCCTTTGTAACGTTTTATTTTGAACTCTTTAAGATAATATTTTAGTTTCCCATTCATTATGTTGCTTTTACTGTATACATTATCTTTTTTCAGTAATGCTTAATTCTGGATTGCTTTATTGATGTTTTAATGCGCTGTAAACTGCTTTGAGATTTTTCTTTAAAATATGTTGGTACCCATGGGCATAGCCAAGAGGGGTCAGGGAGGGGCAGTTACCCTCAATCAATAAAATACATAGCAAACTGAGGTTCTGTTCCTGCCCTAACAAAAGGCCCAACAAAAATCCTGGCTGCACTTATGTTGGCACCCTGATTCTTTTCCAATACTGGGAAGGATGCAGTAAAGCTGCAGGGCCGGGCAGGCACATCTCACTAGACCTGGGGGAAATCTGGTGAGCGTGCTGGGAGCAAGGCTGATGTTCAGTCCTCCAGGTGTTGTTGAGCTACAGCTTACATCTGGAAGGCCATAGGTTAGCCACTCCTGCTGAGGGGAGTTCCCAGGATAGCCAGCTGACCTCGGGATGAGGCCTCCTTAGCTTGCAGCTTGTTGAGCAGGAACTGGGAGATAAACCTGCTAATGTTTTAATGTGGAGCTCAATTCATAGGGACAGCAGCTGGCATCTCCAAAGAGTCCTTGCTTTACCTAGATCCGTGCTCTGGGTGGCTGCACCTGATTTCTAGGCCTCATGTTTCTGTGTTGAGGAAATCGCTTGTTTGGATGACGGCTCTTTGGCAGAGCTGGAAATTCACCCTCAAGATATTTCTATATGCAGAGTATATGCAAATATGTGTTGTAACATTAGGATCTAAAGTTGCTTTCGTAATACATTTTTGGGGAAGCAGTTGTGTGAGCAGAACTGTTTTGGGTCCAGACTGTATGCTGTCTGTTGGGGTCTCCCGCTCTTGCAACATCCTACCATTCTTATTTTTTCTAATGTTTTGTCAGAAGAGATGTTTATATTGTACATATTGTACTCCTGCATTGTAATGCTTTGTTTTGAAGTTGGATAAGGTTTGGAGGGATGACAGGAAGTTTGGGATTGCTTTATTTTGTTCAGGTTGACATTTTAAAAACCAATGTATTCGGAGTGAAGGCTGGCCTCATCAGATAAACTTAGAAGGATCTTTCTGACTCCTTGCAATCCTCTTCTGTGAGACAGGGGACATACTGTTAAGTTGCACACCCATGAAAGTTCTCTGTTGGGCAACATTCTGACTACTTAGACTTGCTTTCCAGATTTGCAGTTGGCCTAGATTAGTAATGTGATTTGCAATTGGCCTAGACTAGTAACATGAAACAGATCATTTTGTACATGGAATTCACTTACTAATTTACTCACGTTGACACTATCTGTGCCAACTAGTGCTAAATGGTGTGGCCAAATGTTATTTTCCCCTCTAGCTGTTTGGGTTGGCTCTTTTTTCCTGTGCCTGCTCTACCAGTTTGTTGTCTGGTGTATATACAACTTGTGATTATGAGCTTAGAAACACGAAGGCTGTTACATTTTTTTTAGTGCTAATTCCAAAGCATTGTGGATGATACAGGTCAGTGCAGGAAATCCAGAACTAGAGCAGGGCCCCTCACAGGGCCCCCCAGTGATAATATAAGGCCCTTGGGCTGAAACACTTTAACCAGCAGGTGGCAACTTTATTGAAACAGTGGGCAGATTTTGATTTCAGAGGAAGTGGTGCCATGGGGTTGTGGCATAACACAAACTTTGAAGATATCCCCTCCGCCTCACCTCCCCAGCCAATGCTGTTTCTAGGCTTTTCTTTTTTCAAGATGAAACCCTGAACAAGGTGAAGAAAGTACAGATGGGAGTGCTTGGGTATATCCCCCAGCCTTTCCAACAGGCATTTTTAAAACACACACACGCACACGCGAAGGCTCTGAATAGAATGAATAAAATATTCACTGCCGGCTCCACCTGGCTGCAGGGATATGCTCACTGCTTCTCTCTCCCCCCCCCCCCATCAGACTTATTTTTTTAACCCAAGACCCTGAGCAGGGTCCTCCTGCTAAGTCCAGCTGCCCACTGGCAACAAAGGCCTGAGTGTGCTGAAATATTCTTGCCACTCCTTCCTTTTCTCCACAACCCACTGCCAGACTTGAAAATGAAGGGAAAAAGTCCATGAGAAGTGCCTTCTGCCATTTCCAGCTGACTGGCGGGCAATAGGTCTGAGCAAACATTTTGACAGTGTCCTGGTTACTTTGGGGATACCAAGGAAGGCTCCTGACTGAATTGTTTTCTACCTTTAACAAGCCAATTACTTCAAGTCTTCCTTGGACCATACTATTCTGTTTATTGACTTTCCGCAAGACTGCTTTCTTCCCTTTTCACTTCCTAAAGAGCATCTTGTTTAGATAATTTTTGAGCTTATTATAGACTACCGCAAAGGAAGATAAATGCTGTGTTTAGGTTAGTTAAACAATTTAGATGATAGCAGCTGTAAGTTTGAGGCAGTGTGACCTTGAGGAAAGTAGGCTACTGTTTAAAGATATTTGAATGAAACATTTCCTAAATTGACACTCTGTAGCATAAATATTGTACTATGCTTAAGCACTGTATTGCAACAAGAGTTTGCCGGGGAGCCATTGAGATGGCAAATTTGTTATGGACTATCTGAAAGCTTGGCCCATTTTTAAACTATGTAGAAAAGAAAACCTCTTGAGTTGGAATCTATTTTGGAAGGGAATTAAAATGCAACCAACAGTCATACCTTCCACAAAACATATCTTTGGTCATAATACAATATTTGTATTGTTTAGCTGCAGGCCATCACAAGGCAATATTCAGAACAAATATATAGCATTAAAGCCAACCACAGGCATGCCAAGAATGCCCAAGTATCCCTTATTGAACTTAAAACAGCAACAACAAAAGCACCACCACAGTACTGTATACATAAAGGTAAAGGGACATACATTTAGGTAAAATAATTCTTATATTAACATTAACAAGTCTAATTTACACCCCGCTAATGTGCTTTTAAGTTCATAAATACAGAGGATTGGACATTCAATATGTTTTGACATCTATGTGACTCACTCACGTGCTAAGTGGGAGTGTATTTAGCATATTTGTTTAAAATAATAGTTGCACTCCTGCTTCCTGCTTCGTGCTAATCTACTTCATGATAGCCATTTTAAGAATAGAGAATGTGGTTCTGTGTGGAGGAGCTTCTGTTCAAAGTTTAGAAATCCCACTAGGCACGTTGTAGCAATCTCGATTTCTTGTTAGGTGAACTTGCATTTTTTGATGGTATAACCATTACAGGGAGGTATCCCTGGGCTTTTTTTGCAGCCAGAATTCACCGGAACTGAGTTTTGGCATCTCTTTGGTGTGTTCCGGCACCTCTGTAGTGTTGCGCCACGGCAGCATGGCACTTGGGGCTTTGCGACAGAGGCTGCGGGCAGCACAGCACTCCGTTGTTGTGTGTCAGAGGCTCAACAACTTTGGCTGGGTGCTCCCTCCTAAAAAAGGACAAGTTCTAGAAAAACAGCCCTGAGGTATCCTGATACTTATACAGTGGTACCTCGGGTTACATACGCTTCAGATTACATACGCTTCAGGTTACAGACTCCGCTAACCCAGAAATAGTCCTTCAGGTTAAGAACTTTGCTTCAGGATAAGAACAGAAATCGGGCTCCTGCGGCACGGCGGCAGCAGGAGGCCCCATTAGCTAAAATGGTGCTTCAGGTTAAGAACAGTTTCAGGTTAAGAACGGACCTCCGGAACGAATTAAGTACTTAACCCGAGGTACCACTGTATTTAAGTTTTGGTCTGCTGCTTTTGTTACAAGTTGACCACAGTGGTATGTGGCCACTTAACAGATATGTCAAGGTGAATGGCTAGCTGCAATAATTGGTATTACTAAGCACAGTTGGGATATCAGTTTCAGGGCTATTTCTGTCTTTGAGGCAAACAGATTTGTCACCAATTTCATGCCATGTTTATCAGCTTCTTTCAAATCTCCAAGGAAGTAATTGCATATATAACATACAGCAAATTATATCCTGTCATGTCACATTTTGAGTTTCATTTAAAACTCCGAAAGCATTCTAATGCATTTTACAAGATCACTAGAAATTAGTAAAACTTCAAATATTTTGCATGATCAAGATGAATTCGGATAACGTTTTCCTCTTGAAATAAATGCTGCTTATCAGCTATTTTGTAATCCTACAGATTTGTTAAAATGAGGTCTTATAGGGTTTTCATAATATTCCTGTCTTCTCTTTAGCATTTCCCCCTTATATAACTCATTTTCTAAATTGCTTGCATAAAATATAATGGCAAGTGGTCTACACCTATTCAAATGTATTTTTATTTCTGTGAACTATGCGCATACATATTTGTTTAAAATAAAGGACTCATTGGGGGTAGTGACTTAGTTGGAAGCGTTTCTTCCATATGCTTTGAACTGCTTACACTTATTCACAAACTTTTCATAAACATGGTTTTTAATGTGAGTTGTCACACAAAGCTAAAATATTGCATTTGTTTTTAAGGGTGGATGTGCTGCCAAGAGTGACATGTCCGAACCATCCAGATTCCATTTTGGTGGAAGATTACAGAGCTGGAGATATGATCTGTCCAGAATGTGGACTAGTCGTAGGTGAGCAATTTTACAGTAGTTTTATATCTTACTCTAAATATTTTATGTTATTATATTATTTTTATAATATTTATCTGCCAAAATATTGCATTAAGAGCTTCAGTCAACACATTTACTTCTGTAACAAATCTTTGAGAAGTCTTAGCCATGTAGAAACCAACAGCTTGGTAACCTACAGATGTTTATGCAGCTACTTCCTGTTAATTTAGTCACCTTAGATAACTGCCCCGTCATATTTTTTTCTGGTTTACCAAAAACATAGCAGACATTCTGAACTTCACTGTATTTTACCCATGTGTCACCTCTTGCACACTGACCCCAAAAAAGACTAGCCACAAAAGTTTCCAACCTGTTACGAGCATAAAGTCTCAGACTCTGCACAGTTTTGGAAACAGTCAAGTATTAACTGATTTCTCAGTTGTGCAGGGTGTGGTTCCTCACAGGCCATTCTTTGTGGTGCCCTCAGAAGCTCCCTCTTGAGTTTTCAGGTATGGGTATCATATTTTAAGAAACAAACAGGTGTTGTTCAGCTCCAACTCCCACCATCTCTGACACCTGGCGTTGCTGAATGGAGGTGATAGGAATTACAGTCCAATAACATCTGGAGGGCATAATATTTAGTCACTCCTGCTCTAGATGGTAAAGAATCAGGTTGCTGTGAACCAACCAGACATAATGAAATGGTAACTACATCTTCATAACTTTTAAAGACTTGAGCCGTCATGAAATCAGTAGAGTACAACATCCTGGCCAAATTTCAAAAACAGTGCTCTACATTCTGACACAGCTTAATGTGTGAAGGAGCAGATTTGCTTGTTAGAATGAATTTTACCAATTTGCATAGATTTGGGGTTTCCACAGACCTCAGACCTCTTGGAAATAAGGTGGTGAAAGCGGCTATAGAATATGAGTTAATGTATTTTTTCTATTCTCTAAAGTGTTGCTTTAATATAGAAATGGTGATCTGTGGCCCCTGAAAGTCTTTTCTCATTTCTTAATATTGACTGTGTGCTGTTCTTCAAGGTTTCTGCTTAAAGAAGGAAACTGATAAAAGGTTGATAAGTTAATCTTCATGATAAAAAAAATAATTTCCTTGCTACTAGTGAGTAGTAATAGAGGTAGATAAGTATTACTTTACTTAAATTTATGTCTGTTCTGTCCTCCCAAAATTGCTCTGGGTCACAAACACAAAAAAGACAATTGAAAATTTTAAACAGAGTATTTACCACATCTAAAAACAATTCCAGTGGTACCTCAGGTTAAGTACTTAATTCGTTCCGGAGGTCCGTACTTAACCTGAAACTGAAGCACCACTATAGCTAATGGGGCCTCCTGCTGCCGCCGCTGCACCGGAGCACGATTTCTGTTCTCATCCTGAAGCAAAGTACTTAACCCGAGGTACTATTTCTGGGTTAGCGGAGTCTGTAACCTGAAGCGTATGTAACCCAAGGTACCACTGTACATACCTTCACACCTAATAATTCCAAGGTTGCCAGGAACAGTATCTTTCAAGCATCAAAAGCCTGGATCAGCAGGGATGTTTCTAAATTCCTCCTGAACATACATAATGAAGGGGAGAGGCAAAGCTCACCAGGGAAGGCACTCCATAAATGAGGAACTGCCACTGGTAAGGCCCTGTTGAGGGACAGTGCCACCTGGGCAGCAGCCTGTTGTGCTCCACTAATATGGCCTTCGCTGCCTACCATAGGGCTCGAGATGTGTGGAGGAAGATACTCTTTTAGGTGCTTCCAAGCTGTTTAGGGCTTTGCATGTAGTACTAACCACATGAATTGGGCCCGGTAGGTAACTATCAGCCAGTGCGGAACTGGTATCCACATGGTCCCATTATAGCAGCAACATTCTGCACTAGCTGCAGCCTCCAGACCTTCAAGGGCAGCCCCATGATAATCCATCTGGTAGCTCACCAGTGCTGAGTGTCAGGCTGCCCCAGGCCAGGAGCAGCTGTAGCTGCCAATCGTGTGCAGTGCATGCTACTTGGAAACAATTTTAACAGTTGCTATACTAAATTTGCTTGGCTGTGACTCCGCTTATCCTGCACTTTTAAGAGATGACATCACGATCATGTTTGCTGACTGATACTGCCTCATGAGCATTCCACGTTGTAGTTGTTTACTTCAGTATATAAGCAAGGAGTTGACGTGGTAACTCTTAGGGTGATAATGGGAGCATAGCTTGCTGTGCTAGTAGAGCTCTGATTGGTTGTTGCATTTAATAACCACCTGTGTGCTCATCTGTAAATACAGGTTGCTGAACCAAATCTGCATGTGAATTATGAGACCTACACAGACCTAGCCATGGCATCCAGTTCTGGTAAAGTGTAGTGCAGGTATGGCTAACCTGTGGCCCTTCAGATGATGATGTTGGCCAGTGGTCAGGGAATTGTCCCAGTGGTGACACCTGGTTAGCCACCCATGGTGGTTGAGTCTGAACAGGCAAATCCCTGGATCAAATCCCATATCCATCACTTAGTAGGTGGCTATAAGCAAGCACTGTTACTCCTGCTGTAAAGGGATAACACTGGCATGTCATACAGGACTTCTGAGAAAGTATGTGAAGTGCTGTGAAGACCCTCAAGCAGGAGAATGCCAAAGGCAGATTTGAATCTACTGGTAGAACTGTGTACTTTGCAACACTTTCTGACTATTATTTAATAGCAGCAGTAATTGATGTCCCCCTTCTACCAGAGAGCATCTGCTGGGTGCTCTTTTCTACAGATGAGCCTCTGCTTGCACCTGAGTGTGGTTGGTAAACCTTGGGATTTTAATAGAAAGCAAAGTATATCTTGAAAGCCTCAATACATTCCACCCACTACTCTAAAGAACTATATTAATATGCATCAGAAGTGTGTTGATTTTGTAAGTATGTATAACTAAGTATTCTTTGGTAAGGGCATTCTTTAAACAATTATCTGTTTGTACGACATGGTTTTTCTAGGACTCTCTCCATGCTTCTATTTAAATGCCACTTTCATTTTCAACATCCGTTCAGTTTTTTATCAAAATGAGAAAACTGACACTGCCAAACAGAACTTCCTCTTCTAATCCTGGCACAAAATTAATGACTGATAACATACGTAGGTTTCATCCAGGCCTCCATTGGCTTTTTAAAATTATTTTTTATTTCACTTTTTGTATCCCAAAGTGGTGGTAGTCAATGTGGCAGGCCCTTCCCTGAGGCTTACCAAAACACACCTACACATGCAACACTAAACAGAAGTCAAGGGAAAAGGTAGAGGAGGGAGGTCAGAACAATGCCAGAACAAGCTGTAATTCAATAAGCATTTATATCTAGTGAGGACCAGGGGTGTTCTTCTGTTGCTTGTAGATAAGTTCTGTAAGGGACCCTGGCTGTTGTGCGTATACCAAGCTCCCTGCTTCTTCTCTTCCCTAGGTCAATGGATAGTGCCAGGCTAGTTTTCCCTGTTGCCATTATGTTCTTTCTTAGAGGAGTTGCTAGTGCCTTTAGTCCCTTGACAGATGGCAGAGTTTGGCGTGCTCTTCCCCTCACCTCTCGTGTATTTGAACACAATTTCTTAGATGCTTAAAACATTAGTACCATAGCAACTTACATAAGGAAAGGCCACCCTGTTATGGTAGAGCACATTCTTTTTATTTGATCCATGGTTAAGTCTCTGGAATCTGCAGTTAAGGTCTACCATTTAAATTTTATTTATGACCTTCAGTTGTATTACTCAGTTCTGGCATAGATACTGACATTGGATTTGTGTGGGTGCACTTCTGGGAAGTTAGAAGCTCAAAAGGAACTGCTGCCTCTTCTGGTTGAGAATTCCATTTTTGTAGTTGGTTGGTGTGTGGGAGAAAATGATGCATTATGTTCTGTTCTTTTTCGAATCCCAGTGTTGAATTCATACTCCAGACTGCATATCTTCTGGTGCAGCTACAAGCTGTCTGCAGTTGTTCACGTGCTCACTTATGAAACATATTATTGGTTCTGGTTGTGATGGGTGACTGGGGACAAAGCTAAGGAACACTAAAAAGAGGAGCTGAGGAGCCAACGTTCAAACTGGGAAACTTTTAAAAGAAACCTTTGAGGTGTGAAACTGAACTCTAGACAGTTACAGTACTTCTTTGCAGAAAACTCCAATGAAACAAAAGAGAGAGAACATTTTATAGTTTACCATATGTAACTTTACCATTTATGGTTTGTATAATTGTTACTAGCAATTTTAAATGAAATATTATAAAACTCTAGAAACAACCCAAAATGTAAAGTTGATATCTTAGAACTTTTACTTTTGAAGAGGAGGTCTGGTCATTTCACCAGTCACTAGATGGCAGCACATTACCTAATTAACAATTTGGACAAGTTCCATTGGATTGTGTGCTCCTGTTTAAATGTTCTTAGAACCTTGTGCACTGTTTATGTAGCAAAAAGTTAGACAAAATGCCAACATACCAATCCACGATGCAGAATTCTAACTTGTTGTCTTAATGCTGTCCTCTAATTGGTATCTGTTTCACTGAACTTCACAATTGCAGAAGTAACTGACTATTCAACTCTTTCTGTTCTGGGTAACAGTTTTGTGCAGAGCTAAATTCCTCTTCAGTGATCACCTAGATTCATGGAAATGTGATTTGATTTTTCTTTTCTGCCATGCATTTTAAAACGTTTTTCCCCCTGTGTTTTCAGGTTTAGGATTTCAGATTTCTGTTCTAAATATTGTTAATGTATTCTTTTGCAGTTCATGTGGAGTTTTCTTAATCACTTGAAGTTTTGGCCTCTTGGTATACAAAAGCCTTCTACAGATAAAATAAAATTCTTGCTAACTTACTAGTAGATTAAGAAAACTGGAATACGCAGAAACTGAAAAAAAGGTGGAGTTGTGTCCTGGCCCATGATGACAGTTGTTTCTAAATCTAACTTCATTTAACAATCTGTTTCAGATCATATTTTTTTAATAAGCAATTCTAGCAGCATCTCAGAAGTTATGGTTCCTATTGTGTTGTATGATGAGTGGCTGGGTGCTGTAGGTGTATATAGGTTTTTTTATTTTAATAGTAGCAAGGCTAACTTTCCTTTGAAAATGCCAGAATGTTTTTTATTGATAGAAGTGTGTTTTATTCATCTAAAGCATTTACTGGTGTGAATAAACTTTCCAGACTGAGAACTGATTAGTCATATACTTCTCTAAATAAAGAATCCTAAAATAGTGATAAAATTAGTACATGGAGGGATATGTCTTCACCTTATAGCAAGCGAACACCAGTATCTAAGGACTGAGCAGCAGTAGCCACAGAATAATACAACGCCAATCGTGGCTTTTTGTACTGCTGCATTTCAAGCACACATCTAAAAACAGGCACTCTTCTCCACATTTGGCACTTTGTATGTTGCCCCATATGCATCTTGTGTGTATTGAAGACGCAGGGATGCTCATTGTATTTGTACTTAATCCAAATATATTTCTGTACTATTACTTGAGCAGTATAAGGAAATGAGTAAAAGGGCAACTCTGCGAAAGCAGTTTCTTTCCCTTCTGGAAGAGTGCCATCCTCTTTTATAAAGTAAATTAAAATCTCGATTTGAAATTGCCCCTGACTCTTCAACCTGGGTGACTCACTGACATTTCAAGATCAACATGCTCAAAATAGAATGTCTTGGCTATCTTCCAAAACTCCCCCCCCCCATTCCTATCAATACTATCCAGCCTCTTTGCCCAGGCACTTAGCCTTGTGTTCTTCCCCCCCCCCCTCTTTCCTGCAGAATTCATTTATTGCCAAACCCTAACTCCTCTCTCTTAACAGCATTGCCAATATCTGTCCTTTCAATCTCTACTTCTAATGCTCTGTTTCATGTTGTTTTCTTCTTGGCTATTGCTACTTCCTATTCTCTGGCCACCTTTAATCACACTTTGGTTTCCTCCCCCCTCTCGGAGGCTCCTGCCTTGCTGACTGCATCAATGTTCTGACACCTCCATTAGTTCTCTCCAGCAAGGTCCCTTCTCCTTTGAACCATTACAACCTTTTTTGTTTTCCATGCCTCTTCATAGCTTTGCTCTTTTTCTCTTCTCTCTCATTATGTCTAGGTTTGAAACATAAGACATACAGCCATTTCTGTCTCTCTACTGCTTGGGGTACTATGCAGTTTATGTGGCACCTATGTGGCCTTTAGTCTCTTCAATCATAGTTTCTTTTTTTAAAGAAATACCATCAGTAAAAAATAATGATTAACTGCTGCGTAGTTATCTGATGCTGAGTAGTTAGTCTTTCTGTACATTCCTTTCTCGGGAAAGGAATGTACGGAGAAGACTAACTACTTAGTTAGGTTAGTCTAACTAAGATGATGTCCATCAGGACATGATGTGCACTTAACATTCCGGGCTGGTGGTGCCAGGGTGGCGAGAAAGGAATATACAGAAAGACTAACTACTCAGCATCATCTCCAGATAACTATGCAGCAATTAATGATATTTGAAAAATCCCTGAAGAATACCTACTAGCAGCAATAGTTGGGACATCTTCAATGAACTGATGGGCTTTGTAGTTAGTTTTTTAAGATATACCCTTTTTTAGATAGAATGCACACCTTCTGTTGTAACTGTGTTTTCATCTCTTTCCAGAATCACACAGATAATTTTCTCTACCATGATAGAAAAAATTTGAACCAATAGTGTGCTGCTTAAATATATTTGGTATATGACACTGAATAGTTTTCTGTTTAACTTCCGTTGCCATCTCGGGGATACATTCCCCCCCCCTTTCCCCCCCAAAGTTGGCAGCCACAAAACAGTCTTGTCATTAAAGCAGGAATGGTGCATAATTCACAAGAGGGCAGATCCCTTTTGTGAGTCATATAGGTCATTCCCACTTGTGTGGAAAAATATTACATCATTGCTGTGCTCACTGTTCTATTTATACAACACCAGAATTTCAAGTACATTTTGCTTTTTTTAGATGCAGTAAACAGTAACCAGACTGCTAGGCCTTAGAAGGAACAATGCTTAATCAAATATTTACATAGAGGCCAAAAGAGGAAAATGCTTTCTCCTATTTTAAACTTATATGGGGGAATAATGGCTCCCTGCCTTCATTGCCATACATGCTGTGTTCACTTTTTAAAAAGATAATCTTACTCCTGATTGATCCTTAAAAAAAAAAAATCCTCTGCAGACACGTAAGAGCAAAGAATAACATCTCAAATATGGTTCAAGAGTTGCACTATTTCCCTCCTTCCCATTCCTATCCCATTGATCCTTTTTTACATCTCTCTCTATGTCATTATGTTTCTGCTCCAGGTTCAAAATAATACCCTCTCGACAACCAATAGTTATTTAATTTGTGTTCTCAAATATTTGCAGCTGTTATCCTTTGGAAACTTTGTGCTGAAGTTTTAAGCATTAAGTCAAGCACTAGATTTTATACACTTTGGGGGATCAAAAAAATAACAGTATTCTCTTTATTCTAATTGCCCATAAACATTCTCAGCTGTGTGGCTCTAATGTGCAGCTTCTGTAACATAAGGGTGGGTACATTTCTAAGATTTGCCATCTCAAACCATTAACAGGAGAAACTGCTTGGCTACCTTCATATTGCTCTGTGTAGTCAATCTGCTATCACAGTATTCAGGCCTCCCTTGGACAGAGATCATAAAGCAGTAGTATACATCTCCTTAATGACACTGTAAGCAACCAGTATGATCAGTTTTAGTTGTTAATTGTTCCTCTAAAGTCTCATCTTCTAGGGGAAGCCCTTTCTGAGTCATAATTTGGAAAATAGCTGCTACTTCATGGAGCTTGTTGCTTTGGCATACTTACGACTTATGAAATCACGACTATATCTGGATTCTTTTCTAATGACTGATTATTTCCCTTTGCTACAGTCTTGATAACAAGCCAGCAGCTGAATATCTGAGTACACTTCATTAGCAGCAAATCAGTCTTCACAGTTTATGCTAAGCAGATTTTTAAAAAATACATTGGGAATTTGTGGTGCAGCCAGAATGTTCTCTCCATTTGCATATATAACGTCTTTATTTAAATACTTTGTAGGAAAGATATTGTTGTAAAAGTTTACTTTGAAGCTCATCTTGGCTTGAAATCTTCTTAATCTTTTCTTCTGAAATCTCAAAATCTGTATGGTATCAAAATGGAGCATAACTCTAGCTATACCAGAAACAGTATAATATAAAAGTACTTTCAAATGGAGTCTTAGTTCAGATTATTTTTGATTAGTGAAAAAATTGCATCTGAAAGGTTCTAATATTTTAAAACCATATTCAGTACTTATCAAACAACAACAACCTGCCTACTGGTTTTAATTGACGCTCTGTTAAAAGGCAACCTTAGTTTAAATCTATTTCCAAACCCCTAAAATTCCTTTTTTAAATACCGAAGGATACATAGGCTAAGGTAACACTTCAATAAACAAAGCTACTGCTAGTTGATTAATAAAACAAATCAATTTATTTTCATATTACAGTCATTGTATTCTCAAAAAATAAGCAATGCATTCTTAGGGTGGAATTATCTAACCAGCTCAGCCAGGGCTTTCCCACGTCGGCTCCCCCCACTAAGGGTGAGAGATACATCACTGTATCATTCAAAACCATCTTGTGATATCAGTTTAATTTTTTTTGACCTGGCAATATATTGTGAATCATTACGTGTGTGCGCTTTACAAAATTCACAATGTGGGGGAAAATGTGAAGCCAGCCAATGCTTCTCTCGATTTCTGCAGCCCCTGTTAACTCTGCCAGCTCAGTGCTCTCCTGCCTCCTGCAGGGACAGCGAATCACAAGAGTTGTTTAGTCGTTTAGTCGTGTCCGACTCTTCGTGACCCCATGGACCAGAGCACGCCAGGCACTCCTGTCTTCCACTGCCTCCCGCAGTTTGGTCAAACTCATACTGGTAGCTTTGAGAACACTGTCCAGCCATCTCGTCCTCTGTCGTCCCCTCCTCCTTCTGTCCTCCATCTTTCCCAACATCAGGGTCTTTTCCAGGGAGTCTTCTCTTCTCATGAGGTGGCCAAAGTATTGGAGCCTCAGCTTCAGGATCTGTCCTTCCAGTGAGCACTCAGGGCTGATTTCCTTAAAAATGGATAGGTTTGATCTTCTTGCAGTCCATCCAGCAATTACAAGAGTAGGTGCCGGCAAAAATCACAATGTGGGGGAAATGGTGAAGCCAGTCAGTGTCTCTGCATCGCTTCATCCTTATTTCAGGCATCATGATATATCACAATGTTTAGCTGGTGATATGACACGACGTTGAATACCAGATATTGCCTGGCCCTACCCCTTGCCTTGTCCCCAAATTGGTTCTGAGGGTTTTTGGAGAATCCCTGGAACAGTGTGCTGAGAGAAGAGGGGAATCGTTCTGTCTGGAATGCTTGTGCAGATGGAACAATGAGGGAAGTGTTGAATTCCACCCTTAATTTGGGCAACTTTTGGAGGTTGTCTCAACCACACAGCTCTTTCTGTTTGCCTCTGTCTACTCAATCTACTAATCACACCTCTTAATTAACTATATTATTTATTATTATTTATTGAATTTATATACCGCCCTATACCCGCAGGTCTCAGGGTGGTTTACAGAATAAAATCAGAATATAAAACCACAAAATACGTAATCAGAATAAAAATGACAACCCAATAACCCCCCCAACACATTTTAAAAGGACATAGGATGTCAATCAAATCAACCAAAGCCCTTGTTAAAAAGGAATGTTTATTATTATTTATCTAAAGGGAAACTTTGGTTACTAGCTTTGGAATCATCCAGGATCAACCAGCTTGAAGTTAGTTTTAACATCCTGGTTTGTTCCAAAGCTTGTAACCATAGTTTCCCAGTTCACATGAAATGGGAAACTGTGGTTAATTAGAGGCTTCCTGGCTTATCTGTGGCTTGGACAAAGAGAGGGAGGATCAAAGGGGTTCTAGCAGCAGGCTAAAGGCAGATACATATCTTGGTTTAATAAATGAAGAAACAATTGCCAATATTATTTCTCAAGCTTGTTGTCTGTGATTGCAGAGGAGGACTTGAAGATGTGGAGGGGTCAAAATTCATTGTTTTTCAAGGTTCTCATTTTGAGCCACGCTGTCAAGTGTTTTGTTCTCCAAGATCTGTCCCAAGTTTGGGGGTATCAGTTTTAGAATAAGAATATTGTTGCAATATATAGAGGTGTACGTTAACAGCTTGTAACTGGGCATCTGCTGGTTTCGGAAAGACAGCATGCCAGCTTTATTGGTTCTGTGAACTCAAATTGGCAAGTTAGCTATAGCATTACTGTTCATGTTATCGTTGAAGTGTCCTTAAATGCTGAATTAAGTTCCTTCCTGCCTTCCCTCATTTTATTTGTATACTATTTTCTGACACAAAAATCATGCTCAAAGCAGCTAGCAAAAAAAGAAACAGGGATGCATTTCAAACAAACGCTACAAAACAATTTCATAGTAACCCAGCATAGCAAAACAGTAACACAGTGACATTTTCATAACATAGCAAAGCGAAAATACAATATACAAAAAGCCACATTTCAGTACTGTAAATATAATATTAGCAACATGTAGCATACAATCGCAAAAAAAAGAGAGCTTCACAGTTTCTCTTTCGTTCCAGAAACACCCCTCCTGTGATGTTGCTCAGTCTTTCTCCTGCAGAAGCTTCTTATAAGGCTTCCAAGAAGAAGGGTGGGGTAGCTAGAAAAACACTCTTCCCATTATGAAGTTGCCCTCATTGATGATAAGTTTCCGAACATAACATTCTACTTTGGTGCTGGAAAGCTGGAGTTGCATGTCAACCTTAATTTGCAGGTTACCATTGGTAAAAGTTTCATGTGTACATGCGGTTATATGACACCTGACCTCTCCATTCCTTGTGTTGCCTTCAGCCTGCTGAATCCAGTAACAGATAGTAGCATAGAATAAGCAGGCGTTAATGTAGGTCTGACCATAGGCTGTTTGCCAGACCTATAGAGCCTTGTTAATGTTGCCTTGAAGTGCAACAGAGCTTTGTTTGGACCAGCTGAGGTGCCTGTGCTCTGCAGGTTCCCATGTTCTAGCCCAGAGGTAGCCAACATAAGTGTCCTTCAGATGTTGTTGGATGCCAACTTGCATTGGTCCACGGCAGCATGGCCTCTGGGCAGGGATGATGGGAGTTGTAAGCAAACAATATTTGGAGAGTACCACATTGGATGCCCTTGTTCTAACCACTCAGATGCAGTCACTCCCTGAGAGCATCCTTGAGTGAGAGCTGGTTACACTGTGAACTCTTGGAAGTGTTTCTGTTAACTTCATTACTTACTTGTCATCTACAAAGTGTCACTAGGGTTGCTAGATCAGAGATTGTCTGAGACAGGTTCTGCCTCACACTTCCTAATTTGTGTAAAAAGAACACACACCCAAAACTATCGACTGTTGTCTTAAAACGATTGCCTGAATGTTCTCTAAATGGTTGCTATGGTTGTAAATGAAATGATTCTGAATGCATATTTGTGAACCTCTTGAGACTTTTCAAAAACAAAAGAATGACGATAAATGCTTTTTGCATACTCAGGTGACAGAGTCATAGATGTAGGGTCAGAATGGCGAACATTCAGCAATGACAAAGCAACTAAAGACCCGTCTCGAGTTGGAGATACCCAGAATCCTCTTCTGAGTGACGGTGATCTGACTACAATGATTGGCAAGGTAATATAAATCACGAAATGCATTAATGCACAAGATCTGTACAGCAGCAGGGAGTTTTTGGCAGAAACTTGGATATTGTTGCTCTTAAAGTGGCAGCGCAAAGTTGGGGATAAGCAAGCTGTGCAGAGTGTTAGAAACGGGGGTAGAAAAGCTATTCACCACATGGCTCTTGGGACCTGGGCTGTGGTCACCAAAACAGAATGTCTAGTTGCCTTTTTTTCTCCCCAGTGCAACAGCTCTTTCTGTTTACTTTTTCGTAGATAATTTATTTAGGTCCCTGTCCCCCAATTTGTGGTATTGGGAGAGTTGTATAGCGAAACAGGTTGTTCAGCGAGCACAGAGGGACCTACATTTAGGCATGTATAGGGCAGTGACACCCAGTGAACTTCATGGCTGAGTGGGGATTCGAGTCTTGGTCTCCCGGGTCCTAGTCCTACAGACACACTAACCACTTCACTACACTGGCTCTCACTAGGGAAAACCTTTTTTTGGCAAAGTCACAGCTTCTGTGATAGGTGGAGCTGCCATTTTCTTTGCTGAGTTCTATAAGGGCAGCACTGTTTTAGACTAAGGAGGAGGAAGCTGACAGGCAATGCCACCCGCTCGGCTGGTTGTCAGACGAAAGGCAGGTGACGCTTGATGAATCCACTGAGGTTGGTGGGGCACTTGCTCAATTCACCCTAGTGGACCAGCTTCCACCACAGGTCTTGAAGAGATACTGGAGGCAGTACTATCCCACTGGAGTTACCACTGCTGGATTTGACCTAGCTCATGAGGCAATGGCACTCCTGGATATGGTCTTGAGCTTTTGTTGCATTTGCAGGCTTTAGCCAAGTTATCTATCTCTATAAACCAGTCTGTAAACCAACTGATGCCCAGCAAATAGCATCCAGGTAACCCCTCAGGTTTATTTAATTAACTTCTCAGAAACGTAAAACACACACATACAAAAAAACAAGAAACAGAGCATATACATTGTGCTAATACCACCGCAACACAAAGTTAACAGATTATTAAACTGGGGAAGGGAGAAAGATGGGCACGCTGTAATTAAGAACTTATGGAATGATGGCAATAGCTATGCCATTCTCAAAGAAACCTCTTTAAGAGTGGAGAAAATGTTTAGGGGTGGGGCACTGATGAAGGGGTTGGGGGAAAGAAACGAGCCATAACTGAAGCCCTTTGATAGGGAAATGTGCAGAAAACTGTACTCATAAACTGATAAACGTGATGTTTCTGGATGCAAGAAAGATGCTGCACCTGGGAAAAGGAGTTGGGGAGGGGGCAGGGGAGGTGGTCAAGAGAGATTAAGAAAGGCCAGGGTTGACTTACATCTGCCTACTAACATTAGAGAGAGAAAGCTGGGAGCCTACAGTACTCCAGAAAAGCAAGAAGTGCCATGGCAATTTAGGAGGCGAGCAGAGGCTGCAATACTCAAGGAGAAAACTTTGGAGAGGTGTGTGGGTGGGGGGGATTGTGAGAGCAAAGGGGAGCGGGAGAGTGTTGGTGTTTGGGTGCTAATACTGCACCCATCATGGCAGGCAGGTGAGCAGGCAGGCCAGAGAGCCGTCCTTGAGCGTTCTAGAACGAGCCAGGCTCCATTCTCCTCCCACAGATGGAAAGCTGCAACAGAGGAAGAGAGTGAGAGATGAAGGAGGTGCTGTGCAAAGAGCCGATGCCTGAAGCAGGAGGAAGTAAAGTTTGCAGCCGCAGCAGAAGCATCAGGCACTGCATCTGGTGCAATGAGAGCCTCTGGGCTCAGGAAGCATAAAATGCTGGTAGACCCCAAAGCTGGCTTGAAGCTTTCCCAAAGAGAAAGGAGGTGTTGCCTGCCCACTCGCATGTTAGCCTCCACCCTGAAGGAAGGAAAGTGCCCTGGCTAGCCGGAGATAGAGTCCCAGCCAGAGAGACGCTGTCTGCTTGCTTGTTCAAAATTCCCCAGGTACCAGGCACATTTTGCGACTGGTATGGGTCGAATTGCCACCAAGTGAAGATGTCTTGTTGGCAGGTTTGGCGACTGACATCTCCACCATCTGGCTGGTGTGCAACAACGTTTTCTGATGAGCAAGCCCCAGCATCAAAAGACGCTGCTGTGTGTCAGCCAACCAGCCAGTCTGTGGGTTGTTTTATTTGATGCTAATATGTTGTAAACTTCTTTGAGATTTTTTTCTTTAAAATATAAAGCAGCATAGAAATGAATGACAATGACAGTAACAATAATAATAAGCCCCACCAAAAAAAAAAAAAAGGTGACTAAACAGTCTGTTGTGGCGACCGCAACCTAGTTTTAAGGCGCCGTTTGGCGTTTAGCCGATATAGCTGAGTTTCTAACACTGTTTTCTTGACATCCATATTCACACAACTACCAGGGACTGGTGTTCCCTGCATATCCATAAGGCGTGCTGTGTAGACCCCAGCGCTCATCAACTTTATCTTGTTTGAACATAGAGTTGTACCAGCTGTGCGGTGAAAGAAAAAGGAACTGAAGCATGCTCTGTATCACTGAGATGTTTGTCACTGCTATTTTGGGGGTTGCTGACTAGTTTTCCTTTCCGGATCACAAGCAGTTTCCATAGCTGGAAGAACTAGCAGTATCAGGAGATGGTATATAAAAATAGCATAACTGATTATATATTATTCTGTCTAAGGTGTGTATCATCTTTTGTTCGTTTTTATTTCTCCCATGATCTCCCCAGTCTTTTCAAACAAGGATTGAGCTCTGACCAGGATGCTATAAGGTTAACTAGTACTAATAGAAGCCAGAGTTTTACAGGATGCCATGTTGTGCAATGATAGACTTCAGCATTTCTGTGAGAATCCATGTTCATGTTAGAGAAAATGTGGACTCCTTTGCTCTCACGATTGTAATGCAGACTGGTCAGGCAGTCATTAGTGGACTGCCTACATGGCTGTGTTCAAATATTCCATGAAGCCTCCGCTTCTTGAACCTTCTCATAGTATTGCCCAAAAGTGAAGATGAAAGTGCAGGCTATACCCAGATTTCATTCTTGTCTGGTGAAGAAAAGTAGTCAGGAAAGGGCTAACTCCTGCTTTGTCCAGGGCTTAAACATTCTGGTATCAGTAGGTGATGAGTGGACCTCAAAGAAGCAAGATTCCTGCAGAGTTGTAAGCTGTGTTACTCTCTTTTATTGTGTTGGGAAGGTACCGTGGAGGCTCTACCTCAAGAGCAGCCAGCTTGGTAATATGGGCTGTGAAAGACATACTGAAAAATCACTCTTTGCAGGACAGCTTCTGGCTGCTGAATTCTTCTGAGCTGGCCAAGCAGGTGGCGCAGGAAGCCTGGCAACCAGTCACCTGCTTAGTTGACTAGCCCTGCAGACAGAAGAGATCCCAGACAACAAAGGAGTGTCAGGGTCACGAGTTTGGCAAGGGGCCAGAGCCCCCTGCAGCAGGAGGAAAAAGCCTAACCCCGGGGCAGTGGAATTAGAAGCCACCTTGCTAAGGGTTGCCCCCTCCCTGTATTTAACTCTTTCAATATGAAAATGGAAGATATGTGTTTGGTGTCCAGATGCACAAAATCTGGGAATGTTTGGGAAGGGGACCAGGTTGGTTAGGGCAGTATTTTTTCCTCTGCTTCCAGACATTGTCTTCTGTTGCTACATGCACCTCTGGTGGGCTTCTTGCTTGCTGTGTTGTTTGCCCAGGAAGCAGCAGTGGATTTGTTAGGACTCTCATTTCCTCTTTCTGCACCCTATCCCTGCTGTTTGCTGTCCACAAAATGTAGTGTTTGCTTCTGAAATGGGAATAAAGTGAGTCCACTGTAGTCACAGTTGAAAACCTATGTTGAGCCATTCTTGGAAAATGTGGAGATGACCAGAACTTTGCCAGGTTGTGCAGTGCATATTACATGTGTTTTTCATAGAGAGCAACAGCTGGACTAATGAGCAATATAGTCTTTGCATTTACGTAATAGAGCAGGGGTTGTCAACCTTTTTTTGGACCAGTGGAAACATTTTGAATTTTGAAAGAAATTTATATTAGTGGTTGAACTAAATGAACATGACTAACTTGGGTGCATCAATTCAGGGGGTAAAACATAGTTCGATACAACTGCAAGTTGTTGCTTTTTTGAGTGGGTAGGGTTCCTGTGGGGAAAGTATTGCTGGACCTCCCTGGGCCTGATGTGGGTCTTCCCATGTAAGCAACCGGGACTTCCTTTCGCTGTGAGACTACATGAAGTTGGAGTGATGATGGCCTTTGAAGAACGACTGAAATAAGGATGGCAAAACACACTAAAAGTGTGCTTTTCATCTAGAGTAGAAATTCCCAAACTTGGGTCTCCAGCTGTTGTTGGACTACAACTCCCATCATCCCTAGCTAGTAGGACCAGTGATCAGGGATGACAGGATTGTAATCTAGAAAATCGCTGGAGACCCAAGTTTGGGAAAACCTGATCTAGAGAATGAAAGAGGGTCATTATGACCACCGTGTCTGTAGTCTACTTGGAAATAGTGACAGCCACCTGAAGGCGGCTGCATTGTGATCTGTTTCTAATGACTTCATTACTAGGATGTTGTAATAGATGTTGCTTATTGCAGCTTCTGAAATCTCACATAAGTGCAAAAGTGGTCTTACTGTGTATATTTGGTACAAATTCCAGCAATCTCTGACACACTGTAAACCCTTCTTCTGCAGGGCACGGGCGCAGCCAGTTTTGACGAATTTGGGAATTCAAAGTATCAAAACCGGAGGACCATGAGCAGCTCCGACCGCGCGATGATGAACGCGTTCAAAGAAATCGCTAGCATGGCAGACAGAATCAACCTCCCCCGAAATATAGTTGTAAGTTCATGCCTCCCTCTCTCAAATTGTTCTGGCGTTTACTTAGTTAGCATAATATAATGAGCGCATGAATTTTTGATATTATTGCTAATTAAATGGCCTGGAGTTAATTAAATTTTGTCTGCTTGCTTTGAAGGATCGAACCAATAATTTATTCAAGCAAGTCTATGAGCAGAAGAGCCTGAAGGGGAGAAGTAACGATGCCATTGCCTCCGCTTGCCTCTACATCGCCTGCAGGCAAGAGGGCGTTCCGAGAACATTCAAAGGTAAGCGGGCAGCGTAGTGTCGGCTTCATCCGGGATCATCCAAAGTATCTTCAGCTAGCACAAGCTGCCACCTCGTTCTTCAGTTTCCGAGAGCAGCGAAGCAAAACCTGCGATTCCCAGGAGTGGGCTTCGTGTTTTGTATCTTACTTGCCTTTTAATCACTTGTGCAAATTACCTGCAAACTGTTTGGGAAGGGGCAATCGGGCGATTACTGTTATTATCAACAAGTTACTGTGTGACATGGCTTAAGAGTGCTGAGGTGCTCATGTCGTATCGGGACTGTTCAGCACAAGACAGTTCTACAGCGAAGGCAAACCAATAATTTGTAGAATAAATGATGAAAACTACTTTTTATGGCATGTGCCCTACTGATTAGAAGACACTTCGCAGAATGTTTTTCAGCATTTGGCTGTGGGGTTTAGGGATGTGTGCCAGGTATAGAAATGGAGCACCCTCTTTTCCCTGAGCCCAGTCCAAAGGGAGGTGTTACGTAGAAACTGCCGTCTAAGAGCCACGCAGCTGTATGGCTGATTGTATGGTAGCATTGAGTCACTGAGTATAACATCTGTGCTTCACGGGAGCCTATAGTTATCATACACCTCTTTCCTTGATTTGATTATTATCATTTTTTGAATAGCTGTATGTTGGACAGTGCTTGGCATGTGTCCATGTCTTTACAGGACTACCTCACCAAGTCATTTCCACCTGCCCTGCAGAATGTTGATGCATGGTTCCCATAATTTCCACCCGAGATCAAACTGGCCCACAAATTTTAAAGTGAGAAAGGCAAGCAGGTTTAGGATCGTGGAGAATATGATTAGCATTGCATCCTAATATACGTTAATGATGTAATTTAAATAATTAAACACATGCAGCAAAGCAAATTGACTTTAATGTGCATACTATTCCAGTGAAACTTGTTTTGTAGGTTTCTCCTTTTTTTGTCTTATGGGAAGAGAAATACTAGCTAACACTTAGTGTGAAGGGACTGGAAGAGTTTTATTTCCATGCTGCTCAGAACCTGCAGTTATTCCCTGCATTGGAAAACTATTGGTAAACATTGCTCTTTTCTCTTGCTCCCCCTCCCAAAGGCCAAGGACTGTGGCTTGTTCTTAAAATGCTGCTAATTTCTGCATTCCCCACATATTGTGCCTGAGTCCTAACGAAATCATTCTATTAAATTAAAACCTGTGCTGTGCTTCTGAGACCCAGCAACTGAATCAATAGCTCTTGAACTGATGCTCACTCCTCAGTGCAATTCCTTGGTGACTTTGAATGGAATGTTTCTCTTAAAAGTGGGTGCCAGTTTTGTTGACTACATAGACTTAGTTACATATTTGTGCTGCAAAGACTTAAACGGAGGGTTAAGCTTTAATTGGTAGCAGGGAGAAGGGACTGAGAGCATTATTATCCTTTACTTATTGCAATCCTGTTTCAGCATTAATGTTGTGGGTGGTTTTTGTGTTGTTGTCTTCTCGTTTCAGAAATATGTGCTGTCTCCAGAATTTCCAAAAAAGAAATAGGCCGGTGTTTTAAGCTCATCTTGAAAGCTTTGGAAACAAGTGTGGATTTGATCACAACTGGAGATTTCATGTCCAGATTTTGTTCAAACCTGGGTCTTCCTAAGCAAGTCCAGATGGCAGCAACACACATTGCCCGTAAAGCTGTGGAATTAGACTTGGTTCCTGGGAGGAGTCCCATCTCGGTTGCAGCTGCAGCTATTTATATGGCTTCACAAGCCTCCGCAGAGAAGAGAACCCAGAAAGGTAATATTTCCATTTCCCCCTCCCCTGTTAAAGTCTAGCTCTGTTAAGTCATTTGTTCAGAAAGAAAAAGAGTAATCACTGATGCAGAAAGCGCTATAAGGATCCTCCTTTTGCCATGATTTGGGATGTATAAGTAGCTCGGTAATAAGCCACGTGAGTAATTGCCAGGCTAAGGAGCCAGTCTGGTTAGTGTTGAATGAGGACTGGAGAGAGCCAGGTTCAAATCTCTACCCAGCCATAAAGCTTGCTGGGTAATGCTGGGCTGAGATACTCAAATATCTCTTGGCCTAATCTACCTTACAGGATAGCGGGGCAGATCTGTGTTGTCTTGAGACCTCTGGAAGAAAGGCAGGATACAAATGTAATAAATAGCTAGGCACACTTAGTGAGCTTTTACTTATTATTATCCTGGCACCTGCATTATACAGCTTTAGGCATTAGGCAAAAACGTTCCTCTTTAACCGGGACTTTGGCTGAATGGCATCCAGTGCCCTTTTAAAATAGGGAGGGGGTGGATTGTTGGGTTGTTTGATTTTTTATTAGGTATTTTGTGTTTTTATATTGTGATTTTGTGTTGTAACCACCCTGAGACCTGCAGGTATAGGGCGGTATACAAAATAATAATTCATTTCCTTCTGAACCATGGTTCTTAAGGCAATTTACACATAAAATAATAAAAAACACAAAACCACCAGTACATTTAAAACAAAATTAAAACTCCTAACAAGTGTCCCCCCCAAAAAACACACACATTCAGAACATGTGTGTTGTCATGCAGCGTTGGAATATACCTTATTAAGTGGTCCAAATTAAATATAATCCTCTCTAAAGTCTGGCATTGCCTCTTTTAGTAAGATGTTCAATTCTGTCTAGCAAGGTTGCCATTGGTACATCCCTTAAATGGGGAAAGGGTGGAAATGTTCCTATGTGGACTGATCCAGTTCTAACCACATGGAAGGCCAAAGCTCTCTGCAGACCCTGGGAGTAAAGGTTCCTCTCATCTGGGCAGGAAAAACTGTAAGAGCTGAATTCATGCCTTGGCAATCGGTCAAGGGCTTTTGAAACAGCTATCAATAATCAAAGTGCTAAAAAAAATAAAAATCAGTTGATGACAGGCTTCAGGTAATACAAACGGATGGGGGGCGTGAGTGGTGCTGTGGTCGGACTTGCTGATTGGAAGGTCGGCGGTTCGAATTAGAGTGACAGTGAGCTCCCATTGCTCTGTCTCAGCTTCCGAAAACCTAGCAGTTTGATAGCACACCAGTGCAAGTAGATAAATAGGTACCTCTGTGGCAGGGAGGTAAACAGCATTTCTGTGCGCTCTGGTTTCCATCATGGTGTTCCATTGAACCAGAAGTAGTTTAGTCATGTTGGCCACATGACCCGGAAAGCTCCCTCGGCCTGAAAAGCGAGATGAGCGCCACACTCCATAGTCGCCTTTGACTGGACTTAACTGTCCAGGGGTCCTTTATCTAATACCAACACAACAGCAGGTCCAGTCAACCAGACAAAGCCAGGGATGTTTTGCTCTGCTAACCTAAATTGCTACATGAACCTCTTTATTGAAAACAAGTTGTTCACACCCACACCCACAAACACACACACCCCACTGAGGGCAATAGCACCTGGAGTAAAATCCCATTTGATGAAGTCCAGTCCAATGAGAGGGTCATAGGGGATGGAAGGTGCAGCTTCAGGTATTCAGGTATTCAGGATGTGGCTTGCTTAAGATAGGAATGGAGAATCTGTGTCCCTTTGGATAGTGTAAAGATTCCAAACCCTATTCAGCCCCAGCCAGCCTGACGCAGAATTGGGCATTAAGGTCCAGTGACATCTGGTTACCCATCCCTGATTTAAGGCCTTAAGAGATGAACACCTGCACTTTGAATTGGACCCAGATCTGATTGGTAATAAATGACCATATCCAAGTGCAAGTGCAGTGTGAGCTCCGATTGGCTGCCCTGACAAAATCATATTATCCAGTCTTTCTATTGTAGTAATACATCGCTCCTGAGAAGCTTTGAGATTTTTACTGAAAGCAGCCTTCTAAAGGTTGTGTGTTTGTTTTACACTGTCTGAAGCTGAGCACCAGGAAGAATTGGAGAAACTACAGGTTGTTTTTTTGGAAATGCTCCAGCCTTGTAACTCTACTTGTCAGTTTAACTTGTCTACCTTGGGTTTCATTTCAGAAATTGGGGACATTGCCGGAGTAGCTGATGTTACAATCAGACAGTCATATAGGTTGATTTATCCACGGGCTCCTGATCTTTTCCCAGCTGATTTCAAATTTGATACCCCAGTGGACAAACTGCCACAGCTGTGAATTTCCAAGAGTACGTCTATAGCCCACAGAGGTTTTGATTTCGACTTAAATGCGATATGTATAAAAACGGTACTGTTGAGCCTTCAAGTTGCGGAACTGGTAAAACTATGTGAAAAAGCCTAACTGAGGAGTCAGAGCACACATTCCAGGTGTAAACAAAATAATTTTGTGGCATTTTTTATGTATATATTAGTGAAAGTAATTATTTAACAGCCATCAATTTCCTATTGTATGTACTTAGATTTCTTTCATAGAGATCTTGGTTGTTGTTTTTTTGGAAAATATTTCAGATTCTAATTCCTGAATAAACTGTTTTCCAAAAACCTATACAGTTCTGCAAGTTTCACTCTGTGTGTCTGTCTTAAATAAGTATCAACTTGGAGCATACATCATCTTTTGAAATTCTTCAGTTCCTATTCAAGCATTTTTATATTGTTGCCCAAGAACTATTATTTTGGTTAAATGTAAGGTATATTGTGGGCAGTTTCAATCCAGAGTGAACATGTGATATGTAACATTTCTGCAAGCATTTGAGCTATGACTCACCCGATTTGATTTCTGCTGCTCCTGCTTGTGGTGGTCTGGATGCTGTTTAGTCTCTGATAGGAGGAAGATTTCTGAAGACTGGTCTTGTATGAGAACAGGAGACTCTGCCATCCTTGTTCCCAGGTATGTTGTCCTGTTAATAACTAATTGAACCCTAGTACTTAAAACATGACTAGCCCAGTAACCCTACCAACAAGCCACTTCAAAAGGGACCCTTGCCAGTCTGGGAACTAGGGAACAGCTAGCTGAATCCAAATTGATTCACCCTCCTTGTTTCCTTGGCTGTGGCCTAAATTTCCAGGCATACTAATGCACTATTACAGAATATAGAAAGGGCAGTCTGGCCACACGAGGCTACTACTCCTATCCTGTCATCTGTAGATGCAATGGTATCGATCTTGTAATGCATGTAAAACATAATCAAGGAATGACTTAATTCAAGCCTTTTTTCAGTTAGTATTACCAAGGTAGGGCACAATGTAATCAGCTGAGAAACATGGTAAAATATGTTAAATAGGGGTGTGCATTGGCATTGCATACAGTGGGTATTTGACTTACGTGCATTCAGATTTATAGGGGGAAATTTAAAGGGGCATAAAGTGGGTGGGGTTCTGGGAAACATTATTTTGGCAATCCCACCTGCCCTTGAACCCAATGGGTTTTGACTATACACTATTTTGGCGTTAGGTGTGGTGGATTCCCCAGAACATAATCCCTCTGTAAGTTGCAGGATTACTGTATGAATTACAGGGTGATGTGGGGGAAATTCTCACAACTGTGGCTCAGCTCCAGCCAAGAGTCAGGGATTATGGAAATTGTAGTACGACATCTGGAGGCCCACGGGTTCCCCACCCATGCTTGTAAATAGGTAAGCAGTGAAGACTACTTAAAAGTTTCAAGTTAACCTGGTTATGAGTAAATGAGAACCAGCCACTCAAGGCAACGAGGAACAGAACTTCTAGCAGTTCTGCCCTGGCCTAAACATAGACTGAAGCAAATTAAAAATAGGGCCTTTTTGTCCCTTGAAACCATCAGTCTGATTTTGCAGGCTGCTAGGTCAGGGCTATTTTTGCTCCCTCGCTGCTCCAGCAGCATTCTTAAGCCATAATAGTATGAGGGGAGGAGCCAATGATAAGTACAAGTTTATGTAGATCTTGGATCAGCTCAACATCAAGCCTTGCCTCTGTACATTGAAAAAACAAAACAAACATCTCAAATCTTAATCTTGGTGTGCAGCCTTAACAGGATTCTTAGAACCAGGTTCTGATGTTGAGTGCGGTAAGGCTGAAGTCTTGACTGTCATCTTTCGGGACATCACATAACTTTTCCTGCCTCTGCTGTGGAATGGACAGGGAAATTCAATCCACAACAACCAGTGTCTTAGATTATATCTGCTCTGTGAGAAATGCTCCATCACAACATCTGTCAGAAAGATATTCCCAAGTCCACTGCCATTACGTTCTCTTGGATAGCATGGGTTTTTCATAGGTGAAATCTTCCAGGAAGCCCTTCTAAAATACAGTGGTACCTCAGGTTACATACGCTTCAGGTTACAGACTCTGCTAACCCAGAAATAGTACCCCGGGTTAAGAACTTTGCTTCAGGATGAGAACAGAAATCATGCTCTGGTAGTGAGCAGCAGCAGGAGGCCCCATTAGCTAAAGTGGTGCTTCAGGTTTAGAACAGTTTCAGGTTAAGAACAGACCTCCGGAACGAACTAAGTACTTAACCCGAGGTACCACTGTATCGGTTATATCCTGCTTGAGCACTAGAATAGTATTTGCCTTGTAGCAGGCATAGGCAAACTTGGCCCTCCAGATGCTTTGGGACTACAACTCCCATCATCTCTGACCACTGGTCCTGTTAGCTAGGGATGATGGGAGTTGTAGTCCCAAAACATCTGGAGGGCCGAGTTTGCCTATGCCCGCCTTGCAGGCTCTAAGGTGCTGTACTTTGAACTGACTGTCTATTCTTACAGATACAGAAAAAGTTGTTACTCCTCTTCCTGCCACCATGAATAGCAGTCTCAACTGATCAGTTGAGGTCCATAAGAACTCCTGTAGAGCCCCTTGCTTTTCACATTGAGGGATAAGGGAGATTTTGGGATCGGGGCACGTTGGTGCATAATAGCTGCAACGTATTTAAAGGGGTTGCCTTGCAGCAGTCCATGAATACATGCCATGCTTTGTTAAAGAACCATGCAAACAAACTGGGCAATGTGGGTCTGTCGTACCCTCCCTGAAGGACCGCACTATCAAGAGTGGGCTTGTGTTAGAACTTGGGGACGCTTAGATTACTTCAGCTTCTGCATTAACCTTCGTAGGCAAGTAAAACTGGATTTAACAACTGAATTTGACCCCCAATGCTTGAATGAAATCCTTTTACGGAACCATAATTCAGATAGCCTGTTGCCTCCCCCCCACTTTCCATTTCTCACGAGAGTGAGAGAGTATAAGAAACCAAGTCAACATTTAAAGCAAAAAACACACCCTCTAACTACCAGTACAGCGGTACCTCGGGTTACATATACCCCAGGTTACAGGCTCCGCTAACCCAGAAATTCTACCTCGGGTTAAAAACTTTGCTTGAGGATGAGAACAGAAATCGCATAGCAGCGGCAGCAGGAGGCCCCATTAGCTGCTGCTTCAGGTTAAGAACGGACCTCCGGAACGAATTAAGTTCTTAACCCGAGGTACCACTGTACAACCTTTACATGATTATATATGCAGTTGTGTGGGTTGCTTTGACGCTATGGTACCACAAGGTTACTGACAGAGGAACAGAAAATGAGACTGTTTATGCACGCCTGAAAGAAAAGGGTAATTCAAACCAAGTTCTAAACACAATTTTTATCTAAAGACCAAAAAGCAAGATTATAGGATTCAAATCAGTAAATCATGTTTTCATATACAAATTTCACTATTTAAACTTTAATTTGATAGTTAACTGCAAGACAGTTTGTAGTATGACATTGTTAAAGGCACATTTCATTTTAATGCATAGTGTACCATTCTAAAATAACCTAATTTCTTTACAAAGTGCTTCAGCAGCCACATACAAGTATAGCAAAATATATTTACAATCTAGAGTTTAAAATCTTAATTTGCCTAAATATTTTAAAAAACTAGATAAAATTAGTGCTTTCTTTCAGCTTAACTGTGTGAACATACCCTGCCTCTAAAAAATTTTTAAGTGATTTGCTTAGATTACAAAACATTTCTGTACAAGATGTACTTACAAAAAAAGAGAAAAGGGTTATTTCTGTAGGACTTTAAATTTGAATCACCCTTTTGGGCTCAGCTGTCTGTAGCTGTAATTTGGGAGTATAAATGAATAGCCGACTGTACCTCAGGTGTGTAGTGTTTTGTATTTAATTGTGATACAGTTATTTGAAGTGGAAGGGAAATAGCATTTTTTCCAAGATGCTAATTTGCTATTTGTTTTAAAAAGAATTACAGGTTAGACATTTCATGATTTGATTTTTTGTTTAGTCTTTTACCATTGTTCTTTGTGGACACACTTACATGTACATTATTCTAATGAACCCGTTACATATGCTTCAAAGTTCAGGCAATGAAGGCAACACCTTGGGGGCAGCACTGTCTTCACTCCAACCCACATGGTTATGTGGTTGCCATTTATCTTTCATGAAACCAGATTCCAGAGCAATAAGTCTGTGTGGATTTAAACATCACACAACACATTTTTGATCTTGGGCATGCTGAGTATGAGCCTGATGACAAACCAATTTTAATAAGCTGAGGAAAGCAGAATGTTGTTTTCCACAAACAGACTCACCCTTTTAGAAAACTACGTAAGTCTGAAAGGAGCACACACAGTATCTGGTCAAAGACATTTTAACTTTTCAAGGTACAGCATAGTGTTAAGAGGCTTAAAATATACAAGTTTTATCAAAAATATTTATACATTCTCTCAAAACATATTGCTTTAACCCTTATTCTCAGTAATTGCCAATGAAGAGTCTGGAATTCAGTGGCCTTGAAATGTATACAAGCATGTTTCCCCCCATTAAATCTGAATTTAACAATACATTCACCTAGCCACTGGATAATGCTAAAGGAAGTGGTAACGTTAATTTATACGCTTGAAACAAAAATATACTATAACTTCCAAATATACATGAACACGGCATGTATACACTGAAGATCCTCATTCTTTAAAGATGATATGGCAACACCAAATCAGCAAATGTAAGATGAACGAGATAGCCAGACACACAGATTAGCTAAAATAACATATCAATGGAGTTAGTGTGGAAAAGACATGACTTCCAAGAGTACAAAACAGTGATTGCATCTGGGGGAATGCACACATTAGAAATGTTCCTGATTTAAGACTGGAGAGACATTCTTACTCATTACATTCTTCATATCTGCTGGTTATAGAAGTTGAAAGGCAAAAATTGTTTGGCAAATGCTTTGGTAAACTTCTTAGGACCGATGTCTTTTTAAGAATGGAAGCACTTACACTGTTCTCCTATAGGTAAGGCTTTTAAACATTTCCCCCCCTAATAAATACCATAGAAAGTTTACAAAACAAGGCATCAATTCTTAATCCTCATTCCCCCCCTAAAAAAATCAAGACAACAGTGTGCTTAACAGTCATCAGGTCTATGTTTTTTGGAGATTACTGTATCTTTTTTTTTTAAGGACAGACATTTTGCCTTCCTTCTTCCCTCTAATCACTGAGTATAGATGGTTATCAGTCTAGCTCAGTATCTGGTTGCTAATCCTGCTTAAGGCAGGTCTTTTTTTGCAATGTTTTCTGCTGCAGAACAGTAAAGATACAGTACAAGTGTGCCCATGTGAGAGTGGAACACAGCCTATACCTGCCAGGTCAAGCTTAAAGAGCTGCACAGAATCGCTTTCCAGTGCTCAATATTTTTTTTTCTTTAAAAAAAATAAAGATATACAAAAACGAGGTCACACCTCACGTGTAATAAAAACGGTCCTTTTTCCAAAATCTTCATGTGATTCAAAAAAGTCGGAAGCTACAGGCAGCACAGAGAACAACCCAACAGCTGGTATTCTCAAAAGGAGGGAAGGAGTGGGGCGAACGCTGTTCTGATGAGCCAGTCTGCTAGGATTTCACAGTGTCTCAAAAGAATTAACACCAATCAGCAATGTAGTCAAAGTCTCTGAACATTTCCTGCTGGTCTTCTGAAAGTATCCTAGGCTCCCGGGGTGGAGTGAGAATAGGTGCTTCTGAGGTAAATTCGTCATCAAAATTGCTGACGTCTTCTCTTCCTCTTATGATGGGGACAAAAGGAGGCTTCATTTTCTTGGCAAGCAACGCGTTCCAATCGATCAACTGCAAAACGAAAACACCGAGTTAAGTCCCTGCTTCTGGCTGCTCCCAGATTGCACCCAGGCTTTTCACTTCGCACTCACCCGGAAAAAGTGATGCCTCTTGACATCTTCAGCATCTTTCTCACCGGCGCCGAGACGCCGCTCTGGGTTTCTCCTCAGAAGCTGAAACGATATCAAGAACTTTTTGTCAGTAGCCTGCTGGATCAAGGCGTGCCTGTTAACAATTTCCTGAGCCGTGCGAGTTCTTTGAAAAAGCATGATATAAATATGAAGCATAGTGATTTTTTTTTAAAAAGCACATCAGGTTCCCCAGTTAGGACAGCAAGTAGCACTGGGAACTTTATAAAAGAAAGCGAAATGATTGCCTTTGCTTTTAATAGTTCATAAATTTAAAATTCTTGCTGGTTTGCCGAGGCCCAAACAGTGGTTCTGACCAAGTTATATTTCAAGCAAAACTGCTGACATCAGTGTCATGACAGAATGACATAATTGGTTTCCGCCCATTATTAACAGCATAAAAGAGTCCCAAGGCAGTTTAAGGTAAAGGTAAAGGTACCCCTGCCCGTACGGGATAGTCTTGACAGACTCTAGGGTTGTGCGCCCATCTCACTCAAAGAGGCCAAGGGCCAGCACTGTCCGAAGACACTTCCGGGTCACGTGGCCAGCGTGACATCGCTGCTCTGGCGAGCCAGAGCCGCACACGGAAACGCCGTTTACCTTCCCGCAGGAGAACAAATTAAATAACAAAAATAATCTGAATAATAATAATAATAAAGCACAATGGCAAACCCCAGAAAAAACCCAACTTGCTGTCTTTAAAAAGACAAGGCATGAAACCGCGCACTATTTTCAGTGAGACTAGGTTTATCTTCAAGGAGAAATGTGTAGCTGGATAGGATCAGGATAGTACTGTCTTTCATTGCTTGCTGGTTTCTTTAAGGCTTAGTGCATATTTTCAACCTGGGCTCCCTTACAAGTGATGGCTAATAATCCAACCACTCACAGCAGCAGACTAATGACATCATATCCCATGCAATCAATCCCCATTCCCACAGAGAGAAGACCCAATACACAGAAAGAGTCTCCAGTTGTTTTGTCAAAGGAGAGAAAAGTGCTCAAGTTCTAGGGCTTCCATGATCCAGAATGTAGGGTCTCTACTGAGTCCCAATTACCACTCTCTGCTGCTACAAAACTGAAAGAATCCTCGTTACTGCTTTGCTTATCTCCAGGGACATCATAAGCTGGTGTGTTAACCTTTTATACAGCTGTGGTTGCTTTCTCAGGTGCTCCCGTAAAAAAACACCAAAGTCCTCCTGACTCACAAGTAGTACCAATCCTACCAGTGGAGGTGACCCTCCAAGATGGATGTTGCTGGGCTACAAAACCCACCATCCCTGACCACTAGCCATGCTGGTGGACAGGTGGATGGGAACTGCAAGCAGAGAAACTTGGAAGGACCACAGTTAGTCGCCCATGGAAGTAAAGGTCATACCCACAGTATTTCTACCCAAAAGACATGGGGCATACTTCTGGGGAGGCTAGGAGATTACTAGTATCAGCAAGTCACACTTGCATTTGTAAAATGAACTTGAGAAACGTACGTAGCAAATAAAAACGTGGACCTTAAAACACTTTGCTTTCCCTTACACACGTGGCTAAACAAATTAAGAAGGAATGAAACAAGCACGCAAGAAGTACCATCTTACCCTTCTCATTATTGAGATGGCTTCTGTAGAAAGGAACCGAGGATATCTTACTTCATCATTTACAATACTGTCAAAAACCTCTTCTTCATCATCTCCTGGGAAGGGAGACTGGAGGGTGGGGGAGAAATAGCGATAAGAATAATTTCCAGAAACTGAATTTTCATCAATATATTCTCTTAATAAATATACTCAAATTTAACCAAATGAGAAGTGAAAAGAGTGAGGGATTCAACAGAAACCTATACCTAACAGCTCTTTTCACATTTATTTGCTCTTCACAGATGAATAAAGGAAACAGTTTTACATTTTGTGAAGCTTACCTCACCAACCAGCATTTCATAGATGAGCACACCAAGACCCCACCAGTCTACAGCTCTTGTATAGGAAGTTTCTGTCAACACTTCTGGAGCAAGAAATTCTGGAGTGCCACAGAATGTACTTGTCCTGTCACCAAAACCCATTCCTGAAACAATTACACATGTTTAGTTTTTTGTTCTATGAGCCTTTCACCTTTCCAGTTTTAAACTCGTGGGATTCTTACACAACAAGAACCGTGTATGACATGAACAACATTGCAGATTTTTGCCTGTTCTGCCAACTCCATCCAAATTCTGAAAGCTAAATAAGGATTGACACTTTTTATTGCAAAGTAGAGTTGATGGTTTTGAACTCCAAATGTTCAGCCAATTATTTACAACTGGTAACATTGTAGTGGTTTTTTAAAAAACCAAAAACAAAACAACAACAACAACAACCATGGTCTTGCAGAAAGACAGAGAAAGTACATATTTATTAAGACTGGAATCCTAGGCTCACTTACCTGAGGTTAAGTCCTATAGAACAAAAGGCCTATTTCTGAGTAGACTTGTATAACTTTGCACTCTAAAGCATTTACAGAAAATGTTTATTTTCTTATCCAACACTATAAAATGCTAGGCATCTCAGTTTGCCTCTAAAATAAGCAAACTATGAAATATGACTTTTCCTTTAAAGATTTCCTTCTTAAGCACAGTGAAGCCAAGGTATGTATTCAACAACCCTTAAAAAAAAAAGCCAACAGCTTAATGTCATCTACATACGCTAGACAGAATTTTTGCCAGTGGCAACAACTCATTTAAGAAGGGTGTGATGTGAATTCTGTGCCAAATTTTACAAAAGGGCAAGAGCAAGCAGGTATTCAAGAACTTCTTGATTGTGTACTGTCAAAATACTTCCTTATTAACAAAGGGCATGCATAATTTTTTCCCCTTGCATTTTTCATTGGTGAAACTGTTGTCTGTAGGTAGGACAAATTTGAATTTCCAAGTGGTAAGAAACAAATCTTGCCTCTATAATTAGTTGTAAAAATTTCTCTCTCTCTCTAAGCAGCAGCACACATTACATTTTGTACACTGGTACTAGCACTCAAAACATACACACTATCAAGTGTGAAGAACCTGCAATTGCCTTTAAATAAATAAGGATTCTTGATGCAGTTTTCCTACGGCAAAAGTCCCATTTAATTGCTCCATCTTGCCACCTGTGCAGTGTTAGAAACTCAGATATGAAAGCTAGGAGCTAAATGGCACCTTATGGGCACAACAACAGAATGCTTAGGCCCGCTTTTTTATATAAAAATATACAAAGCTGAAAATGAATGAACTGCAGCTAAAATCTTATGTTCATTTTTCACACGGTCTAGTCCTTCCTTTGCCCACCTCCCTAATATTCTTAGAGGGTCTCTTCTCCAGTCTTCAGAGAGTGGCTGGAAGTGGGGAGGCAGAAAAAGGTCCTCCTTTCCTTCCACTGCAGCTTTAATCTGAAATCTTACTGTGCCCAGAGCTCAGAAATTGCTCGCCCTAATGAAATTTTCTGTCGCAAAATGTGCCTAGAACAGTGGGAGTTTTGAACACTGCACCTGTATCTGATGTAAGACTGTGTCAAGGTCACAAAGACTGTGCAGAAATCTACTGGGTATCCACCATCTATTTCTTGGAAATATGTCCCCAAGCCCTGATTGGCTCAATGAGACCCTACCTGTCTAGCCCTTTTAGTATAAAAAACTAGCCTTTGACCTGGGTCTAATGGGATTGGAGGGTCATGTATGGCAACAATAATGTGTTCCTAGATGCAACTTGCTCATGGGGTCAATGACTCGAATGGTTATTTTGTTCTGTGTTCAAATTCGCTGAAGTGTCTTCACACGGTTAGCCTTTCTTAACTGTGTTTTAGTGGTAAAGGGTTCTTATTTCTCTGCTTATAAACTCCCTAATAAAGTATAGCACTTATTCCTTGTGTGGCTTCCTGATGTAAGCATGGCTTTGAATCTGGTACCTGGCTGCTTGGTTATATGCTACTGAGTAATTTGTGGGCTTGCAGCTCTAAAGGACTGTTTGGCTCTTGTCTTTGCAAATCTCAAGGACTTCCAGAAACAAACTCAGTTTCCCCTGGCTCAGGATTGGATGACTACAGGGGTGGGGCAACCCCTGGGTTATCTCACTTAAAAAGCAGCTTAAGCAAAATTCTTTATATACTGGCAGGAATGAGATGATAAAATAAACCTGAACTCTTTACATGGTTTGCAGCCATGGGAAAACCAGCATAAGGAAAATCATTTACATGTTGGCAGTGTGGACTAACAGACTCTTCATGCTGTCAACTTGGGATATAACTGGAACAATTCTTTTACAGTTCCTTTCTATAGTGGAATACCACTTATAATTGAGAACCCAATGTTGCTTATGCAGATGAAACCACCTGAGAAGCCATTATTTTCCTCCTTCCAATCCATAAAAGCAGGACACTATGGCAACTCCTCCTCGCTGCTCTGGCAATTGTCCCTTCCCACCTTCCTGACTCGAATGAATTGATAAAACGAAAGGTCCAGGCAGATCTTAAGCTGGTTTGGTTGGTGAATTCGAAAATGTGGAGATGTAGGGTTGTAGTCAATATTTTCACTTGCCGATTTGTTATGGCTGGAGTTTGGATCCTAGAATAATAGGCAGGGTGGGTTTTAGAACGTAGCATGTGATTGGCTGCTGGAGCCGTGCTCCAGAAGGGAATTTTGAACTAGCCTATCAGGTGTGACCACAGGATATATAGCCTGGGTCTGGGAGGGGCCTGCAGGCTGGACACACACGATGACTGACTGTTTTATCTGTGAACACTGAAATAAACTACATGAAACCAACGGCTTTTCTCTGAGTATATTTCAGAATGGAACTTCCATTAACTCATTCCTTCATGTGCACTCATGGAAGGAGTCCTTTCATAAGCACAGCTCTGCTCCTCAATAGAAGTAGCAGTTCATGGAGGGACAGCATTAGATAAGGCCAAAGGAAGCTGAGCAACTAACTCTTCTTTTGTGATGGGACATACTATCTTATCTTTGTTACTCAGAGCAAGCAGGGATCCAGACTGACAACAAAGTGGAAGGGGGTGGGCACACAGCCTAAATTATATTTCCTTCCTGTTTTTTATTGCACAGAAATACTTCCAATTCAAGTGTTTCGAACGAAGCCCAACCAAATACCAAAAAATAAACAGATATAAATAAGAAAGCGCAAAAAAGAGAATCCGACAAAGCAGAGCTATATACTGTTTTCCCCACTTTCTCTGATGGGGTTCCTAGGACAAACCAGCAGTTTCTAACTTTAGCAAACAAGTGCAAGCATTTTGAAATGCTAACAGCTCTTCTTAAGATCATGTGTCTTGTCATTAAAAATGCAAAGATTGCATTGCAGCCAGCAGGTCAGCCTTTGTGAAGCAGATTCTCAATGCATTTTGCAGCCTGACCCTAAGTTGGGCCCCATGGAGTTCAGTAGAGCTTACTCCCATGTAAGTGTGCTGCAGTCTTAGTTTACAGAACAGTTGGCAATAATGTAATTGGTATACAGCAGATTTCCCTCCTTGCCTATGCTTTGTGACAAAAATGTTTTATTTTTCTCAATAACACTTTCTGGATCGTTCTGAGGGTCCTATGATGATTTGCTGGGGCCTTTGGGTGAAGGGCAGGTGATAGTCAAAAAATAAACCCACCAAAAATAAAGAAAAAGGAATATACAATAAAAACATAAAGCAAACCACTGAGTATAGCTGTTCTAAATGCTTTGGACAGAACGTTTTATTGATCTAGCTGGAAAGTTGTTTATGAGAGTAACTTTAGCCAATGAAAACTGATGCCACAAAAAAGTGTTAGTTTTTAAAACTGTGTTTTGAAAGACATGTCATCTTTCTTTTGCAATATATTCTTTTGAAATTACAATAGGCTTTTTACCGTGCAATCCTATACATGCCTACTGACATATAAGTTCCACTGTGTTTAATGGGACTTACTCTGAGGTTAGTGTGCGTAGGACTGCACCCTTACTGGCAAAAACCCACATTTTGGAGTTTTTACCAGAAAGATCCAAATGTTGCTCAGCATGGAACTCTTTTTTTCAGGGACTGCCCAGAGGCCATGGCAAAGAGCTACTCTAAATCTGTGATTTGTTTAATTGATTAAAAGGGGGGGAAATTCACATGTTCATTAACAATGCCTCCCCCAACACCATATGGAAGAGAGCAGAGATGTCTCTAATCCACAATCTGTGCAGCACTCAGAATGAGACAGGGTGGGGGAAGGGAGGGGAGAGGTGGAAAGGGGAAGTAGAGGGGCTACCACTTTTAATCTGAGGCAGTAATTGATAAAAGTGGGTTGCAAATTCCCGACTGCTATTATAAGCCACTGAGAAATACTGTTGAAAAAGCTTACCCTCTTTGCAGAGGCCAAAGTCCGCTATTTTCACAAAACCTTCTGTATCCAGCAACAAGTTGTCTAGCTTTAAATCTCTGCAGAAAAGAAATTAAAAACAACTCATTCTGACCATGAATGGAGACAAACTATACAGGGAAAGTATTAGCTGCAAATACTCAAAATTATTATCCTTTCTGAATTTAAGGTGTTTGGAAGTGGCATGCAGGTTTATATAAACACCCAATGCAGCTGTCCTCCTCTTTGCCACATGAAAAAGGAGGTAATATTCTTAATGTATCTGAGCAAGCATGGTATATAAGGCAAACGTATAAGAATGTGAAATGAAACAAAAATCTAAATCTTATGCAAACTTACCGATAAACTATCTTGTGCTCATGTAAATATTGCAGTCCAAGAACCACACATGCAGCATAAAACCTGTTTGCAAAGAAATATAAAAGAGGCGAGAACTGACATGTTGCATTTTTTATACTTCTACAAAGGATAACTTTTGAAAAACAGGCGACCAGAAAACCTTCAGAGCAACGTTCAGTACCACCAGAGGAGTCTTTTCAGGCTAATTTATTTTGAATATGGGTTTCTAAGTTTTTAATTAAAAAGAGCACCACACCTCAGTAACAGAGGACATGCTTGCATGCAGCAGGTCACAGGCTCAATCTGTGGTTCTCCAGTTCACAAAGAACAGGTAGACAGCAGGCAGTGGAAAAGGCCTGGGACCCAGTAGACCATACTGGGTTAAACAGGACAGTCTGACCCACTATAAACTTTCTGCCTGTACTCCTCATAAAGTATAATCCCGTCATCTATGTCATGAACCTCTACCTGGCAGGTATCAGCGAGCGAAAGCAGCATCTGCTGATACAACTAGAACTACAACTTGATGAAGCAGGTGTGTGTGTTAGGATACTGCCTGTCAATTGAAAGTCCTGTTGTAGCCTATTATGCCCCCTGCAGTCAGACAGGAATTGCCTAAATCCATCAGGATGCTGTACAAGCCCAACCTAAGCTCTGCCGGCTTCCATTAGCTCTACACAGATTTCACTAGCATAAGTCAACTGGGTGCAGGAGCTACATGCCATGTACCTAAGGGACGTATGATACAACATTTATAAGCTGGTGTGGCTATATGCAGACACAACTTCTCAGCAGCAAAATTTCCTCTCCCTTGCAGTTAGGGTGCATGAGATTAACCACAGTTAAGACTAACTAGGGTTTTCTTTAAACTGAGTTCTGAAACATGAGGTGGTTCCCAACCATTTAGCAGGGGAACAGTGTTACTATGTCTTACTGGCCCTGCAGAGTATTCTCTCACACGGCAAGCACCAAACGCCACAGCCTGAAAATATCCCTTTTGTTACTTACACTGCTCTTGGTTCGGAAAAGACATCCGTGTGTATATGCATCATGAGGTCTCCTCCAGCTGCGTACTCCATTACGAAGCACACGTGATCGTTGGTTTGGAAACAAGCAAAGAGGTTCACCAGAAAGGGATGCCTTACGCTGTTCACAGTTTCAAAAATTCGCTTTTCACACATGAGGCTGAAAGCAGAAATGTTTTATGAGGTTGGATCAACTATTTATCTTCATTACATGGGTGACGGCTCCAAGAAGGGATACATGCACAAAATCCTAAGAGTTGGAAGGGGTCCCATAGGTCATCTAGTCTAACCCCCCCTGCCATGAAGGAATACGCACCCAAATGGGGATCAAACCCAAGTCCTTGTCATTATCAGCACCATGCTCTAACCCGCAAGGCGAAAGCCTAACTGCAATGAGGCCACGTTAACTGCAGGCTTCCAGCAGAAATACTGAACTTACTGCAATTAATACAGTGGACCCTCGGGTTACGTACCGCTCTGGATACGTAATCTTCGGGTTGCAAAAGCGACAAACCCGGAAGTGTATTCTTCTGGGCTTCGCCGCTCACGCATGCACAGAAGTGCTCTATTGCGCCGCACGTGTGCGCAGAAGCGGCGCCTCTGGTTATGGATTTTTTGGGGTGCGCACCAACCCCAAAACAACTTAAATTTGTAACCAGAGGGTCCACTGTAATGACAGTGACCCACAGGTAACAATAGCATGAAAGGCCATCAGGACTTTTTTGGTAATACGTGGCAAATGACAACAGTGCTGAGTTCTTGCAAGGGGTATGATACTAATGTGATAATTTATTTTTTTTTAAATAAAAGCACAGCAGCTTAACAATGAATGACGAACAACTACACAATATGTGCATGCCCTCGTGTAGAGAGAAAGAGAGAGAAGGTTGACAGGCATAAAACCCAAGGAAAGGCTGGGCACTATTTCTTACTGACCCAAGCACTCACTGTCATCCTACATTTACTTGTAATTATGTTCTACCGGAGATGCTTCCAAGTATGTGTGTTTAAGGGTCAGGTTTCAAAATCTTGCAATTACAGCAGCCCATGATCAAGATCTAAAGAGCTGCACAACTAGTCTTATACATTAACGGGGCTTTGAGTTTGAGTTCTGAACAGTGGCACCATCTCCTAAGACATGAAACATGGAAAACCTTTGGGTTATATGGCAGGATCATAACATGTCCTGTTATAAAAACTCTTAACGAGTGTTTTCTATTTTTTTATGAAATGAAATTAGTTTCTGCAGACCTGAAATAAATTATGCAAAAAATGTTAAAAATACAAGCCCTTGGCCCCACTCAAAGTAGTAGTCTTGGTCTGTGGGTTTAGGGCACATTCAGATTTAACGACACCTGTCCTTCACACTGACCTGTCTACTTCATCACGAGCAACAATGTCTCCTTTCTTTAAGGCTTTAATGGCAAACATTTCGTTTGTATTTTTATATTCAGCCAACAGGACCTGAAACACAAAATAATACTCAATTTGCATACTTTCAATTAAATTTTATGTTCCAAACTCGCAACTGTTGTGTATACGTTTAAAAAGCTTGCTTCAAAGCTGTGATAAATCAACAAGTATATCACTGAGCACATAGTGAAATGCAACAGGCAGCTGCAAAGGGAAGTGGGCTAAGAGGAAGGAAGGGGGAAAACAAGATGTGGAAAGAGACAATATTGTAATTTTAGCTGTCAAACATACCTTTCCAAAGTGTCCTCTACCCAGTACAGCACAACACCGGAAGTCTTGCAAACTGAATTGAAATCTTTGTTGTGTTCTGAAATACAGTAATTTTAAAAAGTAAATGACAATTTCTACTCAGTATTGGGTAGAGTTATACATCAAGTTAACATAAAAGAGGACTTACCTTCTATCTTCAGGCTCTCGTATATTATATTCTATATCAGAATTTGAATTTTGAGTCTCGCAAATAATTTCCGGCTGAAGTTTGGGGACAAAATTATTTCTGTCATTCTCAAAATCAAATGTTTCTGCATCCTGTGAAATGTGTAGAAGAAAAAAAATCTGAAGATTTAAAAAAACAAAAGTTGCTAGAAATTGGAGAAGAGTAATGTTACAGCAGTAGGTCTTAAATTTAGAATTGTGGAATTCAGAATCTCAAGGTTGATTCAAATGCCTTCTAAAAGAGCCCTCGAGAAACTATATCTATTTGCTAAACCTCTTGCATTGTTTGTGATAGGACCTGCAAAGACAGCACAGAGGAACCCAGTCCAAGAACTGGTTTCAGAATGCTGTCTTACAAGCTACCCTACACATATTCATGTTTCCCACATAAATGAAGTTGAAGAAAAATAAACAAATCCTCTTCCATGTATTACTGGGATACCTGCAATCAATTTTTCCTAGCCAAAGGCAACCTGGCATTTGGGTATTTCTAAACCTGGTTTAAGAACACATTTTGATTGTTTAATTTATATACCGCTTAGTATTTACAAGTATGACTAAGCGGTATAGAAAAAACTGAAGCAACAACAAACAACTTAAACAAAATATTACAAAAACACACAGTTACATATAAAATGTTACAATAACACAAAGTTGCTAAGATACACAAATCAATATCCATTCATTTTCTTTTTGATACTCAACCTCCGGGTTTTCACCCAGGGTCCAAGCAAACTCTCCGCTCACCCACAAAAGTCTCACAACATTGATCTTCAAGGGCTTGAAAAGGACTGTAAGATTCTTTATTAGGAGACAAGACTACTTCTTTCTGTATTCGAACAATCCCAAGCAATGTGCCAGGGACTTAGGGGAACCCTGTCTAGAATGCCATCTTTAGAGTGAGGGAAGAAACACAATGAGGGAGGCCTTCTCAGTGAAACATGTCGGGTGTCCATCCCTGCTTCTTTTAAGAAGTCTTAACAAATGTTTATTGGTTTGGCAGGGGTTTCAGAACCTGTGAGACTTGTTGATCATTAAATGCTTGTTGACAGTACTCTGGTTAAGTTCTAACTTCAAATACTTCTTTGGTCAAGTATCTACTACCTCAAATGCTAGTAGGGTGCGAACGAGTTTTTGCAGTTCAGCAGTTATTTAAAAGGAGAGGTCATGACCCGATTATAAGAATGCTTTAAGCTATTACGCAACTCGGTTGAGAAAACTGCACACAGAAAGATCAGCTGCAGAACGCTTTGCACAGCAACCAATTATTAAAAAGTAAAGACATCGATAAAACAACAACAGATCAAGAATACAACCTGTGCTATTTGGAGGTCACATTTCTCACAAACCTAGACACAACAATTTGTGCTATTGTTTTAAATCTATATTAGAAGTCTTGCCTGAGTGGGTGTAGGTGGAGCCTTTGGCTCAGGCGAAGGTTCGCTAATTTCTCCAAGAGAAGACGCACGTGGAGGAGTATGTGGGGGTTCGGGTTCAAGTTCAAACACCAGTTTGGTTACAGGGGAGTCACTTAAAAGAAAGAAATTCACTTGGTGAGCATGGCGACAATTTAGGAAAATTTAAAAAACACTTCATGCTAATTGATACTTTTCTCTTTTTAAAACCGGAAGAAGGAAATTCAAGAGGAGTAAATAAGCTTGTGCTTCCTTCTACATCACAGGAGTTTTGCCATATAAGCCTGCTTAAGCATCTCAGCCACTTACCTAGTTGGTGATCTTAATTCAGGAATGTGCGCATCACCTCCTGCAACTGCGGCAGGCACAGCTTGAGGGCTGAAGGTGCCGGTATGATTTACTGTAGGAATAGCTCTTCTCACAAGCCTTCCCCAAGTGGCAATATTAATATTCATTTGAGGAGCTCTGAGAAATGTTTTGCCTGTGGTTAAAGAAAACAGAGAGCACAAGTAATCTTTTTACTTATCACCAAAAGCTATAATTAAAAGAGAATTCATATTCATTAGTTTATTATTTGTGATGAATAAACCGAACATGTCACATATTCCACATTTTCCTGCATTTTTTTTTTTACAAACAGATTTCACTATTGAAAGCCCTACCTACAATTTCTAAACAAATATTTTTACACGAAATTCTGACGTTTAGCGTCAGCATCCTTTTCAGTTAACTTTTGAGAATATAACCCTGTATTAAGACTAAGATACAGCACCGATTCGATGAAATCTGTTACCTTGCTGCTTGGAGAAAATTTTCTTTTGCCTCTGAAGTTTTGGTCTTCTTTCAATAACTGGATTAAAAAATGTAACCTGCAATTCAGACAAGATGTGTTAAATCTCAAAACAATGAATCTCGGAAATCATTCACAGCCTTTAATAATTTTCTTTAAAAATGTTGGCACTTACCTCTGCAAATAGAGTACCCTGGGGTTCAAGATAGAGACACATTCCATGTCGCTGGTTGTCTAAGAAATCTTCTAACCTCAGAAACTTCACCGCACAGAGAGATCTCCAATCGCGCCAATAAACAGAAATTTCTAATTCACGTGACTGAAGGGATTTGAGGAGGAGGAGACAATGTTAATTTGTGCAGCTGCTACAATTCTAAAGATTGTATCCAATACACTCACTCCATAAGTGCAAGCGTTTATGCTTGTGCAATGGAACAACTTCCCCTGTAACCCTCTCCATTTCCTTCCCAAATCTGCTCTGGAGGATTGGGCAAAACCCCAGAAAAGATTGCGGGTGGGCAGGGGCATGGAGGAAACAAAAGGGGAGTTCCGCTGCACAAGTGTAAATCCTTGCACTAACCAGATGAGTTTCTTGGTGCTACATTCCATACAAGTGAATAGCGTACACATTCCCTCCCCAGCACCACCTCACGGTGGGAGCTGATGACTCTGGCATGGGAGGGGAAGCACACTGCTGACCCTGTATGCATGTTTCACTTACTTCATATGAACTGGCCAGGAAGACATGCCTATAAAAGAATGGGCATTAAGAAGTGACCAGAAGCATTCCATAGGAACACAAAAAGCTACCTTATATCATGTCAGACCAGGGGTCGGCAAAGTTTTTTGTGGCTTGGGCCGGTTCAAGGTCCCGCAGACGCCATGGTGGGCCGGGGCGTGTGTGTGCACGCACACACTATTTCAGGCGCTCCTTCTGACGCAGAGGTGTGCACAGCTTCCCATTGGCTGCAGGGGCTTCCTGCAGCCAATGGGAAGCTGGCCAGCATCACGGAAGGCGGTACCCACTGTGCTCCGCGCCAGTTTAGCGCAGCGCACGGGAGCCGACCGAGCAGGCGGCGGGGGTCCATGGGCCGGTTAAACGACCCCCATGGGCTGCTTGTGGCCCATGGGCCTTCAGTTGCTGACCCCCGTGTCAGACCATTAATCTGTCCAAATCAGTTTTCTCTACACTTGACTGGCCGTGGACCAACAGGGTTTCAGGCAGGGATCGATCCGAGCCCCTCCTCAAGATACTGGAAACCGAACTTGTGTTTTACCACTGCTGCACCATGCCCCCCCACCAAATGCAACAGTGCTCAGGGTGAACCTAGGGTTTTACAAGGCCCTTTGTAAAGTGTGTTCCAATTTAAAATGGCTACTATCAAAACACCCGCATACAGAGTCAACAACATTTATTCTAATGCAGTCCATGTTATGAAAGATGAGCCGTGGAAATATATATATTTTACAAGGCGAAATTCTTGCCTTGCATAACCACTTGAAACAATACCCACACATGCAGAACAAACACTACAGGTAGCTTAATTCAGTGTGGCACTAGGTAGGCTGGAAGGGAATGATTTACTACTGGCAGTCACAGGCGCGGATAAAAGGAAACTCCTGCAACTTCTGTAATATATAGCCTGGATGACAGTGCTGAAGGGAAGAACACTCTGGCCTCTGCTGTCGGTCAGGGGACGAAGGGTCAGCAAGAGGTTGCACCTCCTGCCTCCCAGGAAGAGAAGCATGCAGAGGGGGAGTTGAGCCTGTCCCCATCCATCAGTCAGAGAAGGAACAGCTGAAGGGAGCTAGATTCCCTCCTCCCTGCCAGAATGAGCACTTGGCTCCACAAGTCAATTGCTCTGGGACCACAAAGCTCAAGGGAAGCTTTGGGCTACTGGAGGCTGCACCTCCCCCAAGAGCATGCTAAAGACCAACATGGCTCCATCCATCAGCCATGCTTTTCCCTTTTGCGAAAGGGAACATGTAGGCTTTTATTTTAAATAACTGTAGAAATTTTTTTGGCATTTCCGTCAGTGTTTATTGACAACAACAACAACAACAACCTACGAAGGAGAATCAGACACAGATAATTCTTTTGTTTCAATTCACAAATATAAATGGGCTCTCCCAATCTCCACAAAATCCCCTGCTATCATTGGATCCTATTAAATGGAATAATTTTCCGTTATCACAGTGCTTCAAGCCATCTCCATTTACTAACTTGCATTGTTTCTGCCTAAGGAAACAAATAGTCTGCATGTGTGAATTTACCCCCAACACTTAAGACCACCTTCATGGCACGTATTCATTCCAGAAAGTTAAAAAATATTAACAAGCCTTCAGTTCAAGTGCTTAAACTGCACTGATTTCAAAGGAATTTAAAATACACTTCTGTTGCCCAGAATTGAACCCCACACATTTTAGCTTAAATCTCATTCCTGAAGAAAGAATTAGTTGGGATATTAACTTCAAAATCAGTTCAATTGATTTAATATATATATATATATATATATATATTGGGCTGTATTTTTCAGAATAATATTCTGGAAGAATATGGTATATATTTAACTTTGGAAGAAATCTTATTCATTGGCCAAATGTCAGTTTCTTTCACCCTCTCACATTAAAGCAACTGGCAGAAAATAGCAAATGAAGAATTTTGTTGTTGTTGTTGTTGTTTTAAGAATAATTGTTTGACTTGTTATAAAACTTTATTGGCTAGATCTCAGAGCTTTGTTGTTTTCCAGTCTACAGTGGACGCTCGGGTTGCGAATGTGATCCGTGCGGGATGCACGTTCGCAACCCGCAGAAACGCATCTGCGCACTTGCGAGTTGCGATTCTGTGATTCTGCACGAAGCGCGATTTAGCACTTCAGCGCATGCGCAACCCCCCAAACCCACAAGTAACCTGTTCTGGTAATTCCGGGTTTCGGCAGGTCCGTAACCTGAAAAAAATGCAACCTGAAGCATCTGTAACCTGAAGTATGACTGTATCTACTTTCAGGTCTATTGAAATAATTTATTTAACTGGAGGAAATATTGTTTATCACTCATTGAAGTCTACATTCGCTCTTAACTTCTTCCTCAAGAAACTGACAGATAAGAGCCATAAATCACCGACAGTGGGGGATTTATTAAAAAATACAGAGACTTAGAATCCTATAGGATGGAATGCACTTCTGCTTATACAAATGCCCTCTCAAATTTTTCCTGACTCCTCCAGTCCCCTTGCTGCAGATTTCAGTGCCTCATAACATCCTGTTTCAAGTAATACCCCAGAACTCGGAAGTAGATTTTCAAGGACCAGAAGGAGCAGGGCAGCAAAAAACAAACAAAACTTCAGATCCCAGCTAGGACCTCTCCGTGTATATATGCAGATAAATAAACATAAAATTACCAAGCTGGTAATTACTGTTAACACAATAAAGAGGTCCTTACTCGGTCTAGCTCCAGTGTAAATTTCTGATCCCATGACTGATTGGAAATAGGCTTCCAGCTAGTTTGATCAACCACCGTATTGTCCAACTTCAAAACAGCACAGATTTCGTCTGTAAGAAAATTACACAAACTCAGCTTAGAACTTTAAGAGGATTTTCAAGAAGTAAAACAAGCAAAACATGCAAGGACTGGTTATATGTCTGGAATGGAAAAACAAATACAAACATTACGAGCTGCAAGAAACTGTGGCTACTGTTAAGTTTACGATTATTTTAAACATCTTATGTTTAATGTCTTTGCTTCTTCTACCCTTGCTAAATAATGGTGAATGTTGACACACTCTCCCAGTTGAAACTCCCACCAGTTGAAGTTTCCCAATCCATTGTGAATGGGGTTCAACCCTTCGCTGATAAAGGACTTGACACTGGTGACAGTATTCCCTGCTGCTGCTGCAGCCTCCCTCCATCCTTCCTCACCAATGTGCCTGGCAGTGGTGATGGAAGCTGGCCCCAGGGCTCCTGCTACGCTCTGAATGCTTCAGCAGTGTCTTATGTGGCAGCACCCCTGAGAAACAGGTTCTCAGGGTTCCCAAGCCAGTGTACTTTTCAACCTACTTAATATTTTTTAGCATTCAGGGTCCTATTCCGAAACAGGAAACTTGTTCAAGACCTCAGCCTGAATGATCTGATGTGCTTGAGTATACCCCTGTTAAGAAGAACTACTAATAACCCAATTTTACATCTATCTACTCTTACTAAAAGGCTTCATCAAAGTGTTTTCTGAAGATAAAAGCAAAGGTAAAATGTACTGAACTGGACAAATCATCAGTTTTCAGGAGGTTCCGACTACTCCCACTTTTACTTTTGCTTGTTCGGCTCATGAAAGATGATCTGGCTTCACTTGGACTCCATCCAGGTAGAGTAATGGATGTGGCTTTTGATCGACCGGGGACATTCTCCAAAATATCTTGGCAGCCCATGAGCCTAACTTCCAAAGTACCTAGAATGAGATCAGATTGCCTTGGCTCATATTCCTAGCAAAACACCAGCTTCAGCAAATACAAATAGCTCATGAATGGTAGCAGGACAGGTAACTCACAAACATTCAGTCTTGTGGAGACGATCTAAAAGCACAAACCTTATTTCTTAGCTAGCCACAATGTAAGAGCTGCTTCACACAATGTCCATGAAAAATAAGCATACATATATATGGGTGGCAAGTGTTTCCCTGGCACACCTTCACAAGTTTCACAGCACTATCCATGCCTTTTGAAACATACATTTGTTTTCATATATCACCTTTCTCAATGTGAGGCCTTCTAGATGTTGCTGGATATAACTCCCATAAATCCTTGGCCAACGGGTTGATGGGAATTGCAGTCCAAAATTTCTAGAGGGCAACAGTTTAGGAAATGCTACCTTACACACTGGGGGATAGTCAACCGAGTGTTACTCAGAGTAGACCAACTGAAATAAATTAACAAGATTAAGCTAAACCCATTAATTTCAATAGGCCTACACCGAGTAAAAATTAGCTGAATACCACCCATCATACTTTTAACACATATACAGTAAAAAGGAACATTAATTTTGTAAGAAAAATGCAAATCAACTTTTACCATTTCAACTTTGACTTACATGTGAACTTTCAATGTGAATTTATTTGGCAAGGGACAGATTGTGTGCACAGGACTACGTATGTAACGAGCTAGTTCTGCTACAAGTTCAGTTTAAAAACTAAAGTCATTTTGGGAAACACAAGCTAACAGCTGTGCTCGTGCTTCTAATTTGGTTGTTTATTAAATAATTTAGTAAACAACATATTAGGAACAGAGTTTTTATTCAACACCTGCTTCAAGTTAGCAAATAAAATCTGCAGGGATGTATTTAAGATCTTCATTAAGCATACGAAATATCTTGGAATTTATTTTCTTTATGAAGTGCTGCAATTACAGACACGCACACAGGCTGTCAAGAGGAACTGTTGGACTATATAGTCTCAACTTCTATAACCCCTGTGCAGACGTTTATTCTTGTGGAATACTAACTCTTAAATTTCTTATATTTAATTACTTTAATCTAGAAAACCCATTAGCACAAGTAAATGGGAGATGCATTTTTATACATTGCTGCTATTTGCAATTCTCTCTTCACGTTATTAGCAAAGTCTTAATGCTTTGTAGAAATCTCCCTTTAGGAAAAACTTAATTTCCATCACAACTCAGTTGCATGTGATTATGACCATACTTCATCTCTACTGCCATGTCTGATGGTTGACCGGTGAGAGCCCACAACCCCCCACGTCACCTAAAAGTGTAACACGAGGAATAATAGAGCAGATGTTCTCAAAGCATTTGGGGGTATTAAAAGCATCATATCAAGGGCTTCTAAATTCTGTGTTAGACTCTGCTAGTGGATAGTAGGACTTTGTGGGTCCCAGGAATTGGCTTAAGGGGTGGGGGGCTGAAATCCTTTGCCTGATCAGATGTTGGGACAAGGGGTTGGATCCAATGCTTGGCAATCCACAAGTCTCATGCAACATACTACTGCTTGGACAACACAACTTCCCTCCTCTCCGCTGTGCCCCACCCCCCATACCCTCAAAATATGTCCCAGAGGAGAAAATTTTGGGGTTCCTGGGGAGAAAGGAGAAGCCCCGTTGTGCAAGCAGACCACTGCACACACAGAGTTGGACACAACTCTAAAAGTCTCTAATATTAATTAATTTGCCAATTCCGATTACAAAAATCCTTTGGGTTTTGCTGTGCTAGAATAGCAAGACCCGCCTCTTAAAAGCACCAACCGCAAGAATCTTCTTAACCAACATAAATGCAAGCCACTACTCAGAAGTTTGAGGTTAGTCAGCAACTGAAATACTCACAATTATGCAATTAGCGCAAACAGAAACAAAAACAAACAACATTTCCAGAAAAAAGAACACAACAACAAACCTGTTAAAGCGGCTGGCTTGGATAGTGTACTATATTGATTCTGTGTAGAGATCATACTTTGACGTGGACTTAGTGTTGGTGACGAAACAAGTGAAAGTTCTTCTATAATAATACTGCTTTTGGGGTGGTTTTTAGGGAGTTCATTAAGTCTCTGTTCTAGTGAATACTTTAAGAGGTCCAACTTCTGGCTTGATTCATTAAATCTTGCTTGAGCCTTGTTCATGAAAAAAAGAGAAAAGAAATCCACTAAGAAAATTATTGAAATAGAACTGTTTAAATTCAGATTTTATTTACTCTGTTAAAATTACCTCTGAGAGTGCTTTTCTGTCAGTAACTTTTCCAGATCCGAGCAATTTCATAACATTTTTTGCCCCTTCTGCTACTGCATATTCTATCCTAAAATGATGTCGCAGTTCCTCCATTCGGAGCTCAAGGGGGCTTATAACAGGCTTTGCTGCAGGTAAAAACACACACACATATATTTAGTATGCATTCAACTAGCTTTTTAATATGGTTATCTTAATACAAACAACTGCTAAACATTTTGACCACAACAACCAGAAATAATTAAAAGTCCTAGCCTAGTTGGTGAAAGATGTGAGATGTTAAGTTTAGGTTACAATTCTCAAAAACACATCATTTGCCGATGTGAAGACCTCAGGAAAACCTGTGGTCCTGAGACCAAGTGGTCCTTTTGCATGCAACAACTGATAGCACTGCAGCATATTTTTTAGGGTAGCTGCATGGTGTCATGGGATTCCAACTCCACATGAAGACTGTCGAGACAATATCCACCTTGCTGGGTAATCTCCAAATCTGCACGTGGCTGGTGTTGGTTAAACCACGCAGCTTCGTAGACCGTGCTTTGAAATTGGCTTGTTTTGAAAATGGCCAGAATTTGTGATAAACTCAAAATCCCTAGCTTGCACGCAAGGACAAGTCAAGATTAGGGGAATCGGAAACAAAACACTGGCAAGGTCTTCTCCCGCCCACAATGGAAGAGAAGAGAGCATGCAAGCCTGAGACTTCAGTCAGCCTCTTTCCAGCCTGTGAATGTAAGGCAAAACCATGGCTGAGTGTTATGTGCTAATGCAGCCATGTAAGTTCTTATAGTTCACTTCCTTCTCAAACCTTTAGCTCATGCTCACAATTTTCTCAGCCAAAAGGGCAGGAGTTGCAACCTTTCTGTAGGTGCTACTGAACTGGAGTGCACAACTCATTTCACTCTGAGGGTCTTTTACGTTTTTATTAAGTGAAGTGGGCCACATTGTTATTTTACTCAAATTGTTACAATCAACTCGGTTTGCTCTGCAGCCTATTCCATGAGCCCCCTTTCTATTTTCTATGTGTGGTATCACCTTTCTCAACCACCATAGGTTTGCTTACTATCTCAACAGTTGTTCGCTCTCATGGTATCTCTCCACTACTTCTCTCTGTACTCCTTAGCACTCTTCTGTCTGTGGTCCAGCATGGATTTCTCTTGACTCCCATTTCTCCACCCATCCATCCTCCTTTTCTTCTCTGAATTATATCCTCTGCCCTTTCACTTACATTTCCTCATGGAGAAAACACAAGACCCACTCTCCCAGCATTTCACACACTGAGGGAGTCTTCAATTCTGTCTGGCTGCAGATGATGGGAAATCTGGTGCCCATATTCCATTACAAGCTTCTGACACAAGATTTATGAAGGGCACGGGCCATGCAGAAAGCCTTTACTAGTGCACCATGCATGCCTGGTCACATTTTAAATTAATTTACCATGTGCAATGACCCATTGTACAGCAGGTCAAAGGCACCACTCAGCCAGGCTATTAATGGCTAGCTTTCTAACCTCACATGTGAATGAGCCAGTACATCCGGGAAGGGCACTTAAAATGTGACTAGGCATTTGTGGAAAGCTTACAATTTGGGGCTTTCCATGTGGCAAGTGTCCTGTACAGATCAGGTCTTCTTCTGGGGAGAGATGAAACAATACAGATGTAGAGCAGCATGCACCATCCCACACCCACTTTTGATAGAGTTGGGCAAGCCAGAGAAGTTCCCACAGAGTGGGGCTGGATTGCCAACCATGGGGATTTAGAATTTTCCCCAGGCTTGAGGGGGAAGGCAAGATCCTATCCAAGATTCTATCAACAGTATAGAGAATGTTCTTCTCTTGAATGCTTCACCATTATCAAAAGCCAATTCGTTAGTCTGGACTGCCTGAAGTATCTGCATCCTTATAACTTCAATTTTTGTCTTGCTGTCCTGAAGCATCTGTTGAGCTGTCGCAAGAAGCTTTCTATCCTAAAAAGAAAAGAAAGATGCTATTAAAATATGAATTCTGGAGGGACATCCAAGTAACAGCAGCTTGTGTTGTCTTTTCTTGACAAATTCAAGGCGATTCAGAAATCACATAGTTTTGCGACTATTGTGTAATACATTTTGCTGTTTCCTTCCTCCATTGTATTTCCCCCTCAATTTATGTTTTATCCACTTGTCAGAACTTTGCATCAAATACTCTATTGTTGTTGTTTAGTCGTTCAGTCGTGTCCGATATTTTAACCTATCACAGACCCTTGCAGAAGATGGCAGAGTATTAAAAATAAAGTTTTAATAGGAAAGTAGATTCCAGCAACCCAAGAGACTTGAGTGGAAGCTTTCAACATGCAGAACTGCTGTACTGTGGAACAATTCAAAGTTCACACAGAAAGCAAAACTAAAATGTTGCACTACTGTACTCTGCCACACATTGCTTATCATCAAAGGGCTCCTGTACTGATTGTATTGTCACGTGGACTGTATAAACTTATGACTGGAATTTCTGCAAGCCCTTGAAATTGTTATCGGCAGTCACTGATCCCCAAAGTTAAGGACTTGCACCATAATGTCATTTGCATTTGTTTGTCAGTAGAGAATGTGGAAGATGTTTCTTCAAATAAAATATATGACAATTCTATCCACACACATACTGGTAAGGGAAAACAATGCTTTTAAATATTTGAAGTAATGGAAAGGAGCTTGGAAGAAACAGTTTCCCTCCATGTTAGAAGTGCTGTAGTAAGATTAACAGCGTAATTTAACATGTATAACTGAAACAGTGCTTGGAAAGCTACAAATTGAGTTTCAAAAAGGTCAGGGAGCCATCAGGAAGCAATTCAAACTGCCAACTCTCAGTCTCTGCAATCCATTCAGATCACTTATAGTAATCTGCATTTCTTTTGTTCTTTCGCCACATGCCAACATCCTGGTTCCAAGTTAGGGTTGCTGATGAGCACTATTCCTGGGCTTGGGACAGATGTAGCACTTCCAAAGTGTAAGAATGGGATGGGCGAAGGCTGTTTTTTTAAAATAAAAAGCTACAGCATAATCCGAGAAGATGTTTAGAAACTTTGTTTTAATGCAGCATATGATGGATTTTCCTACAAGGCATTTTGTCACACTACCCATATCAGGTAGTGATATAGTATCAGGTTTTCAGAATGTGTCAAACTCCCCAACATTTTTTCGTTTTTCAAATAATGTGATGCACGTATGATAGCCTATTGGGATCAAACATGAATTACTTCTAAATGACCACACCACTCTTTATGGAAGTATGCATTTCTTTAACACTGTCTGGTTTACCCCAGATTAATAAATAATAATAATAATAATAATAATAATAATAATAATAATAATAATAATTTATTATTTCTACCCTGCCCATCTGGCTGAGTTTCCCCAGCCACTCTGGGCGGCTTCCTCAACTGAAAACAAAAAGTCATTTGCACGCAAACTGGAAAGATGGTAAATTTAACTGGCTTTTCATAAGTCTTACCTTTGATGAACCATTTGAATACATGTGGATCATATTCTCTGCACCTTGTTTTACTTTCAATTCTATATCCAACTGTTTTTTTAAGGCCATCAGCCGGTTGTTGGTTGGAAAACGAGGGTCACTGTTTGGTGTATCTGGAGTTCTGGGGCAATCTGTGTATTACATATAATCAAACCAAACAACAATTATTCTAAACGGATCTATGCTAGATTAAAATAGCAAAATGTCAAAGGATTAAGATTAATATAAAATTATTTCAGTTAGCAACATTATTTTAGTAAGCACACAGTACTTCTACTAAGAAATCTTTTATATCTTTGCCCAAGATTACACCTGATATCTACCATGCTTTCTATTGTAGTAACTTTTCAGTATTTTGCACAAACTAGTATCCATGTCAAAGTGAGGTGATGGTTTCTCACTGAGGCACAGACTATCATGTTTCCTATCTTGTCTTGGGTGACTGGTATATAGCTTTTCCACTCCAACTGAGAACTGATAATCTAAGAAAACAGTTCTTGGACAAAATTGAACCATTCACTAATAATAATTCTAAGAGATCTTATCAAATATAATATTTCACAATATATTTCAAATATAATGGAAAAGCATTCCCAGTAAAAGCTGAGAATAAGGTCAACTGCAATAAATAATGGCTCAGTTCCAGAATTCTGCTCATGGAACTCTCCCATCGAAAATCCCCGTGAACTCTGGGGGGCTGCGGGAATCTGTAGAACCACTACTGTAGAACCACTGGCATAATGACTACCCTTCCCCTCTGCGCTGCCAGACTTCTAGCCATGGAAGCATCTGCTGAATCCAAAACACTTCCACTAACAAAAATATCCCTTATATTTGTGTATCCAATCCTCTCCCCCTCTCTCTTTACAGGATGTTGATTCAGTTAATCTCCTTAATAATAATAATAATAATAATAATAATAATAATAATAATAATAATAATTTTTTATTTATACCCCACCCTCCCCAGCCAAGGCCGGGCTCAGAGCGGCTTACAAGCAATAATAAAAACAAGATGAATGATTACAACTTAAAAACAAAAATAAAATTCAACATTAAAATAATGGAACATTAAAATATTAAAATGTAGCCTCATCGCAGGAGAAAGAAAGAGAGGGAGGGAGGGAATCAAATTGGCTCCAAGCCAAAGGCCAGGAGGAACAACTCTGTCTTACAGGCCCTGCGGAAAGAAATCAGATCCTGCAGGGCCCTGGTCTTGTGAGGCAGAGCGTTCCACCAGGCTGGAGCCAGAGTTGAAAAGGCCCTGGCTCTGGTTGAAGCCATCTAACTTCCTTAGGGCCTGGACCACTAGGGTGTTGTTATTTATGGACCTTGAGGCTCTCCATAGGGTATACCAGGAGAGGCGGTCCCGTAGGTACGAGGGTCCTAGGCCGTGAAGGGCTTTAAAGGTCAAAAGCAGCACCTTGAACCTGACCCTGTACTGCACTGGGAGCCAGTGCAGCTTGAAAAGCACTGGGTGAATATGCTCCCATGGCAGAGACCCCGTGAGGAGCCTCGCTGCAGCATTCTGTACCCGCTGGAGTTTCTGGGACAGCTTCAAGGGCAGCCTCGCGTAGAGCGAATTACAGTAGTCAAGCCTGGAGATGACCGTCGCATGGATCACTGTGGCCAGGTCGGGGCGGGAAAGGTAAGGGACCAACTGCTTGATGCGGCAAAGGTGGAAAAATGTCGCCTTGGCTGTTGCTGTAACTTGCGCCTCCATGGAAAGGGAGGCGCCAAACTCTTAACGGAAGGCAATGGCACTAATTGGGCCCCCGCAAGAGAAGGGAGTTGGTCCCTCATCCCCATGCCATCCCAACCTAGCCATAGAACCTCTGTCTTCGAAGATACTCTGTCTGTCTTAATACTTTATGTTCTACATACATACAAAGGGTAAGCACAAGTTACTATTTGTTGTAGGCTACAGTGCCTAACGCTTAAGTAATTCATTTCTTATGCCAAGAACACTAGAGGTAGCATAAGAAAAAAAGTAGTGCCTGTATAAGTGACTGTTGGTGAAAAGGAATGAATGGTTGACATAAGCGAGCCTGAATGTCTAATTTAAAAACATTTTTTTTTGGTTAGTAGTAACTACCACAGAGATTACTATAAAGTAATCAAAAAGCAGAATTAGTTGTGGCTTTTATAGTTATAAAACTATCCATGGACTGCATCAACAAACTGTCTAGTTGCTTTATAACAATTTTGGTGCCAGTGACAATTTGCTTAATCTTATCTTTACTGATTATGTATTTACTGAACATTAACTAGTTTCCCATTCCAACAAAAACTGTGTCCATCATTATGTTCACTACAGGGAACACCTTGAAAAAACTTCCACACATCTAGAGATACTATCAACATAGAAAGAATGCTGTAGCCAGGGAAAAAGTGTTTTGAAATTATTCTCTTGGCTCACTTTCCCTCAACTTTACCACTTTAAATTCAGAGTGAAACAGAGAACTATTTCCCAAACACTGGTGTCTCTAAGTCCCACCAAAATGAATGGACTTAATCATTAACATACATCCATTTATTTCAATGAGATACAGAGTATGACTTAGATACAATCCACTAGCCCGTGTTGTTTTGATCTCACATTTGCTATACTGTATCTCCTTTTACCATTCCTTACAAATTTTTTTGTTCTTCAATATTCTCTCCAGTTATTCCTTTCCGTTTCTCACTGTATGCATACACGTGTACACAGACACGCATCAAGCAAATATCCAGAGAGATAAATAAAACACAAAATATGAGGTAGGTGACAAAAAATGAAGCACCTTTTTCTCTCAGACGCACGCTACTGCTATATTTTCTCCACTGATTCTCAGAAGCATGAAAGAAACACAAATATTTCTTGGAAAACATGTCTGCATGTGCTTGATATTGGACATAGAACTAAACAACAACAACATAGGTTCCAACAAATAATGGCCAAATATCTGGTTACAACCACACTATTTATTGTACTTTGTGTTATTCAACTGTTCTTTCCAGAAATATACACTTACAATATATGAAAAACACTTTTTCTGTCCAACTGAATAATCCAAATTTACATAAAACAGAGAGCTGACTAAAGTCTTGGGCAATGCTAACATGGAAAGAACATTTATTTCATGTTGTTGAATTTCAATCTCCACAGAAAACTTGTTGAACCTAATGGCCGATTCAACACTGCCACTTTTGAGCAAACTACCTCATGACTGAGACTTAAATGCCAATCCTTCCTCTAATCTTCCTCTTCAAATAGCTGCTGAAATGGGTTCCTAGAAAATTAGGACAGGATTGTAACCAAGGTAAAACTCTTCAAACATACTATATGCTTTGACAAGCATTTCCGATATGGATTATATTCAGAAGCTTACTAACAAAATGAATTAGTTACAGCAAATATTACATTCTCTATAGCACTCTAACAGGAGTGCTCATTTAAAGGCGGAAGCCTAATGCTATGATTCAGAGTGCTACAAAGTTAGCAAATGATAAAAACATTAGTTTTTCAAATTGTTATTGTTACAGTCGAGAAACCAAAATATAACAGGTTTTTAGATTTCCTCATCTTCTAGCACACTCCAAAAGAACAAGAGTTTCCTAACGTCCTTATCAATGGACTTCAGTAATTACCAATATAAAGATATATATTTTAGTAATCTGTATGGCTTGAAGGGGGCACTTGGTTGCAATCCTAACCAGGTCTCCTGAATGGCAAACTTGATAGTAGACTTCATATGCGTACCAACCAAGAAAAACCCCTCAAATGGCCCAAGACCTGCCACTGGGTTGATTGTGAATTCACAAACTAAACATACGAACCGTCACTAGCTGATGCAGTGTTTGTACGTGAAGAAAACAGCAGCATTCTTAAAAGGTGATGGCAGAACCGTCCCTAGATCATTATGTTGTGAACAAAGAGCTGGCTCTGACACAAAGGAAACAGAGCCTGCAGAAGTGGATGGGGTGAAGTGGGATGACCTGGTTGCCTGGGAAACAGAAAGCCATCCTCTTATCTCTGCTGACACAAGGAGGAATGGAGAGGTCCCATGCCCAGGACACCCAGCTCACACACAACACAGCTGCTGGGATTGAGGAAGCACCAAGTAGCCTCACTGTCATTGTGCTGGGGATACCTTTTCACGCTCCCAAGAGAGCAGAGCTCCTTGCAGGTCCTAGAACAAAAATGGGGAGCACGTACAAGCCGGAAGCCTGGAAGGGCCAGACCTAGGTATCACTACCTGCTCTGCCCAAGTACAATGGAGAACCAGAGAGGATAAAGAATAAGACAATGAAAGCAGGGAGTAAGAACTAACTCCAACATGGCCATGAGGATGAGGAGGAGGAGGAGGAGGAGAAGAAGAAATTTATTTATACCCCGCCTTTTTCCCTGCTGCATCTGCACAAAATAGGAACACTACAAGGCCGAGCTTTCAGTCTATGCAAAAACACATTGTTCTTTACTGAGACTTTATGTTCCTGAGTAACACTGTACTCAGACCCATAGTTAATCTCTGCTTGATTTTGCTCAAAACACCTGTAAAATGAGTGACTAGTAGGAGCATGAGCAGTATCTTCCTGTGAAAATTAAGCTGCAGGATGCTATCTGTATTACTTTAGCAGTAATATATTTTCTCAGATTTTTTTTAAACTTTATTTTTAATATAATATGCTTGTTTGAACTTTAGCATCTTTCAGCCCACTAAGAAGATTTGTTTTTCTTTCTATGCAGCCAAAGGGCTACACATGCAAGACTAAGACTTCATTTCTATGAAAAATTGCTAGGGAGTGAAAGATTTATTTATTACATTTATATACCACCTCTTATCTTCCACGGATCTCAAGGTGGTGTACATGGTTCTCCTTCTCCCCATTTCATTCTCACAACAACCCTGTGAAGTAGGATAGGCTAAGAGATGGTAACTGGCCCAAGGTCACTCAGTGAGCTTCTTGGCTGAGAGGGGATTCGAACCCTGCTCTCCCAGGACCTAGTCCATACTCTAACCATTATGCCACAATGGCTCTCTGAAGTTCAATCCAAGCACTCCTTTTCACCTACTAAGCTGTAGAAGAAAACTGGAATTAGCACAAGAGGAATTTTCCTTACTTGTTTCACTTAATGTTTCACTGGAATTCCACAGTCTGAGCAGTGTCACAAGAAGCATATTTTCTATGATTTGCGGCTACAAATTACTTCATTTCCATATTACTATGCAACATCTTAGAGGAATAAGATGCAGAAGCAATATAATTATGTGCAATGGACTAAGTGAGATTCCTAATGCTGCTTTCCTATGTTAAACGAAAGTGGGGATGGCTGCTCTTTACGCGCATGTATCTGCAGGTATAACTTTGTGAATTCTCATATAACTCTCATTATTTAAAAAGCAGACCAAAAGTATGTGAAGGATGGCATCACAAAATTAACTGCTAACTCTTCTAGGTTAAATGTTGAGGATGATTTTAAGTACCTCCATTAAAAAAAACACCACTCACTTACCTGTAACATCTTCAGGTTCTGTTACAACAATATGAGCATTTAATTCCTGTAATTTATGATGCAATTCTTCTAATTTCTTGTTTGATTTTTTCAAAATATTGTCTACATAAGCCAGGTTTTTTTTATCTGTAGTGACCTTCCTGAGGTTTTCTGCTCCTTCTTTGATTTTAAGTTCCTTCCTTATTTCCCGTTTTATTTGGTCCTTTACTTCATCCAACTTCTGCTGTACCATCGTGTCTGAATAGTCCACTTTTTGTCCAATGCTCACGCTCTCAGAGACAAGAATATTTCGCACATCTCCCTGCAGAAAGAATAAAAAGCACAAGAGTTAATTAATGACTTTGCCCACAATACTCTGTAAAACTAATACTCATTTTAAGAGGCCTTTTACTAACCACCTATTTGAAAATGTACTTACAGGGGCAATGACAGTGTTATATGTTGACTGACAACACTTAAAAGTAACAGGTTTAAGTTTCACAACACCTTTCATGTGCCTATTTTTAACAGAAGCCATTTAAGTTCCATTGGATTTGCAAAACATTCAGACTCTGTTCGGATATGCTTGAAAACTAATAGTCTAACACAGCAATCCTAGGCGTGTCTCAGAAGTCTCACTGAGTTCAAAGAGACATCCTCCCAGATAAGTACGCACAAGATTGCCACCTTATACTTGTAGATTTCACTGTTTTGAAGGTGAATTTAGACAATTATTAATCCAAGTAACAATGATGTATTTATGCATATTTAGCAGATATGTCCCATGAAGAAACAAAGATTAAAAAACATTATTTTCACAGAATTGAATCTGGGATACAGAGGCAGGTATCTCTGGTTATCCCATCAAAACCACAAGGTATTTTAGTCACCATGCTATAATATAATCATATGCCTTCACCACCATGAGACGTGGGGGTTTTTTTGCAGGCACCCCATATATGTATATCAGAAATGGCATAATCACATTATCACTAGGATGACAGAAAATGAGTAAGAGTCCCCTATTTTTCCAAAGACTCCTTCCTTCTTTTAACTTGCTTTGCTTCAACCGCTCTCTGAACACAGAGCACAAATTACCATATTTTTCGCTCTATAAGACGCACCAGATCATAAGACGCACCTAGTTTTTGGAGGAGGAAAACAAGAAAAAAAATATTCTGAATCTCAGAAGCCAGAACAGCAAGAGGGATCACTGCGCAGTGAAAGCAGCAATCCCTCTTGCTGTTCTGGCTTCTGGGATAGCCTGCATTTGCTCCATAAGACGCACACACATTTCTCCTTACTTTTTAGGAGGGGAAAAGTGAGTCTTATAGAGCAAAAAATACGGTAGGTTTGAGAAGTGCTGAGGGGTTAGTCCAGTATTACTAAATGTGTAAACAAGTCCTTAGATTAATGCTGCAATCTTTTCAGATGCTACATGCACAGAACCTAGGCATTTAATAAGTGCTTTCCCGTAGAAATGCTTCATACATACACAATCAGCTATTAAACAAAAAGCTAGAGTCCAAATCCCAGTTAAGTAAATATAAAGTCATACTGTTAGCAAATACGAGAGTCTAATTAGATAAAGATGATCACATACAATCTTGTACCATTCTAGGTTTTACACTGCAGAACCTACAAAGCAACTGCTTCCATCAATTACTAGGAAAGTGTTGATGCACATTTCATTGGGAGAGGTGTAACCAATCCAATCTTTGAATGCTTGTCACATTCTGAATGCTGGCTATTATAAATTAGTAATACACATTTCATCATGACAGGAGGGTTAAAAGAGATCTCATATTTCCAAAGATTTGGGCACAGGGGAGTGGGGGCAATGAAATGTTTAGGAGCCCAGTCAATAGTGGAATTTTAAAAATGTTCTTAATTTGTCAATTACTTACACAGCAACTGCCTTCTATATCATTTCGAAAAAAATCTAAATTAAAAAAATGTTAGAGTAAAAATGTTTTTCTTAATATAAAATCCAAGATGAACGAACTTGGGGCGGGGGGACCCTGAATATATTCAGGCAAGTTAATGTAATATTTCAAAGATTAAACACATGCTAACTGGATGTCTTGCACAACAATCATAATGTTAACTAGCACAGTGTTACCAAATGATTGAGTGGTTCAGCAGCAAATCATACAAGTATATGTAGCATTCAGAATGCTTATTCTAAATGCCCTTGTTTGGTGAAAAATTACTCAAATTAAACTATGTTTGCGAGAAATTTCTCCTCTTCACCAAATAACCACCCAATTTCACCCACAGATGTTCCCTCCTTCGCTCAGTATAGTTCATAGATATTGCAGGAAGCCACAAACAGCCAATTTTGGTGATATATTTTGGCAACATAATATATTGGCTCATTTATTTTTTTAAAAAGTTATCTGTCTCCACAGGTTCAGGTATCCAACAATGTTCTCAAAGAGTATCAACTATTATTTTTCTTTCTGCACAAAAAAATGCTAAAAGTCAACCTAAGACTTACACAATCCATTACAAGCCTAGAGTTCTCATGGTCAACTACGCTGGAGAAAGCTGCAAGAATGCAACATTATATTTATTCCCCATGTCTCTTCTAAAGCAACACAGTTGGTTAACATACAGAACATGAATGTTTGGTGCAGCACTATATATAGCAAGAGCCATAAAATTCTCAAGGTTCAAAAGGCAACTGTAAGTAAATATAGTAAAGATTACCCTAGCAGTAATCTCACATCCATTATTCTGACCACAGAACCCAAACAGTGACTTGAGCTTCCAAATGTAAAAGCAAACTGGTTTATAACTGCTTCTGAATGTTATGTGTTCACTCTAGTGACTTATCTTGACCGCAGTGGCACTCTAAACTCTGCTTTATGCAGGGAGGTGGACATCACATTCGTTCATGCACTGCTACAGTGACATGAGAGCAAGATAGACTCGCCTCTTGGCTGGGCATCCTCTTTCTCTTTTCCCTCCTGCCCCAAAACTCGAGCAGCAAAATCATTTGCAAAGTACAGTGTCCTCAAGATACAGAGTAATGGCCATAATTGTGATTTGGCAGTTAGATGGCATGTGCTAGTAGCCATCATATTTTACCTATCACTTTACAATGGTACCTCGGGTTACAGACGCTTCAGGTTACAGACTCCGCTAACCCAGAAATAGTACCTCGGGTTAAGAACTTTGCTTCAGGATGAGAACAGATACCGTGCGGTGGTGGCAGCGGGAGGCCCCATTAGCTAATGTGGTACCTCAGGTTAAGAACAGTTTCAGGTTAAGAACGGACATCCAGAATGAATTAAGTTCTTAACCCAAGGTACCACTGTATTTATCTTTGTTCAGGTAAGATGTTATACTATTGTCTGAATTGGCTATTAAATTCAGAAGAAACCATGCTGCATACATTCAGAAAGTAAAGCTAAACATTTAGCAATCTGCTAGAGATCTAGTATTCTGTAGCCCTTCCAAATACTTTATACCTCTCTTATAAGAAGTGTTGGAAGATATCTGCAAACTCAAGATCCTCTATCAGTTCCCCCCACCCCTGCCCCCTGAACCACATACACGAGTCATTTACCAGCAGAATGTGTTAGCTTATATAGAGTGCAAAATGAACAGGAGCAGGGAGATCAAAGTCTGTGGTACTTCCTAGGATGAAGACAGACTACCATGGAATTGAAAGCATCAGGATTCCAAAACTGCAGCACTAAATTGAACCAACCTTCATTTAAAATGAGAATCTCAAATTTCCACCTGCTAGCAAGACTACATAAACCCTGCAGTCCTAAATTGATCCTACAGAATGCAGCAGAGTGACTGCTTTGATAACTATTCTATCTGCACTGTTTATCTAATTTATTCATTGCAGGGAACAGTCTAGCAGAGAAACGATATGCTTTATGACATCCACTGTGCAAAATGGGAACCGTGAAAATTTCAAATTCAGACAAATACTGTAAGTTATAAAAGCTATCCACATATGCTTAGATTTGCAGAATTCTGACTGCGTAAGCAGTTACCTTACTACAGAACCTAGAGCTTTAGGGATAAGAGCACTACATGACTAAGTCCATACATTCAGATGGGCTTTAGATTTACTTTTCTTGAAGAGGTGTTATCCCTTTGCCCACCACATTGAAAACTACTTTCAAAACTGACAAAAGTTGATGGAAGAGAGCCTCTTGTTGGAAAACAAGTCATAATTTCCAGTACACTCGGGCAATCACATTGAATTTCCACAAGCATCTCTCTTGTGGAAGGTAGCCACATTATTTTCGGTGGAGTCTTTCTTTAGATGCTTTCTTGCAATGTTCATTTTTAAATGCTTAAAATGTTATTATTATGAAATTGCAAGCATATAAACATCATAATATAAAATCATATTTATATCCAAACTTACTTCAGGACTTTCACCACTTCTTCTCCCCTTGAAACTCCCTCTCCACACTACAGTTTTCTGGAGATCCTTACTGAAAGGATTCTACGTTGGTTTCTATTTACCCAATACTGTCAGAATCCTCAATCTGGGATTCACTTCTGAATTGCTCTTGTTCGGGAAGCTTTGCAAAATGGGAAACTGAACAATTTCAACTCAACCATTTGGTTGCCTTTAGATTTCATCATGCCTACAAAGTATACCCAATGGGTCCAGTCCAAATATGACTGGATCGTAGTTATATCAATAAATTACACTTTAAACTAATCACAGTTTGTCTACTGTAATCATAAACTTCACTTAAGTTTAAATTCAGAAGAAGGTATATTCAACCTCAGGGAGGACTACATGAGCCCAATGCTTGAGCAAGCTCATTTACATTGCACTTTGCCATGGTTAAGCATTACATTTACACTGGGCCACCATCCCTTGATTCATGACCAGCTACAACATGCAAGGGATAGACATGAAAAAGTGAGGAATCATTCCAGCATATAGACTACATGCAGCTGAAATATTTATCAGTGCTTAAATTTCTAATTCACAGTGATGCCCCTCTCTAATGTCCAAAATGACCAAAGACAAGGCAAATAATTTTGAAGTAAGGGTAAATACCTATGCAGATCTCTTCTTATCTTGTATGTTATATACAGAAATCATCTTGTAACAGCAAAATCCCAGTGCACAAGTGAATCAGCAAATGTATATATGGGGCAAGTATTATTTACAATAGTGGTATGGCTAGTTAAGCAAGTTTGCATGACTCAGACTGATATTTATACCACTATATACAGGTACCAGATAAAAGTCGAAATAAAGAGAGCTCCAGCAGTTTAGCACTTGAGCTTAGTATCAGGATTGTAAAAGATGGCAAACATTATGGGGGAGTGTTAGCAGACCAGACCAGGTATATGTGCCCACACTTTGTGCAAGTCAAAGAAGGAATAGGTTGCCTCCAAATCAATACGGTTTTTAAAAATTGTTTGCAGCTAATACACATTAGAATGCAACACACAAAGACAAGACACCTCAAAAGGAAGTTAAACATTTTCAGGAATACAAATTGCCAGCATTTAATATTGTTCCTCATATCATTTTAAAATCCGCATGGCAGCCTAGCTCTCAACCCTCTTTAGGGTCAAAAAAAGTAGGTGTGTAACTTTCTTGCTGTAGATAGCAAACTTGTCTTAGCCAGCAACAATCTAATGTTGAAATCATCTGACTGATCTTCCAGAAAATTATGAAATAAAAATGAACAACACCGATCAATCCCTGGGGAAGCACCATATTCCTGCTTGCAAGAACTTCCGTATTTGGAAGGTAATCTTATACCTACTTGGGAAAAGGAAATGAGCCACGCCACCTGTGTAAGAAGCGCTGGAATTTCTTGATTACCAATTGTGGGGGTGGGTAGGTATGGAGAAAAGAACTCCTGAACTGCATCCTTTATGTACAACGGGTGGGGAATCTCTGGCCTGTGATATCAGCTGGGAGGGCAGGGTTCAATTCTGCCTTGTGCCTTGGCTGAGCACACCTGTTCCCAGCAGGAAACAGGTGATCACAGCTAAAACAAGATTTAAACCCTGCTTGTCAGCTGGGAACAGGGGCACAGAGCCCAAGTTTTTATTTGCTTTTGTTTCTGCAGGCATTGCCTGAAAGAGACCTGTCCTGTGCATAGCTAAAAACTTAAAATCTAGGCTTCTTTCTCTCCTTCCCATTACTTGATGAGTATTTCTTTGTTTGTTACTATGTTCTGTATTTTTATTATAAACTGTCCTGTGATCCTCAAATGAAGGACTATATACATATTTAATAAACAAAATACAGTGGTACCTTGGAAGTTGAACGGAATCTGTTCCAGAAGTCCATTCGACTTCCAAAATGTTTGGAAACCAAGGCGTGGCTTCTGATTGGCTGCAGGAAGCTCCTGTAGCCAATCAGAACCCATGGAAGCCCTGTTGGATGTTCGGGTTCCAAAGAACGTTTGCAAACCAGAACACTCACTTCTGGGTTTGCAGCATTCTCGAGGTAAAACATTCGACTCGTAAGGCGTTCACAAACCAAAGTATGACTGTATTACATAGTGAAGTCAAACCTTGTTGTGCACCCTTAGGTGTAAATACTGAATCTAAGAGCCCATGAGTCCAGTTTGAATATTAGCATCAGTATTAGAGTACTGCATAAGAAACAGCAGTTATCCACTGAAGTAACTGCCAGATTTTTCAAGACAACCCACAACTGGTTTCATTTGCCTAAGTCGATGCATCACAAGATCTCAAAAGCATTTTTTGTTTTTATTAACCGCAACCTGCCCAAAACCTTAGCAGAATTTCCTTTTTTCCCATTCTTAAATGGTTCACACACTCACTTCATTAGACCAAATAACTCTTATTTTGCTTATCTGATTTATTTCACTTTAAAGTTCTCGCTGGTTTTACTAGGGACTACTTACATCTCCTATCCTCTACAACCTGCAGGCCATACTTGGCCTGTCAGATTTGGCTTGGAAAGGTAGTTTTTCCTAAACTACACCCACCAGCCTCACAACTGACATGACATGGGGTGTCAGGTGTGGGGCAGATATCTTGTGTTCCTATGCACACTTAGGAGCCATAAAGTGTCCTCCTGATTGCATGTTGGCAAGGGAAAGCAGTCTTTTACTCTATCACCCAACTACCATAGAATTGCACCAACAATTCTTCTGTAGATTAAACACAAATTGTGTTTTAAAGGGTAACAGATCTTCATGGGAGTAATTAAAAGATACAAAATAATCAATACGTATAAAAACCATGGATTTAATTTTTGTATAAAGCAAGGTTGGGAACTTCTGGCCAATGTCTATGGGCTCTCTACCAACCCTAAGGATGTTCCTCAAAGGCCCTCACTAGTCCTAATTGATTGCTTTTGCCTGACTGGAATTTGTCCTTCTTCCGAGGTAATGCCACTTGTTTGCCTGAATGGAGAAAGGATGAGATCTACTGTTCTACCCACTTTTCCTCTGCCTGCCTGATAGGTTGACAAGAAAGTTGACCATAAGGAAATGTGGACTCCCCTTTGCCTGAAAAATGTTTCCAACCCCTGGTATATAAGATTGCAGCCTAAGAGTGCTATTACAGATAGCTGTATAGAGTGCTTTTCAATTCAGAGATCCAATTAATGAGAGCTATTAAAAGGTGGTAACCTAATTTGGCTTTCAGAAGATTGACAGTACCTGCCAGACAGTACTGACCAATCATAGGAAATTATTTATTTACTTCCCTAATGAGGCCTTCCGGAATCCACACAGTAAATGCTTCCTGAGAAACTTTCCCTATTAGTGCTCATTCACAATCTTTGGGCTTAAAATAGCTCAGCAACTTATTCTTGACTTTAAATACTCAGCATTAGAAATGAATTCAGTAGATTAAATTCTAGCATTAAGATCAGAAGATGAGTAAAGCTAATACAATTTTTCCAACTGTTGCAAATTTCCAAAATAATAAAATTGGAAAGAATCACCATCTGAGGGCTAAACCTCACTCCACCAAACAAACAAACAAACTTTGCTATCAAAGAAAACACGTCTCCATTAAAGGAGATTACAGAGCTCTACATGGGCAGCAGTTCAAGAATGCTACAGCAGTAGTCAGGCATATTTGACTTACACTTCTCTTACTTTTCCAGGGATACTTCTAACTTTAGAACATATCCACAGTCAATGCAAGTTTTTGAAATATCAGTTTATTCTATAAATTGCTTCACATGAAATAAAATTAGTTGTGCAAGGGACTAAATCAAATATGTGTGCATTGTGCTCTCTGCAGCCCTTCTATAATGTGCCTTGTGTTCATTTTTGCTTTTCAGTTTGACTCACATTCATCTTGCTGTGTTTGTTAACTGCCAGAAACAATTCATTTAAAAAATAAATAAAACTTCAACGTTTTATTTAAAGTTTAATTTTCTTTCAGGTGGGGTGACCTATCGTCTCTCTCATGATTTCTGTTGCCTTTTTTAAGGAATAAAAGAGTACTCTCCCATTGTTTCTACTGTGATATGTGTTAGATCAGTAGTCTTCAATATTTTCAGACCTATGAGTCACTTATAATCAAACATGAAATATTGAATCCAGTTTCAGGGCTAGTTCAAACATAATGATCTCAGGCACTCTCTTCTCCCCAATCTTTCATTTTGCAATTCATTATTTTCAAGATTTATTAAACCAGAATTTCCATCTTCATCTGAACTGGGAAACTATGGTTTAATCTCAGACTTTAAGCCATCAAACCACAGTTTAGCAGTTTGGATACAACAAGAAAGCTTAGTTTAATAAACCCCAAGAGTATTCTGACATGATGGAGAAAGTAGAAGAGAAGGGGAGGTGGGGAAGCTGTCTATGGGTCAACAACCATTGTTGGACCAAGTGTGTGCAGAGCAACTGCAACTACATGTTCTCTCAAAACTGTAATACACTCTAATGCAGGGCTGGGGCATCTTTTCAGTAGAAAGGCTACATTCCATTATGGAAAACCTTTCAGAGACTGAATTCCCAAAGTGTGGAAGGTGGGGCCAGGGGAAACAGTGGATGGAACAAAGGCTGAAACTCCTTTGTACAGTAGGCCACATTCTAGCCACACAAATGCCCAAGGCATTTCTACACCAACATCTATGATGCCATCCTCCATTCACACAAGCAAGAACATTATCACAGTTCAAGGATATATTCCATCTGGGCAAAAGCTCTTCAGAGGCCTCAGAACAGAGCTGGTAAGAGGTATGGCCTAGTGAAGAGGCATGAGCTGGGAGAATCCCAAGGAGCAGTGAGATAGGCCTGTACCACCGCATTTCATTCAGGCTTGAGGCTCCCAAACAGTGCTCTAAAGTAGTATTTTTATTCTTGAACTGAATACTGTCCCAATTCAAAAATGCATGAGACAACTTGGTATGTGTAGAACTCCTGAATCACATTCGTAAGAAAAAAGGCCATGCCGCAACACCAAACAAAGTATCCACCCAAACTCAGGGAAACTTCAGAAATGACACTGAATGCAGAACAAGAAACTAATTTTGGAAGAACAAATTATGTTAGACAAAGTAGAAACAGCTGCTGCCACTATCTAAATCTTGTCCAAAGTTCTAAGGGCTTTACTGTATTTTCTATCTCAAATTGCTTGACATCCAAGGAAGCTCATGCACCTGAGATTTGTCCACACACTTTACATTCCTACATGTAGCAAATATCATGACTATGCAAATCCTGCTCATCTCAGCTGACCAGGGTATAGTTGCCACATAGTCATTACTACCAAATACTCAAGTGTTGGTATTAAGAGATCAAAGTATCATACTGGCTCAACGCAAATTTTTCATTCTATTTACTATAATGCAACCAGCACACAAACATAACATTATTTGCCCCTCACAGGGAATGCCATATGAAGTAACAGTAATTATATTTTTCTTATGTATTTCCTGATATCAAGACTGTCAGCTGTAGCCAGTCATAGGTGAAGGTCTAAGTTCAAACGTCCAACTCTTCCTCCTCTATTTTGAGCTTTCCTTTCAACTGGGACAGATCCACTCAGATTGGCCTCTTATGCTGGTTATGCAGCCATGAATGTTTCCTTTAACCAGGATAAAGTCTCTGAGACTTCCTGCTATATGGCCTGGCTCAAGTGGTCCACAAATTTTGGCATTCTTTGGCCAACCCAAACATTTGTGGTTGCAAGAACCATGCTCCTCCGGTAATGGGTGGGGTCTTGCCCAGACCTCACACAATATAGCTTAAGTCAAAGATAAACCCAATCTCCTCTCTGGTGCTCCAAGCTTGGAGCTGCGACTGGAGGTGAATGGGAGACAGCAAACTTCCACCCTGCTCCAGTTCTGAATGGACACAGGGAAGAGGTTGGAAGCTTGTTTTGACTCTATGCTAGCCAGGTGCCCAGAGGCATACAGCCAGCACACAGCGAATACACCTTGGCTTCTCCACTCCACCTTAGGAGCTGGATATTTAGAACCGTGGGTGCAAATTGTGGTTGGCACCAACTTTGGTTAGCAAAATGCTGGCATAGTCATAATCACAGCTATCTCTGAAATGGCTAGAGAATGATGAATGCCTCCACAAGTAGGTCAATAAATGAGGGAGAAACATTTAAGTCCACAGGGTGCTCCCAATCTCCTATATGTAGTTAAGGAATACAGGTTGCATTACATATGCTGTGACGCATATTCCCACTATTGTAAATATGCTTTCTGAATCATACCCACTTTCAAAAGATAACAAACATTTGTGACTTAATCAAATGCTGGGATTAAACAAAAGACATAAAATCACTAAATCAGTACCCGTACAATGTGGACTTCCATCCTATTTTGACAAATTTGTATTAGTATTAAACTGAAGCGTACAATCAGTGACCTGTGCTCACAATTATAAAACTGTCATGATAGTGAGGGTCTTCCAAAGGAATAATAGATCCATTTTCTTGTCCACCAGCTCTCAGCTGAGCATGAATAGTGCTAGTTCTCCCTAAACCTTTTACCACTTGTAAAGAGGTATACAACTTTTCTTATCTTCACGATTGGTGCTAAATTTTTAAAGAGCAAAGTTCCTTTTAAAAAATCTCGTCAACATAAAAAAGTCTTCAAGAGACTCCTGAAAGCCCAAAGTGAGGATGCTTGCTGAATTTCAGCTGGAAAAGTGTTCTGCAGACATCAAGTTTTGAGGTTAGCAATGTGTGGACTACAGTGCCCACATTATCCTGGTCCAGGTACAGATGTAACTGCTGTACCAGACAAAGCAGGTAAAAAGCACTTCTAGCCACCAAGGTCATTTTGGCCTAATGACAAAGACATTTCCAGGAATACCTTCCCAAGCTACATTTCCCCAAGAAACCTCATCCAGAGCAGAAACTGGTCTGTAGGTTGCACAGCCTCTCCTAATTCAGATGCTATGTAGAGGTATAGCTGTGTGTCCTCAGCAAACTGATGGCACCTTGCTCCAAAAATCCTAATGACCACTCCCAGTGGCTTCATAAAGATCAGACATCAGCAAACTCCGGACCTCCAGATGTTGGGGACTACAATTCCCATCATCCCTGTCCACTGGCCCTGTTAGCTAGGGATGATGGGAATTGTTGTCCCAAACATCTGGCGGGCCAGAGTTTGCCTATGCCTGATATAGATGTTAAATAGCACTGGAAACAAAACAATACCCTGCAGAACCACATTGGACAGGTGCCAGGAAGTCAAAGAGAACTCCCCCGATGCTACTTTGGGACTCCAATACCCATCCCGCACAGTTGATCTAGGAAGATACCATGGTCAGTGGTATCAAAATTTGCTGAGAAAGTAATTGTAACAGGGATGCACTCCTCCTGCCCTGATATAGGTCATCCATTAGGGCAATGAAAGCCGATTCAGCACTGAAACCAGGCCTAACCCCAGATTAAAGTGGAGGCAGATAATCAATGTCATACAGGAACACTTGCAGTTGCTCTGCCACCACTTTCTCCTAGAATGGGACATTGGTAATAACTGGCTGGTAGTTCTTACACACCATTGGGCACAGGGTGGGTTTTTAAAGGTGCAGTCACATCACCAACTCTTTAAGAGCAGCTAACACTTCCTCATCCATCCAGTAACACCAGCTGGCTTTAACCAGTCAAGAAGGGCAGGGGTCCAGAGGGCATGTGGTCAGATGCCTTGGGGCAAGTATCTTGTGAACATTATAAATTTTCATCATATGGAAATAACAAACGTCACATTGGATGCCTCAACTGGATTTGCTTTAACAGCAGCATCCATGTCACTACAAAGTCACGTCTCTCTCAATCAATTATGGAAAACTATTTTAAAATCCTGGGAGCCGCTATCATATTTTTAGGAGCCTATGTGACCATATGTATGAAGTTTTTTCAATCCTGCTCTTGGCTTTTTGCTGCTTCCTTTCTCTTTCTACCTTCTGTACACTAGCAAATTCTGGAAACAGAATGTGTAAAATACACAGTATGCTTCTTTTTGCAACACCATGTGTTATCAAGAAAATTGGCAGAAAATATTTTGACTTTTTCCATAGGAAAAACAAAAAAAGAAGACAAAACTATGAAAGCAATACAAAAAGTCTGTCATGAGGCTGGTATCAACATGCACTTTAACTCTTGGAATTAATAGCCAATGGCATTGCTTTGGAGGGGGGGGGGATTTAGTATTATCAAGTACTAATGTACCCTCATCTCTGGTGGTCAGGAATTCATGGCCTCCATGACAACTATGGGCCTATCTACATGCACACACTGCTGGACTGGACACACCACTGGTGGATGGCTTTAAGATAACTGTCCATAACAAAGGAGTTCACTACCTCTTGTAGATTCACAGGGTTTCATACCCTCTGTAAAACTATCAGGATGGTCTGCTCATGGAGACTGATGGATCCAAATTAATTTCTGACTTCTCTTGGGTAGTTTCTAGCTAACATGACTGGCTATCATGTCAGAGGTATGGAATGGGGAAATGACCTGAGCAATTGACATGATCACTCACAAAATTTTACTTTTCCACTGCAACTCATCAGTACAGTGTCATCCAGCAGAGCTGCTCCAAGTGGTGAAGAGCATGTCAAATCCAAGTCCTCAAAGAAGAACCCTTGGTAGCCCCTCAGTGGCCTACTGTGACAAATTTGCACAACACTTTGCAGATGAAATCATTCACACCTGCTCTTTACAACTGCACATCTTCAGGAACAGAAACTATGGATGTATCCACAGTATCTGCTTTCCAGTTGATGAATATGTTTGAGTTGCTTCTGCCTGAGCATGTGGACAGGTTGCTTGGAGGTTTGAGACTGACTACATGCCCTCTTGACCAAAAGGAACCATCTAAATGGCTGGCAGAGGTAGTGAATGCTTCTTTAAGAGAGAGAGAGATGCCATCAGTTCTGCCACTGCTGAAAAAAACATTTCTTTGATCCTACATCTTTGGATAATTCCCAGCCTACCTACCATTCTTGGGCAAGGTGTACAAGTGTTACACATCTATAGACATTTTTGGAAAAGACTGGTTCCCACAATCCTTTTCAATCTGCCTTGGCAGTTTTGCTGGATGATCTATGTCAGAAGCTAAATGGGGGCAGTGCATCTCTCTTGGATCTGCTGGACCTCTCAATGGCTTTTGAGACTACCAACGATTATATCCTTTGGGTCAGGATAGGGCTTGGAAGCAGTTCCGCAAAGATTCAAGGTCTTATTGGTAGGGCAGGTCCTAGAAAACAGTGTTGAGATTTTTGCACGGTTCTTGGCCTTTGGCTTCCAGGATGCCCCAGCATTATATTTTGTCCTCATGCTGTTCAACATTTACATGAAAATGAAACGGTTGGAGAGAATTTAGGGATTTGGACTAGATGTTGCCAATATACAGATGAACCCTAGCACTATCTCTCCTTTTCATCAAATGCCAGGGAGGCTCCAGAAGGCGTTAAACATTGCTTGAGCAGTTATGGATCAGATGTGAGTACATAAATTGAAGCTAAGCCTGGCAAAGACAGGGTGCTGCTAATTAACAGAGAAGCTATTCCAAGCCTCGGGGTACCACCTAGTCTGAACAGAACCTCTACTCCAGGTTCGTATCCTGGGGGTTCTCCTTGACCTAAATTTGCTCTAGGATACTTAGGTTACTATTGTGACCAGGAATGCTGTTGCAAAGCTTGGGTAAATGCATCAGCCATGCCTTTTCCTGGAAAAAAGCAGGTCTGGCCACTGTTGCACATGCTTTGGTTACTTCTATGTTGAATTTATTGTAACATGCTCTACGCTGGGTTTCATTTAAAAAGTGTTGGGAAACTTCAGCTAGTGCAAAATCCAGCAGCCAGAATGCTGGCTGAAACCTGCTTCATGGAAGATACAACCCTGGTGTTAACAGTTGCAACTGGCTTACAACTGCAAACTTTTACAATTTCAGGTGCTGGTGATTATCTATAAAGGCCTAAATGGTCAGAATAGTTGAGGATTGCATCCTTCCTCATGCATCATTTCACCTTTCATAATGGTAAATAGAGAACTAGCTTCATATTCCTTTGCCTTCAGAGGCATGGTTGGTAAGGACACAGGCAGGGCCTTCTCAATAGAAATATCAAGTATCTTCTATGATTGCAGAATGCCCTTTTAACTGTGCAGTCTGCTCCTACAGTTGGTTTACTGCTGCTCAACTCTCAGTTACTGTGATATTACTGCTGTTTTATCAGAGGTGTTTTTTCAATTATATTGTAAGCTACTGTGAAGCCTCTTGGAGCCAAGAGGCAAGTTATAAATCTTCTAAAATAAATATAGGTGATGCTGCTACTGTATCAACAGTATTCCACGCTAGTTTAAAATAGTCCACAATGTTTCTTTCACAGCCTGTGGCAGTGATTACACTATACTTTTCAGGCTAGGCCTTGCCCTCCAGTCACTTTCACACTCTACAGTATATTTAGGAACGGAAGAACACTTGACATCCCCCCCATTGTACATTCAGTTTGACAGTTAGTGGCAAATATTTGGATTCATCTACAACTATATCAATTATGTTACAGCACTATTTCATATAAACACTTAGGCAGTAACAGAATTTCTGGTCGGGTGTTCATTTCCTAATTGACCATGGATGTGAAATATTGGATACATGCTGCTAGTTTATGGAACTTGTAAGCAATATAACTCCAACATACAAGGAGTGTACAACGAACTGCAATTTACCGTTAAATGGATAATGTATGCTAAGGTCCTATAAATGTGGGAGAGCTGTCATCTTGTATTCAAGCGAGATATCAGAAGAAACTAATTTTGTGGAGAATAAAGGTCGAGAGGTTCACTGTGATGAACAAGCCAGTTCTATACAAAATCAGGAAATGCACCGCATAGAGATACAGGATTAGTCAGGAAGCTATGGAAGGTACATAAGGAGGCAAACAAACCTGCTCATATCTTCTTCCGCTACCCAGTTACTAGATAGTGGTTCCCCACTCTCTACCAGTGAGCACAAAGTGGGAGAGTGTGTGTGTCAGAAAGAGAAAGGAACACAACTGTGGGCACCAGCAAGGGGAGAAAGGGGCTGTTCCCAGTGCAGTGTTAACTCGCAATTCCTGTTGGAAGATTCCTTCACACACACCCCTCCAGCTAAAAAGCAGAGGAAGGAAAGAGCTTTAAAAAAAAAAGAGCAGGAGGAGGTTTGTGTGCTTTACACACGACAAGTTTTACTTTCAGTTAAAGAAACCGGGAAGAGGTAGGCGTGTGTGCGGGGGATGGAGAAAAGGGGAAAGGAAAACCCCTGGGGTCCACCCACCTCAAGGTGGCCTGAGCCCAGAGAGAGAGAGAAGCGGCTCCAGCAGCAAAGGAGATTATGACACTGGGAGGCAGCGTGTGCCTCGCCGAGGAAGGGGGCCTGGAGGGGGGCGGCTCCACCTCCGCGGCCAGGAGGCCCCAGGCTGGAAGGGATTGGGGGGGAGGAAAGGGCGGCAAGGAAGGAAGAAGAGCTTTTCCGGGCCGTGAGGAGAGAAAGGAGGAAGGTACGAAGGAAAGAGCCTCGGCCGCCGCCGCCACCACTTTCTCTCTTTTACCTGCTGCAGGTCTGTGAGGAAAATCTCCCTCTCGGCCGCGTTGGACGCCATTGCTGCGCGCTGGCTCTGGACTCCGCACCTGGGCGCCGCCGCCGGTGGGAAGAAGGCGGGTCTGGGCCGAGGGGGGCGCTCGCTCGCTCCTCAGGCGGCGGCGGCGGCGGCAGGGGCGGAGGCGAGGGTTGAGGGGGGGGGCGTCAACCCCCTCTCCTCACATTCCCATGAGGGGACGGGGAGGGACGGGGAGAGGGGGTGGGTGTCGTTTCGCGTCGGGACGGGCGTCTCGCGCTCGCTCCCGCCCGTGCGCGCGCCGCCCTCCCGTTCCCGACCCTCCCACACACCCCTCCAGTGGGTGGTGGTGGTTCCTCCTCCTCCTCCTCCTTCCTCCCTCCTCCTCCTCCTCCGCCGCCGCCGCCGCTCCTCCTCGACGTCGTCGCCGTCGCACCCTTTGGCTGTCACCCTGTCGTAAAAAGCGGCGCTGCTTGGCGGCCCTTCGGAGCACGTGACTAAGCCCGGGAGTAGGGGCGGGGCGCGTTCTGCGAGAGGAGCGGAAGAGGAGTTCTCGCCTGGAAGGGGGAGGGGGCGGGGCGCTCGCGCTCTCTCGCTCTGTTTCCCACGCAAGGGAGGCAGTCGCACGCTTCTCCCTCCCTGCCCTCGGGGAGCCCGTGTCATATAGCGGGGTTTCCACCCCGGCACGGCAAACTCCGCTCCGACCTCAGTGCTCGCTGCACATGCTCTCCGACCGAGTTCAAAAAAGCTACAGTGCCCGATTTACGTATAAGCTAAACAAGCTGTAGCATACGGCCCCACTCACTTGGGGACCCCCAAGAAATGTAAAGGAAAAACAACAACACTGGGTGTACATTTCCAAAATATAAGATAAAAAAAACAAATAAAACCAACGTACAGCAACAGTGTTTTGTGTTGTGTAGGATCCTATGATGTAAGTAATCCCCCCCCAGCCTGCTCCCAAAAATATCACTGGTTTGCTCATTTTGCTGGTTTGAGCTCCCTTTGCTCGGTCTCTGCTCCTGCCAACCTAGCAGTTCGAAAGCACGTCAAAGTGCAAGTAGATAAACAGGTACCTCTCCAGCAGGAAGGTAAACGGCGTTTCCGTGCGCTGCTCTGGTTCGCCAGAAGTGGCTTAGTCATGCTGGCCACATGACCTGGAAACTGTATGCCAGCTCCTTTGGCCAATAAAGAGAAGCACCGCAACCCCAGAGTCAGTCACGACTGGACCTAATGGTCAGGGGTCCCTTTACCGTTACTATATACATACATATATGGTGCCCACATTCTGCATGGACTGGTTGCATGGCAACACGTGCAAATGGCTTTAGATACCTATTATGTCCCTAAATTACCATATAGCATATATTCAGCACAAAAAAACAGCAACAGTTTGTTGTTGACAAAGGACAGCTGGACATATAAAAGGCCCCATTACCTTCAGTAGCTTAGGGCCTCATCAAACCTAAATCCAGCCCTGCTCTTATCCCATGGGTCTTTGCGGGGGAAAGAAGCTTTCGGAAACTATACGGCGTCTACATCGCCATTATCCACATGCTAAGTCTTTATCCACGGGCTAAACTCTAGAATAGACAGGACCTACCTTTGCACAAGCCATACTTATTTTTCTTGTTCATCTATATGATAATATAATGAGGTTATCTTGGTTGAGTTTAATTATGCAACTATATATATATATGTATAAAAGCAGGACATAGGTAATAGCACAATTCATTAAAAAAAAAAATCAGAAAAAAATGTAACCTAAATTTAAGTTAAAAAACTTTACAATGCTCAGAAATTTTTAAAAATGTACCGTCTCTGCTCTTCCAGTAAAGGATAAATGTAGCATAAAATTTATCAAAACATTTCCTCTTCAAGATAATAGGTCATTTTCATCATTCTGGCAATATCCCAGTTCTTAAGAAACCATTATCCCGTGTTTGGCTGCTGATATGCTTTCAGTGTTGAGCAATTATAAATTTAGTCACAATCCATACATAACAACCAGTTCATGATTCTCCTTTTGGCACAAAATTCCAGATGACAAGACTTTTTCCCAGAAGAACAAAGCAATGACTAAATCCACCACAATTTTCAATTTTTGCTATTTTGCTGTTGCTGCTCACCTTCGTGAATTGAAAGGCACTATTACAGCCATAGCAATGTTGTTCACATAAAACTTCGCTTTCCCCCAATGCCCTGGATGATGAAACAGTTTTGTAATTGCTTCGCCTCAGTGGCTCATTGAAAAAGGTGGAAAGGGTTACCTTTTCACATCTGTTGACATCAGACATATATACCTTAATATTTGGGTAACTTTTAAATAATAACTGGTTTTTTAAAAAGCAAAACCTTCACACCCTGTCAACTGGTTTCTCAGGCTGAATAAATTATATATATTACAGGGCGGGGAATATACGCTTGTCCAGATGTTGTTGTACTCTCAATTCCCATCAGACAGCATGGCCAATGGTCAGAGCTGATATTAGACCTGCAATGTCTGGGAGCCACAAGTTCTCTACCCCTGCTTAATCAAAATTAATTCATTTTTATTTCAACAGCTTTGATTAGTTTACAGCACAGAATAAACCCAAACTGAGCTTAGGCTATAAGCCAGGAGAAACCAAATGTGTCCTCCAGATGTTGTTGAACTACATACGTAGTTACATATTAAAGTCAACCAAGATAACCTCGTTATATTATCACTATATTACTGTTATGCACCATATTTAAATTTAAGGCTGAGATCTGCATTTAGCAACCTAGTGTTTGTTGAACTTCTTAAGTAATACGAATATTAAGATAGCAAAGAACCCATCTGAATAATTAGGAGGAAGCCTCTGACTCAAGTAAACGATAAATAAGTTATATTTAAAGGCATTCGAATCCACATTTAAAATAAACAAATCTTCAGGTCCAGATGGCATCCACCTGAACAAATGGCAAATCCACCCACTATTAAAGAACACAGATGTGAAAGTACTGATCTCCGAACAAAAATATGGAACACCCCTATGATTGGCCTTTCTGCCCAATGACAGGAGAGTGACCGATGTAGTACCATTTAAATAAAAATAAGGATCCAGGGGCTTGAAATGCTGGCTATGGGAGTTGAAATCCAACAATCAACATCTGAATGCCCTACTGAACTCAGTTTCTAGTAAAGCAGATTGGATTTGGCTGGACAATAAAATATTTTTTAATGCAAATAATAGGTTTAGTCTGTTTCCAGAGATGATGGATGCCAAAATTCTGGGTTGTGTGCAATGGTTGCGTGAGCAAAAGGCAACCAATCTTTATCTGCTGGCACATGACTTCTCTTCCATTACAGTGGTACCTCGGGTTACATACTTTTCAGGTTACAGACTCTGCTAACCCAGAAATTGTGCCTCAGGTTAAGAACTTTGCTTCAGGATGAGAACAGAAATTGTGCTTCGACGGCGCGGAGGCAGCAGGGGGCCCCATTAGCTAAAGTGGTGCTTCAGGTTTAGAACAGTTTCAGGTTAAGAACAGACCCCCGGGACAAATTAAGTACTTAACCCGAGGTACCACTGTATTATTATTATTATTATTATTATTATTATTATTATTACTGTAACTTCACCCCAGTGGGCTTCTCTTGGCCATTTGGCTTGATGCTACTGAATCCTTTTCAAGCATGGGGCTAACATGTTAGAGGGACGTGGGTGGCGCTGTGGGTTAAACCACAGAGCCTAGGACTTGCCAATCAGAAGGTCGGCGGTTCGAATCCCCGTGATGGGGTGAGCTCCCGTTGCTCGGTCCCTGCTCCTGCCAACCTAGCAGTTCGAAAGCACGTCAAAGTGCAAGTAGATAAATAGGTACCGCTCCGGCGGGAAGGTAAACGGCGTTTCCGTGCGCTGCTCTGGTTCGCCAGAAGTGGCTTAGTCATGCTGGCCACATGACCTGGAAGCTGTACGCCGGCTCCCTCGGCCAATAAAGCAAGATGAGCGCCGCAACCCCAGAGTCGGCCACGACTGGACCTAATGCTCAGGGGTCCCTTTACCTTTTTAACATGATAGAAATCCTAACTGCTAGCGAAAAGATCCACCACCCTCCCACACTGAATATTTGCTAGAATGGGAAATAACACAGAGAAAAGAAGTGTTATTTCAACAGAATAATTCTTAAAAAGAGGGGAAAACAACATGTTATCTAGTGAAGAAGAACATTGAACTTTACCTTTAGATAAATTAAGTGTTTATTCCTTCTCGAGGTACCTTGACTCCAGAGGTTCCACTCTGCAGCCTTCACTCCCATGGTTGTCTTTAGAAGCTGACGGTGCTGTAGAAATTGAGTTGAAAACCAGTCAGCTGGAGCATGCTCACTAAGTATGGAAAACAGGGTGGAGGATGTTGACTCAACACCATATCCCCCCCCCAATCTTTTTTTGTTTTAAAAAAATCTTCTTAATTTAACTTCATTGAAGGATAGTCTGAGGCAAAGGTTGATATGGAAAGATTTTAAAAGAAGGCCATTTTCTGCAAAGATCTGAGTTTTTACTAACTTTCCACAAGCAACGTGGTTGTGGCATTCAAACTCTTAACGCATTTTGGAAGTGGTTATATTTAGGTGGGAAACATGGAAAAGGCATAGCTAAATGCTTTTTAAAAGATGGAAAAATTAGGTGCTGTCATGTATAAACACACACACACACACAAACACACTCAGTTCCTGACGAAGCAGTTTTAATAAGGGATTTGAAATCAACGTCTTCAGCTCTCCTGGGAGCTCTTTCAAAATCAAGAGAGCTATTCTGTGTCGAAAGTGTTTTCAGACGAAGGCAGTGGGCAAATTTCTGGCAGGGCTGAGCCAGTGGAAATTTGGCACTCTGATCAGTTCGACCAGGAAGCTCTGATAGGTTTGGAACGCAAGAGGGAAACTTGTTTTGGTGAGGCAGAAGGGGATGGCACAGCAACTGCAGAAACCGAAGCACTCTGCTTGCAAAAGAAAGTGTGTTTTGAGTTATGGGTAATAAACACAGCATTGGCTTCAGATTTTGTGCTAAGCACTTTTAGCTTATTGGCTTGATTTTGGGACATAATTTCTTCTGTTGCACTATGTTGTTTAGACAAGCAGTAACCTGCAATAATAATAACAATAAGCAGTGGGCAATAAGAAGGGGGGTGCCACCCCCCCAATTGTCTCAGTGGCAGGCAAATTCTACTCAGCCTCCTTCAATATACCACATCATCACAGGACTAGGTTCAGACCAAGCATCTCCAAGGGGTGTGCTGTGTTCAAGTTCACCCACACAATTGTTTTGGCCAGAGAAGGACTGATGCTGCTCTGTTCTGCTCTGTGCTCAAAGATGATCACAGTGGGTGCAAGGGATATTTTTTTTCCTGAGCGAAGGTAAAGATAAAGGGACCCGTGACCATTAGGTCCAGTCGTGGCCGACTCTGGGGTTGCGGCTCTCATCTTGCTTTACTGGCCGAGGGAGCCGGCGTACAGCTTCCGGGTCATGTGACCAGCATTACTAAGCCGCTTCTGGCGAACCAGAGCAGCGCACGGAAACACCGTTTACCTTCCCGCCAGAGTGGTAACTATTTATCTACTTGCACTTTGACGTGCTTTCGAACTGCTAGTTTGGTAGGAGCAGGGACCGAGCAACGGGAGCTCAACCTGTCGCGGGGATTTGAACCGCCGACCTTCTGATCGGCAGAACCTTCAGAACGAATTAAGTTCTTAACCCGAGGTACCACTGTAATGTACCCAAACCAGAACAGAGTTAGCTAAAACAGTAAACATATATTTGTGGGAAATAATAGTCGCTTTAAACAGAATTCTTAAAATTGTCTGCAGGATGTGAACTGGCTGCTAATGTGTTATGGGGCCAAACTCAAGGATTGGTATGAACATATTAGGCTTTACTTGAGGGCTGCCTTATCTGTTATATACCCAGTGGGTCACTAAGTTCTGCAGAAGTCTCTAAAATATCTGAAGCCTGCTGCACAGTAATTCAGAGCCGGACTTTCAGTGAGGCTGCCACTTTTCTGTGGAACAGAATTCCTAGCGGTGCCCGCTATTTGTACTCTCTGAAAACAACGGAAGACATTTTCATTTCAACAAGCTTTTCCAGCTGGGTGGAAAGGTTTATGCTTTAGAACCTTGCTGTATGTTGTTTTTAAGCATGTATTTAGTTGTTGTTTTTCTGGTATTGTTTTATCTTAGTTATGTTTAGTTGTTTTTATGGATATGTTTGGAAGCTGCCTTAAGTCTTCTGTGGCAGGTGATTCATTAAATTAAAATGAGTTTCTAATAACCTAATCTAACCTGGATGACTATCCTCCTTAAGAGTTCTCATTAAGCTATTTCCTTGTTCTTCGATTTCCCCTCCCATTTCTCATTCCCTCTCTCTGATTCTTCATCTCCTCTCCATTTTTCATCTCTCCAACTTTCATTCCCAACAGACACGGTCGCCTGTCGGTCAATCATGTGCAAGACTCTATCACACTCCTCTAGTCCCAAACATTGTTCCACTGAGTCTTCTTTTAATACTTTGATACTTTTCTGGATCAGAGAGCAAAGGCCCGTCTACCTCAGTGAGCCAATCAGATGCACGCAATGCAGGAAGTTAGTAGCCCACTCCTGTTATGTGCCTTCTAGCAGTTGGAATTCAGTGGTAGAAGAACCGGAAAAACCACTTCTGGAAAAACCGGAAGAAACCACTTCCGGAATCTGCTAGTGGTTGAGGCAGACATGGATTTTGGACTTCTGCGCTGTACATGGTTTTTGCACTCAATAAAGCCTGTAAAAGACAGGTCGGAGTCCTGGCTGTTATCTTTGTGAGCAACCACGCACATTCCTCACACCCATAAACCTACCGTGATGTGCCTGGACTGGATAACACTTTGTGGGTTGTGTCCACTGTTGGCTCTTCCTTACTTTAAAGTGCATCCACTCACAAATGTTGGGGTACCTGATTTTCACCTATCCACCCCACCCCGCCCCCAGCTCCCAGGCATTGGGAGGTGCTCTACAGTAGAATGAGATATGACATGGAGGGCTGCAGTAGGCAGGGGAGGAGCTGCAAAAAAATTGACTGCCTCTGAAGCTGGAGCTTCTGAGCAACCGGAGAACCAGCAAACTCTCATTCTTCCAGCTGGGGAGGCTCTTTTAGGGATTATGGGACTAGAGTTACCTAAACAATAGAAAATGTTATTTATGTATGCAGCCACAGCTGCTCATACAACATTTGCCCAAAGATGGAAAGAAGACCATGTCCCAGCCAAAGAAGAGTGGCATCAAAAACTATTGGAGTATGCAGAAATGGTGAAACTTACTGGAAGAATAAGAAGCCAAGACAGTAAAGTTTTAAAATACAGAGTGGAAAACGTTTATTGAATATTCACAAAATAATAATAATAATAATAATAATAATAATAATTTTTATTTATATCCCGCCCTCCCCAGCCGAAGCCGGGCTCAGGGCAGCTAACAAACAATAAAACAGTACAAAAGTACAGCACAAACAACCCTCTAAAATCATTCATTATAAAATTAATTAATTCAAGCCACTGGCAACCATTGGGCCAGAGCTCCGCGAAGATTGCCGAGGGAGGGAGTCAGGCTGTGCCCTGGCCAAAGGCCTGGTGGAACAGTTCTGTCTTGCAGGCCCTGCGGAAAGATGTCAAGTCCCGCAGGGCCCTGGTCTCTTGTGACAGAGTGTTCCACCAGATCGGAGCCACGGCCGAAAAAGCCCTGGCTCTAGTTGAGGCCAGCCTAACTTCTCTGTGGCCTGGGACCTTCAAGATGTAAACAGATTAAATCATTAGCAGGATTAACGTAAAAGCATATACTGATTATATGGGATGAATAATAATTTGGTTTAATTTTGAAATGCAGTAAAGCATTATAACTATAAGGAACTGCAGAAAGAGGGGGAGGGAAGTTGAAACATGATATATATAATAATTTGTTCCTTTTTTGTTTTTGTTTTTGGTAAAATGAAAATCATTTTTTGAAAAAATAGATTGGGGGGTGGGGCTCAGCATTTCTGATACCCAGACATCTGCGATTATCAGCTGTGAATCCATGTTGCAAATTTCAGGTACCATGCCACCATTCATGTGAGCATCGTGTTCCTATTCAAAGGAGGGAGCAGTTCACCCTGAGATCAGCTCGGGAGCTGTCACCAGAGAAGGGAGTTTAAAGGTAAAGGGACCCCTGACCATTAGGTCCAGTCGTGGCTGACTCTGGGGTTGTGGCGCTCATCTCGCTTTATTGGCCGAGGGACCCAGCGTACAGCTTCTGGGTCATGGGCCAGCATGACTAAGCCGCTTCTGGTGAACCAGAGCAGCACACGGAAACGCCGTTTACCTTCCCGCCAGAGCGGTACCTATTTATCTACTTGCACTTTGACGTGGTGGCAACTGAAGACCAAAAAGGCTAGAACTAAAGAGTAAGATGTAATTGGAAGGAAATTTGGTATAAAAATGCTAAGAATATAAGTGCATTCATCTAAAAGATGAAAAATAAGATAAAATTAAGCAGAAGTAGCAAATAGTTAAAGAACCAGAAAGGGAAGTTGAGGAAAGTCATGGGGTGGGGTGGGTGTTTTGTTTTATTGTATTTTCCTTCATATGATTAATATGTTGAATATAAAATGTAAAATTTAATAAAAACTTATTAATTAGTTTTAAAAAAGAGAGCCACATATGGCAATGGTAGTTTTTATTCCTCCGCTTGATGGTGGAAATAGAGAAGGGGAAGGTATTGTGTGAAAAGCAGAGTAGAAATGTGAATACAATTTTTTAAAACAAGTAGAAATCTCTGAAGCAAGATATTTAGCAGAAATAAGACAGTATGTGGGGGTTTGTAGGAATAAAGTGGTTGTGACTTAGGAAGTTGGATAATCTGATATCAGCGTGTATGTAACAACTTTGAAAACGCTGGATTTGGTCTTGTTAAATTTATGAAGCATGTACAGTACACAAGCCCATTTGAAGCTAAATCAAATGGGGAAATCACTTTTTTTTTAAAATGAGAGTACTGTACTTTTAAATCTATCTTTTCTTGCAGTTCCTGTTGCTGTGTTGACAATGACAAACGGACAAACAAACCACCTCAGCATTATATAATGTAGTTTGTTTATGTTAACTTCTTAGTTCCTTGTACTGTAAGGACAGACATTTCACAATGTTCTGTGGTTTAAATGGGAAAAATTAGTACTGGGAGGGTGTTCAGGTTTGAAACGCTGAAGATTTTACTTATTACATGAAATTGCTCCATCTAGTGGTCAGCTGGTAAATGTGTGAATTTTACTCCAGTTATGTAATAATCCTAAAGACACAGAACTAGTATGATTGTCACACTCATTCATAATTGCTATGCTATGTTTGTATCTCGCTAAGAAAAAGCCTACCCAGATATGCAGACTGTTGGCAGGGGTTTTAATCTGGGTTTGTTTTTTTTAGCATGTTGTTGATTTTATTTTTTAATTTTTAAAAGTTTTTTTAAAGTTGCTTTTAATTGCTTGTACTGATGATTTAATTGTTTTTATTCTTCTCATTAGCAGCTTTGAGGTTTGTTTTTGTTATAAGCCTGTGTGTGTGTGTGTGTACGTATGAGTTTGGGATACCGGACCAAAATAAGTAGAAAACTTATTTCTAGTCTACTTAATTAGTAGAAGGCCTGCTATAGATGTCATTCATTCATAGTTCTTGTGAATGCAGAATTGTTTATCTGTACAAAACCCATCAACCTCATATTTACTTTAAAAAAAATGTAATGTCCATCATGCCTAAATTTAAAAACCCTATCAAAACCAAGGTTGTGTACCCAACATAAAATATATTACATTTAAAGTGCCTCCCCCAGAATCATGGGAATGGTAGTTTACCCTCACAGAGCTACAATTCCCAGCACCCTTTACAAAGCACAGTTCCTAGGATCCTTTGCAGGGAGGATGTGCTTTAAGTGTATGGTGTGTAGTCAGTCAGAGATAAGCACTTATTTCAGAAGGTGACATAACCATGTGCTTAAATATGACCTGTTAAAGTGAACATGACTTCATAATACAGCCGTACCTCAGAAGTCGAACGCCTTGCAAGTTGAACGTTTTGGCTCCCAAATGCCACAAACCTGGAAGTGATTGTTCTGGTTTGCGAACATTCTTTGGAACCCAAACGTCCAACACGGTTTCTGCAGCTTCCGATTGGCTGCAGGAGCTTCCTGCAGCCAATCGGAAGCCACACCTTGGTTTCCAAACATTTTAAAAGTCAAACGGACTTCTGGAACGGATTCCTTTCAACTTCCGAGGTACGACTGTATTTTACTTCAGTGGTATCATATCCGCAACTGTTATGTACTAAGCTTGGATCCTAGAACAATAGGCAAGTAGGATCTAGAATGCAACAACTGATTGGCTTGCAGGAAAAGACCAATCAGGCTCCAGGAGGAAGTTAATCAGCCTATTAGGCTGGTAGGATCGTAGAATGCAACAACTGATTGGCCTGCAGGAAAAGACCAATCAGGCTCCAGGAGGGAAGCAGAATCAGCCAATCAGACGGGACTCATTGTGTAAATAATGTATATAAAAGCTTGAGGTTGGGGGGGGGGCAATTCAATCACTGTTTTACAAGCTGCAATAAAGAGCATGAAATCGCTACAGGACTCCAAGTATATTTCAGCAACGTTTAAGATCTTTACAGTAAAGCAATCTATGTCGTTGATGTTAAAAACCACAGTGTGCTTGTTCAAGGATGTTTCTAGTTCTGCAGTGAGGGAAGACTTGCAATGCAGAGGCAGGACAGTTATTTAGTTCCAGGTTCAACCCCTGTCATCTGCAGGTAGGACTGGGAATGTCCCTGTCTGGAACCCTGAAAAACTGCTGTCGGTCAAAACAAAGACAAAACTGAGCTACATTGGCCAATGGTCTGATTTTGTAAAAGGCAGCTTCCTTTGTTCCAACATAAGCCACACAAATTGTTTCCTTGGCGTGTGTGATGCCTCTGAAGAGAATTTGTGGCCCAGAAGGAAGAACCTCATGAGCTGCACCAATGTATGTCCCTGGCCACACCCACTATTGGCCTATAGTTCTTAGAAGATTGCCCTCCAGGGACTGCAGCCGTTGGGCTGGGAAAGGTTGCCTGCTCCTGCAGTAAGGGGAGCAAATAGGAAGGCACAACAGAGAAGGCTCCATTCCATGTCACCACCAACTGACCCTCACCTAAGTGCAGAGCCCCTTCCACTGATCTTAAAGCACTGACCTAGCGAGAATCATAGAGTCATAGACTTGTAGAGTTGGATGGGACCACGGGGGTCATCTAGTCCAACCCCTTGCAATGCAGAGATCTTTTGCCCAACATGGGGTTCGAACCCACAGTCCTGAGATTAAGAGTCTCCTGCTTTTACCAACTGAACTATCCCAGCAGTATAATATAAAGAGAGATGCACCTTCAGGCTTGCAAACTATTTAGAGCTTTGGGCTGGGCTTGGAAATGAACAGCCAGTGAAGGTTTGTTTTTTGGGGGTGGGAACCTGACAATGTAGTTTGAGTGAGCAGGGGCAGTCAAAAGTGCCCTCTTCATTGTGCACTAATCAAAGTTTTCAAACAGGTTTTAAAGGCAGCCCCATGCAGAACCCCCTTATTGAAAGCAAGTCCCTCTATGTTCGATGGTGCTTTCCTGCTAAGTTTGCAGCCTGAGGTCATGATTATCTACATGCACAGCTCAGTGGATCTTACTTCTGAGTAGACATGCATAGGGTCATGCTGTTCACTGCCTCTTGTCCAGTTCTGTGGGCACCTGAGGCTCAACAGAGGAAGCAGGCAATGTCCAGTCACAAGCCAAAATCAGGACCTTGGAGAGCTCCAAGGAGCCCTACTAAGGCAGCAGGAAAGTTGTCTCTGCGGGGTGCTAGGCTTGTCTGAAGCCTTTGGTTGGCCAACAAGGCTTGAGTTGTGGTAGGCTCCGCCTCTCTGGAAGAGTTGGCCGGCTGATTAAAGAGACCTTCCCTTATTTCGCAAGGTTTATCTTTGATAAGACTTTGGGGCCAGAGGTCCTGCAAAGGATGGTGATAGGACTGTGTCCTGCTGGGAGGGTCCTGGTGGTTATTCTGCGTCAGGAAGTAGTCTAAAGCTTGTTCTCGTCTGAGTCCTCAGCTGCAAGGTCCTGGGTCATGGCATCTGTTGCTTTTGATAAATGAGAAAACTGTGGAACAGCATTACTAAGTTTAGACCAGGGTTTCTCAAATGTGGATCTCCAGGTGTTGTACTACAACTCCCACCATCCCTAGCTAGCAGGACCAGTAGTCAGGGATGATGGGAACTGTAGCCGAAAAACAGCTGGAGACCCAAGTTTAGGAAACCCTGGTTTAGATAGTGGTGTTGGGGATATTGCACTCATGGGGAGAGCTTTCTGCATTGCTTTGTTTAATTTAGTAGATACATTTATTTCACAACAGGAAAGGTTTGAGAATGTGTCTACACTTCACAGAATACTGTTGTCGATGCCCATTAGTAATAACTATCACAGGAAAACAAAACTGTCTTAGAGGGCTGGGGGGGGGGGATTAGATGCTTCTCCACCCTGCAAGGGATTAAAACGAAGAGCAGGTTTCATGCATAAAACCAAGAAGCACCACTAAATTATCTTCGAATCAGTTCAACTTCAATTCCAAGCATAGCACTCAGGCCACCTAATTAGAAAGCCAGTTGCTGTCCGCTAGCAAAGAACTGTGTGATAAGTAACACTGTCTGTTCATTCAATCATTCATGTCAAGCTGACAATCAATTCCTTCAAACTAATCTAATGACACTTTTTGATAAGATAGCCAACTGCTTAGCTATGGAGAGGAAGGTAGATATGTGCCTCAGATAAGGCACATAATTTTTGGTTAGATGTATTGACCGGAGTAGGAAAACTAGAGAACTTTTCCAAGTGTTCCCCTTTGAGGGACACAACTCATATAGAGTAAACTTCAGAGATGGGAATGGAGTTGGTGGATGGAGAATTTTGGTAATGCTGAACTATGCCTCTCCCAAATTTCTGGCTTTTTGCTATCTCCCCCATGGGGCCTATTTCATAAAAGATCAAACTGCAGTGAGATTTGAACCTCTGGCTTACTGGCTGCCCGGCTGGATACTCCAATGATAAAACACTCATATTTTAAAAGCTGGGCACCATGGCAGATAAAAGGCTAGTTCTAACACATTGCTGTTGTAGGCAAGGTTACGGCTTTCCATGCTTCGGACACATCTCATGACTACCACATTGAATCCCCCCGCTTAAAAAAATCTATACTGTCTTTTAATACTAATAAATTTTCCAATTAAAAACAACAACAATTGACAGCAACATTTAAAACTATCTAAAAGCATTGCGAAACAACAGAGCAGCCAAGGACTCGATAAATTAAAGCTGTCAACTTCCGCAGAGGCTAGAATGTCTCTTCGTAGCCCTGATTGCACACATTTATCTCAGGCCAATTGTGTGCTGGAAAAATAACCAAGGATGGCAAAGGAGCTGGGGTGTCATGTCATCTGGTGTCCTGTAAATATAACTGATTGTTCTTTCTACCTTCTGCCAAATGAAGTCACTACCCCACAGTTCCCAAATATGTTATTAAACTGGCTTCAGTGACCTTACACCCCCGGCACTTTGTATGTCTGAATACTTTAATAATAATAATAATAATAATAATAATAATAATAATAATAATAATTCATTATTTATACCCCATCCATCTGGCTGGGTTTCCCCAGCCACTCTGGGTGGCTCCCAACAGAATACTAAAAACACAATAAAAGATCAAACATTAAAAACTTCTCTAAGCAGGGCTGCCTTCAGATGTCTTCTAAAAGTCAGATAGTTGTTTATTTCCTTGACATCAGATGGGAGGGCATTCCACAGGGCGGGCGCCACCACCGAGAAGGCCCTCTGCCTGGTTCCCTGTAACCTCACTTCTTGCAGTAAGGGAACTGCCAGAAGGCCCTCAGCGCTGGATCTCAGTGTCCAGGCTGAACGATGGGGTACCGAGGCCATTTAGGGCTGTAAAGGTCAACATCAACAGTTTGAATTGTGCTCGGAAACGTCCTGGGAGCCAATGTAGGTCTTTCATGACTGGTGTTATATGGTCTCGGCAGCCACTCCCAGTCACCAGTCTGGCTGCCACATTCTGGATTAGTTGTAGTTTCCAAGTCACCTTCAAAGGTAGCCCCACGTTGAGCGCATTGCAGTAATCCAAATCTGTTTAGCATCCAACAGACTCACTGAAGCCTGTTGTTGTTGTTATTGTTGTAAATAAGCCCAGTAACAATTTGTGTGGTGAGGCAGAGTCACTTTCCTGCCTCCAGTGCTGGGATTGCTGCTTGCCTAGAGAAGGCCATGTGGTTGCACTCATGGGAGCACCAAATTGGTTGTATTACTCCTATCAGAGTACCTGTGTGCTCCTGCCCCACCCTGGCCCTGACTCTGTAAGCAGCAGTGATGCCAGCATCAGAAGGGCAGTGCCACAGCTCCATCCCATCCAGTGTTTCTCTGATGAAAAGAGACGTGCTATTCCATCCCTTCCAATATTTCTCTAATGAAAATGTTGTTCTCGTTTAGTCATTTATTCGTGTCTGACTCTTCATGACCCCATGGACCAGAGCACGCCAGGCACTCCTGTCTTTCACTGCCTCCCGCAGTTTGGTCAGACTCATGTTTGTAGCTTCAAGAACACTGTCCAACCATCTCGTCCTCTGTCGTCCCCTTCTCCTTGTGCCCTCCATCTTTCCCAATATCAGGGTCTTTTCCAGGGAGTCTCATGAGGTGGCCAAAGTATTGGAGCCTCAGCTTCAGGATCTGTCCTTCCAGTGAGCACTCAGGGCTGATTTCCTTCAGAATGGATAGGTTTGATCTTCTTGCAGTCCATGGGACTCTCAAGAGTCTCCTCCAGCACCATAATTCAAAAGCATCTATTCTTCAGCGATCGGCCTTCTTTATGGTCCAGCTCTCACTTCAAAATAGGGACGTCCAAAGGGAAAGTGGGACAGTCTGGGATCAAACCAGAAACCAGGACAACTTCTGTAACTCTGTACATGGAAAATTGGAACATGTGGAGGGTCTGCAGTCCTGCGTCAGCACATACATTGATACTGAGTAAGTCACAAATCTTATAGTTTCATGTGGACTTCAGCACGGAACTCCACTTTTCAACTCCATTTTAACCTTAGATGTTCCAGGTTGGATTTACATTCGAATAGGTAGTTCCTTATAGAAAGGCAGAGTATATCTCAGCAGCTCTCTGTTCCCTAATAAGGTCAATATCTTTAGGAAAAACATCCCAAAATTATACGAGATTACTTCATTACTTCACAGCTCCCCAAACAAAGTGCTGTCCTATGGAGTTTGTTCACACATCCAGCAGAAAGCCATTAGTCCCCAAGTTCACACATGAATCTACAGGACTTTGCAGCATCTAGGGGTGCTGTTTTGTATGTGTGAATGAGCTAACCCACTTCAAATAGCAGCAAGAGAATTTCCACCATACACATAATGGTAACCAATGGTGTGTTGCATTTGTGTGTACTGGCCCTGAAATGCAGATGGGAAACTGTGGCCCTAAACACCCCCCCCCACCATTATCCCATGCTGGCTGGGGCTGGTGATGGGAACTGGAGTTCAACAATTCCTGAACATGCCCCCTATTCCTCCAGTAAAGGAATGTACTACCTTGGTGACTGAATAAAGTTGAGGCTTTCTTATGGCAGTCCCCAACGCACGATATTTCTTTCAGGCAAAACTCGCCGCATCCGAGTGAGGACTGCGTGATCAGCACTTAGTATTTGCCTCGAGTTGGCAATTGTTTTCTTTGATGCAGTTCCTTGCAGCATTTTGACAAACAAGGAATGAACAGCTTATCTTATAAAGATTTATAGCCCATAGCTTCTGTAGTCTTGTGAAAGAAGACATCTACTGTGCAAATGGCAAGGTTAAAGTGATTGTGTATGAAGTAAATACAAACTTCAGCTAGTATTTCATTCTGAAAACCAGTTTAGGCAATACTCAGATAACTTTAAATGGAAGCTCTTTCATAAACTTGACCCTTCCATGAAGTTTTGTCACGTTCAAGGTCATATATATATATATGCTTTCTGTGAGTTTTTCCTCACAACCAATTCAAATTTGTAGACACTTCCCCCTCCTTTCTTAGAAGAAGATACTAGCTTTTAAAAAATTCCAACACTCCTTTTAATATAGCAGTTGTGATATTTGATTCATCATTACGGGACGGCCTCTGTTGTCAATTTGTTTAGAGTGTGTCATATAACCCATTACACCCCAAGTCAAAAGCTGTTCATTCTACATTGATTAATGTACTGTACATATCTGAAATTGCTTAGTCTGCTAACTTTGTTTACTTTTTCATCTCTCTAAACAATCAAATGAAGCATCTCTGAAGACACCTGATTGATGCCGTCAGCGCTGTACTGATATTAGAGTTTTCCAGCAGATGTTCACAGCACAGCAGCCACATCAAGTGTATTTTCAAATCTGTTAACTTTAAAGGGCTTGGCTGGAGTATTTCCTCTCAAGCAGAGAGGTGCAGCCGGGTTCCGTGTCTTTCCCCATCCTGTGTAGCTTCATATTTACAGACAGAAGAATAAAATGGTAGAGTCTTGATGTAAAATGGGTTATACAATTTCTGACTGCAGAGGATTTCGTTTTTGTGTCTGTACATCCTGGGCATTTTTAGTTGGAGCCATTATACAGTATTTTCTTTCACTTTGGTGATCACTTGTAGCCAAGCAAGATTGTCTTCCATGAATTTGGTCGGTGAGTCTGTAAGTGACTGTGCAGGCCAATTCTGGATTCACACATCCTATGTCCAGTGGGGACATAGGTTTCCTGGCAGGAGTTGATCACAGTGAGGGTTTGCCAAATGTGCCTTCCTCTTAGCTCATTTCTCCTTATTGCCCTTAGTTCGTGCTCCTTCAAAGTCCACGACACCTTTTGTAAAGGCTGTTCTCCAACTGGAGCGCTTGCTCCAATTGGAGCCATTCTATGATAAATCCAGAGGTTTTATACTTAGAAGCCCTGATAATTGATTCCTTTAGGAATATAGGAAGCAGCTTTATTCAGAATCAGTATTGTCCACCCTGACCTGTGGTTCTCCAGGATTTCAAAGAGTGAACCTCCCCAACCTGATCTGCTGATAGCAGATATTAAACATGACTCCTGTGAGCATGGCAGATGCTCTGCTGCCGAGTTATGGTCCTTCTCCGCTTCATATTTTTTTTAAAAAATAATTTTTATTAACCGACCAATCAAATCAAATCACATCACATAAATTCCGAATTACAAAGCCGAATTTTAAATTTTTGTTGGGGGTACCCATATTTCAAGTTCCGAAGGGGATTCCAATCATCTTCTTGCTGCTGCATTAATGTCCACAAATCTGTCCAAATAATGTTCACAATTCTATTCAGTCTTATCTTGCTGTTTCCACATCTCCTCTTGTTATTTTCATATATTTTTCTTTTTTCTTTGTGATCTCTTCTAATAATCTCCTTAAGCAGGTAAACACAAATTGTAATCCTGTGTGAATTTTTCCGTTCGTCCAATAACCTTATCGAGATGGTTCCATGTATCATCACTTCCATAAATAAAAGCACTCTTTCCATCATTAATCTTCACAAATCTGTCCCTTCTTTTGTCCTCTGAGGAGGTTCGCCCGCTGTATGAAAAACAAATGCACTCCTCCTCCCAGACATAAGTCTTTTGACAGAACTTGCCAAAATGGCGACACTGTTTTTTACTGCGTCATCCCAAAGCTCTTGTACTTTCCACGAACATGCTTTTGGTTAAAAATTATCTCCACACAGTCTTAAATCATCCAGCTTAGGTCATTTAAGCGGCATTTCTGACTTGTGGGGGGGATTATTGGTTAATCACATAAAAGAAAGAAAGGAAAGCCCCCCCCCCATCCAGTCCCGTTGCCGACATACCAAGCCTTGGTGTGTCTTCTCATGAGATATTCCTGTTTATCCGACCCGTCTTCTTTATCAGAGATCTCTTCAATTAGCAGTCTTTACTCCCCATTCTTCCTTGAAATATGTGCATTTTCTTCTTTCTAATTGTTTCTTTTGAAGTTGCTGCAGCTAGTGGTGCGAATCAGAGACAGCATCCAGGAGAACCGAAGTCCACACAAGGGCTTTCTCCGCTTCATATTTGTAGCACAGATGCTCACAGGGATACATGGCTGTCCATTACATCTGCCTTCAATCAGTTCATGCAAGTCTCATTTTTTCTTCTACCCACGATTATATCAGGGCCCAACTTGAGGTGATGTCAAGCAGATAACAGCTGCAGCAGGCTGTGAGGAAAGACTGAAGAAAATGGGTAGGTTCAGCACAGAGAAGAGAAAACAGAGGGAAAATCATGATGGCACTAAGGATGCCACATAGAAGAAGGCAAAGTCTGCTGCCTCAGAGGGCAGGACTAGATTTAATGGGTGTAAATTACAGGAGGGTAGACCACCATTTAACTTTAGTAGACACTCCTTTGTGGTAAGAGCATAGTTCACACTAGTACCAATGTTTGTGCTTTGGGCTGTCCCTCACTGGAAGTCTTCAAACAGAGGTTGGACATCTATCCATTGGAGATGCTGTAACTCTGGGATTCCTGAATGAGCAGAAGGTTGGGCTCTATGGTCCTGTGCCCCCATGATTCCAACTCTGTTTGCCCCCTCCCCCCAGCTCTATGATTCTATGAGGCTCTAATATATTACTGTTCTCATATAACATTTCTCTCATACTTGCAGATGTTGTTGGAAAGATCGTTAAATGGAATTTTATAGAACACACTTGTATTTCATTGGTTCATTATTTCCCCCATATATCTCTTGCTATTACTTTACTGTTTTGCTCTGATTTCTTCCATTACATATCCAAAACTTTAATCTATGGCTCATCTAATTTGCATGTTCTTGGTATATTGGTTGATTCAGAACCATCACAAATCATTATGAAGTGGATAATATCCACTTTCATGCTTGATGGATGATTAAAACTACCAAGCAAATGTCTCTTTAATATTGTGGTTTGAGAGATATAATGAAGGTGCAAAATGGTCTCCTTCACTCTTTGAGGCATTTTAGAATACTGATAGCTTCCCCCCCCCCATAAAATTAAGTGCCATTTGAAATAAGCTTTCATGAAATAATATACCATATTCCCTTTGCCCAAAGGTGCCAGCCTAGGTTAGAATTTGTGTTGTGTATATTCTGTGAAGCACAAGGCAAGATGGTAATTGAGTTCTGTGGTGGAAAGGTGATGGTGTACTTCAGTCACCCATCTGGGATAGCTGGGTGAGTAGAGCATGGGACTCTTAATCCCAGGGTTGTGGTGTTTGAGCCCCATGTTGGGCGAAATATTCCTGCATTGCAGGTTGTTATTGTAGCCTGAAGGGAGCCCTTGAGGAACACTGTCCATGTTGCAGAGCTTGTGAAATACAGTACACACAACCCTGGTCTTGCAAGGCCTAAGGTGCTAGAGCAGGGATGGGGAACTATTGGTTCCCAGTGCTGGATTTATGTATAGGCTAAGTAGGCTGAAGCCTAGGGCCTCTAAATGTAGGGGGCCTCGCCAGCCACCCCTCCCGCTCCCCAGCGGGCAGTCTCCCCTCTCCCAAAATTGCAAACTCAATACTTCATGCCAGGGCAGGGCAACTCAGGCCTCTAATTCTAGGGGGCCTTGCCAGCCTGCCCTCTCCCCAGTGCTGCAGTCTCCCCTCTCCCAAAATTGCAAGGGCCTAGTTACTGCTGATTTTACTGCTGGGTTGTTTAAGAGGGCATGTAATTGGTGGTGTGCTAACCAGGACATTTGGGTGTCCTTTAGTTTGTCCTGTATTTCTTGTGTTGACAAAGGTTTGTTATTTTTATAGAAGTCTATTAAGCAATAAAAACCTGGCAAACCAAAGGCTTATATCTGGAGGTTTTGTCCTGCCTGGTTAAATAATGGGTGGTACGCCAGGGGAATTAGTGGGGAACACTGTGTTTTATGAATGGACTCTGTATTTTGTGAATTACCTAAGAGCCACCAATAGGAAGCTCTAGAATCTGATAGCTAACCAATTGGGTACTACCAAACAGCGACCCCTATTGCTGAAAGCAGGTAACCAGCAGGGAATGCTTCAGCTCAGCCTTTGCACTGTTTACTGAACACCCCCTGCTGTGCAGATAATGGAAAAAGCTCATAAATTGTATCCCTTCTGGCATCCTGGCCAACTCTATTATGCTGGTGTAATCCCTGTAAACACCAGAAGCCCAGAAGAGCAGCAAATAAAATCCGCTCATATGTCAGCGACTGATAAGACTTATCAACCAGTTCTTCCAAAGTCTTCCTAAATTATAAAGCTCCAAAATACAGGCCAAAAGAGAACAGGTCTGGGAAGAGCGAGGCATACAATGGGCACCACCAGTGAAAAGGCCCTGCTCCTTGTAGCTCCTGCCCTGTCATTTAAAAGGGTGCCCACTTGCCCTCTTTCTTGACATGGAATGCTCTCTATTGGATACAGGTCCGGTACAAAGACCATAAGAAGGGAGAGCAGGGACCTTGAAGTTCCCAACAGCTGTTAAGCAAGCAAGTACACAGGTCACCTTTGTCACAGTCAGGATGCCTATGTCCTGGCCAGTCCTGCGCCCAATCTTGTTTGTTCTCAGTAACCAAAATTATATTATCCACACATACAAGAGGAAAAGTTGTTTTCCTTCATTTACAAGGAATCGTACAAAACAAAGTGGCACTAATAAAGAAAAGTCGCAGGGTGGCAACAGAAAGCAGACTAAAAATGCTTTTGCAGTTCATTAAAACTATCCAGCAATATCAAGTTATAGGAAAACTGGTGCTATTAACAGTAATCCTTCTAGATGGTTAATTGGTTCGACAACTTCCATGCACATGACGTGTGATGCTATTTCCCCAAAGAGTTAAATGATAACTAATCAAAGGCAGCTACAGTTGCAAATGGCAACAAAATATCTGTGAGAGGAAGAGGAGCAGGTTCGCTCAAGCGTGTTGCAGGTAGAAATACTGTTTGTAATTAAGTGAGAGCAGTAGTTTACTTGCTCGAACAAACAAATAAGAAAGTTTTGAGAATTTAAATTCTAGATTAAAATTGATTAATTAATTGAGAAGGGGATTGTAACAGAAACACTGGGCCTAATTTGAATAGTAGAGTGGCTGGTATCTGGTGGGCAACCTCATCCTTTATTTCCACACTGTGGCTGCAGACCAAATCACCTCTCAGGAGAGTTGTGAGGGTCAGGTGAGGGTCAGATGCCTTGTCAATCCCAGCAGGTATATAAGAGGCCTTCACCCTGGTCAGGTATTCGGCCTGGCCTATCCTCCAACATTTCAAAAATCACCACCACCACCATCATTTTACTATTTATAGTCCACCCATCTGACTGGGTTATCCCAGTCACCCTGGTTGGCTTCCAACATATATAAAAACATTATTGTCATGGTCCGGGTTACAGGCAGTCGGAGTCCTGGCTTGGTACGTCAGGACCGGGGTAGAGGACGGGAAGCAGGAATCAGCGGTCCAGGGTCAGCAGTCCAGGGGTCAGGAAGCCAAGAGTCAGGAAACCAGGAGTCAGGAAACCAGGAGTCAGGAAACCAAGAGTCCACGAATCAGGAAACCAGGAGTCAGGAAACCAAGGGTCCAAGATTCAGGATACCAGGAGTCAGGAACCCGAAGCACAGCTAGGTGGGTAGCGTGTTGCTGTGGCAAAGAGCCAGAGGGAAATTCTGGTCTTATATACCCCTCCCGGCCCTTGCCACCAGGTGCTATGAGTCTTCTGTCAAGCCTCACCTGTCTGTCCACGCTTTGCCCTTCTAGGCCAAACTCGGAAAGGCCCCAGTCCTGCGAGGCCCTACCAGTCACAGGGCCTGGATTCTGCATGCACTCTTGACAATTACAAAACATTAAACATAAAAACTTTCCCATACAGGGCTATCTGCAGATGGCTTGGGAGTCAGGTAACTGACTCCCCAACATTTCTCCAGTGGAAATAGAGACATCCTACCGAAAAGCGAGGCATTCTGGGATCAAATCAGAAACTGGGGTGGCATCTGTAAATCTGGGGCTGTCCCTGGAAAAAAGGGTCACTTGTGTGAGTGTGAGTGGAGGGTGGCCAAAAGGATTGCCACTGCAGTGCTGTTAAAACACAAAGTGATATATTTGGTTTGGGAGTAGGGACCCCTGCTTCACACTCAGGGTTTAGGCCCGCTTGATCCAAGTAGCCACAGCAAGCTGCCTTTGGTTTTTGCTCCCTTCCGAAACCTGCCAGTGTTTGTCTCGAGCGCGTGGTCCGGGAACCCCTCTGTGCATTGAAATGAAATGTCAGCATGGTGTCATTCCGATATGTCAAGTGCTAAACTAGCGCTGGGATACTGTTTCCTAAGATACGGCATGAGAACAACATCATTTCATTACAGGTGTATAGGGACTCCTTAACCATGACATTATGTCTCCGCTACACTATAAGCTGACAGCAGCAATGCAGCTTGTTGCAAACCTGCAGAGACACCACAGACGCATTCAGAGCTGCTGTTAGAATGCAAATTTACAGCGGCTGTAACTACAATAGGAGGAGGAAAGAGGGTTGCTATCCCATTCCCAGCTTCCCAAATCCACACCTTTCGTTCACTTCTGTGATTCCTCTTAGGTAGTACAGTGGTACCTTGAATGCTTGAAGGGCAAAGACTTGATCTCTGCTGATTCAGAAGTCAGGGCTGGATATCATGGGCTAATGTTGCAGGAGGGTAGATTTTGGTTGAACAAATGCCTTAATGGTAACAGGAGTTCAATGACAGAAGCAACTACCTGCGTGTTTGTAGGGGAAGGTTATTGCTTGGAACGGACCAACTGCATGGTGAATTGAGTCAATTTCACCACATCAGACAGTGAGGCAAACATACATATGTTTTGGAGGAAGACGAACTGCAGCAGAAGGAAAACAGTGCTGCATGGGATCAATACAGGGCAGAACAGAAAATGACACCTGCTTCCATTCCTAGCTGTAGCCAAGATTTGTCCTTGGTTTAACACTCATGGTTTGTTTGGGGAGAAAACCACCAACCTGGGTTTACACATCACGTGAAACCAAGCCATGTTTTAGATACGAGGAGCACAGCAGCAGCTTCTGGTCTTTTCCTTCAAGGATGTTTGCTTTCTGCAAACTGGGAGAGATGTATGCTGGATTTGCCTTATCCTAAAACTAGGGTTGCCATATTTCAAACAGTGAAAATCCAGAGAGAAAAGTTGTTGAGCTTTTTACGGAAAATCAGCACTGCCACAAGTGGACATTTTCCTGGACATTGGTCCAATTTTCACCCGGACACTGCTGCTGGCTGCCATTTTCCAGATATGCCCAGGAAAATCTGGGCATATGGCAACCCTACTTAAAGCCCCACTGCCATCATAGGATTGCATTCAAATTCATTACTTTTGTTTGATGCTTACAGTTATTGTGGATGATAGAGAAACAAAACAAAACATATGCTGTGATTGCCTGTCACCAATTGCTTCTCTTAGTGCTCCTTCGGAAACAACTTCAGATATGACACCGTATTAATGCTTCTTATTCAAATTGCTTGGAGCCTGTTTTCAAATCCAATTGTCGTGTAACTCAGCTCACATCATTTGGCAGCGGTTGCCATTAAACCTTCCTGAGAAGGGTGCCCTTGTGGATTATTCCAAATTCCCAGTGCCCTCCCCCAGTTTATTTACAAAAGACAACCCCCCACAGCAAAGTTGAACGTTTTTGGTGGTCAGTATTGACTCTCCACAGTCTTTGTTGAGTACCATAAAGGGTACTTAGGAATGCCTAGTGCTTTGCTCGCAAGATTCCACTTAATGAGCTAGCCAAGTTAATAATTCTTGCTGGGGTTTTTTATTTGTCAAGAGTTCAATATTTTCCTGATATGAGGTTTGCTGTTTCATCGTGCCTTAAATGGCAGTTTCTAATTAATGGCACTTGAATGTGTTCTTCCCCCCTCGCCCCCCGGCCCCAAATTCATACAACAGGCTTGGTTACAATTTATAAATGATTTTAAAAGTATAATTAACATTCATCGTTACAAGATATATGCAAACAGATATGCAAATATGGAAATAAATATGCACACATATAAAATGCTGCTGGATTAAGTAGTCCTTAACATTTTTAATGAAATCAATATTTTATGCATATTTTTTCTCACAACTTTAAGTACTTTTGACTCATCAGGTGTCAGATTTAGGATCACATTGGAAAATTACAGCACTGTTTGCCAACCCACATGTCAGTTAGTGAAGTTGCTTGTGTAGGGGGAGGGAGAGATGTAATTGAAAATGCCGAGACAATGGTTCACTTTTGGCATAATGCTAAACCATAGTTTAGAATTAGGGAAACAAACTTGTTCAAGCTTGGACATGAGCACTCCCACCTCTTCCTCTGATGCCACAACAACAAACTATAGTTTGCTATTATATTTGAGCCAGGAACTGTGTTTAGTTTAAACTGTGGTTTACTGAAGGAAGCCAGCATCAGAAACCATGGTCTGAACCTGAAATAAGCTATTTTTCAAAACTAAGCACGGTTTGGCCTACCTAGGATGCAAGAACAAACTTCTTATCTTTCTCTCATGGTCATGTTGGAGGATAAGAGGAGAAGCACAAGCAGGCTCATTTCTGTGACACTAAACTATGGCTTACCAACATGCCTTAGCTGAGTCTGCATGTTCAGGTATTGTTGTTTAAGTCTGCTAGTTTTCCCCCTGTGGCAACTTCTCCTTTTATAGGGTTAAGCACTTATTTCTTTTGAATTTCACCTTGCCACGTTAAACCATTCTCTACTTTACCCTTCAAATCATTCTGTTATTGGATTCTTCCTGTGTGGTTCCTGTTCTTCCAATTCAGTAGTCGTCCATAAAAATGTGATCTCTGCTGGGGAAATTGGATAAACCATAGGAACAAATATAAGGGGGGAAAAGTATGGGGTAAAAACAATTATTATCTGGAAAGCTGCTTGGATTTCAAGTGTCTTCAGGTATTCTGGGAGAAATGCCCCCTGAAAATCTCAGCCTGTGTTACTGCAGTGAGTGTGATGAATATTTTGCTGTCATAATTATATTTCTCCCTTGGCAGATGCAGGAGGACTCAATGGCATCTCCATGGTCAATTGATTCTTAACGTGACTGAAAGTCAATAGCATTTAGATTTTATATGGGTACCTGAAGGGATATCTGTGCCCACATATCCTATCCTGAATTTTCTTTAACTTTACAGGATTTGGTACTGTTGCTTCACCTTCCCATGTAAAACTTCATTACTCTCAGCGCAGATAGCCTTCTGATCATTCTGTGAAATGGCATATGCTTGATGGTTGGCATCTGCCTGTCTTGGGAGACAATGGAGGAGTGAGGCTTTGTGGGTGAAGTCAAACAGCTTGTGCTGTGGCTGTAGAGACCGATACACGAGAGACATGTTTTGTTGCAGGTGGGGCAGATGAAGGTGTCCGGTTGTGCTGCTGCAGGTGCACCATGGCGTTTCTTCTCTCTGTGCTCCTCCCAGTGGTCATTCCTCCTCTGGCCACTGCTGTGGATACACAACCTGGCTGATTTATCTCAAGGCGCTGTGATTGTCTGCAAGGGATTCCCACACAGCAGGGTTAATGTCGCCAGCCTCCATGTCATGTTTTCAGTCATCTTTGTAACACAGAGTTGGTCCGCCAATGGTCCTGGTGCCTGAAGCCAGCTCCTGTAGAACATGTCCTTGGGGATCCCACCATCTTCCATTCTGTCCCCATGGTAAAGCCAACATAGACGTTGCTGAGACAGGAGTGGGAACATGTTGGGAATGTGAGCTTGGCAGAGCACATCTTTGAGCTTCTGTCCTGCCATGTGATGCCCCAAATCTTCATGACAAAGCGCATGTGGAAGGCACTGAGGAATCGTTCCTGGTAGGTGTAAGTTGCCCATATCTCACTACCATAAAGCAGTGGGTTCAACACATCATTCAATGTACAGGAGCTGGCTGGGCTGACAGTAGAAGCTTATTTTGGGAAAGTGTCCTCTGCTGCACATGAGGATGCGTACTAATTATGGAGGTGCAGGAAATGCTATGTTGTGCACAGAGCTCAGCCTTCCAACAGAGGGCTGCAGCCAAGGGTTCTGCTGTCCGAGGGGGTAAGCTCACTCTGCCTAATGGTAGGGCAAGCCCTTGGGGTTCTAGAAAGACCAGCTGCCACCGCTGTGGTCTGCTGGCTTGGACACAGGGAAAGCATAGGAGAATGATTTCTGTAGAAGCCCTGTGAAAAGTGAGTGAATAAAAACGATAATTTCATAATAAACATCTAGCCTAGAATCATCAAGTGATAGATGTATATGAGGCTGAAGATGTATTATATGCCTCCTAAGTGATATGTAGGGACGTGGGTGGCGCTGTGGGTTAAATCACAGAGCCTAGGACTTGCCGATCAGAAGGTTGGTGGTTTGAATCCCCATGACGGGGTGAGCTCCCATTGCTCGGTCTCTGGCTCCTGCCAACCTAGCAGTTTGAAAGCACGTCAAAGTGCAAGTAGATAAATAGGTACTGCTCCAGCGGGAAGGTAAATGCCGTTTCTGTGCCAGAAGTGGCTTTGTCATGCTGTCCACATGACCCAGAAGCTGTACGCTGGCTCCCTCGGTCAGTAAAGCGAGATGAGTGCTGCAACCCCAGAGTCGTCCGCGACTGGACCTAATGGTCAGGGGTCCCTTTACCTTTACCTTAAGTGACATGTAGTCATACCGTCCAATATTTCTCCAATGGAAACAGGGACGTCCTAAGGGAAAGCGCGATATTCTGGGATCAAATCAGAAACCAGGACAGCTTCTGTAAATCCGGAACTGTCCCTGGAAAATGAGGACACTTGGAGGGTCTGAGCTGGGGGTCCTTGCTGTAAGGGGGAACCCACCACAGGGCATTCTGCCAAGGGACCTGGCTCTGATGCAGGAATGGCTACTGTATGTGGCATCTTCCTGATGTTGTAGACTACAACATACCCTTGATCGTTGCTCATGCTGGCTCGAGCTAATGAGAGATGTAGTTCGATGACACTTGGAGGATCTGTGTAGTTTCTATTCTGTCCTGCAGGCACTGGGAAACTGAAAACGATGCACATTGCGATGTATTAATAGTCCGTTTTCATTGTTATTTATTCAATTTATATCCCACCCTTCCTCCCAAAGGAGGCCAGAGGCTGTGTCCTTATGTTAATTCTGTGAGAAAACTGTGTTGAACTCTGGCTCCAGTTAAGTACCAAGATTCCTGAGGTGTTCATTGAGCGTTGAGACCATAAATAAGACTGTTCTCCAATGGGATACAGATGAAGACCATAAGGATCTGATTCTGTGCACATTTACTTGGCAGTAGGCTCCACTGAACTCGGTGGGACTTAGTTCGGAGGAAACATGCTTAAGAATGTGCTGTGTGTTTATAAATGCTAGCCTGGTAACCCTCCCTTGTTATGCGAATTAAACCCCAGAAATAACTGTTATTATCAGTCTAACACTTCCACATGCGCACAAAGGTTTTCCAGAATCAACTTGTTTCCACCAAAATTGCTGATTGTCTCAGCGGTTTGCGTAAGCCACACTTGATTTAACAACGGCTGCATTTGGAACCAGAAATTGGCCTATTGTCGCTAATTTATTCCTTCGTCCAAAAAGCTTGCTATCCTTCTGAAATAAATGCATGTGCAATATGCTCGGATTCCTGGAAGCTGCTGAAATATTGTACATCAAATTGCAATGTGAATTATACAGATTTATTTGTCCTTGCAGGTGCAGAGCGATTCCAACCCTGTTTCAAAGCAGACAGCCCAATAATTAAAACGCAGAGATTTCACTTATTTGCTGCTATGCTACAGGTATAGTTGGCAAAACAATACAGCTGTTCTCCCAGAGCATCTGGGTAGGTTTCCCCATTTACCCTATAATTGGATGCAAAAAGGACCTATTGCACTTAGCCAAATGTCACTCAGAGCTAGGCAAATCCCTCTACTTTCCTGCCAAATAACCTTTATTATTAAAAGACCGCGACTTCACAATCAATCTGTTCCATATGCCTTTTATTCTCCCAACATATTTCAGGGGTGTTTTCTCCCCCCCCCCCTCCTAGTGTTTTATTTCAGTGAGCTGGGTTTCATTTCAGCAGATTGGGCAATCTCCACTTTTCATTCTATCATAATTGTTTTGTGAATTGTCTCAAATTCTCCAATGGATTTATGACAATCTTAAAATTGACAATGGCCTCTTAATTGCACAGGGCCGTGTGAGTCACAAAACCCTTGCTTGACCGATTTTCGTTCCCCTCACTTGAGTTTGAGCAGCCTTTAAAAAGGGAAAAAGAGAAAGGTTGGCAGTGCTGAAATGCATATACATTAAGCCATTTTCTTCTTGTTTCCTCTCCCCTCTGCCCCACGATTCTCATTTGGAAAGCAATCAGAAGCTTTTCGACAGGCTGACGTGCTACTAGTCACAATTAAAAAACAAAACCCCCCCCACAAAAATCAGCAAACCCGGGAAAAATATGATTTTGCATTGTGCAAAAGTAGGGGGTTGTTGCTTTCAGACAGCAGGAGGAACAGCCAGCTGGACCATATATTAGGATTCCAAATTATAATTAGCTCACTTCTATGGAAATATGTTATCCACAAGTATATTGCTTTTTGCCAAATCCCAGTCAGTTCCTGGATGGTGTGAATTTAATTTCCATTGCAAAGGGAGTCCATTAGATACTGGATATCACACAAACGACTTTTCTGGGCTTCAAAATGTTGTGGATTTTGGAACGGAGTGCCATCAGTTCCTCCTTTGCATTACAAGGTGTTTCCATATCTATGAAGAAAAGGGTAGTATAGAAAGGATTAATGGCAAAAAATAGCCAGCGAGAAAGAGGGTTTCTTCTTTCTTAGGAGCAAAAGTTAGCAGACTCACATACACCGCTTCTCTCTCTCTCTCTCTCTCCAGATTTCTGTGCTTCATTTGTTCTAAACCACAGCTTCCCATTTCTTCTGAACTCAGGAAACAGAGGTTTAGAAGAGACAAGGAACAGAAGCTTTAAATCTCTTCCCTTTGTGTGGAAGGAGAAAAGGAAAATCTCATGAGCCCAAAACTCCTTCCAGCTTGCTCTAATAACAACAAACCTTGATGGTTTTTGTTGTATCTGAATGAGACCAGAGAAAACAGGCCTCAGTATCACCACATGAAACTCTGTAGTACCTGCTGGGACCCTCACATGTGCTGGCCATGACCTGGGCCCCCCTGCACTAGGGAGCTGTGTCTGTGAGACGCTTTCTTTAATTTTCCACCACACCTCTGACTTGGTATTGCTCTGAGGCACTGTGGCAAATCGGGTCCTCCCTTAAAGAGGGCATGTGTTGCGGTGAGACCTGGACAACCATCACCCTGTGTTGTGGGTGGGTACTACTGGTCAGCCACAACATCCGATTGGTAGGTCTCTCAAAGCTGGGTACGATCTGGCCAATGGGATGCAGTTCAAATGGTTCGAGGGACCTATTTATGCCCATGCACGTGACCCAGAGCTTCCTCTTTCGGCGTGTGCATTTGGAACACCCACCCATCTCTCCCTACTTTTAGGGCTTGTTGCACTTGACCTTGCTATGCCATCGTGTGTCGTCTGTTGTTGGGACAGGGGCACGGCAGCAATTTCCCCCACTTGGCTGATTGGCTTTTGCCATTTGGGTTTCGCCTGCCGCGTAGCAAATCGTCACAACTTGTAAGGTTGCGGATAGGCTCTGGTTCAGGTGATAGGGATGGGAGAACGCTCTCGCCATCCCTATGTGAAGGGTATTCCATTAACGGAATCCATGGACTCGATGGTTTGGTCAACCCCTGTGAGGGGGTTGTGCCCGTGCTTGAGTCCAGGGGGACATTTGGGTGGCAGAGTTAGCCCATTCCTGGCTTTCCGCTTATCCAGGTGTTTACCCTTGGCTGATCTATGCTGGAACCCTGGGTCAGCGCTACCTGCATGGCAGGGAGCTAGTCGAACCAGAGCCTATGCAACCAGTCACTTTCTGTAATCAACAAAGTTGTGGCCTAAATTCTGCCAAAAACCAAACCAAAAATTTGAGTCAAGTGTGCATTTATTTAGGGGGGAGGTTTCTGGGTCTGAACAGGCAAATTAAAATGGCTGCTTGAAGTTGCCAGCCCAGAACCTCCAAGTGTCCCTATTTTCCAGGGACGTCCCTGATTTAGAGAAGCCACCCCGGTTTCTGATTTGATCCCGGAATGTCCTGCTTTTTCTTAAGATGTCCCTATTTCCATCGGATATATGTTGGAGGGTATAGAGTTATCCAACCCCTGAGCTGATTGAAAGCAACCCTGTATAGGGAAGTGGTGTTTTTTTTAAATGTTTAATGTTTTTATATATGTTGGATGCTGTTCAGAGTGGCTGGAGCAACCCAATAAGATGTGTGGGATATAAATAGTAAAATTATCATTATGGAATAGGAATTCCCTATTTTCATCGGAGAAATGTTGGAGAGTATGCCAGCCATTGCCGCTAAGTAAGCCCATGGCTGAGAGGGGTGGTCCTGGACTTAGGTAGGGGCTCACCAGAGAACACTTTGCTGAGTGCCCCCTCAGTGCTCTTGTTAGCCCCAAGAAAAAGCAACAACAGTCTTTATATTATAGACAAAGTGCTCTGAGGTCTCACTGAAGAACCGAACGCTATCTTAACGGTCAGGAAGAACTTTGGAGAAAGAAGGAATTACAATTCTGTGGATGAGCAGGTATGAACAAATGAAATTGCAGCTGGAGTGAGTTAATACATGATTACCAGGGCTGGCCAAAGGCATTTTTCTGCCTGGGGCGGAGAACAAGATTCCCCCACCTCCACCAATTTCACATACTGAAGTGAATTGGAATATCAGTTGAATTCAGTGCTGGTAATGAGACAGCATCCTCCCTGCAGGTACAACATTGTCCTCAGGCGCCTCACCACCACTCCCCGCCCCCAAGCGCCTGCTTCTTGAGACAGTTGCCTCACTTTGCCTAATTGTAGGGCCGGCCCCGATGATTATTCTCTAGCAAAATACCCATCCTAGTGGGTAGGCTGGAGGTGGTGGTGACACAGGGTTTCTTCTCACTGTGTCCTGTAGCACTATAATTGTCAGTACTAAATAAACTAGGGTTGCCATATGTCTGGAATTTTCCAGACATAGCTGGGATTTGGCCATTGGTGACTGTGTCTGGGTGGCAAGCGCAGAAAGGTCTGGGAAAATCCGGATGTATGGGAAGCTTCTACAAAGACTCAATAATTTTTTTATGCCCCCCCCCCCCGATTTTTTGAAATCTGGCAACCCTAAACTGTGGCGGAGGAATGGGCGTGCAGTAAGGGTGGGAAGCCCCAGGTGTCACCACTGTATGGAAAAAATAAGTATTTTAAAAATAAACTTATTGAAGCTCCTCTCCGAGAGGCGGACGGGACTTCCTGGGTCCCAGATGCCACCCTCCTTGCCTTGGGACCTTCACACCACCTCCAACCCAGCTGTGGGCTGGGGGTGGGGCGAAGGCAAGGGAAGGGCTGATGCTGTTGAGGCCTGCTTCCTTAGCCCGTTGCCAGCAGTGGTTGGGTTTTTGGGGCCACAGCGGTGGCCTGCGGAGGCCGCCCGTGGAGACCGTGGGGGCTGAGGCGGCCTGCGAAGGCCAAGGCGGCTGTCAACAGCGGTTGGGCTCCAGGGCGTGTGGGCACCACGAACGACCTCCTGGGCCACTAAGCCAAAGCCGCTTATGCTCACAATGTTCAGTAAATAAACCAGAAAATAACACTTGTGACTGTATCTTATTTCCCCCTCTTTTAATAATTTCAATGTGGGGGGAAGTGACAAGAAATTTTCCACATCGGGTACCACCTGACCTTGCTACACCTCTGACCCTAAAATTAACACATGGAATAAACTGAAGGAGTTCCCTCAGGGCCCTTGCTGGGGCCTAGTTCTCAGTCAATCCTAGGTCTGGACTGCACCAAATCAGGTTGCAGGTGGGATGCTCACATGCTAGAATGCTTCTCCATACAAAACATTATTTCCACATAGCGTACTAGATATTGGGGAGAAGGTTTATTGCCCAAGCACATTCCCTGACATGTAGGTTTTCTACGCGTAAATATTAGATCAGGGGGTGCCAACATGGTACCCTTCCTAGGTCATTGGACTACATCTCTCATTAGCCCCAGCCATCATGAGCAACAATCAAGGGTTTGTTGTAGTCTACAACATCAGGAAGATGCCCCATACAGAAGGCCATTCCTGCATCAGAGCCAGGTTTGAGGGTCCTTCAGCAGAATGCCCTCTGGTGGGTTTCCCCTTACCACAGGGACCCCCAGCTCAGACCCTCCAAGTGTCCTCATTTTCCAGGGACAGTTCTGGATTTACAGAAGCTGTCCTGGTTTCTGATTTGATCCCAGAATGTCCCGCTTTCCCTTAGGACGTCCCTATTTCCATTGGAGAAATGTTGGAAGGTATGGAATAGGATGTCCCTATTTTCTTTGGAGAAGTGTTGGAGGCTTTTGATGCATTACTGTATTTTAATATTTTGTTGGAAGTCACCCAGAGTGGCTGGGGAGGCCCGGCCCTATGGGCGGGGTATAAATAAAAAAATCTTCTCCTCCTCCTCCTCCTCCTTCTTCTTCTTCTTCTTCTTCTTCTTCTTCTTCTTCTTCTTCTTCTTCTTCTTCTTCTTCTTCTTCTTCTTCTCCTCCTCCTCCTCCTCCTCCTCCTCCTCCTCCTCCTCCTCCTCCTTCTCCTTCTCCTCCTCCTCCTCCTCCTCCTCCTCCTCCTCCTCCTCCTCCTTCTCCTCCTCCTCCTCCTCCTCCTCCTCCTCCTCCTCCTCCTCCTCCTCCTCCTCCTTCTCCTCCTCCTCCTCCTCCTCCTCCTCCTCCTCCTCCTCCTCCTCCTTCTTCTTCCATGTGACACTTGGACCCAGCTGCCCAACACAGGAAATCCAGCTAGTTGGGAGCACAGTGGAGGGCCCTGTAGGAACTCCAAGTATTTCACACCCTGATGTTATGTCTGTCAGGGTATAGTCCGTTTCTTGAGTGATTAAAAACGAACTGAGGAAAAGGCAGGGAGGGAGAAGTTTTCCTACCGTGGTGTCTTGGCCCTCCTGCCTTGCCATACCAGGAAGTACCTGAGCCAGCTCACTCGTACTTTCAGTTCCACTTTCCTATTGAAAGCAGAAGTTGGCTGCTTGGCTTTCCCCTCCAGAAATCTGAAGTACATCACCCACACAGCCTCCTCTTTCACCTGATGGATGGACCTGATTGGTGGGCACTAGGGAAAGGGTCTTTTTGGTGGTGGTCCTGGTTACTGAATTATCTCCCCAGAGAAATCCAACAACCCCCTTTTCTCCCTGTTTTTTTAAACACAGTGTTTGGAAACATTTTTCTCCTGAAATTTATCTCATGACTGACTCTACTGTTTTATTGGGGGACTGTTGGGGGTGGGGTGTGTTAATGGTGCTGTGTGGTTTTAATTGCTGTTCTTTGTATGTAGCGCCACTGGAAAATTTGTTAGAAAGGTGGCGTAATGGTCATTTTAATAGATACTTTTGGGGGGACAGGCTGAGATAATGGATGCAAACCCCTGTATCGTGCAATCAAAACCAAATTCTGTTGAGTTCAGTGTAGGTGACCCCTAGGAAAGTAGGATTGCAGCATCTTTCACTGGCAAATCAATATATAAATGCTAAGTATTATTACTATTAAGGCTTATTCCATAGCTTATTCTTGTTCTGCAAAGTCCCATTTGGGATCTGAATTTACAGACAATACACTTATGGGTTGGCACAGCTGTGGATTTGGGGGCCTGCAACATGTGGTCAGTGATCAACATTTGGCATAAGTGTCTGTCCCCCCCCCACCCCCATCTCTTGCACGCTAATAAGTCATTTCCTTGATGCAGGGCTTTTAATTTATGATTTATTTTTTTTAATTTGCTTTGATTATCTGCTTAATTTCATTGCATCAAGACTATTAAAAAACATACTGGGCCAACTTTTGTGAACTCCGTGGATGGCAATGAAATGGCACGGATGAATCTGTCACCTCAATTTTAAATTTAGCAATTGGTTAGAACCACTCTGCTTAAATCCTGTGTTGTTTTATCCTTGTGTCAGCATTTAATTCCATTTGCATATAAGCCTATTTCCCTTCTCTAAATTTAATTTGTTAGAGTTTGGCCCTCAGCAACAACAACTACAAAAAGTAATTGCATCTCAGTGTTGGGCATCGGTGCCAACACAGCATGTGCTATAAAAGATGCTTCACACACATTTAAAAAATGTAGTCATTAGTGTCATCCTGCCTGGTAACAGGAACGTGATGGCATTAAAATGTGTGATGGGTTTTCTGTACCGAGATGTGCTATACCTTATCACAGACCGAAACCACTCCTAAGGGACACATTAAATTATTTAGGGTAGATCCTATATATATATATATATATACGTTTGTATCGAAAGCAGGGCAAAACCGCTGGGTAAAGCCAAGAGTATAGTCAATCAATTGTCCCACAATGATGAATCGAGACCACAATTAGGTTGGGGCAATGTATTGATCCATCATCCAAAATCAGTTTGAAGTTCACATCGTGATAACAGTTTCATAATATTTGACATCAGGTGTGCCAGGTTGAATAAAATATGGGGGTAGGGGTGGAGGTAAGCCCCACCTGCCTAATTGGTCATCTGATGCAGCTCACATATCATTTGAATGGAAAATAATAATAATAATAATAATAATAATAATAATAATAATAATATAGCATTTATACCCCTTACCTTTATGGTTTCCCCAGCCACTCTGAGCGGCTCCCAACAAAATATTATTATTATTATTATTAATAATAACAAAGCGATAAAACATCAAACATTTAAAACTTCCCTAAACAGGGCTGCCTTCAGATGTCTTTTAAAAGTCAGAGAGTTGTTTATTTTCTTGACATCTGATGGGAGGGCGTTCCACAGGGCGGGTGCCACTACCGAGAAGGCCCTCTGCCTGGTTCCCTGTAGCTTAATTTCTTGCAGTGAAGGAACTGCCAGAAGGCCCTCGGAGCTGGATCTCAGTGTCCGGGCTGAACGATGGGGGGGTGGAGTTGCTCCATCAACTTGGGCTTGGCCCCCTCAAATATTTTATTATGGGAGGGGACTACCTCAGCCCCTTGGAGGTAGCTCCTGTGTTTGACATAGCGATATATCGCAAATCACAATGTGTGTGTGTGCTTTGTAAGAAATCATGATATGAGAAAAACTGAAGCTGGTAATCCCTTCTCTCAAGATTCCTGCTGCCTCTGTTGCCCTGCAAATAAGAGTTTTAACAATATGTTAAAAGTAAGTAAAAATGCATCAGTTTTAGACCCCTAAGTAGTAGCAGTTGCCTGGATGTTACCCCGTTCACCTCTACATAGTTCCATCCTTATTTCAGACATCATGATATATTGTTTTATTGTGATGTTTAGCTGGAAACCAGATATGGCCCAGCCCTAAGCATAATTGACATGGCAACTGCAGTTGTCATGACCCCAGTTGTGATTTCGATACAGAGGTTGAGTCCATGCTGCTCATGCCGTTAGCACAGACCTCTTGGAGAGAGGCCTTGGTTTATTAAAAGAATATATGCTTTGGATTCAGAAGGTCCCAAGGTCAATATTCTAGCATCTCCAGGCAGAGCTGAGAGAGTCTGAAAACATGAAGAACAGCTACCAATCAGCACAGGCAATGCTTAGCTAGGTGTACCAATGGTCTGACTTACTATTAGCCTGTTTCCTCTGTTCCTAAGACCCAGTACTTTATATTATGCCCAATACTGGAGCTCCCAGACTCCAGTAACCAAGTGAACCAGAACCATAGACCCACTTTCTTGAGATGCCAGGTCCTACAGCTCCAGACACCTCTGACCCATCAGTGTGTGCTGAGCCCAGGGATAACCCGTGAAATGCGGTCCAGGACTGGTCCAGAATCCAAAGGTTCCGCTAGGAGTCAGTCCAACAGGGCCAAGGCAGGAAACGAGGCAGGATACCAGGCAAGGACAGGTACAGGATCTCAGGCAGGATCTAACATACAGCAATGTTGCTCCCGCAACCTGGAGCAGAGTCCGACAGCCTTTTATCTTTGTTGGGGTAGCGGCCGGTCCTGATCCCACCGCAACTCACCTCCCTGTTTCGCCCAAAGGCGAGCACTCCTCCTGCGAGTACTCAGGTCTCTCCTTCTCTCAGACTTTACTCTCTGCAGCTCGGGACACGTCGGTGGGTTACTAGACCCAGGGGACACCTTACTAGACCAAGCCGGTAGTGGAGCAGCTGTAAGTGATGGCCCAGCTGAAGGCAACGAGGTAATCCCTGCATCTGGAGCCAGGGCAGGCTCAGGCCCCTGACTCGGCCCAGCTGGTGTTTGTTGCAGGGGAACCAGTGCTGACTGGGACTCTTCAGGATCAGGCCGCAGACTTGGTTCAGATGATGCCTGAGGCAAAGGATCCGGTGCAGACTGAGACTCCTCTGGTTCCGAGTCTGAGCCGGAGCCCGAGTTCCAGGCCATCACACAGTGCTACAAGGAATGAATCAGGTGGGATGTTATGGAGAGGTGACTGAGGGCCTGGCTCCTGGTTTGTGGGCTGATCCTTTGAGGACCTCAACTTCTTGCGCAAAGGGGTGCAGCCTGGGAGACGTAGTAAGGACCTGGAGGAGAGAAAACAGTTCAGTTGTAACGGAAACTCTAAAATTGGAAATTGAGGACTGCTCTGGGTTTTTTTGTTTTTTGTTTTACTCTTTTATCTCTTTTACTCTTTTATCTCCTTCTTTCTTTCTGAGCTACGTCCCTTGATTTTGCCCTCCTTCCGGCACTTCCTCCTACGCCTCACCCTAGTTACAATGGGGGGTGCGCTGTGCTGTGCTATGTAGCTGAGCAAGCAGTCTTTGTTTTGCATTTGGCAGTGTTCAAACTTTTGTCTTTATTCAGGGAAATCTCACTAGACCAAAGTCTCAGCAAGCATTATTATTTTTAGTCCAAAGCCTAGAAAGTCCTTTTGGAAGAAAATGCTTATGTTGTGTTGATCCCTCATATGCTTACAGTCTATAGGAACATTTTGTGTTTGCTTTGAGCATGTGCCAGGATCAGGAGAAAGCGCTGCTGAGTGCGTCTTTGACTAGAGAAGTAACTTAAATAGCCTTTTATAATAGTCTGGTTAGGTATGGAAGTCAAATTAGAGTCCTCCAATGGGTTTCATGCACACTCAGTGCAGACCCATCAAGTGTCCCTATTTTGAAGGGATGTCCCTGATTTAGAGTGCCATTTCTGATTTGATCCTGGAATGTCCCACTTTTCCTTAGGGTGCCTTTATTTTCATTGAAGAAATGTGGGAGGGTATGGAGTTATCTGACCCCTGAGCCAATTCTGTATAGGGAAGGTTTCTTTTATTTTTTATAATGTTTTATAATGTTTTTATATGTGTTGGAAGCTGCCCGGAATGGCTGTGGCAACCCAGTAAGATGTGTTGGGTATAACTAATAAAATTATCATTATGGAATGGGATGTCCCTATTTTCATTGGAGAAATGTTGGAGGTTATGTGAGTGTATGCCATGTTTATAAAGGTTCCATTCCTGTAATGGCTAATTTCTGTAGCCTTGTTTGAATGCAGGGATAGTGAACTTATTTTTGCCTGAGAGCCACGTTCACTTCTGAGCAGCTTTTTGAGGGCCACATGTCAATGATGTGCAGGCCTAGAGGCAAAAGTGGGCTGGGCTACTAATGCAAATTTTATCCTTTATCTACAATAGTACCCACTCACACCCACCCCTTTGCCCTCCAGGTTCAGACTTCAAGCAGGGCTAGCGAGGGGCGTGGCTGGGTGTGGGTGTGGCCTGAGGAGATAGGACCAGATAGAGAGGACTGTATTTGCCTCCTGCGTTTGAGGTCCTCCACCTCTGTTTTGGTGACAGCAGTCACGAAATTAACAGACATCTGCTTCTTGGGAGAAAAGCAATGATAAACCTAGGCAACATCTCAAAAAGCAGAGACATAGTTAAAGCCAGCATGAGCAACGATCAAGGGTATGTTGTAGTCTACAACACCAGGAAGATGCCACATAGGCCAAAGTTAAAGCTATGGTTTTCCCAGTAGAGATGTATGGAAGTGAGAGCTGGACCACAAAGAAGGCTGATCGCCGGAGAATTGATGCTTTTGGATTGTGGTGCTGGAGGAGACTCTTGAGACTCCCATGGACTGCAAAAAGATGAAATGTATTTATTCTGAAGGAAATCAACCCTGATTGCTCACTGGAAGGACAGATCCTGGAGCTGAGGCTCCAATACTTTGGCCACCTCATGAGAAGAGAAGACTGTCTGGAAAAAACTGATGTTGGGAAAGATTGAGGGCACAAGGAGAAGGTATGACAGAGGACGAGATGGTTGGACAGTGTTATAGAATCGACCAACATGAATTTGATGAAACTCCGGGAGGCAGTGGAAGACAGGAGTGGCTGGCGTGCTCTGGTCCATGGGGTCATGAAGAGTCGGACATGAATTATCTACTAAACAACAACAACCTCTGTTTTACTGCTTCTGTCCCATTTTTAATTGGACTGGCAATGATGGCTATCCAAAAAATTAGTGGAAATCCCAGTGGGCTCCACATCAGATGGTTAAGTCCTTTTGGGAAGGCAGGCAGGCAGCTGGTTGACATCTCCAGGTCCCCCTTGCTCACCTGTCTCTCCACTTTCTACCTGCTATCCTGGAAAATGATCTGTTTCCCGGCTTAGAATCCCGCATAACTTGCTGAATTCTACTACATACCAGACAGCTAATAATCTTTGTCCACAAGACTATAGCCTAGAATTCTGCTGCCAGTTTGGTTTTCTAAATGAGTTCCTGGGAGATTATTCTGCAAATAAGGGTTGGACATGCATGGGAACTTCATGACATATCCGGGATGAGCTGTAGCTCGGAGGTGAGACATCTGCTTTTCCTGCAGCAGATACCCACCATCTCCAGGGAGAATTTAGAAGAACCTTAAGTCTGAAACCACAGAGATCTGCTACCAGTTAGTGTAGACAACACTGTGCCAGATGGACCAGTGATCTTATTTATGCTATAAGGAAGCTTCCTATATTCCTACATCATGCCTTGGGGTTGATTCCTGGAGCCAACTCTAGCCCACGACTCTGGGGCTTGCCTCAAAGCCTTCTCCCGACAACAATTCTCCATCATTTGGAGCTATTTTGCACTCTTCCACTTGACTCTCTCCCTCCCTCCTCTTGCATGTATTCATTTAAAATGTCAGATGAGGCTAATCCTTATGTGACATTACTACAGATGGGCACATGGTGGTCTTTACTTAAAACAGATGCTCTTTGTCTGGCTAATCTGGCTGAAAGCGGGTTATCTAAGCGAAATCAATTTTATGTGTTTTTTGAGGGTCACAGGTAGACTTCATGGTGTTTCTTTTTTTAAATGGACTGTTGTTAATGGACTCCCCTTGGTCCTCTGTCCCTGATGCCCTGCAGTACACCTGTTGTTGATCTGAACACAGATCAGTGTGCAAACATGTTAGGTGCCTCAAGCATGATGGAGGAGAAATTATTCTCCGAGAGATATTTTCATTTTTTAATTTAGTGCAGTGTCGTGAGCCAGATGTTTGGTGACTGTTCAGAATATTCATGGGTTCAGTTTTTATCAGGCGGTCCTCAGGCAGGCTACTCGGAATTAATTGGCAGTGTACACTCACAAATTTGGGCGCTGTTTAGTGGCAGGAGGACAGTGTGACGCCCCTGAAAATTGTAACACCCAGGGACTGTGTGCATTTCATCAATGCAAAGCAATCAGTCAGAAAAGTTTGGGCAGTAGTTCAAATACATTTTAATTTCACAGTTAACCTGCATGTCTGCATTAGGCCATCTGGGTGGTATTTGAGTTTAAATTATGCACATGTTTATGAATTGAAAGGAACCAACTCTATCTTGGCTGAACTGATATAAAGGCGTGATCTTCCGCTGGTATAGACAGGTCAAGCCTTGCCCCTAGGTGGCCGCCTAAGGCAGCAGATTGGCAGGCCTCTCTCTTCCCAGAGATTGGGCTGTGTTTTCCCCCCTGCATCTCAATAACAGCAAATAACTGAAGGTATGAAGGAAGCACAGACATTTACGTGTGCCAGGGAGCCAAGGAGCAGAGACTGAAGACTCAGCTATAGAGCTGCAAATGAAACATTTTAAATGTGTTGTAAAGTGCAATATACAAATGTGACACTAGATGGCGAGAGTGAGCTATGTCAATTTCAATGTATTTTTCAAAACGTTTTGTAAAAAAAGCATTTTCAGAGCGTTTTTAATATGTGTGTAGATTCCACTTGAGGGTGCTTCCAGGCTGTTGAGCCATTGAAATCAATGAGTTGGATATTACCCATAGTGACTTTTGAAAAAAGCACATAGTTTCACTTTGAGAAATTCATCTTCTTGGGCACTGGGAAATAACTATTCCTAGCTGGTGGTTTCACTGGTCTTTTCGCTGAGGTAATACCCCACATTTTGTGGTTCAGGACCATGCTGCCTCAGAGTTGGCACAGGCCTCCCCCCCTTCCACACACATGCGCCTTGAGCCACTTGGAGACCAATTCCTTGTGATGATTTCCTACATGGCTACAATTTTTATGTGAATAGAAGAACCATGTGAGTGGGAGAGGCTGCACAGCTCCCAGTGTGACACGTACCAGCTGGATGGAAAAGACCTCTTTGATCAGCCCTAGCAGCGCTGTTGCAGAATTCACTCATCATGTGTCGCAGCCATGCGAGTTACTATGCATAAGAAAGTGCAGGGCTTCATCTAAAAAGGTAAAGGTACCCCTGCCCGTACGGGCCAGTCTTGACAGACTCTAGGGTTGTGCGCCCATCTCACTCAAGAGGCCGGGGGCCAGCGCTGTCCGGAGACACTTCCGGGTCACGTGGCCAGCGTGACAAGCTGCATCTGGCGAGCCAGAGCCGCACACGGAACGCCGTTTACCTTCCCGCTAGTAAGCGGTCCCTATTTATCTACTTGCACCCGGGGGTGCTTTTGAACTGCTAGGTTGGCAGGCGCTGGGACTGAACAACGGGAGCGCACCCCGCCACGGGGATTCGAACCGCCGACCTTTCGATCGGCAAGCCCTAGGCGCTGAGGCATTTTAAAGCTCACAATGGAAAATTTCATAGAGTTCCGATTTCAGCTCTACAGCACCATCTGGCGTCACAGTGTTATAATGCATTACACACACACACACACACGAAGCTGAGTCCCAGGTGTGCTTTTCGTGTGTGTAGCAGTGTCACGTGACATTGAAAATTCCACCATGGGGATGCTGTCTGCTTCTTCCTGAGAGCTTTTCTGGGCCCAAATGTCATATGTCTGTGGGGCCAGGAAGATAGATATGATGGTACTGTGCCCTGTTCTCTCTGGAGCTAATAGTCAACCCATAGTATTGGAGGAGGGTATCGGTGCCTATGAGCCATGACAGCTAAATTGAGCCTTCATGCTCGGGGGCAGTATATCTTAAGAGTATTGCATGCTGGGGACAAACCATAGGCAATGACTGTCTCCTTTGTAGCTGATTCATAGGAGTCACCTACTAGGGGACTGGGCTTCCTTCAGCCCTACCAGTGAAATATTTGAGGGGGCCAAAGTTAATGGGCATTGCCATTCAAATGGTGCATTTGTAGCCTCGCCCCCCTCCTGGCAATATTTAATTCAAGCTGTCACCCTTGACCCGATTGGTGAGCTTCCCAGAAGCATGGGAAAGACCACTGTTGGAACTAGAACGCTGGACTAGACAGATCTTTGATTTGATCCAGGAAGGCATTTCTTATGTTTTCCTCCCAAAGGAGCATTTGTTTTGGCTGTAGCAGATTTGGGAATGACATCTCTGTACTGGAAAAGGCTGATAAGCAGTGGCTGAAACATCGCTTCCAGATGTACTGTTTAGTGAAGCATGTGGACATGAAAATGATCTTGTATTGTGACGTTGGCGCGGTACGGGGTGGGGTGAGGGAAGAGATGCTGAACTGTAAGCATTTGACGATGTGCTGGTTCTCTGATTCGGCTTCTGCATTTGAAACCAAAACCTTGTTCCAGTTACATTGATACATGCGCTTGCTTATTACAGTTAATGGATTATTCATCCTCTTTTGTCCTTGGGATAATCCGAAGGATGTGCCTAAAGCTCCGATCGTGTTGCCCATAAAAACCGGCTCGGCCACAGTTCTCCACTAAGGTGTCGAACGTTTCGGCCGGTGCAGATGGTAAAGATATGTTTAATAAAGAGAGAGGGGATTAGCTGGAACGGGAAACAAGCAAAGGGAAAAGGATAATTTCATTTTGCACGAAGCTCCCTGACATTTCGGGGGCCAGAGGACTGATTAAAATTGTATCAAAAGCTGCTCCTGTCGGGCAGATTGTCCTAACGCTGAACCTGCTTATCTTGTCCAGTATTTGATCCACATGTATTATTTCGCAACTGAATAACTCAAAAGCAGCCTCTTTCATTTGAGCTGATAATTAAAAAACAAAACAAAACCGGATCTGTAAATGAAGGCGTACACGGGAAGGCCACAGGATTCTTCTCAATATATTTAAAATTGAATAATTGATTGCTGTCATTTAGGTTTAAAAAGTAGATTTGCATAGGTCACCCAAAAAAAGAAATACATTTTTAAAAAGGCAACTGTCACAATGTTTACTTCTGGAGTTTAAGGTTTCTCTTAATATGCGGAAGCAGAGTAATGATAATAAAGACCTCACCATAATGCATAAACAACGTTGTATTCTGGTTTTTAAGGAAATTGCCTGTTTTATTATGACTCAGAGATAAAAAGGAAAAAAAAAGGGGGGGGGGATATTTCAGACAACTTGCATGCTTTTATAACGTCTGCTATGCAGATTGAATCATCCCCTTCCAAGGTTTTATCAAGGAGACTGGGGGAATTAAATCTAACAGTGGGTGATCGTTTATGGTTCCTTATTTATTTTCAGCAACTCTTTAGGCTGCAGCTTTGCTATTGATCTCAGTGCAGTTTGCTGCTGTAACAAGGACCATACATTGTGTGTGGAGCGCCCCTGTTTTTGAAGTCGGGTCTCCAGGCAACCCACAATCTACCTGTGGTAGTTCTATCTACCAAGAGAAGAAGGTTCAGAGCCCAGGGACTGGTGGTGGGATGACCATGAGTGGTCAGTGGGAGAAGAGGGAGCAGGAGGTGTTGGAAGCTGAAGAGGTAACAGGGTTTAGTGAGCAGGAAGAGTCTGTGGCAGAGAGCAGTCCAGAATCAGAGGCAGAAGTGGAGGCTGGAGGCGAGGGAGGTCCAGAGGCAGAGATGAGTCAGGCTAGTGAAGAAGTCAGGGTGTTTCCCCCTCCAGCTGCAACCAGTTTCCTTCCCCCTGGTCTCTCAGAACCAGAAGTGGTATGAAGATGAAGGAGCAAAGGCAGTCACATCAGCGTAGTCTCAGATTGCTTGATGAAGGACCCAGGGGAGAAGGAGACTTAGGCAGCTGTGGGAAGGCAGGGAATTTGTCCAGCTGGAGGCTGCCTGGAGGGAGAAAAAAGAAAGAAAGAAAATGTGAGTAGGAAAGAAAATGTGAGTAGGAAACAGAGGCGGATGAAGGAAGCCAAAGAGTGTGAAAAGGCAGAGTGCATGCAGATAGTGTCCCTAGCAGCTTTCGGAGAAGCACTGGTGAGATTTGGAGCTGAGCGTCTTGGAGGAATTGGCATATGTGGTACCCGTATCATCCAACATTGCCCGAGGTCCAGCAGGGGTGCATTACGCGGGAGTGGGGAGATCTGAATGAGAAATTCTGCATATGGTAGGAAAGCAGTGCTGGAGCACACATTTTGCATGCGAAAGGTTCAGTTCTTGGTTTTCTAGGTGGGGAGGAGGATGCAGAGCAAGACCATTGAGATGCATAGCCTGGGGTGGGGGGCCATGGGGTGGAGTTTAGGAGAGTACCATTTAGAGAGGCCTGGAGAGCCTGGACTGAGGTTCTCTGTTCCTCAGGAATACAAAGCCAACCATGAACTCATCTGAAAAGCAGATTTCCCAAGAAGCTAAGGAAGCAACTGACATCCCCAACAACTTCTTGGATGATCCATCTCTTCCAGCATTTGAGATGAAGTTATAACAAAGAGACAAATGAAATAATAATGTAGAATATCACAGGCTGCATGAGAAGTTGGACATAAATATCTTCTGCTCGGCAAATGCGGAAGAAGGTCTATATTACAAAACACCCTGCTGGGCCACAAACACAGATCTGTAATGGTTTGTTTTCTACACAAGAAAAATTGCCATTGTCATATTCCAAACTGTGTTTAAATTGTTTTATTATAAACTCTCTGTTGGTCCCTGCATAACTGGGAAATCATTCACTCTAAATTTATCTTCTCTCTGCATGGCATTGACATCTTCTGGCGTTGTCAGCTCTGTCTCTGTCTCTAGGTATCACCCTAGGAGGACAAAAAGAAGAAAAAGAGATGATGCTCAGCTGATTTCACAATCTCCAGTCACATTAATTCTTCCTGTGGCCTGTATAACGTTGATGCTTCATTTTAAGAGGAGTTCATTTGAGTTTTAATGAGAGAAAGCGGAACCTACGAAAAATGTGTGTTGCTATAAAGTTTTTAAACTGGGGGGGAAAGAAAGCATGGGCAAAAATTTACTGAGGTCTGTAATCACCGCTCATGCTCTACTCCTTGCTAAGCAGCCATTAGGGGCCTGCACACTATGCACCTGTGCCCACATGCGCACAGACCTCGGTCTCATGGCCAAGACCTTCTAGCTATGCCCTCTTGAGCTGCAGTTAATATCTGGCACTGGTGGTTGTACATAAAACATGAGACAAGGAGAGGCAGGAGTCCGGAGAGATCCATGCCTTCTGCATACACATTGGGGGTGCATATTGCTGATTGACTTTCCCAGCAGCATCACCTTGTGTCTCATGTAATGCCGCCCTGCTGGCTCCCCCAGCTCCCAAAAGCGGCTTTTTAGGGGATATGGAGAGCTGCATGAGTGCATTAGTAGGATGGCAGGAGTGAAAGGCTCCCAGACGCACATGGCATTTTGCATCCTGGCTTGCCTCTACAACGCATCAAGATTTAGGGGCTCATTCATAGGCCCAGGGTGGACTTTTCTGGCCACCTGTTTGCTATCCAAGCTCACTATTTCATCAGAATATGGTGTGCCTGAGGCTTGCAGTGGTGTCCCCAAGCAACCCTCCCAAGTAACTCTGAGTAGCTGGCAGCTAAGCTGGTAAGAAAACTTGAAGAAGACACTGTTTGGTGGATGGTGTTAGAATTCCATATGACGGTATATGTTCTGACTCCACAGAGTGGGAAGTGACGGAGACAGGATGTTTGTGTTACTGTGTTCTGTGAAGTGGGACTATTGTCCTTTGTTCTTTTTCTCTTTGCTGTCTGATGCTAGAGAGAGAGGGAGCCATGTTGCAGTGCTCTGTGTGTGTTTATATGTAAATAAAGTAGATTAGCCAAAATGCTGAGTTGCTGAGGTCTGTCATTCAAGTTGCGCAAACTCTGCAGATGCCTAAGTGTGCCGGTGTCGGTTGGCATCGGTCTCTGTGATGTTTGGGCTGAAGAAAGCTTTTGAAGCTCCCGAACGATCGACCAGGAGGGAGGGAACATGCCAGTCGGGCATGTGTCTCTGCCAGGGTCCTACTCGAGTGTAGGCTGAGCTCCTGACAGATGGAACCTACTGTCTCCATGTTGCCCCATCATGCTGAGCTTACCTTTCATGATCCTAAGAGCTATCACTTTGGAGATTTCAGGCCTGTTCCCATTTGAAGACTACCTTCTAACAATTCTGGAAGCCACCATTCATTGGGTAATTTGAGGCCAAGTGGCAACTTATTGCTGGTTCTTATTTCATCATACCCTGTTAAATGGTTTTGTGTATGTGTGTGTGTATGTCAGGGGACACACACACACACACACACACACACACACATCCATACCTTGTAATTTAGGATGTAACATTCTAAACTGAGGTTAGGGCTGAAGGCAGCTGGAATGTCTCACAAGCGCTATTCTGGTGAGCATGAAATGTGAGCTGGATTCCCCCCCCCCATGAGTTCCTATAAAATAAAAGACATTCAAAGCAGAGAAAGTAACCCTTTCATGGACTACCTGACTGCATATGGTTCTATGTCTTGTCCTCTCTCCCCCCCTCCCCAGCAATTTTGGGGGTGAGGCTCTAAATATCTTTTCACTTGTAGGAGCACAAAAGGCAAGGAGTGACAAAGAGCACGATCCAGCGACTCCCAAATTAGCAACGTTATTAGCCGGCTGATGAAAACCATTGTATACTGGAAGTTGTGGGGAGGAGGGAAGCAGAGAACAATGCAATGAAGCGGAAGTGGAAGCAGGAAGAAAAAGAGCAAAGGATGGCTAATTGGAAGCCAGTGTACTCAGGTAACTAAGTATAGTCGTGTTTGATAAAACAGGTGATGGCAGCAGCTATGGAGAGAGCTTAGAATAATAGAACGGTAAAATTGTAGAGCTGGAAGGGACCTTGAGGGTCATCTAGTCCAACCCCCTGCAATGCAGGAATATGCAGCTGTCCCATATGGGGACCAAACCTGCAACCTTGGCGTTATCAGCACCACACTCTAGCCAACTGAGCTATGCGATCTAAAATGGGATAATGAGCATCTTGGCCTAAGAAAACGGAATTCTGCAACCTGCCTATATCATGCACATTAAACAGCTGCGCATTACTTCTCTTGCTTTACATACTTTATTACGCCTTTCCCCGCTTTTGTTCACCTCCCCCCACTTATACATAATTTGTTTGGCTTTCGATAACCTTCTGGGCAAAAAAGTCATCCAGTAACCCCAGACCCCTGGAAACCTAATTCAGGCTGCAGCTCAGAACCCAAAGAGAACCAAACATTAGACTCTCCAGGTGTTGCTGGACCACAGCACCAGCTGTCCCCGAATCATTGGCCAGGCTGGCTGGGGCCGATGGGAATTGTTATCCAAGAACGCCTGGAGGCACCATGTTGGCCATGCCTGTTTTACCAGCCATTAGACAGTAAACCTCTACAAACACAGCAGCACTCACTTCTGAGTGGACATATGCGTGATTGCACTATCAGCAGCTCATTTCTTCTGAGTTTCAAGTTTTGCTCCGCCTTTGCTCCTGCAGCTTTTGAGGATGGAACTAAAAGTCATGAGAGACACTGAACCAATCCATTGTTATGTCTCCTACAAACCGTGTGTGATGTCATAATGCTGGGCGTCTCCCCCCCCCCATCCCTAGCCAATCACATGAGTCGTGGCATTTGTGCCTGGGGCGGTACAAAACTGAGTTCGACCTGCTGCCGAATTTGTTTTGTAATAAGTTCCACTCAAATGGCTTGACTTGGGGAGACTGAGTATCGTGCACACGTGAAAATCCCTGGCACGGAGCCTCCATATCTTTGAATGCAGCTGCCTGTGACTGCGCCTCTTTTATTGCCATGCTCAGATTTGCAGTGCTTTTAAGAATAATTTTTCCAGATTCTTTTTTTAAATCATAACCACCAAGAAGAGAGACTTCAGTTGGCATTTTAATACGCTTGCTCCAATTGCAACCCAGATTAATTTGTCGTACTTGGGAGCTCCAGCTCAGTCAAAGTTATAAAGAAAGGAATCTATGCTGTCGTGCGTGTACATAGGCTTTGCCTTTTCTCTTCTTGAGCCTCCGTAATGCTCCTTGGCTTATGACGCCCGTAATGTTCCTTGGCTTATGCACAGCATTCGCTGTTTCCCCGTGGCTGCGGCTGTGCTCAGCTCTTGAGGCCTGGCAGCCAAGAGGTCTCAGCTAGTCCAGCTGTGGCTAATTTAAGAAGTCACAGGTGCAGCAATAACCAGCCAGCAGGAAGAATGGAAGCAACGTGGATACCCTTCTATGCAAAAGACGTGAAGCTATTCCTGTGGTTCGCACCAGGGGTGGAGGACAGATGATTGGGGGCAGCTATCCAAGCAAAGCCTCAGGTGCTGAAGCCAGAGTCCGGCCGTACTGTGGATTTTGGGCAACCAGGATGCATTTTAATGCCTTCCGATGGGCATTCAAGCTGCTTACATCTCTTCTGGCACATTGCTTTGCAAGCACAAGACTCTGGTTGCGGAAACAATGCAATATATATTGAAAAGAATGCTACATTCTAACTTAGCATTGTTGGACTTGTAGGCAGCTTGGGTTTTGAACCTTGTTCCCTATTCCCATCAGCTGATCAGAACTGCAGGATATATATATATATATATATATATATATATATATATATATATATCCGAAACCTGGGCCTCCGGCTGTTTTTGGACTACAACTCCCATCATCCCTAGCTAGCAAGACCAGTGGTCAGGGATGATGGGAACCATAGTCCAAAAACAGCTGGAGACCCAAGGTTGGGAAACACTGATATAAATTGATGAGACAGAATCATCATCATGAGAGTGAGACTAATCAACTGAGTCAAGAAGCAAGGTGACCTAAAGGTGACCTAACATGCACTCTCTCCTATATAACTTGTTGGATGTTCTTGGCTTTCTAGACTGGGCAGGTGTTAGACAAGGACATAACTCAAAACAGCTGTTTTCAAACTACATTCTTAGCACTTCTGACAAATCCTAAGGTTTCCATTCAGGCCCCCTCAATATTACAAGTTGTCCAGCACTATTGAGCTTCCCACTATAATGCATAGTTTCAAGGGAGTGATTTCTAGGTAAAGCACACAACTTCTCAAGAGGTCATGGAAAGGGCTCACAGGAATGGTTCCTGCCCTACATTAATAGAATGTGCAGTGTAGAAAACTTCACATGGCAGAAATGTCCCTCCGGAAATGTAGATAGTTTGAAGGTCACTGATAGAACCATTCTGCTGTTGTCTAGGGCCTGTTGCAAGGTCTTTTTCTACTTAGAAGGTTCCACCTTCCATCTATGGCATTTCTAGATAGGGCAAGAAAAAAACCTGCTGTTGGTCACTGTAGACAGTAGATGGACCTATGTTCAGCTTGGACCACTTCTGCCCCACAAGCTTTGTGACACTTTGATGCAGAAGCCACTGTGAACTCCAGATTGCTAAGAGTGGATCATCATTGGCTTCTTCTCCTGTGTTCTTCTCAGGCAAGTATGCCCCAATTTAGTTTGATGTGCTAAGGAAGTCTACAGCTATCTCCATGTAGGAGGATCCCAGCAGACCTAAAACCTGGTAGGTAAAAAGCAGATAACCTACGTTGCCTTAAGTTATGTTTCCTGGAAGGGTTAAGCCTAGTATATTTAAACCTCTGTCATTCCAAGTGCCATTAGCAGGGTATGAATGGTATACTTAGAAAATGCATCCCTTTGTCAAGAAGGACCAGGACTCCCCCCCCCCCCCAGCCAGAGCTCACCGGAACTTGGTTCCAGCACACCTCTCAGGTGGGCACCATTGCCGTTCTAAGAGAACAAGGGAGAAGTTCATGGTGAGCTCCGGCATTTCTTTTTGTAGAAAAATAGCACTGAGAAGGAACAAACCTTTCTCTGGGACATGGGACTCTTGGGTCATTGGCACGAGAGGATGCCAGCGGTGATTCATCAGGCATGGGCTGCTAACTCCTAGCACATATGTAGGCATTGGTATCCAGAACAGGGAGCAGGTCAGTTTGCAGTCTGTGGAGTGACAGGCAGCCCAGACGAAGGCAGGAGGATCAGAAGCAGGTTCTGTAGGACATGGGGCAGTAGGCAAGTTCTTCCATATGTTGCAGAGCTCAGCTGCTGTAACTTGGTGCAGGAGAGCAAAAGGCGTTGGATATTTGGTATGCAAACTTCCTGCCCATTTCAGACTGTCTATCGGGAGCCAATGGCTTTGGCCGTAGGGCCCACCACTGGGTATTCTTGCCCACAGGACTCTGCCTACTTTCAGCCTCGAACTGAATGAGGGCCATATGATACCCCTGGTTCTGGATGTTATGATATGAGTACTACGCAGCTGCAAACCAGCTCGGTGTTTACATCACATGATGTGGCTAGTCCTGGGAAAGGATATTCCAGGCAGTTCACAGGATTTACAGAGCTTTGTTCTGTGTGTAATATGAGACCTTCCTGTTGCGCATGTGAAGGAAGTCTGGGGCACTTGCTTGGAGAAGACTGAACTGAATGGTCATGTTTCTGTACAGCTGTAAAGTCAGAAATAAACTGTAGAGATGTAGACTTTCTGACTATCTTCTTTTCTCCTGCTGGTATGCAAGGGGAGAAGGGGTGTGCATCTTCCATGCTGGGAGATGTCGCCTATAAAGTTCTCCTTGGACTTGCGGGGATGCCAGCCAGGGCAGAACAAGCCCCGGGAGACTGGGAGAGTTGCCAACCTCTCCCGAGTAGGCAAGTTTTCCAACACTGTATGTCACTGTGGCCTTCTGAATTACAGCTGAACACGTTTTAGAAAACAGCCAGGTAGCGTACCTAAAATGGAGACAAAGTGCATCCATGATATTTGAACTACATGAGTCCTTCCTTGCCCAAGAAAATGATACTTTGCATTCATAATGCCTGAAAACATATGACACACAGTTAATCCCCAGCTGTTTATTTCTAGTTGTGGTTTGGAAAAAGAAACAACAACCACTTTTATGTATAGGCTCTAAGAGAAAACCTAGCTTAATGGGTTCATGTAATTCAACACTTTGTGGGCCACACTTCCTATTTTCTTCATGTACTACACCTTGATCTTGCACCTTCCAATTTAACCCTGTTGTTCCAACACCCCGCACTGACGTATCTCGCGGTTGGAAAGCCTATCTCTTTCAAGGTTAAGCCAGGTTGAAGCTGTAAGTTGCTTGAGATGAGATGTGGATAAGTCAATCGAACTAAACAGCATAATGGGACCCACCCGTTCGCCCAAGAGTGGTATCTGATTCTGATAATGCATATCAGCTGACAGGTGTCTTGTTGAGCTTTGTTCTTGCCATTATGCTTTCGAAAAGGTGCCTGCAATGAAGTGCAGATGACTATCTAAGGAGGCTAAGAAGTTTGCTTAATCAGATTGCCTGACGGTGTCTAGCTGCATTTACAAACCAGTACAGACAGCAGTGGTGGAAGCGAAGAGTCCAAGGACATCTGCTACTCAGAAGAATAGCAAGCATATACGTTTGTGCCATTCATATTCAAGTGTGTTGGTATTGTTAGGAAAACTTTTAAAATGTTGGACCCACTTCTATAGTACTACATACCTAGGTGGAAGTTTGTGACATTTCATGAAGTTTTCTATGCCTCTGGGGTGGAGAAAGGAGACACTTACTTTCCCTTACTTTCCCTACTGATCAAACATGTAGGTACTCCAGGAATTATTATTGGAAATATAGCACCACATTAAGTGTCTTGTAGAAACACCATTTGACTTTCTGTGGCTTTCAGAGGAGCAATGCCTTTGTACAATATTTGCTTCGTTACTTTAAAAGATTTTAAAGTCACCTTTCACCAGTACCGATGCCAGGGTGGGGAACAACATAAAATCAATTTTAAATTAATACTACTAAATATCGCAGACCCTCCAAGTGCCCCTCTTTTCCAGGGACAGTCCCGGATTTGCAGAAGACATCCTGGTTTCTGATTTGATCCCATAATGTCCCGCTTTTCCTTAGGACGTCCCTATTTTCATCAGAGAAATGTTGGAGGGTATGGAGCCCCCCCCAAGCCAAGGACATAAGTAATTATACAACTTTTAGAAGACATTTGAAAGCAGCCCTGTATGGGGAAGGGTCCCCCCCCCAATGTTTAATGTTTTATTATGTTTTTATATATGTTGGAAACTGCCCAACGTAGCTGGGGCAACCCGGTCAGATGGGCGACGTATAAATAATAAAATTATTATTCTGGAATAGGATGTCTCTGTTTTCACTGGAGAAATGTTGGAGAAAGCCACTTCCACCTTCAGAGGAGGTGGGATTGTGGGCTGCACGCCCCCACCACACACACAGTGGCTGACTCTCAGCCTCCGTGTGATTGAGGGAATCCGCGGCCGCGTCATCCCCTGGACAGCCAATTGGCTGGCTCGGGGTGTGTGGCCTGCCCGATTTAACGCAGGGGTGGCCGGGGATCTCCCTCTTTTGCTGCCTCAAGCTGCTCCGATGTGCATCAGTAGGACTCCCCCTACTGGTGGTTAACCCTTCCCGGATTTCAAGCAGATGAGCTGAAGTCAGTTAGGACCAATGTCTAAGCCAATACCGCTCATCACCTGTAACCAATAAAGTTGTGGCCATATTTAGCCCATTAACCTTAAATAATTGTGTCACATGTCTTTATTTCCACTGGGGAGGGGGTGCGGGAACTTGCCTCGCAATATGAATATCATCTTAAGAACACGAGCAAACAAAGGTTGCTAGAAACAGCTAAGCAGAGGAGAAGAGTAAAACATTGCCCAGTGCAACAGAAGCAGTCGCACGGCCCTAATCTGCATCTGACAATATCAGGGCCTTTCAAAAATGGACTCTATTCCGCTTTGCCACCCGATGAGATTCCCCCAACGGTGAAATGTGAAGAAGAACCATCTCTGGGACTCTTAAGGCAAAGGCTGACAGAGGAAGAGGCATTGGGGTTCCAGGCCATTTAGAACTTCAAATAACACCAGCAGCTTGAACTGGGATTGAATGCGTATAGGGAGCCAACACAGTTATTTAAGGATTTATGTTATATGATCCTTCATAGTCAAACTCTAGAATGTGCAGGCAACCTTTTGAAAGCATGCAATGGTTGATAATTGAAAGGGGAAAACAGGAGAAAGGTTTCATGGTTCCGATGGTATTTTGCAGAAGTATTTTCTTAAGCATCATATATGAAAGCAATCCTAAGCATAGACAGATCTGTCCTTTTGTGTCTAATCTTCTACTTCCACCCACTGGTTTAATTATTGGAAGGCGTGGGGTAGAGAGAGACAGAGACTGAGAGAGAAATGCAGGGGAAAGAGAGAGCAATCATGTCACAATTATTTGGCAAACTCTGTTGCTTTCCAGTAGAGGGCAATAATATATACTTTTATCTCAAAAGTTAAGTATTTTAACTTGGTTAAGGGAGCCTGGATACTAAAACAATAAGCCCAGGTACCAACATTTCTGCATCAAAAGCAAAATCTCATGGCACCCAAATTTTGAGCTGGAGGCAGACCAAACACAATTAATTTAGGATGCTGTTAACCACTCTTTCTCTTCCCTTTTTCTTAAATAGTCATTCTGCAATTTTTTCGTCCAGAAATTATACCCCTTGTGGCCCCTGGATTTATTAAAAGCAAAAAACAAAAAGCAAGGAAAGATGAAGAAAAAAGACCACCACAAAGATGCAAAGATCAGAGGCCTTTAACAGTCTTAATAACAAACTTTATTTTCTTATATTTGTAACATTAAGTCGTATTATTTTGAATCTTCAACAAAAAAGAACAACAGAAAGATGTGAGAGGTTATGGGTATGTGAACTTGGAACTGCCTTTTTAAAAGCACACAGATTTTTTTTTTTTAAAAAAAGATTATTACCCAAGCAAAATCGAAAGGTAACATCACATGCATTTCACACACAGACCCCCCAAGTGCTTCTATTTCCCAGGGTCAGCCCTGGATTTACAGAAGCTGTCTGGTTTGATCCTGGAATGTCCTATTTTCATCCCCATTTTCATCAGAGAAATGTTGGAAGATATGATAGGATGTCCCTATTTTCATCGGAGGGTATGGAGCCCTTAATCAAGGAGATAAATAACTATACAATCTTAAGGACATCTGAAGGCAGCCCTGTATAGGAAAGTTTTTTTTTAATGTTTAATGTTTTATGATGTTTTAATAAATGTTGGAAGCTGCCCAGAGTGGTTGGGGCAACCCAGTCAGATGGGTGGGGTATAAATACGTAATAATAATGTCCCTATTTTCATTGGAGAAATGTTGGAGGGTATATGCAGACAAATATAGAGGAAATCCTCATTGTTTGTAGCTAATTTTTCTCCATGCATTCTGAAGGCAGCTCCGTCAGGACAGTGTGGTGGTCAGAAGAAATGACTTTCTAATAGTCAGCTTATATGTTGCTGAGAACAGGAGGTACTTAGCAACAGGGAAGTGTAATCACAGATGCATTGAAAAGCTTTTGTAGAATGCTAGAGTGGACATTTGTGACCTTAAGGAAGAGTCAAGTGAGGAACATTCATAATAGTTTGGATATTCAACTCTAGCAACAGCCAATATTCAAAGGAAGAAGAATCCTGCGCTGTCAACTCTGCCAAGGTGTTCCTCAGGAACGATACACTTGCCAATCTCGGAGCACATTAATAAGTATTTTAAAAGACAAGTGTTCACTTTTACGACCTTAAGTAACAGCTTTTTTTTTGAATTTTTAATAACATTAAACTACAGTGCATATTTCTTGATGCTAATGGGTGCGTTAATTTTCATACGGCATTTTCTTACGCCATTTTTAATTCAGCTCCCTTTCCTGTTTTTAGTATAATAATTGCTTACAGTATTCTGACTTGATTTTATATGACTAATTAGAGCCATGCTGGTAAAGGAAAAAAAAAATCAGGTTTGCAGGTAATATTGAAATTAAATATGTTAATTTGTAGTACAGAGCGCAGATTTTATATGAGTTTTAATTTGGTATAGAGTCTATAGTTCTGTGTTTATAAAGTGCCCTTGAACGACTGCCCTGTTTTTCAAAAGTTAATACCACAGGGAAACTAATACACAAAGCATTTAGCTAAAGGCTGTTCCAGGATGAATTATATGGGGAGATATGACACAGATATTCTATAAATTCAATAAATAAATAAAAATAAAAATCTTCCATTCCTTTACTTGTGAAGTTGATGTTGTTTACATAGAGTTGGATCCAGACTTTTCTCCAGTGGAACTCCATTCCTAGGGTATGTCAAAGGCCAGTGAGACCACCGCCTTGCAGAAGTTTGGATCTGCGCACTAGGAACCATGTTCAGACCCCCTTGGGTTCCATTATATTCCAATATTCTAAATGCAAGAAAATAATTTAATGATTTGGATGCCCTGGCAGGCAGAAGGGGAGGACGTGATTTTGGGTGGCATCCCCTCAGACCTGCACCAGAGAACTGGGGTAACAGCATGGGAGGTGATGGTTAAGGGAATTGCAGGGGAAAGAGAGAGGAGTACTGGAATTCAGCTTCACCCTGTTTTGCCTGTGAGTCTCTAGTTCATAAAGCTGGAGCCTTCACTAGATTGGAATCCCATCTAAGCATGGAAGGAACCCTTATGTTCTGTCTGGAACCAACCCATAATTATGGCTTCTGTATGCTGAAAGAAGTCACTGTCAAAGATTTAACTCTAGCAGTGAGCAAAACACTTCTCCATCAAATCCAGACGTCTATTCTAATATGCAGTAGGGTGGTGCACGTGAAGAACATTTATTGAATATGTGAAATACCCTCCTCTCCTCAGAAACCTGCTTCATAGGGGCATCCACACCTCAGCCTTTGGCAGATGTTTTCATTGCATCCTCCTGCACAAATTGTTCTATGTGAATTGTTATTCATTTTGCACATGCATGAATCGATGTTGTGGGACTGTAGCTCTCATCATATCTGACCAAACTGGCTGTGATAGATGGGAGTTGGAACCCAAAAAAGATCTAGAAGTTATTGGTGTTGGACGCCCCTCTTCTAAAGGCGCCAGAGTTCTGACATCTGATGGGGGGTATTCTTGGAGAGCAACACAGTTGCCAAGTGGCTTGGGTGCATCAGATCTGTTGAAGTTCAATAGCGACCCTGGCTAGAGATGACCTTTCGCAAGTCTCTCGAATTCACAAGGTTAACTAGCATAGCTGAAGAGAAGCCACACATTTTCTGGGAAGTGGGATTTTAATGTTTTACACTGGGCATGGAGATGCCTTAGGGCATTTTAAACAGCTCGCATGGCTGCAAAAATCTGCTTCTCCCATCGTAATTGTTTCAAGATTAATTAACAATGCTGAGGTAGTGTTTACTAAATTTGTCTCGTTCCATAAGGGACAAATCCAGTTCTCAATGTTCTGGTGAAAGCTGATGTCATAAAGCATATGTCCTTGAAGAACAGCAAATGCTACTTGGTTAATATATCTTAAGATTTGGGATTTGGCTTTTGTTGGTTCTCTTTCTGAACTTTTGTAGATGGATAAATGATAAAAGGGGACTAATTGTTTGCTTTTGCATTTAAAAAGAAATGTATACGACGTAAATAATCAGGGAGCGGGATAATATTCCCAACGGTATGTTTATCTCTTTGGGACAGAAGTAAAATAAACAGGAAAACCATCAGCGGACAAATAAAAGAGCCAGCCAATTTGGAGTTAAATTAACCTTTGTGCTGACAAAAGCTTTCTACACTACTTTACCAATGAGGTTATTTCATGGCCAAGATCTTCAATATTTTTATTCATTCTTTTCATGCAAGGTAGAGAGCATGTCAGTTACCGTATTTTTCGCCCTATAGGACGCACTTTTCCCCCTCCAAAAATGAAGGGGGAATGTGTGTGCGTCCTATGGGGTGGATGCAGGCTTTCGCTGAAGCCTGGAGAGCGAGAGGGGTCGGTGCACACTGACCCCTCTCGCTCTCCAGGCTTCAGGAAGCAATCCGCTAGCCGTGGGAGACACAGCTCTCCCATGGCTAGCAGAGAGCTTGCCGGCACCCAGAAGCTTGGGGCGCGCTGAGCTCAGCACGCCCCAAGCTTCGGGCTTCGCGTAGCGCTCCGCTAGCCATGGGAGAGCCGCGGGAAGTCGTGCGGCTCTCCTATGGCTAGCGGATAGCAGCCTGTTCTTGGGGCTGGGGTCAGAGGAATCTCAGGCTTCCTCTGCCCCAGCCCCGCACCTGGGGGGGGGGGGGAATAAATTTTTTTCCTTTATTTCCCCCCCAAAAAAACTAGGTGCGTCCTATGGGCCGGTGCGTCCTATGGGGCGAAAAATACGGTAATATTTTTACCTTTGAGGAAGCCACATGGAAGGTATCTCTGAGACACAATGAAACTGAATGAGAAATGAATTCTAGAACCTTGCACTTTATAGGGATTAAAGGCTCATCCCCACTTACCTTTGCTTTGGATTTTCCAGGCACAAGTCTGGGCTTTCCTGGTCTGTGTTTGAGCGTTTTTTCTTTTCTTCCTGTCCTGGCGCTTTCCCTGGGGAAAACTGTGTTTTATTGCTGAATTGGAGCTTGCAGCAATTTGCAGAAAACCCAATTGCCATTGTGATTCAGTGGTGAAACATGGGTTTTCCTGGGGAAAGCACCAGGACAAACAAACAAGCAAAACTGCTCCAATACACAGGGCTTTTTTTTTTTCAGTTGGATTTTGCTGGAGCTCAGTTCTGGTTCTTTTCAGGTGGGCACCATCGCCATTTTAGAAAATGGGGGAGGTGTTCATCCGTACTGGAGGAGGAAGAGGGGCGGGTGGAGTGCACCTCCCCTGGCCCCACGATCCTGGTGGGGTGCCATTGTGGCTGCCCTCCTGCGCTGTGGCCATCGCGCCACGCCCCTGCGGGCGGCATGCCACGCCCTCGGGATGCATGCCACGCCCCCCTAGGATGTGCGCCAGCCACATCCCCGCCTGCTCTCCTTCGTCTTTCTTCTTCTTTGGCAATCACTCGTAGCCGAGTAAGATTGTCTTCCATAAGCACGGTCTTAACAGTGAGTCCATAAGTGACTGTGGAGGCCAATACTGGATCCACACGTCCTTCCACAGTGGGGACATTGGTTTCCGGGCGGGAGCTGATCACGGTGTAGATTTGCCAAGCGTGCCTTCCTCCTAGCATGTTTCTCCCTTGCGTCCTGAGTTCTAGTGTCTTCAAAGCCCATGGCACCTTTGGTAAAGACTGCTCTCCAACTGGAGCACCTGCAGGCCAGTGTTTCCCAATTGTTGGTGTTTATACTACTTTTTTAAGATTTGCTTTGAGACAGTCTTTAAACCTCTTTTGTTGACCACCAGCACTGCACTTTCCATTTTTAAGTTTGGAATAGAGTAGTTGCTTTGGAAGACGATCATCAGGCATCCGCACAACATGTCTAGTCCAATGAAGTTGATGGTGAAGAATTATTGCTTCAACACTGGTGATCTTTGCTTCTTCCAAGTACACTGCTCTCCACCCCGGTGCCGGAGCATGAAGCTCCGCCACTGAGTTCTGGAACCTCTTTTTCTATAAAATTGTACTCTGGACACAAACCTGGAGAGCCTGGACTCTGCCTAGAAAGGTGGCACAAAAGGAAGTTTGGATGCAGCAGCGTAGCATGGGTTGCTGGTGCCCGGGGCAGATAAGCAGCTGATGCCACCAGAGTGCCCCCTACTGGAACCAAGTGGTGCTGTGCTGTACCGCCTGTCTGCCCACACAGCGGGGAGCTCAACCAGCCGATGTGGCTCTTGGCGGGTGAATCCCCCCAGTGTACCACTGGTCTGGACTGCTGGGGTCACCGCTTGCCTGCCTCCCTCCCTCCATACCTGTTCAGTGTGGGCCTGAGCTGCTCTGCCACCTTTGCCAGGGCAGGATGGGGATCCTTGTGGAAGCCGGTGTCTGCATGAGTGCACCTGATTGTGCGCTCTCAGAATTTTGCACCTGGGGCCATGGCCCCCCGGCCGCCCCTTGCCTATTATGGAATAGGGAAGTCCTTTTTTTTATAAAAAAAAACATCTCTATACAGGTCTTCCAAAGGCTGTATATTTACTTATCTCCTTGGCTTGGGGGTCGCATAACTCCATACCCTCCAATATTTCAATAATAATAATAATAATAATAATAATAATAATAATAATAATAATAATTTATTTGTACCCCGCCCATCTGGCTGGGTTTCCCCAGACACTCTGGGCGGCTTCCACAAAGACCAAAAATAAACTAATATGTCATACATTAAAAACTTCCCTGAACAGGGCTGCCTTAAGATGTCTTCTGAATGTCAGGTAGTTGTTTATCTCTTTGACATCTGATGGGAGGGCATTCCACAGGGTGGGCGCCACTACCGAGAAGGCCCTCTGCCTGGTTCCCTGTAGCTTTGCTTCTCGCAATGAGGGAACCGCCAGAAGGCCCTTGGCGCTGGACCTCAGCATCCGGGCAGAACGATGGGGGTGGAGACCCTCATTCAGGGACATCCTAAGGAAAAGCAGAACATTCCAGGATCAAATCAGAAACTGGGATGGCTTCTGTAAATGGGACCGTCCCTGGAAAACAGGGACTCTTGGAAGGTCTGTGCTGTGGTGTTACATATTAGGGCGTCCAGAAACTCTTCTAGCTGCAGGGATGTGCAGGCCAGAGAGCAAAAAGGCAACTGGGCTTTCCTCCCTTGTGGAATTTCCGCAAAATGCCCAGAACAGAGACTTTCCCTACAACCTTTTATCTCGGGCTGCCACCCCGTGCTCTACATAACAGAGCACAAACTTCAAATAAATATGCTGCATAGCCACATTTTTACAGGGTTGTTTTCGGTGGCATCGTGAAGTATATGATACAATCCCAGTATCTCTGGGAGCAGACGCCACAGCAAGGCTATCTTGCACGATATGAAGTCGCTGCGAACCCAAGAGGTTGGAACGGTCACAAAAAAAGCAAGCCTGCTTCCTAGCAATTAAAGTGATAAGTTGCCTATGATTACAGCACGGAACTTGGCAGCTGGGTGATAAGACGACAGCAGGGTGCGAAAGAACGGATACGACTTCACTAGTTTGGACACTGCCCATATCTGTTTGTGAAAGGCTTTGGCTGCATTTGCTGAGCAGCTCCTAAAATACCAGCTTTTACTTTGAAAGGCCTTAACAACCGTTTGCATTGCTCAGATCACCTCAAATCCAAATTCCCAACTCCAATATGTGCTGTTTTGAGCCACTGGAGGCACCCCGGCGGCTGCTCTCCATGTAGTTTGCAGGCTGTCATCACCACCTTGTGATTCCTGCTGCCAGCTTCTGCAGAAGGGAGGCAACAGAAACATAGGAAGATGCCTGATCTTGAGTCAGACCATCTACCTCAGTATTGCCTATTTTGAGTGGGTGACGCTGGTGGCGCTGTGGTCTAAACCACTGAGCCTCTTGGGCTTGCTGAAGGTCAGTGGTTCGAATCCCTGTGACGGGGTGAGCTCAGCCTAGCAGTTCGAAAGCACAGCAGTGCAAGTAGATAAATAGGTGCTGCTGTGGTGGGAAGATAAATGGCATTTCCGTGAGCTCTGGTTTCCGTCATGGTGTCCCGTTGCTCCAGAAGCAGTTAAGTCATGCTGGCCACATGACCCAGAAAGCTGTCTGTGGACAAACGCCAGCTCCCTAGGCCTGAAAAACAAGATAAGCACCCCATAGCAGCCTTTGACTGGACTTGACCATCCAGGGGTCCTTTACCTTTACCTTTTACTCTGAGTGACAGCAGCTCTGCAAGGTTTTGGGCAGGAGCGTTTCCTAGTCCTCCCCGATTGTGGAATGCTCTCCCCAAAGAAGCTCACCTGGCACCATCATTACATGTCTTTAGGTTCCAGGCCAAAACATTCCTCTTTACCCAGGCCTATAATCTGTGGCCTGTCAAAGTGTGGGGGAGGGGACTGTTATCAGGATGACTATTTTATTATTAGGCTGTCTGCCAGTACAGTGGCACCTCAGGTTAAGAACTTAATTCGTTCTGGAGGTCCGTTCTTAACCTGAAACTGTTATTAACCTGAAGCACCACTTTAGCTAATGGGGTCTCCCGCCGATGCTGCGTCGCCACTGCACAATTTCTGTTCTCATCCTGAAGCAAAGTTCTTAACCCGAGGTACTATTTCTGGGTTAGCAGAGTCTGTAACCTGAAGCATCTGTAACCTGAAGTGTCTGTAACCCAAGGGACCACTGTATGCTTTTTATTATATTTTTATCACTGACGTTCTGGAATGTTGTACACCGCCCTGGGATCTTTTGATAAAGGGAAGCATATAAATTTAATAGTAGTAATAGTAATAGTAATAATAATAATACCTGGAGACACTCAGGATTGAACCTGTATGATAGGGTTGCAATATTTTGAAGAGTAAAAAAGAGGACACATTTGCCAACATCTACATTTAACTAAGGATTGCTATGACGACTCTACCCATGAAAAAGAGGACATGTCCTGGAAAAAGAGGACATATGGCAAGGCAGATGATCTGCTGCAGAGCTACGATCCCTACCCCTAGTACCTAATCATGCCTCCCCCCAATACCTAATAATTTTCACAGGAAAGTTTTCTGAGACTCCATGACCATTCTTTCCATGAAAAAGAGGACGTGTCTTGGAAAAGGAGGACATATGGCAGCTTCTGCTACAGAGCTACTATCCCTACCCATAATACCTAATAATGCCTCCCCCCAACACCTAATAATTCCCACAGAAAGGTTTTCTGAGTCTTGATGGCAGGGAACGTGGGGCTGTGAAAGGACACTGGCAGTAGGACTGAATTGGCTCTGAAGATATGTTTGCATAGGGCTGGCCTCTCTGCCACCCTGCTCCCCCCGCAACACAACAGAACAGAGGTCAGGTGAACAGTGATTCCCACAACCCCTTTTCTGCTGGCATGGGGGAAGAATAGCAGGATGGGGATGATTTGTTGGGAATGTGGTATGAGGGAATGGGTTAATCCTCTGTGTGTGGCTCAGACCATGGCTGCTATTTTCCAAAGATATAAACAACAACAAAACCCCCAAACACACAGAAAAACAAAAACCCCAAACACACAGAATGTGTTTTGGCCCTAAAAGGAACAGAAAAATTAAAGTGAGTGAGAGAATTATACTCCCACAATGAATCAATATTGAGCATAGCTCAATCAAAAAATGAAACAAAATCTTGCACACATTTCATAATAAATACCATTCACAGTTGTCTTTCTGGATTCTCAAGTTAGTGAAGTTTTCAAGCGTTCTCCCTTTCTCAGCTAAGGATAACTTTATTGCTCACTCTGAGTACTGCTCTTCTCAGAAAGGTATTATTCAAGGCTGTCACCATGGCTCTCAAATGTCTCTCATTCTAAAGGATATCACTTATTCTTGAACAAATAAAGAGCCATGAAATCAAAGGGGACAGAAAGTGTGACTCTATGAAAGAATGGCTCTGGCAATCTTTCTGCATGTATAATATTATTAATATGCTCACAATTTAAGGCCTTTGGGTAAAATTGAAAGTGCTTAAGTAATTTAATTACATTTTGATGGAGGCTTAGGCTGGCAGAGTCGATGGAAGAATCGGCTGCATCTTCTTTCTAACACAATGATAAATGTTCAGGCAAGCTTAGGTTACAATTGAACATATAAAGCTGTCTGATACTATTGGTCCATCTCGCTGATGGTTATCCTATTCTGACAGGTAATGGCTCACCAGGGTCTTAGGCTAGCTCCTTCCCAGCACTTGAGATCTTTCTTGCTGGAGATGTTTGGGGCCCAATGGAGAACATTATCCATGCAAAGCATGGGCTCTATCACTGAATGTGTTTGCTGCAGGGAAACATTTCCATCAACGCCAAGCCAGCTCTTGGGAAATGGGTTATGGCAGCTGGACCTGGCTAATCTATCTGCCTATCATATTTGAGTGTTCTGTATTACCTAGAAGTTGGCCAACCTCATGTCACTACAAAATGAACTCTCCTTCCTCAAGGGTTTCCAAACCATCTGTGATGGCCTGGGAGTCAAACTCGGAGGCTGAACCTGAGGGATCCCAGCCTGCACAGGAGTCCCCGCCTCCAGAACCAGCTGAGCCGGGGCCGGGGCCTGAGCCTGAAGGGTCCTCACCTGTGCTGGATCCTCAGGTGCAGGCACCAGCTGAGTCTGCTCTGGCTCCTGAGGTGATGGAGGACCCATTGCCTGCAGGTGCTCCACTCTCAGCCCCATCAGGGGAAGCTGAGGCTGCCTCTGGGTCCGGTAACCCTCTAGCCTCTCCTGAGCTGCAGAGGCTCAGGGCGGAGAGGCGGAGGGAACTAAGTTCCCGCAGGAGGAGTGCTCATCTCCAGGCCAGAAGAGGTGAGTCACCTGTGGACCGGGACTGCCCTATGCCTCGGGGCAGATAAAAGCCAGCCAGCCCCAGTCCCAGGTTGCAGGAGCAACATTGTTGGTAGCCTGTTCCTGCCTGCACTCTGTCCTGCTCTTCTGCCAGAGTTCCTGACCTCACCCGACTCCCTGCCTTGGACCCCGCTTCAGCTTTGATGGACAGCCTCCATACCACACCCTTGACCTTGGACTGGACTCGGACCTTGCCACATGGTTAACCCTCGGGACCAGCACACCATCTAACTGACCAAGAAAGGGAACGTGATAAGCTTTGCAAGAACGACCAGCTCTTCTGCAGGTAAGCAAAGCTGAGTGATTCCCATCATTTCGAGGGTCCACAAGGCAATTATGACTGGACATGGGAACAGAGAACAAAATAGTACCCGATCCTATGCATGTTGACTTAGAGGGGGATCTCACTGAATTCAACAGGACTTCCTTCTAGATAAATGTGCATAGGGTTGCAGCCCTCGTGATTTTAGATCAACTGCTTTTCTGACACCCAACTTCTCTGAAGTGGAGGGGCAGGGGAGATATAAAACTCATCCTCACTTATGTGCAAGGCTGGCTCCCCAAAATTTACGGCAAGAGACAAAGGGCAAGAAGGCACTGCACTCCCATTTCATGTGCAGAAGCCAACCAGATTGACAGTTCAGTCCTACTTCAACACTGGCAGCAGGATAGCATCCTTCACCACATCAGAGGCAACAGGCCATGTGGCAACAAATCAGAATGGCTGGGGAACTTGGGAAGAACAGTAGAGGTCTGCTGCTGCCCTCCATGCTCAGCATCTGCTGCCTGAGGTGGTTGCCTCACTTTGCCTAATGACAGGGCCGGTTCTGCTAACATACCTGCTACAACTGGAAAAGCCAGAACAAACCCTTGCTTTCTGTTGTTAATGGTAGCAAAGTGCTAAGATAGGAGCCAAGGAAGTGTCTTGTGAGTGAGACACTGAGTTATGGGTTTTTGGGGCGAACTTGTTGAGCCAAATTCTAGACTTCTGCCAGGGATTTTCCTGGACATTTCAGCAATTTTTGACCAGATACTGCTTTCGATTGCTTTATTCCAGCAATGTCCGGACATATGGCAACCCTTCCCTGAGTGTAAGTTCTAAAGAGAATAAACTTGGCAGAACTTCACAGTGATGATGATACTCTTATCTCAGTTTCTGTGGGGAAACCTGCAAAGCGATCCATCATCTTCATATGCAGGCCCAGTTCTTTATTTGGAGAACCACCACATGAAATGATGGAAATGGTTACCATGGCTACAACCCTTCAAGCATGGCTGCTGCACACCCACCCCTGGCCCCGCGCTATTAAAAGGGACTTGTGTAAGAACCTCTTTGTATACAACAGTATATTTGGGTCAACCTCATAGGGCGTTCGGAGCTAAATGCTTCCTTGTTTAATATAGCTCTGTTATATAAGCAGAGGAATACACAGTGACTTCCTTTCAGTTCTCTGTATATCATTAAAAAATTATTGGACTATTATTTTCCTCCCAAATTAATCAAAATAATTAAGTCCCAGGCTGAGACCTTACTTGCCACATTACTGCCTGAAGCTAATTTGTATTGCTGAGTTATAAAGCTCTGGAACAAAATGGAGTTATATGGGACACATGTTAATATATATCCCTGGTTCCTGCAGAATGAATGATGTCATTCTAATTTAGAAATAACTACACAATGTTATTATGCAATATGCTGGCCGTTTATTTTTACAATTCAGCTGTCAGCTTACAACATCATTAAACAACTAAACAGTCTGATAGCCTAAACTGCCCCCAAAGTTGTCAAATGACGAATATTTTCTTGAGTCATGAATTGTTATCCACCTCTCCCTGATGCTAATAGCAAGGAAGCATCTGGAGATCATGTCAAAAGCTACATTAGCATGACTTGGTCTTGCACAGGTTAGTCCTGCAACCCAATCTTATTCACGTGCCCTTGCAGTTTTAATGCACCTTGTTCCCCTCCACTAGTTTTAATGCAACCTGCTTTCATCCTTGCTCCCAAATGTCCCAACCAGTCTGTCAGGATTCCAGCCTTAGAGAACCGGCTGGTCGTTCGGTCCAGTTCGAGAACAAGACCTAAATTATGACTTTGACATCATCACTTCCTCAAAACTTTGCTCACACTTAGGGAAGTCCATCTGAATACACTGAGAGCCAGTATGGTGTAGTGGTCAAGAGCTGTAAACTCGTAATCTGGGGAACCGGGTTTGCGTCTCCGCTCCTCCACATGCAGCTGCTGGGTGACCTTGGGCCAGTCACACTTCTCTGAAGTTTCTCAGTCCCACTCACCTCACAGAGTGTTTGTTGTGGGGGAGGAAGGGAAAGGAGAATGTTAGCCGCTTTGAGACTCCTCCGGGTAGTGACAAAGCGGGATATCAAATCCAAACTCTTTCTTCTCTTCTACATGTTGAACGAATACGTGGGGAGGGGGCTGTGTGGCTGCATGGACTAATCCCACCCACCACCATGGCTGTTTACTGCTATCATATTCCCCAACTTTGTGCATACAGATGTACCATGGGGAGCCCATACATGCACAGAGCAGAGCAGCCTTTGCACACATACATTCAGTGTGTGGAGTTCTAGCCTTCATCGGTGGGAAGCCTGCAAGCTGGACATGAGTGCGGCAAGGCTTTTTCTACACGTGAGTCCAGGCATCGCTGCTCTTCAGAGGCACACTGCCTCTGACAGAGGTGGGAGAACATGGCTACTGTGGCTTGTTCTAAGAACACAGGAAGCCGAGTTCGCCCATTGGTCCATCTGACTCCCTATTGCCTATAGCATCTCTTTAGGGTTTCAGCCAGGGTTCTCTCCCATCCCTGCCTGGAGATGCATTGAACCTGGGACCTTCTGCCTGCAAAGCAGATGCTCTACTCTTCCCCCACTCCATCTGGTCCCATCCACACCCTCTTCATTCTGGCCCTTCCTCCTGCAGACAGCCAGCAGCAATAGTAGCTCAGTGGTACAGTAAAAGGTAAAGGACCCCTGGATGGTTAAGTCCAGTGAAAGGCAACTATGGGCTACAGCGCTCATCTCGCTTTCAGGCTGAGGGAGCCGGTGTTTCTCCGCAGACAGCTTTCTGGGTCATGTGGCCAGCATGAGTAAATCGCTTCTGGCCCAATGGGACACCGTGATGGAAACCAGAGTGCATGGAAATGCTGTTTACCTTCCCGTTGCAGTGGTACCTATTTATCTACTTGGACTGGCATGCTTTCGAACTGCTAGGTTGGCAGGAGCTGGGATCGAGCAACGGGAGCTCACTCTTTTGCAGGGATTCGAACCGCCAACCTTCTGATCGGCAAGCCCAAGAGGCTCAGTGGTTTATACTACAGCACCACCTTTAGCTCAGTAGTGCGTCTCCTGCTTGGCAGTGGTGTGCGGTGAAATTTTTCTTAGGGGAACAGTTGGGGCCAGAGAAGCCAGCTTGTGAGGGTGATGGACATGCGTGTGATTTCATGCACATGAGCATCATGCTGGGCAGAAACTTCTCAGGCTTGGGGAAGGAGGTGCCAGGCCTCTGAAAGGATGCTACAGCCCTCCTGCATCCTTTCCCAAGGCTTTGGGAAGGTGGAGAAGGCCTCTTGGACTCTGCCGGAGCATTGCACCTCCCTCCCTGTGCCAGGCAGAAGCTTCTTGGGCATTGGGAAGGAGGCCCCAGGCTTTGATACTTTAATACCGGGATATCTTAGCAGACTAACCTGGTCCCCCTAGTCCACTGACTGCACGTCACTGCTGTTTGGCATGCCAAAGGTTTCAGGCTCAATCTCTGGCAACTCTGGGTAGGTCTAGGAAAGACACCCTCCCACCTGAAATCGTGGAGAACAGCTGTCAGTCAGGGTTGACAGCGCTGAGTTAGATCAACGTACGGACTCGATTATAAGGCAGCTTCCTATGATAAGGGGGGAATCGCCATTTTCTTTGCCTGGGCAGGGCCAATCTGGAAGACAGCAGCAACACAGTTAATGAGTGTAAGGCAATGGCTCCTGGAATGGGAGCTGGCTTTGTGGCGGTGGTGTTTGTGTGTGTGTGTGTTCAGGCTGTGCCTGTTTCTTCACTGGCAACAGCATCACGCAGGCAGGCAGAGCAGGGGAGAGGGTTGAGCCGTGGTACCCAGAGACACACAGAGAAAGGGCAGCTTGCCGCCTGCCGCAGTCCTCAGCGCGGTTAATCACGCGTTCCCCTTTCGCGGCTGATTTGCAAGAGCAGATTAATCAGAGAGCGCGGCTTGATGAAATTTTGCTGTTATTGTGCCCATTTTTAGCAACATCTTTTATTATCTTCATTATTCATTTACAGGGGACCGGCATCAATTATGCAAATGAGTTCACAGACTTTGCAGATTACTTCATTTGCCGCTATTGTTTGTGGAAATTTAATTATTAAATATTATTAAGCTTGCGTTTTCTTCAATTTTCCAAGGCTTAGTTTCATTTGATTTTCCCTCCAGCTGCTCTCGTTTCCTTTTCACTGCCAAAACAGCTCCTCATCAAAGCGGCCCTGGCATGTGAAGACCAAATAAAATCTCCTCAATTTAATAATTTTGATGTTAGCCCCTTGTTCTCAGCTGCTTGCTCAAAGCAATGCAGAGAGAAAACGCAGAGCACATTCAATTTAATGAGCAGAAATTGAATTCAAGTTTGTTCAGAATTGACTTCAATTAGGCAGAGTCTTAATGATAAATTAATCTCTTTTCTTTCGTCCCTAGAATTTGTTTTTCAAAGTAGGGAAATTGGACTACATTGAAAGACCAAATAAAGAATACCAATTTTAACTAGATTATGGAACCGATAGCAAAATTTAATTCTTTATAGTAACGTACTTGGACAAATAGCATTCACTTGGTGGCATGTATTATAATTTATATTCATTGTTACCACTCACACTTTCATGGCATGGATAAAATGGCAGTTGAATTAAATATGGGCTCGTAATAGACTTCAGAGTTTTAATCTTTATTAAGAAACTCTAATTGAATGCATAATTAGCTTTTCAGGGTCTAGGAAACTAGGTTTAATTTCCATGTGGGCTGAAAACATAGATCAGGGCTCTTTTTAAATTGTGTGTGTGTGAGTGGTGTGTGTGTGTGTGTGTGTGTGTACTCAATATACATATATGTGTGTGTGTGTGTGTGTGTATAGTTTAAGAGAAATTACAGGATGAGATGAGCCCATATATTTCCACTATGGTGCAAATAGTGAAAATCACAAGCAAGATTTCTCAGTACGCTTCAGTGCTTGAAGGTTGTTATCCTTGTCTGAATCCACCTCTGTTTTGCAAAAATGTTGGGGTGTTGGCTACTATACCACGGAACCCTATTCAGATGCACCTGGGGCTGCTTGCTTCCCATACTGTAATCACCTTTAGGCATTGCTTTCCCACTGCTAGCTGGAAGTGTTGTTGTTGTTGTTTAGTCATTTAGTCGTGTCCGACTCTTCGTGACTCCATGGACCAGAGCATGCCAGGCACTCCTGTCTTCCACTGCCTCCCGCAGTTTGGTCAAACTCATGCTGGTAGCTTCGAGAACACTGTCCAACCATCTCGTCCTGTGCCGTCCCCTTCTCCTTGTGCCACATAGCCAGTGCTATTTAGCCTTGTGCCACATAGCCAGTTGCTGCTGACCTTTAAAGCCCTAAATGGCCTCAGTCCAGCATACCTGAAGGAGCATCTCCACCCCCATCGTTCTGCCCGGACACTGAGGTCCAGTGCTGAGGGCCTTCTGGTGGTTCCCTCACTGTGAGAAGCCAAGTTACAGGGAACCAGGCAGAAGGCCTTCTTGGTAGTGGCACCCGCCCTACAACAATTAGTTCCAGGACTCACCACGAACACCTCCCTCATTCTCTTAGAATGGCAATGGCGCCCACCTGAGAGGTACTGGAACTGAGTTCCAGAGTGTTCTGGTCCCCACATAGAGGACATCGAAGTGGGAGATAACCAGAGCATGTACCACCCTGGTGAGAAAATGCTCAGGCAGAGCAGAGAAAATGCTCAGGGTCTCAGGCGGTGTACCAGATGGAGCTGGTAGGCCCTGGCCACAAAAACCAAATTTTAATTGTCCCATGCAGAAAGCATTCAAATCCATACCGTTTTCATCAATTTCAAGCCACCTTCCCCTCTTAATGTTTCATGCCCATTGCTACCTAGTGGCTGAAAGGCAGATACGTTTGTTGAAAGAAGTAAGACTGAGCATGTTCCTAAATAGTGGGCTCTTTCTTGAGATGAATGGCAGGCAGGCTGAGCCCTGTGTGAACTTAGAGAGTGAAAAGAAAACTCAGCTGTTACTCGGTATCCGTAGTGTGGCCTCCATATATTACACTGCCAATGAGGACGAATTGGAAGAAGCAATAATCTTCACACTGTGTAAGTAGAAGTACAACTGTTTATTGAAAAGAGAATGGCCACCTATGGAATAATGAAGGCGTCTGATGCAGATCACAAAGCCTGCCTCCGATATGGAGAGAGGGGCTCGCTCCGTATTTCACTGCTAACAATGCTGGGGATGCGAGCAAGGAGTTGTACTGACTGTGAAGCAAAAACATATGGCTTTAATTAGATGTTTGGCCATACCTCAACAGCTCAGTGATGAAACCTTCGATGATTAGGATTGTTTAAAGACAGCGTCGCCCAATGGCAGAAGGAATTGTGCAACACTTCAGTGGCTCCCCCCCCCAAAAAAAAACCTGGGATACTGTGGCACAATTGAATTGTTGGTTGAGGTTCTTTGACTGGCTTGCTTCAGGATTGGCTGGTTACTTAGGGAATGTTGAAAGCGACCTTATAACTAATTAGATCGTTGGTCCATCTAGAGTGGTCCTTTATGTTTCGTGAAAAATGAATGGGCTATGTTGCATCCCTCCTCCCATAATAATAATAATAATAATAATAATAATTTATTATTTATACCCCACCCAACTGGCTGGGCTTCCCCAGCCACTCTGGGCGGCTTCCAACAAAATATTAAAATACCATAATACATCAAACATTAAAAGCTTCCCTAAATGTTATGGTTCTTTAACCTTAAACTGGACTAGACTACTATCCTGCCCCCCCCCTATTACTTGAGGGACATTATGACAGCCCAACAAATACAAACCACCGAGATGTGTCTGTAGTGCAAAGGCACTGCTGCTACTTTAATTTCCATGGAGATCCATAGCAGAAGGTGCCTTTGCCATTCTCACCCATGCAGCAGAAAATTCAAAAACGCAAATGCTGGTATGTCACAATTGTGGGTCTTTTCTGGAACAGAAAGATTAATAGCATTGCTTAGGGCTAGGTAAAATCTTGAATTGTATAGATCTCCAAAGATCTGGACTCTTCCACTTGACCTAAATATTCTATAACCTGCTTTGTGTATACGTATGCCTGGCCCAGAATTTAATGTGCATTGATGGCTTTGGGGGCAACCCAACTATTTGTTAACCTGTCATGTTATTCAACTGTTACAACTGTTACTGTTCTGGTTTGTATGTGATTGATCTGCATAGCAATTCAGTCAAACAGGATGCTTTAAAACCTTGCTCACAGTCCAACATTTCAAGTTTTGCAGTGCTGTTCTCCGACCAAAAAATTGTGTACAAAATGCATTGGTTTGGGAAGGTGCCCATAAAATGCACAAAGAGAAATAACATACAATGGTGTGTTGTATCAGGGACAATTGCTCACAAAAATGTGTATATTAGAGGAAAGGTGTGGTTGGTTGGAAACCAGGTGTTATGAGGAACGATTGAAGGAGCTGGGTTATGCTTAGCCTGGAAAAGAGGAGACTGAGAGGCGCTACAGCAGCCATCTTCAAATATCTCAAGGGCTGTCACACGGAAGAGGAAACAAGCTCGTTTTCTCCTGCTCTGGAGGGCAGAACTTGAACCAATGGCTTCAAGTCACAAGAAAGGAGATTCTGAATAAACATAAACATTAACATAAACAAGAGCTGTTCAACAGTAGGACAGTCTCCCTCTGGAGGTTGTGGAGTCTCCTTCCTTGGAGGTTTTTAAGCAGAGGCTGGATGGCCATCAGTCATGGATGCTTTAGCTGAGATTCCTGCATTGCAGGGGGTTGGACTAGATGACCCTTGGGATCTCTTCCAACTTTACCATTCTATGTTTCTATGGGGCATCCCAAGGGCAGGGAGCAGAGTTGGCCTGGGATCTCTTGGATCCTGAGGCAGCTCTGCTGCCATTTCATGACTGTATTGGGTGCAATAGGAAGCTTGGATAACCATCAGTTGGTCCCCACCTTATGCCCTGGGTGCCGGGTGTGGCAGGACCACAGCCCTGCCAGGGTGTGTGTGTGTGTGTGTGTGTGAGTGAGTGAGTGAGTGAGATGTGGGGGCTTCACCTGAAGGAGCGTCTCCACCCCCACTGTTCTACCTGGACACTGAGGTCCAGCGCTGAGGGCCTTCTGGCGGTTCCCTCACTGTGAGAAGCCAAGTTACAGGGAACCAGGCAGAGGGCCTTCTCGGTAGTGGCACCCACCCTGTGGAGCGCCTTCCCACCAGATGTCAAAGAGAACAACGACGACTAGACTTTTAGAAGACATCTCAAGGCAGCCCTGTTTAGGGAAGCTTTTAATGTTTGATGCATTACTGTATTTTAATATTTTGTTGGAAGCCGCCCAGAGTGGCTGGGGAAGCCCAGCCAGATGGGGGGGTATAAATAATAAAATATTATTATAATATTATTATTACTGCCCTTTTTTGACCAGGGTGGTGCAAACTGGTTTGACTAGGACTGGAGAGACCCAGGCTTGGAGCTCTATTCACACACGAAACAGAATGCATCCGGTAGCACAAACAAAATAAGGAAGAAGTGTATCTCAGAGGTGTTGGAAAGGATGAGTGTTTCTTGTTGTTGTAGCCCCTTTTGGCTCAAGTGAGCCAAACATATTCATAAGTTGCTCAAAGACAGTCTGTTCTGAGGGACCTTGCAGGACTAAGCCCCCTTTCTTAGCCCTTCTGAGCCATGGAATTCACTGATAAACTTTGGACCAGTCTCTGTCTCTTAGCCTAACCCTGCAGGGTCGATGTGAGGACAGAATGGGATGGGGTGGGGGATAAGAACCAAGTGTTTGTGTTGCCTGGAGTTCCTTGCAAGAAAGGCAGGATATAAAAGCATTGTCTAATAAAGGAGTTATACATGTACTATTGCATTTAGATTGCTCCTGTTATTATTCTAACTATATTAATAGAATCGGGCTACATACATGTGTTTCTCGATTTGAGTTCATCTTTCTTAAAAATTATTATTTTAACAAAACTTATATACTGCTTGGTTGTATTAAGACCTCCCAGTGGTTTACAAGAGGTATTAAAATAATTGATTAAAAAAATCCCAGAAACAAATAATTATTGGGGACTTGGAAAGCTCCTCAGATATCTGAAAGTGGTCGGCATTGACACCCTGGGGTCAATGAGACTGTGAAGGGGGTGAATGAAGACTTAGTGGGCCAAAGGGAGGTCAAAAAGAACCTGAGGTCTATTTTGCATTATATATTTTTTCATCTCCTTCTGGTCCTCTTCTTCTGCCTGATATAAATTCCTATAATAATTTTCACATATTTCCTTAGGTTCAGCTATTGCTTTTCCTCCATCTAGCAATTTTTCTACCATCTTTAATTGCCAGGCAAGCATTCTGCCCAGTTTTTTTGGCAAACTCAACTTTAAAAAAAAACATCTTTATCTTCTGTTCTATTTCATAATTTAAGATTACGGAGAGTTGAGTCTAGCATTTCAAAATTTTGTTTTGGTATCTCATTCTTCGGATTTTTTACTAGTCTTTTTCATTTTTGCTTATCTCTTTCCTTATTTGTTCCATCCCCCCCTCTGAATTGCGTCTTGCTGAATGAAGAAGCCTCACATCACTGCTTTGCTGGCATCCCATACGACATTAATATTGGTTCCTTGATTTAGATTACCGTATTTTTCACACCATAGGGCGCACCGGCCTATAGGGTGCACCTAGTTTTTTGGGGGGGAGGAAATAAAGGGAAAAAAAATTATTTCCTCTCCAGGCGCGGGGCTGGGGCGGGGGAAGTCCGAGCTTCCCCCGACCCCAGCCCCAGAACAGGCTGCTATCCACACTCCTAGGGAGCCCGCGGGAATTCGCGCCGGTCTCCCCAGGCTTGTGGATATCTGCCCAAAGGCTTCAGGATGCAGGCATCTCTCTTCGGGATGCAGGCAACTCCGCAAACCAGGTTGGGGAACAGCGGGATGGCGGCGCTTCACCTCCCTGTTGTCCCCCGAGCTTGTGGGGCTGGCGGTGGGGAAAGCACACTTCTCCCCACCGCCAACCTCCAAACCAGGTCGGGGAATAGCGGAATAGCCTCCCCGCTGTCCCCCAAGCTTGTGGGGCTTCCCGATATATGCACAAAGCCCGGGGGACAGCGGGGAGGCGGAGCGCCGCCATCCCACTATGGTTTGATCCTGGAGTGATCAAACCACAGTTTCCTGTTCCATCTAAACCAGCAACTTTGACTTACATTTGTCCATCCATAGAAACTTTATTTTAGGGCGTCTGGAATTGATGTTCGGGGAGAATTTCCAAAAGGCGATGCTTTGTCCTGGATCTCAGACAAGTCAATTGAAAAACAAGCTCAACAGCTTCAGGATTTTCCGCAACAATTCTGGGGGTTTCATAAAAAAAAAAATCAGGGTGTCCTGGTTTTTACTTTTTGAAATATGGCAACCCTACTTTAGTTGCATTAGCCACTAGCCATAGCAATAAAACTTTGGCTTGTGCTTACCCTCCAGACTACAAACCATGTTGTAAACCTAGTTTGAGGACAAAAGCAAACCTAGTTTCTTGTGCAGATATAATGGCAAATTTGTGGTTTGGTCATCTCAGGAAGTGGCTGATAGAAAAGGATTGTGCAAAGGGACAAGGGAGGACACAAACACAGCTCTTTTTCCTGCAGCATCAAAGCAGTGAGGTGTGCCTGGGTGTACATGTGAATCAGCTCACTGTCCCCACATTTGCGTGCTGAGGTCCCCCAAAACACCCCTACCCCAATAACTCACACATCACTCATAAATTTTTGTTTAAGGTTTTTGGCATAATTTTGGCCACAACTTTATTAAACATACAAACTGTGAGTGGTTGCTTAGGCATTGGTTATGACTATCTGTCCCCCCCCGCCTTGGGGACAGCACTGACTCCCGGATTCCAGCGAAAGCCAGTGTGGAGGAACAAGATCCTGCTGCGCCACAGACCCTCAGCTTCTCCTCGCATGCTCCCAGGAGCTTACGCGGCCCGCACCCGATTCCAGGGGTTTGGACGAGAGGATGGTAAGCCCCTGAATTCCTTTAACGGAATTCCCATGCAGCAGCAGCATTGGAGGGGCAGGCACAGCCAATCCATACCCCTCCACCAACCAATTTAAACCAATGCCTAACCGCCAACCTTACAAGTTGTGACGATTTGCTACGCAGTAGGCGAAAACCAAATGGCACACACTAATCAGCCAAATGGAAAAATTCCTACCAGGCCCCCGCACCAAGGCGGACGACCCCATGACAGGCATAGCAAGGTCAAAGCACAAGCCCAAACAAGGGAGGGCGGGCGGGTGATCCGGTGCCCACTGCGAAAGAGAAAGCAGCTTGCTGTGAACCTTGTTTAAATAACCTCTGTTCACCCCCCCAAATTAGCAACATCAAATTTACCCCAGCAACACCAACCACCAATCCAAGCCAGGCCCTTCAATCTATCCTGCCTGGCAACTACGGGGTGCTTTGCCTGGCCCCATCCGCAACACATGCTCTCCTTTAGTGAGAACACGCTTTGCAGATCTACACTCACACAACAAATGCTGATGTAATTCAGGATTTCCAAGGCTCCATCAAAATAAACAACAACAGCAACAAAACAACAACAGAGTACTCAGTCCTAGTTCAGATACTGACTTCAGATCCATATCTGGCTAAGTCTTTCCCCTTTTCAGACACAGCTCCCTATGTGTTCTCTACCCTTGGTAGTGCGTAACACTAGACAGGTGGGATATAAATGTTCATATAAATAAATAAATACATAAAATGAATGAACGGAACAAAAGATTGTTTTGAGGACAAAAGAGACAGATTGTAGAGCATTTTACATGCTAAAATGCTATCTAAATGATTAATAATAATAATGCCCATGTACTTGAGTTCTCAGATGCTAGCAGACAGAGGAGTGATGCAGTTGCATTGCCCTGGAGACAGAGGAATGAAGTACCAAAGGAATAAATTAGCCATGCTGTCACATTAAAATAAATTTTCAAATGTAATTTGGGTAACTAGATTAATGTGAGCCCATTTAGGAATGCTTAAATGTAACACAATTACATCCAAAATAATGCACAATATAAACAACCCTCATGATGGGGAAATATCAAATTCATCTAAAAAAATCCAGGTTTTGAGAAAAAGCAAAACCAACACCCAGTGGGGAAAACAAAATGTTGACAGAGCGCTAGAAGTTCTTTCTGATGGTTGTTTTTTTAAAGTATCAGTTAAAAAATAATCTGCAGTAGATCCCCTATTGGCAATAATGATATTTTTATTTCCTTTGTTTATTAAAGCACTTTTAGCCCTCTCTTCATTAAAAATCCCAAAGCAGGTGGCAACATTAGAAGCAACATACAGAACGAAACCAAGGCAGAAACAAAAACAAGACATCAAAATCCTATAGTCACTAACAGCCAACAATACTGCACTATTGTTAATAATGCTGCCTGGGCAGGCAGATTCTCTTGTTTTTAATGTTAGACATTCCAGGATCAAATCAGAAACCAGGATGGCTTCTTTAAACCTGGGACTGCCCTTGGAAAATAGGGACACTTGGAGCAGCCTTTCTCAATCTGTGGGTCCCCAGATGTTGTTGAACTACAACTCCCATCACCCCTAGCTAGCAAGGCCAGAGCTCAGGGGTGATGGGAGTTGTAGTCCAACAACATCTGGGGACCCACAGGTTGAGAACCGCTGACTTGGAGGGTCTGTAAGGACCTGATCAGGAGAACCCCTTTCTACATACACATGGAGTTGCCGCAAGACTTTCATTTTTCTCTTTTGAACTCAGTAGCCTGTGATGAAGCATAGTGTGGAGTTGCTCTTTTGCTCTCCTCCTTCTGAATATTGTTATATTGTGACTGCCCCTTGTTGGCAGTCTGGGATGGCCTGCCCAGTGCGGGTGTGTTTGTTTGTTTCTTTTCCTTTGGTCACTTCTGGACAACCTCTTTACTGAACATTCACCCTGATTGTTTTGCAGAGCTTGCAATGCGGTTATAGAGCATTGCATTCAACAAGTATCATGCCACACATTCCAGTGCCTTTCCCTATCACTTTCCTTATCTTTGTCCAGTTGCACGGGGACTTTTGTAGTCATCGCATTCCCATGGACAATGGTTAGAATGTCAGGATACAACATGCGGCAGAAACTAGGCTTTCTTTCACCTGGGTCAAAGACCCAGATTAGCTCGTTCCATGAGCGTTTTTGTACATGCACACACAGGCTGGGAGCCTCAATGAATGGGGCCCCTCTGGAGGATTCAACCAGGGCAAAAAAACTGGGCTAGCCCTCCTTCCACTGTAGCTACGGCTCTGTGCACTGGACTCTATTGCTCCCTGTCTGGACACACAACTATCTAGCTTGTTGGATGAATCCCATGGGAACTAACCCTTTAGGTTCTGCTACAATATCCCTGAGTTAGAAGTCTGATTTCCTGGCTTCTCTGCTCAACCTAATCCTGTAATTTTAAGGGCATGCAAGACACTGATACATAGGAAGAAGGGCTAGGGCACCAACTCCCTCTTCTATCCTCACAACAACCCTATGAAGTAAGTTGGCCTGAGTCTGGCCCAAGGTTACCCAACAACTTCCATGTGGGAAGGAAAGAGGCAGAGAAGAGGATTATCACTATACGATGCTGGAAGGAGAAAGGGACAGAGTTTAATTCAGAGCTTTCCAAACTGTTGTGTCATGACACGTTAGTGTGTCGCTCCCTGTGTCATGTGAATCTCCCCGCACAACTTTCCGGGGCTGGAAAGGGGTTAGTTTAACCTCTGGTTTGCTAGTAAAACTGAATTATTGTGCCGCGAAATGATACATTTCTAAAAAGTGTCACCAACATGAAAAGTTTGGAAAGCTCTGGTTTGATTGGTGTCGTGATAAGAGCAGCGGCAGCCCTGCATCTGAACTCCTAGGAACTTTTCACCAAATAAATTTTCCGCAAACGTTTTTGTTTTTCTCTCGGCATCAAGGGGATCGACGTGTTCCACAGGTGTGCCTGTATTGTTCCAGCCGTCTGCCTGCTGCAAAGGGGAGAAAGATTATTCTGTCTAAATGAACACTCGCAGCTATTTGTAACTGCCTTTCTCATTAATACATTCACAGATTAATCTGTGCCTGCATGGCCCTTCAGTTATGGGTACGCCATGCAATCCTTTCTGGATTGGAATGGCTTTACATGATCTCTGTATGATCTCCCCAAGCTGTGGAGCTTCTATAAGAATTCAAGGCTAGTGAATCACAGTTAGAATCCGGCTGGTTAACCAACTCTTGAATTATTCCCAGAGCAAATTGAAACCAGGGTCTATCCAAATATGCATGAAACTAGAAGATGGTGAAATCAGACTTGGCTTGCATCAGCCTTCGCCATCCTGGTGCTCTCATTATGTTTTGGACGACAGCTCCCTGGCATGCCAACCCTTAGGGGCCGAAACAGTTTTGCCCGTCCCCCATATTTTTTTGAGGGGGCCAGGCCCCCTCATTTTTCAGAGGGCATTTAGCTCCACCCCCTGGCTCCTCATGACATCACACACATGATGTCAGGACGTCACATTGGGCCCCCTCAATCGTCTTGAGAAGGTGGAACCTCTGACAGCTCCTATATGCTGGCTGAGGCATATGAGAATTGTAGTCTGAACCATCTGGTGGGCACCAGGTTGGCAAAGTCTCACTGAAATGCTCCCTCTCGGTGCCATAAATTGTGAAGCAGTTATTTTCAAACTGGCTATTTCTCAAAGGAAGCATTCAGCTGTAAAATCCTACAGCACTCAGGCCCAATACAAGCTAACCATCCAGATTCCATTGTCAAATATGGGCCAAAGTACTGTCCACTTTGATTGTGGTGCATATATTTAGCCAGGTTAGAACATGCTGATAACCAGCACACTGTGTATAACAGTTCAAAATGTTCCAGGAGGAAAGGAAGAAAATATTCAATTAAGGTTTTGTCTTTTCGGAAAAGCAGAAAAAAGAAATCGACCAAGTCAGCCACGGTGATTCATGTTTATTTAGAAAACAATATTGAATAACTTACTTTACAGATAGCAGCCAAGGAAGGATGAGATAAAACCCTGGTACTATATTTATATTTTATTTTGCAGACGTATCTAATCTGCGGTGGCATGAGAAATGTTGTAAAACGTGTGTCGTCAAAAATTGCCGCGGCATCATACTTAACAACTTGTCCTTTAGAAACCAGGTCAACTTTTGCAGTAGTCTGTAGTAATATATATGTATGCTGAGGAGGTTTTTTATGTCTTATAATAGAGATGGTTTAGATAATAGGCTTTCATCTATTACATTTATCAGGTTGTCTTATCTCTGCAGAGCCATCAAAAGGCTGTATTGAGAAAATATTAAGATAGGGATGCCTGCTTCATTTGATACGCACACAAGGGGCCCAATCCTGTTGCCATTGAACTCGCTGGTGGTTTTGTCTTTGACTTTAATGGAAGCAGCATCGGGGCTATGAATAGATTCCATTAATGTTAATTAGGCTACAGTGAAATTCCAATTATCTCCATCAAACGTAGGGTATCAAAAGCTTTTACTTATGAAAGTTAACTAAGTTGTCCCAATTGCAACCTCAAGTCGTTGTAGCCCAATAAATTAGGGCTCCGATTTAAACAAACATAGGATTATCCGAATGGCTGTTGACTGCGCTGCGTCTTTATGGGAGCCTTGCTGCCATTTGGCATTGGAAGACCTGAGAGAGAAGACAAAAGGCACGGATGCTGCTGCTGAAGATATTCTGTTCGCTGGGGCAACGGAGAAGGAGAACGACAAATTTGGGTTCCCTCACCCTTTTGTCCTCTCTTGCCCATCCAAAATGTGCTCTGAAGGGTCAGGCAAACCCCTGGGACAGATTTAGAGGGCATGTGAGGAAGGTGGAGAAGGGAGAAAGTTCTGTTGATCAAGTGTAAATTGGAATGAATTGCTGCCTTACCCATTATTTTGTAGCTACTTTCCCTGTGGAACAGTGCTTTTCAGGCTGCTCTCTGAAGAACCCTAGGGTTTCTCAGATGCTCATCTGGGGTCCTGTCATATTAAAACCAGCCACAAAGGCTACACAAACACTTATAGGTAAAGCACCCTTATACCACTTTAATAGTCATGTTTTCCTCCAAAGACTCCTGGGAATTACAGTTTGTTAAAACCTTCCCAAAACCTTCCCAGTTTGCTTGGTAATCACAGATACAAGCAATGTTGAGTCTTCTGATGTTTAAGCTTGGATATAGAATTTCATATCAGAGGACGAACTAGTATAGTTTCAGAACTGGGGAATGGTGTGTGTGTGTATAAAATATCTGGATTTTGTTTAGTTTTCTAAATTAGGCTTCCTCCAAATGACCTGCTTATTGAGCATTCATTTTGATTTGCTTGGACAAAGTTTATGTGGAAGTTGCATTATGTCTGGGCTTTAGTGAGCATTCGTTCTGATTTCTTTGCAGGCTGTCTCCCCATTAATCATTTGTTCAACCCACACTTTTCTTGCATTTCCCATCACTTTCCAAACTGTAAAAAAGTTCTTTAAAAGTGGATTTGTTGCCCTAGCACCACAGAGCACTTTAAACCACCTTAGATGTGCAAACCTAAATTTCTGGTGCGTGCTTTGTGCAAAATAGCGTCAGGTCTGGGAAGGATTCTTATCCTTCGGAGTGTATCAGCAGCAATTATGAACTGTTTGCACTCTTTTAATTTTTTGATACCCTCCTCCTCCTGCCGCCTGCTCAGTTTTTTCAAAAGTTTCTGTGTCCCTGTAATAGAGTGCAATAATTTAATGTGAGTCCCTCGTTAGAGCTAAGTTTTGTACAGCGAGTTCAATTAGCATTGAGATACAGGGTCAGCGCTTTGATCTATGACAGCCTTTTGTGACGGCATTCCACGCCTTTTTTACCGCTAGAGAAAGGAGGAGGAAAATATATATTCTCCACATTTCCTGTTGCTCTAGGAGGCTGAAGGTTTTTCTGTGATGATTCACGGGGGAGTTAAGGACTGTAATAAGTTACAGAATGGTGTTTCAACCGAGGATTTAGAAGTAACTACTGAATCTGTGGAGGCAAACCAGGAAAACGTCTCAATCCATTTATCAGAGCGCACAATAGTTCCCATTCTGAAGCCAGCGAAACAATAAATATTGAGCCCCAGAAAATTAATCTGCATCCTGAGTATTTTAATTAAAAATAGTAATCTGTATAGCTCTCCACCCACGACTCTTGCAAACTTCTGCCTCTTTGCAGAGTCACTTAGTTTCAGTGTAGCTGCTCACTCGCTACAGATGGATGCTGTCAGCTTCCCAGCATTACTTTACTAAAGGCGGATTTGCATTCCGTTCCACAATATAAATATAGATGAGGATACCAATTCTGTGACTAGGTCTAGGATGTATTCGGTTACCTTGTCCCACAAACCCAATAAATGCGAAATGTGTTCTTTGTTTACCTTGGCGTTTGCAGACAGATTAACGAAACACTGGCTAAATTCGTAAGACTAGGTGTGAAAGCTTTTACAATCTGAGCACCACATTGCCCTCTGAACAATCTTCCAGCGGCCCCCTGGGAGTGGTGTGTTATGTGGTCGGTGTTTGCCTGAGCTTGAGTCTGGACTAAGGATTCTGATACATGCTGTCCAATCACAGAACAGTTCAGGATTTGGGCCTCTGCCATTGGCCCTTGAACTCTCAGTCGTGATTCGCAGGCAATCATGTTGGGAGTGGGAGTGGTCCAGGCTCACAGGAATATATATAAGCAGTTGCCTTGCCCCTGTTTCCCAGTTTTGTAGTTCAATTAAGGTTCTTGCTGTTAATGCTGTGTCTTGCCTTGTGGGAACCCACCTACACTTCATGGTGGCTGGAGCCAGAGGGAAAAGTGGGCAGAGGAATGGATGTAGAGGGGAAGAAGGACTTTCTGGTGGTCACCAGGCAATGGCTTTTCCCCGCCTTTCCCCACCTTCCAGCCCTAGGAGCTTTCCTCAGGCCATGACTTTGATAACAGCAGAAGCAGCTGAGAGGAGAAGAGCTCAAAAGTATTTTAAGAAATACAATTTTATAAGTTGTGGGTCCTTGTATCTCAATTTCAAAAATCTTTTGCATGGCTTTGTATGTTTTGTGGTATTTTATGCATTGCGACTTGCTTTTTTAAATGATTATAGTTCAGTAATTATTGTAATTGATAAGTGTAAACTGTTTAATTATTATTTGCTGATATTTAATTTTACTGTTTCTTATTAGATTCTAGTGGATTATTGAATATTCCTTTCCTTGATGTAGGTTGTTTATTTTAAAGCTACTGCATTGTGACTTTTTTGTATTGAATCAGATTGTTATTGTTAATATATGTGTTGGAATTATTAGATTCTAGTAGATTATTGAATATTCCTTTAGTTGATGTAAGTTGTATTGAATCAGATGGTTCTTGTTAATGTTTGATGTTTTATGGTGTTTTTATATGTGTTGGAAGCTGGCCAGAGTGGTTGGGGCAACCCAGCCAGATGGGCTGCATATAAATAAAAAACTCATTAGTAGTATTAGTATAATTAGTATTAGTTGTGAAGGGTGTGGCCTGGGGAGAGTTCTGAGGGCCAGATAGAGCTGCCTGGCCACATTCATCTCCAGGGCTTCATGTTTTCTGTAATAAGACCAGGTGCCTCATGGATCTCTAGTACAAATGACTACTTCACTGCATGAGTCCCCTGCCTTGCGCCTTCAAATGTTTTGGACTACCACTCCCATCAACCCCACCAGCATGGCCAACTAGGAAGACACCAGGCTGGGGAACATTAGTCTTCTCCCTTTTATAGGCCCAAATGAGCCAGTGCGATATAATGGTTAGAGTGTTGGACTTGGACATGGGGGAGCAAGGTTCAAATCTCCACTCATTCCTGAAGCTCACTGGGTGACCTTGGAGTCAGTCACAAACTTTTAGCCTAACCTACCTACAGGGTTTTTGTGAGGATGAAATCGGGAGGAGGAGAACTATGTACACCACCTTGAGGAACTTGGAAAATAAAGGTGGCATATAAATGTAAATAATAATAATAATAATCCAGGAGTTAATCTCTCCAGTCTTTTCTTCTTCTGAAATATACGCTTAGGAGGGCTACAAATGTTGCCAGAGCAGCAATGCTGGATGAAAGCGGTGCTTAAACTTCCTCATGTGGGGCACTTTTGCAATCAAAATGGACTCCTTTCCCCTGAGCTGCTTTCCCCGCCCACGGGGGGAAAAGTTAATTGATTAATTAATGAAAAACTGCAGGGCCCATTTCCAACGGCAGCTGCTCCTTCTGAGCAGTTGTAAATGAGCATTTCAGAGTGAGGGTTCTTCTGCCCTAGTTCTTCAGAGCACGATTCACCATTTGAAAAGATGCATCTTTTGTTTAAATTCTGCTTTTGCACAAAGGCTCCTGTTTTCCTTCTTCCAAAAAGACTCACCTGGTTCAGCAGTGCCGCAGTACATCCTCTGCATTTAAATGAATTTTCCTACTATTCTCCAAATTTTCAGTGGTACACACACACACACACACACACACAGAGAGAGAGAGAGAGAGAGAGAGCATCCCTTTATCTATCTTTTAGCTTAGACCAGGGATTGGGAACCTCTGGCCTTCCAGGTACCTCTGGACTTGTATTCCCATCAGCGCATCCAGTGTAACCGGCCACTAGGGCTGATGGGGTTGTAGTTCTGCAGTGTCCGGAGGCCTATAACTCTGGCTTAGAAAAATGGCTGGCTCTGACTTCCACTACTCACCTACCTTCCCCATGGACTGGAGCCTGGATGGAGATAGGAGCCAAGAAAATGTTGCTCATTACTGATGAACTGATTGGGAGACCCCTGGTAAACTGTGGGCTCCCCAGATCACATCTGAAAACTTCTACTCTGGAAAAGTAAGTTGTGTGTGTACTGCAAATGGTGCACCTAAATGTCTTGGCTGTTATCCTGCTGTAGACTCAGTTTTGAGTGACACAAAGCTTTCAGAACTTAAAAAAAGAACTTAAAAAAATTAATGTCAAACTGTCTCTGCCAAGAAGCCTCAAAGATGCCTCACTACAGAGATTAGGAAGACAAGAAATTATGAAACTGACAGGGGTCATTATCTGAGTGAGAGCCATTAGAGAAGGGCTGATGGTTAAATTGTCAAAGCCTTAAAAAAGCAGACTTTTTTTTAAAAAAAAGGAAGCAAACAACTGTTGATTTAACCCCCTGTACAAATAATTCATTGTGCTCTCATGGGAAATGCATTAAGGTATTCAAATAAAATAATACGGATCCAAAACAGAAGCATGAGACATTCCCCTGTAGATGCACTTTGTATCTAACGTTCCTTTTTTTGGAAGTACAAAGGTTCTCTTAAGTTGCACAGATTTATCAGTGGAAAGGTTTAGCTGCAGTTGTCTAAGCTGAAAAGCATTTGGATGTCACCATGCCTAAAAAGTATCTGTTACCCTCAATTTCTTCATCTTAGTGTGAATTTCTTGTAATTGACACACATATGTATGTGTCTTTGCCTATTTGCAGGTAGGAAAGTGACAGGGGAAACTGAAATGGGTGTGAGGAAAGAATGATGAATGGGAAGATGTGTAAGCACCATGCAAGCAAAATGATGAATGCTCATACAACCTCCCTAGAAGCAAATCAGAATGATTGCTCCATAAAGCTGGGACATAGTCTAACCTCTGCATAAGCTTTGTGCAAGCCAGTCAGGATGAATGTGCAATAAACTAGTCATCAGGAGGAGCCCTTGGTTGTAACTGCTGGCAACAAAGGTGGTGGGGGGCTGCCTTTACTTTATTCTGAAAGATAAAGGAGTATTTCCCTATCCGTGTGGAAAAATGCCACATCTCTCTGTAAACGCTGCTTCTTAATTCTAAGTGAATATTGAAGGGAGACAGTGCAGTTATTTAGTGATAAGCTCCCTGTTCCTTAATTTAAATGTGAAGGGAACTTAAGTTGGTGAGAGGGAAGAATACTCTAAAAATGCTCAGAAGCATGCATTGCTTTCCTGTTAATTTTGCATAAGAATTCTTCACCATTGAGTCCTTGGTTGATCATGGGCTGTTTACTTGTTGCTGTTCCTCTGTGTTCCTCATATTTGAAATGGGAGAAATATCTTCTAAATGGTAGACATGAATTAGAGGGCATGGGTGTGTATTATGTAAGGTAAAAGTAAAGGAGCCCTGGATGGTTAAGTCCAATGAAAGGCAACTATGAAGTACGGCACTCATCTCCCTTTTCAGGCCGAGGGAGTCAGTGTTTGTCCACAGACAGCTTTCTGGGTCATTTGGTCAGCATGACTAAACTGCTTCTGGCTCAATAGGACACTGTGATGAGGGCCAGAGCCTACAGAAACACTGTTTACCTTCCTGCCACAGCAGTACCTATTTATCTACTTGCAGTGGTGTGCTTTCGAACTGCTAGGTTGGCAGGAGCTGGAATAGAGCAACGAGAACTCACCACCGGCACGAGGATTTGGACCATCAACCTTCTGATCAGCAAGCCCAAGAGGCTCAGTGTTTTAGACCACAGTGCCACCTGTGCTATATTATGAACACTTGACTTGCCATGTAGTATATGAGATTTGTCATCCCGAGCCAATTGCTTTCATGCAAATTTAATCCCTGTTTCTGCCTGTGGTATATTTCTGTCTGGGTTGTGTTGGTGCTGACAGCACTGCCATTGCCCCACCCACTGATTTAGTAGGAGTGTTCCATTGCCATATGTGAAATATTGGAGAGCATTCTAACTTACTGTGCCAAAAGTGGCACCCCCTGCTTGAGGTTTTACCAACCTTAGAAACAGTGAACTGACAAATATTTTGGAGGAGACCTTCCTGGAAGACATTGAGGCTAGAGGTGGAAAATTTGGTGGTGGCGGTAGTTGTGATGGCAGAGATGGTGTTAAAAATGTCTGGTCTAGGCCTGCTCATATCAAGTGTACTTCCTGCACAAACTTAGTAATACTGGGTTGGATGCAGACTAAGTTAGCTGAATGATGGTCCTATTGCAGTGATGGAGAACATCTTCAGATGTTGTTGGACTCCAACTTCCAACAATCCCAGCCAGCCAGAAAGGATCAGAATCAGGGATGATGGGCATTGTAACCCAGCAATATCTAAAGGTTCCCCAAAGCTCTTCTGTTATAATCAATGGAATCATGAGCAATGACACGAGTCTCATCGATTTCAATGGAAATCTAAGGTCTTATCCATACTTCTGCTTCTTCTTTGCCTAGAAAGCTCAGCTCTGAGCAGCTTTCGCTTGTCCCATGCTCTCTAGGCATGGGTCCAAGTGGTTTTCCATTTGCCCCACTACTTTCTGCAGGAAAACCCACTCTTTACTGCTGAGTTGGAGCAAATGTCATTCCATGGAACAACCGACTGATGTGACTTTGTTCCGATTCAGCAGTAAAGAGGAGGTTTTCCCAGGGGAAATGTGGTAGGACAAGCAGAAGTGTAGACAAGCTAAAAGTGCAATGAACTTAGTCTGGATCCAGCCTGTTACATCTGAGTTGGAAAGCACCATGGCACTGGGGGGCGGAGAGCAGGCAGGAGCAGGGCTGGCGCATGTCCCAGGGGCATAGTGCAGTGGGGGGGGGGGGCAGCCATGATGGCACCCCACTGGGATCGCGCTACCGGGGGCAGTGCGCTCCCCCCGCACTCCTCTTCCTCCGCCAGTTCTGCTCTAAATCAAAATCTTCTGGAAACTGTTGACTAAAGTTAAAAAGTGTGATACAATCAATAGATTGTCACAGATTCTTTCAATATTATAATAACTTGTAACTGCCTGTTAATAAATACAATGTGGCTCTTAAAAAAGGCACTGATAATTATTAAGAGCAGCAAGGGGACTCGAGTTCATGTTGATTTTTATAGAATTGCAGGCTCTTAATCTGTTATCAGTGAATCTGAAGCATACCTGTTGCATAGCAGTAAATTACTTATCAATCCCTTGGGCAGTATATTTTAATATCAGTATTATATGGTGGATGATATAAATCTTGTGTACAGTGTTATTGGCTTAAGCAGCTGCTGACTTAAAAAGGCCAGTTTAACAAGTCACCACTGTATTATGTTTAATTAGGTACAGTTTATATAATGAGGTGTTCAGTTCTAATGGAAAGGCATGCTGTGAGCAGCACATCTGCAGGAATAACTATTACAATCAGCATTGCAGAGACCCATGGAACTGCAAATTAGACTTACTTATCTAGAAATAAATTACATCCCAATGCCTTCATAAAGCTCATTAATTAATTCCACTGGCATAAAGGTCTTTTTCTTAATTTCATGTTCCATTAGCATAATAAACACAATTTGAGTTACAACAGTATGATCAGTTTAATGGATGCTATTTATTTTGGGATTTTTTATTTAAAGTCCCGGTATCGTAAAATTAACATCAATATGCTATTTGGTCCTTTATTAAAATTCCCATGGGATAACCAACACAGATGTTCAATACAGCATCATATATTTGCTGCATTTTTATGGTGCTCCTAATTGGCCATATGGAAAGGTGTTGCTTTTGGTTTATTTTTATTTTTTTTAAAAAAATCCTGAAATTATAGAGATCGTAAATAAATCACAGTTGGATGGTATTTAAACTTAGGTGCATTAATCTATGCAGAATGTTGATCTACAATGTATTTTGCCATGTAACAGGCTGCACTGGTGATCTCCAGTGTTAGCCAAACTGCAAGTTGATTGGTTGAAATCAATGGAATGGGTCTAATCCCAGCATGACTGAGTTGGACATCACTCATTTCTTTTCTGATTTCATGGCAAATGGCCTTGGAATGCCGGGAGTTGTAGCCCAATAGCATCTGAAAGATCATAGGTTCTCCCACTGCTGCCATGGCAAATGCAATTGAACAGGGACATGGGCAAACGAGGCCAGGGACTGGAAGGGCAAAGCAGGAGAAGGGAAAAGGTTGTTTTCTGCTGCTCCAGAGAAGCAGACACGGAGCAATGGATCCAAACTACAAGAAAGAAGATTCCACCTAAACATTAGGAAGAACTTCCTGACAGTAAGAGCCGTTCGACAGTGGAATTTGCTGCCAAGGAGTGTGGTGGAGTCTCCTTCTTTGGAGGTCTTTAAGCAGAGGCTTGACAACCACATGTCAGGAGTGCTCTGATGGTGTTTCCTGCTTGGTAGGGGGTTGGACTCGATGGCCCTTGTGGTCTCTTCCAACTCTATGATTCTATGATTCATTCAGAAGAATGGCATGCCAGCAGTATGAATGTGTTTGCAAGGAGCCCAAAAACCCTGCTGAAAATGGGAGATGCTTTTTGATCTTCTGGAAAAGAATGGGACAGGTAGGTTTGTCTCAGCCATATGGTATACCTAAGATCGGTTTTGAGAACAGGCTTCTCTCCTGACATTCTTAAAAAGAATTATAATTTATGCAGACATGGTGTAATCAGCAGAAACGCTTCCCAGCTACAAGTTTAGTCACAGATTGGTTACAATCATCTCTCTTTGTTGTTTCTCTGAGCATTTTATGCTTGCTCCGTTTCATATGAGATATAACATTTGTTCGCAGCATTTGGGAGATGATCTACGTTTAATAGAGCATAAGGTTCCAGTTTTCGGCTAACAGGGCTTCCTATGGATAGTATTACATGTAATGTCCTATCAGCTTTTTATATTGCATTTTACTGTAACGGCAGGATGTCGGCGAAAATTCCAGCTCTGCCATATACAGTTGCACATATATTGCAGTTACAGATATTCTTTTCATACAGTAGATCCAATTCCTAGCTAATTCTTTATTATTCCACACTAGATATACGGCCAGCTCCATGCTTGCCTTTACTCTCTTTTTGTTTGCATTCTCCACTTTGCAGCAGTAAATCTCATATTACCCAGATCTCTTAATGTTAACTAACATTAAGGTTAACTGAGCCATTTTAATGATTCGATGTATTTCTGACATTTTTTGTTGGGTGTGTGTAATTCATCTTGCAAATTTGCCTTTTAACCCGAATATGACCCATTCTGGCTATGAACTCTCTCTTTCTGGTGGCGATTTCCCTTAACGTGATCCTCCTCCACCTCATTATCATAACTCAAAACAAAAGTCTGAGCAGATAAAAACTTGGTATCATTGGAAGATGCCCACTCTCTTTTCTATGCCCTTTGGTTGAAGCCATTTGTGGCACCTTATAAGGGAGAACCATAAGACATCTGAGGAATAACAAGCAAGGACTGGTAATAAAAATTAAGCTTTCATGCAGATGCCAGTGGTTTTATCTTTGTCAAATCCATTATCTTATACTGCAGAATTTGTGAAAGTGAAGTAGGAGTTTGGATCGTTATCAGCACATAAGGAGAAACATAGGACTGAATAAGAAAGAGGATGCAGAAAATGTGAACCTCAAGTCAGTTTTGAGTGCATCAAATCACCATCAACGAGACTTAAGTTAGGTTAACACTTTCAATGGGATGTTCAGCCCCATCCTATGCGTGTTCAAGATTACAGCAATGGTGTCTTTTTTACACATCACTTGGCAAGACAGGCAAACTAACTTCAGTGTACTGGAAGAAGCAAAGATCACCACTGTCAAAGCAATGATTCTTCAACATCAACTTCGCTGGACTGGTCATGTTGTTTAGATGCCTGATCATCATCTTCCAAAGCAGCTACTCTATTCCCAACTTAAGAATGGAAAGTGAAATACTGGTGGACAACAAAAGAGGTTTAAAGACACTCTCAAGGCAAATCTTAAAAAAAAAAAAAGCAGTATAAGAACCAGTAATTGGGAAAAACTGGCCAGCAAGTGCTCCAATTGGAGAGTAGCATCTACCGAAGGTGTAATGGATTTTGAAGAAGCACAAATTCTGGACGAAAGGGAGAAACATGCTAAGAGGAAGACACATTTGGCAAATCCTCACCGTGATCAACTCCCACCCGGAAACCTATGTTCCCCCTGTGGAAGGATATGTGGATCCAGAACTGGCCTCCACAGATCACTTAGACTGCGTTCATGGAAGACAATCTTACTCAACCGTGAGTGATTGCCAATGGATGTGTGTCCACTTTGAAGTGGGTTCCAGTGAGAATAATGGGAGTCGTTCTTGAGTCCGTATACATGGGATTACAACCTCTATTTACAACCACAATCCATTCCGGAGGTCCCGTCATAACTTGAAATGTACATAAGTAGAGGTGCACTTTCCCATAGAAAGTAATGGAAAAGTGAATTGATCCATTCTAGAGAATGAAAAACACCCCCTAAAACAGCAATTTAACACGGATTTTACTGTCTAACGAGACCATAGATCCATAAAATGAAGGCAATAATCAATGTACTGTACTATAAAATAAATAAGACAGTACTGTAGATGAAATTTTCTTTTTTTTTCTTACGTGCACTGAGGGTGGGTGGGCTTACCTGGCTACAAGCTGGGGGTGGGGCAAGGGTCAGTAAAGAGCTGATTCACTTCGGCCAGGGTCACTTTTTTTTCTTGCCAGGCCAGGTTCTTCTCTGGACTTCCTCAGGTTAGTTCCTTGGCGGGGTTTGGGGCTGCAGTGGACCTGCTGTGCCTCTTGCGGGTGGCACCTCTTTCACAGCTTCGGGGGTGGATGTGGGCTCTCTCCCTGGCAGCAGAGGCCTCAGCGCTGCCCCACAGCTTACCGGGTGAGCTGCTGGCAAGGCCTCTGCTCATATCTAGAGGAAAGTTCATAAGTCGAGGCATCTACTGAAGGTCGTAACTGGAATCGTACATAAGTAGAGCCATACGTCAGTCGAGGTTCCACTGTACAAGTCTACTCAAAAATAGCAAGTCCCATTGACTTCAGAGGACCTTAGACCTAGGAAACTCTGTAGCTGATTTCTGCCTTCGTCATGATGCTTCATTTCTGCTGGATCAGGGTCAAAGTCTTTAAGAATTCATGGGAAGCTATTTCAATAAAATATCAGATTCTTTCTACAGAGGTAGGTTTTCTTTTTTTAAGGACTTATGCCAACATACCTTTGAACCATAAATCTAGATGTTCAAGGAGGGTATCAAAGCAGGACCTGTGCCTATCTTTTTTGAGTAGGCTATCTGCTTTATGAAGGATCACTAAGGGAAGAATTTAACTTCTTATTCTAAATTATTCCAGATCATATCTGAAAACTGGATAAATGGTGAAAGACGGGGACGAGCGTCTTTGAGAATAAAAAGAATGGCAGAATAAAATGAAATACTGTGCAGGAGCTGGCAAAGAATGGCAACCTTACAGTTGCATCAAACTATATTGTTCTGCTAGTAGAATAACCTGGATCATTGGCTGGTTTAATGATACTACCCACCTTCACTCCCACTGTGGAGGAATATAGAGGAAGCATATAGTAAAACCCTCTTTACAAAGCATTTCTATAGCTAGAAAAGTAGAGGAGACAATTGAAACATGAGATAACTTTTTTTATATTCTTTCACCCCTTTAAGATACAAAATCTTGCAAGGACCTGGAACACTGCCAATCGCATTAGTAGTGTCACTTTAAGAAAGGCTTACTGACATTGATAACTGGGAACAACATAAAATATGAAGATATGTAGATCTAGTTAAAAAATAATTGGAGTATTTGCTGATGTAGAAAGACATTGGAAGAAAAATGATGGTAGATTCATCCCCACCAGTATTTTCACATTTAAGGCATTTTTTGTACATTACTTCTAGAAGTGTAAAGAAATAGAATTCTGATCTGTGTTTTTTTTTAGAGTAGCAACTAATGACAAGGGTTAGGAGTCTAAAATCTGTAAATTACAACCAGCTTGGTTGCCCTGTCTCCTGGGTCCCTGAACCTGTCAGGCAACGCCTCCCCCCAAAATCACTACATATTCAGGATTAAATGACAGAGCACCTTAGAAATGAGACCGATGTGATGGAATGGGGTGGAGAAACAGGGACATCTGTGGCGTAGCAGAATTTCATTCACAGCCAACTATTTGTCATTTTATTTGTTTATTTTAAAAGCTTTTAGACTTTAGAGTTGCCCCTCAAAGTGGTTTTCAACCAAGTGCAAATATAAATTCATAAAACCCAACAGTAAAACTAGTAAAAACAATGAGAACATCCAGAAGCAGCTCGCTCAGTGGGGCAGAGCTGCAATGTGAGTTTTTCAGCAGTAGGGTCACCCAACTTGCTTCATTTCAGAAGTATACTTTTTTTTTTGAGGACAGGGGGCTGCCAAGAATCATTTTGTTGCCACCGTGGTTAAGAAACTGGGAATTGGAAAACCTTGCTGACCTGCAAATCACCTGGATATCTAGCAGTAGCTACTGGTCTATGCCCCACCCCAATACAGAATATTTGCAGAAATGTGGGAAGGAAATGACCTCTGCTTTCCTCTAATCATTGCGTGTTGAGGTCCCCAAGCCACCCCCCAAATAACTCACAACTCACAGATAATTTTTGTTTAAGGTTTTTGGCATAATTTTGGCCACAACTTTATTAAAATACATAACTGTGAGTGGTTGTTTAGGCACTGGTTAAGACTATTTGTCCCCCCCCCCCCACCTGGGACCAGAACTACTTCCGATCTCCCTCGGAAGCCAGTAAGGGAAAACAATATTGGGGAGCAACGGAGCTGAGTCACAGTCCCTCATCACTCATCGGCATGCTCCCCAGGGCTTGCCGGCCCTAGCTCCATTCCAGGGATTTGGACAAAATCGTGGCAAGCCCCTGGATTCCTTTAACGGAATTCCCTTCCGCAGCAGCATTGGAGGGGCAGGCCCAGCCTATCCTTACCCCTCCTCCAGCCAATTTGGTAACCAATGCCTAGCCACAACCTTACAAGTTGTGACAATTTGCTACGCAGGCCCGGTCAATCAGCCAACTGGTCAAAATTCCTACCAAGCCCCTGCCCCAAAGGCAGACGACTCCATGACAAGCATAGCAAGGTCAACATGAAAACCATTAAACTGAGGGCGGGTGGGCGGGTGATCCGGTGCACACAGCAAAAAAGCTGCATGCCCAGAATTTAAACATGTTAGATCCCACTCACAAAACTGCAACATGAAATTCCCCCAGCAACCCAGTCAACCAATCATTGACAGAGGTCAACTTAGCAACCCTGACCTGGCAACAGAGGGGTGGCCCAGGAGACCCCACTGCAACACGTGCTCTCATTTTAGGGAGAACACGCTTTATGACTTAAGCTTTCTGCATTCATGTCCTCCAAGATCTCCATAAGCAGAGGGTGATGTGCAGGTGCTTGCCATGGTCCGAATAGTTGTCACTGTGATTCAGGAAGATGTGGCAATGTTCTGTGCCTCCCTGCTTCCAAGGCCTGTGGTGCAAATCCCCTCAGTTGCTTTGGGTTGAAACAACTGGAGGAGCCACAGGCAATAGCTTTCCATTTTCCTCGTTGACTGCTCAGTTGTGGCTGGGAAAAGGAAGTAGCTGGCCAATGAAGGATGGCAATCAGGTTACCTGCCTGTACAGAAGCATCTTTCAACCATTGGCTGCTTCTTTCTCCCAACCCAGCCCCGACAAAAGAGATAATGCCAGAAGGTGTGGGAAGAAAGTGGGGGTGGAGTGAGGAGAAAAGATACATATGGAACTGCTATAAGACTCTAATTTCCATTGCACTCAGTCTCAGCATCCCGGCACCAGACGGTGGTTGGTTGCCTCCTCTGTTCCAGGTACCTCCTGTCTTTTGAGTTGGGAGCTGAGCTTTGCCAACATTCTTATATGCCAGGGTTGTGCCACTGTTAGTGAAGGGTGAACTTCCCTTAGCTTCACTCGGGATTGGCTTGGTATGACTGTTTATGAGTTTTGTTGGCAAGAGTTCAGAACAAGCTCATCTGTTCCCCAAGTGTTCTTTCCCAGCTTGTAATGTTGGCACTTGTGTGCAGGTGTTGTTGTGCACCTGTGTGGTCTTGCATCGGTTTGTTGCTGTGGCAAGAAACCATCAAGAGAAGAGATTGACACAGGAAGAGAGGGGACTTGCCAAGCAACTTCAGTGGGTAGGGCTGGGTCACATAGCTATACAGAAATCCCTCATCAAAGATAAGGGATTCACATCAAAGAGCTGTGCATGTTTCCACAGGCAAATGATTTGCAGATTCTAGGGGTGTGAACAAACCACAAGAGTTAGTTCAAAGACCACTTTGGTGCTTTGAATTTTTTTTTATTATTTTTTTTGCTTGGACCAATTCAAAGCCTGCCCAATTCAACTTGAATGTCTGAGGCAATTTGCTTTCTTGCCCCCACATTCACTATTGGGAAATTTTAAAAAAATGGATATCACCTTTCCCCCTTTTTGACCAAAGTACATGAAATTTACAGGCATGGTATCCCTCCAGAGTGGATAAAAGTCGTCATATTTCAGGCAAACAGGTCCAGGGGATTTTGTGGTGGACACCTCTAAAATATGACCCACCCACACCCACAAAGAATGATCTCAAAAATTAATAATTTTTGGTTAGCATCAGATGAAATTTGCAGGCAAGCTCATCTCTTCTGAGAGCATGAATCCTGCCAAATTTCAGGAGGATAGCTTTGGTGATTTTCTTGCATGAGAAGTTGTTGCTCTTGTAAGGTCAATGCAACAGGGATAATTTAATCTCTGCTGGTGTTTTGTGGACAATTCTCTGCCGGCCATATTCTCTACTAAATTTCCATCTTCAATGGTAGGTCCACATGCAATGCCTTACAGTATCCAGTTAAGAGGCTACTGGAGCAAAGATTACTGCAACATTATCTTTGTCCAGGCCCAGCCATAGAAGGAAAATGAGTTGAAGGTAGTATAAATAATGAGGCCACCTGGGGCTCCAGTGACAATGCTGGATGCTAAGTCCTAGATATGGAGCCACTCACCCACTGTGCTTGTCAGAATTTAGCCTCCTTGGCCCGTACCCAGCCCATTGCTGAATCCAGGTATGTGTACAGCTTCACCTGACTCGGATGGTATGAAGGACTAGAGCTGAGTGTCTTCAGCAAACGGATGACACTTCATTCCAAACAGATTCACCCCACAGATTCACATAGATATTAAGGAGCATGAGGTACTGGAAGGAGCCTTGCAGGATACCACAGCACAACCACCAGGGATATAAGCAGATACCTCCAACCCAATGCTTCTGCCTGACCCTAACTCTGCAGGTAGAAGTGGAACCCCTATATCACTGCGCCCCCAACGCCCATCCTACAGAGCCGATCCAGTCTGAACCCAGACAGCACTGGATCTAGCTAATTCGCTTTATCCTGAATTTAATTACCCTCTCTCTTAATCACCTTTACCCCCAAAGGGTATATTAGTGACTGGGTGACAGTTATTACAATCTTCTGCTCCAAAGAGAGCTTCTTAAGGAATGGCCACACAACTGACCTCCTAAAGGCAGTTGACACCATACCCTCTTGCAAAGGAGCACCCAGCACCTCTTGGACCCACCAAATCAATCCCCTCTGGCTCTTTCTTAATAACCAAGATGTGCAAAGTCAAGTATACAAGTAGTAGTCCAAGCTCCTTCCGGAACTGGTGCTTGATCCAGAACATAGCTGAGCATTACAAACCAGGAAATTAGGAATTTTGGTGACATCAGCAGCCAAGTCCAATAATTAAACTAGACAAATACAGAAGCATATCTTTCTAGTCTTCCTTGCATAAATATTTTGTGTGTGTGTTTGAGGTGCTATATACATCAATGAAATGTATTCCTAAAAGAAATCAATAAGCAACACAAATTGAATATGATTTTGAAAGTTAGAGTTTATAGAACTTCGCATATGACAAAGTGCTGCAGTTTTCCAGTGTCTGGATTCTGTGATGTAAATGTTTGTGGAAAAAATGGTTTCACATTGAAGGGCAAAGCTACCATTGCTGCATTCTTGTGGAATCGTATAAAAGGGTGATCATTCAATTTTTCAAGAAAGCCTTGGTACGTGGTTTTGTTACCTTAAAAATATATAACTATTGTACAGTGCAAAATAAATAAGAACCTTAAGGGAAAACAATGTAGAAGCATGTGACTGTTTTTGTTTATGTCAAAACCACTATCTTACTACAGTGGTACCTCTGGTTATGTACTTAATTCGTTCTGGAGGTCCGTTCTTAACCTGAAACTGTTCTTAACCTAAAGCACCACTTTAGCTAATGGGGCCTCCCGCTGCTGCTGCGCTGCCGCCCCGTGATTTCTGTTCTCATCCTGAAGCAAAGTTCTTAACCCGAGGTACTATTTCTGGGTTAGCAGAGTCTGTAACCTGAAGCGTATGTAACCTGAAGCATATGTAACCTGAAGCGTATGCAACCCGAGGTACCACTGTATTTAATAAAAATGTAAGAGTGTCATCACATATCAGTAGTTTGTGTAGTTGCCAAAAGATGCCACTGCATAATGCAGTGTGACAAAACAATTCTGAGAGCTGCTCACCTGCTGCTGGCCCATCACAGCAATGAGTGAGGAGGACAGAGATGGATGGAGAAAGACAGGCATGCAGGCAACACAATGGCCCAGGAGAGCAGGTAAGCAAACAGGCCAGCAGCCCAGGCAGGTGAGTAAGTGGGTGACCTAGGTGAGTGGGTGGGGCAGATGGCCCAGGCAGGCAGGTGAGCAAGTCAGCAGGTAGCCCAGGTGAGCAGCATGGGTGGGTGGCTGACCCAAGTGAGCCACAGAGGAAAAGCAAGGGTAGTCCAGGACAGTCCCCCATCAATCATCATGCTCTGCTGTCACTACCCCCTGCTTTCCTCCTCCTTGCCCTCCACCACTGAGACTGAAGCAGTGACACAGGTGTGAGGTGGTCAATATGAATAGCAGACAGGAGGAGGTCTAAGGTGATTGGTTTGGGAGCAAGCTGTAGGAGCAGAGGTGGTGGTAATCTGGGTGAGCTGTAAGGACAGTGGGGTGGTTTGGGTGAGAGGTAAGTGGTGGTGGTTTGGGCAAGGTGTAACGGAAGGGGGTGGTTTGGGTGAGCTCAAAGTGGGGTTGGCAAGGTCTAAAGGGTGGGTGCACAGCCCCTAGGCTATACATATTTGATTGGAAATGACAGAAGTGACTGAAATGACAGGGGAAAAGGAGGACTATTAATTCAAAGGTCTGCAATTATACTCATATCTTTTCAGTAGAGTACTTTCTTTCTTTCTTTCTTTCTTTCTTTCTTTCTTTCTTTCTTTCTTTCTTTCTTTCTTTCTTTCTTTCTTGTTGGGAGGAGATAAATTTCTATTCTATGGAAGCTCCCTTGCCCTTTAATGGGAAATATTTATCCGGTATAATACAGCCATGTTTAAAGATCACCCAGAACGACAGGTGTCCCCTTTTACCTAATGGAAAATGCATTCCTCCTGTTGTTTATGCCTTGATCGCCAAACCTCAAGGTAAATGAACAAATTACTTCTCCACTTCCGTGTGAAGTGTGGGGAGTTATGGAAACAACATACAGAGCCTTATTGTTGCTTTGGGCTTCATACCACCTATTGAGTTGCTCAAGTCTGCTGATTTTCCACACTTGTTACTTAGATAAATAGATGATTTGAAGAAAAACAACAAACCATCAGGCAGCAATACCCAAAGAAACTCCGACAGTAAAACAAGTCTGTTGATCTACAGGCCCGTGTGACCTTTTGTATTTGCTGAAACAGCCTGTTTTAATTACTAATGGATACGGTTGCACTCCGATAAACATTACTGACGATTGAAAACAGCACCTTTATAAGCAAAGGATTTGTAGAAATTTAATCTCTGCAGCTTGAACTCAACTCGGAGTATTATAGCAAGAACAAAGTAACCCCTTGAAGAAGTTAATGGACAACTAAGTGGAATGGCTACATGTGTCATACACTGAGTAAAGAGGGACTGACAAAAACCCATTAGTGCCTGAAGGGGAAAAGCAAAGGCAGAAATTCTATCACTTCCAGATGAGCCCTCCTTGCATCTCCCCAAACTCTCTATTAGAATGACAGGGAAGAGGGAGGGCTATTAATCCAAAGGTCAGCGCAATTATACCCAGATTTCTTTTATTGAAAAGGCGCTGGAAATTATCTAGAATGTGAGTGTTCCGAATGGAAGAATTGATACTTTTAAAAATCCCATTTCAGTGGCTTGGTACTGAAAGTAACAATTCTACCTGTCATATGAAAGATGGGGAAGGGAGAGGGCAAGAAGTAACTTTCCAGGCTAGACTCTGGTTGAACCGCAACGTAAAAAGGAAAAGCACTCGATTTTCCGTCCCTCAGCACACTTTGGGAAAATGTTTCACTTATATCGCCCTCCATATGAATTCCTCTTCCTTATCTTGAGTGATGACATCATTAGTTAGCCAAATTGGGATTGGCTGTGTGGGATTGTGACATCATCTCCTTCAGTGCATGGTCTCTGGTTGTTTTTGAGAATCCAGTTACCAAGATTGGTATCGAGACACCAACTGTTGTTGTTGTTGTTAATTTCATTTCCATACCGCTTCATATTTTTAAAAGGGAAGAATCTCAAAGCGGTTTACAACCTACATTAAAACATCAATGAAAACAATCCAGAACAAAACATTACTCAAGAAAGTCAAATATAAAGTATACATTCAAAGCAACATAATTAACAGTTAGGGTTAAGTGATGATGCTCAAAGGGTGATTATTTGTGTGAGCATTTCTACCTACCAAAATGAGAAGCTGCTAACCCAATATTGAGCTTGGAGACTATTCAGTACAGCTCTAGACTGAATCTGGACCATTCGGACTACGAGATAGATCACGTCATTGTATAAATGGTGAGAAAACCAGGGGTTCCTGATTGAAGACCCAGAGGATCAGAGCCATCTCAGCAACACAATTAGATTCAAGAGCGTTCATATGGTTTGTTCTCCTTCTGTCTCCTGCTGCATCTCTCTTAGTCTTTTAATCCTGTGGGACGGTTTCTCTTTGCTTGATCTGAGAACACTGCCGTTTGGGACCTATTCCCAGTGCATGAAAGCACCATAGCTTGTCCCACCCACCACTCACTGCAAGAGGAGTAGCCAATGCGACATCTTCCCATAGTTGCTGGACCACGTCCCATCAGCACCAATCAGCATGGCCAATGGTCAGGGATAATGGAAGTTGTAGTCCATAGGTAGGCAAACTAAGGCCTGGGGGCTGGATCCGGCCCAATTGCCTTCTAAATCCAGCCCGCAGACGGAATCAGTGTGTTTTTAGATGAGTAGAATGTGTCATTTTATTTAAAATGCATCTCTGGGTTATTTGTGGGGCATAGGAATTCATTCATCCCCCCCAATATAGTCTGGCCCCCCACAAGGTCTGAGGGACAGTGGACCGGCCCCCTGCTGAAAAGGTTTGCTGACCCCTGTTGTAGTCCAACAACTTCTGGAGGGCACCATTATGGTTTCCCCTGCATGACAACCTTCTCTGTAGGGAAAGGTATTGATGTTGGTAGCTTTAGCCTGCATCTGGTTGCTGGGATCTTCCCGGCAGCTGCCAGTGAGGCTTTAGACCCAGTCATGGCACTGAGGCTCTCCTTGGGGTTTTGGTAAACAGTCATTGCCCGGAACTCAGGGCTTAATTTGAGACGATGTTGATGTGATGCCTTGGCCCAGTATACCTGAAAGAGTGTCTCCACCCCCATCGTTCAACCCAGACACTGAGGTCCAGCTCCGAGGACCTTCTGCTGGTTCCCTCACTGCGAGAAGTGAAGTTACAGGGAACCAGGCAGTGGGCCTTCTCGGTAGTGGCGCCCACCCTGTGGAATGCCCTCCCATCAGAGGTCAAGGAAATAAACAACTTTCTGACTTTTAGAAGACATCTGAAGGCAGCCCTGTTCAGGGGAGTTTTTAATGTTTGATCTTTTATTGTGTTTTTAATATTCTGTTGGGAGCCGCCCAGAGTGGCTGGGGAAACCCAGTCAGATGGGCAGGATATAAATAAATTTATTCTTATTCTTATTCTTATGTCTTACAGAACTTACTGACTTTCAGTGCAGTGTATCCCCATGCAGCTGAGCAAGCTTTCAAAACCTAACCTGCCTGAAAGATGCGAACCTCTTGTATTTCCTTGAGATGCCAACAGATCTGCACTCCATTTCATACAATACGGTGGTTTTGAGAAGAAAGGATCCTAATAGATGTTTGCAATTTTAAAAAGGCCCTCATGATTTTGCTTTTAAAGTGCCATGTTCTGAAAACAGGGATTGGTTTTCAATATGAAGACTTCCCCCCCCCCTTCCCCCATCCTTTTGGCAGGAATCATGAAAAGACAATTTTATACAGATAGAGCATATTTTCCTCAAATGGCACCGTTGTTGCTTTATGTGGCCTCTGGCAGCTTCTGACCTGGCACTAAGCCTTTCCCCCGCACAAATCAGTCGAGCATAATGTTTCCTCCAACTTACTATGGGACAACAGAATTAGCTGCAATCGGGACACTTCTTATCTCAAATTCGGAGGACAACAGGATCATTTTAGGGCATTACTCAGTAATTTTCCTGATTGCAACCATACCAAATAAATAAATACATCTTCGAAACTGTGTTCATTATTAACACACAGTTGCTGCTACTGAGCCCCACTCCTTGTATATTCTGGGCCCTGGTCTGCCGTCACATTTGTTGAGTAGTGTGAGAACCACTGTGGCACAGTTATAATGGTGAGGTTGGATAGCCATCTGCCGTGGATGGTTTAGCTGAGATTCCTGCGTTGCAGGGAATTGGACTAGATGACGCTCAGGATCCCTTCCAACGCTACAATTCTATGATTCTATAAAATACACAATAAAAAACAACTAATTCAAAAATGAAAGGCAAAATGTTAGCTAGTTAACAACTGATGGCCATCAGTGAGGGGTCTAGATGAAACTCCCTTGTTCCAGAGTCTGGGCACAGTTACAGAGAAGGCCTGTTCTATCACAATCAATTAATAGTATTTTTTTGTGTTCTGTGTTAAAAATACTATAAATGCAATCTTTCCTCCTTTTTTTGGAGAGGGGCGTGCTGTAAAATATGCAAATCTGTTCTAGGAAATGAGTGATTGCTTACTGTGCGTAATAGATACCTAATTGCCGAGTGCTCTAGCTCAGTGGATCTCAAACTTTGTCTTCTTGAGCTTTCCACAATAAACTTGTTGAAGATTCCCCAGGGATAATAAGAGGGCCGATGAACCATTATGCTAAGTACTCAACAGGACGGTGCTCTTCTCCACCTGATATTCCTGCTATGCTGTCATTAACTGGGAACTTTTCAGTGTGAAAAGCGTGCCTGTTTTGTTCCCTGCACTTTTCTCTACAATAAAGGCTCCTTCCGCCCGAGGACTTTCATTCTGACGACCAGGAACTCTCTCTTAGGCCTGTGAATTCCTGCATGCCCAATGAACAAGATTGTGTTGGACCAATGTTAGACTACTTTTAAATAGCTGGCTTCCCATCCTTGTCTGAAACTGAGAGAAAGGGCAATAATATAAGAGTGCAGTGGAAGACAGCGTCACTGCCATTTACCAACACAGAAACATATAGGGATCTGTTTATTTACATATCCTTCCTGTTTTCATAGGAACTTGATATTCTATAGATCTACATTAGCTTTCCCCAACCTGGTGAAATCCAGAGATTTTGAAATCCTAGTTCCATCTGTTAGAATTCCTGATCTATGCAGTAATAGGATTGTTGTCTTTCACATGACGGTATATGTTTTGACTCCACAGAGTGGGAAGTGACGGAGACAGGATGTTTGTGTTATTGTGTTCCATGAAGTGGGACTATTGTCCTTTGTTCTTTTTCTCTTTGCTGTCTGATGCTAGAGAGAGAGGGGGAGTCATGTTGCAGTGCTCCGTGTGTGTTTATATGTAAATAAAGTAGATTAGCCAAAATGCTGAGTTGCTGAGGTCTGTTACGCAACTGCGAAGACTCTGCAGATCCCTAAGTGTGTCAGTGTCGGTCGCTGTGATGTTTGGGCAGAAGAAAGCTTTTGAAGCTTCCGAACGATTAACCAGGAGGGAGGGAGCATGTCAGTTGGGCATGTGTCTCTGCCAGGGTCCTGCTTGAGTGTAGGCTGAGCTCCTGACACCATCATCCCTGACAATTAGCCATGTAATCTGGGGCTGATGGGAATTGCAGTCCAGAACACCTGAAAGGCACCAGGTTGGGTAGGCTGGTCTATGTTGTCCGGGGCTGCTGAGATCTGTGGACTGCTGTTCCAGGTGTTAAACCACTGAACTGAAGGTGGCAGCTTCTTGGTAAGGTGTCCTCAGGCCCTTCCACCCCAGCTGACCTCAAGAAGAAAGTTTAGAATACAGCTTCCTCTCCCAGTCAAGTCTTGCTTGAGCAAGGTGATCCTCCAGTTCTGGTCCCAACTCCAAGCTTTGTCCCATGGCCCCTGGTTTCTGGCTCACCTCAGACTGCTACCTGCAGTGTGTCATACACTGTCACCTCTACAACCTGCAACCAACTGCAGTAGTGTAGCATAGGTGTTAAGCATCCTTTAGTTAAATTCTCTACCCCTCCCCACTGCAATTGCTAACTGCCTCAGACACCAGTGGTATGTGGTGAAATTTTTCTCAGGGGAACAGTCCGGAGGCTCCAGCTTGAGAGAGTGATGGAAGGAATGACGTTGCAACATCCCGACATCAAGTGTGTGAGCATCGCGCCTCCCTCCCTAAGCCAGGCAGAAGCTTCCTGGACTTTGGGAAGGAGTTGCCAGGCTTGTGACAGGATGCTGGAGCCCTCCTGCCTTCCTCCCAAAGCTGGGTGGGCTTTGGGAAGGTGGGGAGGAGGGCTCTTGGACCCTTTAGGGGACTAACCTAGTCCCCATGCTCCACTGACTGCACAGTGGGTGGAAAGAAGACACTTATGGGTGGAAAGGCAGAATAAAAAAAATCATTCATAAAAATAAATAAATGCATCTAGCAATGTTTGTCTATCTGACAGGCAGATGCTTTCTAAGGGGGTCTTTCCTAGCCCTGTTTTTAAGTGGAGATGTCTTTACCTGTGCATACAGGGACCTAACAATTGCAACCATACCCCAAAGCATATGCTTTGCCACTGAGTAACGGGCCTTCTCCTCAGTATCAGCCTAAAAGCATAATTTAAAACTTAACTAAGAAGTGGTTTGAGTTGTGATTTTTTTGGGTGTGTGTGTGTTTGTATGTTAAGAACCACAACTTTATCAACAAATTGATTTTTGCAACGTCTTGTGTGCAAGAAACTCGAGGACCGCTCTTATTTAATTTCACTTTGCTTTTGGAAAAATAAAAATAAAAATGAGAATTTGAGTCTTCTTTTTCTTTTTCTGGCAACAAGGGTTACAACAAAAGACATTGATTTTGGCACCATAATGGCAGCAGGCCCTTTTAAAATTTCAAAATAGGATAGAAAGGAGAAATTATTACTATTTCTTTAGATGTCAGATATACCAAGGCAGGAAAGAACACCGGACACTGATTTTATTTTGCTACAATCTGTCACATGCCTTTAAGTACAAGTGGAAAATGGAGACAATTGAAATGGGTTTTCACCTCTCTTAAATGTTCCATTTATGTCATTTGTTGACCACCTGTCTCCCCACAACATGTTGTGGCATAAGTCAACTTGACTGCACAATGTCACTAGCATGGCATGTGCACTACTGGCCATTTTAATGGGTCCCCCCCCCCTTAGACTGGGGTGGGGGGTAGCCCTCCCATCTAAACCTGCAGTTCCTAGTGGAGGTACTTGCTCAAAAACAAGTCAAAGCTTCTTAAGAAAGAACCACCAAAACAAATAGTCCTCAACTTTCCCCACCCAGTGGACCATGTGAAGATTGCTGAGAGTCTTGGTGGGCCACCTAATGATTTCTCTACCTTTTGTAGCAACTGTAATGTGCTGTGCTAGATTGCTGTATGATTTTGAATTGCATTTTTACAGACAGGGCTATCTTACCCATAGGCGCTAGGGGTGCAGGACACCCGGGCGCCGGGCTCTCAGGGGTGCCAAACCAAGAGTCCAGGGCCCGAGAGTTGAGTCCGGGGAAGAGCCCACCCATCGGTCGGTCAGAGCACCGCAGCGGGCTCTTCTGCTGCGAGCAGCTCTGTGCTGTGAGTTCGGGGGCAACCGAGCCAGCGAGACACTGAGGCAGCCAGCCAGCTCTGCCCTCCTGCGCGCCTGGGACTGGGCAACTGGGGGGGGGGCACCGGGTGGATCTTTGCACCCCGGCGTTGCATATGCTGAAGACAGCCCTGTTTACAGACATGCCCTGGATCACCTGAACGAAGCGTGTGGACCATAGGCTGGGAACCCCTAACACGAACTTTTAATTTTATGATAACAGCACAAATACATAGGTGTCTATATTTTCATGCATAAAATATTATGTGAATATTAGTTTGTGAAGTTATGCTGATTTGGTGGGAGTAGGGTTGAAGCATTATTTCAATATAACTAGAAAAATATTAACCTAAGGTGTGTGTATATGTGTGCACACTGTTTAATACAAAGTTATTCAAAACAGATATTCATGTTCTTAACTGGCACAGTGGTGACACACACACACACACAAACACCTAGCACTATGCTGTCCTGTGAATTTTCCTAATATGCTTCTTAAACATTCCTGTAATGTGCTTGTAGGAAAGGTTTGAGCAGTCTGAAGGGACAAAGAATTTGAGTCTGAAGAACATTATGGAATAAAGGGGGAAATTAACTTGGGAAATTAGGAAGCCATCTTGTACCAAGTGAGACCATTGATCTATCTAGCTCAGGCATGGTGAACCTTGGGCCCTTCTGATGTTGCTAAACGATAACTCCCATCATCCCTTGCCGTTGGCCATGCTTGCTGGGGCCGATGGCAATGGTGGACATGGGTACCCTGGCATCTGCCCCCCTCACTGACTTCCCAAAGCCATCTATCCCAGATAGCAGGCTTTGGGATGGCGATGCAAGGGTTCTGGCAGGGTCCTCGAGCCCTACTACCTCCTTCCCAAACCTGGGAAAATGCTAACTAGGTTTTGGGAAGGACTGATGACCCTGCCAGAGCCTCACAGCTCATTCCCTAAACCCAGTGCCTCACTTACCGGGCTTTGAGATGCCCCCCACCTTCAGCTCAGTGCCCAATCACACACCACTCTGCTCCTGCTGATGGGAGCTGTAGCTCAGCAATATTTGGAGGGCAAAAAGTCCCTCATACCCGAGCTAGCTGAACAGGGTATGTTTCTCAAGGATTTCTATTCCAAGAGTGGAGACAGTAATGATAGGGTTGGGCAAACTGCTGACCCAGCAAAGGCAAGGGATGGTTCTTCTCATGTGTATATGAAGGGGGAAAGCAAGATCACATCTCCTTCTTCCCATGTCCACATGTTCAACAGAACATATGGAAAGGGAAGCCTATGTCTATAGAGGTGCATGCAGGGTTGGGAACCGTGACCAGCTGGGATTCCTGATCACATGAGATCCTACGTGTATTGGTTGTCTTTTCCAGACATTGTGTCGATTGTGCAGATGTCTGGCACGGGGTGGTGGGAAGGTGTTGGGGGTAGGCTTGGAGGCATGAATCCACTTTCTCTTCCATGTCCTGAAAATACATATGGATGGAGATCAACCTTAAGGATTGCAGAAGATCTGAGAGGGGTTTTGGAATGTGTTTGTATTCAAATTTTTGTTTGTTCCTTCATTCTCCCTCTATTCCCTTTTACTCTCTTCCGGGGCCTTTCTGGACGATGGTTAAATTGTGCAAGGAATTCATTCTCTTAACTTGTTGCTCAGTTGTTATGGACAACTCAACACTTCTCTCTCTCTCTCCCCCCCAATACTATTGTGTATAAATCCTATGACAATTTGAGCCAAGTGACACACAAATCTTCTGTGAACAGCTCCTCAACTTCTTGTCACTTAAATTTTTTTTTATTGCTAATGGATTTTTAAATATTCCATTTTCTACACATTTTTATTTGGTAGAATTAAACAGCGTGCATGAAGTACTTTAACTTGACTTTGATGTACACCATTTATCTGAATGAAAGATCAAGCCTTTTATTTACATGTTATGGATCAATTGCCTTTTAAAAATCTAACCCATTAATACTTCTTTCTTTTTAAAAAATCAAAAAAATCAATCACTGCACTCAGTCACAGAAAGAAAGACATTCTAGAAGGGATCAATTTAAAATAAAATTGCATTGTCCAGACACAACCGATGTGGGGGAGAAAGCAATATGATCTGTTCAAGTGTGAATAGGTACATATAGAAAGCCATATGAAAAACCAAAATTGCAACAGAACACTTAGCCTTTCAGGGTTACCCAGTTTCATCTAACTTTCTCCCATTGTTTCTTTCTTTCCTTTAATGAAAAGCAGCCATGGAAGGCTGCACTCAGGAGCAGAGGATGGGGATGGAGGCTTGCATGACTTTCCCCCATCAGCTGTTTTCCTCTATTAGAACCTATTTTCCTGTGAGATACGAGAGAGAAGTAGTTGGGGCAGGAATGGCCCTGCCTCACACTTTTCTTGGGTGTTTTTGTCTGGCTGGAGTATGTCCCTAGACTCAGACGATGCTGCTTCCTTGCCTGAATTGCAAATAGAGAGGGGTATATGAAGGAACTAGACTTCTGTACAAAGCTGTTGCTCTGACCCCTTTTTCCTTTTGCTTTGCCCACCATTGGCAAGTGGCTCCCAGAATGTTTCCCAGAATGCAATGTGGTCGTTGTGTTGAAAATGGGTCCTCAGCCCAGAGCTACGGGGTTGATTCCGATTTGGAAAACCAATATGCCAAACAGCATTGTGCGCCACACCAGGAATAGCATGTGCCCATTTTTGGCAATACATTTTTGATATTTTTTTTACGGTTCTCTAACAAAAAGGCCTTGCTAGATGTGTGTGTGGGGGGGGGGGAGTAGATTGACGACAGCTTAATGAATTAAATATGTGCCAATTTTTAAGCACAGCACAGTTTCCAAACTGTTGGCTCAGGTAAGTTTCTCATTAGCAGACATTTGATGATTACATGCCTAGGATGAAATAACCACTTTTTAAAAAAAAAACAACAACCCAAAACAGACTCTAATATCTTATGTGAAGGTCAAGCTCATAGATTCGAGTCCTTAATATTCTATCTGACATTCTCATTTTCTGAAGTATGAGTCTTTAGATATATAATTTGAAGATACTGTAGTATTGTGAAGGCTTCTATGAGCAGCATTGCAATTAGGTATATCGAAAATCCCCTTGCCGTGACACAGATGTGAAAAGTGGACGAAAGTTACTTACTACACTCATGTTCTTCTGGTAGCATTGTCTATTTCCAGGAAAGGACATTGTCTGTTTCCAGGGAACAAGCATTTTTAGATTAGAAACGAAACAATCACACTAATGCAAGGCTTCTGACATGTGACTGAATATGAATTGTGTCGTAATCCAATGTATTAGCAAAACTGAGGCTATGGACCCCTTCTAAAAGGCTTAATCTTACCTATTGGCTTATTTTGATGACTTCTTTGAAACTATTGCTTCAAAATGGAGGAAATGCAACTGTTAGGCCTAACTATGTCAAATGAGTTGATTAAACAGAATAAAAAGAAGAGAAAAGCCCCTTCATAACTTATTTTCTTTGGGGGGGAAAAACCCTGTAAAACAGCTTCTTTTGCATTTTCCTATTCAAAAATGTCTTCTAATAAAAGTTTGAAGTCTTCAAATATATTTGCCCCTCGAGCAAACTTTTTTTCATTTAATATTGTGTCTGTTAATTAGTGTTTCAAATTTGCAAATTCTTTATTGGTTTATATCAATGTAATACCCAAAGCTCATCTCATTGCCAGATTTGAATGAAATATGATCCTGTTTATTCTATTAAAATGAAGGCTGGAAACTGTTACCCAAATGCCACAGGAATTCTTGCCATTTTCTCATCAAATTCCTCATCAGATTCCACCCCCCTTTTTTTGTTAAAGTCACATTGTTTTAGATTTTTGCGCCTTGGCATTTAAATGAAATTCAATGGGCCCCACTGGAGAAAAACATCTGCAGGGACATATTGTACATAATCTCCATTCCAATCAAGCAGGAGTGTACTAGTGTAATGGAAAAGATGCTTGTTCTTACTCCACTTAGATTTACTGTGATGTGGCTATTGAGTCAATCTGTGTGAAAGAACATCTAGCAAATTAAAGTTAGAAGAACAGGGGGGTGAAAAAGTATTTCCCACCCCTAAGTAATCAGCTTCTTACTTCGTAAATAGTATTAATCTAAGACTATGGCTTTGAAGCAATATTAAATTGAGGAATGTGTCTCGAGTAACCTAAAGGGACTTCACTGGGACTTACTTTAGAGTAAACTTGTAGAGAATTGCACCTTAAATCATTGATGCTGGAGTAGACTCATGGAAATGCACGGCACTCTTTTGTAGCAAGGCTTGAAGCACATGTTTAGAAATATCACATGGCACAGTCATCCTGGGAAAGTGCTACTTGATATTGCATCTGGAGGGTTGTATTTTAACTTTCTCCCCTACATTAAAAAATGTCTCTGTATGTAGAAAAGTTAGGAAATCAGTCTGATCTAGGTAGAATCCCAGTTGAATTTATTATAATCAGGGAAGCATTCAAAAATGCTATTTCCTCCCACTGCAGGAGAGCTGGACCATGTGATTTCCTCCACTCCTGAGTATACTTATTAGTTCTCATTGGGTGATAAAATTCAGCTTTAAGAGTTCAATCCACAAGCCACTTAACTTGGCTATTGGCACTAAGCCCTGTCCTATAAACTCTGGCAATGAAGCAGGAAAGAAGCACACAGGGAGTAATTAGTGGCGAGCCAGGATCAGGCTCCTATTGAGATAGACAGCAAGGAAAGGGATCCTATGGCCATCCAAAAGTTGCTGGATTCCAACTCACATCAGCCCCAACCAACACGGCCAATGATTAGGAAAGATGGCCTACAGTTTCCCCAACCCTGATTTACAGAATAATCTTAGAATCCATGGAGCTAGAACTCTGGTGTCTCTGCCTCAGAGGAGGTAAGTTTGAGTCAGGTGCTCCTGGCTGGAAGAAGAAGACTGCTCTGGTAGAGTGCCCTGTCTTTAACGCCAAGGGATTAGATTAGCATAGTGCAGCAGCTGATCCCCAGCTGTTGAAACAGCACCAGGAAAAATATGAAGCTCCTCGATCAACCAAGGCTCAAAAGTGCATTGATCACAATCAACACATGGAACTGCGCCTCCAATCAGATAATCTAGTGGGGAACAGGTGCTACGTGGCCTTCACAGCTGCTTTCACTAACCAGAAACAGTTGCATTATGTATGCTGTGTGCAATGCACATCAAAGGTAATCCTATATGGCAGCACCTTATTAGAGTAATGGGCCTTATTCTCTTCCACTAGCAGCTTTGGGGAGAGAAGTTCATGGAAACCTTATCCCAGGTTCGTCTCCTGGTCCATCTATTCCAGTATCGTGTGACAACAACAGGCAGCCACAGATGTTGCCGAAGAAGATGCAAGGACCTAAAGATAATCTACCTCCATGTGAAGACCTCATCCTCTAACCACTAGCAGGAGAGGGACAATTTAGAACAGAAGCAGGAGATTCAGACTTTGCTCGATATATTTTTACTGGTGAAGAAGTTGCAAAGCCCACATAAAATTACTGAGTGGAGGCCCAGCTTCTGATGCCCTGTGATCATACTCACAATGCCATCCTAAATATGTATACCGTAGAGGCCCCTTTGAGAGCTGGAGTTGTGTAATAGTCAACGAACACGGGAGAGGAACCTTAGGGCTAGTAGTCAAATCCAGCTCTCCCGGTTCTCAGAACTCACTGCAGGTTATACTAGCAGAATTAAAAGGGGAAATCCTTGTGAAAGTTTGTCAGAATTGTGTAATGTTCTCCACATAAACACATTTTTCCATGCAGTTTTGACAAATATAGTACACACATTTCTGTTTCCCTTATCGAATGAATTTTTGTATGCTGTTTATACTGCTTTATGCGTATATATGCACAACCAACTACAATATATACATTTTTGTACACATTTCTTGACTGGCAAACTGCAATGCAAAATTCAGAAATGTGTGATTTTTCAAAAGACTGTGATGTTTGGGTCTGCATATTGTTTCAAAGTGCAAATTTCTCACTAACCCACCCATCACTGGCATTTCCCCTCCCCCTCAGTAAGAACATTGGGCTAGGACTGGAGAGATGGTGGTCCAGATTCTCACTCAGCCCACTAGGTGAGGCTGGGGCAGCTACTCTCAGCCTAATCAATCTCATGAGGTGGTTGTGAGGATAAACTTGTAGAAAGGGAACTCTGAGTACCCCCTTCAGATCCTTGGAGAAAAGGGTTTGGGCATGCCTCTGTACCAGAGCCTTGTGTTTGCAGAGTTAAGCAGAGCTCTATTAAGTAGAAAAGAGCTCTATTAAGTAGAAAAGGGACACGGGTGGTGCTGTGGGTTAAACCACAGAGCCTAGGACTTGCCGATCAGAAGGTCGGCAGTTCGAATCCCCGTGATGGGGTGAGCTCCCGTTGCTCGGTCCCTGTTCCTGCCAACCTAGCAGTTCAAAAGCACGTCAAAGTGCAAGTAGATAAATAGGTACCACTCCGGCAGAAAGGTAAACAGCGTTTCCTTGTGCTGCTTTGGTTCGCCAGAAGCGGCTTAGTCATGCTGGCCACATGACCCGGAAGCTGTACGCCAGCTCCCTCGGCCAATAAAGCGAGATGAGCGCCGCAACCCCAGAGTCAGTCATGACTGGACCTAATGGTCAGGGGTCCCTTTACCTTTACCTATGAAGTAGGGTGTCTTCCCCAGGACCAAACATCCTTGACCCTTGATCACCAGGTTAGGCCGTGTTGCTGGTGCCACCACTGGGGGCTGCCCAGTTGGCACTGACCTGTGTCAGGACCTAGTTAGTGGTGCACCCCTGGTTGTGGAATGCCCTCTCTAGTCAGATGTGCCTGTTTCCATCTCTAATACTTTCAGGAGGACTTTGAAAACGTCCCTGTTACCCAGGCATTTGGTGGCTGGATAACACTGTTCCTTTTAGAATATTTTAAACCATAACTCCTTTTAGATGCTTTTTACAAATAATTGTTTTTAGAAGCTGCTTTTGCTTTCTTTTCGTTTTTTAATTGTAGATTCGTTTGCCATCCTGGGCGCCTTAGAGAGAAAGGGTAGATCATAAACCCAATAAATAAATTTGAACCAGATCAGCTCAAAATTCCCTTACCTAGGGTGAGAATCATATTATTGCACAGCATACCCAGGGCTGCCAGTGTCTTCAATGGGCAACATGCCTCCCGAAGGAATCAGTTCTATAGGGGCTCACCCTCAATATTTGCATCTCGGAGGATGAACAGCTGAGACTGCATAGAATGCATTCTGTAAATTACTGATTGAAGCTGAATTTCTGGTATCTTCTTAGAAGCAGTTGCACCAGATTAAGAAGGGGGAGAAAAAAATCCTACTCCATTGTCTCTCACCAGATCAAACAACTGCTGAAACTATGGCAGCCAATGAACACAGATCAATGGTATCTGCAGCCACCATGTTTGTGTAGGTTTAATCCATTTATGTGGAAATCAAGTTACAGCTTGTCTGGGTGGATATTTTTTATTTTTCTTTACTGGAAACAATTGATAACATTACTTCAGAAGAAATTAATCCAGGGAATTAATTAGCAAAATCTAATATCCAATAAAGGTAGCTCGGAGAAAGATTTCATGGGTGGTCAATTGTGACATTAAATGGATGGGAGGAGAAGAAAACTCTGAGAGGCTCTTTCCATACAGAAGCTGTGGAGATATAAAAGGAAAGGGCCCCAATAACACTGTGAGTAAATAAAAAATGAAGGAGGCTGTCTGTGCTGGTATTATTCTCCTTGATCATTTAAGGCGGCCATGTGGAAAACAGGCCAGGGCTTTTGCACTGCCAGATTTTGAACAGAGGATAAGCTACACCTTATAAAGGTGCAAGGGCGCTCTACTGTTTTGCATCTGGCCATGTTCCAACAATTGCACCTTTAAAGATTGTATTTTCTAGGCTGGGAGACTGGGACTGACATCCTATGCCCACTTACCTGGGGAGTTGTAGGAAAATGGTTGCTTATGCATAAGCGCATGGGCAAAAGTTTATTACAGGGCAAAGTAAGACGCTGCTTGAAGCATGGACAGTGCGTGAACAGTCCATGCTAATTTAGTGATTGGTCCACGTAGCATGGGCTGAGGTGGCGTGATGTACTGTACTGTCTTTGTTTGCTTCTGATACATTGTTGTATACCTTTGCTGAACACAACAATAAATGCGGGCAACAGCTTTTGAGGCTGTGAGATCCCTTCAAAGTCCATCTTGGTGTGTGACATTGATCTATTGATGATGAGCAGGTTCTCGTCAGGGAGTAAGATCCACTGAGCTCAATTGGACTAGATATGGATAGGATTGGACTGTAAGATATGGTTTCAAGCCCAAGTTGGCTTCAAACTTTTCCTGTTTCGGATTATAAATAAATCAATAAACTTCGGTCCCACCATTCCTCTCAAAAGAGCTCAGGGCAGCGTACAACAAGGCAGTGAAACCCTACAATTAAAAACAAAACAGATTGATTAACAGTTTGAAAAATTAAGAACATCTAAAAACATTTAATAACAGTCACATTTCCCCACAACTAATACTTTCAAGGTTTCCAGGAACAGTATCTTTTGGCTGGAGTGCATATTCTTCCTGAATGTTAATAATTGAGGGCGACAGATGCATTTTGCCAGGGAGGAAACTACCACTGAGAAGTTGCTGTCATGGATCAGCATGAACCAGGTGTATTGTTTTCATAAAAACATGGAGTTGGAAGGGTCCACATGGTCATCTAGTCCAACCCTCCTAAATACAGGAATCTTTTTGCCCAATGTGGTGCTTGAACCCACAAGCTGGAGTACCACGCTCTACCACCTGAGCTACTGGGAAGTACAAATTATAGATTCACTTTAAAACGTGAACCAAATGTGGGAGGTAGTGTAAAAACAGTCAGAGGGAGGATTTCAAGGTTGTTGTTTTTTATGTCCACTGTCCAGCTTTGTTTCTTTGTTTTGTAAATTCTATACTGACACAAGGGGACAAGATACCCTCTAGGATCATCATAATGGAAGGGCAGAGTGGGAAAGTAAAATGCTCCAAGCTGTGAGGAACAGTACAGTCAAAGTAGCTGTCATGCAAACTACACCTGCTGGAAGACTAAGGCCTTAAATAACAATTTTAGGTTATATTTTTGTGATTAAGATTTAACTTATACAGTGGTACCTCAGGTTAAGTACTTAATTCATTCCGGAGGTCCGTTCTTAACCTAAAGCACCACTTTAGCTAATGGGGCCTCCTGCTGTAGCCACGCCGCCGGAGCACGATTTCTGTTCTCATCCTGAGAACAAAGTTCTTAACCCGAGGTACTATTTCTGGGTTAGTGGAGTCTGTAACCTGAAGCATATGTAACCCCAGGTACCACTGTATATATTTTAACTGCTGTTATATCTGTATTGTCCCTGTTATATACCCAATTGCAAATTAAAATGTATCCCTGTCGTGTTTTAGGACTTCCCTGATATTGTATGTGAGCTGGAACTGGTCTGTGACTGAAATAATAAATTTGTTTATTTGTTTAATTATCGCTATTCTTCCAAACCATGAAAGCTTAGTTTTCTTATTTTGCTCCACCTGCTGGAACAACTTCTTTTACACAACTATGGAAGGGCCAGGATCCCTGTCCTCTCCCTTCACCCCCACCAGGAGGCAGCTGCACAGGGAGTAACAATGAGGATTAGGGGCAGCAGGGGCAGTGAGTAAAATGGTACCTCGGGTTAAGTACTTAATTCGTTCTGGAGGTCCATACTTAACCTGAAACTGTTCTTAACCTGAAGCACCACTTTAGCTAATGGGGCCTCCCGCTGCCGCTGCACCGCCAGAGCATGATTTCTGTTCTCATCCTGAAGCAAAGTTCTTAACCTGAAGCACTATTTCTGGGTTAGCGGAGTCTGTAACCTGAAGCATATGTAACCTGAGGTACCACTGTACAGAGATGATGGTGCTATTGACAAAGTTCTTAACCTGAAGCACTATTTCTGGGTTAGCGGAGTCTGTAACCTGAAGCGTATGTAACCCGAGGTACCACTGTATTGGGCATGAGCTTGGGCAGATAGCCAATGATGCTGACCCCTAGCACCAACCCCGAAAGATGCAAAAGAAGCTGAAGCCTTGCAAGGGACTAAGTTTGGATTGAGGTGCTAATCACTTGCAACATTGACTCTTGTTTATCAACCAAAGGCGTGTGTGTGTGTGTGATACTGCTGCTTCCATTACTAATATCATCGCCTAGATCTGATGCAGCCCATGCAACAGGCTGTTGTAGATAAAGGAAACTAAACCTCCACACACCTCCAGTTCGCCTGAAGGTTGGGATCTCCTTCCTCATGTCAAACAAGTGATCAATACTCTAATGGAACTGACTGCTTGGTGCGGGGAGAGGCTCGAGGGGAGAACGAATTAATCCAGTCATCTCATTTCTACAAAAGGGGTATCTTGTCACTGTCACCATCAGGTGTATCAGTGCAGAAAGAGGTGGTAGATCTTGAAATACAGCAGCCTGCTGCCTTTTGAATGAGGATATTTGAATTAAGGCCTGTAGGTATATATTTAATTTTTTTTTTTTGGGGGGGGGGTGTTAATAAGCAATTTGCCCCTAAGGGGTGGAATGGGGAAAGTGTCCCAGGTTGATGGAAATAAGCCTTTTGAAATTAAGTGTGAAATTTGGACCAGATGGATTTTTCTGGTGTGGTGCCACAAGCGGGCGTGTCACTACTGTAATTGTCCTCTAAAGCATTGCCAAAGCAGCAAGTACAGTGGTACCTCTGGTTGCAAACGGGATCTGTTCTGGAGGCCCGTTTGCAACACGAAAAGAACGCAACACGCAGCGGCACATCTGCGCACAAGTAGGTTGCGATTCGCCGCTTCTGCGCATGCGCCCGACCCGGAACTTCCGGGTTGCCGTGGGAAGTAACCTGAAAGAATCACAATTGAGACAATAAAATATCAGAGGATTTATTTCCCCCTTTCCTTCCGCATCTTTCAATATATTGTTCATAGTAATAAAATTAGGATTTAGGAGGTTCACGCCCCCCCCCCAATATAAGCAAGCTGAGTGTCTTTACGTGAATGGCTATCCCTCTCTCTTTCTCCCCCCCCCCCATAAAAGCACCTTGAGGCATGTGTAAAACTAGTAGCTACATAAAGCAGAAGAATCAGATGTCTGCTGGGCAAATTGACAGAACTCATTAATCTTAGATGGAGAGTTCTATAGAGTCTGTCCTTTCATGCACCTGCCGTGCCTTAAGTAATTACATGGGCACTATTAATACTGAGAAGCGGGGTCTTCTTAGGAATTGATGAGTGGACAACATTTCTCTTGCCGTATAACCTTTGTGCTATTGTAGTCTTTTCTGTGGCATCTTGTGGTTCCGAGGCCTTGACAATAGCAAACCGGGGGGTTAGGGCATCTTGCTGGTTCCGAGGCCTTGACAATAGCACCACGGCCCTCAAAGTAATGAACTGGAACTCAATCACTGCAGATTCCCCAAGCAGTAGATGCCTCGTTTAAATGTATCGCAAAATAGAAGCTCCCTCGCACAACAACCAAATTAATAGAGGCTTTGTTGGCTATTTCCCCTTGCTCTTTGTTTGTGATGTAAAACGCCACATTTCTAAAATGGCAAAATGGGCACAAAATATGATATAATTAATCTGCTTCCAGATATTAAGCTGTCAGGTAACATGACAAAGATGTGGAGGAAAGTTTGGTGGCTGTCACAAGGCTCCTCCCCACTATAAATTTAAAGCACAGTGGAAGCACATTTCCTCAAAGAATTGTGGGCATTGTAGTTTGTTAAGGGTTGCTGGGAATTCTAACTTTGTGAAGGGTAAACTTCAGTGCCCAGAATTCTTTGAGGGAAAGACTGTGCTTTAGATGTGCTTTAAAGGTACTGGGTAAGCACAGTCTTAGGGAAGGCATGGGATGGTCCTTTCTTGTTTTTCTCTTAAATCTCTGTGCTTGATTATGACAGAGTTGAACAGGCATGACATATCTAATTCTTATGTGACATTGTCAGCATCGCCCTTGAGCCAGTGCCACTAACTGAATCCATCCACTTCAGCCCCGACTGGCCTAGGCGAGCTGGGTAGCACTTCCGGAGACCACCTTCTGCACAGGAACAGGTCAAAGTGCTGTGGACTCACAGCTTAGAGTTGTGAGCACCGGATTCACTTCCACAAGTAGACAGTCGTCGCACAGCAGAGTACAGCAGAGTCTAGCAGAGTATATAAACAACTCGGAGAGCAGCTCTGTAGAATATCTTCTTTATTCTATCTACAACTATTATACAACTATATACAGAGCTAAATGAGCCTAAGCATAAAGAATGCTAAACCGCACTGAGTGTCTGCAGCTGCTCTTAGAAGCAACCTTATCTAAACACACAATCTCTAACTAACACTCTCTCTCTCCGACACACTGACTGACTGACTGACTGACCGACTCTTTGATGTGGTGCTGGAGCAGAATATGTAGAGAGCAGAACACGCCTCCTCCTCTCTGCAGAATCAGCAGACTCCTCAGGAGATTCTTGGATATGGGAGGGGTGAAATCTCCTCAGACATGACCTTCCCTATAGACCCTCTCAGGCATTAAGATTAGCAGGGTGGCAGTCCAGAAGAGGAGTAGAGGCCTGACTACCTTGCGTATGTTTTATGCAATTCATAACAAAATATATATTTCATGTTAAATGCTCTCACATTTCTGAATAACGGTTTGTGAACTTGTGCCGCGAACCCAGCATTTCTGAGAATTTCCAGCTCTATGTGAACATTCACTTCTGTACTCGGACAGTATGACAGTGCAGTCTCATCCTATTATACATAGTCGCCCTTGTATGTTTTCATATGAACACTATGTGAATATAACAAAATATAACAAAATGTGTGATACACGTTATGTTGTGTTGCACATACAAGTGTAAAGTGTGGGGTTAGTCCAACAACGATTGTGTGGGTGTTTATATTATTGATATTAGTCATGAGGATCTGAATATTTTTCACAGGAATGGATATTATCTTATTATTAACATATATATATATATTTATTTTACACGCCGCATAGAGATTTTTAGCTGATCTGTCTTTGCTCAGTGGCCCTGGCAGAGGGTTCCCTATTGATAGTTCTGCCACCCTTGGAAACATGGGGGTTGGTGGTCTGGCAGGAGAGAGCATTCTCTGGTAGCTCCCAAAATATACATGTACAACTCTCTACCCATAGAGGTGAGTCAAGCATCCTCATATAGTTTTTTTGTCATTTGTTGAAGACACATCTCTTAACCATGGCCTTGACCACTTCTTAAGATTTTGGGTGGTTCGGGTGGACCACCTCTGTTGTTTGATGTAAATCCTTTGGTTTGTTTTATTGGGTTTCAACGTTATACAGTGGTATCTCAGGTTATGAACAGTCCTGCTTACGAACACTTTGGGTTACGAACTCCACAAACCCGGAAGTAGGTGTCCCTGGTTGCGAACTTTGCCCCAGGATATGAATGCAATCTGCTTCCAGGGCTGCTAGAGACCTATATAAGGAATCCACACCTCAGGTTAAGAACACTTCAAGTTAAGAATTGACTTCCAGAACGGATTAAGTTCGTAACCCGGGGTACCACTGTATAACCATATGATTATATAAAACCCAACCAGGGACCTTATGGCGAAGAAATTTCTTAAAGAAGGAAAGAAATAGAATAGAATAGAGAACATTATATTTGATTGACAAGGTATTTGCCACCTAAACCCCTAGATATTGATGGACTACCTCATTATATAATACTTTGAGACTGGCACTAAGTCCCACTGAACTCAAGGAGACTTACTTCTGAGTAGGCATGCACATGATTTCATTGGTAGGCAATGATCAGGATGCTCAGATGCCAAGGAAGGCAGAATTGGCCCTAGAGATTTTAAAAATGCAGTTTCCCCTGCACTCCTGCCTTTCAGTTGGTGACTCTACAAAATCCTACAGTGGTCTGACTTTAATTTTAGATTTATGGATGCAGTCGGTGCTCAAAGGTTCTGATTGCATTTTAAAATGCATAATAAATAATTGACAGGGTGGAGGGGGGTGATATTAAAAGACAAGAGTCAAACCAAGCCATAACAAATTGAAAGCACAGGGATCTATTATGAATGGGCCTGCCAATTCCTTTCTTGAAAGAAGCCTTTAAAGATTTCATCACTGAGAGAAGCTCAGCAGGTGTTGTGGTTTGTTTTGTGACACCCTTGTAGCTCGGTTGCACTATACCAGGGGTTTTCAGACTTTCCACGCCCAGAGCCTACTTAAGGGAGCTGAAAATTGTCGAGACCAACCAGTCACAAAATGGCAGCAGGGCAATTCCTGATGTCATTTTCTAGTGATATCCAGTCCATTTTCCGAAATGGCTAAATTCTTTGCCACAGTGTTTTCCTCATGACAAAGAATTCCATAGCTCGGCTTTCCTCAAGCTAAGTGGAGACATTTGGTCTGGACGTATTGTGAGTCAACCTCCACATTTTAGGCAGAATTTGCCAATTCAGGGGCTCTAAGTGGAAAAGGCCTTTCCCTTCCTGAACTGACATGCTGCTCATAGTATTTTCATCCATCTCCTGTAATCCTTTCACATTCAGCTTGCGCCGTACTTGCACCCCACCCCAGCAATTTGCCAGTTTCTTCCACCCTTCTTCCCTGGTCCTTAGGGATGATAGCAGGTGTGGGGACCACCTGGTCCTGAATGGGATAACTGTGCCCCTATTGTTCAACCTTCAATAGACATCTAAAGGCAACCCTGTATTGGGAAGATTTTAACGTGTGATGTTCCATTGTGTTTTTTTTTATATTCTGTTGGAAGCTTCCCAAAGTGGCTGGGACAACCCAGTAGGATGGGCAGAGTACAAAAATATCATCATCATCATCATCATCATCATCATCATCAGCATCATCGTTTCCATTGTTTCCATTGCCCAATAAAATAATCTCTCTTCCACTGAACTGTTAAAGGTATAAAAGGGCTCCCTCCACCCTGCCTTTATCTTAACCACAGCAAGTTCCCACAGGAAGTCCTGGGATGTATTGCATAATGTGGCCATTTTCATGGCTAAGAACTGTCAGCTTCCAGCTCACTTACTATGGTGCCTACCTCAAGCCCTTCATGTGTTGCTGGACTACAACTCCCATCACACCCTGACTATTGACCATACTAGCTGGGGCTAATGGGGATTGGAGTCCAGCGATATAAGAAGAGCCCTCCTGGATCAGGCCAATGGTCCATCTCACAGTGGCCAACCCATGGGGTGCTGGCAAGCAGGATCTGAGCACAACAGCCCTCTCCCCTCCTGCAGCACATCAGCTACCCTTGGTGTGATGGCCTGGGATTCGGACTCGGATGCTGAACCTGAAGGATCCCAGCCTGCACAGGATTCCCCGCCTCCAGAACCAGCTGAGCCAGAGATGGGGCATGAGCCTGAAGGGTCCTCACCTGTGCTGGATCCTCAGGTGCAGGCACCAGCTGAGTTTGCTCTGGCTCCTGAGGTGATGGAGGACCCATTGCCTGCAGGTGCTCCACTCTCAGCCCCGTCAGGGGAAGCTGAGGTTGCCTGTGGGTCCAGTAACCCTACAGCCTCTCCTGAGCTACAGAGGCTCAGGGCAGAGAGGCGGAGGGAACTAAGCTCCTGCAGGAAGAGTGCTCGCCTCCAGGCCAGCAGAGGCGAGTCACCAGAGGATCGGGGCCACCCTATGCCTCAGGGCAGATAAAAGCCGTCCAGCCCCAGTCCCAAGTTGTGGGAGCAACATTGGTGGTTACTAGTTCCTGCCTGAACCCTGTCCTGCTTTTCTGTCTGAGCTCCTGACCCGCCCTAGCTCACTGCTTGCATGCCTGTTCCTGACTTCACCCGAGCTACTACGGACGGCCTCCACGTTGCACCTTTGACCATGGACCGGACTTGGACCTCACCTCTTGGGTAACCCACGGGACCAGCACACTTGGTCTATGTCATGGTTTCTCAAACTTGGGTCTCCAGTTGCTTTTGGACTACAACTCCCATCATCCCTAGCTAGTGGGAGCAGTGGTCAGAGACGATGGGAATTGTAGTTCAAAAACAGCTGGAGACCCAAGTTTGGGAAACCCTGGTCTATGCGAACAGCATAGGAGCCAACTCCTAGGGGTCAAGGTCCCTTAGGCCTCCCCCATAAAATATTTGAGGGGGCCAGGCATTGATGGACATTGCCATTCAAATGGTGTGTGTGTGTGTGTGTGTGTGTGTGTGTGCCATGTCTTACGATCGATTGTGTGGGGTATGGTTTACCTGGCCCCCCCAATATTTTATTCAAGTTGGCACCCCTGCTGAACAGGTCCCTCTTGCAAAACAACAACAACAACAACAACAACAGCCTCAAGTGGAACCAAATGTGAGGTTTGAACCAGTTCTAGGATAGTTATTTTATCAGTTTAAATAGGTTCGTTTTGAAATATGGAAAAGTCCCGTTATTGAGGTTTTGGGGCTCTGCAGCACTGGCCATTTAAATCAATGACTAGAGTGCCCAGTGAAACAAGTGGGCATAGTTCCTGCACCTTAAATAGTTTGTGTGACAGAGGGAATGTCCCTGACATCTGCTGAAATGGCTTCTTCTGCGGCACTTTCAAAAGTGCAGGTCCCCTGCTGGCATTTGCATCCGACCACCCAAACTAATTATCCCTTTAATCAACTTATAATGGCAAACTGTTGACACTCCCAGTATATTTTCACATGTGTAAAACTACATCTGTGTACAGATAATATTTAGATCTGTCTTTGTTATGTTGTCCTTTGCTGTCATGTTTCTTGTGTTAAAGCCTTTGAAGAGCGAGTCTGAAAATAACAGGCTGAGCTCATTAGTAGATTAGGTGCGGCAGTGAATCCAAGTGTTCACGATCAGTTCTCTTTCTCCCAGCCCGATATGGTTTCCTCTTTGAGAGCAATTACATCTGATTGACATGTTTTCATGTGCCTCCAGCCTTGGCTTTTCCTTACTGAACAGCTCCAGATCAAGGACAGAGACTCCCCCCGTCTTCCCCTTACCGCTATTAACTAAAATCAGGATCCCAGCGAAAAAGTTAAATACCTTTTTAAGATGCGACTTGAAACAAATTTATAAAATATGTATAAAGGAGAACATTGTGTGTGTGTTTGTGCGTTGGGTGCGGCAAGTTCATGGAGTGAAGTTGTTGAAAGTCAAGTAGAAAACATGGTTTAAGACACAGGTTTGAATGAACAATTAAAGTAGGATTTAGGTGCCGTTCTGCTGTTTGCTGCTAAAGGAGGCTGTTAAATCAAGGGCAAAATGATAGTTTCAGAGACTAAAAACATCTCACTCAATGTCTGTTTTCCAAGAGCTGACTTTGCACTGAGCGGCATTCCTCCAAGGTGGGTTGATCCAGTGGTGAGTTTATGTCTGTGATTACCAAGTAACCACTTTGCCCCATGGCCAATGCCATGGAATCCCTTTTCAGCTTGACGGCTGCATTGCATTCTGGGTAACCGTCTGGGTAACATGCCAGAGGCAAAAGAGGGCAGAGCTACAAACGTAAATTCCACATTTGTACGGCAGTTTCTATACCCTGCTCTAACCTCCGTGCAGATAAGAGGCACCATCAGAGTTGAAGGACACATTCTAACCAGTAAAAAATGCTCAAATATCGGTGGATATTTGGCTGAACAATGGTAAAAAAGAAATACCCGAGGTATGAAGTGAGATGTGGCCTAGAAATAATTCCAAGGGCAGTGCCAGATTTAAGGTGCGGGTGACTTCTCTGCATAGGGCGCTGAGCCAAGTGAGCACAAAATGGAGAAGATCCATAATTGAGGAGTGTGCAGTGAAACTTTTCATAGGCCCTTCTTCACAGGTCTCCTCCATGAGATGTCCGGAGGATGGCAACACAAGTACTGGCCATTTCTGCAGTGGCTTCCCGGAGCCTGACACTGTAGGTACTACACTACTACTACTACTGCTACTTTATACCCCACCCATCTGGCTGGGTTCCCCAGCCACTCTGGGTGGCTCCCAACAGAATATTGATAAAAAAGTGATAAAACTTTGAACATTAAAAACTTCCCTAAACAGGGCTGCCTTCAGATGTTCTCTAAAAGTCAGATAGTTGTTTATTTCTCTGACATCTGATGGGAGGGCGTTCCACAGGGTGGACACCACTACCGAGAAGGCCCTCTGCCTGGTTCCCTGCAACCTCACTTCTCACAGTGAGGGAACTGCCAGAAGGCCCTTGATGCTGGACCTCAGTGTCAGGGCCGAACGATGGGGGTGGAGACATTCCAGGTATATTAGGCTAGGCCACTTAGGGCTTTAAAGGTCAGCACCTACACTAACTCTCAGTGATAACCCTAGTTGAGTTGTTCAAGTTGAATGTTGGGTCAGACTTTCAGAGCAAAAATTAAAACAATATATTTTGGAACTTCGTCATTTTTAAACCCAGAAGAATTGATCTCCGAATTGCCTGCTACATATTTATGTACAGTATTCTACCCTTTCGTTTTGACGGCGTACATCTTTGCATAGCCCTGCAGTTGTGCATGTAATCCAGTGATGTTCAAAGCATACTCTCCTCCTTTCTTTAGTTTCATTGTGATACTTAACTAGCATCCTGGTTTACTACCTAGTTGATGTCACTTTGAAAGTAACCTTCCTTTCAGCATTTTCCCCACTGCGGTGCTTCGTAGCAGCCATTTACACAATGGCTTCTCGCTTGTATCCTTGAGAACTGAACCGGGAAGCCTGATGCAGATGAGGCTCTATCAGCCTCCTTGATGGGCTATTGTTTTTGGTTCAGAACCAAAGCAAAGCATAATTAAATCAAGCTCAAGTGCCCATTGCCAGATTGCATATGAACATTTTAATTATTCTCACTTTCCAAAGGGAGGTGCGAATGGGGAGAAGAGGAGGGCAGCAATAACGAAGAGAAAATGAACTTGGCTGGCACAGATATGAAGGGAGCACACAATGTGACCAGATCTATTGCCTGATTGGGGATCATCTCAAAGGAAGTGTTCGTCGGCAATTATCTAGCTAAACCGAAGTCGCTCTTCTCCTCCATCGCTGTGCAGGGTGCTGAGGACCAGGAAGCAATGGGTGCTGTTTTTCCATACTTGCCTTCGATGAGAATAACGGCGTGGTTTATATTCTGCATTCAAAACATACAAAAACAAAGGCAGGGAAGGAAAGCATCTTCCTGCTGAGCCCAAAAGCACCATCAAACAAAAGCCTTCTTCACACTTAAGGCTCCCTCTTTGATCTTCCCATCAACAACAATTAATGCCAGAGGGTTGTTTTAAGGAATTATTTTCCGGCTAAAGTGGAAAAGAGCTATGATGTGATTTGTTTTTGTTTTTAAAAAGAGTATTTGCATGCCATGAAAGTGAAAATTTGTTCCTTGTTTAATGGGGTGGTGGTGGTGGAAATACACACACACACACACAGACACACACACAACATTACACTAGGTATCCTTTAATGTAGCTCATTTTGATGCATTGTAGCAGTACATGTAGCATAGGCTTTACTTGGGAGAAAGAATTTCTGCCAGCCTAAGGTTCTCTTCAAAGATCAAGGGAGCTCCTGAATTCTTCTGACATTACCTATTCTATATTAGTAAGGCATGATAATCACTAGTAATATTTTCTTAGCAGTCTGTGTATAGAGCATGACAATCAAAACAGATCTATCAGCAGCAATGGGTTCAGTATGTGGTATAGCTTTAATTGCACTTAAGAGAACCCATTTGCTTTTACCACTCAGAAAACCCCAAGCCCTAATTATTTCCATTGGGGTAGTTAGAATAGCATGCTTTGGCAGTAGCCTCAAGTCAGATTAAATGTTATTTATTTCCTTAGTGCTGGTTCTTCAATTGATTGCTGCATTCAAAACGTAAGGAGGAGGGTTGATTGTCTCCTACTGGGCCAATCTGGAAGAGGACAAGGAAAGAAGCCACTTTATGAAAGAAACCATTGTCCTTTGAAGTTTGCTCCACTACAGGAGATAGTTATATAAATCTCTGCTCCACTCATATGCTCAATATTTCTTTATAGAAATCCATGCCGATCCGAGCTTCTGAGTAAAGCCAATGGGCAGCTCATGGTAGAGGAAAGTCGTATCCCACTATGCATTAAACTGTGGGAACTGGCGACTTTAATCAAGATTACCAGGATTTCATGGGTCCAACAAGGGATGGGGTGGGGAAGAATAGATTCAAAAAGGAATGGGAAATTTTGGCATGTCAAGTAGATAGTGACTCATTACAACTCATTTCTGACTTATGAGAATAGTCAGCAAAGTCTTCCTTGAGTCACAAATAGAATATATACATTTAATAAGGCTATTTAAATATTTCCCACCTTCTAATTATAATTATTTTACTTGTATTTGTTCCCACTTCTTTTATTTAACAGTTAATTGTTCGACAGCTTTAATTGTTTAAATGCTTAATCACTTAAGTGCACGGTTTACCTGTGCTTTGTTGCTGTTTGCAGTGATTTTTGTTTTGCTGTCCTTTGTCATTGTTTTTTTATATATAAAATAAACACCACCACTTCCTGCTTCACACCTGGGGGCATATGATTATTTTGAAAGGGCTCTGGCTGCCTTTCTGTGGAAAAGAGCAGATCAAGAAACTAAGCGTGGTTATATATTTTCTGTGTTAAAATCTTAACTGGGGAAGGGGCATTAAAAGAATCAGAGGCACTTCAGTGGGCAGATTACAGAGCTGTAATTGAGAGAAAGATTTGGTGGGACGGATGCCAAAAATATCTGATTGCCGATGAATGGCAGGAAGGTTTTCTTTTTCTTTTGAAAAACACCCAAATCTAGAACATGTAAAGAATGAGGCCTGGTGACCTGTTTGCAGCTTGAATGTGTTTAGGTGATTTCGACATCTTGTAAGCATAATGTAATCAGAGCTCTCAGGTATTCTTGAACTTGGCACCTTGCTGCATAATCTGTTAGGGCGTGTTTCAATTTCATTTTTCATCTTGATGCTATAACTACACAAAGCTCCCTTTTCAAACCCAGTTGCATAATGTTCTATTTGGTTATAAAACGGTATAAGCTCTGGAAAAGGACTCGCTAAAGAGAGCTAGGCTCGCAACTGCATTTTCATCCAATACTGGTGTTGTTGTCAATAGCACCATCATCTCTGTACGGTGGTACCTCAGGTTACATATGCTTCAGGTTACAGACGCTTCAGGTTACAGACTCCACTAACCCAGAAATAGTGCTTCAGGTTAAGAACTTTGCTTCAGGATGAGAACAGAAATCATGCTCCGGCAGCGCGGCAGCAGCGGAGGCCCCATTAGCTAAAGTGGTGCTTCAGGTTAAGAACAGTTTCAGGTTAAGAACGGACCTCCGGAACGAATTAAGTACTTAACCTGAAGTACCACTGTATGTCTAAAACACCCTTTATATCAAAGGTGGAAGTAACTTAGAGAAGGGTCTCGGCAAATATTTTACTATCTTCATAATACTAATATATCCAAAACATATAATACACATTCAAAATTAAATAGGAATCCATTATATGCATATTTCAAATGTGGAAAGTTTTTTTAAAAATGCATTATCTGTTGTCTGAGTCTTATTGCTCCAATAATTAATAAACTGTGTCATTTTTGAAAGAAATAATTATATTGTTGCTTTCTGCCTTTATCTCTTATATAACTAGTGAATTTTGCCAGTGAATTTTCCCACTCTATAATCACTGGGTTATCAAATTGTTTTCCATAATTGCCCTAACACACGCTAGTGGTTGTCATCATATATAAGACTCATTTCTCAAGACATCTAGGAATTGTTTTAGAATAGTTTTAAAACAATAGTCATGGATCTAAGTCTAATTTCTCATGCTTTATCTGCTCCATTCTAACCGTTCTGTTCCCAAAGAATTTTGCTTGTTTACATGTCTACCACATATGAAGATATTTTATAGATCTTTGCTTTAACACAAAGGTGGGTCTAAGAGAGCACGGCCAGTGCAATTGCACTATGACACCCAATGGAAGGTGAGGGAGGAGGGCAGATATTGCTGCTGTACAGGGCGCCACTGAAATTTGAGGTGCCAAGGTTCACCACTGTTTAATATTTCCAGCAATTTGCTCACTTATCTTCCTTTTTTTAAAAAATTAATTTTTATTGAAGTTTTTATCTCTACAAAATAACAGAAAGAAAGAAACTTTAACACATATGTACATGTTAGTAACACAAAGCATCCCACCACCTCACACCACCACCACCACCACCACCATTGGTTTGACATAACTCGAAATGTGAGTTAAAATCTGACTTCCTTCCATCGTTGCTTGACCTTAATTCTATAACTCATCTTTACAGTTGTGTTGTTATATTGTATTTGACAAGCATTCTGATTTTACTTGCATTTGTAACCTTTTCCCCTTACAAACTTTGTTCTTTGCATATCAATATTTCTGTACCAGAGCAGTGTTTTTTCGTATGTTCATTCACGCAACTCCATTCTTTTATTAAATTTTGATTTCTTTGACCTCTGATAGCTGCTGTCATTTTGGCCAATTCAACAAATGCGGTAAGTTTGATTTGCCAATCTATCATCTTCTTTCTTTCCTTCTACTATATATTTTGGAAAGTGGTTGGTCCACCTGTTTGCTATGTATTCAAAGGTTTCTAGATATAGCATCACCAAATACAGCAAGGCAATTCCTGAGTCGGAGAAACCTGTTTCCATCTGCATTTGATACTGTCAGACGGCATTTTGACTCATGATCGGGGGACTGAAATGTTCCAAAATGCACCAATTTGGACACCTCTGAATATATCACCACCCTATTTAGCACGGTGGTTCCTGAGACCGAAAAGAAAGTTTTGGTCTCTATTTGGATATCATTGGATGCCAGCTAGAATCAAGATGGTGGCCTGATCTTTTTAAACGTGCACTGATTTTAACCAAATGTCAGGGACTGGGCAGAGGAGGAATGGTGGAGACGGCCTCCCCAGCCTGACCCTCTCAGAGAAGAAGAAGGCAGTTCAGAATTACAACAGGGGTTTGAGGGAGATCACAGCTTAGAGGCAGATGAGGGAAAAAGCTGGGAAATAATGGGAGAGGAGGAGGAAGAAGCACCAGAGGGAAGGATAGCTGACGGACACAGTGTCTTAGAAAGCATTCCAGACCCGCCATCTCCCAGAACCCGGCGAGCATTGAAAGTAGGAGAGCAAAGAGCTCAAAGGCAAAGGGCACTGCTCAGCAACTGTAGTGATAATGCATGAAGGGGGGGGGGGGAGACTCACTTGGAGCAATGCCATTATTCCAAGAGGCATCATCTCTGTGAATATTGAATACAGTGGTACCTCTGGTTACGTACTTAATTAGTTTTGGAGGTCCGTTCTTAACCTGAAACTGTTCTTAACCCGAAGCACTACTTTAGCTAATGGGGCCTCCCGCTGCTGCCGCGCTGCTGCCACGCGATTTCTGTTCTCATCCTGAAGCAAAGTTCCTAACCCAAGATAATATTTCTGGGTTAGCGGAGTCTGCAACCTGAAGCGCATGTAACCTGAAGCGTATATAACATGAGGTACCACTGTAAAAAGCAGTTAGTAAGAACTTTTCCTTGTCTTATCCGTTCCTGGCGACCTGCCGTGGGGGTTGGATCCACAGCCGCCTGACACCAAATTTGGCATGAAACTAAAAGGACTTCTTACACCATAGGGATTATGTTCCACAGTCATTTGGTTGGCCTCAATTTCTTTGTATTGGCATAGCCTCAGTGTCTGACAAGCAGCTGAAACAATGATCATCAATACCTATGCTTTTGAGAGCAGCTATCATTTAAATCAGGGATGGAGGAACTGTGGCCCTCAATATGTTTTTGGACTACAGCCCCCATCATCCTTGATCACTGGCCATGCTTGCTGAAGCCGATGGGACCCCTGAGCCCAACAATACCTGGAGGGGCGAGGTCCCGTATCTCCCATTTCACTGCAAGGATGGTGACAGGGAACCTTTATGCTAAGTAATTAAGAGTCATTGTAAGGGTTATGAATCATAGACCTGTGAGCAGGGTTGCGACAAACAAGCTTCACACCCTTTTTTTTCTGGTTGCACTCCTGTGTTTTGAAATAAGCAGCTTGATAAGCAGAAGGTCAACTGGTGAAGTGTTTCCTATCCCAGAGATGTTATAGCTCAGTGGCAGAGCATCTGCTTCCCATTCAGAGGGTCCCAAGTTCAATCCCTGGCATGTCCAGGTAGGCCTAGGCAGCAGCGAACTAGATAAGCCAAGGGAATATAGCTTCCTGTTGGGGGGGGGGGGAGGACAGTGTGGTATAGTGGCCAATGCTTTAAACTAAAACCCAGGAGACCAGGAGTCAATGATGCTCACTAAATTACCTTGGGTAAGTCACTGTTTCTCAGCTTAATCTACTTCACAGGTCTTCAGTGAGAATGAATTAGCAGGGGTGAGAGAACTACATATAATAATAACAATAATAGTAATAGTAGTAGTAGTAGTAGTAGTAATAACACTGGGCAACAATTTTTTACTTTTTGAATGTTGTCTAGATTTCTACAACTGATTTAGGGTATTTTTGCACTGCTGAATCAGGAAATGGCATCCGTTTCTCTCCATCATGTCAGGTTTACTGTAAACTGAATGGTGGGCATTGATAAAGGCAAGTGGACGTAAATTGCATGTTGCTTCACCATTTTTCAAACTTCAGGGCTTGAACTTCCATTTCTTGGAACTCCTGGAATGCTCAGCGGCAGGGAGGTCTCTCTTCAGAGTCCAACAGTAGTCAGCCATCATGACCCTGATACCTGGTCTCCATCTCTTTCATGTCCTGATGGAATCTCTCCCCCCTGCTCATCACTCATTGAACCCAGGTTCTCAGGAAACCAGTCCATATGTGAAAATAGGTAGTGCATCTTGACGCTCATGTTGCAGCCCAGGTTTCTGAAACAACAGCATGTTGTTGACAAGTTCTGCATATTTTCTGGCCTTATTGTTGCCAAGAAAGTTCTTCACTACCAGAACAAATGCCTTCCACGCTTCCAGTTCCACTTCGTTCATTGAGTTTCTGAACTCTGGATCTCTGATGAGCTGATGGATCTGAAAGATGCCAGCTTTCAACTTCTCCATGGTCAATCCTGGAAAAGCCTGGCACAAGTAAGTGAAGCAGTCACCATCCTTGTCCAGAGCCTTGGTGAACTGCTTGATTAAGCCGAGCTTGATGTGCAGCAGTGGGAAGAGTATTCTGTCTCTGTCCACCAGAGGGTCGTTGATGACGTTCCTTTCTTTGCAAGGCACCAATTCCTCCCGCACAGGCCAGTCCTTCTTCGTGTAATGCTGAGCACGGTCCCTACTATCCCACATGCACAGAAAACATGGGTACTTGGTGAAGCCGGACTGTTGTCCCAACAAAAAGTTCATCATCTTCAGGTCAACACAAATAAACCACTTATGCTGATCATAACCAATTTTCTCCAGCACATACTTCACCGTTTCATAGTTCTCCTTCAGTCTAGTCGAGTGAGCCAGGGGTATAGAGGCAAACTGGTTGCCGTTGTGTAGCAGAACACATTTCAGTGATCGCTTGCTGCTGTCAATGAACAGTCTCCAATCTTTGGGTTCGTACTGTGGCACTCCAAGCTTGAGCAGAAGCTGCACAATATCTGCACAGTACACAGTATCCTCTTCTGAGAAAAAGCGGAGGTACTCTTGATGCCTGTTGCGGAAGAAACTGATGCGAGCACTGTCAGAGAGGAGGCTTTTTCCCTTCAATCTAGATGCCAACAGTTCAGCAGAGTCCTTTGACAAGCTGAGGTCACGAACTAGAAAATAGCCTTCAAAAGTAGCCCCACGTAGAGCGCATTGCAGTAGTCCAAGCAGGAGATAACCAGAGCATGTTGCTTTGAGCTCCTTGGAGGAAAAGCAGAATATAAATGTCATAAATAAAATAAAATTATAGACCTGCTGACTTTTTTTCCCTTATCACAGAACTATTAAATTCACCACAGGCTTCCAGGAGAAGGGCGTGCTTGTGTGAATGCCAACTATAGCTGCCAAGATTCCTCATACATTTTGTTTTATTTTGGATTTCCCCACATCTGAAACTGGTTATCAAATTACTTCTGAAAATTCAGCATATCTCAACATTACTGGTGGTCCCTCTTGAAGCTGGAACGAAAAGGGCTGCCAGCACCTGCTTAGAATGTCCCCAGGTAACACCTCCTCAGTCAAATATCTTTTGTCCATTGTAGTTTCTCGGGAAAAATATGGCTGGAGAAAATATTGATCTAGCAGGAAAAAGTACACCTGGCAGTCTCCTGGGAATATAGATTGCTCTTTTCTGCAGCATAAACCCAGGCAGAGGTCATTGGAGGGAGGTGGAATTCAGGAAAGCAGAAACTCAGGGAATCCTTCACTCAAAGATGTATAAAAAGTGACTTTCTCAGTAGGAGGGTAATGGCAAACAGATTTGCAAAGTGTCGTAACATTGTTCAATCATGGACACACTTGAAAGTAAAGTTTTCAAAGTTCAGTGAAGCTTACTCCCAGGTATGTGTGCAAAGGATGGCAGCCCAGAAGTGGTTGGTGTTTGCATATTCACCCCAGGTCTGGAATGGAAATCAATGTGACTAATTTGGTTGGTATTCACTGTTGTTGTTGTTGTTGTTGTTGTTGTTGTTGTTGTTGTTGTTGTTTTCAGTTCACAAGTGATATGTAATGATACATAATTAAAGCCTTCCTCCCCATAATTAGTAATGTAAATGATTTCGTAGCATTTCAGCATTGCAGACAATGAGATAAATAAAGTAGCTTTTGTTGGAAGCCAAACTGCAGTGGAATGGAAACAGCACTGCTTATATTATATACGGGGCAGAACAGAAATCAGTGCTTTCTTAAATCCCTATAATTAATATATACTTACAATTTGTCATTAGAAGTATATACTGCACATATATAATTACAATAAAACAAATGTAAGGTTTATGTTACCTTGAAATTGACATGCCAAATAAAGTCCATTGCTCTAAAAATGCATTTGACTGATCATCAACTGTTTTTTTTTGTAACATGTTAACTTAGACATGATTACAATAGTTCATATTCCGTTAAATCATTTTGAAATGGATGGAACAGATTTTGTTTGTATGATATTTAAAATGTACCACTAAGTAATAGCGTGACAGTACACTAGCAGGCCTGTTGTTTTTGTCCATGGAGTTTTCTTGGCAGGGATACTGGAGCAGGCATGCTTTCTTAGAAGGAAGCTCCACTGTGTTCATTGAGACTTCTAGAGAAGTCAGCAAGGATCTGATCTTTATCCCCCACTTGTTTGACATATTTGGGAGAAAGAGTTATGGAGGGAACTGCAGGCCAGCTTCTGACCACTGGACATCAGCTACACTTCTAAGATTTCACGGGGCTGTTAATTTCAATGTATATTTTATATTTTATGTAAACTGGTTAGAGGTGTCTTTATTTAAGCAGTAGGCAACTTCTCTCAAATATTTATTTTTTAAATCTTTGTAGTCCTATGGTCTGGAAACTTTTTCTCTTCATTTTTTCCAGAGACAGAGAGACACACAGAGAGGAACGATGGAGCTCAGGAAGTTGACATTTTCCTGTCCAGTATTAAACACTGCACCTTTTATTGTCTTCCCACAGAATCACGGCAACACAAATCCCTTGTTCAATGTAGATTTGCATCTAATAGAGTACGGTTTTCTTACTGCAGTGGTGGGAATTGGTGATTTCACCCATGGGCTTTGTCCACCATGCCTTTTATGCGGTCCCCGACAAAGTACTCGCATGAGAATGTGGTTTTCAATTTTCCCGTTTTCTCTTTTCCTAGGATTCTTTGGATTTTGCTTTCTAAGATAAAGTGTCACTCCTGCTGTGAGCAGAAAAGGCGAGAAGGACCTTCTATTTTCACACAGTCCTTATGATCTTCACTACTTGCCTTTCACATTTGAATAAATTCAGAAATAGCAAGCCAACGCTTAGGTCTTTCTCTCTCCTTCTGAGATATAATGGCTGTCCTTATTACACATCACAGAACTGAATATTTTAAGGTCATCCAAACTCTGGAGCAGACAGACCTCTCCAAACTAAGCAGAAGTCTCGACTCCCCACCCCCCAGTAGCAGAGATTTTAACTAGTGCCAAAAGAAAGAAAGAAAAGGAAGCCCATTGGAACGTTCCCCTCTGCTGAGTATTATTGCTGCTGTAAAGATAATATTAATATACATTTGCAGTGCTTTGTGGATCATTATCTGGCCAGCGACCAAACACAGGCATAAAACATTAACAGCTAAAAAGGGAGTTATGGATTCCTTTGGGTTTATAATTTGTTGTTCATTACAACCAGCCACCGAAGTAGTCCTGAGCTGATTCATAGAGAATAAAATAGATTTGGTTTAATAATATCTCCAGGTCTTTGAATAAATTATGAATGCATCTTGACTGCAAGAAGGAGACAGTGACATTATGAAACGGTAATGAACAGATCTTCAAGAGGAAAACAACCTCGGATGATCATCACCCCATTCAAAACCTATTAAGCTCTGATGAAATGAAAAGAGGTTTCTCTCTCCCCCCTCCTTCCCCTGTGTAGATGTGCAACAAGTCGTAAGTTGTGGACTTTAATAATATATTTTCTTCACAAGCAATAACACAGCAATTAGGAAGTGCTCAGTGAGGTAGAAATAATGGTAACTGCGGTGCAGATTAGCTATGCTGAAGGGAGTTCGCAGACGTACAGTAAAACAACATATCCCAGGCTTTTCCTGTTGTATAATTTCTCCTTTTATTTACTTATCATCTCACTTAAAGAGGACTCCTGGCAGTAATGAGGCTACATAAATGCACACCCAATCCCTAGCAAGGTGCTGCAAATGATATCAAAGATAAATCTAATGATTACCTATTATAATGACAGTGCAATCTTGTCGTCACTCATGGGGAAATTGTGCTGTGGTGAGAAGCCCAAAGCTGGCGAGAGATTGCCGTTGCACAAATGTGTATTCATTATTTCTGAACCTACTTTGCCTTCGCCTGGCTGTTGATAGAAGATGGGTAATTTGGTTGAACAGGCGCCACTTAGACGGGAGTTCACAAACCTTTCGGCTCGGACAGTGATACACATAAGCAACGTGGCAAATAAGAAAATAATGAGCTTGAAAACATGTGGGCCTTTTTCTTCCTTGGAAATTCTCCAGTATGGGCTGCATACTTTTTTCTCTGTGGTTTGTTTTTTTTTAAAAAGAGAAAGCTCCATAATCTCAGCTGCCACATCACATCTCAAGCAGTGTAATTGCTTCCTAAGTAAGCATCCATAAACAGCGTCCTAATGCAAGTTTCCGTACAAGAAGGTGTTTTTCATTCCATCAGCCCTAACACAGGGAAATGGGTTTCGAAGACTACAGTCCCCCGAAGAGCTTTAGGTTGCAGTTCTACATGCAAGGGGCAGCCAATAAGATGCGCTCAGGATGTTATTGGGCTCCATCTCCCATCAGCCCCAGCCAGCAGGGCTAACAGTTAGGGATGATGGGTGTTATCATCCAACAGCATTTGGGGGGGGGGCACCTTGTTGGCTATCCCTGCTATGCGTATTTCCTTAGTAAGTCCCACTGAACATAGTAGGACTTCTGGAGAAGCATGTATAGGATTGTGTAGTTAATGATGAAGACATGGCTTTCCAGAAGTAGCAAAACTTGCATTGACTTCGTTTGGAGCAGGGCTGAAGCTGCATCAGTGGTAAAGTAATCTTAGATCTTAAAGAGCCAGTGTGGTGTAGTGGTTAAGAGCGGTAGACTCGTAATCTGGTGAACCGGGTTCAATTCCCTGCTCCTCCACATGCAGCTGCTGGGTGACCTTGGGCTAGTCACACTTCTCTGAAGTCTCTCAGCCCCACTCACCTCACAGAGTGTTTGTTGTGGGGGAGGAAGGGAAAGGAGAATTTTAGCCACTTTGAGACTCCTTCGGGTAGTGATAAAGCGGGGTATCAAATCCAAACTCCTCCTCCTCCTCCTCCTCCTCCTCTTCAATTCTGGACTTAGTGTTCTTGCACTACCCCACACACCCCTTTGGATGATAATGTGCATTAGTTCAAAATGTGCTAAGCCAGCTTTGCTGTGTTGGGGGGCCCACCTGCTCATTCTGCTGAGCAGAAACCTCAACCTCTGCCCCAAATTCCTGCCCTGACCTGCTTCAAGAGTGCTCACATCCTGCAAATAGGATATTATCTCTGAACTGGTTTATAATTTCTGCTTGTTTGCTTATTGTAATCTGTTGCGATGTTGAGAAACCAGCTAATGGCTTGGATCCCAAGATACGTCAAGGAAGTTCATGGAAGGCAAGGCTTATTTAGGCTATTTATCACTTTCCACTAAAAGAATAAATAAATCCCCCAAGCAGTTTATATCCACAGTAAAAAACAAACAATAAAATGACATTATTAAAAACAGATCTAACTGTACACTATCATATAACTGCTGCTGCCCGGATGTCCAGGAAATCAAAACATATTTAGTAAAAGGTAAAGGGACCCCTGACCATTAGGTCCAGTTGTGACCAACTCTGGGGTTGCGGCGCTCATCTCGCTTTATTCGCCGAGGGAGCCAGCATACAGCTTCCAGGTCATGTGGCCAGCATGACTAAGCCACTTCTGGCGAACCAGAGCAGTGCACAGAAACGCCGTTTACCTTCCCGCCAGAGCGATACCTATTTATCTACTTGCACTTTGATGTGCTTTCGAACTCCTAGGTTGGCAGGAGCAGAGACCAAGTAATGGGAGCTCACTCCATTGCGGGGATTCGAACCGCCAAACTTCTGATCGGCAAGTCCTAGGCTCTGTGGTTTAACCCACAGCACCACCCACGTCCCATAAAACATATTTACCTTGTGCCAAAATGATGACAAGGTTGGTGCCAGGTGGACTTCTCTGGGGGGAGAACTCCTGCCTCTTCTGTCTTCTGCAACAAAAAAACGGTCATAAAACATGGCAGAATAAAGAGTAAAGACCTGATCCCAGGATGGCAAAAACATGTATATGAAATGTGTTAGGACTGAGACTTTACCTTGTTCTAGGGAAACACCTTTTGAACACTGGACTAGTAAGACCTTTGGTTTGATCTTCCCGGCAATTCTTAGATTCTTAATGGAGCCAAAAATGATCAGCTGCTGAAATAAAACATAAAAGATCATTCAACGGGCCCATGAAAGATCAGTCACTTGAGTCCAACACTATACTACCTGTCATGTAAAACTAATATAACATAGAAGAATACAAATCTTATTAATAGAAGGGAAGATGTTTTCCAAAATGTCTTGGCAAAATACACAGAGCATTAAAATCCCAGCATATGAATAAGCTACATTCTACAATACGAATTTTATAGGTACTTAACTTCACTGTAGCTTATCCCACTGTAACCATTCCAGACTTAAATAATTATTAATTTTAACAAATATATCACATTTAATGCTCGTTAAATTCTGCTTTGCTGAGGAGAGACAGGATGATTCGCTGCTGATAGGAGAGTGAATCTTCCTTTAGCTGTTTTGACTCTGATGATAGTACCTATAAGTAAATTAATATCATTACTACTGAACCTCTCCTATCTCTCATCCTGCTTCATAGTAAGCTAGATATCTACAATGGTACCTCGGGTTACATAAGCTTCAGGTTACATACGCTTCAGGTTACAGACTCTGCTAACCCAGAAATAATACCTCAGGTTAAGAACTTTGCTTCAGGATGAGAATAGAAATGCTCCGGCGGCGTGGCAGCAGCAGGAGGCCCCATTAGCTAGAGTGGTGCTTCAGGTTAAGAACAGTTTCAGGTTAAGAACGGATCTCCGGAATGAATTAAGTACTTAACCTGAGGTACCACTGTATTGCAGTACTGAACAGAAATGGCCCCTTTCAACTTCCTCCTCCCCACATTGCAATTTTCATAGTTGTAGAGATGGGTCAGTGACTGCGAAATTTTCCCCCTTGTGGTGTAGACAATACTGAGATACCTTAGACAAGTGGCTTAATGGTATATGGTAAAAGGCAACTGATTATTATTTTCAGAATGCCCATTTGAAGCTGAAAGTGAAACTGTTGAGGAACCACAAATAGCCTATTGCTTTTTCACTTTAAGGATCTCGTTGTTGACAATTTTTAACATTTAACATACTTATATAACCACCAGCAGCAAATAGCATTAGTCCAAAAGGTCTAAGGCACACTAATAAAAATAAAAATTCAGGTAGGAAAGTCCGGGAAAATAAAAAGTTCTTCACCTAGTATCAAAAAGACCACCACCTGGATAACAGGTAAGTCCCTCTTGGGAGGGCATAACACAGCCAGGGTAGCATTACTAGAAAAGCCCTCTCTTAAGGAATTATTTTATATAGTTATAGAGAAGACGAGTCCTTATCTACAGAGTATTGTCTTTCTGGAGCTCTGTAGTAGTGAATGACACGTCCCAAAATGTCCAATAGCAAATTTCATATAATTTTTAGTTTGGCGGTCACAATACTGCACAACATTTCTCTTAAGATAACCGTGGATTGTTTTGTTACCTTCTCTTGCAGGGTGTGACTTGACTGCCTTGACTGAGCCATCTAGAACTCTATGCCCTAGGCTCCCTGAGGGCAAATGCCCTCCTTTGGCAGTCCACACCTGCCTGCCTTCCTTCTTCCAAATGGCACTGCCTGTTGACATCCTCCTCTTCTGTCTCAGGAGTACCCTTGTTGAACTCGACAGGGAGGAAGGTGGGGACAGAGCGAGAATGAGTTGACTCTGCCTATCATTAGCTCTGGCTCCCCCTGCTGTGGGCCTCCCTCCCTGCACTGTTTTTTTCTATTGACACACAATGGCCTTTCTTGCAGGAAGTGCTTGGGTGTGTATGTGTGGCCTAGCCTTGTGGCAAGGAGTCAGACTTCCTGGCCTCTTAATGCTTTTCAGATTTGTCATTTTATGGTTCACCACCCATCAGATGTGGGGCTAGATATCCTCATGCCCCACTTCTGTCTCTCCTGCCATTTGGATAAATGGCATTTTGGACTGCATCGCAACTAGATCAACAGCTTTGCAAGCTGCTTAATCTTGGCAACAGCCCAGCATTGGAAGAGGAAGGGGACCGATGACCTTGCAAGTCATCTCTGTCTGTAATTTGTTCCTCTGGAGAGACAGAGATTCGTGTAGATTTCATGCATCTTCTGCAGATGGAATTATTTGCTCATTTGATCTTTTTTTTTAAAAAAAAGAAATTGCACTGTCTTTTCCTTTTCTTTTCAAAATTAACTGTAAGTCTTCAGGCACCACTTGATGTATCAACTGCATGACTCTAAACATTCGTTTTGAGGAAAGAAAACAGCAATTATTAAAATCCTCTTCCAACATATAAATCACTCTGGGTAGTTATTACACAGAAAGTGTTCCATTATACTTCTTTTAATATTAATTCTTAATTGCTTTGATTCCTCCCCCACCCCCGGTCTGAAGATATAATTGGAAACAATATTTTCCCCTCTTGTTCTAATTAAAATATTTTAATAAATGTTTATTTAGATACTATGTCATGGAAGGTTGAAGCCCTGGCTGCCTAATGTAATGTAAAATCAATTAGGGACAGAAAAATATCTATTTTTAATTTGCCAGTGTTGGATATATGGTTGATACCATTTCGGGGGGTGGGTGGGGGGGGGAGAGAGAGAACGGCAGGAGGCAGGCTTTCTGCATAAATCTTTCTGTAAAAAAAAATTATAATGATTTTTATTAATTTCCAACATACTGCACCACTTGCCTATTCATATGTTCTAAGGTAATCTATTTTTCCTTCAAGGCTGCTTGCGAGTTTCCATGTTGCCCTTCCCTTTTGCTGCTGTATCTCCTACGGATGGCTGGAAGGAAATTTGTAACATGCACCAGGCATTCTCTGCTCATTTCTCTCATGCAATGACCAGCGTGCAAACATTGCAGCATGTTTAGGCTGCGTACGTATGTAAGACATGGAACTAATCGCACACAGAAACAATGCAAAGAATTGAATATTGTGTGGCAATTAATAACGTTTCTGCCAGCGTAAATACAGCCCCCCCCCTCCATAAATCATTTCCAGCCTGTCAAAATGGATCTGCGCTGGCAAAGAAACAAGGGTAACATTTTAATTTTCCCCATCTGGCAAGATATTTTGCTGTTGGATTCTCTCCCCCTCCCCTCCTCCCTTCTCTGGTTATTGAATTTATATGAGCCCCTACATATTGTAGAACTAATAGAAAAAGATGTGGGTGAAGACGAGAACAATGCTTAAGTGTTACAGAAAGCAGCTTCTGAATGACTTTTGAGCAGCGTATGATATGTGGGATAGATTTTTGTCGAATTTGCACATGTGTGAGAGAAGTGAACGCTGAAGCCGTATGTGTTTCCAGTGCCAAAAAGCATTAAGACAGTGGTTGGATGGAAGTATGAATATGCCCTATACTTCCTGAGGGATTGTGCTGTTATTTTGCTCCACCACAGATGCCAGTTTTCCTCAGTCTTGTCTCTTTGTCACACTTTGCCGTGACCAAGGAATGTAGCTCAGGATGGGGCTCAATGAATTGAAGAGACTAGGTTGTCTAGACCTACTCTGTTCTTTGTGGCTCCCAATGAATTTTGTAGAGCTGCAATATGGGACAAAGTTTGAGGGCAAATTTCATCCACCCCCAAATTACTGTGAAGGATCTCAGTAATAGAAGGCCCTTGGTTTCTGTCCTGGGAATTTTAGTAGTGCTATGGATTTCTCAGTTTATGTTTCAACTGGGGGAAAATGAACTGAACTGCGAAAATTCACTTTTTCTATGATTGAGTCTACCTCTCTAATTTTTTTATAAACCGATATATATATATATATATATAGATAGATGTATGCTCTTCAGTCCTTAAAATCCACCATGATGGCAATTACTGTGTTTATAAGAACCACATTGTGCCTTCATGGTGACAGAAAACAGATTCAAAGCTCATGGACAGTAACTAATCTTGGCTTTGAATATGCAGGAAAATTACAATGCCACTGCCGTAGTGAGGATGTTGACCTTCTCATCATGGCACCTTTCCCATGGCTATTGTTTATGGTGCAATCCTATGGTTCCTGAGAGGACATCCCAGGAGCTACAGGATAGACTAGGTTGATATATTGTTGCAGATAGAACTCTGATGTCAGAGAGAGAAGTCTAATGTTGGAGCCTCCTTCCCTGCTGCTGACTCCTCCAATTCCCCGGACTAACCGACAACGAAACTCTGTTTGAACCCTGGTGCACCTCTGTCTCATTTGCTCCTCTTGTCTCCTCTTTTGGATGCAAGTAGAGAAGACCAGGAGTGTTCATTTCCCATTTTCAACAAATCATAGTTTCCTGTTGCCTCTCAACAATATGATCATGGCTTGTTCCTACTAGAGATAAAACAAACCACAGTTTTCTGTGTTCTCTGAGTTCCAATGTAATGGGAAACTGTGGTTTGTTTTTCCTCAGAAGTGAGAGCTTCTACTGTTCTCCTCTGGTGCATGAAAGAAGAAGAGAATGCAGAGGGAAACACAAAAACATCTGTTAACATGGTAGTAACGGTTAAATCATGGTTTCCTGCTACATCCAAACTAGAGCAATATTTTGATAAGAGAAAACATTGACCCAGTTCACATGTAACAGTAAGCCAAACATGGTTACAGCTCATGGTTTGTTTGGTGTGAGACCAACTGCAAGCCCATTTTCAGACAACATGCTAAGCCAGAACATGGCTTGTCTCATAGCAGTGTTGCAGAACCAGATGACCAATGAAGTTGCAATCTCTCTCTGAACCCACACACTCATAGCCATAGTTTGATGTAGTATTATTTGCAAACTGATTAAGATTGCTGTAGATATCAAATATGCAGTTTTTAAACACCAGCATATGGGGGCTAGGGAACCCTAGCTGAAACTGGTTGCAGAGATGTAGGCACATGATAGTTACAAGATCATTGTATGGCTTGTGTGATGTACACAATTTGCTTCAAGAAACACCATGGTTTCATGCAGCAATCATAATGTGTGGAGCTGCTCCCGTTGTAGCCGACCTTATAAATTTGCATTTATTTATTTTATGCAAACTATTTACACTCCACCTTTCAAGGCAAACCCCATCCTAGGCAGCTTACAAACAATAATCAAAACTGCAAAGCAGTTTTTAAAGTATTATTGAAACAACACAGTTGCAAGAACTAAAAACACCAGCAGTTTGGAACAGCTTAAAATCCAGCTCACAACAATTTAACAACATGTAGATGGAAAGAAACAAGTCTTTAGAAGTCTGGTCCAAAACTAAGAAGGATGAGGCCAAATTCTTATTTTGGGAGAGAGTTCTAAAGATATGGGGCCACTACTGAAGAGGCTCTGTCACTAAACCCACTAGTCTGATGGGTCGAAAAAGTGGACCTGTAAGAAGAACTTCAGAGACTGGTCCTGAAGTATGGAAGGGTGCAGGTGGTCCTTCGAATAATCTGGTTTTAAAGGTCAGCCCTGACACTTTAAATTAAGCCTGGGAATAAATAGGATTATTGAGCTAATGCATGTGAGATGCTTTGAACACTTGAAAATGTTACATAAATGTTAAGTTGTACAAACATTTTTAGGGCACTTTTCAAATGAGATTTCTCCTACTTCAGTAAATGGGACGTCTGTTCTAAGGCAATATTAGATCTGGCTGATTTGCTTTAACTTGTATGTTCTTAGCTCTAATATGGATGAGGTTATTGCAATTCCTGTATTCAAATTCTTAAAGCAAATTTCAAACAAAGGCAAATTTGACCAACAGAGCCACGAACTTGACAGAGTAGGGGTTGTATAAGAATCATCCTAACCAACCTTTAGCAAAACTCCAATTGAGGTTGTTATATAAAAGAAGGATTTTTGTTTGTTTGTTGTTACATGTCCTGAACTTTAGTTCCACATCTTGAACTTTATTCAAACTACTCAGAGTTTTAATTTAGTCAAATTCAGTAAAATGTCAAGCCAGTGCTGTTTATCCTGTGGATTACATTTATTGCTCACTGCAGAATTAGCTTAACATTTTGATTTCTATTTTTTCCCCTTTTGTTTATCCATGTGGCAAGATGCTTTGCTTGTTATCCTCTGACCAACAACCAGTTGGAAATTCAGTTTCTAATTTTCATAAGCATTTGGGAAAAAGGAAAAAGAGAGTTCTGTGTGCATGCGTCGCGTCTCCGAGTGCCTTTTGTATTTCTCTTTGTGGAGGGGAGGGTTTGGTGTAAGAGCCATATAAGAGTGTGAGCTGTGATCAGAGCCGGTTGTCCCATGAGGCATGGTGGCACAGTGCCTCAGGTGGCAGAAGCTGGGATGTGTCAGTGGACATCTGTGGCAGCTCCTTGGCTATGCCGCTATGCTGGAGGACAGAGCTGCCCTGAGGTGTCACGTCACTTGTGTTGTAAGGCTCGACTACCATTCCACTCATCTTCTGTCTGTCCAATGTGGGAAGGGTGGCGCCATCTTGTCCTTTACCACAGGCAGCAAAATGTCTTCAACTGCCCCTTGCTGTGAGCCCTAAGGCAGGAGGTTTCTGGTTCAAACATCGCAGGAACTCACCAAATGGCTTCAGCCGACCGTCTGGTAATATGGAGGGTAACAATATTTCACAGGATTGTTTTAAGGTAAAGGTAAAGGGACCCCTGACCGTTAGGTCCAGTCGTGGCCGACTCTGGGGTTACAGTGCTCATCTCGCTTTATTGGCCGAGGGAGCTGGTGTACAGCTTCCGGGTCATGTGGCCAGCATGACTAAGCCGCTTCTGGCAAACCAGAGCGGTGCACAGAAATGCCGTTTACCTTCCTGCTGGAGTGGTACCAATTTATCTACTTGCACTTTGACGTGCTTTCAAACTGCTAGGTTGGCTGGAGCTGGGAGAGAGCAATGGGAGCTCACCCCATTGCGGGGGTTCGGCAAGTCCTAGGCTCTGTGGCTTAACCCACAGCGCCAGGTTTACTAAAAATGTATGTGAAGAGCATTTGAAACACTATGGAAATACTGCTGGCTTTCCGGCCCCTATGTTTATAGACCTTTCTTACAAGGCCTGTTTCCACCATATTTTAAAGGCTAAGAAGAATTCAGGTTGACTTTGGTTCCTTGTTCCTCCATGAACAGCGTGTGAGTCACACTTGGGTTTATATGAGGGAGTACGGTCATTCAGATAGATCCAGGCTATGTGAAAAACCACAAGCTCTCTTCTGGGGAGGCCCTTCTCTCATTCCCACCACTGTGACAGGCACTCTTGGTAGGGATACAGGAGAGGGTCTTCTCAGTGGCTGCTCCCAGACTTTGGAGTTCTCAGAGACGTTAGACTAGCTCCCTCCTTGCTGTCCTTCCGCCTTTGGAAACTGACTGCATTTGAGGAAAGGGTGGGTGCTATGATTTTTTCTTATTGTTATTATCTGTTCTGAATGATGTTTTTAAAATACTTAATTTTATTGGGGTTTAATTCCTTTTAAAAATTGTTTTTATTACAAAAGAAACACAAAAGTAATTACAAAAGTAATCACCTCTGTTTTCAGATCATAAAGTCCTTTCTACAGATTAGCTCTATTTGATGTGAGATGGTGATATTGTACATAGTACAAGGTTGGGGGGGGGGAAGTGAGGTGGGGAGAGAGAGCGCGGAGGGAGAGAAGGGAGGTAGTAAACTTGCATTCTTTTATGTAGTATGTTTGCAAGTTTTTTGTGTCAGCCTCACTTGGGTAGGTTCTTTCTACTGTATTCATTTATTAGTTTGCATTGGCAGTGAGAGGAGTTGGGAGTGTCTAGAGCTTGGTTGATTGCCTATAGTTGACTGCTGTGAGTTTTAATGACTGTGTTTTCTAATTTTTTAGCTTGTTCTATTTTATTTGCGGGTGGCAGTGGAAGACAGGAGTGCCTGGCGTGCTCTGGTCCATGGGGTCACGAAGAGTCGGACACGACTGAACGACTAAACAACAACATTTTATCTCTGTAAGGTGTCTTGAGTCATGGACTTGGGAAAGACTGGATAACAACAACAACTTCAAGTGGTAAGCTAAAATTGCCAACTCTTGAAAAACAAACAAAGCAGGAAACCCTGGTAACTGGGAAGGGACTATGGACAGAAACAAAGTGTATCTAGGGGGCCTTAAAAGGAAACTGTTAGAAGGTGTCACTGGAGGAACAAGTGGCTTGGTTTGTTTTGTCAACGGGCAAAACAGCCCACTAGGCTCTGGCACAAAGGCAAAAGAGCAGGGTGCTAGTTGGATGCATGCAGCAGCACTCATGCTGAAATCATCCTTCATGCCCCTTTTGCCCTGAGCCTGTGGGCTTTGCATGGGGAGCAATGGGATGCATACCTCCATAAAGACAAATCGCCACATAGTCACCCAGCAGTAGTTTGTGTGGTGAGTGGGGTTGGAGAGGGCAAAGGTAACATAAGTGCAGAAAGGTGCGTCAAGTTCGAATAGCTCGAGAAACACTCTTCTGCATCTCTTTTCTCTAGACCTTTGCTGTGAACATGCAAGGCGCATTTCTGTCGCCCTCATTTTATGCGTGCGTGGAATGGATGGTGGCCTATTCGTGGATTTTCCCTGTGATCAGATCAATTTTAAAACAGGTGCGAAAGTCCTTTTGCTCCTCTTCCCGTTGGAATAAACGCTCTTCCTGCAGTTTTTTGTTAAGGTTTTGCATTCACTGTGCTATGATTTGTACTCCTGTGTTAAGTTATAATATGCTTCTTATCAGCGTTGCTGCTAACATGGTACAAGATTTGTTAATGTAGTACATTTCAGCATCAGCAGATGGGGCCCTTGTTTCCCTTGAAGAATGGTACAGAGGCCTGTGTATTTATATCCTCTCTGTCAAGTGCGGTATGTGTGTGGTGTTTTACATATTACAACATATTAAATTAATACTCTGTTTGTAACAGATATAGATCCAGGAGCAATCAGAGCACCATGAACTGCAGCGGTCTAGGTCCAGAAGTCCAGCGTCCAGCTGTGTGGCTCGAGTCTCCTCTGAACTTCTTTTGAAAACTTTATATAGTTATAAGGATGAACCATGGAAGAAATCAGGTGTTATTATTTTAGGATTGCCAGGTTGCAATCTGGGAAACAGTCTTGTTATACCTTTAACTTTCTGGATGCAGCAAGCAGCAAAGCATCAACTGCTTCCAAGTTCTTTTGTGCGCTCCTTCCCCTGAACCACAGCAGAGGGGTAGAGAACAGGACTGAGGGTGAAGCAAGTGGACAGACGATAGCCGCTGTAGGTTACACCACTTTTGTGGATATGGACTTTTTCTGGGTTGGTACCTGTGATCCCTGGGGCAACCCAATCAGATGGGCAGGGAGGAAAAAGAAGGGGGGGGGAGGAGGAGGAGGAGGAGGAGGAGAAGGAAGAAGAAGGAGGAGGAGGAGGAGGAGAAGGAAGAAGAAGGAGGAGGAGGAGGAGGAGGAGGAGGAAATGATGAAATAGGGTACCCCTGTTTTCATTAGAGAAAAGTTGTAGGGTATGCAGTATGTCCCACCACTGGTGTGCATTTTCTTTTAGGAAACTGGAGAAGATGCATTTCTTCTGGCAGGCGTTTGAATAAGCGCAGCAGTGACTGAAATAATTTGTGAATAATTTGATGCTGCCTATTATGAACTGCTGTGTGCGTACGTTCTGTTGTTCAGAATTAAATTACTGTGATGTTCCGTGTCCTTTTGACAAAGGGCAGTCAGAATTGTTTCTTAAACAGATAAACAAAAATAACAATTAGAGGTTAGGTGGCCCCAGTGTGTAGATCAGGGACAGGAAAATGGTGGCTCCACAGATGCCATTCCTATCAGCCCCGACCAGCATGGCCAAAGATGAAAGCTGAAGGAGCTGCATGGGCTGCCAACTGGGAGCAGTTCAGGGTCCTGTTTTTAGCATTTCAAGTCCTAAGCAACTTGGGACCATGATATCGAAGGGACCATCTTGTGCACTGCATCCCTGCCTGGCAACCCTGCTCCTCAGATGGGGCACTGCTGAGACGACCATTTGTCCCAGAGGTGTGCTTAGCTTGTACTAGAAACCAGGCTTTTCTGGAATCAATTATCAGCCAAAATCAGACAGGTACATAGCCTGATGATGTTTGGGCAGCTACTGAAGACATTTTTGTTTAGGAAGGCTTTCCCTAAGGTGTGATGTAGTCATATATAGAAGATCAATTTTATATTTGATGAAATCTTCTCATTGTTTCTGGAGTTTGGGTGAAAGGCTTTATTGCTTTAGCATTTGTTGAATTGGCTTTATTGTTCTTAGAGTTTGTGTTTCTTTTCTTTATTCTGTTTCTGCACTGTACGCCACTTCTTTTTTATTTTATTTTTTAAATTCAAAATTATAACAAGACATATTATCCAAAAAAAAAATCATCCTTGTTTCCAGCCCATTTTTCCTCCCTCCCCCCCTTCCACACAACCCCCCCCACCTCCACCCCGACTTCTGTAAGTTCCAGTCTTTGGTTTCTGCATGTTACAAAGTTGTATAGATACTCAAACTATTTAGCTGATTATTATCAATAAAAAGTTTGTGAATGTTTATTCAAACTCCACTTCGATACCTTCATACTGTGAAGTGGTCTATTAATTTGTTTGTATAATAATGATGATGATGATGAAGAGGCCATTGTTTGCATTGAATTTTGTATATGTCCGTTTGGCGCTTCTCAGGCAGGCGGATTTGCAGGCGGGACCTGGGCCTCTTTGTTAACCGGTGAATGGCAGGCTGGATCACCTCCCTGCTGCCAAATCAGCTAATGGTGGCAGGAATTGGAGGGCGTTCACCTGGGTGCGGGACCCAATGGTGGCCCCTGGCTCTGCTCCCAGGGCCAGGATAAATTGCAGACCTGCCTGACCTTTCAGCTTCTGTATATATGGGCAGGGCTCACCCACCCAGGAGGCAAGGTGAGGACATCACCTCAGACAGCAGAATTCAGAGGGTTGCTGCAGTGACAACAATGAATGTGGTGTAATCCTTGAAAGCTGAATCTGTTGCCTCCTTGGCAGCCCCTTCCTCAATACTGCCTCTACAGCAGCCTCTTGGCAAGTAGGGGGCACAGCTAGTCTGTTCCCACCCCTCGGGAGGAAATGGTGGGGGTTTCCGGATGGGGTCCCCTGGACTCTGCCTGGCATGATTCAGAGCAGGCCTCTCCCCAACGATGGCCTTTGAGTCCTACTTCAACCATCAGGTAAGGTTAATCTGATTCCTCTCCTTCTTCCTGATCTAGATCTTTATCCCTTGTTCCTGATGTAGAGCTTCACTCACCCCTTCTTCCCTGGCTGTGTGTGTGTGTGTCTGCACGCACCAATTTGTGGTTCACTCTGGTGCCAAAATGTATTGGTTATATGTGGAGGTAGCTAAGTCAAAGGCTTTCTCCTGCAACCTACATGTGACTTATATTGGAAAGGTGAGGCAAGGTATTCCAATTATTTGACTTGACCTTAAAGATTATAGACACAATACACTACTTGATATACACTCCTTGTGCTTCCTTTATTAGCTATGGCAGAGAATGCTCCACCAGCATATGGAGCGATTTCCTATTCCTTAGCCAGAAACAGGGAAGCCGGATTTTTGGCTTGACTATTTCTGCAGCCTGATGTTTAATTTTGCAGATGATGCTGCTGCTGATTTACTTCTAAAGTGCCAGCAATCCATCTGGTGCTGTGGAAACTCAAAATTAAAAACAGGTTCCTCCTTGAAAGGGTCTCATGATCTGGAATAGACAAAGGAAAGGCGGGAGGTAAACAAAAGGAGCGTCTGTGGGGAAGAGGTAGAGGTCAACAGTACATTTATAAATAAGGAGAAGAAAAATCTTCAACTATGAAGAAAGCTAAAAAGTCACAACTATTGCGTGCAGGAAAGAAAGAAAGAAAGAAAGAAAGAAAGAAAGAAAGAAAGAAAGAAAGAGAGAAAGAAAGAAGAGGTCCTAGGGTGAGGAAAGGCAATAGAAACTGAGGATGAGAAGAAGGAGGATGGAAAGTAACTAAGTGATGAGTGACAGGCAAGGGTGAGAGCATGGAGCTTTTTGCAAGTAAAACAAGAAGCTTATGACAGGTACAAAGTGGAATCAGAAGGCAAGGCAAGGAACTGAGGGCCAAGCAACACATTTTATTAATCACATGGTTATAACCCGTATAAGTGGGATTTTGCTTTCGCAAAGAGCCAGTGCAATGGTGGCCCAACCTGGACTGTGAACTTGGCATACAGAAGAGGAAGGCTGTGGCCCCAATTCTTATCAGTCTCCACATGCTTGCCAGTGACATGGGGCAAAAACTCCCATTGCTCCCAATGCTTCATACAGATATTAGTTATGACCTCCCCCACCCAAAATATGTCTTTTGAAACACAAAGGGGTAAAGCCCCCTTCCCTCTACACTGGGGTCCGGATCGGGGCCTCACACCAGCTATTTGTGAAAGAAAAAACCCTGCATTTAAGGGCAAGCCACGAGATCGATGTAACGTAGTTTGACCTTCAAAACGGCCCCAACACTATGAAAACAGTTGGCAAGTTTGATAATTGCCATGGTATATATGAAGCTGCTTTGTATCATTCCTGGTATATATGGAGCTGTCGTTGTTGGTCTAGCTAGTCCAGGGTGGCCTACTGTGACTGGCTGCTGTGACTCCAGGGTTTCAGGAAGCTATGCCTCCCATCACTTGGTAAAAAGGTAAAGGTACCCCTGCCCGTCAGGGCCAGTCGTGACCGACTCTAGGGTTGCGCGCTCCTGCTAGGTGGGCAGGAGCTGGGGCTGAATGACGGAAGCTCACCCTGCCGCGGGGATTCAAACCGCCGACCTTTCGATCAGCAAGTCCTAGGCTCTGTGGTTTAACCCACAGCGCCACCCCATCACTGGGTACCTGGCCTTAAAAACAACAACATAAAAAAAAACCTATCAATGCCACGGGTTGAACCTGTGACCTTCTGCATGCAGCTCGTGAGCTCAACCAGTGGGCTACAAAGCAGCAAAGTTGTGAGGCCACATGCAAGTTGCTCTTGGAGGAAGAGTTGGTGTATACGTGGAATAAATAAATAATATTTTTTGAGAAGATGGGGATGAGGAAGGCTGGTGTGAGAAAGTACACAATAATAAAGGCAGGGGGAAAGATGAATATTTGATCATTTGGAATGGCTTCCCTGGAACTGCCACTTTGTATTGAATGAACTTGTTATTTGCGTACACCCTGTAGAGAGGATTTTGACACAGTGCCTCATAAACCATAAATATTGTTATGAAACGGATAGATCAAAACGGATCTTTCCATCCCATTCTAATATGTCATGCCCACAGTATTGCTTCCTGGATAGGTGAAATACTGTACGTAAGATAAAAATATGCATGGAGGCATATATTGCCCATTTGTTATGGCTAACTTTAAAAGGTTGGTATACCAGGATGTTATTTAAAGTAATACCATCTAGCATATTAGGAAATTAGACATCATTACAAATATGAGGAATCACTTATTGAAAGTGACACTTTTGCCAATCTGATTATTTGGTATAAAATATGACGCCTTAGGCGTGCAGAAAGCATTGCAGTTAATAAATTCCTTAACATCCAGCTGGTCTCACAAGCTTCCTTCTCACAAGCTTTCTTCTGTAGAATATGTTTTAGTTAATAAGAGTTCTTGTATATGAAATTTTGGCATATGCAAGCATATTTACCAACCCTATCCATTATTTGGATTTGCTGACAAGTGCATAAAAGCAGGAAAGTTCTATTGGGTCAGACCAAATGTTCATCTAGATGAATAGATTCTAGCACAATATCCCATAGCGAATGATGTACCTCACCAGTTCTAGTAAGACATCTCACAGTGAACTAGAACTAATTCTAGTACAACATAAGGTAGTTCTGGTAAGGTGTACCATGCCTATTTAATCAACTTACAGGTACTGTTTTTACTTGTGGTTTTTGCTCATATTAAACACCATTTTCTTTTGATCCATGGATTGTTTGGTTGGTTTTCTGTAAGCTGCTTTGTGATCTATGGTGAAAAGCAGTCTATAAATATTGGAAATAGAGCCCTGAGCAGCCAACCAGATGCTAATGTGAAGCCCACAAACAGCACAAGAAGGCCACAGCTATCTCTTGATGTTTTGTGACAGAATTCAAGAGCCGGCGAGTTCCATTTATCATAGCTTATCATGGCCATTGATAGATCCATTGTCCTCCCTTTTAAAAGCTACCTTAATCAGTCACCATTGTGGCAGTGAATTCAACAAGTTAATTGTGCACTGTGTGAAAAATGGATTTCTGGCTCTGTTCTGAATTCGCTGCCAACCAATTCCGTGGGGTATCCCTAAATTCTAGGACTAAGAAGGATGTTACAAAATACTTTCACTCAACCAACACTCTCCATCCAATTCAGTTTCGAAAACGCATCAAGGTGCAAGTTGGTAAATAGGTACTGCTCTGGCGGGAAGGTAAACGGTGTTTCCGTGCGCTGCTCTGGTTCGCCAGAAGCAGATTAGTCATGCTGGCCACATGACCCGGAAGCTGTACGCCAATACAGCAAGATGAACGCTGCAACTCCAGAGTCGGCCACGACTGGACCTAATGGTCAGGGGTCCTTTTACCTTTACCTTTAAACTTCCATCATGTCCCATCCTCTCCAGTCATCTTTTCTCCTCTCCCCACAGGATAACTAACATACGATTGGATCCAAACTAACAGAGCCATCCTATCAAGACAAGAGAAAGAGAAGTTGAGGCAGATGAACTGCCAAATCCAAAGCCCAGGTGGGATCATGCTATTCCCTCTGAGGACGCCAGCAAGAGGAATTTATTGTATTTTTAGCAACCAACCACCGTACGATTTCAGTTAAAGAAATCCCTCTATTAAGTTTCATATTGAACATTAGCCCACAAAATAAAATTGTACACACTAAAAACAAAACAAAACGGTTATACAAAAAGGTAAAATACCAACAAATCTAATGGATTCAGCTGGTTTGCACTTGCTCCAGGTAATGTACAGTGAGGAAAAGAAATTCCTAGGCAGAAATTTCACAAGTACCTCCCTTACCTGAATCCATTAAATGTTGAGTGCCTTTTCAAAGCTGCTACAATAAATGTTGCTGTTCTGAATGTGAACAGCATATGATTGAACTGTAAATACATGAATTTCTCATGGTCAGATTTCCTCCTGAATGTTGACAATAATGGTAAAATATATTCATCTCATAGTTCTATGTACAGGGTGGGCAAGGGGCACATGGCACAGCTCCTGCTCCAACCTGGGGAATTGTGGTTGTCCTATCAGCCGGTCCTCGGGTCTGCGGTTGTTGTTGCTGAATGCCAGGTCGGCTCTGAGTATGATGTCCCTCAATGATGATCTGATGGATGAGGAAGCCGATCTGGTCTGTATCACCAAGACCTAGGTAGGTGGGCAGGGTGGAGTTGGTCTCACCCAGCTGTGCTCACTTGGGTACTCAGTGCAACATCTGGGCAGACTTGAAGTTTTGGGAGGGGGAGATGCTGTAGTGTTTGGTTTTCTATCTTTCTCTCCAGGCTCTCTGTCCAGTTAATAGGGGGATTCTAGAGTATGTGTTCCTGACATTGGGCTATCAGAACAGATTCGGGATTCTGCTGGTTTACCAACTGTCTTATTGCCCAACAGTCTCCCTGCCTAAGCTGACAAGAGCTGGTCTCAGTGGCAGAGTGGAGGACTCCTAGACTGTTGGTTCTGAGGAACTTCAACATCTATGCTGAGGTGACTGGCTCTGGGGCAGCTCAAGACTTCATGGCTGCAATGACTACCATAGGGCTGTCTCAACATGTCACCTGTCCACACTCTGGACCTTGTTTTTCAAGAGATTAGCAGAAGCACCTGAGGATAACACTCTGGTCCACATCTGACCACATGTTGCTGCTGGACTGATTAAAGGTTCATGAATCTAGCTGGGCATCAGACACACTTAAATATTTGGACTACATAGTCCAAAATAAAACAATGATATAGAGGTGAACACCCTGTTCTGAAACCAGCCTGCTCTAGGGTGAAGGGTCTGTAAAAATCAACCCACCATTTTGATTTGTCACACAGGTGATAGGCGTATAATTTACCAGGTATGACTGAACAATAGTGCAAGATCAGGTGAAGCCAGGACCTATTTTGAACAAACAGTGGATCTCGTATTTGTATTCTTCCCATTACATAAAGATTCACCCACTTCTAAGCCACATTTCTGTAACTGTTTCCACCATTTGGTGGGCACCGTGCTAGCATTTCTGTGATTCCCAAGAAATCATAATTTTTAATGAGACACACACTGGAGAAATGACTCCATCATGTAAAACTCCCTGGATTTATTATGTATGTAATATATTCCATTGGTGGCAAGGCCGGTCCAACACATTTTGCCGCCTGAGAGAGAGCGTCTTTCCTTCCAAGTCAGGATGAATAGTATCCAGGGCCAGCCAAGTTATTTTGGCACCTGTGGCAGTTATTCCCACAAGCACTTCTCTCCCTTTCTGGCAGTCAAATTGCAACAACAATAATGTATTAAATAATTATCACTTTGCTGCCTTTTCATCACAGCTGCCTGAGGCAGTCACCCCACTCTGTCTTATGGTAGGGCTGACCATATGTAGTGGTGATGGAATGACTGTGCTCCAGTTACCACAACTGTATTGGGAAATACCAGGGTCCTCTTCAATGCTACTAAGTTCAGCTTTTTTGCCAAATGAAGAAGGGGCAATCTGCTTCTTCATCTGCAGTGCAATGTGAATGTCTGTAAAATCATGCAGCTTATTTTTCATGCTGGGATTTTTTATTTTTAACGTTTCTTTGATTTCCTCTCATGGAGACAATAAAGCGTGTCATATGGTCAGTTTCTGCTTTCCGAGATAATTAATCTCAGGAAGGCTCAAGCAATTATTTAGGGTTGTTCCCTGTGACATAGTTGCAGGAGAATAAGGGGGTGAGTAGGGAACGAATGAAGCAATTACATTGCAAGTGCACAAAAGAAAATGAGTGAATTTCCAGTACTGATATGTCGCTGGCTGGTTGCTAGCAATGGTTGCATGAGCATTGGGAAGAATCAACCTACAAACACATCATACATTTAATATACAATAGGAGTCAACTCCCAGTGGCTGAGGTCCCTTTGCCCACCCCAATGAAATATTTAAGGGGGATGAGCTCCCTCAAAGTTGATGGGCATTGCCATTCAAATGGTGTGCGTGTGCCACATCTTGTGTGATGCATTATGTGGGGCGGGGCTTACCTGCCACTCCCCCAATATTTTATTCAACTTGGCACCCCTGAAATACACATTTTCCTCTCAAAGAATCTTGGGAACTGTGATATACCTTTCACAAAGCTACAATTCCCAACACTATTAACAAATTGCATTTCCCAGGATTCTTTGCTGGGGGTGCTTTAAATGTATGGTGTGTACATGCAGTTACAGTACAGTCATACCTCAGGTTGTGAACGCTGCGGGTTACGCGTTTTCAGGTTACGGACCGCACTGAACCCGGAAGTACTAGAACGGGTTACTTCCTGGTTTCGGCGCATGTGCAGGAGCGCGAAATCGTGCTTTGCGCATGCGCAGAAGACCAAATCGCTTCACGCGCATGCACAGATGCAGCGCTGCGGGTTGCGAACACTGCGGGTTGCAAACGTGCCTCCTGCACAGATCATGTTCGCAACCCGAGGTGTGACTGTACTCATGAATCTGTTCTCTGCCTGCTACTAAACCTGCAATTAAAAAGGGGGGGGGGGATCCACATGGAAATTGGCATTTAAATTTGCTCTCACAGCCTGGAGCTGGTGCAGGGATCAGGCCCAATCTGCATACCTCCCCACCTTCTGTTTCTCCCACCACAAGCGATTGGGCTGTGAATGTGGCCATGGATCTGTGGTTCCCCAGAGCCCTGGCAATGACAATGGACGAGTTAGGATGGCTCTGCTAGCCAAACTGAGAGTGCACCTGATGAAATCAGTGGGAAGGTCTATTCATTTCATTGGGTCTACTTTGAGTGGGACTGATGTTGGCTGTCTCACCAGTAGGAAACTTTGTCCACTCATAGTTGGCACCCATAAGGCTGTGTTGCTGGGTCACAGTCTCTGTGTTGCATCATACAGTTCCGAAATCCCGACTCAAAAGATGTTATTTTTTCCAATCCTAGCTGCAAAAGTTCTGAATGAGTAATGCTCAGTGCTCTATAATGTTGTTTTAAATTAATAGATATCTATTTACATCCTTAACTCTATCTTAATGAGGATTTTTGTCTGGGAATACAAACAGCTGTTGGAAATACTCTTCCATCTATCATTTTAAATCTTTTATTAAATTTGCACCTGGCAGTGCAGTTATATTGAAGAGTCTGTTCATTATGAGACCCATATTTGGGCAGCTTATAACTATCATTTTCAATCTTATCAGGCTGAAACTCTGCCAGCACACTTTTTGTTTGTTTGTTAAATCAAAGTGAACAATATTAAACTTTCTTTTTCCCTTCTCCCGAGCAATAATAAACACTTCTGCTGCATAAAAATTAAGGAGATGTATAGAGAAGATTATTGTTGGTTTTTTTTAAAAAAGAAGTAAACAAGTAGTTGACTATTACTCTGCAGCAGTGATTGTCAAAAATGGCTTAGGCTTTATAAATAGCTCTCTAGATAACTTTTTCGTTGGATCACCAGCTTTCTGGAAGTGGGGACAGAGATTAAGTAGCCCCCCTGGTCTAATGAGACAGGTGGCTAGCAGTCAGGAAGGGTGGGTTAAATCCTAAGTAAAGTTCATTGATGTTTCTCCTTACAATGGTATAACAAGGCACACAATACATTGAGACTTAGGCCACATTCACACCAGATATTTAAAGTGCTATGACACTACTTTAAACAGCCATGGTTTCCCCCAAAGAATTCTGGGAGCTGTAGTTTGCTAAGAGCTCTGAGACTTGTTAGTGAGCCCCTATTCCCAACACTGAGCTACAATTCTCAGAGTTTCCCATGAAGAAGGATCGACTGTTAAACCACTCTGGGAGTGGAAATTTTCACTCTTCTGCTCTTGTACATGAAGGCAGAGGAGAGGAGAAAAGAGAGAACAAGTAAAAGGAGGACAAAGTGAACAAGAAAGGGACCTCTACTCATATTTGGCTTTGTTCTCAACCTGCTTGGGCGTTGCCCCCATTTGTTGCAGATATATACCCCCAACCACTTTCCTCTGTGAGAAATAAGCCTTTGACTATGAAAAGTTAACCAACCTAATAATCACTTGAGTTTGTAGTCTTCAAGTGATGAACATGCATGTGGGAACCTGCCCTAAAGGGCTAATCTATGAGGTCAGCCCTTGTAGGCTTCAGCTACATGGTGAACCAAACCACACATGGATTTCCCCATAGTTGTGCAAGTGTGGTAAGGCTTGGATCACTGTGCGGCCACAGTCTGCACAAACTGGCAAGCCATGTGGGTTTAGAGATCTACGTGGGATATTTTGAACCACACATTACAACATCCTTAGCGTGAACAGCACAGAAGAACTCTGCTGGATCAGATGAAAAACCTATCTAGTTAAGCATTCTGGCTAACATGATACCCATAGGAAGCCCATCAGTTGGGCATGGGCACAATAACACTCTCTCACTCATTATTCCCAGAATCTGATACTGGGAGGCATATTGCCTCTGACATTGGAGTTAGAACATAGTCATAATGGCTAGTAGCCTCACCCTCCAAGAATCTCCCTTTAAAGCTGTTCCATAGTGTTGGCCGTCACTGCATGTTAAGTTAGCAAATCCCATAGTTTAACTATGCACTGTGCAAAGAAGTGCTTCCTGGATTTCCCTGTGGAAGATCAAGAATTATATGGTATTCAAGTGGCATTTGGGCATTGAAGGAACAGTTTTTGTGTGAACATGGCCAAAGTAGTTATCATTCGAAGCCAGATGCACAGCTCCATTCCCAAACAGTAATATCTCACTACCGGGGGATAAAGCAAGGAATAATGACTGTGTGGTACAGAGTTGGACCATATTTTTGTATTCATTTAGATCAGGGTGGCCCAACGCACAGCCCTTTTTTTGGGTGGCCTTTGGAAGCAATTCGGAAGAGAAGGAGCTGTGAGGCATGAGCAAAAGTCCTTGCCTTTTCAAACAACCAAATGCCTCTGCTGTCCCATCTTTCATTCCCCCCCTCAACTTGCCACCTCAACATTCCACATGTTCTGGAAGTTCACAGGTTCTTGTCGGGTCTTTTTTATAAAAAATGTATTTTATTATTATTATTCACAAGCATTCAGACTTCTGCAGACCTATGAAGTCCTCTGAATACATAGAAACCATTATCTTATTTTCAGGTAGCTGGTTCCCTTCCAAAACTGGTAGGCATTCAACCATCTGAGTTAGCTATTAGAAAGAATGATCAGGAGAAAAGATAATTGTGAGAGGAAATGAATACTCCATTTCAAGAGAACTTTAAAAAAAAAAAGTTTTGAAAGTAAAGTAAAGACTAACATCTTCATAATACGCGTGCTCACTTAGACCCCATTCACTGGGGCTTACTAACTAGTCAGTGAATAGGGACAGGCTGGGTAGTATCAACCACATATCATTATGTAATGATTATGATGGGAAAGGAAGCATGAAAGACTTGAGCTTCCTATTCTTGAAGGCTCTTTGTAACATCTGAAGTAGAGATTTATTATGCCTTTCTGTAGTGAGATAGAAAGCTTATGTATTCCAGTACATCAGAAACTTCCATATTCCATTGTGTTGAGATATACTAAAGTTCCATCAAGATGTTGCAAAGAAGCATAGTGAACAGGAAGCACATGTCAGAGTTGTTCAGAGGAATCCCTGATCAGGACCTTGTGTAGAAATATATTAGCTTTCCACCCCAATAATGGGTTTCAATGCTTTGCTGCAGAACAGACTTAAATCTAGTTAGAAGAGCAAAATACAAACGTAACACACTGCACTCAAGCACTGTGGTTCAGTCCTTTAAGTCCTTTATGCACTTCTGTAAACTAGACAGCATCTTAAAAAGTAGAGACATCACCTTGCCAACAAAGGTCCGTATAGTAAAAGCTATGGTTTCCCCAGTAGTGATGTATGGAAGGGAAAGCTGGACCATGACCAGGGATGATGGGAATTGTAGTTCAACATCTGGATGACCAACCGTTCCCCACACCTGCGGCAGAGCTTTGCACAACATGTTTGAATCCATAGTCAGTCTAGGTCTCTTATTTCAACAACTCAACTCACTTGCTATTATTTTTTAAATGCGTTTATGCTACACATCTCTCTCTCTCTCTCTCCCAGTTTATGACTACCAGACACTTTCAATGTTTTGTCCGTCTGAACATTTCATTATAGTTGCTTTTACTTTTCATGTGAAATCTGTAAACGGTCCTGGAGGGAAGTTTATGGTTTGGATGAAAAGTCATGGATGTACATAATGGCAGCATTCAGTGATATCCAGCCAAGAATGATTGACAGTGCCTGTAACTACTTATTATGTCAAGGTTTCAGCACACCGATTGATGGGAAATGATGTATAATAAATTAGAATGATCACACATCATTTCCCATCGATTGAAATGCCAAATTCTTTGATGGAGTAATGAGTTATGGCCAATACCACTCACTGTCTTAGAGGGAGATTGATTGCTTATCCTTTCATCAATGTGATCAAACTAAAGAAGCCAAGAAGTGGGTGCATTGTCATAAGTAACACTCTATCCTCAAAGTAGGACAGAGATGAAGTAGCACTACATAAATAGGGCTGTTTCTACAACAGTTTCACCCAGACCACGATCCATGCACGCTCCTGTCAATTCATCCCATTCACCATGACTTCCCTCTCTGTGAACTCATGTCTCCAGCTTCCTTCCACTTATTAGCTGTCTGCTGATTGGTCCCAGGAAGACTAAAACTGAAGGCAAATTCCTCACCCATACCATAGATGATTCAGCTTTGGTTGCCACCTATAGTATGTGAGATAGACCACAGGATGTGAAGAAGTCACATGAATAGAAGTCTGCAGTACAAGAAAAGCACTCAATATGATCATGTGAAGAGGATGGCTGGCTGGATGTGATATGCTCATGTTCTGTCCTTACTCCCTTGAAAGCTTAAGAGTTTGCATCATCATCAATCAGGTCAACATGGGCGGGGTATAAATAAATAAATAAATAAATAATCGTAAAGAGCCACCAAGTCAGTTTCAGTGCCAAACAGAGGCCTTAAACTCCATGGAAATAGATTCAGAAAACCAGCCTCATCCAAGAGTGTCAGAATCTGGTCAGCAAACACCCATTCAAGAATCTTGCCCAAGAAGGGGGTAATTGCCACTGTTATATAATTGTTCTGGTCTTCTGGGTTTAAGGACCCCCCCCCCCCCCGGGTGTGATCACACAGCTGCCTCTTTTAGGTGGCTGAGAATGAATATGAGGGAGCCAGGCAAAGAGAACATCAGGGCCTGCTGTGGTCAGACAGTCTCCTCCTATCACCCCACACAGCCAGCTTTACATTTTATATTCTTTATATGTTTTAGTATTGTTATGAGTTGGGGGATTTGTTAGGCTGCATACGAGACCCTTCTAATCCTCAGTAAGTGTTAAAATTTAACCAAAACTTCGAATTCTTTGAATAACCAAGCTAGCCTCCTGGTGAGGTGATAGCCTAGGTGATGAGCCATTAAGGAGAACAAGGAAAGGGGTTCTGTGGGAGATGGTGAATGGGTGGGGTGGAGTCCTTCCTCAACTTGTTAGAAGGAGAAAATGAGAGTTGAGAGCAGAGAGTGAAGTGATTTGAGCTAGAAGCAAAGCAGCAAGCTAGAGAGAGTCAGAGTGATGGTTCATTTCTGTTTGAATACAAGGATGCAGCTATGGGGGGGGGGGAGCAAGGTCCCTTTGGGGTGATGCTGTGAACACCTCCACTGTAGGCTCAGGTTGTATATATGTGTAAGTAAACCATATATCATAAAGACACCACAGTCTCTGTTGTCCCTCATTCCAAAGGAAACACGAACCCTGGGTAAGTGCCCAGAAACTACTTGGAGATTGGGGGGTGGGGGGAGAGGTGTACAACAGTATTTTAGAATTGTCAAGGCAGAAAATAAATTCAATAAATGAACTCATAGATCTCCCATGTGGAGGGACCTAGCAGCTCCCAGAAGACTTGTAGGGTCTCCCAAACAGGGAGATCTGTGAGCCCCTCTTTAGCACCTTCTGATCAGCAAGCCCAAGAGGCTCAGTGGTTTAGACCACAGTTCCACCCGCTCCCCTAGGTATTATAGTATTTGCAAGGAGTAAATAAAGCTGACCCTCATCATATCTCTTTTGGGGTTCACCAATCTCACTCTGTGGGTTATATGGGCCGACGCATGGTCTGCCATTCAATGCTTGCTCATCTTCGACACCACAATATTAAGTGGTCGCACAAATGATGGCTGACACTGTTATGATACTCAGTGTGCAGCTCAGTGCATTAACCCGAGGTTACGGTATTGTGCGTTTCCAATGCAATTCTGGGAACTAGAATTTGGCTTCAGATGTTTATTGTGGCTATCAGCCTGAACACAGCACACATCTAAATCTACTTGTAACACTATGAGGTAATTTCTATAAAAAGTGAATTTTGGGGCCAAGGATAGTAAATTGTAACAGCTTCTTATTCTGACCCTCTTAAAATAAATACATAATTTATCACAAGCACTGTACTCAATACCACCCTTCTGAAGTATGGTGGAGAGGCAGTTACTTACTCTGCATATGCAATAGGTGGATTTTAAATATTTTAAAACCATATCAGTACTTTTACCTTTCCCCATAAATATGGAGAAGTTACATACACTCTGCAGCCCGTTATCATTTGACAATTTTCATAATTTGTATTAATTCAGATGCTTTCAGGGACCTGAAATTAACAAACATTTATTTTAATGTTTTTGTTTAATTTGAGAGGTGGAAAGATTTATAGAGGTGCGAATATCTGTGCTGTAGTCCGGTAAGAAATTTCATTGTGTTTTGTGGTTGATGTTTAAATAAATTCAGAACTTTTAATGGGTTCTTGCATACATGAATATAAAGGCTGGGTTGTTCTAGCAAGCAAATTGCCTTCATGCTAATCACTAGTATAGGTGAGGACAATGAGTTTTGGGAAGCTTCAAGGACTGCAGTGTGTGTCTTCAACTTTTACTTGCACCAGGGATTGTTAATTTATCTGGGCTTGGGGACACTTTTGGAATTTTGAAAGCAATCAATGGATATTGCCACCCCCCCCCCCAGTTGCTTTTCTCCTCGTCACTCTGGGTCAAGATCCCCCTGGCAGAGAAAAAGCACACACACAGCTTTTCTATGGGATCTGAATAAATTTTGGATCCAGTAGGCTATAGGATTTTACATGGGGTCCACAAAAAACAGCATGAAACTTTCAGTGGCACAGTAAACAAATAATTTGCTTCTTGCTAGCATGAAAGACCCTTGACACAGATCTTCATGGAACTCCATGGTTTTTATACAGGATGTCAACAAAGCTACCAACAAATTGTAACAGACACCTGTGGACCCCAAAGATGATAGTTTTGTGTACATCCCTCCGAAATGTATAAGGTCTCAAAGGACCTGTGTGCTTTGGATCCATGTTTTTGCCCGGTGGCAGTGCTGGAAAATGACAAGTCCAGTGAGGTTGGCGTAGTTCAGGCACCACACTGCCCCGCCCTCTCAAAATCCTGAGTGATGTGGCAGTGATGCTGCTGTTGGGAGGCTAGGCTCATGGAGGTCCCCCTCTCTGTTGGCTGTGGCTGCATCTCATTGGATCGTAGACCAATTTTCATTCTTCCATAGCCCATTAACGAGACAAAGGCTCAGGACCTATCTCTCAGTATGCTGACTACCACTAGGCCTGCATATTTACAATATACATAATTGGAATAAAGTGATTTTAGGGGAGAGAGGGTGGTGTGTTTTTTTTAAAAAAAGTGCAAAGTCATTATTCCATCTAGTGAAGCTTTTAAAATTACACATAAGCGAAGCATCTCTATTTTATTTTATTTTTTTGCTTCTGGTTTGGAAACAAAAACTTCTGGGATTGCTCGAAATGAGTTTGTTCTCCCTCAGGCATTGTCTTTATTAGGAGCTTAAGTGTATATTTAGTCTCGTCATATGTGAAATCTTCTCTATTCTTCAAATTAGTATGGGATAAAATGTCTTCATTTTTGTTTTTACAGTGGTGCTCCTTCAACACAAACACACACGAGAGAGAGAGAGAGAGAAAGAAAGAAAGAAAGAAAGAAAGAAAGAAGCTGTTTTGGATAGACTTGCTTCACTGTTTTTATTTATTTTATTCAGGTTTTTTCCTCGGTTTTGTTGAGCTCGAAGAAAGGTTTGCAGTTCAGTTTCAACTTTCTCAGCTTATTCCTTGCTGTATAGCAATGCATTATGCAGGTTCCAAATGCTATTCATTGGGGCTTCATCTGAACAAATATACCCGAGGGCTGTAAGTAATATTGACCAATGACACAGAAGTCAGGAACATATCAAAAGTGAGAATATACAATCTACACATTTTTGGGGGAAAATATGTACAGTGCTAAACTTTTGCATCCTCCAGAAATCTTTCAGTTGGAAATATACTAAAGATTTTTTCCAGAACATAGGAAACTGTTTTAGAACAAGTCAGAGGTGCCAGCTTATGAAGGCGATGGGGGGGGGAGGCAACATAATGTGCCTGATGTCATGACTTCACGATGTCACATGCTTGATGTCAGAACAATGTGAGGAGCTGGGGGCAGAGCCAAACATGGTGGCTGTGCAGTTCAATGGCTGGTGGCTCCTCCTCCTTTTGGCATCACCATTAGCATGAGCCTGCTTTGATTCTCCTTCCCCTCTGTGCCAGGGGGAGAAGGACACGGCCGCTGGAGGCACACCACACTCAGAGCTACTCTCAAACTTTGCACTTTGGGGACATGGGGGTGGGGCTGGCCCCTACCATGAAAATATGGGGGGGGGGGCAAAAGTTAGTGATGTATGGAAGTGAGAGCTGGACCATCAAGAAGGCTGATCGCCGAAGAATTGATGCTTTTGAATTATGGTGCTGGAGGAGACTCTTGAGAGTCCCATGGACTGCAAGAAGATCAAACGTATCCATTCTAAGGAAATCAGCCCTGAGTGCTCACTGGAAGGACAGATCGTGAAGCTGAGGCTCCAATACTTTGGCCACCTCATGAGAAGAGAAGACTCCCTGGAAAAGACCCTGATGTTGGGAAAGATGGAGGGCACAAGGAGAAGGGGACGACAGAGGACGAGATGGTTGGACAGTGTTCTCGAAGTTACAAACATGAGCCTGACCAAACTGCGGGAGGCAGTAGAAGACAGGAGTGCCTGGCGTGCTCTGGTCCATGGGGTCACGAAGAGTCGGACACGGCTAAATGGCTAAACAAAAACAAAAGGGCTTTGGCTCTAGAAGCTGGCAGCCCTGGTCCTATCCACACTGCTTTCAGAGGCTATCCAGTGTATCAGTCAAAAGTCTCTCCCAGACTTACCTGGAGATACCTGGGCTTGAAACTGAGACCTTCTGCATGCAAAGAGATAATAATAATAATAATAATAATTTATTATTTGTACCCCGCCCATCTGGCTGGGTTTCCCCAGCCACTCTGGGCGGCTTCCATAGAAACAAAAAATACAGTAAAATATCACAGATTAAAAACTTCCCTGAACAGGGCTGCCTTAAGATGTTTTCTAAATGTCAGGTAGTTATTTATCGCTTTGACATCTGCTGGGAGGGCGTTCCACAGGGCGGGCGCCACTACCGAGAAGGCCCTCTGCCTGGTTCCCTGTAGCTTTGCTTCTCGCAATGAGGGAACCGCCAGGAGGCCCTCGGAGCTGGACCTCAGTGTCCGGGCAGAACGATGGGGGTGGAGACGCTCCTTCAGGTATACTGGGCCGAGGCCGTTTAGGGCTTTAAAGGTCAGCACCAACACTTTGAATTGTGCTCGGAAACGTGTTCTGCCATTGGTTCACATGGCTGAAAATGGGCCTTAAGATAATTTGGTCTCAGGCTGCTGAGGGCTTTAAATGGAACCTTGAAACAAATATGTAAATATCAGTGTGAAACATTCTGATTGCTGTTCCAATCGTAGCAGCCACATTATGTACCAACTGTAGTTTCTGAAAGCAGCCCCATGTTGACACCAGCACACACCCTGTACTAACACATGCACACATCACATATGAAGATGCCATAGCCCTCCATTCCATTAGCCCCAGTGGCACAGGCAACAGCAATCCTGCTACTGTCCGTTCCCAGGAATCCCTATAGTCAGATCCATGTGGCTGGGATTTGTTTGGCAGGAGGGTTGTCCAAGGCAGGCATCAGCATTATTGGGGCCTTGTCAGCAGCCGCAGGATACCAGTTGCCCATGCCTGGTTGGGCTTGGCAACATAGTGCCTACATTTCATCCTTCAGACTGGAACAAAGGCAGAATTCTTCTCCAGCTACCTTCCAGTTAAACACAGATATCTTAACTTTGGGAAAGGGTTCTATACAGTTTGCAACAATATTTGGTTCATATATTTCTCTCCCATTCCCATTCCCCTTCTGTCTTCCTTCCTTCCTTCCTTCCTTCCTTCCTTCCTTCCTTCCTTCCTTCCTTCCTTCCTCCCTCCCTCCCTCCCTCCCTCCCTCCCTCCCTCCCTCCCTCCATTTTATTCTTGTTCTAAATTACTTCATGACTTCTTGTTGCTTGATTCAACAAATACAGCAAACCGAACATAAACCTAACCTTTTTATGGAGGTAGATATGTACACAAGCTCTTATGATTAATTACATAGGATTAATTTGTCGTGTAAAAAGGAACATTCACAAGTCTGGGTCTGAAAGCAAAAAAGAGGGATGAAAATAATGAAGTTGTTGTTGTTGTGTTGATGGCAGTTGGAGTCCATCAACCTCTGGAGGGTTGCAGGTTCCCCCATCCCTGAATTAAAGTCACACCACTATGTTTGGCACTTTTCGTATTCTGTTCGAACATTGCAATACTCACGAACATCCATCCATTAAGGTTTAGGAGAGGGGGGGAAATCAACTTCCATTGATTTTTGTCTTAAGCCAAATCCTATCGTGCTTTAATACTTGGGTGTGCACTCATGAAATATCATGCCTATAAAGACTATTAATATTCATCGGAAGCCTGAAATAATTCATGACATTCTTAAGTAATGTTCGCTGGCGTAAGGTGGTAAACAATGCCATTTACACTGAGTCCAAAAAACCCACAAAAAATTACAAAGGCAAGTTCTTACACGCTGACTAAACCTTGTATTTGTCGTTACAATTTCTTGGCTTATCCTTTTAGTAGATTTCCAATGAACTGGATGGAATTCAGAGTAATTATTCATTTTATTATAGTCAGTTTAGATATGGTAAAGATTAGGAGAGTAAAACAAATCATTTTCATGACAGAGGCTAGCGATACATTATTGTTGTTCTCCTTGTTTCGCCTCCTGCATAAATATGATCTACAGCAACCTTAAAAATAATAATTCATGACTGGCTCTTGGGGCTGTGTGTGTGTGTGTGTGTGTGTACTCTCCCTCTCTTGTTATTCTCCTTGCAGCAGAAGATGCGCCATATTGTTGGAGGCAGCATGCGTATGAATACCAGTCGCTGGGAACAGAGGAGGGTGGAGCAAGTTCTAGCGCCCTTAGGTCCTGCTTGCAGCCTTCTCATTGACTTCTAGTTGGCCACTGTGAGAAATTACATGGGCCTTTGGCCTGATCTGGCATGCCCTTCTTGGGTTCATGTATGTTGCCCTATTTATTTACTCTAGAATGCTGGGATAGGATTGTTATATCTATGTATAGAAAGAGAGAGAGAGAGAGCTGTAGGTGTGAAGACTTGATCTGTGATGTCATATCTTCCAACGTTTCTTCCATGAAAATAGGGTCTTCCATTATTATTATTATTATTATTATTATTATTATTATTATTATTATATTGCTTATACCCTGCTCATCTGATTGGGTTGCCCCAGCCACTCTGAGCAGCTTCCGGCACATATAAAAACATAAGAAAACATTAAGCACTAAAAAAACCTTCCCTATACAGGGCTGTCTTCAGATGTCTTCTAAAGGTTGTTCCTTGGCTCGGGGGTCACCTAACTCTATACCCTCCAACATTTCTTCAATGAAAATAGGGACATCCTATTCCATATCCTCCAACATTACTCCGATAAAAATAGAGATGTCCTAAGGAAAAGCCAGGATAAAATCAGAAACCGGGGTGGCTCCTGTAAATTCGGGACTGACCTTGGAAAACAGGGACACTAGGAGGGTCTGCGATGTAATACCTTTGATGGACCATTCATACATGCAAGTTAGTAGCTGATGCTGCAGTCATCAAGTGATGTGTGGACCAGCTGCAGGAGTAAAACAAGCAGGGGCACAGCAGTTAAGTAACCCAAAGTCACTCCGGTGTGGTTGAGGGAAACAGTACTCGATTCTCCAAGGAAGAGTATAATCATGCGATGGGAAGAGGTCAGTCAAGGATTGGCTATTGCTAAAAGCAGTTGTCACTTCCAGGCATTCTTGCAGCATGTTAGTGGGTGAGGCATCGCTATCAGGGCAGCTATAGTTTATGCAATACTTATGAATATTCAGTGCTATCAGAGTTCTTCTGATGCAATGCCTGATGATCCCATGGTTGCCCCAGCAGTGAATCAGAGTGAAAATGAGCAAATTAGCTGATGACTCCTCTTCTGAAAAGACAGATCAAAAGATATTACTCGTATAAAAGAAGGGTGCCATTAATGACACTGATAAATTATAGCTCACTAATGTTTGCTATGGAGCACATGAACCTGGGAGCAATCCTAATGGATGACTGTTAGGGGTTGAATCTCTCCCATAAGCACAGCTAAACAAGCGAGAGATTCCACAGTCTGCTTCACTCATGTCTTTTGCGAGGTAAAGTAAAATAATTAACTTTCCTTTTCAAGATTTTTCTGAGTTGTTTTTTTAAAGCTTGCATGGCCGTTCTGTGAGAGACTGTGACATGGAGATGCTCTCATCACAATGTTCCCACCGACACATTGTAACAAGAGTTAATGTGTTAATTCAGCAATCAGGGGTTTGATAAGGACAAAGATGTCCTCAGACCTCATTATAAATTATCATTTACCGAGCTTTTAAAAAAATATATTATTAAAAATGCTTTTCTTTTAATTATGGGGTCACTAGAAGCCATTCTCGGTAAGGCAAAATTAATTTCTAAAAGCTTTTCTGACAGAAAACTCAAATCCACGTAAATGGCTTTGGGGCTTGGGGTTTTTATTTTTTTTATACTTTATGTCAGAATTTCTACACGAATTGGGGATTTGCATTCTGTGGTGCTGTGTACTCTTATAAAAAAAGGAACACGGGGCTACGTTTGAATTTCCTCAGATAATAGAATTGTACTAGAAACATGAGATGTATAATTGGGCACAAGAAGAAGAGCATGTCAGAAATAGCATGCTAGTTTAAAGTTATCAATGGTCATCACGAGGACAAGGCCTGTTGAAAATAGTGTCTTGGGGAAAGCCAGAGAAATGGGTAATATTTTGCAAATTTGGAGATAAATTCATCTACCAGCAGCAGTGGTGTGCAGTCAGTAGACTAGGGGCAGTGACAGAGCTTCATGGTTTGGCACCGTGCGGTGGAGAGCAGGCGGGGGTGAGGCTGGCGCGTGTCCTGGGGGCAGTGCGTGCCACCTGTGGGGGTGGGGCGCCCAGCGTGGTCAGGAGGGCAGCTGCGATGGCACTCTGCCAGGAGCTCGCTGCCGGGGGCGGGGCGCTCCCCCCGCACTCCTGTTCCACCGCCAGTGACTAGGGAGACTAGTAAAGGTAAAGGCACCCCTGACCATTAGGTCCAGTTGTGGCCGACTCTGGGGTTGCGGCGCTCATCTTGCTTTATTGGCTGAGGGAGCTGGCATACAGCTTCCGGGTGATGTGGCCAGCATGACTAAGCTGTTTCTGGCGAACCAGAGCAGCACACATGAATGCCGTTTACCATCCCGCCAGAGTAGTACCTATTTATCTACTTGCACTTTGACGTGCTTTCGAACTGCTAGGTTGGCAGGAGCAGGGACCGAACAACGGGAGCTTGCCCCGTCACGGGATTCGAACTGCTGACCTTCTGATTGGCAAGTCCTAGGCTCTGTGGTTTAACCCACAGCACCACCCGTGTCCCTAAAGGGAGACTAGACTAGTCCCCTAAATGTTCCTGGTAAATTAGAGTATTAAAGTATTGAAGTCTGCTGCCTACTTCCCAAAGCCCAGGAAGCTTCTGCCCAGCTTAGGGAGGGAGGCATGAGGCTCATGCACACAACATCACATGCTCAATGTTGCCGGCCCCATCACTCTTGCAAGCTGGCACCTCTGGCCCTAACTGTTCCCATATGAAAACATTCACTGCATGCCACTGACCAGCAGGCACTTCCAACTAGCCAATCCAATGTCTGCTTCTCAGTGGCCAACACCATAGTCCTTGCCACCATATGTCCTGTCATTTTGTAGAGAGATTGTAGGGGAAGAAGATGGCTGCCTCCGCTGTCCAGAAATGAAGAATGTTGACGGTCTGATCATTGTACTACCGCTAGATCCTTAAATCTTCTGCTGCCTTCTCTTAATGGTAAGCCTCCCCTGCCCACAACAAAAATTATTAGGATTTGGTGCCCTCCAACCCCCCCCCCCAACTTGTGTAGGAAACAAATGGTATCAGAAAAGTGGGGAGTTGGGGTGTTTTCAGCCTTGATTGAATTACATGTCACATTAGAGCTTTGGCTAATTCACAGGTTTAAGTACTCTAAATAAATTAGTAGCTAGAAAAAGAAATGTATCTTAATCATAATATGCTGTGTCTTTCCCCCGACCTAACAATAAGATTTTCTGATTTTGCTTTAGCAAAAGTAAAAAACCCAAAGCATTTACGAGGCCTTCTGGGTCTTGTAACAGTTTTCTTTCATTTTTCTCAACTCCTGATATTTATTGCATAGTCAGATGAACTTAGACTAGAGACAATCAGCTATATTTTTGGCAAGTTACTCCCCATCTCCTCCAAAATATCCAAGCATTGGAAGCTGGTTATTTTGTGAAACTGTTAACAGGCTTAATGCCTGGTGCAAATATAGTCATCCTCTCCCTTCCTCACAATGCATATGAATGGTTAAAACAGCTTTGCGTAAATTATGCAATTGTGGGTGCTAATTCTGTAGTGTTTATAATCACCTTTCTGATTGCAGCAAATAAAGACCTGGCATCAAAAATAGCAATGTGTAGATTTTTCTGAGTTTTGCTGCCATGTGTGAAGGTTGACTTCTTCAACCAGTAATAAAATTAGGCTATGGCAAGGGAAAAGGGACTTCTTAAGCTGATTTTTTTAAAAAATAAAATAAAAAGACATACCCGTCCCCAAACATTTTGTAACAGTTTTTCATCTTTTCAATAGCCAACTGAAATGGGACCAAAAAAAAAAATATTCCTATGGTGATTCTTTGTAGCAGGGTGATAGAGCTAAAATGTATTATGAAATTTAAAAAGGTCTTTCTGAGAACTGGGTGAAGATTCTAGAATTTTCTCAAGTCATGGTTTACTTAGATTGTGAAAACCAGAATCTGTTTGTCATGAAATGCAAAGGTAACAAAATGCAAACCAATTGGCTTCAACTATGTTTCCAGATATAATTCAGGATGCTGTTTTTGAACTATAAAACTCTAAATGATCTGGGTGTGTAATATTCTAGAGGATACTTTTCGCACATGATCCTCTCCCTTCCCCATTTATGCACAGGTTTGAGGTCTGCCAGAGAGGCCTTGCTTAGAATTCCATCTTTTTATTGCTATCATACTGGTTCCCCCTAGGAGCAGGGCCTTCTTAGCAGTTGCCCCGACAAGGTAAAATCCATTCAGCCCCTTAATGTCTGCTTCCAAACCTAAAAACATACTGGTTTGATCTTGCCTTTGAGCCCATTTCATAATATGCTGCTGAACCGAGTTTTTCCCCTTTGTGTGAACCATTAATTCTGCTTTCTATTTTTCTTTGTTTTGTTGGGATGGTGCATTGCCCATCTGTGATATAAGGTTTCTCCAGGATATACAGTCAAACACATGAACACAGAGACCACCTGACCGACATGCTTACAGTATTCCCTGTCCAGTATTTGCAGTGTTTCCATGACTGGTTATTCATTGGAACCAGAATGAGCTAGGATAAATTGAACTCAAAGGTGCAAACCTAGCCAGATAGGCAAAACAATTAAACATACAAATGGCTGCTAGGAATCCAGTAGCACCCTCTGAAAATAAATTAACCCAATATGCCAGTTTGTTAAGTGGGCTGTCCTACAGTAATCAAGACATTGCAAGATCGAGCTACCGGATTTCTATTTTGATATCAATGAATGAGATATTAAATAGCTACAGAAAAAAAGGCATTTTCCACTATACAGAGCCATGACTTCTAGTTTGATAGAATATGTTCATTGTTACAGAGATGCCATTTGCCATTTGCAGAGCTTGATGTAATTTGGATGCAATGCCGTAAGAAGTGCATTCAAATAACCCTGCTGTTCAAGTTAAGTTGCCTTCAGTATACAAAAGACGGCATTGTTTTTGTGTTATGCTCCAGTTCAATAAGATTGTAAAATACGTGTTGAATCCATTCCAACGAGAGTTTCTTTATGACTCACATTATACGGCATTTTACTGATCTTTGTTGAGTCTATTAGCCCTGTTGCACCTCTTGTTTACGAGACCCTCCAGTGCTGTTTGGTGTTGTGAAGCTTCATTCTGCGTTTTTCTTTTTTTGGTACTCTTTTGTGGACGGCAGTTTCACTGGCGAAAAGGAGCCCCTGTAGTATGAGGTGGAAAATAAGGCGAAATGGAAGTTTAATGAAAATAATCAATGGAAACTTGCATCTTAGTCAATAAAAGGCAATTAGTAGTAGCTTTATTGTTGGGATCAGAGTCTTGAATATACTGGAATTAAATTATTTTTTAGATATGCAGGGAGCTATGGGCTATCATGTGCGTAACCAACATGGTGTCCTTGGGTGGCTGAACTACAACTCTCATCAGCCCCAGCATAGCTAATGGTCAAGGACGATGAAAGTTGTAGTGCCATATTTGGAGGACATCATGTTGGCTACCTCTATCCTATAATATGCAAGATCCAATTTCTATGACAACTTCAGTTACTCAGAAGCAAGTTGCACAATGTTTATTGATGCTTAATCCCAGGCATTTAACCTTATCCTTAAACTAAATTAGAGTCATCCCAGTTAACACGATGGATCATTTGCTTAGGAAATAGTTCAAGTTTACAAGCAAAGACCCCAGTGCCCAAGCTTAAGAATGGGCTTGCTGGATTATTCTAGCTAGGTCCTCCTTCTGCTTCTGCCAAGTGTCTGACAGATGCTTTTGGGAATTTAGAAGAAAGATATGAATCTAATGGTAATTCTCCAGCATCTGATACACATTTAAAAAAGGTAAAGGACCCCTGGACAGTTAAGTCCAGTCAAAGGCAACTATGGGGTGCAGTGCTCATCTTGCTTTTCAGGCCGAGGGAGCTGGTGTTTGTCCACAGACAGCTTTCTGGGTCATGTAGCCAGCATGACTAAACCGCTTCTGACGCAACGGAACACTGTGATGAGTGCCAGAGCACACAGAAACGCCATTTACCTTCCCTCTGCAGCGGTACCTCATTATCTACTTGCACTGGTGTGCTTTTGAGCTGCTAGGTTGACAGGAGCTGGGACAGAGCAATGGGAGCTCACTCCATCGCAGGGATTCAAACTGCAGACCTTCCAATCGGCAAGCCCAAGAGGCTCAGTGGTTTAGACCACAGCGCCACCTGTGTCCAATCTGATATACATAGGTATACTGCCTCTCACCATGAAGCTATCGCGATCTTTCCTCCATGAATGTGTCTGTCCCTTTCAAAGAACAATCTAAGAGCAATGGTTACCATCACATTGCAGGGCAGTGAATACCATAAGTTATTGGTTTATTTATTGCAGTTATTTATACCCTGCCTTTCAGAATGTAAACTAATCTTTCCAAGGTGGCTTGCGAGTAATGCTAATGGACTTACATAAAAAGCCGTGGGTGATCTTCCCATAATGCAGTTGGCGGTAAATGGCTCTAGGGGAGAAGGGGGAACGTGTCCCTTGAGCAGACTCTGCGGTGGTCTTGGTCTACCTCTCTTTCCCTCCTTGAATCCTTTCCACAGTTGAGCAGGTGGTGGAAGGCAGCAGCTGCTGGTGGGGAGGGGTGGCAGCATGCGCCTCATCCCTGTCAGGTGTGTCACTATGCTTAGTGGGAGGGAGAGGGTTGAGTTGGCAGGGTGGTTGACTTGGTGCGAGCACAGTGGCAGAACAAATCTAGTGCTTCTGCCACCACGTCCATTCTGTGCTGGCATCTCCACTGCTTCTTTCCCTCCCGGTAACCACAGCAACACAACTAAAGGGAAGCTAATGACATAGATCCACCCATTGGTCAAGCTATTCTAACGGCAGGCAGGAAGGAATCTAGGGAGACCAGGCTCTGACATACTGTTTTCCTGGCTGCCTGTTGCTCTCCCGGTCCTGGAACTATGTACAGTGGTACCTCGGGTTAAGTACTTAATTCGTTCTGGAGGTCCGTTCTTAACCTGAAACTGTTCTTAACCCAAAGCACCACTTTAGCTAATGGGGCCTCCTGCTGCCGCCGCGCCGCCAGAGCACGATTTCTGTTCTCATCCTGAAGCAAAGTTCTTAACCCGAGGTACTATTTCTGGGTTAGTGGAGTCTGTTACCTGAAGCGTATGTAACCCGAGGTACCACTGTATTGGCAAGGCTGGCCCAAAATATTTTGCTGTCTGAGGTGAAGGACAAGATGGCGTCCACTTCCATCCCATATACAGAAACTGAACAGACTGCTAACTGTTTTACTTCAACACTGGTGAAGGGGCAGCGTCTTCCAATGCACCTGAGGACAGCAGGCCATCTTAAGGAAATGTAGGGCGAGCATACCATCCACAGCTCTGTTCTCCAACACCTTGTGGCTTCCCCCAATCCCCATGGCCTTTGTCACCTGGGGCAGCCTCCACACTTTGCCTAATGCCCAGGCTGGCCCTATGCATTGGGCATACCAGTTTAGGAGGGCGTGCGTGCCTTTTTTATTTCAAACTGCTCCTTAAAACTCAAGGACTTTCCTTTGCATTACATAAAACCTATCCTTTAATTTCGTATATCTCGGAGTCGGCTAATATTACTTGACTAAATACAAGTCAGCAGCAAGCCAATGCTATATTTCAACAAAAGTGCTGCAGAAAATATATTTCTCTTCAAATTTCTGCTATTCTCTCAAATGGCAGTTTGCAGAGTGCATCTGGGTGTACGGCTAATGACCCGTGAGCAATAAGCAACTGTTTAAGTAAAATGCACTATGAAAAAGCTTTTACCAAACAGCATTTTAATATTTTAAATAGATTTTCCATTGCAGGCCCTTTGTAACGGGATTAGTTCTCTGATGTGTTCTGACAGAGCTGTTGTTAGGGATACTCCATTAACTTTGTCTGTCATCTTATTTTCCCCAGTATCTAGCATAACACCCTTATATTTCATAATTTGTATTGCTATCAATGCTGATTTGTAAATGTGCAAATTATAATTAACAACGGCCACTATTTCTATTAAATATTAAATCATTCTTGCAGCTTAGATTTTCCACAGCAGATGGAGCCCTGCAGTATGCAAATAGACTTTTCCTTAAGTCGTCAGCAGTTTTAACCTCAAATTTTGGCTCTCTTTCTCTCCCCCCCCCCCCGTTTCCTTTATGTCTCCTATAGCGTTTGTGTTAATATTTATTCACTGCAGATTCTCTTTTGCCCAATAAGAATTTTACGGGCGATTGCATTCTTGCATTGTAGTTTTGTCCCACTTCATTAACAGCATCTTCTTCATGTAGCCGGCTTGTAAAGTCACAAATACTTTTTGTTTCTACCTATGCGGCAGTATTTTCCGAAGAGCTGTTTCCCCGTTACATTTTAATATGTACAGCAGAAGCAAAAGTGGAGGGGGGGGGGGAGGGAGAACAGGGAGAAATTGCCGGTACGCCTACATAGTTTTTAATTTGGAAACCAATCTAGGCACACAATTTTACCCTCAGACTAAGCAAAAAGCATTAAGGTTTTATACTGTGTCTTAAACATTCTATTAAATGTCATCAGCTGATTCAGGGAAATCTATTGCGAAAATATTAGAGATGTGTAAAATGTATCAATGTAATGGATAATCGCTACATAGGGATGGATGTGAAATCCCTCCATTTATCAGGTGACTATAAAGCAGTAAGGGGGAAAAATTTGATGGAATATTGTTATTATTTTCTTCCTGATGGATGCCATCATAAGAATGAAACTCTTATTTCTGCTGTTGCAGTCACAAACACACAATCCAGCATTAGCACCACCATCTGGAAAAGAAGTAATGGAAGTCTTATAGCCCTAGCAAATGCTATTTAGCCGATGCAATGGATTATGCCAAAGCTGTGCTGTTCAGTGGTGCCAGCAGGGCAGGATTTGGAGGCAAAGGTCCAGGGTCCTACTCAGCTTAATGAGCAGGAGGGCTCCCAAACACAGCAGAGCTGGCTTCCCATGTTCTGAAGCAGTTGAAGTAAGAAATTGCCACTCAAAGCAAGCCTCCCACAAGGCCATCAAGTCACATGCATGCATAATTTTATTTGTATGCTGCCTTTCCACATTTCAAACCATGCCCAAGGCGGCATACAACATGAAAAAAACACGTAGTTAAAATCGCATCAAAGAAACGCAACCAAATTGAACAATTTCTACACAAATCATAATAAGATCTAAAATAAGCAAACAAAAAATTAATATCAATAACAGCAACAACCCCTCAACAACCCCCCACTAAACAATACCATTCTCTCCAACATTTCTCCGATGAAAATAGGGACATCCTTCTATACCCGGCGGGATGCGGGTGGCGCTATGGGTTAAACCACAGAGCCTAGGACTTGTCGATCAGAAGGTTGGTGGTTCAAATCCCCGCGACGGGGTGAGCTCCCGTTGCTCGGTCCCCGCTCTTGCCAACCTAGCAGTTCGAAAGCACGTCAAAGTGCAAGTAGATAAATAGGTACCGCTCTGGCGGGAAGGTAAACGGTGCTTCCGTGCGCTGCTGTGGTTCGCCAGAAGCAGCTTAGTCATGCTGGCCACATGACCCGGAAGCTGTACACCGGCTCCCTTGGCCAATAAAGCGAGATGAGCACCACAACCCCAGTTGGCCCCGACTGGACCTAATGGTCAGGGGTTCCTTTACCTTTACCTTTACTCTACCCTGCAACATTTTCCCAATGAAAATGTAGATGTCCTATTCCATACCCTTCAATATTTCTCTAATGAATATAGGGACATCCTATTTCAAAACCTCCAACATTTCTCCAATGAAAATAGAGAGTTCTACCATACCATCCAACATCTCTTCAATGAAAATAGGAATGTCTGAAGGAAAAAGCAGAACATTCACTTCAGACTGTGGCCCTTAGATGACGTGAGATGACCCAACCTGGATCCAGGGCCTGAACCTATCTGGCAGTCTGGTTTAAAATGCTAATTAAACTGGCTGTCGGGGGGAGGGGCGGAGATCCATGCAGGCTCCTCCTTCTCACTGCTAGACACCACACCCTTTGACAACCCTCGATTGCTCCAGGTGGACCTGATCTGACCTGGGGCAATCTGGGGCTACCTCAACCCACTGGCTAAATCCTGAGTCAACCCAAATAAGCCCAAACCTGCTTTCGATCCAGGATGCAGCTGGAGCCAGTGCATAGCCCTATTTATTATGTTCTGAAACTGTAAACCAGGTCAGTTCGTGTAAAAATGAGGACTGAGTGGAACCGTCACCTAGTCCTAGAAGTAAACTATCGACCTGTCTATCAGCTGATGGTTACCTCCCAGATGTAAGTCTGCACTGCATTCCAATCAAATTACTAGAGATACCATATTAATAAAATGTACTCATTTTATTAATTTGTGCCAAATATCTGGGAGTTGAGCCTAAGTATCTATTTACCCAAATACTTTTTCTTCGTTTTCCCCTAAAGTGCACTTCCTATGCCGGGAAGAATTAACTTCCTGCAAAGAGGCAGAATAAAAGTGAGATTCGTGCTTGCGTCTAAGTAGCAGTATTTTTTATTGCATTCAGTGAATACAATGTTTTGGGGTGTGCAAGTACTCGTAGACGATTTAGAGGGTGCGTGAAGTCATAGACAGAACCACTTAGCCTCAAGCAGATGAAGCCTGTTAGGAACTGAGGTGAAGAAAGGAAAAGCAGGAAACTAGAAGTATAAAGGCAGCTTCTCGAGAGTGATGAGAGGGAGCTGGAGGAGACTGCTGAGAGCCGCAGAGCAAGGGGAGGACTGGGGAGATTGCATGAACATCTCTTGCTCACAAAACAATGTCCTAGTTCAGATGTATCAGGGCATCCTTAGCGCACCAAGGTTGCTGGAGTGCCTTAAACCTGGGTCACATACACCACACATTTAAAACATGGAGTCTTAAATTTAAAATGATTGGTGGCTAATTGACCTTATTCTGCAACATTTCTTTTAAATTCATAGGCTTTTTATTAGGGGTGTGCATGGGCGCTAAGTATCTATGAGGTGTTTTTTTTTAACCCCAATGTTTCTGAGTCACTCAGTGCTCTCTTTATACACACTGTATAAATTGAACCTCTGTGTTCCTTTTTCATTTTAAAGAGGAATCGAAAAATAGCTATAATTTATCCCCCTGTTAGCCAAAATTGATGAAATTTGCCAGCACAGGAGCCCTGATAAGTGTCGATGCACTTGTACTAAGCCAGACCCAGGACTTTTGCACCTCAAGCCAATGATATAGACAAATGCAATATAGAAAGAGAACGCATAATGAGTGCCTCCACCATGGTTTGAGTCCAGCTTTGCTATTTGAGTGACAGAAGCTGATGTACAGTCCAGCAAAATGAACACTACTTCAGCAATCCATCTCACTCTCTTTCCCATGTCAACAAGCAGCCTGCCTTTTTAATTTTTAAAGAACTGTCACATGCATATATCTATGCATTTATCATCCTTTGCCTTATCAAAGAAATGGTTTCTAAAAGTGCAGATCTACAGGGATGGAGGGGTAGGTAGGCTTCTTGGTGACACCACAGGCATAGGCCAACTAGTTCTGTCCTCATCTGGCTTCTGTTGCATACCTGCAGAACTGTGTCCTCTCTGCTCAAGTTTGACCTTGGTAAATAGAAGCACGTCCTAACAGAATACAGCAAGGGTGCTGTGAAGTTGGCCACAACTTGTCTAAAAGTGTTACAACCCTCTGGAAATTGGGATAAAAAGCTCTCCTACTCAAAAATATTCTTAAGGAAGAAAGACCCCCCCACACCCCTTGTGAATGGTGGCACTAGAAGATTCACCCAATGATAAAGGTACCTCTGTCTGTCGGATATTAAATGGCTGTGGAGACACAGAACGCAGAAGAATTTACTGCCAAATTAAGCAATGAGTAATGAAAACTACTTTGTGTTTCAGATCATCATTCATTGAACTGTGATAGCTTCAATAGCACAAAATTGAATTCTAACAAGTTAGGGTCTTGACTTTGTGCATGTTTGCAGGGTGGGTGGGGGAGTGTGAACATGTTAAACGCTAGTAAGTGCCAGACCCAAATGCCACAGAGTACACAGTGTAATCATATGCTACTATCTTGGGCTCTCATATCACTCCTGCTTCAACACTATGATTTTTTTTTAATGTGCTTTTCTTTTCTTTGAGTTAGTGAAAGCACTGTGAGCTTTGTCCTTCCCATATCTGTATATGGGTTAGCAATCACACTGTCTCATCCTAGACTCGTAAGCCTTATGCTCATGGTGCCTCATGTTGTGCTGAGGAACATCTGGTTTGGAGCACAAATATGACAGCTTGGCCTCTTTGTAGGGCCTTTGGGCGTTTTCCCCGGCTATTCCCTCTCTTCACCTCACCAGCTTTGCTCCATGTCTCCTTCAAGTGCTTTGGCTTGGCTGGAATGTGTTCTTCTGATAATGCCTCTTGCTTACCTGGGTAGAAAAGGTGGCAGAGTAAAAATCTCTGACTTTTGCATGGCTGGAATATAGCCTGATGTACAAAGGGAAGAGTACGTTTCCAAGCACAATTTAAAGTGTTGGTGCTGACCTTTAAAGCCCTAAATGGCCTTTACCTGAAGGAGCGTCTCCACCCCCATCGTTCAGCCTGGACACTGAGGTCCAGCGCTGAGGGCCATCTGATGGTTCCCTCATTGTGAGAAGTGAGGTTACAGGGAACCAGGCAGAAGGCCTTCTCAGTGGTGGCGCCCGCCCTGTGGAATACCCTCCTACCAGATGTCAAAGAGAACAACAACTACCAGCTTTTAGAAGACATCTGAAGGCAGCCCTGTTTAGGGAAGCTTTTAATGTTTAATAGACTATTGTATTTTAATATTTCATTGGAAGCCACCCAGAGTGGCTGGGGAAACCCAGCCAGTTGGGAGTGGTATTATTATTATTATTATTATTATTATTATGAAGAAGAAGAAGAAGATATCTCACTTGCTCCAAGCATTTCTTTTGCCTCAGACTCCACCCACCACTTGCCATGTGGCCCTTCAGCGGTTGCTGCAGTGGGAATGTGGTTTGCAAAACATTCCCCATCCCTGCTTTAATAACAGGTTGTTGTCTGGTGCATTCTTATGTGGGACATATGTATTTTGTGGGTGGGTAAGTAGATGCCATCCCTCCCCTCCCTTGCCACCCACCATGTGGATTTTCTACCAAGACGGGCTTTTTAAAGCAGCTACCAAGGGGAAGTGGAGAAAGAGTTGAGCATTTCAGCAGGCTGAGGTCACCGAGAAAAGAACAAGCATTAAAGAGATTGCAACTGATGAGGCAATCATACCAAAAATAAGCAGAGAGTGCATGCCATTTTATCAGTCTGAGTTGGAAGCATGACTGATGTCTAATGTAGAGGAACCCATGCTTTGAATTCTGAGCAGATCAAACCATCTGTGGAACTGTTTGGAACAAGTCCCACTGCACTCCAATTGTTATATCAGCCCCGGAGAGCCTGGAGAATTTGAGAGAGAGTGTGAAATTATTCAATCAAAAAGGCTTATATCTTTTTAAAAAGAATCCAGTGCTCAGTATTCAAAGGGGGAAAGTGTACTTCAAGTCCTTTTTTGGGGGGTTGGTTTCAGTTTATAATAAGTTAAAGAGATCTATAGGAGAAGAAAATTTGGTGAAGCCTGAAGCATGCCAGATGCAAAGAATAAATCTCCCGTAGTGTTTCCCAAACATCTGATCACTGAGACTGGGGAAGGGCCACAGCTCAGTGACAGAACATCTGCTTAGTATGAAGAAAGTTCAATCCCTAGCATCTCTTGATAAGGCTTGGAAAGATCACCTACCTGACACCCTGGACAGCTGCTATCAGTCACTATAGACAATACTGAGAAAGATGGATCAATGGTCCAACTCTGTAAAGGTAGCTTCTTATCACAAAGGTAATCTAGTCCAGGGCCTGCTGATGCAGGAAATCAGTGACTACAGCATTTCCTGAGAAGTGGCCACCTAGCCTCTGGCTATGCACACATATGGAACGCAGGTGGTGTGGGTGGTCTAAACCACTGAGCCTCTTGGGCTTGCCGATCAGAAGGTCAGCAGTTCGAATCCCCGTAACGGTGTGATCTCCTGTTGCTCTGTCCCAACTCCTGCCAACCTAGCAATTTGAAAGCACACCAATGCAAGTAGTTAAATAGGTACCGCTGCGGAGGGAAGGTAAACGGTGTTTCCATGCACTCTGGTTTCTGTGACAGTGTCCAGTTGCGCCAGAAGTGGTTTAGTCATGCTGGCCACATGACCCAGAAAAGCTGTCTGTGGGCAAATGTCTGCTCCCTCAGTCTGAAAGTGAGATGAGCGCTGCAACCCCGTAGTTGCCTTTGACTGGACTTAACCATCCAGGGGTCCTTTACCTTACACACACACACACACACACACACAAACAAACAAACACACAGCATATATGAAACACTTTCTGTCCCTCAAAGATTTTTGGGTACTGTAGTTTACCCTTCAGAGAGTTACAATTCTCAGCAACCCATAACAAACTACAGTGCCCAGAATTCTTTGAGGGGGGAAATGGACTTCCAATATGCTTCAAAGATTATAGTGTGCACGCAGCCTATTCCTTATGAAGAAGAGCACCAGTGCTTCTGAGGCAGCATTTTCAGCTATCCAATAGCTCATGCTGTCAAGAAGTTCTTCCTGGTGTTTAGGTGAAATCTCCTTCCCTTTTAATTAGAACTTGATGGTTTAGATCCTACCCCCTGGAGCAACAGAAAACAAATTTGTTCCATCACCTGTGTGACAACCCTTCAGATATTTGAAGATGGCTATCATGTCACCTCTTAATTGTTTCTTCTCTGGGCTAAACACTGTTCGTCAATGGACTTTGTCTTCAGCCATCTTTGCTGCTCTCCTCTGGACATGTTCCAGATCACAGCATTGTGTGTGCATGTGTTTCTCTCTCTTGGGTTAACCCCCTTTCCCATGTGGCACCGTCATGACTGTCAACCAAATCTCCCACAGCTTCTATTTAGCTTGCAAAAACTAGACACGCTAATTGCATTAGTGCCCTGTCAAGGTTGTTCATTGTTCATTGTTTATTACATTTATGTCCTGCTTTCCCTCGAAGGAACTCAAAGTGGCATACAACATGATTCTCTGCTCATTCTCTGCTTATCCTCATAAGTTCTGTGAGGTAGGTTGGGCTCTGAGGCAGTGATTGGCTCGATTGGCTCAGGGCCACCCAGCAAGTCTCATGGCTGAGGGAGAACTTAGCTCTGGCCTCTGAGTCTCAGTCCAACATTCTAACTGCTACCCTGCACTGGAAGGAAGGAAGCTAATCCAGGGTATTGTGGGAGCCCAGTTAAGCCCCGCCCTGCATAATCGATCACATGATGCAGCACATCCTCACCATTTGAATGGGAATGCCCATCAACTTTGTGGGGGCCCCTCCCCTCAAATATTTTATTGTGGGGTCCGAAGCCCCCATGGCTCCTAGGAGTTGGCTCCTATGATGAAGACTTATGTGTGGATATTATTATTATTATTATTATTATTAATTATTATTATTATACCACCCTATACCCGGGGGGTCCTCAGGATGATTCACAGAATAAAATCAAGCTATAAAACCACAAAATACCTAATAAAAATAAAAACAACAATCTAACAGTCCCCCCATACATTTTTAAAAGGGCATAGGATCAACCAAAGGCCTGGTTAAAAAGGGACATCTTTTCCTGGCACCTAAAGATGTATAATGAAGGTGTTAGGCGAACTTCCCTGGGGAGAGCATTCCACAGATGAGAAGACACTGCAGAGAAGGCTCGTTCTCATGTTGCCACCTTCCAGACCTCTTGAGGAGGAGGCCCATGAAGGAGGGCCTCAGAAGATGATCTCAGGGTCCAGGTAGTTTCATATGGAAAGTGGCGGTCATTGAGGTATTGTGGATATGCAACAGGTGTCTCTCCTTTGTCAATTTTACTGCCTTCTCTGCATTCAGAGTGATTAATCTACAGTACAGAGGCATGCTAAAATGGCCCGCCACTAAAGGCGACTAACTGGAAGGAGAAAAAGCTACAGCAGTAAGTGATTTAGGAATGCCACAGTGAGTCTCATTGGTACGTGGGTGCTTTGAACTTACAGAAGTCTTTGATTAGTTATAAGTTCAGGATTTCGGAGTGGTGGGATGGGGTAGCATTCCATGGCTAATGGTTCAAGATTCCTATGACTCAATGAAAACAAAAAAAGGACAGCAAACATACATTAGAGATGGTGCTGCGATGGGGATATCAATTTCATCTGGCTGTAGCAGAGCCAAATGGAAAGAAAGAGTGGATTCAAATTATTATTTTACTACACATTTGTTTTGTACCTAATGTGTAATTTTAAAATCCTTACTATGTAAGCAGGAGAGCATGGGTGACTGAGAATCTCTGGAGTGAGGGAGCTCAGCTGGGGTTGGTTAACTGTATGAGATCAGCACTCAAACTCAGCTGGATCCGTAACAGTTCTATTTTGGTTCCAGTGGTTTCTGTTCTGTGCCACAGTAGACTTAGCCATTCACGCACAGGGTCTTTAGTGCTGACATGATTTGATGACATAATTGCATCATGTCCAAAGGCTTTCTGTACCAGCACCACATATCATGGTTCTGTAGTGGCACAGGATGCTTGCATGGCAAGGCTGATGCTATTGCAGAGGCTCCTGGAAGCAGGGGAACTCTCTGCAAAGTCTGGGGGCAAAAACAGAATACAAAATGGAAAGGTCAGACTGGTGGATTATGGGATGAGAAACCTGAATGTGTTACACCTTTCTTGATGGTTCTCTAGCTTTAATCAATCAATTGGTATAGCCAATGGAGTTCCCTCTAGGTGTTGCTGGACTACAGTTCCCATCATCCCCTCTTATTGGCCGTTTGGCTGATAGAACTGGAGTCCAATGACACCACGTTGGCTCCCCTTGGTGTAACCTATGCCACTGTCGTATGGAATTGTTTCTTGAATAGTCATATTAGACTCCCAAAGCATCTTTGATTCAGCAAAAGAGGTCAAGAGAAATGGATATTGGCAATATCAGTGCCTCATGAAAAGGCATTCAGCCCTGGTTGTCACTAAGCCAGGCACAATTCTTGACTCTGCCAGTGTTAACAAACAGAATTTAAAGTCATGGTGAAAGAACACTGGCTGACTGGTGGAGCTGAGCTCTCCTACTGTCAGCGTATGTTGTCTTAGAAATCAGAAGCCAGTCCGAGAAAATGCCCTATCAGCCTCATCAGGAGGCTGAGGAGAAAAAGGATTGCTTTCTACTCTCTAAACTATGGGAAACGGCCTTCATTTTTGAAAAACCTAACTTCTCAAATGGCTTTCAGATTTATTATTATTATTAAAAACACACACACATTTCACATTTTTTAAAAATGTGTAATTTGTTAAAAGCCAGTTTGTTAACTGGCTGAAAAATAAAAATAAAACGTTTTGTTGGCTGGTAGCCCTGAAAGAGATTAACCTTTTGCAAGGCAGTCTGTTTCAAAGGGTGAAAATATGGAAGGGAAATACAATCTCTCTTTGATTCCGGTAATACCATCAACATTCATTTACGGGTTACAACATTACAAAGTATTATCTAGTGATGGTATTTCGGTAGTTAGGTGGATATGAAAAGCACTGCTGGGCCAGACAAAAGGCCCATCTAGTCCAACATACCATTCTCACAATGGTCAACCAGATACCTTTGGAAAGCCTGCAAGCAAGCAGTGGTCACGTTCCCTGTCTCTGCGTCCTTTCTCTGGTACTGAAGATAGTACACAGCCATCCTGTGTTTTGCTTTGCATTTGTAGGAAAGAATGCAGTGCCTTCTAAAAGCTTATGTTCACTTACCACATTATTAAGTGATTTCCTTGGGGTATTAGACCTTAAAAAGTAAGTGAGGCAAAGAAACTAGATATTCACCTTGACCTGTGATTCATGTTGTTTATTTCCTTGACATCCGATGGAAGGGCATTTCACAGGGTGGGTGCCACTACTGAGAAGGCCCTCTGCCTGGTTCTCTGTAACCTCGCAATGAGGGAACTGCCGGAAGTCCCTCGGAGCTGGATCTCTGTCCGGGCTGGATGATGGGAGTGGAGATGCAGGGCCAAAGTCATCCACATGGCACATGCTATATCTCCATGATAAATGGGACTTCATGAAATGGCCATCATCTGATAGACACAATTCTCATAGGATCAATATAGTCCTTTGAATCTAGGGGAGTCATGACACCGGAGGTACGACTTCATGTGAACAATATCTTATGTGTAACTTGTGCTATTATTTTCTTTGGTAGAAACCAAAATATTACAAATAGAAATGGTAGGCAAGTACCACATGGCAAATGTGCAATTCTTTTCTGCGCGGAGGATGCAGTTGCCTCTGATCAGTTTGCTTTGAGTTCATCCACTCATTTCCACAGGCAGATTGACACATCTGTCATTTATTTGCCTTAAATTGTTTTGGAAGCGTGACATTTCTGCCGCGTGTGCAATTCTCCTTTGCAAATGGGAGCTACCTTACAAGTCTGGGTGGCAAGATGGTTTTGCCACAACTTTAATACATTTGGCTGCCATGGGAATTAGAAACAATCAGGCAAAGTGTGTGTTCTTGTCCACCCAGGAAAGGAAACTAGGTAGGAGGAGAGGTCTGAGCTCTCTTTCGAAACTGTGAAGTCAAACCAGAAAGAGATTGTCATTGGTGTCACTAAATAATGCTATGGGAAGCGGCCTTCATTTCGACAGCATATTTTTGCATTACAGTTTCCTGAGAACCACTGTATTGAAGGTTTGTCCCTCTAAAGCAGAACATGACACAAGGTTTGCTCGGGATAACTTTGTCAGGGCTCTAAGGAGTTTTCAGTATCCAGGTTTTCTGCTTTTGATATCTTGGTAAAACTCTCTTTGTGTCCATATTCCAGTCTAGGGTCTGAAGAGACATGGCGGTGGTACCTTCTAAAGCTAAGAAGTTGAAGACTGATTTTCATGGAAGTGTGGGGTTAATGTGAGTGTAGCTGACTGGATAGAGAACTTGTGTGATGAGTCCAGAACGATCATGGCAGAGGGTAGAACTCCTTCCCACATACAGAGGTCTTGATTCTGATTTTAATATCAGATACTGGGAACTGTGGGAGGTGAGAGTGTTGTTGCATTCACATTCTGCTTGTGGACATGATCCCATGAGCATCTGGTTGGCCACTGTGAGAACAGGATAATGGACTGATTGGGCCACTGGCCTGATCCAGTGGATTCTTCATATGTTCTTATTCCCTCCTTCCAGACAAGCGCTATCTAGAAAGGGAGGAGGAAAATCAAGATTTCAAAGAGAGATCTTAGAAGATAATATTAAATTATTGTTGAAAATGTATAATTTGCTCCTGGAATGGGATACCAAAGATGAACAGGTCAAATCTGCAATGATACAATAGGCCAAAGATATGGGACATAATATACAAAAGACAGACTGGGAGAGAGGCTATGGAAAACGGATCTGAAATTTACGGCATGTTCTTTATTGAAAGAAAATTATATGAAAATGATGTACCGGTGATATTTGACCGCGGTTAAACTAGCAAAAATGTATAGAACAAGTACTAATATATGCTGGAAAAGTAAAGAAAAAGAAGGTACCTTTTGTCATATGTGGTGGACCTGTAAGATAACTAAAAAAAAAGGGGGCGGAATGACATATAATGAAATGGAAAAATTTTTTAAAATAACTTTTGTTAAAAAACCAGAAGCCTTTTTATTAGGAATTATAGGTACCAAGATTCCAAAGGACTAGAGGAAACTGTTTCTGTATGCTACAATGGCTGCTTGGATGTTACTAGCTCAGAGGTGGAAGGAAGAGACAGCCCCGACCAGAGAAGAATGGCAAACCAAGTTGATGGATTATGCCAAAATGGCAAAATTAACTGGGAAGCTGAGGAATCAAGAAGACAAGAAATTTTAAAAAGAATGGAAAATGTTCATAATGTATATACAAATTCATTGTCAACCAGGTCAAAACATTAGCAGGACTTTAAATACACTTGTAATGTAATAAATAAAGGGACACGGGTGCTGCTGTGGGTTAAACCACAGAGCCTAGGACTTGCTGATCAGAAGGTCGGCGGTTCGAATACCCGCGATGGGGTGAGCTCCCATTGCTCGGTCCCTGCTCCTGCCAACCTAGCAGTTCGAAAGCACATCAAAGTGCAAGTAGATAAATAGGTACCACTCTGGTGGGAAGGTAAACGGCATTTCCATGCGCTGCTCTGGTGCATGGCTTAGTCATGCTGGCCACATGACCCGGAAGCTGTACGCCGGCTCCCACGGCCAATAAAGCGAGATGAGCGCCTCAACCCCAGAGTTGGTCATGACTGGACCTAATGGTCAGGGGTCCCTTTACCTTTGCCTTCAATGTAATAAAATGTATAGATAACTTAGGAAAATGAAAAATTGGAGAAGTACTGATATGCAGTTGAAAATAGTATCAAAAGGACCCATGGAAGGGATGGGTGGAAGTCAGGAGATTCAAAGTAATCTCGATATTTGGATTTTGTACTGTTTTAGATTGCATGTTTATCTATTTGAAAACCAATAAAAAAATAGAAAGGGAGGAGGAATGGTCACATTAAATACAATGACACATTTAACATCACATCTAGTTTGATACTCTAATACTCTTTATCATCTTGATAAAGTGGGATATAATATGGTAAGTTGAAACAGTCCAAGGCCACAAGCCTGTATCCAGTGTGGTGTTGAGAGCCAGTGTGGTGTAGTGGTTAAGAGCCGGGTTCACGTCTCCTCTCCTCCACATGCAGCTGCTGGGTGACCTTGGGCCAGTCACACTACTCTGAAGTTTCTCAGCCCCAATGGCCCATCTCTGAAGCCTTTTTACCTTGTCCCGTCTCCCTTTGTGCGTTGCCTCACGTGGAATGAGAAAGGAGAGTCAACGAACATCAGGGTGTGGTTCGCGGAGAAAGGATTTATTCAGTTCTGCGCAGAGGCAACCAGCAGAATTGCTTCCAAAGGCTGGCGGCACTTACAGCAAGCAAGCTAGCATCTTTTATACCCTTCACATCACCCCATTCCCCTCATTCCCTTATTTGGCTCATCTAGTGCCCCCTTGGCACTTTATCATAGGCTCCGGTCTTCTGCATAAGCTGCTTCCTTATATGGCTATATGGTATGGCTACTTCGTTCCTCTTTACACAACATGTTTTTCTACATCCTTACACCGTGTGCTCGTGACACAACTCTGTTGCAATTGTGACACAACTCTGTTGCAACACTGTCCCCTATTTCTCTTAGTCACCTTTCATAATTTTCCTTTTACACCATTATCTCCTTCATCTCCACCAATGCGCTGTCCTCACAGTGGCCAATCAGATGCCCCAGAGCAGGATCTGTGCATCAATATCCTTCCCACTTGTGATTCCCAGCAGCTGGTATTCAGAGGCCTATTGCCTCCAATGGCTAGTAGCCATTGAAAAAAAGCCATCATTTCTTATTTATTGTGCGAACCCATCCGAGCTCCTGGCATGTTCATAGCCCGTAATATTTTTTATTTTTTTTTAATGGGAAGGCTGCCATTTCTGAGGCCATCAGGAGTCAAAGGCATAATTTGAAATGATAAACATCTCCATTTCAAGGCACAAGTTACTTTGCATAGTTAATATCACTATAATTAGTCATAGTTCTTGTAATTTATTGGAAAGGATGCTCAGCCCCTCTAGTGTACTACAGTGATGAATGTCGGTAGTGCAACTTTGGAAGCTGGAATCAAGAAAATTAGTAACAGTTGGAGAATTAGCATGTAAATCAATAATATCCTTTCTCTAGCATCTTGAGAAGCTGGGGGTATAGATTATATGCTGCAAAACGAAAAGGAACACGAAAAGTTACAATCGTAGCCTGCTCTGAACAATTATGGCTGCTTTTGCAGAAAGCTTTATTTTCCTTTTTATAAAAAATTAAAAAAAGAGAAAACCTTTAGCAAATATTTAAACTATGTATAACTAGTCGCAAATAAATTAAGCTGGTTTTATGCATTCTCTCTAATGAGAAGGGCACCGCATTTATTGAAAATGTGATTAGTATTATTCATTAAGCAACAACAACGAAAATCCTCATTTGTATCTTATTATCACTATTCTGCATAAACTAACACAATTTGTCACAAACTCCCTCATTTGCTGTATCCTCAAAAAAGCAGATTATGCTTATTTTTCATTTGGACAGTGGAAAATCAAGCCAGGTGTTTGGCAGCACCAGAGTGTTCAGGTGTAACTGTGCCAGTGATGGTACATTACTAGCAGCGTGGATGAAGAATGAGGCATGGAGAATCATGGGACTGAGGTGCCTGGAGGCCCTTCCCTTCAGAGTGGTCCTGCTGATGAGACAGGTGTTCCTGTAAAAAAAAAGAGAGAGAGAGAGCGAAACTTTGTTTTTTTTTTGTAAAGTCAGCCTTTCACCTTCAACTAGAAAGCAAAAGTGCTAATGACTGAGCTGATGGGTCCCCATTGTTATTATTCTGCTTTAAAATTCAAACATCTTCAGCAGGCTAATATATAATACATGTTGTCTGTAGTGATTAGGAACAATACAGATGAGGGCCCACCTATTCCTTGTCAGTGCTCAGAGTGGGGTGGGATGCTATCCCACGTCTTTTCAGGGTCTTCTCTCTGCTTCTCAGGTGAGGATAACTCCAGACCCCCCAAGTGTCCCTATTTTCCAGGGACAGTCCTGGATTTACAGACGCCATCCCAGTTTCTGATTTGATCCTGGAATGTCCCACTTTTCCTTAGGACATACCTATTTCCCTCAGAGAAATGTTGGAGGGTATGGAGTTATGCAACCCCAGAGCCAAGGAGATAAGTAACTATACAACCTTTAGAAGACAACTGAAGACAGCCCTATATAGGGGTTTTTTTTAAAAAAATATTTTATGTTTTGTTATGTTGGAAGCCACCTAGAGTGGCTGGGGCAACCCAGTCAGATGCGTGGGTAATAATAATAATAAGAAGAAGAAGAAGAAGGAGAAGAAGAAGAAGTCCCTATTTTCAGCAGAGAAATGTTGGAGGGTATGTAACTCTATCGTCACAATCTTACTTCCATTTCTTTCACCCTTTGAAACCACACCACTTCCTTTACCCTTCCTCTTCCACTTTTAGCCATTGATAGTTATATCATTTGCTTTTGCATGTTCAGACCCAGAAACCTCCCCCCTAAATAAATTCACACATGACTCAAATTTTAGTTTTGGTTTTTGGCAGAATTTAGGCCACAACTTTATTGATTACAGAAAGTGAGTGGTTGCATAGGCTCTGGTTCAGCTAGCTCCCTGCACTCTTGCAGGCAGCGCTGACCCAGGGCACCAGCATAGGTCAGCCAAGGGTGAACACCTGGGAAGGTGAAAAGCCGGGGACAGACTCTGTTCACCACCTAGATGCCCCCCTGGACTCAGGTATGGGCACAACCCCCTCTCAGTGGTTGACCAAACCAGTTGAGTCCCTGGATTCCTTTAACGGAATACCCTTCACATAGGGGTGGCGAGACCGCTCCCCCATCCCTATCACCTGAACCAGTGCCTATCCACAACCTTACAAGTTGTGACGATTTGTTACGCGGCATCCCAAATGGCAACAGCCAATCAGCCAAGTGGGGAAATTCCTACTGTGCCCCTGTCCCAATGACAGACGACACACGATGGCATAGCAAGGTCAATTGCACAAATCCCTAAAATTAGGGAGAGGTGGGTGGGTGTTCCGAATGCATGAGCCAAAAGAGGAAGCTCTGGGTCACATGCATATAAATAGCTCCTTCCATCCATTTGGACTGTGCTCCATTGGTCAGATTGAACCCAACATCGAGGAACCTACCAATCGGCTGTTGTGGCAAACCAATCCAACCCACCTACAACACAGGAGGTCAGTCTCCAGGTGTCACCGCAACACGTGCCCTCTTTTAGGGAGGACATGATCTCTCATGCAGTACCAAATTTGGGAAGTAATGTGGCCAGGCGTCTTGCTGTACAGAGGGCTGTTCTGTGTTAGATGAACTTTCAGAGCACAGCCCTTTATTTTCAGGAGTCTTCTGTCTGAAGGACTGCCTGGTCCAAGTCTGGTTAAAAGAAAAAAAACAAGGAAAACAGAGAGTGAAAGCCTTGAAGTTGCCCGTCAACAGTTAGCATCTGGATAGTAGTCCAACTGGCCATCTCCAATGCATGCAGATGTTATTCAAATCTATGACTACTTTTGCTCTCATTTGTGTGTGTGATACATTTCCTCTTTTCTGGTGATGCATAAGCGGCCATTTTAGTGGGAGGATTTGTGCTCTCAGTGACCCGCTCTTAATTATTCGGCAGTGAGGATGAAGACACAGTGCCAACTCACAGCATTTGAGTGGTAAATAGCAGGCCACAACTTTATTAAATGCTTGGACATATAAGTTTATCTTGCAGCAGGTCTCCTTGCAGAAGAAGGAGATGCAATTGTCACCACTGTGCAGCATCAAAGCCTTTCACCCTCCCTGTTGAACAGCTGATAGAGGAACCCAGAGGAGCATATAAACTCTAGCAATGAGTTGCCTCTGGCCTGTGGACCGAAGTTCCTCACCCCTGCCCTAAGACATGGTGAGCCCTAACATTTGCTGTGTGTGACAGTTGGATCTAGGACATGGACTTGATAGTTTTTAATTATGATTAATGGAGTTACTTAATGACATTACTTGGTGTTTGTTTTAATAGCAGAGCTACGAAAATGCAACATAGCAGTCTGCTGAATTAGGAGTGAAACTTGCGCATAGACTATGGACCAAAGTAAACAGATGTTGTGGAAACAATATATTATTATGAACTATTTAAAGGTCTTCTCATTCTTGAATGTCTAAGATAACGGGGCTGAGGGCTGGAAAGGGTTTAAGGAGGAAATGCAGCTGTTTCTGATAGCCATTCAGTCAGATGATACTCTAGATCAGCAGAAGATAGCCATTTCCCCTCTGAATCTTGTTAGAGCCCAGGCATTAAGTGCTTACAATTCATTGGAGCTGTCTTCTGAGGGGAGAGTCAGTTATGATTTTGGTGATGCAAAATATGAGGAGTGTTGCCTAATGAAACCATTGGAAAGCCACCTCCTTTGTTCTCAAGATCAGGAAGGAAGACTGCTGTAGTCTTGTCAGATTGGAAAGCTAAATAAATGTCTGGACATGGAACTTTGGAGCGTTAAGGAACTCTTCTAAGAGATCAGATTGGGCACCGGCTATTCATAGGCCTGGTTTGCATAACATGGTGAGTCAAGCTATGGCTTACTGGGACCACGTGAACATGCACACTCATGGAGAGGAGCATGCTTTGATCCTCCTTGGGCCTTTTTACCATCAAACCACATTGAGTTAAAGGCAAGGTTTGGCTTAATGTCTCATTCAGACCTGGGTTTGTGGTTCAGCTGTCTCCTTACTAACCTCAAGCTGTAGACAATAACAGACCTTGGCTGTAGCTCATAGCTGGTGAAGAGAGAGCTTAACCATGAGTCCCAGTTTGAAGGACACATTAAGCCGATCCTTGGTTTAGCTCCGTGAATTTTGGGAGCAAAAAGGACTGGGGATAGCAGCCGTGAGCAACTCTGCAGGAGCCCACATGTTTACTTGGCCTCAATAAGCCATAGTTTAGCTTACCATGTGGCACAAACCAGGCCATAGGCTGCTACCAGAGGAACCTAATTTGGGTCTTTCAGTTTGTAGACAAGGATGAGATGGGACTCTCTGAGGAGGAGACTAATCACAGTAAAGGCGAAAGAGTCAGAGAGAAGAAGGAAAGGGTCTGTTGTCCACATCTGAAGACAAAGGCTTAAACATGTCTCCCCTCACACTCGAGTGCTGACCCAGATTTCTCCCTTCCCCACAGCTGCTATTTGGGAGGGAAAGAAAGAAAGAAAGAAAGAAAGAAAGAAAGAAAGAAAGACACAAGTTGGACTAGATGATCCCTTCCAACTCTACAATTCTGTTTCTATGAGTCTATGAAGCTACTTGATGAGCATCATGTCTGGTTTGGCTCTAGGCCTGTCAAGATCCCAAGAGTACATACCAGAGAGACTAGACTAAACTAGAGCAGTTCATAATTTGCAGAAGTTCTTTAGCATCTGAGCTTTATGTTTGCTGTTATATAGTGCTTGTAAACAGCTACCTAAAGCAGAAGATGTGATGCTATTAGTTAGTGTTGCTCAAGAGATTAGAATCTTGATGAGTTTTGATTATAATTGCTGCATGTGATGATGGCGAATCATTGAATCATAAAGCTGGAAGGGACCTCAAAAGTAACATAGTCCAACTCTCTGCTGATGTAGGAAATCAAGTACCACTTTGTTTATATAGTGTATTTATATACCCTTTATTTATACAGCAGCACCGTTGGTGTGTATGGAGCTTTACTGGGCAATATGTGGAACTTTCACTCAAGACTTGGGGTCTGTGTAACTCTCACTTTATAAAGTTACTTCGTAGTTACTGCAATGGTACAGAGGTATAACATAACAGTGCTCAGTGCTCCACCAGATGTAGTGGTGCCATTATGGAGCCCCCATACAAAATCATTTCATGGTGAGTGATAACCCCACATAGAAGGTTCATAGGCTTTCCTGTGGTTGTCATCACACTTGTTTTGGAGGAGAGTGAGCCCAGTAGACTCAAAGTCTTCACTTAATTCAGAGATAGGGAACCTGTGGCTCTCTAGATGCTGCTGGATGGCAACTCACATCCTCCATCACCTTTGGTCATGCAGACTGGAAGTTGATGGAAGATAGCTTCCAGGGTCTCAGATTTACCATCTCTGATCTATCACAACTGTCCAGCATGTTCCTGTTCCCTCTCTGATTTCTGTGTCCCAGGTTGCAGCCTGTTTACTTCCCTGCCACGCAGATCAATGGAAGCCACTGGGGATGTAGTTTTGATCTCCATGTGCATAGCTCAAACCTGTGTTTCCATCCTTGGTCATGCCACCTGTAATAAAATGTCAAGAGTAGGAAACAAAATGGTGGCAACTGGCTTACATATTATTTCTCTGGAAATAATTTGTTATGGTAGGTTTTTTTTTTTAATCAGTTCCTTGCAGTAAAGGCCAGTGATATGCAGATGGGGACACGGAAGGTGTGTCATTGCTCCCTTATGATTGGTAACAGCGGGTAAGAGCCAATTAGTTTGGTTTCCTTAAAAAAAAATAATCTAGCAATTTTAATTAGAGTCTGTGTCCCCCCCCCCCCCACCTTCTGAGATGCCAGACCCTTAATGGGGGAGAAGGAAAACTTCTGTTACCTCTGCAGTCATTAGACTTGGAAATAGAGAGTCACTTTTCTAGCCTGGAGCCAGAAGGTGGGCTATCTCGAAGGCAGGGTTGATCGCTTTTGAATACCGCATGAAATCTATAGATACAAGGCTGGTGTCATATGACAAGAAGCCTTAAGCAGATGGATGACAGTGTGTGCACTATAGGCTGCTGTTAATTTACTAGCTAGAGATAATGCATCTTTAAAATTAAAAAAAAATGAGTCACTGCAAAACAGACTGAGGCTATAGCTTGCAGATTGTAGAACTTAGATGGGGGGTTGCGATAGAGGTCGCATGTGTAGTTATGAAAGTTACATTAAAAATAAAATAAAACGAAGGGTACTATAATTTTTTCATAGTTTGAGCTTTTGTGGATTAAGTCAAAATGTGAACTTTGCTTAAAGAAAGGTTCAGAAAGTGATGTGTGTGTGTTTTTTAAATGTGTGCCAATTACCGTGGAGCTAAAACGACACAGACTTGTTAGTTTTTACTTACCAGGTTTAAAGGAAATTAATAAAAGAAGCTGGCTTAACAGCGTAACTGAATGATATAATTTCTGTTTAGTTAGGCTGCCTCTGCTCAGAAATGCTTGAAGAAGTTGATCTTTTGCAAATTCCTGAATGTTCCGACACAGTTCTTGGCTAAAACACACATACATACGAAATAAATTTTAAATTGCTTATTTGGAGAGAGAAACTAGGTCTAGAAATGCATATTGTGAGAGAAAATATATTGAGGCACGTGCATATTAAGTGAAAATATTGCTTTTCCATGAAAATTTTCATTTGGATGGAAACAACGGTTCTGAACACAGATAGTGGGGTCCTTGGATAGCTGTCAAGCTCAGTAGCGATGGTTACTCCTGTCACTATTCCAAGCACTTGACATTGGAGAGAACCATTTGAATTTCTCACAAAGGCCCTGATATAGCTTCACTGTACAATTGGTGTCACCAGTGTGGTACCCAGAAGGCAAGGCAGCCAGTACTGCTGCTTTGCTTTCCAGCATGCCTTGTCAAGCTGACTGTTGTTGTTAAGAAAGGAAGCTGGTGGGGAAGAAAGGGGTCTTGTTGCTATCTGGTAAGTCTCAAGGTGGTAGTGGGGAACTGGGGAGTGCTACCCATTTTAATTTTGGGTGCATGCGATTTTGTGGGTTTTGCGTGTGGATTGGGTATGCGGTTGTCGCACACCACCCCAATCTCTGAACCGTGTGAGATTCCAGGGCACTTACCCAAGATTTGGCTTCCTTGGAATGAGCGACAGTGGAGACCGAGATGTCTTTAGGATATATGGTTTATTTACATCCAACGCAACCTGTTTTGAATTATGGTGCTGGAGGAGACTCTTGAGAGTCCCATGGACTGCAAGAAGGTCAAATCTATCCATTCTTAAGGAAATCAGCCCTGAGTGCTCACTGGAAGGACAAATCCTGAAGCTGAGGCTCCAATACTTTGGCCACCTCATGAGAAGAGAAGACTCCCTGGAAAAGACCCTGATGTTGGGAAAGATGGAGGGCATAAGGAGAAGGGGACGACAGAGGACGAGATGCTTGGACAGTGTTCTCGAAGCTACCAGCATGAGTTTGACCAAACTGCGGGAGGCAGTGGGAGACAGGAGTGCCTGGCGTGCTCTGGTCCATGGGGTCACGAAGAGTCAGACATGACTAAACGACAAAACAACAACAACAACGCAACCTGAGCATGTGGTGGAGTGCCTTGCAGCGTTAACACCCCAAGGTGGTCTTGCTTCCCCCATAGCTGATGTAATGAGGTTTGAGGGAACCAGGGCCTGGTCGTGCTCGCCTTAGGGGAATCGGGTGCAGGCCGGCAAGCACAGTCACATGATGAGATGCTCTGCAGCTGGGGACAAGCTCAGGAAGTCTATATAAGGCCATGGTTCCCAATGTGGGGCACATGCCCCACAGGGGGGCAATTTGATTTTTAAGGGGGATAATTTGAGAATGAGTTATCAACAGTCAATGGCCTTTTAGGCTTCCTTCATGTGAATAGGAGTTCACTTTTTGAATAATAAGAATTATATGTCATGGGGGGCGGGGAAGCATCAGGATTTTATAGATGCTTAGGTGAGGTATGGCCAAAAAAAGGTTGGGAACCACTCATATAAGGCCTGCATTTCGCCCTTGGTCTTTGCCACAGCAACATGGTCTTATGCCATGCTGTAGCCTGCTTCTGCTTCTGCTCCGGCATCCTGACCTCCTCTGCTCCTGACCATGGACCCACTAGTTGGACTGCCTCTGCTATCCGCGCCACTGCCTGTACCTCAGTTTTGGCGTGCCAGCCCTGAACTCTTGCTGCTCACACCTCGGATCGTAACAGCTGCAGCCTTGGATTCCAGCAGAAATCAAGCACGTCTCTTCCTCACAGACTTCAGCCTGCTTCTAACTGCTAGCTTACTCACGTAGCACTGGTCTTTGTCCTTCTCACCAACAGCCAGTTGACTGGGGGCACCCATTTGTCCTCTGTGTCAAGTGCTGTTGTGGTTGCTCGAGAGCAAACAGTCAAGACTCCAAGCTGTCTTTTCCAGGCTTTATTGCTAAAATGGACTTTTTACCGTGCAGAGTGTCGCAAATCCGTTTCTGCTCAGTCGCTAGCAGAATCTGGGCATGGCCGGTCCTTGTACCTCCCCCAGCATAACAGTCATGTGACCCCCATCCTTCTCCTACCCTCTCTGCGCCGGAACCTACTGTGCAGAGTGGGCGTTGGCAAAGGGGTGTTTCCCTCCTCTCCGGTTTGCTCAGGCTAGTTGCTGGGGCTCTCCCTAGCATCTCCTGGCCCTTGCATCCCCTCCCCGCTGGAGGCGGGGCTTTCCTCCTTGCCCGAGGAAGAACTGCTTCACAAGATCTTGGGAGGCTCCCTGTAACACAACTGCCCTTCCACCTCTCTCGCCTCTAAGCTGATGGCAGTTCCCTGACACTCTGATATGGAGCCACTTCCTTTGTGACCCATGCTTAGGCCACTACCAAGAAGCTGGCCTGGCTATTCCAGCAATCAAATCCTTGTGGAATCCAGGAATCGGAAGGGACTCAGTCATGCAGCCTAAGCACCACCACTCCCCAAACTCACAACCCCATTTCTCCCAGGGTGTGTCTGTTTAGGGTTTTTTTGAGTAGCGGTGGAAGAGAATGGTGCCTGACTGGGTTTGTGTGGGCAGTTTGCTTTTTCTGAGAGGGAGGGGTGGGTATGCCCATGAGTTTTTCAGATTTTGAAATGGGGTGATGGTTGGCAAATACTAGAGTATTGTGGGAAATCAAAATGCCCCCTACAGTGGAGTCAAAATCAGCATAGTTTGAGGGCCTATCAGAGCAATGGGAAGAGTGCCAACCACAATCAATTTCAGATTTTGATTCATGGCATCCTATAATTTAGTGTATATAACACAACACATGGCACAACATAAAATGATCAAAAATACAGAAGCTCCTTTGTATTGATTGGTTTGACTTAATTTATATATATATATAAAAGAAGATAATCATTTAAAAATGCAGATGTTGCTGTCCCAAGGAGCTTACAGTTGAATTGTCAAGAGCAAGAAAGGCTGTGAATGGACAGAAATGAGAAAGGAATAGAGAGGCCAGGGTGAAGAATGAAGGAGAGTAAGAAAAAGCAGTCAGATTGTTTGCCATCTGATCTATACTTCAGTTGAGGCAAAGCTGGTTGATTTCATCTCATTGAAGCACATGGGATTAATTTGGTTCAAAGGCAGTTATTTTTTTTCTGAACTGGGCCCACCCCGTTAAGTTTAACTGTAAACTTGTTGACAAGAATGAGACTACATCAGCATAAATCAGTGCTTGAGCTTAGCTAGGTCATAGATCAGGTTGTAAAGCAATTATATTCATACAGGATTAGATACTTAGAAGATGCTCATTCTTTTCCTCATCCACTAAAAAACCCCAACAACTCCTGAACTTAAGAAATTCTTGTATGGTACTTTTTTTAATGAAGTTTTAAGCTACGGTGAATGCAGCTAGTTAAGGTCATGATTTCATAGACAACCTTGATTTTGATTTGCAGTTGTAGCTTTTAAACAATGCAATTTAAAGCTTAAAAAAAATATGGCATTTTACCTTCAATGTAAAATTTTCCTGGCTCTGAAGCGTTTTGCAATCATGTGTAGTTTAGAGCTGGTATTGAAAATACTGTGCATTAACAATGGAATCATTGTTGCATTTTGATATCCTACTTTTCTCGTGCAATATTCAAGATGACATTAATTCTGAGCGTATAACTTCAAATGTCACGCTAAAAAATTTAATGCCTGCGTAAGGTCAGTAATTTAAACAAAAGGAAATGTGCTTTTTGCTGTATCTACCAAACATAGAGATCAGCACAAGATCCACTAGATCAAGTAAATATAACTTACTGATGTAGCATTACAAATTAACTCAAGAACTAGAGGAACAAATGGTTGCCTCTTTTCCTTTTCGCAACTGCTGCCATGCTCATCTCTTTCTTTGTTTCTTTTTAATTTGTGGGTGAATTGAGTGCTCATTAAAAGAAAGGGCTGGATTGTAGCGATAACCAGGAACTTGTGCTATGGCTCTTCAGACACTTCAGTCATATTTATGCATTCATGGGAGCAATGGTTTCGAGATGCTGGGTTATTTGTAGAGCTTCTTTTTATGGGCGCGTGATCCTATTATGGAATGGAAGGCATTTTTTGTAACCCGTATGAAATGAGCCCACAATGATCGTATTAATCCCATTTCTTGATGGCGCAAGCTATTCTTATATTTTCTAAAGTTAATTAGTTCTTCTTTATGGGAATGCTCGTGATGCAGCTGTACTGTGATCAATAAAAGGCCATGGAAGTGAGCAACAGTGCACCCATAGAAGATACCTGGAACACCCATTTCTAACAATCGTAGCCCTGAAAGCTAGCAAAGTAATGATTGCCTTCAGATAATGGTTTTGCTTTCACTTTCATTGTTATCAGAACCATCAATGGGATACACTCAGTGATTTACCAACTTCACAAAGTCTATATGATCCCTTTTATAAGATGCAGCAGGTTGGAGGGGTGAAGTTGGATGTGGAAGACTTTGGATTAATAAACACTTCAGCCAGCAATGAGCAATAGTGCAAAGTAGTGGTTTAGGGCCAGACTACACATTACTTTTCATGCATGGATTTTTGGCATGGGTTCTTTGCTCTGCAACTCTGTATAAAATTCTGTAGGATTCCCCAGTACAATTATTTTTTTTCCTAAGCCTTTTCTGCGACTCCCATTAATTCCAACTTGTCTCTTAACCACTTTTTACTGCACCTGGTTGCAGGACACAGACACTGGATGCACAGACCTGGAGACTTGTTCCAAACAAATATGTGATAATTTATTAAAGCTAATATGTAATACAATACATTTATTAAATTTGTGTCCTGCTCTTCCTCCCTGAAGGAATATTTACTTTCAGGCTGGTTATTTAATAATACTTGGTTTGACAATAGCCGTTACTGTTTGAAAGATGTCGCTGTTGCTCAGCCGTCACCCACGCTAGACTCCCCCTTCTGAAACTGCTGTTTTCTCTCCAGAAGTCTTCCTTCAGGGAAGTCCACCAATATCTGAAGGGTCAAATGTTCTCTATCGCTGATGTAGATGGTGGGAGACAAATTACTTTGTTCTTATTGTTCTCCTTCAGCTACGAATTTATCCAGCAATCTTTTTTTCTTTTTTCTCTTTTTAAGTGTTGGGGTTGTTGTTCCAAAGGAAAGGAATTTACATAGTTTCAAAATGACGCAGAAGTGGTTTTACATGTCCTAAACAAGGCCGTGCAGCTCAAAGGAAAAGAGTTGGCAAGTTATCACACGCCACTCCGAAGTCTCTGTATCTCAGCCCCAGCACAGGGCATTTCAGCATGTCAGCCTTAGGTTATCAGAGGAAAAAGTCACCGGAGAAAGAAAGAAAAAAAACACACACGACCCATCTGGCTAGAAAAAACAATCCCTCGAGTGCTGCATGCCCTTTGATATGGAAGCCAAAAACTACACACAGGAGTTTGCTTGATTTGACACAAGTGGTTGTGATAAATTCTTAATTATGTGGTTGGATAAAAGGCCTCCGCAGCAGAGCTGAAACAAAAATGAGCCAATTTAGATTTGGGATCTTAATCTAGGGGTATGATAGGGTCAAAAAGTCCCCTGACACTTCTGCTTATCTTGTTTTGAATGCTTACCTCCTTTTCTGTGAAACTGGATTCTGCCATTCCGCTGCAGCGGGCGGTGTTTGCACAAGATGTCAAGATCCATATTGGTGACTAGCCTTCCCCCCACCCCCAATTCATGCCACATTTCCTACAACAGGATCTGAGCCGCTGCAACTGCAATCTTATATTCACCTTGGAGGAACTCCCATTGAACTCCGTGGAGCTTAGTTCTAAGCAGACATGCATAGGATGATACTGGAAACAGGGGTGTCACAGAATTCCATCCAAATTGATGGTGTTTGCTTACTCAACCCATATCCATAATTAACCCAGCAGATAGAAATTGTTGCAGCTTTCAGTCCACAAGTGATTCATAATCGATTGCGTACCTGCCCCTCGTTTGCATTGCATTTCCTTTGTGTTGAAATGAATGAGGCGGGATAACATAATGACAACATGACTGTGCAATTAATCACAAAAGTTATATAAGACATGTAATTTTGTCACAACGGGTAGTGGGATGAAGAACATAGTTTTTGGCAGAAGGTGAGCTGCAGCAGAAGAGAAACAGCTCTGCATGCAAAGAACACAGGGCAGAGCAAAAGCCTTTTTACACCCCGAAATGTAATTGCGGGATCTTTAAGCAATCGAGCTGTAGTCAGCTAGCGAGCCTATTGTGCACTGTCACCCCAAAAGACAAGATGCACACCACAAATAAGGACACTATTTCTCATAAAATAGGCACATACCCAGGGCCGGATTTAGGTTTGATGAGGCCCTAAGCTAATGGGGCCCTTTATATGTCCAGCTGTCCTTTGTCAACAACAAATTCTCACTGTTTTTTTGTGTTGAATATATGCTATATGGTAATTTAGGGACCTAATAGGTATCTAAAGCCATTTGCACAGGCAGAATGTAGGCAACCTATATATAGAAATGAGCAAACCAGTGATATTTTAGGGAGCAGGCTAGCAGGCGGGTCCCATTACTTACATCATAGGAACCTAGGCAAAGGTAAAGGGACCCCTGACCATTAGGTCCAGTCGTGGCCGACTCTGGGGTTGCGGCGCTCATCTCGCTTTATTGGCCGAGGGAGCCGGCGTACAGCTTCCGGGTCATGTGGCCAGCATGACTAAGCCGCTTCTGGCGAATCAGAGCAGCACACGGAAATGCCGTTTACCTTCCCGCCGGAGCGGTACCTATTTATCTACTTGCACTTTGACGTGCTTTTGAACTGCTAGGTTGGCAGGAGCAGGGACTGAGCAATGGGAGCTCACTCCGTTGCAGGGATTCGAACCGCCGACCCTCTGATCGGCAAGCCCTGGGCTCTGTGCTTTAACCCACAGTGCCACCTGTGTCCCTATCATAGGAACCTACACAACACAAAACACTGTTGCTGTATGTAGGTTTTATTTTATTTGTTTTTTATCTTATATTTTGGAAATGTACATCCAGTTTTTTCCCTTTAATTTTTTTGGGGGGCCCCCAAGAGAGTGGGGCCCTAAGCTATAGCTTGTTTAGCTTATACATAAACCCAGTACTGCACATACCAGTGCATGCGTATGGATGCACATTTAAAAACAATTGCTATGATTTAAATACAATACATCTCACCACAGAGAAGATGATAACCAGGTCATCTGCTGTCGTGGTGCTAGCTGTTGATGGAGACGTTCAAGGCCCCCTTCTGTCCCTTCATGTGCTTCTTTATCTTCAAACCAGACATAGACTGCTGACAGCCCTTCAAACAGAAGGCTGCCCTCTGTGGAAGTAGGGCACATGATCACCCCACAGTGCATTACTGTTCACAAAGCAGTTTCTTCCCTTCCCTTTGCAGTGCCATGGCCCTAAAGATGAGGCTTGCGAAAGAGTTCAGACTTCTCTCCCTGTGTGGGAACTGTCCAATCCCCTCCAACTTTTCTCCAGTGAAAATAGGGACATTCTAGTCTATATCAGGAAGATTCTCCCACGTTTGATCTCACTGCACACAGATGTCATATCTGCATCTGTCACCTTGAGCCAATGACAACCTCTCCTCCACCTCACCTACCTCACAGGATTGTTTTTAAGAAGAAATGTGCAAGGGAAAGGAACATATACAACATCTTCCACAGATAAATGGAATGAAATAATATTTTATCTGTAAGCTGCCCTGAGTCCCTATGGGGGGGGGGGGCAAGATACAACAACAACAACAACAACAGGAACTGTGAGAATAATCAGGAACATACCAGACAGTAAATTCCATTGAACTCTGTTGTGAGTAAAAATGCCTAGGATTGCAGTGTAAGGCTGCCCAGTCTTTACGCAGTTACCTGGGAGTAAGCTCCATTGCATACAGCGGGACTTACTTCTGAGGAGACAGGGTAAGGATCCATTTACAATAAAGGAATCAACACTCTATGTGTTTCCTAAAAAAAAAAATTGCTGGCAGCCAAATCATGGAAATGAAAGAATTTTAAGTGGATCGATGACGTTTTTCTTCAACATTTTAGGAAGGACTTTGTATGCCAGCTTCACTATTTCCTTCATCTGGTGCAGGTATTTTATCTTCAGTAGAAACTGGGACCTCAAGGACAATTGTGACTTTAAGGAAGAATGGGAACTTTTTACAAATTATCTAACAAGACAACAAAATGAACTGGACCCCTTGGCAGATTTTGAATAAACATACACAAATTTATTGGTTGATAACATGATAGATAGATAAGGCAAGGATATGTATAATTTTATAACATGCAGAGAATAATATGTGCAGAGAAATCATAGAATCATAGAGTTGGAAGAGACCACAAGGGCCATCGAGTCCAACACCATCAGAGCACTCCTGACATATGGTTGTCAAGCCTCTGCTTAAAGACCTCCAAAGAAGGAGACTCCACCACACTCCTTGGCAGCAAATTCCATCAGAGAGAGGAGCTGAGGGAAGTCCCTGGTGGGGTGGGGGGAGGGAGGGATGGAAGGGGGGAAAGGGGGGAAATAATGTATGTGATTATATGGTTTGATAATTTGTTATGTTGAAATTGCTTAATAAAACTATTTTTTAAAAAAATGAAACTGGGATGGCTTCTGTAATTCCGGGGCTGTCCCTGGGAAATCAGGACACTTGGAGAATATACTGTCCCACTCTACAGTTCTCCATCTCTCGAAGACACTGCCACAGAGGATCGACTGTATACAGTGGCAGGCGGTGGACTCCTCACTCCCATTTCCTGACTGCAGCTATAATTCTGTTGCCTTGCATGTATTTTTCACTGCTAGATTAGCTTTGACTTGCGGACAGAGAATTGTGGCAGGGTAATGGGTTCAGAGCCCCCTAGTCACCACTGGTTTGCCTTTTCTTATTTATAACCCCTTGGCTGGCTATTGCTGCTCTTAGCTGGAAAGGTACTAGATGCTGTAAGAGAAGTGACCAGCTACGGCAAGACAGATACATTTAATCTAAATACTTAAATGTGATTCTTCTCCTAAGATGAGCAAACTGAATTAGGGCCGGGGGGGTGGGGGTGGTGGGGAGAAGCCTGATGAGAAAAGAAACCTAACATGATGAATGGGCAAATTTTAAAAGCCTATTAAACTGGAGAAAAATCAAATGACTGCCAAATGGACTTTCATTCCTCTTTTTATTTATAAACATTCATGTGAAATTGCAAGGGGAAGGAGGGTGGGGGTGGAGAAAGCCCTTGAACTCCCCTGAAAGACATTTTGTATTGCGATATGTTGCCTTAACTGCTAAATGGTCATCTGCTTTGTGTAGGTTCTTTCTGGGGTCTTTGCACAATACATCTTAATGTCAGCACCGCTGCGATGCAATTCTAATGTGGATTCACGCACATAATCACCAAGCTCAGCAATAGAACACACGCTTTGTAAAAGCCCCCCAGCTTCAATCTCCTGGTAGGACTGGGAAAGGCATCTCTCAGGAGTAAGGGGGGGGGGGGGAGCTGCTTCCAGGGATAAGGAACCTGTGCCCCCTCCTAGATGTTATTGGACTCCAACTCCCATCAGCCCTGAGCCCCCCAGCCAATGGTCAATAATGATGATAGCCTATATAAAAAGTATTTTCCTTATGCGAAGTCCAAAGCGGGGTTTGATGTGTAAGAAACATATTAGAGAGGATGAAATTAGATAAGACAGAACCTTAAAACACAATTGCATGCAATTTGAGCTATGAACACCGATGTTGGGTGAGCGGGAAGTCACTAGTTTTGTTGAATTGGAATTTAATTTTTGACTTACAAATGTAACTTTCTATATGGAAAAAAGAATAAAATATTATTACATTTAAAAAGAATGATGGACCAACAGTACCTGGAAGACCACAGCTTCCTTACCCCTCGTGTAGACAACCCTGAGATAGATGGACTACTAAGGATCAGAACTGATAAAAGAAAGCTTACTATGCTACTCTTTATCTGCATTTTAGATAAAGCTGTTCTGAATTCAGTTTTGAAATTTTCCATCAAAAAAAGATGCTGTTTTGTTACAGTTCAAGTGATTTTTTAAAAATCAGATCTGCCAGCAAGCTGCACGAAAAATCAATTTGTTTAAAGTAATTTAGTGCCATTATTTTTCAATGCCACTTCTGTCTCCTTTGGCAATGACTTCTTTCAATAAGATCCCCTGGGTCTACACTACCAGATCCCATGCCGCAAAGGAACGATGTTATGCAGTGATTCATGGCGCAATGATGTTGCCCAATTTCAGCAAATAAAATTGTGTAAATAAAATACCCATAAAGAAAACCAGCACAGCCTTTCATATTTATGGACTCATCTTAGGGAGGCCAAAACTACTGAGGGTGGGAAAGACACAATTCAAAATATGGATGAAAGCGAAGACCCAATTCCAAGATTTATTTATTTTTTTATGGAAGAAGAGATGATTAACCATTTTTATTTAATTATGAAAATTAAGGCAGCTAAAGAAATCATTTCACACAAACACAAAAATTACATATTCTTATCAACCATATTCAAAATTCATGATGAATAATAATAATAATAATAATAATAATAATAATAATAATAATATTTATACCTCGCCCATCTGGCTGGGTTTCCTCAGCCACTCTGGGTGGCTTCCAACAAAATATTAAAATACAATGGTCTGTTAAACATTAAAAGCTTCCCTAAACAGGGCTGCATTCAGATGTCTGGTATTTGTTGTTCTCTTTGACATCTGGTAGAAGGGTGTTCCACAGGGCAGGTGCCACTACTGAGAAGGCCCTCTGCCTGGTTCCCTGTAACTTGGCTTCTCGCAGCGAGGGACCTCAGTGTCCGGGCAGAACAATGGGGATGGAGACGCTTCTTCAGGTATACGTGCCTGAAGCTGTTTAGGGCTTTAAAGACCAGCACCAACTCTATGAATTGCACTCAGAAACATACTGGGAGCTAATGCACATAGATCTCTTAGGACCAGTGTTATATGGTCCAGTGGCTTCTCCCAGTCACCAGCCTGGCAGTTGTGCAAAGATTCACTCTTGGCTCTGCAAACAGCTCTACACATTTCCATTGGTGCATGAGTAGAGTTTTTTTCTGAAGAGCTCTGAATGAATGTGGGTGATAGCCCACAAGGCTCCATCATCCCTTTCAACCCATGAGAGGGGTCATCGTAGGAACTGTCTGTTTCCATGGATAAGACTTGTCCACAGCCCAATCCTAGAGATATATTTTAGCAAATAAGTGCCCTTGATTTTAATGATGCTTACTTCCAGGCAATGGTATTTTGGATTCCTGCAGTGTTTGGTCAAAAGCTGTGCTGAAAAACAAAGCCATGCAAAGGATGAGACGTGGGTGGTTTCACTGTCCATCATTCTAGTAGATGCCGCACTTTTATTACTGTGAGCTTAAGTGGCACATAGCAGTAGATGTTCATTTTGGCATCTTTCTGGTTTGATTTTCCTTGCCCACCGCAAGTGCTTCCAAGGGAGCTAAAGAGGCTGACATTGTTATTGTATCCAGGTGCATCTTTCTGAAGTGCTGAATTCTGGGCATCTCTAGGCATGATAATATTACCTCTTGAGAATGTCTGGTTTGGTTTTTTTTAAAGTAATTTGCATTAATACGGACCATAGCAAGGAAAGCCAATGATGCATAGATGCAAAATTCCTATTTGAGGACAGAAGCTGCATTCCATTCCATGCACACATAGAGCAGGTGTGGAAAACCTTTGATACTCCAGATGTTGCCCTTAGCTGATTTGTGCTCTCAGAGCCAGTGTGGTGTAGTGGTTAAGAGCGGTAGTCTTGTAATCTGGGGAACCGGGTTCGCGTCTCCGCTCCTCCACATGCAGCTGCTGGGTGACCTTGGGCCAGTCACACTTCTTTGAAGTCTCTCAGCCCCACTTACCTCACAGAGTGTTTGTTGTGGGGGAGGAAGGGAAAGGAGAGTGTTAGCCGCTTCGAGACTCCTTAAACGGAGTGAAAGGCGGGATATCAAATCCAAACTCTTCTTCTTCTTCTTCTTCTTCTTCTTCTTCTTCTTCTTCTTCTTCTTCTTCTTCTTCTTCTTCATGCTTCCAGGCTTAACACCCGAATAGTTATCCATTCCTATCTAGTTTGGCCCTTAGAACATAGGGCTTTTGATCTGTCCACTGCTTATATTGCCTTTGTACTTCTCTGGACAAGCCACTGCAAATATTTGAAGCCCGTGAGAAGGTAAAGGGACCCCTGACCATTAGGTCCAGTCGTGACCGACTCTGGGGTTGTGCTGCTCATCTCGCTTTATTGGCTGAGGGAGCCGGCGTACAGCTTCCAGGTCATGTGGCCAGCATGACTAAGCCGCTTCTGGCGAACCAGAGCAGCGCACAGAAAGGCCATTTACCTTCTCGCCGGAGTGGTACCTATTTATCTACTTGCACTTTGATGTGCTTTTGAACTGCTAGGTTGGCAGGAGCAGGGACTGAGCAATGGGAGCTCACCCCATCACGGGGATTCGAACCGCCGACCGACCTTCTGATCAGCAAGTCCTAGGCTCTGTGGTTTAACCCACAGCGCCACCCGCGTCCCTGCTGTGAGAAGGTAGCGGAGGCCTTAATGAAATTCATAGGCCTCGCTCCTGGCTCCTCCTTCCATTATTATTATTATTATTATTATTATTATTATTATTATTATCATTATTATTCCAAATCCTGCTTCCCCATAGCTTCCTAGGGATTAAGGGAGCCATAACAGGCATAACCCCCCACTCTGGGAAACCAAGCACTGATTTTAAGGCTGTTGCACACGTACAAGTCTTCTAGTATCATGCAGAAATGAAACCTTACAGGTCTCATCAGCAAAAGGAGGTTAAAAACAGGGGGAGGGACAAGAGAGAGCAAGAGAACCAGCTCTGAGACTAAAGAATTCCTGCCCACTTATCCCAGGGGGCAGACTAGTAAACTCCAGCATAAATCTGATGTGTGTGAATAAAACGCCATAAAAAACAAGAAGCATGGAAGGGAAAGATAATGAAACCAAATGTGCTGTAAGCAATGTAACCTAAAATCTCACAGAATATTACCTGGCTCCTGTGTGCTTGCAGACACAGTACAATAAAGGATGATAGTGTAAGTGTGATATGGGAATAGTGGACATAATCCTGTAATGTGCTATGTCTGGGAACTGTAGATGCAGCTGAGCAGAGCTGAAAGCAAAACAGATTGCTATTACATAAAAGTCAAGCGAAATAGCAAATATCTAGTCAAGTGTCTCCCCACCTCCCACCTTGCCTGGAGGCAGGAGATAATATCCATCTCTATATATATCTAAAGAGAGAACATCTGGTAATCAAATTAGAAGGGAGGAGGGCAGAGGGGACCCAGTCCACTTACTTTAGACCCTGTTTTTAGAAGGCTGCAGGGATGGCATGATTGCCTAAATTAAAGCGGGGTCAGGAGTGGGGCTTGCAGAATTCATTTGGGGCTCTGCAATCTTCCCACACCCCTGCAATAGTTCAAGAACTGAGTGCATTGAAATTATATGCGCAAGTACCACTAGAATTATACCTGCCAACCTAGCAGTTCGAAAGCACGTCAAAGTGCAAGTAGATAAATAGGTACCATTCCGGCGGAAAGGTAAAACGGCGTTTCCGTGCGCTGCTCTGGTTTGCCAGAAGTGGCTTAGTCATGCTGGCCACATGACCCGGAAGCTGTACGCCAGCTCCCTCGGCCAATAAAGCGAGATGAGCGCCACAACTCGGTCACGACTGGACCTAATGGTCAGGGGTCCCTTTACCTTTACCTACCACTAGAATAGGTGGGAAATTCATGGTCCCCAGACTCCAACCTCCATCATTCTTGACCACTGCCTATGTTTGCTGGAGGTAATAAGAGCTGGAGTCCAATAACACCTGAAGGGGTTCCCCACCCCTGTAATTTTGTTCTTGGCATCCATCTGTCTCAGCAAACAATGGAGGAGAGTGCCTTTGGAGGTGAAGTCAAATGGCTGGAAGGTTGCAGCGCCTGCTGTGGCTGTAAAGATGGATATGGGAGAGACACATTTTGTTGCAGCTGGGGCAGATGAAGATGTCCGGTTGTGGTGCTGCAGAGGCACCATGGTGTTTCTTCAATCTGCACTCCTCCCAGTGGTCATTCTTCCTCTGGTGGCTGCTGTGGATACATGGCCTGATGGATGTGTTTCCACGTACTGTGGTCGTCTGCAAGGGATCCCCACTGGGTGAGGTTGATGTAGCCAGCTATTACGCCATGTTTGTAGACATCTTTGTAACACAGAGCTGGTCTGCCAATGGGCCCGGTGCTTGAAGCCAGCTCTCTGTAGAGCACGTCCTTGTGTGTCCTGCCATCTTCCATTCTGTGGAACATGGCATTAGTAGGGTTGCCATATTCTGAAGAGCAGAAAAGAGGGCATTTTGACGACTCTTTTATAGCCCTACTATATGTAGGCTATAGAAGCTGTGATCTATTGCTGAGGGAGGCAGGAGACGAGAAGAGGAAAGCAAGTCTTCAACTACCAATTATGTCTATGTTTCATCCAAAAAATATAGCCCATGGGTAGGCAAACTAAGGCCCGGGGGCTGGATCCGGTCCAATCGCCTTCTAAATCCGGCCCATGGACGGTCTGGGAATCAGCATGTTTTTACATGAGTAGGATGTGTCCTTTTATTTAAAATGCAACTCTGGGTTATTTGTTGGGCATAGGAATTCGTTCCCCCCCAAAAATATATATAGTCCGGCCCCCCACAAGGTCTGAGGGACAGTGGACTGCCCCCCTGCTGAAAAGGTTTGCTGACCCCTGGTATAGCCAGAGACATTTCAGCAAATTTAAGAAAGCCACCTGGACAGAAATTTTACCCCAGAAAAAGAGGACGTGTCCTGGAAAAAGAGGGCACATGGCAACCCTACATTACAGTAATGGCAGGTGTGGGGTAGGTGGAAATATTAAGATGTGCAGGATAGTTCATTATTGCTGTCCCTTATCCATATATTCTTGTGACTGAAATGCGAATGGAATGAGTGCATCCACCATCTATATTAGGCCAGACAAGTCCCGTTGAGTGAGTTGTACCCTGCGCTTTATCATGGTACCAATTGTGTAAACAAAGCCTATGTTGTACACATTGTACACGTTGTACACGTGTAGGTTCTGTGCCAGTCTTCTAAACAATATACATTGGGGGAAAGGGACCTGTGGCCCTCTGATATTGTTGGATTCCACTTCCCATAAACCTCGGCCAACATGGCCAATAGTCATGCATGATGGGTGTTGGAGTCATTTGGAGGGCCACAGGTTCCCTATCCCTGATACAGCAGCCACAATCCTGTTAGCCGGTTCTCCGTGTAACTGTTGTCTAAACAGACTGGCTGTAGCATATGCTATGGAAAATACTCAATTATTCATTCAAAACAACTTTGAACAAGAACAGTTAGAAGCAATAGCTTGCTTTGGTAGTAGAGGTAAAGACACAGGTCAGCAAAAAATAAAATAAAATAAAATCCTAGACTTTTCGTAATTACCTGTGAGAACCGAGGACCATTCAGAGCAGATCGTTTCCTCCAAAGTATTCAGCATAAATGACTCTGAATCCCATTACAGATTCATACAAAAATGATCAGCAAGATTTACAGATTATGTGAAATTACATGTTTATTAATTGCTGAATGTTCTTCAGGCTCAGAGAAGCAAATTTAAGACATGGATATGATTTTAAACTTCCTGATTGCTTCCATGTGGACTTTGATATATATCATGGCATTTGGATTTTAATTATTTTATCACATATATTCCGAATCTATTGATCTATTGATCAATCTGCCTTCCCACCTACCTACCTACCTACCTACCTGTTAATCTGTTTTTAAAAAGGCAGTTGTTTTTGCAGAATCTGGCCCAGATAACGATGGCTTTCACACTGTGCTCAACTTGATACTGATACCTTAGAAGGCAATGGCTATAGAAACAGCCCAGGAGGTCCCTGAATCATTAGAGCCAAAGTACTGGATGTAAGCAGTAGTCAAAAATTATTCCATGTTATGTTGCTTGTGCAAATGCTTATGGCTTGTTAAGCAACAACAGTATGCTGAATCCCAGAAAATGCCCAATCAGCAATTTTCCTGTATTTGAGCAAGGAGGATGTGTTGGGTATTCAGATAGTACACCATTTCCATGACAGTGGCAGGCTGCTGTTTTTTCATGTGTTGCAATCAGATGTTCCATTCTGTGCCGTTAAATGATACAAGCCCATGTGTTTCAGAGTGATATGTCAAGATATCATAATACAACATTGTGCTGATAGACATGCCATGCTGACACATTGCACAGATATATTTTCTTTGATTTTTTTTTATTTTTTAAGGGAAAGGAAATAAGCCAGGATATTGCGTTGACTCCAAATGTTGTGTGGATCTATCCGAAAAAGAACATGGCTTCTAGATAATTTAATACATCTTTAACAGGACATAATGTTGCTGATCCACCTGCTGATTTGTGAACAAATGAGGACTTGACGAGAGAGAGAGAGAGAGAGAGAGAGGAGGTTGAATTTGTTTGACTTTTTAATTCCTTCCCGTTGGAAATGATGGAACTCAAAAGTGCTCAATATTGGCTACATTGTGTCACATAAAAGTTTTCATTTCTCACATGTGTACTCATAGCCGTCTATCAAGGTCTCATTGAGCACAACAAAATCATGGTAAAGTATGCCAGTCAGATATTTTGGAAAGCCATTGGCCAGTGATGGAGCATCTGTATTGAATGCAGAGGGTTCCTGGTTCAATCGCTGGCTTCTTCAGGTAGGGAGAGAACCCTACCCAAAACCTTGGAAAGCCATTCCCAGCTTGTATAGACAATGAAATAGATGGACCATTGGTCTGACTCCATATAAGCAGTTTCTTGTGTTCCTGTGTTGGTGCAAATATATGGGGTGCTGGAAGACTTCTTTTAGGGAAGGTCTTTTCAGGTGGGTGCCTAGTTCTCAGTTGTTCCCTTTTCATTTGCTCTTCTAGATGGCTCATGCCACACAGCCATGACCCATTTTACAAGGGAAAACGGGAAATTATCATGGGACTAGAAATCCCTTCCTTGTCCCAAATATGGCAATCAGTTCAGGTTAAGAAATTAATTCATTCCGGAGGTCTGTTCTTAACCTGAAACTGTTCTTAACCTGAGGTACCACTTTAGCTAATGGGGCCTCCCACTGCCGCCATCACACGATTTCTGTTCTCATCCTGAAGCAGAGTTATTAACCCGAGGTACTATTTCTGGATTAGCGGAGTCTGTAACCTGAAGTGTCTGTAACCCGAGGTACCACTGTACTAAGCTCTGAGCATGAATGCAAAATCCAGCGATGGGTTTCCTCTCCATTCCTAAGAAGAGCTTTCTTAGTTTTTAACACAAGATCTTCCAATCTGATATTTTATTTATGTTATTGACTTCTACCGTTCCTTTCCAGATGCTCGAGGCTGCTCCTAATTCCGTAAAAGCAAGTGGCAATAAACCCCAAATGCTCTGCCCCCTGCGGCGAAGAGAGATATCGAAAAAGCTGCGAGAGAAGAAACCTCTTTCAACGCCAAATGCCAAATGTCCACCGCTTGGGCTCCACAGTGTTGAGAGTTTGATGCAAACCTGACTTGCTTTAAGCAGTGTGCAGTTCTCTGCAGGGGCACATGAGGCCTAACCTACACTTTCCAGAGGTGAAAATCATTTCACATTTCTATAGCCAGGATGCAAATGTTTTATGCTAATCAGATGAGTTCCAAACAAACAAACAAGTCCGGGAAAGAAACCTAAAGCCAGCATCAAGCCACTAAGTGCCCAGTGGCAAGTTCTGTTCCAGACTATGAGAAATTAAAGAGAGAGAGCGAGAGAGAACATACCGGTGCATATCAGTTAGTCTAATTTATTCCGCCTCATTGCAATCTCGCAACCTCATGTTTGATTTTCTTATAAACTAGTAATTTCCTGAATGAACTTATATTGCCACAGTCACTACTAGCTCTGCCTTATAGAGAAGCGGTGTATGTGTGTGTGTGTGTGTGTTTTATTGTCGTGTGTGCAACTAAATTGAAATATCTTTCACTTGAAATATTGACTTTAATATCTCATTTGAAAAATTCATGAAGCCTTTGATGTTAAATCCATACTCAATTTAGCCAAATGCCATTAGAATATGCAATATGCCCGAATACAGAAAGCATTATTGTCTGTGTTTCTCTAGAAGAATTACATTTTATGACTGTAGCGTCAGGATCCTTTTTTTGGACTTGGGCACAGGAGGAAAAAGAAAAGGGGGAAAGGCAGCACATTAGAAAGAAAATGAAAAGTGGTATTGATTAGGGCTCCCACTTACCCTCTCTGTGCTTCAGTTCGTAAATGCATGGAAATCAGGGTTGTGCCACTGTGAGTAACAATGCTCTGTAATGAATGGAGCAATCGTTGGAAAATTAGTGTAAGCTGGGATGATGGTGCACAGATGTTGCTCCTAGTAACTGTCATGCATTTTCTTTTACAACTCCATTTCCATAAGTCTCTTTATTTCTTAATAGTATCATAATAGAAACATGGCAATAGTTAATGATTTCATAAAAACATATAATGTAAAGAGGTAGAATGTTAATTGAAACTGCAGCTAAGAGTACTTCAGAAGGTTCTTTCTCAATAAAACATCCCCCTTTTTTTACAAAATGGGAAAGAAAGAGGGGAAGGCGCAGGACAAAGGCAGTTTTAAGCGGGAGGACATGAACTTAGGCTTTCAGCAAATTAATATATTTTTTTTTTGTAAAGTAAAATCTAGCACTGGGCAAATGTTGCAAAATCTCCTGAGTGCTAATAGAATGGTATTTGCCTTTAGTAATTTATGGGCACTTTCTCCCCAGCTATCGATCACATAAAAAATAAAAAAAAGCCAGCTCCATTAACATTTTAGACAATAATGGTTGGAGAGGGGGGGGAAAAGTTTCATTTTTATCACTCTTGAAACTGATGTCATGGTCCTAGCATATTTAGCTGAGACGTAAGAGGAGATACTTAGGGTGCCCTCTTCGTATAATGTGCTTAGACAGGTAGCTGGGGACTAATCTGATGAACCAGATGTAAAATAACAAAATAACAAAGCTTTGAGCTCATTTTGTTTATCTCAGAAATAGGAGGGAGCATGTTGATTCCACTTAATAAGGTGACCCTTACCTGGCAATGTAATTGTGGGTCCAGGGGGTGGGGGTGGGGGGTCCAATGCAGATAAGATGATCAGTAAACAGATAAACAACAAATGCAGTCAGAAAGGAAAGCCTGCATTTCGTGGCTGCTCAGCAGCTCCATCTTCTGTCCAGCCTACGGGATACAAAACTTTCCCCAGTCTCATTTCCAGGAAAGGGAAACTGCCTGTTACCTTTTCCAGGAAGAAGACATGGAGACTGAAGCTGTGATCCAAATCATGCTTACCAGGAAGGAAGTGGCTTATCATCCAATGCCAGAGCTTTGAAAACAGATCAGTCACATGGGTCCTTCTGGAACATCGCCAGAAATCTCCACTTCTGCTGTACGTATCTTATCAGCACCACCAAAATTATCCTTTGTTATTGCTGAGGCATGTAACATGCACCGAAGCGCCGTGAAACTGTTGATACTGAAATTGTCAAAGTCTTTGTGCTGTTAAGGGCTAGATAATGAACAGAACACAAATTCCTTTGAACTGCAAAATAAAATGATAAAATAAAATAAAATACCCTGCCCATTTATTTCTTGTATCCAGATGCTGCTGTAATATCACAACAGCCAAGTGGATTGTTTTGGGCCACCACCTCTGATTGTTCAAGGTTTGCCACTTTGATAAAATGGGACAAATCTAATGGTTTGGATATTTCACTAAAGCGGCAGAGGCCCATAAAAGCAGCAGCAGGTACAGTGACTTGGGGCTATAAAATATTATCTTGCATCCTTCTTTCTGATTCAGCAATCTCCCAAACAACCATACAGTCTGTGGCCAAAAATTCCAGTCACCTTGTTACAGAGCTTGACTCAAGCCTTTGCCCCTGCCCCTGTTGAGTTAACTCAGCATTTGGTTTCATTCTCTTTTCCCTTTCATCACACTGTTGCGAGAACTTCTTTGCCCACCTAATCCCCAAGCCTGACTTAATTTAGACATAGCAGTCCAATCCCTGTCACTGAACAACTTTGAATGAAGTCTGACTCAGCGCTGATTTACATGTGATGGCTGCCAAGTGGAGTCTGCAGAGAGGCAGTTGTCAGTACTGAAACTTGAGGCAGTGCATGTAACATTTAAAAGGCTTTCAGCCTGTGCACCAAGCAACCCGCATGCTAGCCTTTAGATTATGCATGTTTATGAGCTGCTTCTAGCAATGGTGCTAGGATATATGTCACTTTTGCTTGTTTTTACCCATAGGTCTGTTCCATTTACCTGATTGTTATTTTTAATGGCCACAATTGATTGTGGTCAACTAACTCAGAGTCGATCCACTGAAACTTATGAGTCAGTTACAGTCATTAATTTCAACGGGTCTTCTCTGAGTAAACATTCGTTGGCTACAACTCATTCTTTTTATATTTACCATATTTTTCGCCCTATAGGATGCACCAGCCCATAGGACGCACCTAGTTTTTTGGGGGGGAAATAAAGAGAAAAAAAATATTCCCCCCCAGCCGTGGGGGAAGCCTGAGCTTTTAAAAACACACCTACCTTAGTTCTTAGAGGAGAAAAGGATATCTGCCGGAAGCGCGGGGCACTCTGCTTCACCGCGCCCCGCGCTCCGGGCGGCAGGCTGCTATCCGCAGCCTAGGGAGCCCTGCGGGAGTTCCCGCGGGCTCCCCAGGCTTGCTGATAGCTTCCTGAAGCCTGGAGAGCGAGAGGGGTTGGTGGGCACTGACCCCTCTCGTTCTCCAAGCTTCAGCAAAAGCCTGCATTCACCCCATAGGACGTACACAGATCCCCCCTTCATTTTTGGAGGGGGAAAAGTGCGTCCTAAAGGGCAAAAAATACGGTACACACTTTAATACGTATTTCAATCTATATTTCCCTCCAAATGCACATTTAAATATGTTTAAACTGCTAAGAACTGTATCACAACCTTTGGAGGAGTACAATTCTGCTGCATAGCACATTAGTTCTGGTTAGAACTTAGCTATGCTATGATTCTGACTTAAGCCCTATTTAGGCGGCCTGAGGCTTAAACTGTTTATAGCACAAAAAAATGTAGTTTCCCCTCTCCTTGGAATTGTTTGTCCATAATATGTGGATTTCAATTTCTGTTGATTCTAGATTCTGCTGCCCACCAGGGTGTGTGTGATTACTTGTCACACATTTGAGAACTTCCTCTTTGATTAGGCTATCCATGACTCTTCCTCCCTGCAAATACCCCTGGGGAAACAAACCAGGACTGCTCCAAGAAAACCCAAATGGCAGAAAGGAGCACTAGGCCCCCTTATCTTGGCTAAGCGGATTAAAAAAAAAAGTTTTTTCCTCTTCACTTGTCACTTCCCTCTGTGGTCCCCTAGCCTTGTGCTATGGCCCCCCATTTATGTGATTTTCACCTGTGCCCCCCTCAGAATATCCTGGGGGGCCTGGTTGGGAAACACACCCTTAGAACAACCTTCGCTGAATTTTGCAATGCAGTTCTAAAGCCATCAAAATTGCTACAAAAATGCATAAAAGTGTGCACAAAACTGCATATATTGGTGAAAAGAACATGCAAACATACATTATATTTGGAGAAGTTGTTTTACAAAAGTGTGTGAGAGGCAAAATTGCATACAAGTGTTTCCATTGGGAGAAATTCATACTGCAATGCTGATGAATTTTCGCAAGGACTTCAAAAACTGATGTGGACAACTGAACTCAAGAGTACAAAAATCAGGAACAGAGAGATACTGAAATAGGCATATTCTTCTATCCCTCCATCCCCGCTTAAATCTCACTTCTTCTTCAGGGAGACGTTTTGCCACCCATCTCTTTGCCCTCAGTTTTAAAGCCATAACGAAAACACTCATCTGTCTATCTGCAGCCCAGGGTTAAATAATTGATTAAAATTGTATTTTGAATAACCCAAATGGTAATTTAAATCAAGTTTCTGACTTTCTACTTCATATATTTACTGAACAAACAGACATACTTAATTAGTCTAGCAACCAATGAAACATATCTCTTTGCAACCGAACAGAGACTCAAGAATATTGTCCAAAACCTCAGGCTATGCTCACATTGTTCCTTTTACACTATGGAGTTTGTAAAAGAACCATTATAAGAATCATTGTGAACTTAAGGATTCCAGTTTGCCTCTCTCTGTATACACGTCAAGTGAAGGGCATTAAGCAAGACCACCTATTTCAGGGGTGGGGAAGCAGCCTGAATGCAACTCTCTGGGCCTCTCCAGCTGGCATTTGGGCCTCTCCTCAGGCCACACCCTCTTCCCAGACACTTCCCCATTGTCCTGACTTTGCCCTGCCCTTGAATGTTGTATTTTTGCCTGACTAGCATGTGTCTTGGAACTCTGACAATGCACCTCGTTTGCCCAAATGGAGATGAGAGAGGATTGTGTGAGGAGGCACAGAAACTAGCCTACTGTACAAAGCTAAAATGTACATTCTCTGCTCTGCTAGTTTTGCCCTGCCTGGCAGCCACTGAGATGTGGCCCCAGAAAGTTGTTCAGAAGGAAATGGGCCCTCAGCCTTAAAAGAGTTCCTCATCCCAATTTACTTGAAGACTTAGGTTGCCGTCCTATACCCACTTTACTTAGAGTGGCCTCGCCTTGTGACAACTACCTGACTTTTAGAAGACATCTGAAGGCAGCCCTGTTTAGGGAAGTTTTTAATGTTTGATGTTTTATTGTGCTTTTAGTATTCTGTTGGGAGCTGCCCAGAGTGGCTGGGGAAACCCAGTCAGATGGGCAGGGTATAATTATTATTATTATTAGTATTATTCGTTCTGAGCAGAGATATGTAGGATTGCCCTGTTAAGCAGTCACAAAAGTAAGAGTTTCCATTTACTGACCAGAGCAATTTCCCTCTATAACATGGAAAATTAAATGTCCATGCTCTTTGGTAGTATTTGTAATTTTCACAATAATTACTACAATCTATGACTGAAGGCGTCATATTTATTTTACTTGACCTCAAAAGTCAAAATATCTTTGTCTCCAGTTCATTGGTTTTCATAGAAAAACATGCTCTAACTCAGTGTGTATGACAGAGGGCACAGATTCATTTTAAAGAGATGATTAGTGTGGATATGGCTGTAGTACATCCAGACATTATTTTAAACCAGTTATTATACGGGATCCTGAATATAAATGAAATACTTAATAAACCAATTTCATTTTTTTTATTAAAAAAAAACACCCTCTCCTGATTTTTTTAAAAACAACTAGAAGTCCATTTTTGTCCACACACTATTTATCCACTTGCAATTTCATTTCATCAGATACTCTTTTCATTCTCTTCTGTTTCTACTGTGATTTCAACCCAGGGGCCTTATTGCTTTGTTTTCTTTTGCTTTCGCTGCTGGGGACCTAGCTACCTGGGGACCTAGCTACCTGGGCAGAAGGTAGCTATAAGGATTCAGAACAGGGACTTTACGTTTTGGAACACCTTCATCTTACATATGAGGCACTTATATAGTATCTATTGTATTTTTGGAGCCTACTGAAGGTCTTCCTTTTTCAAGCAGTTTTTTGAAGTGGAGGGTTTTCTAAGACTGTTGTTGCTATTGTTGTTCTTAATTATCCCAGTTTGCATTGGATTTGAAATTGTCCGTAGATGTTTCATTATCTGATATATGTTTTTATTGTTGATGCTCTGATTGCTAAACCACTTCAAGGCCTTTCATAGGAAGTGGTTCATGAATGAAATGAAATAAATATAAAGAAGGTAGCCGGCAGCAGAAAGCAGCAGCTGGGACCATAGGAGAGTTGGTAAAGGATTGCTGAGGGAACAACAAGACCACAGATTCTAAGGCTACTTTGCTCCCGTAAGAGCCAGAGCTCAACTCCATCCTTATATAATGGTGCTGATGTGGAAACCAAACTCCCGCCCCCCTTTTTAAAAGAGGAATCTTTAAGAGTGTCTGTGCTCTGGGCTTCATTGGTATCTTCTGCATGGTGGTTGCTCAAGGGGCTCCTGGCTGTTGCTTCCTTGAGTTTGTTTGCCAAGGCACCCACGGCAATTTGCTGAAGACAGATAAATTATATAAAACATAATGAGGGAGGGCCCTCTCAGACCACCTGAAAGCTGATGGAACAAACTCCATGGGCCCAGGACTCCCTCTGTTCACACAGGTCATGCCATATGTTGAAAGCACTCTGGTGTGACTTTAGCAGACAAGGTTTCTCGAAAGAATGAAAGCTCCTGTAGTATATTAAGGGTGCTGGGAATCGTAGCTCCATGATGGGTCTCCTTACTGCTCCTAGCTCCATTCACAAACTACAGTTCCCAGGATTCTTTGGGGAAAGTCATGGCGCTTAAAGTGGTATAACAGCATTTTACATATACGGTGCAGATGCAGCCATAGTCACAGAGGAACGAAGGTGGGCTGTGCCAGAAGTTTCCTCAGGCCACTGGTGGTCCCTTTGGAGCTGGAGGCTCTGCACGTTCCTCAGGTCACACAGGTCTTTCTTAAGCCACCCCAAAGGACGTGGTGGGAGGGGCTGCCCCAACAGTTTTCTCAGGCCATTGAAGGTTCTTATCAGATGATGAATGGTGGCTACCAGATGGACTTCCCTTGCATCTGCTGTCTTTTCTCACTTTAGCAGGTGGATCAAATCTGTTTTGCTAGATACAGTGGTTACGTACTTATTTTGTTCTGGAGGTCCGTTCTTAACCTGAAACTGTTCTTAACCTGAAGCACCACTTTAGCTAATGGGGCCTCCCACTGCTGCCGCGCCGCTGCTGTGCGATTTCTGTTCTCATCCTGAAGCAAAGTTCTTAACCCGAGGTACTATTTCTGGGTTAGTGGAGTCTGTAACCTGAAGCGTATGTAACCTGAAGCGTATGTAATCCGAGGTACCACTGTATTGGATCTCTGTCTAGTAGTGCTGACTGCTCTTTGGTCAGGGCCGGCTCAGCCATTAGGCAGGTTGAGACCGCTGCCTTAGGAAGCCACCCACTGCTGGCAGAGAAGTGGCAGTAGCAGCACTGATTCGGGACACCCCAAAAGTTGTTGAACTTTTTTAGGAAGACGCCAAAATTGTTGAGCTTTTTAAAAGGATTTTTAAAATTGACTTGCCCCTAAGATCCAGGACAAAGCAGCACATCGCAGAAATCCCACCCCAGTCGTCATTTCTGCCTTTGGAATCCTGGTAATGTCTGGGAAAATCCAGATGTATGGCAGCCCTAATATCTAACAGGTTGGACCCAGGCTTGTGCGGGAAACTAAGTACAGTACCACCACTACTTCTGTTGATTGAAACATACAGCCCCCCCCCCAATAAGACAGGATACATGTGTCTTGAATTATACTCAATATGATACAAACTGAAAATAACTAAAACAACTGAACACTTCAGGCCAGCCTCCTCCTTAAGTTTTTCAGGTATTTCACTTGCCACCCCTTCTTCTCAATCAGTGTCTGACTCATTGGATTTGGCCACATTATCTTTAATTTGAATGTTAGAATGATGATGGGTGTACAAATAATTAGTAGCGGCAGTATGCAAATCGCTGCTACAACACTGAAGATGGTTTTCAAGTTTGACATCTGAAAAAAAATATATGAAGCAAACCAATGTACATATTCTATATATAGTTGCTATGAGCTGCTGAATCTGATGAATGACAACTTATTAGAGAAATACATTTTGCAATGCTTGGAGACTTTGCTTGGAAGTGCTTTGCATATCTTGTTATTCTGCTGTGAATTTGAGTTGAAAATCTGGAGAATATGCTAGATAATGAAGAAGTGTGGAGAAGAATGCTAACACCCACATAAAAGAAGAGCAAAATCAAGTAACAAACATGCATTGGGGAGGGGACTACATGCTTTGTGCATGTATGTTTGCATAAAGCATCTCTGTTCATATTGCCCTTTGGGAAATTAATTTTGATATTTAGCCGTGACTGCTTTGACTTTCTTGAGGGTTGTTTTTGGGTTTGTTTGTTTGTTTGTTTCTTTGCATTTTAAAAGGGGATGCCCCAGCATATCGGTCAGTGCAAGGCAACCTGGTAAAATGGGATCATGTGTCCAGGACCATGTTATTAAAGAAATTGGTTTTCTTTCTTGATTTCATGTCATTGCAGCTCAGCCATTCATTTGTTCAATAAACAGTTTGGTATGTTCTGGGAAATAATGAATATTGATCAACCAATCGATTACTTATTAAGAAAGAGACTAAGGGAAATTGTTTATCCAATCAATTTTAATTTTTGATTTGTTATTTATATTTTCCAATTTAATCCACCCCTCCCTCAGGCTCCAAAACCACTAAGCAAATCAGGGGCGAGTGTACAGAGAGAGAGAGAAAGATTGTCTGCAACTTCAGGAGAAAGAAAGAAAGAAAAAAGCAGAAAAGCCAATATGCTCATTATAGATCATGCTGGTTGGTTGCAATAGGCCACATTAAGAAAAATTGTGACTGAGAAGCGTGGGCACATTGCCTCGTGCTCCTGTGGCTGTTGGATGAAAATGTTAACTTATTAATGGGATTTCTTAGGCTGTGTGATTACTGTTTCTTATATCACTCAGCCCTGACACTTAAACTACAGCCAAATGTCAGAGATACAAGCTCATCCATCAACCATGTGTCACATTTGTAACATGGCTTGCTCAAGATGCATCCGGATCAGATATGGAGCGAGGGAGTGAAGCAAAGAGATGGTGTGCTCTCAAACCAGTCAGATCAGAGCTCCGGTGGGACAGGAGCTGGCGTGAAGGCAGCTGGAGGCGGGGGTTAGCTGCCTTGTGCAAGGATGTTGGTGCAAAGATGTCATGGCGGTAAATAAAGAGCTGGGAGGGTGAACGCTTTCATCAGATCTGCAGCATGTGTGGGAAGTGAATGGATGTGTGTGGTTTGTCTATTTTGAGATTTGCAAGCAGCTCAGAACAGAAAATAGCAACTTGGAAATGTTCGATCACATGTCATCACATGCATCTACTGGGGAATCCTGGGACAACCTAAGGTGGGTGAGGTTTCCTTATGGTGTCAAGCAGCAGTCCCTCAGAACCACCTTCTGGACAGGGCCAGACGGAAAGGATCAGAACCAATATGATGCTTCCAATGTCCAACCTGGGCAGGCAGTCCAGAAAGAAATTATAGCTGATTTATTTTATTTTATTTATTGAATTTATATACCGACCTATACCCAGAGGTCTCAGGGTGTTTCACAAAAGAGATCACAATATATAAAAGCAAAATAAAAGCAGTAACCCAATAATACCCCCCTCCCAAAGAGCCACATTTTAAAGGGGTACATAGGATGTTAATCAGGTCAAGCAAAGACCTGGTTAAAAAAGAACGTATTTGCCTGATGGCTTAAGGTGCATAATGAAGGTGCCAGGTGAACTTCTCTGAGGAGAGTATTCCACAGATGGGGAGCCACTGCAGAGGGAGCCCATTCTCATGTTGCCACCCTCTGGACCTTTCAAGGAGGAGGCACACGAAGGAGGGCCTCAGAAGATGATCTCAGGGTCCGGGTAGGTTCATATGGAAAGAGGGGGTCTTGAGGTACTGCAGTCCTGAGCCGTTTAACTGATGGTACTGAGATAAGATGTTCAAGAGATGAATGGAGATATACTCCCCAAGTCGGGTGACAGTATAATACAACAGTCAGGGCCGGATTTAGGTTTGATGAGGCCCTAAGCTAATGAAGGTAATGGGGCCCTTTATATGTCCAGCTGTCCTTTGTCAACAACAAATTGTCGCTGTTTTTTGTGTTGATTATATGCTATCTGGTAATTTATGGACCTAGTAGGTATCTAAAGCCATTTGCACATAACAAAATATGTATTTTATCTAATTACAGGTAGGTAGCTGTGTTGGTCTGCTGTAGTCGAAACAAAATACAAAAATTCCTTCCAGTAGCACCTTAGGGACCAACTAAGTTTATTATTGGTATGAGCTTTTGTGTGCATGAAGAAGTGTGCATGCACACGAAAGCTCATACCAATAACAATCAAAAGGTAGATGAAGAAAGCAAGCTAAGAGTCCAGCCCACTGCAGGTGCTGCAAACAACGCCCTCTCAAATTCACCATCCTCGGCAATTGCCTTGTTTCCCCTCCATTTAAATACAGCTGAAGGGACACGGGTGGTGCTGTGGTTTAAACCACTGCGCTGCTTGGACTTGCCTATCGGAAGGTCAGCGGTTTGAGGCCCCGTGACGGGGTGAGCTCCCGTTGTTCGGTCCCAGCTCCTGACAACCTAGCAGTTTGAAAGCACGCAGTGCAAGCAGATAAATAGGTACTGCTCCGGCGGGAAGATAAATGGCATTTCCGTGCGCTGCTCTGGCTTCCCCAGAAGCGGCTTAGTCATGACCCGGAAAAACTGTCTGTGGAAGCGGACAAACACCAGCTCCCTCAGCCTGTAAAGCGAGATGAGCGCTGCAACCCCAGAGGCGTTTGCGACTGGACTTAACTGTCAGGGGTACCTTTACCTTTTAAATACAGCTGAAAATAGAGAGAAAGGCTGCACAAATTGATCCTTTTGTGAGAGAAAGGTGTCTTTCCTTTTGCCTTTTGACTGCAAAAGATAAAACGTTACAGGCTCCCCAGTGATTAATTAGCTCTTACTCAGATTTCCATGCAAAATTTTGCAGCTTCCCTCTTATGGAGTTTCCTCTATATCGAGCAAAGAATGGGTAGCTTCTGTGAACAGCATTTCGCTTCCTGTATTACTGAGTACACACTGTTTCACTGTTGCAAGCAAGCAAAAGTTTATCCTTCTACTCTGTGAGCGACATAAATATTTCTGAAATTTTGCCATTTTGCGATGCACAGAATTTGCGGGGACGGTGGGTTGCTATGACTGTTTGCCTTCCTGGTTGCACTTTTTATCTCTGGGTGCTGTATCTGAAAGCCAGGCCTGCATCACATGTTGCGTTCTTCTGACACAAATTAATCTTCATATTGAAAAAGTCAGCAATGTGTATAATGTGGGTGGTATAGGGGCATTGCAGCCTAGTAGAACAGTAAGCCACACCGTGATCCTTGGGTGAAGGGAGGTATATACATTAAATCAGGCAAGCAAGCAAGCAAGCAAACAAACAAACAAACAGAAGCAGCCAATGTGGTCCGGTCCAGAAGTTGTTGGACAACAGTTCCCCTCAGCCCCCACCAAGCAAGGGCATTGTAGTCAGGGCCAATGGGAGTTGTAGTCAGGGTTTTTCTTCAGCTGTAACTCACTGGAACTCAGTTCTGGCACCTCTCAGGTGGGCTCCATTGTCATTCTAAGAGAACAAGGTAGGCATTCACGGTGAGTTCCGGCACCTTTTTCTCTCTCTAGAAAAACAGCACTGGTTGTAGGTCAACAATACCTGGAGGGTATTGGCTGTCCCTGGGATAGAGTGTCAGAGGCCCCTCAGAAGAAATGAGGAGACCCTGTTTCCAAATCCTCAGTGAAGCTCACTGAATATCAGGAACTGTCTTGTGTGGTGAAGCACTGAATTGCAAGTATTTAATATTTCAAAGACCTCTAGTGCTTCTCAAGCACCTTCAGGCTGTGGACCGATTCCACCCACCCAACCTGGCCATTGGATCTTCTTGGGCAGGAATGAGTACAAAGACAGCAAGGTCTTCCTGAGCTCTGGCACGTTCTTATATTCTTAATTATTCTTCAAATCTGACTCCTAGCTGACCTTTCAGTCCCACCACCTGATCTGTCTACTGGTTCTGCCCTGCATCTTGACACTGGTTTGTCCTTCAATCCTGCTTTGCTCTTTGACCTTATCTTCTGGCTTGCTTTTTGACCCTGCCTCTTGATTTCCCTCAGGTCCCAACTACTGGTTGATCCCATGGCTCCTGGCTCCAGGTGCTTGGCTCTTCCCATATTGCTGTCCACGTGGTCTGTAGACCAGTCACCATTTCTTCAGCTAACTTAACTCACAGAGTTACTGCCTCGAGCTCCTTGGAAAATAGGTGGGGTAGGAATGTGGTGTAAAAACAAATGAACACATTCATTAGCATTGCAGAAATCTCTTTCAACCAGGTACCTAGAGAGGAAAGCCACCGCATACATCTGCTTCCTAAATCCTGTACCTGGAACATCAGTAAAGACATTCCATCATTCACAGATAGTCCAAACATGAAGTAAAAATGGTGCAAACATTAACAAGCCAAGTTTTAGGTCAGTGCAATGAATGCTAGTGAGGATAATTCTAGCTGTAAGTTTTATTTAAGTATACAGTGATGATTGCATAAACTTGGATTATAGACAAAATGTCCAATTTGTTATGCCTGTTTTATGTCTGTTTATTTGCAGTGAAATTATACTGTCTTGGAGCATGATGCATGCAGCAAACGAGGCCTGTGCTGTTTTCTGGTCTTAAATCTGCTAAGAATCACTGTTTTATAAAGTAGTTTTCCCATATAAAAAGATTTCTGGTTCTCATGTAACTCGCAAAATGTTTAGGGTTAGGATCTAGAGCAGAAACCTAGGAACACGTTCACTTACAGCACATCAGAATGCACGCAATTTCTCTGAGAAGACCAAACCGTGAGATTCCTACAGACATTTCTCCTGTGGGCAATCCTAATTCATTTAGAACTTCACTTTAAACAAAATACAGTAGCAGTTCTGCAGAGGTTTATACACTCACCTGCTCTCTGAAAAAAAAATCACTAACTTTATTGGAATCATTTTAGCTTCCCTCAAAACTCTTCCAGATGTTTCCTCCTGAGCAGGACCCTCCAAGTTTGCCTTGGATTCCACTTGAGGCAAAATTCAGTGGCAACCCTGACTTGGACCCAACGGTTACTGGTGTAGCACACAATCTTTCTTCAGCTCTTGAGGTCTGGAAAGTGCTGTGATATTAGTAAAGCTAGCGGCTGATGGAATTTTCTTTTCTTTTAAACTGTATTTGTACAAGCTAATCTGTTCTTGATGACTGCACTCACATAAAGTTAATGGGAGTTCAGTCTGCTCAGCCCTATGGGATGGCTGCCTTTCTCAAATGGGAGACATGACTTGGCTATTATTTTCTTGCTGCCTTTTCTATATTCTCATATTTCCCATAGCATTCTAATCTTCTCCAGATGAGTGGAATTGCATCCCTTTTTTGCTTGACAGCCAAAGACAAACACCAAGCTGTCCAAAAGATAGAGTGCCATTTTATTCCTCCGTCAAAATTCCTGATGAGATGGGCAAAACATCAGGAAACACTCAGGAGGAGACCCCCACAACCTTCCAATTATTCTTGTTGGCATCTTTAAATAGATAAGGTATTTAAACAATCTTTTTCTTATTTCATATTTCTAATTTTTTTTAATAAAAAAATATACACATAAAAATGCATTGATTTGGATGTGGTTGTGGTTTTTTTTTGGGGGGGGGGGTGCTAGTCAATTAGGTTATTCAATATCCCAATACTGTACAAATCTCTTTCCCTAAAATGCTGCCCTGTAAGTACTTCAGAGAATGTTTCGTCCCACTTTTCACTGGCTGCTAATCCAAGTGCTTACAAATCGAAGTAAACCGCACTGTATCACAATATCAACATAACTGAATGACTGAAAGCAATAAAATAGCCTTTGAAGACCAAAACTGCATTTGGAGCACCAAACAGATAATCACGTACTCAGCATATCGGAATTGGGGGTGGAGGAGCCATTTGATGCCATTTGCATTTCCAGGCGAACCTACCTAATTTGTACTTTCTGAAACAATAGGTGAACTGAAACACAGACTTCCTTTGAAATTTGCACGTCTCCAAATTTTATAATGTGTTTCTTCCGCCAAGTAATGTGCACGAAAATGCATATACTTGGGTAAAGTGTGCATAAGAATGCATATGTATTAGTGAAAATAATAAACATGTAAGGCATCTTGAGCTCCTTGCAGGAAAGGGTGGGTGGGTGTATGTAGAGATATAGATATAGATATAGATATAGATATAGATATAGATATAGATATAGATATAGATATAGATATAGATATAGATATAGATATAGATAGATATAGATATAGATATAGATATAGATATAGATATAGATATAGATATAGATATAGATATAGATATAGATATAGATATAGATAGATATGATACATACATACATACATACATACAATGGCTTCTGCTACAGAAAAGTTGCTAGTTTTTAAGATACCAACAAAACTCTGTTTTTTGTTTTTGTTTTTGCTACAACAGAGTTAGCTGTCCCTCTGGAATTTGTATTAGAATTGCTATAAAAAGTAGACTGCTTTTCTGGTTTTTATTTTAAAAAAATATTCTAAGGTGCATAATAATAATAATAATAATAATAATAATAATAATAATTTCAAACAATGTGAATACCACATAGCCACATAGTTTCAAAGTGGTGCACGGTGAAATTGCAAAAGAGATTCAAAGGGTAAAAACAGTTACAATTAATCAATTCAAATTAATATAAGATTAATTTTTTTTATTATTTAGCTACACAAAATCCACAAAATTGTGGGCATACTTCATTCTGGCAATTTACCAAGCTTCATAATGGAACCATCTATCCAGGCCCTTTGATACTTTTCTGGATGTTGTTCTGTCCTTGTTTCCTTAAAAGAAAAAAAGAAAAAAGCTTTTGAAAGATGAGGGAGATCCCCCAAGGAACAGAGGAAACTGGCTAGAACTGTGGTGACCTGGTAGCTTCATCAGTTGCCGTGGGAACAACTTGTGACCCTAACAATGCTATTCAAGTGGGAAGCCAGAGACCAGCAGGTTGAAAGGGGAAATATTTCGCTGCTCAGCTGATTGATGGGAAGCTGTGACTCTTTTCAAACTCTCCAGAGCTTGCACTGGACCCTCCTAGAGTTTTTGATGGGATGCAGATGGCTTCCTTAGGGATCAATATAGCTGCAGTTGTCAGTCCCCAAGGGCATATTCCATCCCCATCCAACATTTCCAGGGCAATCTCTACCACATTAGACACAACCAGGAGTTGAAAGGGTAAAACCTTAAGGTGGAAGGAGAGCAGCTGGATGGCTGGTTGCAGTGGGGAAACTGCTGGAACTGCTGGTGGAGAAAAGTTTGAACATGTCTTCTCCTCCCAAGTCTATGGATCCCTCCCCAAAGCTGCTTTTGTCTGCAGAAACGGGTCAAATGAGACTCCTTATACATACATGTTTGAGTGTAACATGTAGTATTCTCTTGAAAATGGGGAGGCAAAGGAAAATCTAGCTATTGTGTTATGTACAGTGGTACCTCGGGTTAAGTACTTAATTCGTTCCAGAGGTCCGTACTTAACCTGAAACTGTTCTTAACCTGAAGCACCACTTTAGCTAATGGGGCCTCCCGCTGCTGCCATGCCGCCAGAGCACGATTTCTGTTCTCATCCTGAAGCAAAGTTCTTAACCCGAGGTACTATTTCTGGGTTAGCGGAGTCTGTAACCTGAAGTGTATGTAACCTGAAGCATATGTAACCCGAGGTACCAGTCTGATTGGTCCTAGAAAAATGCAGCAGTATGATTGGTCCGCAGGAGCCACCCAGTCCAGCTCCAGGTGGAATTGAATCCGCAACCTGATTGGCCTACAGGAGAATCCCAGAATTAGCCAATCACGTGCGACCCATTGTGCAAATGACATATATAAAGCAGATATTTTGGGGAAACTTTCATTCCTCACTACTATGAGCTGAATAAAGAGCATGAAATCCACGCTCGACTCCGAGTATATTTCATATTGTCTGGGAAGGCACAGTCATCTCCTTAACTTCTTCCAAAAACTATTTACATTCTGCTATTGCCTTCCCTGCTGCCCAAGATGTTTGGAGCAGTACTGTTGACTCTATAAGTATGAAGGAATGTGTTTTGCCCAGATCAGTTAACAGGGAGCATGCTTTAAAGTTAACACGGTTCATTTGGATAAAGTGAAGCTTGGGTTTATAGCAGCTACTGACAGAAGGGGGGCTCTGCTCTGGCCATTTCAGGGTCAAACAAGCAAGCCAGCTCTCTGACAGCTAAAAGCCATAAAGCACCAAATATTTGGCCCTTAGTGGCAGGCATTGTCTTAGCCTTTATTCACCTGCATATCTACAGGGTGTGGGGTATTCTTTCAGCTCTCAAACCAAGGTTGTGTACCCTGGTATTTCCACTAATACAGAACCTGACAGTGCTGCTATTGTGGTGGAAACATGGAAGCCCTGCAATGTTCTGTGGTGAGGCTGGTTCTCAATGTGACCCTGCTGTTCATTGTTCCACCACTAGATCAACGCTAGCATTTTCTGTCCACAGGCTCTGTTTTAAAATCCCCCCCCCCCCCGGAGAACAGTAAAGGTAAAGGTAAAGGGACCCCTGATCATTAGGTCTAGCCGTGACCGACTCTGGGGTTGCGGTGCTCATCTCGTTTTACTGGCCGAGGGAGCCGGCGTACAGCTTCCAGGTCATGTGGCCAGCATGACTAGGCCGCTTCTGGTGAACAAGAGCAATGCACGGAAATGCCGTTTACCTGCCTGCTGGAGCGGTACCTCTTTATCTACTTACACTTTATGTGCTTTCGAACTGCTAGGTTGGCAGGAGCAGGGACTGAGCAATGGGAACTCACCCCGTCGCGGGGATTCGAACTGCCGACCTTCTGATCGGCAAGTCCTAGGCTCTGTGGTTAAACCCACAGTGCCACCCAGGAGAACATTATGTGGTATCAAAACAGTACATGACCATTATTATGTATACTCCCAGCTTTCTTCTATTTCTCCAGCCTTTTCCTCTGGGCGCCCTCTTCCTTCAGCTTGTTGTCCCCTCCATCTGTTCTTCTCTGGGCCTGGCTTCTTCCATGCCTTCTTTCCCTTTGTCCCTTTGTTGCAGTGCCACAGAGAACTCCAAACGACCAATTTGCTCCGAGCCTCTGCCTTCCCCCTGTCTCTCCTAGGCTCCACCCGCTTTGTCCTACAGTCCCCAAAGGGCCAACCATCTGGCTTGAAGATGGGCACTTCTTTTGTGCTCTTTGACCTTTTCCCTAGTATGAACCCTGTGCTGCTGAACAGGCAAGGCAAGTTGAGATGCACTTGGTACCTCAGGCCAAGGGGAAGGTCCCCTGTGTGGGCAGCAGCTCTCTTTCTATCAGCTCCGGTGTTGTAGGATCTGGTCCAGGGGACTCTTGCCCGCTAGCCTTGACTTTAGTGGCTCCATGTTCACCATCCTCAGAGTGAGATACTTGGCCTGTCTCCTTACTGAGTGACTTTGCCTCTTGGGCTGTGTACATGCCATCTGTTTAAAGCACCACTTCCATCCCAAGAATCCTAGGAACTGTAGTTTGTTCAGAGCGCTTGGAATTCCAGCACTGTGAGTTTAAACTACAGTTCCCAAGATTCTTTGGAGGTGTGGCTTAAATGGACAGTGTGTGTGCTCAGCCTTGATCTCTGCTAGTCTGTAGGGTCACAACACCATGTTTCTGCTCTTTTTCTCTGTTTTTTTTGTTAATGTACAGTAAGCTCACATTTTATGTGGGGGTTACGTTCTGAGGATTGTGCCTAAAGCCAAAATCGTGTATAGGCAGAACCTGTCCTTTTTTTCTAGAAAAAGAGGTGCTAGAGCTTAGCATGAATGCTTCCCTTGTTCTCTTTTAATTATATTCAGAGCCCTCTTGCCTGTTCTCCAATCTCCACCACAATCTGCCTCTAACTGCCCCCTTTAGATTTTTAGAATAGAACAGTAAAGGGTAAAGGTAAAGGACCCCGATAGTTAAGTCCAGTCGCAGACGACTCGGGTTGCGGCGCTCATCTCGCTTTACAGGCCGAGGGAGCTGGCATTTGTCCACAGACACTTTTTCCGGGTCATGTGGCCAGCATGACTAAGCCACTTCTGGCGCAACAGGACACAAAACCAGAGCAGTGCATGGAAACACCGTTTACCTTCCCACCAGAGCGGTACCTATTTAACTTTTTGGCATGCTTTCAAACTGCTAGGTTGGCAGGAGCTGTGACCGAGCAATGGGAGCTCACCTTGTCACAGGGATTCGAACCGCCGACCCTCCAATCGGCAAGCCCAAGAGGCTTAGTGGTTTAGACCACAGCGCCACCCACATCCCTTAGAATAGAACAGTAGGTCACCCAATAGCTAGCAAGAGTTCACTGAATGGTGAGTAAATTCCAGTCTTTGCTTATCTTATAGGTTGTCCGCTTTGTCCCCCAAAGTTTAAGTTTCTGTCACTTTAGGCGAACTAGCACTCTACTACTTTTTGGTAAATCTATACATTCTGCATTTAATTTGACTTATTCGTTTCTTCACTACCACGGTATGTGAGTTACAGTTGTTTCCGCGCAGAAACCTCATATTGGGTATTATAACAAAGACATTATGCTGTTGCTGTATACCTGTGGAAATATATGATTCCTTATGTGAGCTAAGCAAACTATATGGCACCCATTATTAAACGTGTAAAAACTATTAAAGATGGCTGTTCAAATATGCCTTTGAGAAAGTACAAAATTAAGAAATTCAGTTGGATTAGTATAATAGGAAAGCTTTTGTTAAGACCAATAGTATTTTTAAAATGTGAACTGTTTGACTAAGGAAATTGTTACATTATCCAAAGCTGTAGTGCTTATGTCTCTAATTTCTACAGCTGTTGCCCCCTTTAAAAGAAAGCCAGAAGAGAATAATAAGTCATTGTTTTAAGGCTGGAAAGCCATTCCTGCCTCATTTCCAGTGGTCTGTCCAGATGGTAGTTTTCTATTACTTTGGTTTGATGCTAGACCATACAACCAATAACATGGAAAATGTTCAAAAATCCTCCAGAATTTCCCAACATGGTAGCTAGTTGGCCAAAAAGTTACTGCCCAGTCAGGCTTTCATCCTCTTTTAACAGTTGCCATTGATGCAAACCAGTGTTTTGCATTTTCATTGCCTATCTGGCCTGTAACTGAGCATTTGTGTGCACTAGGTAGTTCTACTCCTTGTATAACCATGCATACATAATAAATGCAAACACATGCATATTGGCAGCCTGCCTTTCATAAGAGAAGCCCAGAGATGGCTAGATCCTACCCTGCTGTCTTGCAATCTTATGTTCACGGAGGCAAAACATTGGAACCTCCTCTAGTTGCTGTGCAGATTCTGTACAGTTCCCATGCCAGGGCTGCCACATTTCAAAAAGTGAAAATCCAGACACAAAAGTTGTTGAACATGGGTTGCCATATGCCTGGGTTTTCCTGGACCTTTTTACGGATTTTTGAAAATTCCGCCTGGACGCTATTTATATGGGAAATCCCAGACATATGGCAGCCCTGTCATGCATACAGTGGTACCTCAGGTTAAGAACTTAATTCGTCCTGGAGGTCCGTTCTTAACCTGAAACTGTTCTTAACCTGAAGCACCACTTTAGCTAATGGGGCCTCCTGCTGCTGCTGCGCCGCCGGAGCACAATTTCTGTTCTCATCCTGAAGCAAAGTTCTTAACTCAAGGTTAAGAACTTTGCTTCAGGATGGGTTAGCGGAGTCTGTAACCTGAAGCGTATGTAACCCGAGGTACCACCGTACTTTCCATGATTTTGTAAGCACCACATAGGACAGTTTTATAAGGACTGGAGTGGATCCCTTCCACAATAAAAGGACAGCCAGAGTAGAAACTGGGAATTTGCTGCCAAGGAGTGTGGTGGAGTCTCCTTCTTTGGAGGTCTTTAAGCAGAGGCTTGACAACCATATGTCAGGAGTGCTCTGATGGTGTTTCCTGCTTGGCAGGGGGTTGGACTCGATGACCCTTGTGGTCTCTTCCAACTCTATGATTCTATGATTCTATGATTCTAACTGTACCATCAATGGTCATGCATGAAGGAAGCCGGTCGGTGAAGATTTGCCTTAGCGGATGGGAAATACCTGCCATGCAGGATTCAGGAGTTGTATTCTGGATTCCCAGGCTTTGAGGCGGGATAGGAGCTGCCTAGATGATTCTTAAATATGAGGGTTGTGCATGCATGTGCTGAATAAGAAGGTTAATAAGATATGTTATATGTGGGGGTTTGTTCCTCCTCCTGAGTCAAACTCAGGGACCCAACAAAGCTTCTGTTTCTGTACCACATACCTCTATATTTTCCTATGTTTCTTTGCTTCTCTATGTCCATGAGCTTTGGAAGAAGTGAGGGTGTCTAAAATGTCTACAGAGCACAGGGGGAACTGTACCCATTTTTAGAATTCCCAGTTATGATGAATGGAGCAGACAGAGCTTCGTTTTATACAGAGTGGCTTGGAACCTGAATTACAAATTGATGTGGGGAAAGCACCGAGCGACTGAGAAGCAGATCAGAATTTTTAAAAATACACATACACACAGAAAGTGAAGCTTGGGGGCCCCTCTCTCACACCCGTAGTGTTTATTTCTATTTAAAATTGCCCGGTCTGTCTTGACACAGCTGAATATTAATGCTCTGCTTTTTTCCTGGAAAAGACTTCAGACAGATATGATTGGGAAATATTTGATATGAGGGGAGTCTGGACACATTGTGAATGGTCACTGCTCTCGTAGGTCAAAGGCAAGTCTTGGAGCCCTTACACACCCCTATTAAACATTGCAATGTTTACTGGAGCCCTTTGAAATCCCCTATCTTGTACTGTACAAAGACAATAGCTCTCCTTCGGAAACGGTGCGGTGTATCCCAATATTCTTTCAATTTATGGATCCCTGTTTAAAGTCGTGCAAATTATCCAGAGAGTCGTCCACTAATAGAGTGCAGAACTGAAGCATACTCTTCGGGATGCAGGAAGTCTGCATCTGTTGAGGGTGGGTTAGCAAGCTAATTGGGTAGAAATATTCCCTAGTGTAACAATTCGAGAGCAATTTAAAGTTTAGGGAGAATGGTGTGTGCCTGTTCGCATGCACAGTGACAAAAAAATGAATATGTGCCGTACACAGTTTGGAGCCTAATAAGTCCAACTCCCAATGAATTGGTTTTTGACAGTTATGAATGGTGGACCAGCTGCATTAAAGCAATGAGGGAACTAACAGCAGGGCTGAAACTGAGTTTGAATAAATCAGCCACCAAACACATAACTGCATTGTAACAGTAGGCCAGAACCTATATAGGCATGTGATTGCTTGTTGCCAAGAGACTCTGAATCTTGGGCATTTTTAAGGGGGGGGGGAGAGAAAAGAGAGTGTTGTGATGTATACTGGGCTCTTTAAAAAAAAGAAAAGAAATCAAAAGCATTGCAATGCATAAGCACTTCTGCCTACAAGTGTCAGCAGTGCTGGTGTAAAACAGTGCCGGTGTTGTTGAGGCACAATTCCTTGCATGAGCATCGTACCCTGCCCAGTGTGCATACTGAGCAACACTAACTACATCAAACCTTCAGCAATGAGCAGGAAGGTCAGAGTGGAATCCATATATACAGTGGTGCCCCGCAAGACGAATGCCTCGCAAGACGGAAAACCCGCTAGACGAAAGGGTTTTCCGTTTTTCGATGCGCTTCGCAGGACGAATTTCCCTATGGGCTTGCTTCGCAAGACGAAAATGTCTTGCGATTCCTGGGGTTTTTTCCCCGCTCCCCACCCCCTTTTTCTAAGGCACTAAGCTGCTAATAGCCTTTTAGCAGCTAATCCGCTAATCCCTTAAGCCTTTAATAGCCGCTAATAGCCGCTAAACCGCTAATAGCGCTAATCCGCTAATCCGCTAATGGGCTTGCTTCGCAAGACGAAAAAAACGCTAGACGAAGAGACTCACGGAACGGATTCTTTTCGTCTTGCAAGGCACCACTAACTTTGCCTATTCTGTTCATTTGAAAGAGTTCTGAATGTGCAACAGCTAAGGAAATAACTGGGAGCAGGGGGGGAGGAGAGCAAAGGAGGCAATTTCATAATGGCCCCAGTAGTCTGAAGGAAACGCATGCTGGCTGGGGGAGGGTGACATTAGGCCAACATCTGAGAGGCTGGGAGCACTGCAAGAGAATCTGTTGGCTTGACCCTATGGGCAGTGGAACTGATAAACAAAGCAAGTCATTGGTACTTCTACTGGTGTTTTTTAGATGTGTAATTTTAACACGTCAGGGAAAACTATTGATGAGAACCTACCGAGTCAGACCATTGGTCCATCTCACTCTGCATCGTCTACACATCGCCTGGAATTAATAATAATAATAATAACAACAACAACAACAACAACAACAACAACAACAACAACAACAACAACTTATTATTTATACTCTGCCCATATGGCTGGGTTTCCCCTGGGCGGCTTCCAACAAAATATTAAAATACAATGGTCTGTTAGACATTAAAAGCTTCCCTAAACAGGGCTGCCTTCAGATGTCTTCTAAAAGTCTGGTAGTTGCTTGTCTCTTTGACATCTGGTGGGAGGGCGTTCCACAGGGCAGGTGCCACTACTGAGTAGGCCCTTTGCCTGGTTCCCTGTAACTTGGCTTCTTGCAGTGAGGGAACCACCAGAAGGCCCTCGGCACTGGACCTCAGTGTCCGGGCAGAACGATGGGGGTGGAGATGCTCCTTCAGGTATACTGGACCAAGGCTGTTTAGGGCTTTAAAGGTCAGCACCAACACTTTGAATTGTGCTCGGAAAAGTACTGGGACGTTTTGTACCCTATCTGAAGATCGGTTGGAAACATTTTGCATTCAAAGCATGTGCTCTACTGCTGAGCTGTGGCCCATCCAGAGAAGAAGACAGCTAACAGTCATTCTCAGATGAGGACAGTGTGAGGAAAATGCTCAGAGCAGCTCCTAGAAAATGAAAACAGCTTGCCAGTCCTGAAAACTGAAGTGGAAAAACCAGAAGTTCTGGCAGTCAAGTGCCAGCAGTGTGCCAGATGGGGCTGTAAGTGAGAGTATTGAACCAGAAAATGTTCAGCGAGGTAACTGGACAGCATGGAGTGGCTAGTTGCTGAGAACAATACTGGTTAAGTTTCAACAGTTGTTGAGGAAGGTGGGTGGGGGAGAAGTGATTCTGGGACTCATAATTCTTCTCAGGACTTCTGGGCTTGGAAACGACTGCAAATATATTTGGAAAGAATTCTGTAAGCTGAACTTAATGTGTAATGCCCACCAGAATCTGCTCTTTATCCAAGACTGAAGTCACAGCTTTCCATGAGAATTATAGGACCCTTCACAAACCTACATCTAACATGAATTGATGCACAGACTTAATAAGATATTTTTAAAATTCTCTTTTCATCTCAAAGACTCCACTATAGGTGAATGTAGATGACCTTTTATCAAGCATTTTAGAAGTTTAACTTACCACGGTATGCTTCTAGACTCTTGGTAAACTGATCGTATGGAACATTCCACTACAATATATGGTGATATTTTTCACCACCCCTTCTCACTTTATTTGAAATCTGAGGAAGCAGAGAAGCATCCAATTCTGAAAGGATAGCCTGGTTTTTCAAGTGGTCACAAGCACACCAGATCATTAAAAGATGATCTGATTACCCCCTTTTGTCTTGCAGGTTGGTTCCGTATTAAACTATCAACAACCTTGGATGCATTATAAGGAATTGTAAAGATTGTTTTAGGCAGAAATCCAACATAGTAGAGATGAGGAACCTGTGGTGTTGGACGCCCATCACCCCTAACTCTTGGCCACGCTGGCTGATGGGAATTGAAATCCAACAACAAATGAAGGGCCATGGCCTCCTCATCTCTGCTATCAACCTACTTGGGAGTAAGTCCTGTTGAACTCAGTGGTTATTGCTTATGGGCAGACATGCATGCACTGCATTTTTAAGATTGATATTGGGGGGAAACAAAAACAAACCCTGAATCCCAAACCCCCAGGTAATCCCAAGCCTTTCCATAGCAGGACAAATGAAATGGTGTGAGCTCCATGTAAGAAGACGTGTTTTCCAGCAAACAGCAAAGAACTGCCATTGGGAAGCTTAACACAAAAATGTTACAGGGAAACATGTCAACCTTCGTGTCGGATTTACAATAGTAATTTCTGCAACTGAGAGGGAGGAGCTGGGAGGATGTATTAAAGAATACAGGGCAGGATTCACCTAATGAGGCCTATCAGTGAAAAGTGGTGCAATGGGGCTTCTTCACCCTCTCTTCCCTCTGCACCCCCCACAAATTGGCTCAGGGTATGCGTGCGAGGGTGCGAGGGTATGGGATGTGGGTGGCGCTGTGGGTTAAACCACAGAGCCTAGGACTTGCTGATCAGAAGGTCAGTGGTTCTAATCCCCGCGATGGGGTGAGCTCCCGTTGCTCGGTCCCTGCTCCTGCCAACCTAGCAGTTCGAAAGCATGTCAAAGTGCAAGCAAATAAATAGTTACCGCTCTGGTGGGAAGGTAAACGGCGTTTCCGTGTGCTGCTCTGGTTCGCCAGAAGCGGCTTAGTCATGCTGGCCACATGACCCGGAAACTGTACGCCGGTTCCCTCGGCCAATAAAGTGAGATGAGTGCCACAACCCCAGTGTCAGCCACGACACTGGGGTCCCTTTACCTTTACTATGCGTGCGAGAGAAGGGACCATTCTGTCTGAAATGCTTGTGCTGGCAGAACAATTGGCATAGCACAGCAATTCCTTCCTCCGTGTAGTAAAATAATGTTATGACGCGTGTGGCCCTATAGATCAGATGGCATGCTAGAGAACATTCAGGGAACTTTTAAAATCTGAGGATTCAATTAAGGTTTAAATCCATAGCACATTTGAATAATGTCCTAAGTAGATTTTGCAAATGCATCAATTACCTTGTTTTTGTAAACCGAGTGAATACAAATGTTTGCTTCCCTGTCATACACAGGACTTTTAGGCTGCAGCCCTGTACTCATTTAGCTGGGAGAAAGCAACATTGAACTCAATGGGACTTACATACTTCTGCTTTCACACACACACACAAAGCCTGTGCTGTAAATAAAAGGAATTCAGTGGACTGAGACGTTTCCTTTGAAGACCATTTTGCTTTGCATATGAGCCCGTTACATCATTAAATAATAATAATAATCAGAAAAGCAGCCGCCTAAGCTTGTGCGAGGGAGGCAGAATGAGAGAGCGAAACTGAGCGCGTGAAGGTAAGGGCAGGTGAAGAACAGTGAATATCCGGCAACAGCAGCAAAACAGTTTCAATTTTCTGGATTATTAATTCAAATTCACATGCACATGCCAGTTAAAATTAAAGGCCTTTTTTTACGGCTCTAGTTTAAATTAAAGATTATATTCTGCTCCACAAGTCTGAATTAAATAGCTTATTTTGCACACCAAGCTCTCATTTTAAAGCTAATAAAGAAAAAACATAGCATGTACGTGCAGGCTTGAGACAGGAAGGCTCTAAATTACTACACCTGTTTCACTTGGGAGCTACTTTATTAGTGTTACAAAATTTGGCTTTGGGTTTGGCATTCTGCAATGCATTTAGAACAAGCCTTTCTTTGTTTTGACAGAATGACTGCGGTAAATGAATGACGTTTGAGCTAGGTGTGAAATGTGAAGGTACAAAATTAACTGGTAAGATAATTACTGTTCTAATTCTGCATAAACAAGCATTTTGAAAATCATTAATAGTTCAGGGAAATAATGTTAGTGATTAAATAAGGCGGTTTGCATCGCTGAGCACAACTAAGCTTCTTTAATTACATTTGAAAGCAAGGGAAAGCAGCTAATTAAAATTAGCACAGGGTTCCTGAATGACCAACACTGTATTGTTGCCCTAACCTGTTTAATTGTGTTTATTAATATGTCTTCATTTTCTCTTCTCCTATGCATTTAAAAAAAAATTAAGAAAGGGAAACCGCCACGAAGGAACATGAATTGTATGTTGTGGTTAAAATTAGGAATAGCTGCTATAACCAGAGAATTATTTATAAGGCAAGCTATCGTTACTTTGAAGTCATAACTTTTTTAATGTTCCAAGTGTTCTCTGGCTGAATCACTGATGGGACTATGTCTATCATGTCTAGAGAAAAAGGGTATTGCTGGGATCCGAAGAGCTGCTCTAGGCATCCAAGGGCTTGGGCATACATACCCAGTGAAATTTGCAGGTGGGGACCCCTTGAATAGTAGAAATCATGGTCATTTCCAGAAGCGATGAGCTGGGTGGGGCAGACCCATTACCCTAGCCTCCTGACAAGTGGGTTGCTATTGCTCAAAGAAAGGCCATAGGGCAAAGCAACGCGAGTGTCGTTGTGGTGCAAAGAGGCACCAGATTGGTGCTGCCAGTGGGTTTTCACTGCACTGACCTCCCGGCTACCTCCCCATCTTCTGTCTTGTAAGCAGCAGTGACTCACCTCCTGGGAAGCTGGTGTCAGAGGCGGAGGTAGGGATGTGTGGTGGGAGCGGTCCGCCCCGGGTGTCACCACTGAGGGGTGTGTGACAAAATGGTGGGTGGGCAGCACTCACCGTGGGGCCTGCAATGCGCCCGAGCCACAGGTCTCTCCTGGGAGTGATGTGGTGGCTTGGGCGCCTGCAGGCTCCGCGCTGCCCCAAACGGTCCGCCCGCCACCTCCGCTCAGCTGTAGGGTGACTGAGTGGGAGGAGGCAGACAGACTCCTTGGAGGCCCTGCGGAGCGTCCTGCCCTGGCTGGCCCTGCCGCACAGGTGGCTGGCCCTGCCCCCCACGGGCAGTTGGCCCCGCCCCTGGGCTCAGGGCATGCGCACCGTCCTAGGCACCTGATTGGCTTGCTCCGCCACTGGCTGGTGTAGCAGTTCTGCCCCACCCAATGAGCTACTTTCGCAAATTGAAATCCCCCTTAGTTTCTAAAGCAGTTTGCCATGTGGCTTCTGGATGGAGGACCCATCTTCTCACTATGATTGAGGGGCCCCGGCGTGATATCCTAACATCACGCAGAGCCAGGGAGCATAGATGAATGCACTCTGTACATTGAGGGGCTCTGCCCTCCCCAAAAAAGAAATGGAGGGAGCCAAAAGTGCCTCGGCCCCTAGGAGTTGGTGCCTATGCTTCTGGAGCAACACAGACTGGTATTCAATTAAGTCATACTCAAAGTAGACTCACATGAGTTAGCCATGACTTACTTAAGTGGGTTGACTCTGAGTATGACTTAGTCAGATATCACCCACAGTTCAAAGGCTCCATGAACTGACATAGTTCTACAGTTCTTTGGAGTCACACTTATCCCATAATTAGTTTCCAGGCTCAATTCAAAGTGCTGACTTCAATATTTTAAATAATGCTTCTCTCCATACAAACCAACCTGGACCCTATGCTTGCCATCAGAGGCCCTTCTCTATGTCCCCCCTCCCTGAAATGTTTGGAGGGTGGCAACACAAGAACAGGCCTTTTCTGTGGTGGCTCCCCACCTCTGGCATGCTCTCCCCAGAGAGGCTCGCCCGGCAATATCATTACAGACAAAAACATTTCTCTCTACCCAGGCCTTTGGCCTGTTAAAGGTGGTAGCGGTGGTGTCAGGGAACTTCCATCAGCTCAGAGGCGAGAGGTGGAAGGGCAGCTGGGTTACAGGGAGCCTCCAAATATCGTGAGAAGCAGCACTTCCTCCGCGGAGGAGGGAAGCCCCGCCTCTAGTGGGGAAGAGATGCAGGGCTCGGAGGATGCAAGAGAGAGCCAAGACACCATGCATGAGCAAAGCAGGGGGGAGGCAGGTCCCCCTTTACCCACGCCCTCTCTGTGCAGTAGGTTTACGCGCAGAGAGGGGAGGCATCAGATGGGGGTCAAGAGACTACTCTGCTGGGGAAAGTTTAAGGACCGCCCACTCTCAGATTCTGCTAGTGACTGAGCAAGACGTGGAATTGAGACGTTCTGCACTGTAAATGTTTTTGCACCGATAATAAAGCCTTTGAAAAGACCAGTGGGGATCTTGCCTGTTCGCTCTCGAGCAACCACGCCAGTAGGCATAACAGGTGGGAAGGACTGTTATTATGATTATTTTATCGTTATGCTTTGTATTGTGTTTTTATTATCGTGCTCCGTAAAATGTGTTCTTAATGCTGCACACTGTCCTGGGATCTTTTGGTAAAGGGCAGCATATATACAGTGGTACCTCGCAAGACGAATGCTTCGCAAGACGAAAAACTTGTAAGATGAAAGAGTTTTTTGTTTTTTGAGTTGCTTCGCAAGACGAATTTCCCTATGGGCTTGCTTCGCAAGACGAGAACGTCTTGCGCCTTCCGTCAATGCATTCCTATGGGAAACCGTCAATGCATTTCCTATGGGAAACCATGCTTCGCAAGACGAAAAATTCACAAGATGAAAAAATTCGCGGAATGAATTAATTTCGTCTTGCGAGGCACCACTGTACTGAATCAGCAATACTAATAAAATAATAATAATAATAAATAATAATAATAATAATAATAATAATAATAATAATAATAATAAATTGTAGAATTCAATAATGGAAGTGGCGGGGTGTGGAAGTGTTTACCTGACCTCCCCAAAGTTGAATCATTGCTGGTTACCAGAAGGTAGTGGTGAGGTCGGTCCGGGGCAAACACAAGTAGGAGCACAATTGGGCTTGGCTGATGCATCTATATGCCAACCTTGCTGCCACCTTACCCTTCCCAGTCAATAGTAGTAGTTCTGTTGTGAGATCAGGTAACTGCCTGTACCCAACCACACTGTACATTACTGGTAGTATTTTAAGAAAAATATCCATCCCAATTCCTACGGAGTACAATGGGGCTTTTTATTAAACAGCAGTGCATAGGGCTGCAGTATGAGGTTATAATCCAGCAGAGCACTAAACGTGTTTTAACTTAATAGCATACCTAATTCTGTGTTAGTGTGTGGGTATGGCGAACATCACATCAGTTACATATATGAATATGTTCTTTATAGAAAAAGTGGATACGCTTTTAGTCAAACAATCTATTTTTTCCCATCAGAAGCTCTGCTTAAAAAACAACAACAATATCTACAGTATAATTTTATTTGACTGTCTAGTTTAATTTCCATTTCTGCTGATCAATTGGCATTAGTTCCAATCCCTGGGGTGGGTCATTTTTAAGATTTGTAACAGAGAAATCATTTTCTATAATATACAATGTACAATACAATGAATAGAACAAAAATAGAGTCGATGCTAATTTTTATTTTATTTTTAGGTATAATCAAGTCAACTTAAAGCAGATGCAACAATTTATACAGTATTTATACAGTACTGTATCTCTGATGTGAGCCTCAGTCGAATAATAATTTACATACATATACATTTTAAACAGTAAAAACTGGTGAAAAAACACAAAGTTCTATACTGAAAGTTAGCAGGTCCTAAGAAAGCAGGTTAAATCATGGAAATTATGCTCATGGAACTGATAAGCAATTATCATGAGAAGTTAATTTTAACTCCATGAATAGTGCAGAATATTCAGCAGACATTACATACGTTAATTTATAGATGCACACTTTTATCAACACAGAGAGGAAAATTCTGTTCTCAGTGATCCAACTGTATATTTGGGAAAGCACCCATTGGCTTAATCTGAAGTGCTGTTTTCCCAATTAATGTCAACACACCCCTTTAGCAAGAAATACTTTTTAGAAAGTAGACTGGAATTTAAAACGACAACAACAACACAAGTCGTTCATTGTTCTGCAAGCAAATTTTCATTTCACAAAGATTGGCAGCAGATTCAAACATAAACAGCATGAACAAATACAGGAAGTATGTGTGGATTTCAATTCCTGTACACATGTGTATCGTAACTTGGAAGCACCTGTAGGGAGAAGAGTTTGCTCTCAGTGCAACTAAAAGATTGGCATGTCCACACAAACAAGGGAAGTGTGATTCACTACAATTCCCGCATTCTTTGCTTTTATTTATTTGTAAAATGTACATAAAAGCTTTTACAAACAGCTCAAAATTTTAAAATCTATAAGCGGTGCGCAACATGAAAATAAGAAACAACATTGTTAAAACAAAGATGCTACATAAAACCAGCGAAACAGTAGTATGAAATGATTTGTGCCTGCAAACATGGATTTGCTAACTGCATTTTATTAATATTGAATATTTGCAATGAGTTAGATCCCAACTTCCCTTGTGTTCTGCTCTTATACTACATCTTATGCTATGATTCATAGGATGCTTCCACAGAAGGAAGATAGGAAGGGCAATTTTCACTGATCCTCCTTTCAACTCTCCATGCCTCTGGAAATCTGATCTGGAAGGTTGGGGAACCCTCCAGAAAAGCATGGGAGTTGGTGCTGGGCTGCAGGGAGAATCAGTGAAAATCCATCGCCACCTCCTTTCTGCAGTGGAAGCCTCTGATGGATCAGAGCACCTTTTACAAACAGAAGTTGTCCTATGGGTAGAAGGGCGAGTCTAGATCCCACCTTATGTATTTGAGTGGTAACACTGAAGATTAATAGGTTTTCCTACTATATGCAGCAAGTAAGCCACCCTAGTTGTATGTTATTATAGTTCAGCCACTACGTATTTCTATGGTAACGTTTAAGATTAATGGATTTTCACACTGCATGCAATAATGGTCATTGTAAGACACTGATTATATTGCTTTTTATGTGTTGCATACTCCCTGTGGAAGCACAGTCTTAAGGAACTCCAGTATGATATTTTGACCCTACTCAATTAGCTGGGGGAAGTGGAATAGAATATCTGAAACTGGTGGGATATGATAGGGGAGAAATTCCATTAGGATCCCACTTCCCAAAACAATATGGAAATCAAAACAAATCTCCAAATTTGGTGATGCAAAAAAGAGGTATACAAAACTGCACATATTGGGGGAAAACGAAAGTGCTCATAAAATGTATATATTAGTGGGAATCATATACAAAATGCATTGCCTTAAGGGAAACTGCTTGCTGTTAGGGATTGTAGGGAAAGATCTGCCCAAAAAGCTGAAAAGCATCTTCATGTATGTGACAATGGCGGCGAGAGTACTAATAGCACAAGGATGGAAGACTGAAGAAACCCCAACTAAAGAATCATGGCAAGAAAAATTGATGGACTATGCAGAAGTGGCAAAATTGACGTATAAGCTACGGGACAAGGATAACTGTGACTTTAAAGATGAATGGGAACTCTTTACAAAGTATTTGAAGATGCAACAAAGCGAACTGAACTCCTTGGCTGGCTTTGAATAAATATTCACAAACTTTTTATTGATGATAATCAGCTAAACAGTTTGAGGATCTATACAACTGTGTAACATGCAGAAAACAGCAGTCTCAGAGAAACCATAGACTGGAACTGAGGGAAGTCAGGGGGTGGGGTTTTGTGTGGGAGGGTGGGGGGAGGGAGGAAAAATGGGGGGGAAATAAGGATGATATGTTTCTGGATAATATGTTTTGTTTTAATTTTGAATAAAAGAAAGTTTTAAAAAAAGGGAAATTGAAGAAGAGTTTGGATTTGATATCCTGCCTTTCACTCCCTTTTTAAGGTGTCTCAAAGCGGCTAACAATCTCCTTTCCCTTTCTCCCCCACAACACACACTCTGTGAGGTGAGTGGGGCTGAGAGACTTCAAAGAAGTGTGACTGGCCCAAGGTCACCCAGCAGCTGCATGGGGAGGAGCAGAGACGCGAACCCGGTTCCCCAGATTACGAGACTACCGCTCTTAACCACTACACCACACTGGCTCTCAAATTGCTTGCGGAAAGTGAGGCCCACTGATGCAGAATCTGAATGTAAGATGGGTGAACGCAGAAAACCAAGGGAAATCAAAACTAACAGCTTTGTACTTGGTTACAGATGAAAGTTGGGAAGGGTAGGCTTTGCAGCAACTGCCTTCTGCTTGCTATCTTTGTCAGGCTCAATCTTCCAGGGTTCTTAACTGCACAAGGAGACGCCACAAGCAGAAAAGGTTCCTCAGTGCAGAATTTGCAGCCAGACATGGGGAAGCTGGGAGGAGCTGCCTGAATATTCTGAAAATGAGGGCAGTTCTCAGGGGACATTGGTGTGACCCTTTTCTACCCTTTGGGGTTGGGTTGCCAGAAAGGGGTTTATGAAATCATGCATTATAACATCTTGCTTGCAGAGGCTGATGGGAGTTGTAGACCAAAACATCTGGCATGCATAAGGTTGAGAAAAGCTCCCTTATAATATGAATACCAGAACTTCTATGGCAGGTTTTGTTTTTTTTAACTGTCTTGCTAACTTTAAAGAAAAGAATCTCATAGATTAAACAAATGATCTAATTAAGTCTCACAGGGATTTTTTTTAGTAGCACCTCATTGCCATAACTACCATTTTACATCATCAAAGGGATACATGACAAGTTCTTAGTAATCAGAGAGATAATTAATGGTGGCATTTCTTTGTATCTAGCAATAGGAATAAATAAAAGTTTGATTTTTTTTTAATTGCCTTTGGCCCTTTGTTGGGTCATGGTCATAGAAAAGTGTGACTGAAACCTTTAATTAACCTTTCTCTAATTCAGCATTTCAAATTTAGCATCATTAAAAGTATAAGAGCTGGCAAAATGGATTATACGTTGAACTGGAGAAGTACCCTAAATATGCGAGGATTAATGTTTGAGTAAATGATGCTGTTACCACATTTCATTCCATCTTGGTTGATTATAGCAAAGCTTAAGTTGTGACCCAGTTGGTCTGGTTCAGATTCTACCTTAGAAGTGACTTTATTGGGTGGATAATCTCTACCATGATCTCTTCATCTGACACTGGTGGCCTGTAATATATGGATAATAATGACAGCACAATTGACAGCATATTATTATTATTATTATTATTATTATTATTTTATTTATACCCCACCCATCTGGCTGGGTTTCCCCAGCTACTCTGTGCAGCTTCCAACAAAAGCTTGAAAATACATTAAAACACCAGTCATTAAAAACTTCCCTAAACAGGGCTGCTTTCAGATGTCTTCTAAACTTTGTTTATTTCTTTGACATCTGATGGGAGGGCGTTCAATAGGGAGGGTGCCTCTGCCTGGCTTCTTGTAACTTTGCTTCTTGCAGTGAGGGAACCACCAGAAGGTCCTCAGAGCTGGACTTCAGTGTCCAGCCGGAACGATGGGGGTGGAGACGCTCCTTCAGGTATACTGGGCCAAGGCCGTTTAGGGCTTTAAAGGTCAGCACCAACACTTTGAATTGTGCTTGGAAACATACTGGGAGCCAATGAAGGTTTTTCAAGACCAATGTTATGTGGTCTCGGCGGCTGCTCCCAGTCACCAGACTAGCTGCCGCATTCTGGATTAGTTGTAGTTACCGGGTCACCTTCAAAGGTAGCCCCATGTAGAACGCATTGCAGTAGTCCAAGTGGGAGATAACCAGAGCATGCACCACTCTGGCGAGACAGTCTGCGGGCAGGTAGGGTCTCAGCCTGCGTACCAGATGGAGCTGGTAGACAGCTGCCCTGCACACAGAATTGACCTGCACCTCCATGGACAGTTGTGAGTCCAAAATGACCCCCAGGCTGCGCACCTGGTCCTTCAGGGGCACAGTTGCCCCATTCAGGACCAGGGAGTCCCCCACACCCACCTGCCCCTGTCCCCCCAAAAGAGTATTTCTGTCTTGTCAGGATTCAACTTCAATCTGTTAGTAGGGGAATGAGGTGGGGGTTTTTTACTTAAAAAACTATGTTCTTCAACCATTCCCAAAATTGGTCTCTTTGCCCCCAAACCTGCAACCCTAACCCCCCTACAATGGGGTTTTGTGGAGTGGCAGGCTGGGCCTGGGTGGGGGCAGGCTGGACCTCATGCCTCCTAGAAATTACTCAGGATCTACTGGATCCCGGGCCAGCTCGCTCTCTCTCTCTCTCTCTCTCTCTCTCTCTCACACACACACACAAATGGCCAGACCTGTCCTGCTCACAAAGTATTCTTAAACAGACACAAAGCACCACACATGCATTGCTAAACTAGTATGGGGCTACCTTTGAAGGTGACCCGGAAACTGCAACTAATCCAGAATGCTGCAGCTAGACTGGTGACTGGGAGTGTCACCAAGACCATATAACACTGGTCTTGAAAGACATACACTGGCTCCCAGTACGTTTCCGAGCACAACTCAAAGTGGTCCAGTATACCTTAAGGAGCGTCTCCACCTCCATCGTTCTGCCCGGACACTGAGGTCCAGTGCTGAGGGCCTTCTGGCGGTTCCCTCGCTGTGAGAAGCCAAGTTACAGGGAACCAGGCAGAGGGCCTTCTCGGTAGTGGCACATGCCCTGTGGAACGCCCTCCCACCAGGTGTCAAAGAGAAAAATAACTACCAAACTTTTAGAAGACATCTAAAGGCAGCCCTGTTTAGGGAAGTTTTTAATGTTTAATAGGTTATTGTATTTTAGTGTTTTGTTAGAAACCGCTCTGAGTGGCTGCGGAAACCCAGCCAGATGGGCGGGGTATAAATAAATTATTATTATTATTATTATTATTATTATTATTATTATTATTATTAAATGCATACATATGCATATAGGATGAGAACATGAAACATTCCCCAGGTTTGGTGCAAGTCTCTTTGGCAATTGTAGGTCTCATCCTCAATTCAATTTATTTCAAACATCTTACCCTTGTGGTGAGCAGAATTTGGCCACATGCCAGCCCGCAATCAGGTATCTAGGAAAAGCAAGAAATAAATGTTATCCTCGCCTCGCAGGGGAGAAAGTACAGATAACCAGCTCCAAAAGGGATTGTATTTCAACACCACTTTAGTAACTAACCACTTGGCAAATGGTCAGCTGTACTCAGCCATGGAGAAATAAAATGTATACCTTATGGAAGCAAGGAAACATGATGGATTCAAAGGTCACACAGGATATATTTCCATCATACGCTGTGGTAAAAACTGAGGTACGTCGGACATACCCCATAATTGCCATCTAGTCACATTTTCTCTATGTCGTTTGTCACATTGTGACAGTAAAAGAGAAACTAGTGGGAAAGGAGTTATTTTTAATGCATGTCTCATTACCAAGTGGTGTGGTTTTTTTTTTAAAAAAAGAAAGGCTTCTCCCATAATTTTTTTTTCTTTTTAAAGAAACGCTGAAATAATTTCTAAATAAAAAAAAGGACAAAACCAAAATAGAAACTTACTTAATTTCCTCCGAAAGCGCTGTGACTTCTGATCAGGGTTTTTTATTTTATTTTAAAGAATGACTATCCTGAAATGCATCCCATGAGGGAAACATAAGAAGTTGTGTGAGTGATGTGATTAACTGTGGCACTTCACTGCATTATGGCAGTAGCAATGAACAGGAAGGTGTCGGGGAGTTTAATTGTTAAAGCTGCCATCTCCCTTGCCCCTTTGCTCCACCATGACTCTTGTAATCATGCTGGGAAACTTCCATTAACCTTCCACTATTTGAGTCAGTCTTTTTGAGTTAATACCATCAAAACAAAATACATTGGCTGGCTGGTGTAACGCCGTGTTGATTGTGCGTGTTGTTTTTAGGGTTTGATTTATTTATTTATTTATTTCCATTTTGTGTGTTCAAAAGATGCTGTTTTAAAGAGGTCTAAGCTCCTGTCAAAGCCAAACCACCACCCCCTCCTTGAAAATTACATTTAATGCCAGACAATGAATGCCTTGCCCCCTCTCATATTGGGGTGGTTCTTACAGATTGTGCTGAAAATGTATTTGTGATTTATTTATTATTATTATTTAAAAAGATTTATCTGTCACCCAGCTCACCATATCATCAGGGCAGTTCGCAATTTAACAAAACCACCATCAACAAACAATTAAATCAGTAAATACAAAAGCGACACCGGCAGAACACTTGCAGAAAATCATATGGAGATGCATAAAATCACAGACTCTTCAAGAATTTTCCAGGGACAGTCCCAGATTCACAGAAGCCATCCTGGTTTCTGATTTGATCCCAGAATGTCCTACACCAGTGTGGTGTAGTGGTTAAGAGCGGTAGACTCGTAATCTGGGGAACCGGGTTCGCGTCTCCGCTCCTCCACATGCAGCTGCTGGGTGACCTTGGGCCAGTCACACTTCTCTGAAGTCTCTCAGCCCCACTCACCTCACAGAGTGTTTGTTGTGGGGGAAGAAGGGAAAGGAGAATGTTAGCCGCTTTGAGACTCCTTAAAGGGGGTGAAAGGTGGGATATAAAATCCAAACTCTTCTTCTTCTTCTTCTTCTTTTTCCTTAGGATGTTCCCATTTTCATCTGAGAAATTCTGGAGGGTGTGGAGTTATCTGACCCCCGAGCCATCTGAAGGCAACCCTGTATAGAAAAGTTTTTTTAACGTTTAATGTTTTATTATGTTTCTATATATGTTGAAAACCGCCCAGAGTGGCTGGGGCAATCCTTTCAGATGGCTGGGGTATCATTATCATTATCATTATTATTAAATAGGATGTCCCTATTTTCATCAGAGCAATGTTGGAGGGTATGAAATCAACCTTTAAAAAGCACTAAAATGCGACGGGAGAAAATGATGACAGTTCTAAGAACAAAGCCATTAAGTTTAATAACAGGCGTAGGACAGCATTGGGAACCTAATTAGGCCCACTGAGCCTCCCCAAAGTCAGGTAAGATAGTTATTGGAAAAACCCAACAACCACCTCACCTGACGTCGTGAGACACCAGGTGCTGGACAGCAGCAAATTGCAAATGATGAATCAGCGATGGATTTGGCATCTTTTTCTCTTGCCCTGCCCAGTGACAGAAAAAAAAAGTAATAGAGAGCACACTTGCCCCGGTGCATTCCCAATTCTTCCTTTGCAGCCACATCAACTGAATTTGAATCATCTGTTGTCATATGAGGTCAAGGGATTGACATGTGGTCAGTCCCATAAACCTGTCTCAGGAAGTTCTGGGTCATATTCCAGTTCACCACTCCTGTCCTAGGAGAATTTCTTCACCAGGCACTGAAGATATCTCCAGGCTAAGCACCAGGTAAGCTTCTCTATGAAGTCCCTTAAGCTACCACCTTGCCAAAGCTAAGCATGTCTGGAGCTGGTCAGTGTCTGGATGGGTGACTGCCTAGGAATCACATTTGTGCTGCTTTGGGTTCTATAAAAGGATAACATTGGGATATAAGTGTAATACAGTGGTACCTCAGGTTAAGTACTTAATTCATTCTGGAGGTCCATTCTTAACCTGAAACTATTCTTAACCTGAAGCACCACTTTAGCTAATGGGGCCTCCTGCTGCCGCCGTGCCGCCGGAGCACGATTTCTGTTCTCATCCTGAAGCAAAGTTCTTAACCCGAGGTACTATTTCTGGATTAGAGGAGTCTGTAACCTGAAGCATATGTAACCTGAAGTGTATGTAACCCGAGGTACCACTGTAATAATATTTTTTTGAAGCACGCACACAGGTTTAATGCTGCCCATAGACCCAAAATATACTGCACAACAATAGTATATATCAGGGGTAGGCAACCTAAGGCCCGGGGGCCGGATGCGGCCCAATCGCCTTCTCAATCCGGCCTACGGACGGTCTGGGAATCAGCGTGTTTTTACATGAGTAGAATTTGTGCTTTTATTTAAAATGTATCTCTGAGTTATTTGTGGGGCATAGGAATGTGTTCATTCCCCCCCAAAAAAATATAGTCCGACCCGCCACATGGTATGAGGGACAGTGGACCAGCTCTCTGCTGAAAAACATTGCTGACCCCTGGTATATATCACCAGTTATTAGGGTAATACTACCAGAAAAGCAATCACCACACCTTATTTGGTCAGAGAACCTGAAGAAGGCCCTCCAGCAAACATCTTAATAAACAGACAGGTCTATATTACAGGTGTGTGTGTGTGTGTGTGTGTGTACCCAAAATTACAAGGCAAATTAGGGTGATTGGGGGATGGCTTCTGCACTTCCAAGTCAAATTGCACCTTTGAATTTGGAAAGACCTGGTGGTTCATAAACAGTTAGGGCTGCTTCCGAAAGCTACAGATTCAAGCTGAATCTTGTGACTGTTGCATGCCTTAATATTTGCTGTCTCTTTGAATGTGGAAGTGCCACTTGGAATGAAGGAATCAACAGTGGTGTCCAACCTCCTCCCTTCTCTTTGCAAGTGTTGTCCTAAGAGGAGGATAAGGGTACTTGAGGAATTTTATCTCTGTGAATTTTGGTATGATGCACCTTCTGGGCTAATGAGAGGACTGGCGCTTAGAGATCCACCAACTGTTTCGCGTCCCAAATGTTCCAATTCTGTTTTGGGAACCAATGTTTAAAAATGCATAAATATGTTCAGAAATGAATATTTTGAAAGAAGCCATATTTTAAGATACTTTTTGTGCAAATCTTCATACGCTTTTTTTTTTAAAAAAAAAGAGTCACCGGTTCAGTTTTTGTGGAAATGAGATAGAAGAGAATTGTATGTGAACAAGAAGAAGAAGAAGAAGAAGAGTTTGGATTTGGCATCTCGCCTTTCACTCCCTTTAAGGAGTCTCAAAGCGGCTAACATTCTCCTTTCCCTTCCTCCCCCACAACAAACACTCTGTGAGGTGAGTGGGGCTGAGAGACTTCAAAGAAGTGTGACTAGCCAAGGTCACCCAGCAGCTGCATGTGGAGGAGCGGAGACGCGAACCCGGTTCACCAGATTACGAGCCTACCGCTCTTAACCACTACACCACACTGGCTCTCAAATAAGAAAGTGACACAGACTCAGAAATGGACTGATTTGTCCATCCCTTGAGAGGGAGGAGCCCAACAGATTGTGCAAGAGATCGTCTCCTTCAAAAGAGATGTGCTTGCAGACTAAAATGGCAAGGGCAAACAATTTTGCAAAATGGGGAGCCCTTGCTACCGATGCAGGGTGGAAGTTAGGCAGGTGCTGTGTCTTTCTGCTCCCTTGGTGCATCTTAGGGGTGTGAGTTATTAATTACATTGTGACCTTCTACCTGTGTTGTGCCTTCTTCTCTGGTTGGCCATGAAAATGGAACGCTTGTCACTTAATAGGGCTTCTATCTGAACCATAAAGAACAACATTGCATCTGTAGCAAGCAATTAATGGCTCACTCCAGTATGCAAGCAAGGCATAATTGTAACCCACAGATAACCTCTTTCCTCCTTTCTCTCTTACCATTTCAATTTGAATCTAATTGTAGCAAAAGATGCTGACCTGCAGCTGTGCTCCCTCCCCTCCCCCAGCGATAGCAAGAATCCGCAGGAAAGAGAACAGGTGATGCTCACTCGAAGGGGATAATTGAGGCGCAAGTGTCTGCCCCAAACCCCTATGTCACTTCTGAGAAGTAACGCATGGCCCTGACATCTCTAAGTGAACAAGAAAAATGGATCAGAAATTGTGAACTAAAGTTAAAGTTTCACAGCAACCATTGTATCAGGAAATGAGAAATGCTGATCAACTGAGCCAATACCAATTTAAAGTTCTGGAAGCAGCCTTTCCGGTTATGCTAAATAATTCCCTAGAGTTAGATGTATGGAACAAAATAAATGTGAGTACAAATGCATAAAGAAAGAATTATCTTCATTATATTGCAAATATCATTTTGTGTGTGATTATATATATATATATATATATATATTCACACACACACACATTATAAATACTATTTGTAATATTATCAATATCCTGCTTTTCCACTATAGAATGCCAAAGGCAGCTAACGAAAAGTTACAATAAACATGAATAATAAATCATTAAAGCAACAACGATACAATAATCAAGTAAGAGCAGATAAAGCAAACAATAACCAATTAAAATATTTAAAATGCAGGTGAAGAAGAAATTAAATAAACTCATGAGGCCAAAAACCTGTTTGAATAAAAAAAAGGTTTTTGCCTGCCAGGGGGAAAAATAAACAAGGTGGCTGGTGGGCTTTCCTTAGAAGGAAGTTCCAGAGCAGGCTAAGCAGAAGAAGACCTCTTGAGTTTCCACCAAATGCACATGGTCTTTTGTGGGAGAAAAATGAGGGCCTTATTGGAATATCTCAAAACTGGGACAGGTTTACATGGGAGAAGTCCATTCTGAATGGTTCTGGGTGTACCTCTCCTATAGCAACTATTTGAAGTAAAGAGATTCATTTCCTGAACAAGCTCTGAAGGCCTGGGTAGAAGAAGCAGCTTCCTGCAGGTTGTGGTGGAGAGCCTGGTTTGAATGCTACCTCATCCTGCTTTCCAGCTCAACACTGTGACCAGATGCAACTTCATGGTTTTGGCATCAGTCAACTCCCCTATTGTTCTGTTTACCACCCAGCCTGGCAAATGGGAACCTCCAGCCCCATGGGTCCAGATAAGGCCTGGCGAGGACTCTATCTCAGCAAGCAGTGGACCACACCTGCCATCTTATGTGAAGGAGGTAAAGATGCAGCTACAAAGGAACATTCTGGAGCCCTAAAGTACTCTTCTGATTGCAACCATCCACCATCTCCTAGCTGTGCTCATCTTATAACCAAGATGAAAGCCAGTGGTAAGTTGAAAGGTTGTGTAACATGCCTGTTACTGGGATAGCTTCACTAGCATGGCCATACTAAAATAAATAAGTCAAGGTTTACTTGCATTTTCTTTAGCAGAAGTCACAGTTGCATGACAGGGAGCCTTTGCTATGAATTCCATGACTTTGGGGGATAAAAACAAACCTTTAACATTTCTGTTTGCATTTTCACAGTGTCCATGGGTGACCTTGCCACCAGCAGTATGTCTTACTTGTGGTGCCACCACTTTTGTTGTTGTTCATTTTCTGATATCTTGGTTTCGTTTTCACACCCTTTCCTTGACTCCATGTTCCTGAAGGCCCTTCTTGAAAAACCTGCTTCTGGCACAGCAAGATTTCTTCATCTATGAGGTCACGTTTCAGGCTTTTGTTCAGTCACAAGTTCTGCTTGGATTTATCTTCTGCATGTCTACTTGAATATTCAGAAAGTCATCAGCTAGTCTGATTTGTTCCCCCCACCCCCAAGTCATGCAAAAGACTGATTTGCTTTGACAGGTGGATCAGGAACAGAATTGGAGCTATTTTATCTGGACCTAATTAAACAACTGTCATTACTGGCAGGCAGGTATGTGTTTGTAATGACTTAAAATTATCTTGATTGGAATGAAAATGCAGAGTATAAGCCGTCGAATTGGCTGGTTTTAAAATGTGATTTTTAAAATGCATGTTGCGTGGTGTGTATATATATTGCACCAACTGTAAACTGAAATTATAATAATCCCATCATGCTGAATTCCATTTTGTGTTCTTTTAGGGGGGAAAACACACCCCATGGCAGATTCTTTCCCATATTATTTTATTCAGTAGTTGGAACTCCGCTTTGGATCTGAAAGCAGAATGCTTGAAGTGTCAGGTCAGACAAAAGGAAGTGCTTCTTCACACAGCTTATAATTAAACTGTAGAATTTGCTCCAAGATCTAGTGATAAGCCCCAAGAGAATCAGACAAATCCTTGGAGAGTAAATTGATTGATGGCCACTGGCCATGGTGGTTATCTTCTCCTTCACTATCTGAGGTAGGATGCTTTGGACACCAGTTGTTGGGAGAGGGCTATTGTACTTGTATCCTGCTTGTAGGCTTTCCATGGGCATTTGGTTGGCCACTGTGAGAACAAGAGGTTGGACTAGGTCAGCTTTTGGTCTGATGTGTCTGGACACTTCTGATGCTCATATTTTATTTACGGTACCCTGCAGGTCGGATAGTCATCTGCAACTACTGTATCTTACGGTCTGAAATAATAATTTTGCATCATTTTAGGACTCTATGATAAAAATTTACTACAAATCTTAGCTGTTTCAACACCAGCTAGATATAAGAAATGCAACAAGAAACAAGATTATTGTCAGGCTTTGGGGGGGGGATCAGCTTCCTCCCCTGTGACAGTAAATAAGAAGAGATCATATGAAAGGAACATCTTACCAGTTAGATTCTTTAATAATCACAGTGAGAGACAAAGAACCAGTCTACCTAGAACGGCGGTGCTCCCAATTAAGGCTTACACCCCCTCTGCCCCTATTAATCTATGTCATTCCTACATCTTGTAATCTGAGCTTGTACCCTTTGCGCTTTCTGTTCTGAGACTTTCTGAGCTCTTTTCGACCTTGGGGAGGGTGTTGGAGGAATGCTGTCCGAAGACTGTGAATCTGTTCACTCTCTCTCTTCCAGTGTTTCTTCTCCTAGCTGTTCCCCAACCAGTATTTCCCAGCCTCTGCCTTCTGAACTATGCCCCTCTGCAAACCACTGTTCCAAATCTATACTGTCCTCCTGCTCCTGAGAAGATTCAGGATCAGAGGGAGGGGGTGGCTCCCACCATTCTTCTTCAGTGCAGTCCTCCTCAGCACAGTCCCTGACATCATATGCAAGTCTAATAGTTTAGAGCTAAATGGATTGACAGAGTTCAGCTCTGAGTTATTCTTGGTCATTCTTCTGTTGTTGTACCATGATTTCACCCAAGTAGGTGTGGTTGAAAAAAGTTTTTTTGTATTTATTTATTTAAGACCGCTTCTATACTGAGAGGGAGAGATCACTAAGAGGTGTAGAACATCTAAAAACATAACAAACGTAAGGATTTCTGCTTGCACAAAGGAACTTCACACCCCTTTCCTCTCCCTATGCATGCCCTGTAATTTCCCCAAATCTGCTCTGGGGAATTGGGGGAAATCCAAGAACAGATTTAGGGGGTGTATGGGGGGAAGAGAAGGGGGAGTGTTCTATTGCACAAGCTGAAATCCTCGTGGCCTAATATTCATTTTAATTTATGTAAGCTGCCATGAATATCATCAGTACAACAAAAGGATGGAGCGTAAATTATTATAAATAAAGTACCTGCAATGGAACACATCCTGTACATTACTGGAATATCGTGCTGCCAGAGGTTCCAAGTTTCAGCACCAAACCAGTTACAAGGAGGTACCTTTGTGGGGCAAGATATACTTCTGGCCCTTGAACAGCTGAGTGAAGAATAGAGTATCCTATTAGACTACAGAAGTTGGTTATTCTTGGGTCTAAATAATTAACAAACCAGTAAAGATAAAACATTATTTATGCCATCTTCTCTCTAGTATTTGCAAATTGACATCATCTGCAAGTTCCATTCAGTAGTGACTCACTTGCAGTTACAAAGAATTCCTAGAGAATTAATTTAAAGGGGGGGGGGGAATGTGAAGCATGCCAAGACAGAGTATGTAAGTCCATATATAATTAGCTTCATCCCTCATATAATTCTTTTCTCACATGCGTTTAGCAAACTGGTACCAGGCAATGATCAATGTACGAGCTATGAAAGCAGACAAAACCAGCTGAAAAAGCAATCCTGGACCTCTTTAAGGAAGAAGAAAAACTTTTTCCAATTGATGTAGTGCTTCATAAATTAGCCTTGGGACACCACATAGATTGTGCTCTTGTCATGCGTATAGAATTCTATTCAATTAATAATTTTGCTTTTCAATAAAATACGTCTGAGTAGCATTCTGTGTGCAGGATAAATGTAAATGAAAGGAGCAGAATGAAACGACTCCCCATTGGTTTCCTTATTTGCACGCTGATCCTAAGCGATTCTTGCCGGAATAACCAGGTTCCATTCATCTGGTCCCAGTCAGTCACTTGGTCTGTGTATTTGGAGCCAAATGCAGTTTCTGAATAGTATTCAAAGGAAGCCCCATGTGCAATGCATTGCAGAACTGCAGCAAGACTACTGCTTTCTAGGAGGGGCACATTACCCTTGGTTTAGGAAAGGTGCTTCAGAAGCCAATTGGTCCCTTAAAGACAAGTCTGGGCCTAACACCACCTTCTAAACCACATATACAAAACAGAGGACAAGAGAGGATGGAGATTGGTTGCAGCACTGGAGGAGAAGAAACAAGTGCATAACGTACAACCTTATCTTCACCTGGGAACAAAGCAAAGCAAAGCCTTCGACATCTTCTTCACAAATGCAGAAATTCTTTCTAAGCCTGTTAAAGAAGCAGAAGTCACAAGCTTCTTTATTGCTTCAAAGCAAACAAACAAAATTGCATCCCATTTATTTAAACGGGATATTATTGCAAAATTATGACCACACGTCTTCCCAGAATTTTCCCAAGCAAGCGAAAGAAGAGCCCCTAAAGGATTGTGTATTTTGGCCATAGTTCATCTCTGAAAGTCTCACAGATTTTAATGAATAAATGAATAATTCTATATTTCTCTTTCCTGTTAGTTTTGACTTCCTGGAACTCATTGCATGAGTCTGCAAACGTCTAGCCTTTCAGTGGTTAAAGAATGGGTGCAATGCTGCAAAAGCTGAGTGTTCCCATTAAAACCACGTGTCCAGGAAGTTCCTGAGAGGTGATAGTGTGGTGGACTTGCATAAAACATGGTTGTGGTAGTTGTGGTATGATGCAAAATGGACCCTGTTAGGATCCGTGATGGAGTCTCGGGGAGTTTGAGTCGAAGCCTAAAATGATCCTGAGGTGAATTCAAGAAATCATTTGCACAGCAACTGCTTTCAGACTATGCTCCATCACTAAAGACGGCACCCAAGGCTGCCCCAGAGGGCAGTTACTGTCCAGTAATAACAACAACAACAACAACAACAACAACAACAACAATAATTTATTTGTACCCCGCCCATCTGGCTGAGTTTCCCCAGCCACTTTGGGCGGCTTCCACAAAGACCAAAAATACACTAAGATGTCACACATTAAAAACTTCCCTGAACAAGGCTGCCTTAAGATGTCTTCTGAATGTCAGGTAGTTGTTTATCTCTTTGACATCTGTTGGGAGGGCGTTCCACAGGGCGGGCGCCACTACCGAGAAGGCCCTCTTTTCTTATTTGATGTTCTTAAATGTAACAGGATTGTCTCAGGATGCAAGGCTAGGAGGTTGCTCTGCACTACTGGTGGGACCTGAAGTTGCCAAATGATTGACTGTTTTTTTGTAGTTTCATGTTGAAAAGTAAGAGCAGTCTACACTGAGTCTCAACCTTCTTACCTTCCCGCCCCATCCCTACCTGGGTAAGCAGAAGCAACACCAGTGTTTGAAGAGAAGTTCTTCCCCACCACATGCTTTGCTCTTCAAGCTTCACAACACAAAGTGTTCCTTTGCCCACCCTCAATGAGAGGATCACCCCGCAGCTGCGTGCTCTCTGTTCAGATGTTTAATTTCTCTACATCAGAAACAACCATCAGCATCATGTCACTATGATTTGTCACACATTTATTTTCCGTGTCTTACATCTCACTGGAGCCCCATCGTGCTGTCCTTCTGCTAATGATCGCACTAATGCGAAGAGCAAGCTAAATCTCAGATTGAAAGTACTAGAGAGAAAGATGCTGAACGGAGAAAGGCGACTGTTTCTACAGAATCTGGAAACTGTCATAGTCATGACACAGCTCATATGTATGGAACTCATGTGGTGAATCAGGAATGGAGGCTATGATTTTATCCACACACACCCTTTTACATTTATGTCCCACCTTGCTTCCATCACAGAACCCAAGCTGGCTATTCCTATTCCTATTCCTATTCCTATTCCTATAGTTCCTGCTTTTTATTACCTCCCTTTACCAGCAGGACCCAGGGTGGGTTACTACAATTTAAAATTCAGAATTAATACCTGTGGTTCCACATCAGTCATCCATGCAGGCAATGACCAGGCACATATCTGCTTAGTTTCAGCAAGGTGGCCCCACTCCTGATGTTGCAACCTGATGGCTTCATGGGGATCCACACATCCTGTGATGCCCTTATGGACTGAGGGTGGAGCTGGCATGGGGATGTGACCTCCGGGAGTAAAGTTCTACCCCTGATTCACTATGTGAACAGGGCTACTGTTGGGTGGGAAATTTGCTTTGGTTTCTCTTCAGATTGTATAAACCTTTCACCTTTTACTAATGAAAACACAACATTTCAAGCAGGGTTGGGAGGTCTGTAGCCCTCCAGATATTGGATTGAAGTCCCCATCATCCCTGACTATTGGCCATGCTGCCAGGGATTGATGGAAGTTGTAGTTCAACAGAATACCTTCAAGGTCCTTGTTCCCCACCCCTGACTTAAAGGAACCCATGAAATTAAGCATAGTTTGATTAGCAGTAAGGCACTACAGACAACTTGAGTTTGGTATCCTGACAAAGAATCAAAGAATAGTAGAGTTGGAAGGGACCACAAGGGTCATCTAGTCCAACTCCCTGCAATGCAGAAATATTTGGCCCAATGTGGGGCTCAGACCCACAACGCTCAGATTAAGAGTCTCATGCTCTACCAAGTGAGCTACTCTCACAAATTGTGCAAAAAGCTATCACTGTGTAACAGATGATTCCGTTTACGTAGAGTGGAGAAGTATATAAAACTATTTGCTTTTATGAATAATACAGCTATTGCAGCCGGCTATCAAATGTAACAATGAAGGATCTAAATGTGCATTTACTTTACACCTTAAGCATAATATGTCATTTCCCCTCATCTATGTGTACCTTTGGGATGGATTTAGTGGAAAATATTGAAAATCCCCCAATAACATTCTCAGAAACATTCTGGCATTCAAAGGACCTTCTGTTTATTTCCCCTTTGCACCATATGTGCACTGTGACTGAGAAAAGAATGGTAGCCCTTGACTGAATTTTCATACTGAGGACTAAATGAATTTTTCAGTAATTAATTTGGTTCCCAAACACCTGGCTTCCAATTTTGTATGTAATTGGCACTTGGGTAGTCTGCTTACCTATTGATAATTTCTTGGTCTAAGCAAGTATTTCAATTCTAGTGTGTTTCTACTTAATAATCAATACTCCTGTTGTTTAATGAAGAAATAGCCTTCCATCATGGCCTTTGTGCATTGTTAAAATGACATTGATCCCAGCCATTATCATATGTCCTTGCTGTAAGGACATGCATATCAGTCTTACAGTAAAGGAGCTGTTTAGTGCTCATGTAGCCCTAACAATGTTCAAACAAGTATATTCCATGGTGGAAACATCATAGAGGAAAGAGAATTGGAAGAAATGTTTCTTGTACAAATATAGGTGGCATAAGAAAAGGGACTAGTTTGGATTATACTTCACACACACACACACACACACACACACACATGAAAGGATAGGGAAGAAATCTGGTTCAGTCTGTTTTTAAATGCACATCTACCTAAATTGCAATATGTAAAGGAATACGTGAACTGAAATGTAGGTATCCTTTGAAATTTGTACTTCTCAGAATTTTGTAATTCAGTTCTCCAGCCAAGGAATGCATACAAAAATGTATATAATAGGGTAAAGTGTGCATAAAAATGCATATAAATACATACATAAAAAATGCAAATGTGTATATTACAGAAATATAAAAAAATGTGTATATTAGCAGAAAGTCACACTAAAGTTTCGATTAGGACTTTTTTTAAAAATTGCAAAATGATGTGTGAATTTGGAGAGCTGAACTTAATATCAGAAAAATGAGAAGCGGAGTGAAACCAAAACTGACAGGGGATTGGTGGTGGTACAATGATGAGTGGTCAGAGGGAGAAGACTGGGAGGAGGTGTCAGAAGTTGAAGCAGCAACAGGGTTTAGTGAGCGGGAAGAAGCTGGGGCAGAGAGCAGTCCGAAATCAGAGGCAGGAGAGGCAGGCCAGTAGACAGAGATGAGGCAGCCTGCTGAAGAATCCAGGGAGTCTCCTCCTCCTGCTGAGACCAGCTCCCCTCCCTGCTGGTCTCCAAGAACACCCAGAGTAATGAAGAGGATGGAGCAATGATAGACCTAACTACCCCTGCTGCTGATGCAGGCTGCAGAGCTCAGTAAGGGCAGCTAGCCAGTCGGTAACCGTACATTTGCACAGAAATTGTTGTAGTGCCTCCTGCCTCCACCTTCTCCTCTTGACAGTTACTCCTAAGGCCTGGTTATATTCTTCTCCCTTCAATTACTCTGTTGTGACTGCCAGTTGCTCCTGGTAGCTAACTACTCCACCTGCCTCCACAGAACGACATGTTCACAGAACAGAACTCTTTAAAAAAGTTAAGAGTCAGTGCTCCCTGGAACAGCATAATCTCCTGTACAGAGAAAAGAGATGTTGAAACCACGGTGCGTTCTGAGCCTGATTCCCATTCACAATTTATATGACAACAGCATATCATATTTATAGGATATTAGCACAAACTACTAATTTTATGGCCACAAATTCCAAAACTTGTGTTGAAAGCAAGGCATCAAACAAACAAACAAACAAACAAACAAACAAACACAACCTTAAAATATATGAGCAAGATTGCTTGAACTTTGCAATTGTTTTGGAACAGGTTTAACACTGTAGTATCTGCAATAACCCATTTATAATTTGAAAAATCACTGCAACCCAGGGAACCCCTGTAACTAAGTGGTTTCTCAACTCCCACTTCCACCATTAGCAATGGTTTCCCCATTTCCCCAAGCTATAGAACTCCTTCCAACTGTATGCAACACTTCCAAACCTTAATCCTTTTTCATAGCATTGCACAACATATACTTTACAGCTGTTTGTTTGGAGCTCAGGGACAAGGGAGCATTCTTAAATGCCCTTGATGTCCAGCACTGCTGGATGAGGTGGCAGGGTCAGCACCACGTCTGCATCCCTGTCACAAATTGTGCCGGCATGGAGCTGGCTCAGCAATTGGACCCACCTTGTGATCCAATTGATCCTGGGCTAGCTGAGCCCTTCCCTCTCGGAAAATCCCATTTTGGAGCTTTCTGTTGCTGCCAGCAGTGGGGAACCTGCCAGTGCTATTTCCACCCACCCGTTTGGCAGCAGGAAGGAGAGCTCTGCATTTGCCAGTGATGCTGGCCTCACTCCTCAAATGGTGGCCAATGGGAATGCAACATGGTTGGGTGGAGGGACATCTTTGCCAAATTCACCCCACCTCCTTGCCTATTGCAAAAGTGTTTAGGTGAGACAATGTCCGTGAATCTGATAAAATGGGAGGATGCTTTTGTTATTTACTCGAAAACTTCACTGATATTTGGGAACGAAAGAACGAGCAGAGAGGGGTGCTGAGATGACATTGCTTCCATTTAGTGAAAGGGGAAGTTGCATGTGTAGATCAAGGCACAATTTGGGTTCTAGGACAGAAATAAAAATATATTCGAGTAGGATGTATTATTCAGGCATTTTAATACAGTGGAACCTTGGTTCTCAAACTTAATCCATTCCAGGAGTCCGTTTGATTCCCGAAACCATTCGAAAACCAAGGCACGGCTTCCAATTGGCCGCAGGAGCTCCCTGCACTCAAGCGAAAGCAGCGTTGGACGTTCAACTTCTGGAAAACGTTCACAAACTGGAACACTTCTGGGTTTGCGGCATTCGGGAGCCAATTTGTTTGGCAACTGAGCCATTGGGGAACCAAGGCACCACTGTAAATGTGACATATAGCTGGGGAAAGAATGATTAAAGTTTTGCCAACTTGAAATTTCAAAAAAATTATGGAAGGCCTAAGACACAATTTTCACAAGCATTGTTTTGATTGCCCTCATAACTATTTACAGGCAGTAAGAAGGGATGGGTGATGGCTACATTTGCAGGTCTTTGGCACTTCTGTAGCCTCAGTCTGTAAAACCCATCTGTTGAAAGAATGTTTAGAGAACAAAGGATCTTTTCCTGGGGCAAAGAGTGATCTCCCGAAGCTCTTCAGAGATACAGACAGGCCTTGTCACTTCATGTTTCAGTATCACAAAAAAGAACACAATTCTGTGATTTTCACTTTAGGCACTAACAAGGTCTAGCCACATGACCAATATTAAGAAGCCATGCTAAACAACAGCAATAATAATAATCTCACGGCAACTGGGGAAGAGAGATCACAGTTCTTTGAAAACCTGATTTCCAGGAGTAAATATTTTTACAAATATATTATTTACTCTACAGAAAGCTTTTTTTTTTAAACAAAATAATTCTGAGAACATAGATAAATGTGCTCACCACAGGAGCTCTATGACCACTACAGGCCCCACTGTCAGTCCTTCGGTACTTCCTGTCAGTCTGACTAAACTCTGTCATCCTTCAACCCAGTTTAAATTAACAGGTAATTTGTAAATGTCACTTCAGGTTAGGCCGCTCATTTTGTTTCTACTCTACCAATGCAAAGTCGAGGACTAATTTTTCTTGTCTTCTTTTAATAGGATTTTCATTTATAAATAGAATTATGTTCTGAAAATAAATTACAGTAAGTGATGCACGGAACTGGGAGCAACAGCACTTTCATAGAATTTCAAGCACCTACATCAGAAGAGATTAATAAAAACACTTCAAAGGCTAAATTCTATTTAAGCAGAAGACAGCTTTTGGTTAATATTTAATCTGAGTAACGGCAATTTCAGTTGAAAATATAATTTTTTAATATCTAAATTAATTTGCAAAACAAAGCCATTAATTCAGCCCGAGAGCTTTCACAGTGCAAAAGTTTCGGCAATTTATTGGGGTGAAGTGACGTAGGGTTAAACTGTAAAACTTTAAACCAAAAAAACCCCTCTTTGTTTTTTTTTAATAAACAACTTACTTTCATTCTAATGGTCCTGGTGTGGTATTTGATCAGCTATACTGCTTCGGGTCTACACTTTTATGTTATGCATTTCTATATTACATTAGACAAGGAAGAAGGCGTCTTTCTTTCAAGGAGAAGCCTGGGAAAGATGGGTATTGCTTTTCAAGTTCAGAGTTAATGAATGAGGACAATATACTTTCCATAATTTAAAAAGAGAGAAAATAAAGTATCTTATTTTTAGTTTACTTCACAAGAGCCCTTCTTCCTGGGAACCAGACAGAGGGCCTTCTCGGTAGTGGCGCCCACCCTGTGGAACACCCTCCCTTCAGATGTGAAGGAAATAAGTAGCTATCCTATCTTTAAAAGACATCTGAAGGCAGCCCTGTTCAGGGAAGTTTTTTAATATTTAAGGCTGTATTGTTTTTAATACTTGATTGGGTGCCGTCCGGAGTGGCTGGGGAAACTCAGCCAGATGGGCGGGGTATAAATAATAAATTATTATTATTATTATTATTATTATTATTATTATTATTATTATTATTATTATTATTATCTCAAGCAATATTTACTCCTCTCTTCACCAAACTGCTTTGTCCTGCATAGGTACACAAGAAGCTGCCTTAAACTAAACCAGACCATTGGTCCCTCAGCATTGTCCACACTGGTTGGCAGCATCTCTCCAGGATTTCATACAAGGTTTTCTTCCAATCCTATCTGGAGATGCTGGGGACTGAACCTGAGACCTTCTCGCCTGCAAAGCAGATGCTCTATAACTGAGCTATGGCGCTTTACCTGCAAAAATCTTCTTGAAAGCAATTTTGCTATATCATTTATATTCACCCGCTGAGAAAGGTCATATGGGGACTCAGGGCCAAACTACTAAATGTGATGCTAGGAGCTCCACCATTCAATCTCCCATGTTTCTTTCTAAAAGTGAAATATAGCCATGGGGAGAGAATATACAATAAAAAAATCAATTTGATTCTTGCAGCTCAAATTGGGCATTCTTGACCCAAAACCTTTGAACAATGTGGACTAAATGTGCTCCTGGGGCCCCTCCAGGATTAGGGCCCCTGAAGCTTAAGCTTCATTGGTTTCAGAGTAGATCAGGGGTCTACATCAGGGGTGCCAGTTTTACCATCAAAGATGAACTGAATGTGCTATTGGTTACATCTAAGTAGATGGCGAAGCAGATAGCCTGTGGCAGGTGTCTCCACCCGAGCCTGGTACCCCACGTTGCCTACCCCTAAATCAAGCCTTGTCTATTGCAGGTGGTCCCATAAGTTGATACAGTGGTACCTCAGGTTACATACGCTTCAGGTTACAGACTCCGCTAACCCAGAAATATTACCTCGGGTTAAGAACTTTGCTTCAGGATAAGAACAGATATCGTGCTCTGGCAGTGCAGTGGCAGCGGGAGGCCCCATTAGCTAAAGTGGTGCTTCAGATTAAGAACAGTTTCAGGTTAAGAATGGACCTCTGGAACGAATTAAGTACTTAACTCGAGGTACCACTGTATTTATCATTTTGGTCACTGTAAATGCGGGAGAAAACCCTCAGCCTTATTCCTGCCTTTATACTGGCATCGGCCATCGAATAATGAAACTTCCCCCTTGTAAATATTTAACACTTTAATCATGAAAGACATTTTTAATTCCAATTGTCACACCAACATTAAAGCGCACCCAAAGTCTGAAATTGCTGCTGTGATATGCTGGCTTGGGGTTCCCTCGGTGTGGATTAATTATAATTAGCCAAGACTGCATGGGCAGTCACAATGTCATTCACTTCCCGGTACTTCCGTGGATTTTAGCCGCGGCTGCAACATCAGCCAAATTTTCCGCCTAACTTATCTCAGCGAGGTCTCCCAATCTGATCCGCTGTGTTGTGTTGTGTTGCTTTCCCCCACCGTGTAATTTACACAAAGCTCTTCTGGGGCAGCAGGGGGAAGATTTCATATCACCTCTGCGTGGCAGGGCTCAAAATGATGGTCTCTGATTTGGGAAACGTAGGAAACTGCCCTTTATGGGGACCAACGGCCAGAGTTTCTCAGAGGTTGAACTAATGCTTAGCTCTAGTAAAACTGGGAGGGGAGGGGAGAGAGCTAATAATTGGAACTGCTGACAAAAGGAATTCATGGTGAAATAAATGCCTGTCTGCCTGTCTAAGGCCATCAAAATTAAACCCAGGAAGTAGAAATTTATTACCACCTGTCCTGGAGACAAATATGTAAGATGAATGTGCACTGTACCATTCAGGATGACATCTGGGGGAGCTTTATTGTCTGTCATCAGAGTTATTGCAAAAGGAGGAACTGAGGCAGTTGCCCTAATTTCCTTTGAGTTGTTTAGAAATTGTTTAAGCAACCTGCCCTGCTGAAGTCTGGAAGTCCAGAAATGTTTCTCTCCCCCCCCCCTCCAAATATTAACATGCCATCGAGCCCTTTAGGAAATTTAAGCTCACCCTTCTGTTTTGAAGTGATATAAGCAGGGTTGCCAGGTTCAAACCCCTAACCAGACTTTTAATGGAGGAGACTGGTTGATTCTATGATAGACAAAGCCACACCGTGAACAACTTAGATCCAATTTCTCAAGGCACCAACATTCTCTCAGGGTATGAATCTTGCAATTCCAGATGCAATCATTATGATCACAAGCCTCCACCTGTAGTTTCATGTGCAAATCGAGAGAGTGCATCACTTTGCTGCCACTACGTAGCCAGGGACAGAGCTACGTGTTCACCAATTGGTCGGAATGTATCCAGAGAAGGTGAAGGGCCTAGTGGTCAAGTCCTGTAAGGAAAGGTTGAAGGATGGTAGAACAGCCTGCTGGACCAGGCCAATGTTCTCACAGTGCCCCCAGTCAAATGCCCATGGGAAACTTGCTAGCAGCACCTGAGCATATGAGCATATGCTCTCCTATTGCAGTTCATAGCAGCTGGTATTCTGAAGCGTAACTGCCTCTGAGACAGCCTAGACTTCACTGCTAGCACCTCTGATAGCTTTCTTTGCCATGAATTCATTCAGTTCTCTGTCTTCTGCAGAGCAAGTTCCATAGTTTACCATGTGCTGAGTTGGGGGTGTTTGGCCCACAAAACTGACAATTAAGAAGCAATAAAATAGTCAAATTGGAAGGGCCGTCATGTACAGTGGTACCTTAGTTTACAAACTTAATCCATTCCGGAAGTCCGGTCTTAAACGAAAGAGTTCTTAAACCAAGGCGTGCTTTCACATAGCAGCGAGGGGACTCAATTTACAAATGGAACACACTCAACAGGAAGCGAAACATGTTCTGCTTCCAAGGCAAAGTTCACAAATCAAAACACCTACTTCCGGGTTTGTAGCTGTTGTTAAACCAAGATGCCACTGTAAAGGAAAGTGTATTTTCTGTTGCGCCAGAGGGTGAGATTTGAAGCAGTGGGTTCAAATTATGAGGGCAGGGGAAATCAATTTGATGAAGTATTAGAAAGAACTTTCTGTTTATACAAACTGCTGGACTGTGGAACAACCTGCCTTCAAAGCAGGGGTGGAAGGACATGTCCCTTTCAGTTTCTTTCACTTTTTCATTTTCCAGTCTTAAATTCAGCTCTCTACATTTCTGCAACAATTTATGACTTTTTAAAAAACCCTCTTGAAAATTCTTCAGCGTTTCAATTTACCTGGTAAAGACCTTTTTGTATGCAGTTTTGACTAGTGCACACCTTTTGAAATAGAATGCATTTCCGTATGTTATATGCACTAATATATTCATTGTTGTGCATCCTTTTACCTAACACATGCATTTTTGCAAACGTCGAACGGTTGAAGAACGGCATCACAAAATTCAAATAAATGCGAATTTTGAAGCATGACTGTATATCCGTTTTCATATTGTCTAGTCTAGCATCTTGTTCTCACAGTGGCCAACAATTTGCCTGTGGGGAAAGGATAAGCAGGACCTGAGGGCAACAGCACTGTCTCCTCCTGAGATTTCCAGTAGCTGAGGTTTCCAGCACAGGCTGGGTTACATGAAGTCATGAGGAACTGGACCTCAAGTCTGCAATCACCCATGAACTGAACTTATCATATGAATAGATACCATTACAGCTGCAGTGTAGGCTAGAGCGATGTCTGTATTGCATTTTAGTACACTAGTTTTCTTACCGCAGAATCACGGCAGATCTTGTCTGTTAAGTACCAGCCATGGTGGATTTTCTTTGCAAATTGATTAGATCTTCCTAAAGCAGACCTTGAGCAAACCAGATGTATTTCACTACTGATTTTTAATTGAAGTGAAAGTGCTGCTCATTAAATGGTGAGAGAATTATTGTTTTATATATGCAGAAGCAATGGAGAGGGAGTTTTTTTTGTTTCCAAATAAAACTTTACAACTAAAAGTACCCACCTGCATTAGCCCAGATTAAAGGCTAAAGAGATACGGTTTCAGTATATTGCATGGAGATTTAAGCATGTGATCTCAGTTCTCATTCAAAAGCAGATGCGTGCCTTTATCCTCAACAAAGTAGCCGCCAGCACCTTCTAAATCTGAGTGTTAAACTCAACTGAGTGTTTGGTAAAAGTGAAATGCAAGATGGCATTTAATGTGCTATGAAGTGATGATAGCACTGCTTGCTTTCTAAAACATGGAACACTTTGAGTTCCTACTGAAACTGAGTGCTTTACACAGCAATCCTAAAAACTATTTACTTGAAAACAACTGCCATTGATCTCCCTGGGGCTTCCTGTCAGCTGACAACTGACGCCATATTGCTCAACAACTGTTTGGTAAAGCAAAAAAGCTGGAACGTGATGCAAACAAAGTTAATTTTGATGGAGGAGGTACAGTTCGATCCTATGCACGTTCACTCATTAGCTAATCCTGCTGTATTGAGTGGGGCTTGCTCCTTAACACTGATAAATTAAACTCATTCTTAAATTTCTAAAGCAGGGATAAGGAACCTTATGCACATAGGAGCCAACTCTTAGGAGCTGATGTCCCTTTGCACCTCCCAATAACATTTTTAGGGGGCTGACCCCCAGTGTTAATGGGCATTGCCAATCAAATGGTGTGTGTGTGCACCATGTCGTATGATTGATTATGAAGCATGGGGCTTACCTGGGCCCCCAATATTTTATTCAAGTTGGCACCCCTGCTCATAGGTAAAGGTAAAGGGACCCCTGAAAATTAGGTCCAGTCGTGGCCGACTGGGGTTGGGGTGCTCATCTCGCTTTATTGGCCGAGGGAGCTGGCATACAGCTTCCAGGTCATGTGGCCAGCATGACTAAGCTTCTTGTCGCGAACCAGAGCAGCGCACAGAAACACCATTTACCTTCCCACCAGAGTGGTACCTATTTATCTACTTGCACTTTGACGTGCTTTCGAACTGCTAGGTGGGCAGGAGCAGGGACCAGACAACGGGAGCTCACCCCGTCGAGGGGATTCAAACCGCCGACCTTCTGATCGGCAAGTCCTAGGCTCTGTGGCTTAACCCACAGCGCCACCCCTGCTCATACACAGAGCCAAAATGTGGTTCTCCAAATCTGTCTGGCTCCCATGACTCTTCCTGAACCTCCCTAGCCATGCACCTATCCCCATGCCTCACTGGAGCCTTGCTCTACAACTTCTTTTCATGTTTTTGTATGGTTAGAATGTTTCTTTAAACTGTGTTAACAATACCTCTTTGGTTGCCTGGACGGAGGAAAAGAGAGGGGTCTGTGAGAGAAAGAGTAGAAACTACTGTACTGAAGTAAAATTTACATTTTTTGCTGTGCCCATCATTAGTATGTGGCCCTCAGAAAACTGCCCATAATGCAAAGCAGCCTTTGAAGTAGGTTCCTCATTCCTATTCCAAAGAAAACATGCATTTTGCCCAACCTTAATCGGGAACGAAAAGCAGTCCAAATCAGTACCGCTAAGCAAACTAGGGAAGGGACTAACCAAAAGTCACGGGCTATTTGCAGATAACCATCTTGTCAGCGGTATGGATTCACTCCGTTGGTTCTGATGCCATTTAGGACGAAGCACAATGCATCAAAGGACACGACAGTTCACGTTTCATCCGGACGTTGCACTCTTGGCATGTTGCTTTTAAAATGAAGTGACACAGCAGCTGACATACAATTCACGTTGCCCATGACGAGGCGGAATGTGACTCCCCGCACATTCCAGAGACATGTTTAGACTGTGTCAGGATTTATTGGCGAAGCAACTAAATACTGAATCCTGGAGCTTTCTGTCAAACTTTAAACAACTTTGTTGGTTGGCTCTTGAAAGGTTTGCCAGCCCCTCCCCACCAGAATATGCAAAGAGAGCAAATTTGGGCAATGAAGAACACCCTCAAACAAACCACAAACGCCTCACAGTTCATATGTTATTTTCCAAATAATTTATTGACTTTGAAGCATTCCACGACTGGGTGCCTGAAATACTGTGGGGAGCATAATTGTCGTAACATTAAACTGAGTGACGTTTCTATTTTCTTTTTCTTTTTCTTTTCATTTCTTTTTTGCTGCCGTCTTTAAATTGACTAGCTATTAAACCAAACAGCAGCTGTAGTTGTTAGCCAGATGGTTTATGCAACAACAACAACAACAACAACAACAACAACAACGAAACCTTTCATAAAATTTCCAGCAAAGATTCCCGTTAATGAAAGGCCTATTTGTGAGGCGCTAAAACATGTATCCACATAGGTATTGCCCCATTTATCAGACATGAGAGCTAATTACCTCATACACGGCTGTATTTCTTCCATCCCCTGCATTTAAATTCCCAATATTAGCACATAGGTGGTCAAGCTGACCATTGAATAGGCTGCATGAGCATGAATGCATTTAATAATTTAATGTTAGGAGAGTTTATTAAACTGCCACAATCTAATCAGCATGAGTACCTGCCTTCATTAATCTTGCAATGGTCCATGGTGTGTCTCCGCAGCCAACACAGAGAGTGCTAATGTTAACAAACAGGGCCAGTTAATCAAGGAAAATTTACTACGAACCACATGACTGTGCATACCACAATCTAATTACAATCAGACTTAACCTCTTCATTATCTGAACATGTTCCCTTTCCACTGAAAACACCAGGCTGCACGGAACGAAGGGCCGGTGGTGTTCATTAGTGTCGGTAATGCTGTTTGCGTTAAGTCAACATTTTCAAACTTGGGAGAATTTGGGCATAGCTGACTCTGTGTTTTTACAAAGGCTCCTCATAAGAATCCATGCCACAGGACTGGTGAAGGGAGTTGAAGTCTAGTTCCCCCAGCTATGGAAAGAGTGCTCCGGGGGTGTGGGGAGGGGAGGGGGACAGGTTAAGAAGGATGGATGGTTATTGGAAACATGTGTTTCGGAATGAATGTCCATAATCGGGTGTAATTCAAATGACATTTACTCGTTGATAAATTGCCAATTACAAGTAGGTTGCACAGGCAGAATATCATAAAATGTAAAATATTTAGCTAATTTCAGAAGTACAATAGTATTGTAACCATGAAGGTGACACAGGTTCTTGCATATTAGTATTGAGGAGGCGCTAGGAATAAATGGATCCTGGCTTATCTCACCTTTCCATTTTTCTAGATTTAAATTCAGTTCTCCATATTTCTGCATCAGCTTGCAAATTTTTTTTTTTTTTAATCCTCACAGACATTCTATTAATTTTTCATAATCTATACTTTTTTATTACATTTTGCCTAATATAGACATTTTTAAAAAAACAATTCTTCCTGATACCATGCATTTTTATGTGTGATTTTCACTGATATGTGCATTTTTGAATACAGGTTCCCCTAATACACACATTTCTGTACACATTTTTTTGGCTGATGCACTGCTGCATTTGGGGAAGTGTGCATTAGATAGGTTTGACTCAAAATGCAAATGAAATCAGTTTACTCCTCCATCCCTAGGAAAAACTCAATTCATGTCCTCTATACTCAACCACGGCACTGGCCATTGCACTCTAAGATTGCTGCTTTTACAAAAATCCAAGGGCATGACCCCTTTGCATGGAAGACATGCAATGAAAGGAAAATCAAGGATGGCTTTTCCTGTCATTACTTTGACTCACAAGGCTTCAAGTGACCCACATCACAGTTTGCGGAAGGTCATCCATTCCTGGAAATCAGTATGACAAGCAATATGCTACAACTGACCCACAGCGCAACTTATGGAAGGTCCACTTTTGCTGGGAAAGGCAGATCTGGCCATAGTCGCACATGCCTTGATGTCAGGGACTGGACTGAGGAGGAATGGTAAGAACTGCCTCCCCTCTTCCTGCCCCTTCCTGAGAAGAGGAGGACAGTATAGATTTAGAACAGTGGTTTGCAGAAGGTCATAGTTCAGAGGCTGCAGAGGGGGGAAGCTAGGAAATATTGGGAGAGCAGCAGGAAGAAGAAGCATCAGGGGAGAGACAGCTGACAGACTCAGTGTCTCCGGAAAGCATTTCTGACCGCCCCTCTCTCCTAGGATTAGGTGTGCATTGAGGGTAGTAGAACAGAAAGCTCAGAGGCAGAAAGCACAGATCAGCTGACACAGGGGTGACATAGTATCATGGAGACTGAGTGGATGGGATTTTACTTGCAGCAACGCCATTATCTAGAGAGAGACCACATTCCTTTGTATCTCAATGTGATTATTGAATAAATTGATTGGTAAGAACTGTTTCTTTGTTGCCACTGTGGGAGGGATAGGATTCCCTGAAGCATCACACTTGGTCACCTACCTCCAAGTTAGATTACTGCAACAGACTCTACGTGGGTCCGCTTCTGAAAAGTGATTGGAAACGTCAACTGTGAAAAATCTGACTTGTATGACTGGGACCTGTTCTGCAAAAGCATGTGATTGTGATGTTGTTTGGCAGAGCCGTAGCTAGGTGACCTTGCACCCCTGGCAGAACCGTCCAGATTGCACCCTCTAGCCATGGACAAATTAGCTCTTCTTTCCTCTTCTCCTCCAATCCCGCCCCCTCCACTCATTCAGTTCACCCTCTATTTAAAACTTTTCCTATGAGGCCATAATCAATATTTTTGTTTATATACATATTTATGGACATATTTTAAAAGCTGATTTTGCCCCCGTCACCTGTACCCCTGGCAGGGGCCCACCTCACCACCCCCTAGCTACTGTTACAATATTCCGTTCCACCTGAAGAGGAACAGACATGTGGAGTTGTTGTATGTCACATGTCTGTTTACATTCCAGCACAGCCTGCTGGGAACTTCCGTTGTGTGTATAGCTTTTGCTTATGCTGTTTGCTTTGACACGAAGGGGAGCAGACATGTTTTTATTTTGTCCTGATGCTGAATAAAATGCCTGTAAATACGGTTTACACAGCCTCTCTCTGCCCTTCCGTTGCGAAGAGTTCTAATCTCTGCTGGCTTGCGTGCCCAGCTTCTGAAGGCTTCTGAAGCTCAGGTCACAGCTACATGCTGCTCCAAGGACCGGAGATCGTCCAGCTGCCAGCCAGTGGGCTGGAGCCAGCTGGGGGCCTTCCAATTGCCCCCATTTCCTTGGATGCATCCCAACTACCATGGCCCTGTTGTTTGGTCTTCATTTCCCTTCTGCTCCATTTCTGAGCACAATTCAAGGTGTTGGCTGTTTTGTGTTGGTTCTGTGGCAGGGAGCATGGTGGCTAGGGTGATTCATTGACTGGATGGTACGACTAGCCTGCACAGCCCTGGAATCCTGCCCATGCATTCTTTCAAATGTTTGTATATTTAGAGGGGGATTGTCATTAGCCTCTTATCACTACCCACTGTATCTGAGATGATGAAGGCACAGAAACATGACCTTGGGTGGGCTCATAGGGGGAAAATGTGGTCCTTTAGGCACCATGCTCCAAGGCAAATCGTTATACAAGCAGATGGTCCATCCTATGTGTCTCATCTTTCCTCCACAGTGGAATTCAAGGCGGCATAAATAAGTTTCTCAGGTGGCTTTTCAAAGAGACGCTGACCAGATTCAGGTCTGCCTCACTTCAGCAAAGTTGTCCCTAAAGACCCCATTCTGGAACCATATATGAAACCTTTGGATGTAGCATAGATGTGATCCACGAGATTCATTAAAATGTAGATGCAGCAACATTGGGCCCCTGAAAACAAATCCTCTAAATGTGCAAATTGATTATGTCCACAATTTTGTAAGTATGATCACCCCCCCCCGACCCCTTGGGATGGAGGCCTCCGGATTCCAGAGAGCAATCTTTCCTAAAGCATTTGCTAAATGCACAAATCCACTGCAACAGGAGAATGTAATGCAATTGTATATGACTCATAAATATAATTTAGTTTGGAAATGTCATATAATAATCCCACATAAGGTCTTATTCATCACAAGGCTTCTGCTGTCAAAGCCATGATGGTACTTAGATTATGCTACACATTATTTACACAGAATGGAGTCAGAAGGCGCATTCCATACATGATTCAGAAAGAAAAACAGCCCTTTAAAAGGGGAGGTGTGTCTCTTTCTATATATGTTCAATCTAGAATTGAAGAAAGAAAGAAATGAGGATAAAACTGGGCAAGACAGATTCAGATTGAATTAGAAGTATGCATGGATGAAGGCCGGCTGTTAGACGACTATTTTAAATCCATTCTTGTCCTGTTTATTGGAGGTTTGTCTTTTTATTTTATTTTTAATGGTATTTGCTCAGGGCAATTTTAAATAAATTAAATGAATATGGGTACACGGGTGGGGTTTTTTTGTCTCATGGAAAATCAGTGGGTGCAAAAGTCTGCCCCCCCCCACCTCTTTTTACAATTTTTATCGTAAAGGCCAGTGGTTGCTGCAAATTAATATTTATCTATTTTATGGTTCTTAGCTGTTTGGCTTGTCTCTGGTTGTCTAACAATATCCAAGTGACCTGCTCGCTCCTAGCAGCCTGGGATTAAAGACTGCTCTTTGGGTTGGGAGCTAAGTAGACGCAAAATAAAGTCCAAGTACCAACAGACATGCTGTTGATGATTCAAAAAGCAAGGGGAAATGAGGTAAGGATGAAGACTTGAGATGGCTTGGCAGTGTAGGAAAGAAAAGGACGAGAGGTCTATTTCACTTGCACTCATTGAAAACTTTGTGGGATCCTTAATGCTTGGTGAAATTAGGGATGGGTGGATCAGTCTGCATATAAATCTGTTCTATATTGTTTCTTTGTTAGCTTGCAACGCTTTAAAAAAAGAAAAATCTGTCCAGAAAGTCATATTTAAATATGCATTTCTAACCTAAGTTTTCCACAAAATGCACATTTCTAAATGGATTTTCCTTCAAAAGATGCATTAAAAACACACTCACACAGCTTTTTGAAGCCACAAGCAGCAGCCAAAATTTGAAGATGTTCAAAATCCAAAGGATGACAATATCCCAATCTCAATGTTCGTTCGAGAAGGGCAGATCAAGTGATTTCATAATAGCAATAATTTGCACCATTTTTGAAAGGGCTCTAGGGTTACATTTCCAAGCCAGATTGTATGGAAGGAGATATTTCCCAAGGTAGGCTGGATGTGCTTGGTAAGGTAGGTGTTTGTGGTGATCCCTTTTTTACAGATGAGAAACTGAACCTCTTGATTGCCCAGAGAATTCAAGGAAGAGCAGGAAATGTGATCCAGATGTCCCAAGACTAACACTATTTGCCCACCAAACTAGCTCTCACAAATAGGTACCTGCAAGGTGCCCATGCTGTGGAAACGTAATGCTTTAAAGGAAAGCAAAAAAAGAGGTCTGGTTAAACATGAAATAATGTTTGGCTTGTCTTCCTTTGTCAGGCCTAAGTTGATCTATTCCAGGACTTGGTTTTCAGGAAGAATTAGACTGATGCACCTCAGAAGCTCAGTATCAGGGCATTATGGTCATGGACCATGGCCTTGCTCTGTCAGTAGGCAGCTTGAGGTGGCTGCCTCAGGTGGCACATGCAGAAGAGGAATGGCGCGGCAGTGTGGTGGGGAAGAACTGTGTGTGCCCTGTGGTCCCTAAATTGGCGAGCTGCCCTCAAGTGTGGTGGAGGACACTGGAACTGTCACCAGTGGCAAAGTGAGGTTTGCCACCTTATCCATCTTCTATATATAAATAAATAAATAAATAAATAAATAAATAAATAAATAATTTATATATACCCTGCCCTCCCCGTTCAGAGCTGGGCTCAGGGAGGCTAACACCAGTAAAATTAGAATAATTAAAAAAACCAATTTAAAATATAATTTAAAATGCAGCCTCATTTTAATAGTAGCCCATAGATCAAAACCATAAGGGGAGGGAAACATAAGGGTCAGACTGAGTCCAAACCAAAGGCCAGGTGGAACAGCTCTGTGTTGCGGGCCCTGTGGAAAGATGTCAAGTCCCGCAGGGCCCTAGTCTCCACCAACAGAGCGTTCCAACAAGTCAGGGCCAGTACTGAAAAGGCCCTAACACTAGTTGAGACCAATCTAACCACCTTGCAACTTGGGACCTCCAAGGCGTTGTCATTTGTGGACCTTAAGGTCCTCCGCGGGGCGTACCAGGAGAGCCAGTCCCATAGGTACATGGGTCCTAGGCCCCATAGGGCTTTAAAGGTCAAAACCTTTAAAGGTCAAAACAAGAAGCAGGGGTGCCATCTTGCCCTTCATGGCAGGCAGCAAAAAGTCTCTTGGGCCCACTCACAGGAACCCACTGTGGCGTTCGTATGGAGCCCCCAGGCGTCTCATGGACTATTGACCCGTACACCACTAATCCGCTGCCACCAACCAGGTCATCCCTGGTAAAATCACTCAGTCTCAGTCAGGTTCTCAATTAATAAAGAAGAGTGTTTATTTCAGACACAAACAAACTTTTAGGGCATTCCAAATGTTGTTGCTTTTTACTTTCCTCTCTCTATCTCAGGGACGCAGGTGGCACTGTGGGTTAAACCACAGAGCCTAGGACTTGCCGATCAGAAGGTCGGTGGTTCGAATCCCCATGACGGAGTGAGCTCGGTCCCTGCTCCTGCCAACCTTGCAGTTCAAAAGCACATCAAAGTGCAAGTAGATAAATAGGTACCGCTCCGGCGGAAAGGTAAACGGCGTTTCCGTGTGCTGCTGTGGTTTGCCAGAAGTGGCTTAGTCATGCTGGCCACATGACCCGGAAGCTCCCTCGGCCAATAAAGCGAGATGAGTGCCGCAACCCCAGAGTCGGTCACGACTGGACCTAATGATCAGGGGTCCCTTTACCTTTACCTATCTCTTCTACTTCCCCACACTCAAGAACCCACTGCCCTAACTGTCTCTCTATTACCAACTGCCTGCCAACTGCTTCTCCAACTGCCTTTCCCAACTAGCCAACCCACTAAAACCAACCAACTACCCACGAACAACTCCCCATGAATTCCTTTTATAGTCCCACTGACTCCACCCCCCGGGTCCTGACTGGGCAACCTGTTTAACTATCTCACCTCCAGCACTGTCTCATATGTTAATCATCACACCCACTGTCTCCCTGGTGTCACTGCATCTATCTGTGCTCACCTTGTATGGAAAACAAGGAAGCTTATCCAACTCTGTTGCTCTGCTAGCACAGCAGACTGCTGCGAAAGAACTTTCCCATCTCTTCCTCTCTCCTGAAGCCCTCCATGCACCCTCAAAATCAACTCCAGACAGGGAAGATTTTGAGGGTATGCAGGGAGAGGAGAGGAAGGGGAAGTCTCACTGTGTAAACAGAGCACAGCACATGCAGCATTGGATACGACCCAAGGTTGCTGTGTTCCTGTATGTGTCTGATTGGTTGACTCCAGTGGGGCTTAGAAGATTGCTTAGTTGAGTGGGGCTTAGAAGATTGCTTAGTTGAGTGTCTCCACTGAATCCCACTCCAAAAGGGGGAAAGAGTAATTTCATGGGGCATTCTAGAGATAATTTGCTGATGACTGCAAGGCCAGATTAAGTACGCAAGGCCACCCACGGAGAGATTTCCTTTAAAGATGACAATATAATTCCCCTTTTTCTTGCAAAGTTTGAGATGAATTCCAAGAAAAATAAGGAGTGTAGGAACAAGGAGCTATTGAAACAGTATATTATGCTTCTGTGAAGAGTTTTTATGTTGAAATGTCTTCTTTTGATATTTTATTGAGCTTTACTTCTTGTGTCTCTGTTTTCTCAAGAGCAGAATGCTTGCATTAAGTCACAGATCCTGGGCGTAAAAAGAGCTATGGCAGCATTATTCGGCAAATGATGTCCATGAATAAACATTTGACAAAGACTTCTGCCAAGGCTAAAACCACTGGAAGACAGAAGTGCGCGTGTTATCTCGAGAGTCTCAGATCTTCAAAGAACATCTGGCTGTAAGAGAGCCACAACTGTTTCAACCCATCCTGAGCCTGTAGGAGAGGATGAAGTGTACATTCAGCTCATGAGGTAAACACAAAACATACCCTTGTAGATTATATTGTTGTATGGACATAGCAATTAGTTCACTGCATCCAACAAAGGAAGAGCTAAAATTAGACCATTAGCCACAGTGGTACCAAACCCTGGTGAACTCAGTGGGGCTTAAACAAATTAGTTATGTTCCTGGCCACAGTAAATTATTCTCCTAAGCCTTTGTCTGAGGACAATGAGACCTTTTTCCCATATTCAATGTTAAAAATATCCTTCTTTATTTGCTTTCAGAGTTCATGCTTAGGAGCATGCATTCAGTCTACAGCAGTCGAGTGAGGAACGTAGGCACACATAAGCCCTTTCCCCATAAGTGTGGGTGGGCTTCTCTTCAGATCTTTGCCCATTCAGCTTGGAGGTCAGAGGGAGGCTTCTATATGTATTTAGCTGATTGTACATGGAAGCCTCTCTATGACTGGGCTCTTGATCTTAGGGATGGGCGATATTGTCCATTTCAGTTTCTCTTTCCAATCTTGAGTTCATCTCTCCACATTCCCATATCAGCTGGCTTAAAAGAAAAAAATCCTCATGGAAATTGATCAGCAGTTGCATTTTCGTGTGCAATTTTTGCAGTGCAATGTTCACGCCGAAAACCCAGAAGGAAATGCTCTGGTTTTTGAACTTTTTCCGGAATCCAAACATCCAACGCGACTTCCGCTTGAGTGTAGGAACCTTCTGCAACCAACCGGAAGTCACACCTTGGTTGTCGAATATTTCAGAAGCCAAATGGGCTTCTAGAATGGATTACGTTCGACAACCAAGGCTTGACTGTATGTTATTTCCACTAATATATGCATTAGTGCATCCCCTAACAGGCACATTTCAACACATTACTTGGCTCAGGGGCTGCATGGTGAAATTGGGAGAAATGCACATTTCAAAGGATGACTGGGTTTCAGCTCATGTGTACAAAGCTTACCGAAGCCACGCCCACTCACAGCAACTGGATTGGCCCAGGATTCAAATGTTCAGATGGTGGGAAAGTCCGCCAATCAGAGCGGCCGGCCAGGGAATTCCCAGCCGATGGCTGCCTAGCCCCAGCATTGCTCCGGGGGGATCCGAGCTTGCCATGACGAGGCTGCAATAGCCACTGACCCCGTGACTGGGAAAGCAGCCATTGTGTAACAGTGCAATCGTATGTATGTTTCTGGAGAAGCAAGGCCCATTGAGCTGAATGCGACTGGCTCCTAGGTTAGTGAGTAAATGTAGGGTTGCAGCTTCAGACTTTCATCTGCTGCTGAAACAAAAGTGCCCTTCTAAAGTAACTAGATAAAAAATCTCGGATTGATATGCTTCACTTTTTCCATCCCTACTAGTGTCTGGGTTTTGCTTCTCTTTCTTTCTACACATTTTTCTTTTTTACTAACAAAACACCCATTATTATTATTATTATTATTACAAACATCCAAGGACAACACTGTCCCTAAGTCAGGCATAGGCAAACTCGGCCCTCCAGATGTTTTGAGACTACAATTCCCATCATCTCTAACCACTGGTTCTGTTAGCTAGGGATGATGGGAGTTGTAGTCCCAAAACATCTGGATGGCTGAGTTTGCCTATGCCTGCCCTAAGTATTTGGCTGTGACTCCTGAAGACCTTCTCCCGACCTTGCAGACCCTTTTTCTCCTGGCCTGTGAGGGCAGGACCATGACTGACTCCAGCTACAAAAGCTGCTGAACAGACCCTTCGGTTGGGATATTGTTTAGGGTGTTTTGTTGGTCGGGGGTTGCTGCTGTGATTGATATTATAATATTGTATCTTTATTTTAGATATGATTATGATTTATGTGGAAACCGTTTGATTTGGCTGTGTATTTTTTGATACATTATTTATTGTTTATTGCTACTTTTGTTGTGTTGTAATTATGTCTTTTTTATGTTGTAAGCCACTTGGAGCATGGTTTGAACTATGGACAGGTGGCATACAAATAAAATTATGTATGTATGTACTTTTCCATGTATAAGACAAGTTTTATTTTTACTCTAATGTTAAAAATTGGGGGCGTCTTATACACAGATAGTGCATATGCGGGGCGGGCGTTTGGTTGCAGCTACGAGCAGCAGCTTGTCAGCGGCGATTGGGTGGGGGATTAGTGGCTGTTGGGTGCTTGTTTTCTTCTGCGACACGTGTGATTGGCAGCACCAGGTGAGTGATTTTCAGGGCATTCCTCTCTAAAAAAAAGCTCAACAAATCTGGGCAATCTTCCCCACAAAAAGTTCAACAACTTTGGCACCCCCCCATTTTCTTAATTTGGAGTTCCCAAAAGTAGGGGCAGCTTATACATGGGGGTGCCTTATACACAAAAAAACACAGTATGTATGTATGTAAGTATGTATGTACTGTGCTTTACTATTTCCCCTCCACTCCAAAACTGGGTACTCTGAAAGGCTATTACACTGGTACCTCTGGTCACAAACTTAATTCGTTCCGGAGGTCCATTCTTAACCTGAAACCGTTCTTAACCTGAGGTACCACTTTAGCTAATGGGGCCTCTGCACGATTTCTGTTCTCATCCTGACGTAAAGTTCTTAACCTGAGGTACTACTTCCGGATTAGCGGAGTCTATAACCCGAAGTGTTTGTAACCCGAGGTACCACTGTATTTAGTGAATAGTCGATGCAGAAGAAGGTGGACTCAGAAGGACTGGGAGGAGGTGAATGAAAACTCAATCTGGGCATCTTCTCCCAACACACCTAATGCTTCTACAGTGGAAGAGTGCAGTCACCTGCCAATATAGGAAGGGAGGGAGGGGGTACCAAGTTGCATCCATATCTCCAGACTTCCAGTTGGGATGAGTTTGAAATTAGACTTACACAATCCAAAAAGGAATCCAGGAAAAGAGACTGGGAAACCATCAGAAAATAAATTAAAGCCAAGTTGTTGTAATGAAATTCTACCAAAAAAAAGTTGTAGTTCACACACAGAATATATTTATCTGTATGATTTCCATTTTTTCCCCTTGTGTGTTTAAATTGTGCAAGCCAAGCTGAGGCTTTTACTGAAGAGAGGGGTGGGGGAGTCATTCTGGTTGGTTCACAGTAGCTAACACACACATTTGAAACAATCGGGGAACCAAAAGACGGAAAATTTGTGCTTCTCTATATTTTGTGAGGCGTTTCTCCAACCAAAAAGTGTATACAAAAATGAGGGACACAATACCATATAGGGTTGGGGAGGGGGAATTGCCACATGCAGGAAAGAATAATGATTACAGACTAAGTACCTCACTTGAAACTTTATAGATTACTTAATATATTAACACGAATGGAAACCATAAGATTGTAGCGGTGTATAAGGGATTATTATCTTGAAGGGAATGTAACTGAAATTATTAAGATTTTGGAAAGCAGAAAATAATAATAAAAAAGAGGGAGCCATCAAATCTAGCTGTGAGGAGGCTACTTTAGCTATAATTTGGTATATTAATAATTGGTCTTTAATAATTGTATTAATTGGATAAAATTGGCATTGTTACAATGAGACTGTTACTGGAATGATATTGGAAAGTCAATAAAACTATTTATATTTAAAAAGGGTATACGAAAATGTTTCCTTTAGAATAATGTATGCATACATGAGTGAAAATAACATAAGAATGCATGATATATGGGGAAATTGGTGGCAAAAAAATGTAAATTAGGCAAAAGTGCATACAAAAATGTGTGAGTTAGGAGAAATGTCACTAAAATGCTGATGAATTTTCATGAGACCTTTTTTTAAAACTCACGCACATAAACTGATCCTGACATGTGGTGAGCTAAAGACTGGTAATCAGAACTGAAGCAAAACTAAAATTGAGATTTGTCCATTCCAAACTGAAGGGCAAAGAAGTACCGATAAGTAAACAATCCACCAAATGGCTTGTTTCTCCTTGGTATTTAATTCTCTGTCGTCTATTGTGGCACAGCTTTTATAATACTGAAATATCAGAGCCCCAATAGGAACGCAACATCACAAAGCCTTTGAGACTAGTTAAAATTCTGTTACATCTTTTGATAAAGTCAGGATATCCAAGCTTAGAGAGCACACTTAACATATCATGCAAATACCTGGACTTGCATATTGATATAAGCCTTAAAAGCAATGATAATTGCTCTGCTTTGCAGTGACAAATTGTAGTACAATTAGGGCCCAATCCACCTGAATGAAACACTTTTAGGTACCATCTATTTCAGCGAGAGGGATGTAAACACACACTTAACTTCAACACTTAAATCAACAAGAAGTGCTGAACTTTGGCTGCATGGTGCCCTCATTGGCTAGCCAAACTTCAACCTAAATTGCTTTCTAACCTCCAAGTACCTTGTCTTTGCTACTTATCATCAGCCAGATCATACTTGGGCTACAAACTTTGACATTCTGAAATAATTTTATTACTTTTACAATTTGGTAAGCATTAAAGTTCGAGCACAGCATGCCTGTTTCTACTTAGGAATATTTTTATCTCTCCTTTAACCAGAACTTTTCAACCTTTCTGTGATCTCTTTATAATTCCCTTTGGAATACATAATTGTGCTCGATCAATTTGTTAAAGGCTTTTGAAGTGTTAAAAAAGCTGTATTAAAATTATTTTCTTTCAGGTTTTATGTTAATGAATATAAGGTGCTATTCAAAGCAAAGTCAGTGTGTCAAGGGAACTTTAACTAAAGTTATTCATACATAAACTAAAAAAGGAAACATCTTTAGTGAAGGAAAATACATTTAATGAGTAAGTGCAGCACACAATTCCTCCTTTCAAAAATGTCAGTTCATATTGAACCTCCATTCTAGATATCTTACAATTACTTTGTCAACAGAAGGTAGAGTCGTGATGGATGATGCATTGGTTCTTGAAACCAAACTTTCTGGGAGTTACTTAGGCTGAAACTAAGTGCTTTTACATTCCAGTCTTATTGATGATAGTGGTTTTATATTTATCACCCTGTCATTTCAGTTGACTGTATCAGCCTCTTCAGTGCAGCAATATGGACACTAATGGAGGTGTGTCCTTAGTTTTCTAAAGGGTCACAGATTCATTCCACTAACACGTTCACAGCACAGTTATAAGCACTGGGGAAAACACGCTTCCCCCCTCCCCCCCCCATCTTAAACAGCAGTTTAAAGTTAATAAGGCATATTAGGAAGGAAAGATGCACAAAAACCCTTTCTTACTACTCCTTTCAGGAGCACAAAATGGAAATTGAATAGTGACATCAATGGCTACCTCCAGAATTGGCAGCAATGTGCTTCTGAATTCCAATTGTTGGGCAGTGACAGCAATTGCTTGTGGGCTTCCTAATGTCATGTGGTTGCCCTCTGTGAGGAAGAAGATGCTACACTTGACAGGCCTTTGTCTGATAAAGAAGGGCTGATCTTATGTATTCATGTTCTTATGCCTCTTCTTGCTCCAATGTATACCACTAAATGTACTGTTCAGCATACCCTTCCAACATTTCTCTGGTGAAAATAGGGACATCCTATCCAGTAGTAGTAGTAGTAGTAGTACTAGTAGTACAGTGGTACCTCAGGTTAAGTACTTAATTCATTCCGGAGGTCCGTACTTAACCTGAAACTGTTCTTAACCTGAAGCACTATTTCTGGGTTAGCGGAGTCTGTAACCTGAAGCATATGTAACCTGAAGCATATGTAACCTGAAGCGTATGTACCCTGAGGTACCACTGTAGTAGTAATTTTTATTATATTATACCTGGCCCATCTGACTGGGTTGCCCCAGCCGCTCTGGATGACTTCCAACGTATATAAAAACATAATAAAACATTAAACATTTTTTTTTTTAAAGTTCCCTATACAGGGCTGTCTTCAAATGTCTTCTAAAGGTTGCAAAGTTACCTATCTCCTTGGCTTGAGGGTCACATAACCCATACGCTCCAACATTTCTCCGATGAAAATAGGGACATCCTAAGGAAAAGCAGGACCAAATCAGAAACCAGGATGGCTTCTGTAAATCCGGGACTGTCCCTGGAAAATAGGGACACTTGGAGGGTCTATTTCAGGCCTTCAAGTGGTCTCTGGGCTGGATCCAGGCCTACTCATGTTTAAAGGAGGTCCACTTACTTCCCGTTGATTTTGGTAGGTCTCCTCTAAGCGACTAAATCTGGATCAAACCCATAGATCGGCTCTAAGCTGGAGGCTTGTTAATCCAACTCATTGTGCTCTGGAAAAGCATATAGAACAGTCTAAGGAGAACAGTACACAGGTTGAGGCTAGACCACATGTTTAAATGCGTCTGTATTTAAAACTGAAGAACCAAAGATCCTTCTAGGAAGCTAGTGTGTCAGGTTGGTCTAGAACCTTTCTCCCTGTATGCTTTCATAGGATCAAAGGAAGATGCCTTATACTGAGTCAGACCTTTGACCTCCCTAGCTCAGTATTATCTCCATGGATTGGCAGTGCCCCTCCAGGCTCTTTGGAGAAGGGATCTTTCTTAGTCCTAAGGTAAAGGTAAAGGGACCCCTGATCATTAGGTCCAGTTGTGACCGACTCTGGGGTTGCGGTGCTCATCTCGCTTTATTGGTCGAGGGAGCTGGCGTACAGCTTCAGGGTCATGTGGCCAGCATGACTAAGCCGCTTCTGGTGAACCAGAGCAGCGCACGGAAACGCCGTTTACCTTCCCGCTGGAGTGGTACCTATTTATCTACTTGCACTTTGATGTGCTTTCGAACTGCTAGGTTGGCAGGAGCAGGGACCGAGCAACAGGAGCTCACCCCATCGCAGAGATTCGAACTGCCAACCTTCTGATCAACAAGTCCTAGGCTCTGTGGTTTAACCCACAGCACCACCTGCGCCCTACCTCCATACAAAACAGATGCTTTGTCACTGAGCTACAGCCCTTCCCACAGACAGAGATTTGGATCACCCCGCACAGATATTTGATTCTCCTACTCACATTGTGAAATAGCACAAGCCATACACGAAAGATGCATGAGTTGAGTTTAAAAACAAAGAAACCCTGAAAATGGCTGTTGGGAGATGGCAATTTCAGCAAAGAAATCGTGGCGGGGGCAGGAGAAGGAACAAGCTGCTTACTTATTTCTGCTCCTCTCCTTTGCCTGCTCCAAAGTGTCCACCTCTAGTTGTTTTTCTCCCAATAGGGGGAAGGATACTTCTCCCTATTTCCCACACCTCACCCCGTGAATCACGTCTCCCACATTTTGACTGGGAAAATAGCAAGAGAGGGTTGAGTATCCCTTCTCTTTGATGTGCTTCCTTTTCTGATCGTAGTCTTTGATGCTGCCTTTTAGCTTCGAAAGAAGACAGTTTGTGGATATCTTGTCCATTATTTTACCTGATTCACAGGTTGTTGCAGGGACACACAATTGCTGGCAATCTTGTTTTAGCCAATTCCTAAGAGGGGACTGTTGTTTTTGTCCATGGAGTTTTCTTGGCAGGGATACTGGAGTGGCTTGCCGGTTCCTCCTCCAGGTGGATCACGTTTGGTCCAAACTCTCCACTATGACCTGTCCATCTTGGGTGCCCTGCTTGGCATAGTTCATAGCTTCTCTGAGTTATTCAAGCCCCTTTGCCACGGCAAGGCAGTGATCCATGAATCAGCCCTGAGTGCTCACTGGAAGGACAGATCCTGAAGCTGAGACTCTAATACTCTAACACCTCACGAGAAGAGAAGACTCCCTGGAAAAGACCCTGATGTTGAGAAAGATGGAGGGCACAAGGAGAAGGGGACGACAGAGGACGAGATAGTTGGATAGTGTTCTTGAAGCTACCAGCATGAGTTTGACCAAACTGCGGGAGGCAGTGGGAGACAGAAGTGCCTGGCATGCTCTGGTCCATGGGGTCACGAAGAGTTGGACATGACTAAACAACTGAACAACAACAACAACAAGAGGGGACTTGTCTCTTAGCAGCAGACCAATCTGCAATTAGCTATTTTCAAATCCCCTTTGCAAAATAATGTGTTCAACTGGTGTGAGGAAGGGTTCCAGGTGGGTTGTAACCTGTATGTGTGTGTGTGTTTTCTAAAACTCGCATTTGCCACAAAGTTTTTTCTGGACCAAGTTGAGTAATACATTCCTTTCCCATGCTACCTGACGAAGACTTCTGTGAAGGCTTCAAAGCCTGCCTGAGAAGGCTTCAAAGCTCCTGGGATTTGGGCCAGCAAATGCCATCGCTTTCCCCCTTTCCCGTCTCACCCTCTGGGGCCATTGTGGCAGCGACTGTCTCTGGCCTCCCTCTGGCAGCGCTGCCTGTCTCTGCAGCCAAATGCGCTCCTTTCATCTTTCAGTAATATAATGGCACTGTTTTGCAACCTGCCCTGTAAATAGGTGGAATTCTACCAGGACCTTGGCTAGCCCAGGATCAGATTGCAACACTTATTTATAAGAAATTCTGTCAAGAATCAATAATAGTCTTGGGTCTCAAGTTCCTTCTTTAATAATACTTTGATATGATTTGTCACAAGCTAGCCCAGAGTCTCCACCAGATTTTATTACTTAGCTTGCAGCACAGTGTCTCATCTTTGAGTCATGAGATCAGCCATGGGGAGACCTTTAAAAAGCTATATTCTTTACTCTTTGGTTATTACAGAAAGTCTATATTACTCAATAATATCTTTTATAAGGTGTGCTGTCACATCTTCACATAGATGTTTAACCTCGATGTAGATATAGTGAATGCCCGGGGGCCATCCGAGTGACACGGACATTGTCTTTCATGATTGGATGCCAGATGTATCAACAATAATAATAACAACAACAACAAAAGTTAGGCCTTATTTTCGCAGCTTGGTATTTCTGACTGGGATTTCATACCAACTGTCAACAGCAACTAAGATTTTATTTAGAGTGCAAGGGTGTAACATTTTTATTACTTGGAAATATGTCAGGCTTCTCTACAAGTAATTTAGACTCATTTCCACTGCAATACTGCTTCCTTAGGTTGCTAGTGTATATCTCAATAAACAGAATTCTCCTTCGCCACTAGCATACTTTGGCTCCCCATATATATAAGAGCTCACTCCAGATCTATAATTCAAGTAGTTACGGCGGATGCCAGGACTGGCTCCAGGTTTGGTTTTCAGCGTTGTAGGCTGGAGATTGTTGACTTAAGGTACAATAATTCAGTTTTCGACTTAAGCTTCATGTGCCTTTGGAAAATATATAGATACATATAATTAGGGTTGTCTCAGCCTCGTTCGTTCAAGCGTTCCAAACCTTTTTCTTAAGCGAGAACTGAATTCTTTATAAATGCAGTGATTGCTTCTAGTACAATTAAAAGAATCATGATTTAGGTAATTTCTTACATATTCAACATGAAGCAAATTACTGGAATACCACCTTGATTCCCTCCCCTTTTCTAATTTTGCCTTTATCCACCTTGTGCCCCCTTCATAGGAACTGCTCACCTCTGTTCTCTCCCCTTCATCTCTCTGCCCCGACCATCAGAGATGATAGAAGAATCAGAGGAAAGCACAGCGTTTGTCCAAGGAGTTTTGTGCTGTGCTCAATGTTCAGGCACTATCTGTATATAGGAAGGTTTTAGAATCCACGCGCAATCCCTGGAAACATGTAAGTTGGCATTATCCTAGAACACACTCACACTTATGCACATATTGTCTATTTCATCTTCACAGCTCAAAGGCTCTGTGATATTTTGAGGCAGGATAAGAGATACTCCACCTCTGGAAAAAACTGGTTGCCCTCACCAACACCCCTTCTAAACACCACATCCCTGATTTATCTCCTTGCAACAGCCACAGGAGGCAACCCCACCCACCTAACTTATGGGAAACATCATAGCAAGCGGACTCTGGTAAATAATGTCCTGTTTCCTGAAAGGAAGAATCTGCACACAGAGGCTTGTAGGGAAAGAGTACCTATGGCCACCCTGATGCCTGCCAGATTTTTTGATCTACAACTCCCATCAACCCCAGCATGATGTGACCGAGTTACCTGATAGGAGTTGTAGTTCAAAACGTCTGGGGAGTACCAGATTAGTGAAGGCTGTATTATGGAAAATCTCTAGATGGGGAAAAAGCAGATGAGAGAGGAAGATGCTACCTGCATAAAAAATAAGCCATGTACCATTTATCTCTGGATATAGTGGAAACTCATTTGAAGGTCCTGCTTCATAGAGGCAAAGGTTGCCCACTGCCTTCCAGGCTCTCTCTAAAATCCAAAGCCTGGACATGTTGGAGGGGCAGAGGAAACAAAGAAGAGGAGATGGCAGAGAAATCTTGTAGAGATCCCACAGGAGTCTGGGCAAACACTGTGAGAACAGGATAGTGGGTTAGATGGGCCATTGATCCAGTAGGTTTGTCTTATGTTCTCAAGAGTAAATCCCCAAGAGATTCCCAGTTGCAGACTTCCTGGTCCAAATTGCAACCCAGCAATAAAAAGGATTGAGAGTAACTGAATAAACTCAGAATCCACAACTCTTTTTTTTTTGGATTGGTTCTTCATGTTTCCATTATTACAAGGAAAGAGGAAGAACCATAGGAGTTTCCTTTCACCAGGGCAGTTGCCACAATGAAGATTCATTTTGAACTGTTGGCCCAAATATTTCACAGGTGTAGCTCCTCTGCTTCCCTGCTTTCCCTATGGAGGCAGAGCCAGCACCAGACACCTGTACAAATAAACTTTCTCCATTATACTACACCTCCCATCTTCAATGACCAATGGTCCTGCTGGCTGGAGCTGATGGGAGTAGGAACTGGAGAACAAGGAGGGGCACAAATTCCTTTGTCCTGCCTTAGCCCCTGATTCCTCAGATTATTCTGGGCTGGCCAAGGGATCTCCTTTCTTTTTTAGAACTAGTAATGAACTAGACTTCTCAGAGTCTGCACAGATGGTGGCTTCAGAGTCATATCTGGATCAGCTTCTAACAACTTTCAGAGGTGTAGTATAAATTGGAGAGAGCTGCGAGTTTAAGGAAAGGAGGGCCAGGATACTTAATCTGGAAAGGAATTTGTCCTCTCAGCAGAGCAAGCTACTTTATTTTTCCTAGTATAATGACATCTTGGTTTTTCTGTTTCAACTTGAGATGTACGAAGCTGACAATATGTGGGCAAAGGTAAAACATATTAGAAAACAGGGTTCTCCGCAAAGTAGATTTCCATTCAGCCCATGTCAAGGATGAACATATAAAGCAGAAATCTTAAATATCCATTTTGATTATCATGACGGCTCTGTAGTCTGTATAGCTTTTGTGTGCATTTCTGGGATATGGGCCTTGGTACAAAAGTTCCATTTAAGAATATGATGTTATAGAAAAGATCTGTGGTATCAATGGTGGCAGAAGGTGAATACTGAAGGATTCTGTGAATCTGAAAGGATTCCTTTGTTTGGATTGTTCATAGGACTGGGTTTCTGGCAAGCGATGTTGCAGTCTGGTTTATCAGTGAAGTGAAACTGTAGGCTTTTATTGATGCATCAGCTGATTTGACAGAGCTGTTTAACTGGGGGTGGGGTGGGGGCAAGAAGGGAAAATCACAACTGTACAGTTTCACAAGGACTCTTCCATGTGTGTCCCATCCACAGCAGAAGGATGAGTAAACATATTAAGGAAGTGCATTATTTTGAGATTTGGTACAAACATCTATGGAAAATAAAACAATCAATGGATGAATTAAATTCTCCTGGTTTTTGGTTTGAATCTTGCTAGAGCAGATCCCTGAAATGTCTACTGATGGCCATTTATCAAGTGTCTGTAAGACTGTAATATTATAACCATCCTCATAAAAGTAACTAAGCACCTTTAGCTTCTAGATTGACAATGTTCAGCTACATCCAAGATGGTGGTGATTAGTGCTATTTTTCTAGAAAAAGAGGTGCTGGAACTCACCACGAACACCTCCCTTGTTCTCTTATAATGGCAATGGTGCCCACCTGGGAGGTGCCAGAACTGAGTTCTGGCTGCAAAATCACTGTGGTGGTGACCATAGAATATATCATTGTTGAGTGTTAGGTCTACATTGTGGTGGTTGGCTTTCTGACTGTGGTGCTGGAGTCATTGGTTGGATGTGGAGCATTGTCACAACAGAGATGAGCATAAGAAGGTTCATCGCCCTCATTCCCTGAATCAGATAATGAATACCATTTGATCAGCTCCCTATAAACTTTCCAATTGCTCTCTAGTTTAGTGGGTTTGTGTTTTTAGGAGTATCTCAGTACTTGAGCAGGAGTTTCTCCATGTGAAAGTCAACAATGGTGAACAAGCCTTCCTAAACAACAGAATGGCCCATCATCAGTGATCCCTGCAACAGGCAGCTACAAGCAAGTTTTGTGCTTCCTGTGTGACCTTCTCGATCTCAACAAGCAACAATGAGCCGAACAAGCCTGATGCCCAAATAAGCATGCACATTAAAACATGCGCCAAGATCCATTGCCATGAAACTCCCTCCCAAACTGAGATTAGAAAGGCACACTCCTTGCTGAACTTTCAGACACATGACTCAGACTTTCTTGTCCCAGCAAGTATCTTGAGGTCGTGTTCAGTTTTATGATTTGCTTAGAAGTGCAAATACTTAAGAGGTATATAATTGTCTTAAGTAAATTTTAAAAAAACACTTTAGATCCATTCCCGCATAAAATTCAATAATCCATTGCACACAAATATTGCAAGGTAATATCAACAAAACGCCAACTAATCATCATAATCACTCCCAACAATTACAGCAAAGCATTAAAGAATTATGAACAACAAAAACGGTCATGGCAAAGAGATAATGCATCAAAGGCCGCAGACTAAGATCAATGCAGGAGCAGGACCACTTGTCTTATACGCATAGATATAACTGGCAATTGCTAATGAAAGAAAAGATAAAATCCTCCCAGGGCAGGGACTTGCCTTTTTGTCATTACTTATTCTCTGATAAAACCCTCTGAAGAAAGCCAACCACGCTTTATCCAGGGGTGACTTTGTTCTGCCCGCCTGCCCATTTGCTCTTCCGTAAGTGGAGAATCCAGCGTTGCATCGGCAGTCCCACATCCTAGGTAGACCGTAAGTGAACAGGCCTTTGCCAACCATCATTGGGTGAGCAATGTCAAGAGCAAGATGCAGAAATGCATTGGAAGTCCACCATTCTATCTTGTGGAGCAGTTCTGGAGAAAGGTTTTAGCAACTCCTTCCTGAAGAGCCACAAAGCCCACAAAACTTACCATTGGCAGAGAAACTGATGACAACATTCATAGGAGGGGTAATAAGAATACAGTCGTACCTTGGAAGTCAAACTGAATCTGTTCCGGAAGGCCGTTTGACTTCCAAAACGTTTGGAAACCAAGGTGCAGCTTCCGATTGGCTTCAGGAAGCTCCTGCAGCCAATTAGAAGCCATGGAACCCACGTTGGACGTTCGAGTTCCAAAGAACATTCACAAACCAGAACACTCACTTCTGGGGTTGCAGCGTTTGGGAGCCAAAATGTTTGACTCGCAAGGCATTCGGGATCCACGGTATGACTGTACCTTTGTATCTCTGAAACAATTAAGCATTTAATTAAGTGCATGCCTTCTTTTTGAGCAGTCTGCATCACATGGACTTGTGGGGTGGGGAGAAATGAGAGAAGGAAAAAAACTGGTATGGGCAGATTTGGTTTTCTGCGTGGTAAGGAGGCTTGTGAATCTGGCAGCAGGGGCATGCAGAGTTTTGCTGCTGCTGCTGCTGCAGCTGCCTGCAGCATAAACCTTAAGTGACAGTTTTGACATCTCGTGTGAACTGGCCCATACCTGTATCAGTGACAACTGTTGCGTGGCTCAATTTAGCATTTGATCAGGAGGCAGCGTAAAGCATCACCACAGGCTTTGATCTCATCAGTTTCAATCACGTCCATAAATCTGTGCTCCGGAAAAGCATCTAACTTTGCTCTAACTTTCCCGCGAAGCCCCATATTTCCCTCTAGTCCCATCAAAGTTCACTATATTAACCCAGGAGTTATAGGTTTCTGCAGAAATAAATTCTTCCAGCGGCAGCAAAATGTACTTGTCAGACTTTCCCACTGCTCTCTCGGAAACTCATTCTCTTGGAGAAGAGGCTCATTTTGAATGCTAACATCCCGAAGCAGCCTCAGCTATGGTACCCACACCCTCAACGTTAATATTCATAGAGATCTTCACTTATGGACAATCCCTCCTAGGGGGCAGTGAAATCTTATTGAGTGGGGAAATTGCTTGAAACTGGGGCATACAAGGGAGCAAAGTGGGCCCGGTTCCAGATTTCTTTTTATTTATTTATACTTTTCAAGTTTATACATTTCATTAGTTTTACAATCAATTTAACATTCCAAAGTTTGACTTCCTCCCCCTCTTTCTGCGGTTCCTTGAATTAATTTTTTAATATCTTCTGCATATCCAAATTCATTTAATTTGCTCATTTAATTATCTACTTTAAATATATACTCTTATGAAAATGCAGGTTATTATAATAATCCTGCCAATGTTTTTATCTGTTTGCAATTTATCTGTAAATATCCAATAAACCATTTCCACTCTTCTATAAAAAGTTTGTTATCCATATTTCTTATTCTTCTGGTAAGATTCACAATTTCTGCATATTCCATAAGTTTTTGTATCCAGTCTTCCTTTGAAGACTTCCACTTCTTTTCACTTTTGGACAAGTAGCATTCCTGCTCTGGTGTTGTTGTTGTTGTTTAGTCATTTAGTTGTGTCTGACTCTTCGTGACCCCATGGACCAGAGCACACCAGGCACTCCTGTCTTCCACTGCCTCCCGCTGTTTAGTCAAGCTCATGCTGGTAGCTTCGAGAACACTATCCAACCATCTTGTCCTCTGTCGTCCCCTTCTCCTTGTGCCCTCCATCTTTCCCAACGTCAGGGTCTTTTCCATGGAGTCTTCTCTTCTCATGAGGTGGCCAAAGTTTTGGAGTCTCAGCTTCAGGATCTGTCCTTCCAGTGAGCACTCAGGGCTGATTTCCTTCAGAATGGATAGGTTTGATCTTCTTGCAGTCCATGGGACTCTCAAGAGTCTCCTCCAGCACCATAATTCAAAACCTGCTGTTGTAGTAGCATACATAAATAAATTTCTATACAATTTAGGTAGTCCTGTCCCTATAATTCCCAAAAGGTCAAGATTTCCAGTGTGAAGGATCAGAGCAAGGTGCACAAACAACAGACTTCCAAATGGATATCCAAACCCATTGGCCTTTTGCAGCAGACCCTGGCTTTTAGAATCAGGCAAATAAACGACAAGGGAGAACCAGGCAATTTGAAAATGGTTTGTCTCTTCCTATGAAATTCAGAGTTGGGTGGAAGCACCACACCTGGAACCATTTTGTTTGGGAGAAGAAAGGGTATCTATTGCACAGGCACAGAACAGTTACCCATTCAAGAGGTTCTCCTCTAGAATTCTTGAATTGGTCCATACTGCAAGAATTCTTATTTATGAATATTCAGAATGCAGGTGGCTCAGCAGAACAGAGATTCGGTTAAATCTGGGGAAACCCTTCTTCTGTTGGGCTGAAAGAATGCCAGCTCCAACCACCCATTCAGTGCCTTGTCATTTTACCTGATTCTTTATAGTCCCAACTTCTCAAAACCTTAGCATTGTGTATTTAATAAATGAAGAATTTCAGCTGTCAGACTTGCAAAAGAAAACAGTGACCCCTGCACACCTTTTAAGTCTCACTTCTAAGGTGAGATTCCTCTGCCGCTTTTCGCATGTCATTATGTGAGACAAGTAGTCACAGAATACTTTGAATATTCCCGTCACTCCCATAAGACTGGGGCTGTCTTTAAAGATGGCTTGGCAACATCCGCTGAATAGGATGGGCCACGTGTCATGCTTCACAAAGGCCAGTCCTTCGTTTTGAAGGACTGTCAGAGGAGAGTCCTCTGTTTGAAAGTGTCCTCTGTTTGAGAATTTTATAATCGAAGACAAGGAACTATAAAAAGTGAGAGCAAGAGCATGAAGTTGCCCAACAACTTCCAGCGATACCTGTTCTGCACATTCAACAGCCACATAAATCACCAGGCATCTTCCCCACCATGGTGAGATGCATTGTATTTTTATTTAAATTATAATTATAATAAAATTTTAAATTTGCATCTTGACATACCACATGCAAATGATATGCAAATTGGTGTCCTCTGTTTTGGTGGTGCAGATCCTCTTTTTTGGCAATGCATAACTGACCACTCTACACCTCATAGAGCCTGCAGATGCTACAATACATGTGGAGGCCAGGTGATCAGAACATAGTAGACCGATACAGTGGTACCTCGGGTTAAGTACTTAATTCGTTCCGGAGGTCTGTTCTTAACCTGAAACTGTTCTTAACCTGAAGCACCACTTTAGCTAATGGGGCCTACTGCTGCTGTGCCGCTGGAGCACAATTTCTGTTCTCATCCTGAAGCAAAGTTCTTAACCCGAGGTACTATTTCTGGGTTAGCGGAGTCTGTAACCTGAAGCGTATGTAACCCGAGGTACCACTATGCTGCTAAAGGCTTTATGAGTGGATGATAATTTCAGGATGCAAAGGGGGATTATTGTAGACTATAAGTGGGGAAGCCCAATGAGATCATGTGTCACTGGTCTTCAAAGCAGGGCATTGGCTTTCATTGACCTACCAGCCCCAATTCAAAGTGTTAGTAATAGCATACAAGGCTGCTTCCCAAATGGGACCCACATGCGAAAAATTAATAGAGTGCCTCCACCCATATCAACCATCTCACATACTATGATCAGCCAGTGAGAACTTGGTGGAGGTACAACCACTCAGACGGCAGCCTGGTTGGCATCAGCTCTTGACAGGGCCTTCACAATGGTACTCACTTCCATCCCTGGCATCCATCTCCTTCATTCTTGACTTTCAGGAGGAATTTATAAACATTTCTGATTGCCTAGGCATTTGATGGCTGAAAAATACTGTTCCCAGCTACCCTGAAATCCTCAGCTGAGAGAATGTGACTCTTTTTAGATCATTTCTAATGATATGGTTAGTACAGTGGTACTTCGGGCTAAGAACTTAATTCATTCTGGAGGTCCGTTCTTAACCTGAAACTGTTCTTAACCTGAGGTACCACTTTAGCTAATGGGGCCTCCCACTGCTGCCATTCGATTTCTGTTCTCATCCTGAAGCAAAGTTCTTAACCCGAGGTACTATTTCTGGGTTAGCAGAGTCTATAACCTGAAGTGTCTGTAACCTGAAGCGTCTGTACCCCCCAAGGTACCACTGTAGTGTGTTTGCTGCCCTGGTAAATGGACCCAAAAGTTTATAAATGGGGAACAACAGGGCCGGCCCAATATATTTTGACACCTGAGGCAAACCACAAAATGGCACCTCCCACACCGGGTAAGAAGGGGTGAGTGAAGATCTACATAAGGGACAAGGGGGGGTGGGGATAAATATCTCCATAGGGATGAAGGGTGGGAGGAGACTATCAATGACTCCTATTTGCCAAGCGGCTGCTGCAGAGGCGGCATTTGTGGGGGGCTGCCGAGGAGGTAGCAGGTCCAGTCTCCAAGGAGCACCCAACAGCTGTTGCTGTTGTTGTTGCAGCAGCAGCAGCAGCAGCAAGTGGTACATTACTTGGAGGCTGGATCTGCTGCCCGTGTGGATATTGCTGTCTGAGGCAATCACCTCACTTTGCCTCATGGGTGGGCCGGTCCTGATGGGGAATGCATATGGCAACTTACTTGGGGTCAGAATAGCTGGTGACATGGACACCAGGATGCTAGATGCAGAGCTTGGGGCATTTCTCAATCTGACCAGGAATTCTGATTGCTTAGAGTGGAAATACATATTAGCAGTACTAACTAACATGAAATTTGGCCCCAACTTCCTACAAATCCTCAAACAAATATACTTCCAAGTCTCAGCAAAATGCAGAACTAACAATATGGATTCTAATACTATAGCTATCCAAAGAGGCATGAAACAAGGATGCCCACTGTCTCCCTTCTTTTTATCCTGGCTCTGGAACCCTTAGCAATCCGCATCCGAGCAGCCACAGACATCAAGGGAGTGGAAATAAAAGGCAGAACCTATAAATTAGGGCTCTTTGCAGATGACCTAATGGTCACAACACCAGACCCCATAAGCACAGCAACCTCCCTAATCAGAGAACTCAACACATTTGCAATGGTGCCGGGCCTACAGGTAAATTTTACAAAGTCAGAAGCTATGTGCTTCAACACCCCCCCCCCTCACACCCAAAAGGAACTCACGAAGGTCACCAAAATAAAACTTTGCCACACCAAGTTCAGATACCTAGGGGTACAAATAACCAGAAACCTCAATAAATTGTACCTCCACAACTACAAGCCAGTGTGGCGACAAATTAACAAAGACCTAACGAGATGGAATAACATGAATTTCACTCTCCCAGACAAAATAGCCACGATCAAAATGATCACACTCCCCAAACTGACCAGGAATTCCTTTGCTGAGTTCCTTCCCCTGGCTATTGAATTAATTAGAACATTGATATAAAGGCCATTTCAAAGAGGATTAGGTTTTTATTCCTCACCAAGATATGCGCCTTGGTGCACTTTGAACATTGCTGTTTTGTTTGTGTGTATGTGTGTCTTGCCATTTTTAATACTTTTTAAAGCTTATTGCGAAAGGCCAGATGGGCTTCTCCACTAACCTGCATCCTGTTACATTCAAGTGTATATTAATCTACTTCGTATTTCAAAAGCAATGCATCGAAATCCAGCTGGATTGTAGTTTCAATAGAAAACGTCTTTTATCATTTTTATTATCTTTTGGTTGAGTGGCTCATTATGTAGATCGATCGAGTCGTTCCCCTACGAACCAAATGCACTCAACAGTTAATGAAAATATTAGTCTCTAAGAAGAATTTATTTACAAAAACAAGTGCTACTTTTTCATATTTGCTGAGAAAGTCAATAAATGCCCGTGGCCATCTTTTGTTTTACTTTCACTGTTTCAAAGTTTGCAGGCCCCTTTTTAGGGCGAGTCCTCCCTACATGGCTCATGACATAATGAAACTATCAATCCATCAGCAGCAGTTTTAAACAGTACAAATGCTACATATCTTAAATCCAGCTATAATGGATATTGGACTTCTTTGTAGAAGATGGTGGCAGCTTACTAAAGCAAGCTTATCCAAGATGGTAGCAGCTTTCTGATGCTTTGTGGGCTTTTGGATCTCTTGTTTTAGGAAGAAAGATAGGAGGGAGGTAGAATGATAAAAAAGAACCTTTTAATGAGGCTGAAAGAGGAGAGCGCAAAATATGGTTTGAAGCTCAACATCAAAAAAGCAAAGATCATGGCCACTGGTCCCATCACCTCCTGGCAAATAGAAGAGGAAGAAATGGAGGCAGTGAGAGATTTTACTTTCTTGGGCTCCGTGATCACTGCAGATGGTGACAGCAGCCACGAAATTAAAAGACGCCTGCTTCTTGGGAGAAAAGCAATGACAAACCTAGACAGCATCTTAAAAAGCAGAGACATCAGCTTGCCCAGAAAGGTCCGTATAGTTAAAGCTATGGTTTTCCCAGTAGTGATGTATGGAAGTGAGAGCTGGACCATAAAGAAGGCTGATCGCTGAAGAATTGACGCTTTTGAATTATGGTGCTGGAGGAGACTCTTGAGAGTCCCATGGACTGCAAGAAGATCAAACCTATCCATTCTGAAGGAAATCAGCCCTGAGTGCTCACTGGAAGGACAGATCCTGAAGCTGAGGCTCCAATACTTTGGCCACCTCATGAGAAGAGAAGACTCCCTGGAAAAGACCCTGATGTTGGGAAAGATGGAGGGCACAAGGAGAAGGAGATGACAGAGGACGAGATAGTTGGACAGTGTTCTCGAAGCTACCAGCATGAGTTTGACCAAACTGCGGGAGGCAGTGGAAAACTGGTGTGCTCTGGTCGATGGGGTCACGAAGAGTCGGACACGACTAAACAACTAAACAACAACAACAATGCATAATGTACTAGCAAACTATTGTGATGGGTAAGACGAGCAGTGTTTGCACTGCAAAGGCCCCTTGGAGAGTGCAACCCCCTGCAGAGTATTTCATACCCTCCAGCATCCCACTGATCCAAACTGGGACACTCTCATATTTTGGTCCCAAGCCAACTGACCCCAAACCTAGAGTTTTTCAGTCCAGCACCCTGGCACGAGCCAGCTGACTCACACCACAGTGCTGGACCAAAAATAAAAATTGGGACATTCTAGGATCCAATCAGGGATGCGGGTGGCACTGTGGGTTAAACCACAGAGCCTAGGACTTGCCGATCAGAAGGTTGGCAGTTCGAATCCCCATGACGGGGTGAGCTCCCATTGGCAGGTCCCTGCACCTGCCAACTTAACAGTTTGAAAGCATGTCAAAGTGCAAGTAGATAAATAGGTACCACTCCAGCAGGAAGGTAAACAGTGTTTCCGTGTGCTGCTCTGGTTCAACAGAAGCAGTTTAGTCATGCTGGCCATATGACCCGGAAGCTGTACGCCGGCTCCCTTGGCCAATAAAGCGAGATGAGCGCCGCAACCCCAGAGTCGTCCGCGACTGGACCTAATGGTCAGGGGTCCCTTTACCTTTACCTTAGGATCCAATCAGAAGCCAGGATACCCCATTCAAATGGGGACGGTGTCTCAAATCAACATGGTGTCTTTCCCAACCTTGCCAAAAATGACAGAGATTGAATCTGGGCTACAGAGCTACAGAGATTGAGTTACAGCCCTTCCCCAGTTAAAAGACGGGGCATGTCTGTGACGATGGTATTATGCCCGTGGCTAGAGCTAACCACGATTGGATGTAAAAGCATCAAAATTAGCTGTCCTTATTGCCAGCAACAGAACATTACATCAACATGTGAAAATATCCGAAATAATCAATTTCTCTCCTAGGGGCAAGAGCAAATCCCCCAAATTCCCAGCAAGGGTAGTAAGTGATAGTCGTGTATATAAATTGTCTAGAGTCAATTAAGCCTCTTGATGCATTTTGTTAAAAAGAGCGAGTGAAGCAAATATGCACATCTCCTTACAGCGCCTTTGTTTATACCAGTTTAAATTCAAACAGTTTTAACAGAAAGTTTATTAAATATGTTACAGGCATTGAGTAATTTCCGCAAATCTCTTCAATCACTAATGTTTATGTGATGGATTCAGCTGCTATAATTATTGTATAGGCTATGGACCAAGCCCATTGCAAAGTTAAGCCCTTCCATAAGACCACAGAACATTCCAGGAATTACATCAGAGGAAAGTATATGCTTTTAACAGTAAGCCGCTGTTTGGACTTGACATCAGCAGAACGAGCAACGCTACACGCACAAAAAAGCTTCAAGCTGCAATCCTAAATTTACTTAACCAGAGAGTTTCATTGGAATCATGTGAACTTACATGGGCTTTATAGGTTCAACATGCATAGTCTTGGTCTACGTCAACACAGTGTTTGGTCTTGATCGGGTTCAGAACTGGGAGCCTCATGATATCTGTCGATGGGCACAGCTGGTAGTGAGCTAACTGAAATCACACAGTGAAGAAAAAACGAGACAGCCTTATTCTTCAAGCCCCTAGCATGGTAGAGCCAAGCTCCTGACCTGGAGGACCCTCCTGCTGACCTGGCTTGGGTTTAAATATGTCTTTGTCTAAGCAGAAGTCCACCTTGGCCTTGTGCATATGTTCCTGACACATGTTTAATAATATGTTTCCGCTACTTCCCAGTATTCCAGCCACGGTTTGTGGTCTTGGGGGTTGCAGAGGAGCTTTCCACAGGACCTTTCAGAAGCAGGCAGCGCCTGCAAGCCCCTTTTAGCTGAGCCAGGTCTTTACTTGTCTCATCTTTGATGTCATATATGATGTCAAGTGTAAGTTAGGTAGGCCCGGCTCAGCTTCATGGGCGAAACAGGGAGGCCTGTTGGGTATGATGAAGCACCACAGGCCAGAGGTTCTCCTCCTCTGAGTGATAATTGTTTTATGCAAACCATGTAGAGGTTTTCGGTGATTAAGCAGCACATCGCTCCTGTTAAACAAATCTAAAACTATTTTTCATTCAGCAGAGTTTGCACTTAAATCACTTCTGAGGGGACTGAGGGATGTGTGTGAGAGAGTGCCCTCTTCACTTTACAGGGAACTCTTGCTGGTCTGCACTTTCCCAACCCACCATTCCTTGAGACTTCATGTCACCCATGGTTGGAATTTTCTATAATTCAGTTGTGGCCAACACAATGTCCTCCAGATGTTGTCAGGGTGAGCCCCAGCCAGCTTGGTCAGTGCTCCAGGATGATGGAAGTTGTAGTAAGAATACATGGAGGGCATCACAGAAAGCTACCTTACACCAAGTCACACCCAGTGGTCCATCTAGTACTGATTACACTGGCAGCCAACAATTCTCCCGGGTTTCAGATGGAGGGGACTCCTTGCTGGAGATGAATTTGGGGCAGAACCTTCACCACTGAACATCATTCAACAAATGAATGGAAGCACGTTCTCAAATGTCCCTCCACCTTCTTAAAAGTGAGAGCCACAAAAAAGCCCACATCCCACCCATGAGAATTTCACAGAAATCCATCCCCTTTTGCTGAGTTTTGAACGCAGTTTCTTTTATCCTTACCTGATGGAGAATGGTTGGGGAAAGCCCGGTGATAATTTTTTGGCACTTCACTAGATGGACCGAAATTCTGACTAAGTATAAGGCAGGTTCCTATGAATAATAGATAGGGACCACATCTTCTCAAAGCTACTTTTCAGAAGTATCCTGTCAACCCACATTCCAAGCTTCTGGTATGCTGCTTTCAGGTACACTGATTGTCTGGATTCCCTGGACTAATGCTTTCTTGCATTATTCATCTTTTTCAATAATAAATTTCGGCACCAATCCTTTCAAGGCAATCATGTAGCTGGCTCCCTGCACAGACCACAAGTTTAGGGATGTCCCATAACTGCCCTCAAAAGGTTTGCAGAATAATTCTCACAGTCACCACCTGGAGTAGGCATGGTACTCTCTTGAACCTTCACAACATTCTTTGTGTATAAATTCCCCTCACAGAGTTCCCTGGGAAGAGGGGTCGATTGGTAAAACACTCTGAGCATTGTAGGTCTGTGAGGGGATTAGGGGCATTTAAACAACTTTCAGGGCCCTACAGTTCCCAAGATTCTCTTGGGGAAACCATGGCTGTTTAGAGTGGTATGCTACTGCTTTAAATGTATAGTGGAGTTGAGGCCTTACTCTTCAGTCTTAACCATGGGCTGGCCCCATGGCTTCCTGTTCTCAACTCCTGGTGCACTTCAAACCACCTACAGCCTAGTGCCCATGAGCTTCATGGCTGAGCAGGGACGTGAAACCGAGTCTTCCCAGTGCTAGTCAAACGCTCTAACCACTATACCACACCAGCTATTATTACCCTTTCATTTTGTTTATCATTGGGATTTTGCATAGCTTTGAGTCTTCCTGTTTCATCCTGAAAGTGATCTCATTTGGTGAGGCTTTGGAAAGAGCTCCTCTCTCGGTTACTTTCCCTCAAGCCAGTGATCTCGAAATGCATCTACAGGGCCACGAAACCCTTGCAAGCCCAGTGATTCATGTAATGTGCATTTTTTCCTCCTTAGTGCAGATGTCCCCTTCTGGAACACTTTAATTAACACTTTAATTAAAGCTAAATTATAATGAAAACGCTACAAAATTATGCTTTCTATCAACATTAATGCAAAATGAGTTCCTCCTGGATGATATTTTTTACAATGAAGACAAAAAGAGATAGTACTAATGAGGCCATCAATTCAGATTTACCATAATTTCAAGACCATGTCACTTACTTATCTGCTCACTAGCACAAAGCCTTCACTTTTACTGTACATTTTTGCCGCAGTTATAATGTCTGCAGGGCAAATGACAAGGGGTGGAGGGAGAATCACCTTTCATATAGCATATTCTTGATTCTGGGTTCAGATATCTGAGAGTTACATTGCTGCGATGAAACGCAAAGACAGACACAAACCGTCACAGATCCTGGGTGGCAAAAACTTAATAAGAATTATATGTTGTTATAATTCATATCATTTTATGCTGATTTTATCCCTATTTTTGTGCTGGTGAAGCTTTTTCATGGACAGGTTTTTTAAAAAAGTTGATTTATTTGTATTAATATTGATTTTAATTTGTGACTACTCAAGAGTACATACTTAATTGGGTGGTATATAAATGCCAAAAATAAATAAGAAGAAGCCCATAACAATGCACGATGTGAAACATAATTTACTTTGGTATTGAAGAAAATCTCCATACTCCATGAACTGGGAGCCCTTAAATAAATAATAAATAAACATCTGCTAATGCTACTATTAAACAACTTTGCAGTAATCCATCTTTAAGGTTCCCACTGTATGGATCATGGTGGCTGGGCTAGTCACATCCAGGAACAGTTGCAGCTAAGATCATCCTGAAAATGTGTACCTGCTTCTTTAGAGGGAGTGCAACCCTATCCAGAACAGGCTACTTACCTACGTAATTTACAGAACCAGTGCCTCCATCTTTTTAGGATTCAGCTTATTGTAAGGTTACCAGATTTTTTCAAAGAATCTGGGGACACTTTTTTTAAAAAAAGAGAGAAAATAGTTAGCTATTTTTAAAAAAGGAAGAAGTAATATCTTCTCTTTTGTGGTCTCCTCTGTTGTACAGCCTTCCTCTGGACCCTGGCCTGCTCTCTTGGAGCACTAGCCTCCATGGAGTAGGCTCAAGTTGGGCCTGGGCTTGGCCATGTGTCCTTGCCCTCCCGGTGCTCTCCTACCTCTCCTCCTCAGCAGCGGCACAGCAAGGTCGGGGCTCCCCTCTTTTTTCTCCTTCCTCTTTCTTTCTCTTTCTTCTCCTTCTCCTCTCCTTCTTCTCCCTGTATCTGCTCTGGGGTTTTCCTGGGCAGTTGGCCGGCTGGCTGGGCACTCTTGCTCCTGGCTCAATTTGTGTCAGTGGTTTCCCCCGTTGAGGTCCCGGGCATCCCAGTTCCCACCCGGCAGTGGCGACGGTAGCAGCAGTCTCAGCAGCCTGGAGCCAGCATAGTAACGCAGTTGGCTCTGGCTGGCTTCAGGAGCTGCTCGCTGCTGTGACACCTACCATTTTGCCTTGCCGGAAGTCCCCATATGATGTGTCTTGTGCCGTTGAACCAATCACACAACATTCATTCCCTTCTAATAAATCTACAACACTTAAAATATAAATCCAGGGACATTAAATGAAATCCGGGGACAGATTTGTAAATCCAGGGACTTTACCCGGGAAACGAGGACGTCTGGTAACCATAGGTTATTGGCCTTCATCCAGCACACCACTACATCCAGACACCAGTCTAGAATCTGCACAGCCTTTCGTAATACAGAGGAAATAGTGTGCATATGGAGTCCCTAATATAGCATCAAGACTCAGAACCTGTCTTAACCACTGGGCCATGGAAGGCTATGTTACAGGAGACACTCTGAGTTTCTTATATGTCTGATATATTTCTACTATAGTTATCATGCTTTCTACCATAAGAGCCAACAGCTAAGGGCCTCCCAATAAAATATTTGAGGGGGCCATCCCCCAAAGTTGATGGGCATTGCCATTCAAATGGTGTGCATGCGCCACATCTTGTGATTGATTATGAGGATTGGGGCTTACCTTAGCCCCCCTAATATTTTATTCAAGTGGGCATCCCTGCTTTCTGTTTTGCTTCTAGCAGGACACAGGGTCAGCATGGCTACGTGATACTAGCATAGCACTGGCAGAACGGGCTCATAGAATTCTGAGGTCGTAGGATGGAACCGGCTCATCTCTGTACCCAAGAAATAGGTTGTGATTAGTGATGGTTCCAGGTTTTGTACAGAAGGCATTCATAAAGGCAAACTTAAGGGTTTGAAACATTTCCATCTTATTGTGAGCCAAGCCCAAACCCCATTGACGTTCAAGTCCCATGTGTAATGAGTTTACCAGAGTGTCATCATTCCCTAAAGAACAGCTGCTCAACTGGCATCATTGCTCCCACATGCCCAATAAGCATGAGATGCCTTTTGCCCAGTGGCACTGTGGCCCATAGATTGCAGCAAAATACTGGGCAAGGTTTTGCCCAGTATCTTCTCTGTGTGATGGGCTCATGGGAAAAAGTTGTCCCATGAGCCCTTGCTGAAGAGGGGAGGGGAAAGCCTATATAAGGCTGCTTCCCCTGAAGCTCACAGCCATTTTTCTTTGAGAGCTTTCCCACACTCCTTTCCCACAAAGCATAGCCAAACAAAATAAAATGGCATACTTGTACTGTTTTCAGATGCTCTACTGTCTATAGGTGTTCTCTGTTTTACTGTTCTATAAATTTCTTTGGGACTTCCTTTGGCTGTGCAAAGCAGGGAATAAATTTAATTAACTTACAAAGAACCTTGTGGATATGCCCCAAGAAGTTGCTGAAGAGTCACCATTATTCCCCCTTGCAAATTCAGAAATCTTTTTTTAGCAACACCTGGCAGCCAGACATATGACTTGTCAGCATGTGACTACCATGGTGTCATGCCAGGATAGTTCAGTTTTGAGTTTCAGGCCTATGTCGGGAAATATTAGTTTCTGAGGTAAATTTGTATCCAGGGCTGCTAGAAATTTCAGTCCATTTTCCTGCCTCAGTTGAATAATGAAATATGAAAACATGTTTCAGCTTTGTAAACAGCATATTACAGTGGAGAAAAACAATTCTGTTTTAGGTCATGCCCTAGTTAAGTGCTAAAATAAATAGGTATTGATTTTGTGATATAGCCTATTTCTGTGGAGACTAGCAGAGGCAGTGTGGGCTGAGGCTGTACTATCCATTCTAAGTATCCACACTACTTAGGCCAAATAGCAGACAATTGTTTTATTTCTTAAATACAAGAGCAAGGCTGCAATCCCAGTTACCTGGGAGTAAGTCCCATTGAGATCCATAGAACTTATTCCTGAGCAGTCATGAATTAGACTTGCATTGCTAGAGTTTATAAAGGGAGTAAAAAATGACACGTTAAATCAATCTGTTTATTTTTGTGCTATATACTGCAATTATTAGTTCAATGCATTATATCATATGGACCTATACGTCATCTAATTTCTCAGTTCCACTACTTTTTTATTTACTTTCTGTGTCCAACTCCACATTAGTTTCTCTGGGTGTCGTTTATTTTTAAAGGGATCCCTAGTTTTATATCTTTGTCCCTTGGCAGGGTTGGCTCCAGCTTTTTGTGGGTCCTAGAATAGCAGCACAGCAGTAGTTGTACTGCCCTCATCCTCTAACCACATATATGTCTCTCAAATTAAATCTCAGAGGTTGCTGCCAGGGGGACATATGCACCATACCTTAGCAAGGGGCCAGGCTCTTAGCTTTCATTTAAAACCAAGTCATTCAAACAATACTGAATAAAGTTAGGGCACAAAACATGGAGGCAACTCCAATGTATGGCACTCGGCAGGCAGCACCAATGCTAAGGATGCTTAATCACTTAATCACTGTTGCTGAACAATCAGAGGAAGGAAACTTGGCCCTTGCCCTCCCAGAACAGCAGAAAAAGCAGGAGAAGCTGGTTGGATGAGGATACTGGGGTATGTTTGTTAAGGCACTTTCCTCATGTCGACATTATTTCGTTCACTCTCTCTGTATGTTGCATTTACATAATAAAACACAATCTGCTGGCTTTGGTATGTTTTACTGGGAAGTTGTTCCCTTGAAATAAATGAGGTTTAACGCCTACTGAGAAAAAAATGGTGACTTTGAAGTCCCCCTATATTCTGATTTAAAAAAGAATAATTCTGCAGCAAGTTTTTGTGCATGATGGATACATCTACATAGTACTGCATCTAGCTAGACACCACTAGTGACAACTTGGAGAAGAAAGGAACCAGGTCAGAGGCAACCCCAAAGAGGACATTTCCATGAAATATACAGGACTAAATGCTCAGGTGCCAGAATGAAGTGCAGGTATTTTTGTACCCACACATTTCTAGCTTTTAAAAATGTCGCTGGCAGACTGCCAGCCTTAAATCAGACATCTAATACTTGTAAGGTGGCAGCTGATAGAGGGTTTCAGCAACTTTTCAATTTTAACTTTACTTTTAAGGCTCCTGCAGGAAGTCTGTCTTCTCTGACAGCCCAAATGCACTGGCGACATTTTCCTCTTTACACTTGATCACACCTGTTGACACTTATGTGCATTAACAAATCAACTAATGGACTTCTTTCCTTTCCTTTTTTTTTCATTTGCATTAGTGCTGGGATTTCTATGCATAGGGAATGAAGATAACACAGTCTGTGCTTCGGATAGGTGTTTTTTTTTTTATTATGTGACATATTAATTCCTGTTCTTATTGTTAGGCAGCGTGTACATCTGTCACGAGAAGCATTCTGTAAAACCTTTGGGCAGCAGTTAATTTGTAAATTGAAAGCCTTTCGATTGTTCCCTCCACGTACAAAAAGAGAACGCCTCAGCACACAGACTACTATTTTTTATATTTTTTAAAAAAGCAATGCCTAAGATGCCCTGGAATGGCTGAGCATGGAACCAACTGGAGCAAACCTCTGAAGTACACTTCTTTCCTGAATCAGGGGTTGGATCAGCCATCCACAGTGGTAGAATGCTGCCTCCATACCATTAACCAAGCCATTGGTTGGTTGTACATCCAAAGGCTCGTATAGTTAAAGCTATGGTTTTCCCAGTAGTGATGGATGGAAGTGAGAGCTGGACCATAAAGAAGGCTGATCGCCGAAGAATTAAAGCTTTTGAATTATGGTGCTGGAGGAGACTCTTGAGAGTCCCATGGACTGCAAGAAGATCAAGCCGATCCATTCTGAAGGAAATCAGCCCTGAGTGCTCACTGGAAGGACAGATCCTGAAGCTGAGGCTCAAATACTTTGGCCACCTCATGAGAAGAGAAGACTCTCTGGAAAAGACCCTGATGTTGGGAAAGATGGAGGGCACAAGGAGAAGGGGACGTCAGAGGATGAGATGGTTGGACAGTGTTCTCGAAGCTACCAGCATGAGTTTGACCAAACTGCGGGAGGCAGTGGAAGACAGGAGTGCCTGGCGTGCTCTGGTCCATGGGGTCACGAAGAGTCAGACATGACTAAACAACTAAACAACAACAACAACAACAACATGCTATGGATTATATGCTGGAAAGTGTGGCATTTTGTACAATTATGATGACCATCCATTCATTCATTGACTTCTTTAAAAACTGTGGCAGGAGACCACCCATCCCCATCCCTGGAAAAAGGTGATGAAATGGGTGGTGAAAATAATAGGAGGGGCAGTGGCTGGAAAACAACCCCATGATTAAAGCTTACAACATTTAGGGCTTTTTAGAGGGGGTATGTGATACAGTGATGGCCACCAACCTAGATAGTATTAAAAGTAAATTGGACAAATTCATGATGCAGAAGGTTCTGGAAGGCTAGCCATGACGGGTCAGCTCAGCCTCCACAGTTGGAGGCAGTGATGCTTCTGAATACCACTTGGAGGAGAAGGGAGAGTGTCTTTGTGCTCGAATCCTACTTAGTGGTCTCCCATAGGTATTTAGTTGGCCTCTTTGAGAAGAGGATGTTGGACTAGGTGGGCCATTGGCCTGATCCAGCAGACTTTTCTTATGTTCTGATGAGATGCTAGAGATTTATAAAGCAATGTGTAGAATACAGAAAGTTGTCAGAGAGGTGTTCTTCTCTTTCTCTCAAATTATGAGGACCTGGGATCATCAAAAGAAAGCTAAGTTGTAGGAGATCCATAAAATGACACACTCCTTTCCCACAGAGCATAGCCAAATTGTGAAATTTGATGCCACAACTTAGATGGCTTTAAAGGGGGTTTATATGAATTCACGGAGGATATAGCTAGTTGTCATGAATCCTAGCAGCTGGGGTACAACAGTTATTGCTCTGATGGGCTGCTTGCAGGCTTCTCAGAGGCATCTTAGATGGCCACTATGGGAGACGGGATTATGGACTAGATGCAGAGCATCTTTTAAAATAAGTCACAGGACAATCCCATACATGCCTACTAGGAAGAACGTGCCACTGAGTTCAACTGAACTCCCAATGGTGTGTGTATAAATAAGAGGGTGGCTTCAGTAAGTTACAGGGCAGTCCTATGCATACTCAGAAGTAATTCCCATTTAATTCAATGGGCTTACTCTGAGATAATAGATATAGGTGTGACGTTAACATATGAGAGTGCTGGAGGTAAAATAGTTAAACTGGTTACCCAATCAGAACCCAGGGGGGTGGAGTCAGAGGGACTATAAAACCAGCTCTGGGAGGGGCGAAGGGAGGAGTTCGTTGAGAGTTGGGTGGTTGGTTGGAGTGGGAGTGAATTGGGATAGAGTCTGTGGGTAGGTTGAGTTAGTGTAGCGAAATAAGCTGAGTCAGGAACAGTTAGGAGCTAGGAAGACAAGTAAATATCTGCGAGGTGGTTTAGTGAGTGATAGCAGGTAGCAGAAGTTATAGGTCTGGATAGGCACCCCATGATTGTAATTGACCGATACCGTTTATGAAACCACATGCTTGTTAAACTGCAATAAATAAACAGAAGTTTATGTTCCAGTTTAACCCTGACTGGACTCAGTATTGTACCAGGTAGGGCCTGGGTGGTGGCAGCGAGAAATAAAGTGGTGGCACAGGGATCAATAGACGGTGAAATGTCTGGGGACCCTGTGTGATCGCCACAATAGGATTGCAGCCTAAGTACATGAATCAGTATTAGTGACCCCACATTGCAGAAAAAGGTCTGTTAGATCTGAACTGGAGCATTTTAGAATGGGCCTTTTTCTGTGGTGACTCCCTGCTTGTGAAATGCTCTCCCCAGAGAGTCTTGCCTGGCACCATCATTACATGTCTTCAGGCACCAGGCAAAAACATTCCTCTTTACCCAGGCCTTGGGCCATTAAATAATCTATGGCCTGTTAAAGCTGTGGAGGTGGGGGATGTTATTATGATTATTTGTTATGCTATCTGTTACCAGTGGCGTAGCGTGGGGGGTGCAGGGGGGCCCGGCCGCACCAGGCGCAACATCTGGGGGTTAGGATTAGGGGGCGCAAATCCATGGGTTAGGGGGCGCAAATTACTTGCCTTGCCCCGGGTGCTGACAACCCACGCTACGCCACTGTCTGTTACTATGCTTTTTCTTATGTTTTTTATTATTGATTCTCAGTAATGTGTTCTTATTGTTGTACACCACCCTGGGGTCTTTTGATAAAGCACAGTACATAAATTTAATTAACTAACTGATTAATAATAATAATATAGTTTGTGTGTTTAATCTCAGTGTTAAGTGATATTATTACTGTCACTAGTCAAATAAAAAGTTAGGTCACATAAAATATCCAGAGATCAGGTAGCCAGCAATGGTAATGTGCCAACAAAATACTTGTACTCAGTATCTTAAAAAAGATGTATGAAACTGAAAGATTATTATTAGTAGTAGCAATCGTGGTGGTGTTGGTGTTGGTGTATATATGGAGCAAGAAGGTTTTCTCACATTATTATTTGCTAACAAATATTTGTTTCTTAATTTCAGGTCCTTAGAGCATTAAAAAAAAAATGAAAACCCTGTGAAAACCAGGTGAGAGGTTTTTCAGCATAGCTAAGTGCTTAATAAACTCAGGAGACTTCAAGTTTATGTCCCTGAACATATTGTAAGATCAGTGGGCAAGATGAGGTTTAAATATAGATTAAAAACCACAGGATATTAAGCATAGAGGAGCATTTTACCATGTGGATTGGATAGCTAAAACTAAATATACAAAAGAGGTAATTTAAATACAAGGAGGGAGTCAGTTTCAAGGTGGTCTCAGCCACATAACACATTAAATAATGGGAAAAGCTGGGAGCTACACAGATGGCATTGGGAATCAAAATGGACAAACTGTAAGAATAAAGATTCTCTATTTTCCCCCCTAAAAACTTTTGTTGTTAAAAGAGCTCAACAGTTTGCTAACAAATTTTACAGAATAATATTTATCCCAGGAACCTAAGTTAAAAATAGTAATGTTAGACAAGCCATTTTTTAGGTGGAGCAAATTTTCCAGCCTTACAAAAATATTGTATTTGTTTGAAGCCAAGGCATGGAATGAATACTGTATAAATGGACCTCAGCCCAGCTGGATGGTCTTACAAAAAGAATAACCTTCATTCTTTCATTTGTTCTCATTAATGAAGGGGAACTGGACAGGCTACTTGGATCTCAATCCATTGCTGCAAACGCTTCTTGAGTGGGTTCTGAAATGTAAATAACATGGAATGGAAAATATCAGGAGGAAAGACCATCATAGGTCTTCCTAGATAATTTGCAGGAAAATATGTTTCACTAAAACAGAACCCTAGATTCATAAAATTGGTGCAAAATCCCCCTTGTTCCCTCACCATAAGGCAGGTGTAGGGAACCTTTGATCCTCTAAATGTTTTGAGGAGACGCTGGTAAAATATGGGATGGATGACTAATGGCAACTGTTAGGTGGATTTGGAGCTGGTTGTCTGACTGAACCCAAAGAGTGCTCACTAATGGTCCCTCCTCATCCTGGATAAAAGTGACAGATGGGGTGCCGCAGGGTTCTGTCTTGGGCCCGTTGCTGCTCAACATCTTTCTAAACAACTTGGACGAAGGAATTGAGAGGATGCTCATCACATTTGCAGATATCAAGCTGGGAGGGGTAGCTAAAGCAGAGGATGGTTGGCCATCTATCATGCATGCTTGATTGAGATTCCTGAATTGAAGGGGATTGTACCAGATGACCCTCAGAACCCCTTTCAACTCCACATTGCTGCTATCCCTCTGAGATTGTGAGATTCTTCCCCTCATAAGGGTCTAACACGCCTTCAGATTTCATCCAGTTCTGCCCAAACACAGAAGTTATAGATGATTCCTTTTAAAAAAAAAAAAAAGAAAAAAAAGTTGAGCCTGGCACAAAAAACATCTACTAATGTCAAAAGTGGGGGAAGTTGTAGCCATTGTTTGATTTCCCACAACAATGCGGAGGGGAAAGAAAACAAAGCTTTTTTTTACCCGAAGCAGGTTTGGACCCTGAGGTAACTAGGTAGCCTCTGAAGCATGTTGGATTGAGATGGGGGAAAGGCGGGGGGGGGGGAGTCATGAGATTCGGAGAATCTCTGTACAGTGGTACCTCGGTTTAAGAACTTAATTTGTTCTGGAGGTCCGTTCTTAACCTGAAACCGTTCTTAACCTGAAGCACCACTTTAGCTAATGGGGCCTCCCGCTGCCGCTGCAAAGCCACCACCCAATTTCTGTTCTCATTCTAAATCAAAGTTCTTAACCCAAGGTACTATTTCTAGGTTAGCAGAGTCTGTAACCTGAAGCGTCTGTAACCTGAAGCATCTGTAACCTGAAGCATCTGTAACCTGAGGTACCACTATATATGGTTACGTTTTTGAATTTTTGATTTTTTTTTTAATTGTAAAATCAAAATCTTTTCTCAGAAAAAAGAGGTGCTTTGCTTTCCAAAGTACCAAGTCAAGGTTTGAAATGAATCTTGTGGTCAGTGCACCCCCTTAACCATATACCAGTACATGGGCAGTGGTATATATAGTGATGGAGGAAATTTTTGATTCACGTTGCCTGAAGCTACCCAGTGCTTTTTTTTCTTAAAAAATTAGATATGTTTAGGGGTACCCTCATTTTCCTACTCATATTGAAATACTGCCCCTCAATGAAGCCAAACTTAGATTCACAAAATGTTTAGGGGTATGCGTACCCCTGCGTACCCCCAGAAAAAAAGCATGGAAGCTACCTAATTCATACTTTCTGAAGCAAGGCATGAATTAAAACACAGCCATCCTTTGAAATTTGCACTTCTCAGAATTTTGCAATCCAGTTCTCCAGCCAAGCAACATGTATAGAAATGCACATGCTGAAGTAAAGTGTGCTAAATTAGTGGGAATGATGTATAAAGCCATAGCAGAATGATTTATATTAGGAGAAATCACTTTGCAAAAAATTTGTATATAAGGCAAGCCTGCACAGATAAAATGTGCCTTATTCAGAGAAATTTGCACCAAAATGCTACTGTATTTTTATAAGGACTTTAAAAGAAATCACAAAATGATGTGGAAATGTGGAGGAGTGGACTTGAAGCTGGAGAAATGAGAAACGAAGAGGAAGCAAACTGGACAGATTCATTCATCCCTAGGTGCAAGCAGAGATGGCATCAGATGTGCTGTATCACACTCATAGGGAAATTCAGATCTGGTTGTGCAGGCATTCTAAATCCACATGCATAGTATTTAAACCAGAAAAGACAGGAAACTGGGGTTGTGGTTCCAGATAATGAACCTCTATGGCTAGCTCACAGTGACAGCATCTACATCGAAAACTGTATAGCATCAGCAAAGCAATGAAACAAAAGCAAAGAAAATATAAATGTTGCCTTGAAATGGACAAAAGGGGATTGCAAAATTAGTTTCATCTTCTGACTTCTTCCATCTTTTTTTACTTTGTGATTAGCAAAACTATGCAAACTCCAGGGAGGAAGAGAGTTAGAAGTGGTTTACGTGACCTGGACAAATGCTAGCCTTGTGATTCTTCAAAGGGTGCCAATTGGCATAATTTATTCAAATAATCCTGTTATTCCGCTATTTGGGTTGGGTGTTGGTGGCTTTATTTTCTTTGTACGGGGCGATCCAATTACAGCTCAAATACTTGCACTCCGCAGCAGTTTTTGATTCAAGAGCAAAATGAAAAAGTCAAGGGAAAGAAAACCTAGTGGATACTTTAAGAGCAATCTGTCATAAGCTAATATTTTTGAAGAACAAATCCTGACCACCTAGGGTTATGAAAGATCCCATGGCATTTTCCATATGATTATTCACAGTGTCCTTTCCAAAATCCAATTTAGATAATTGCCTTCTGTCTACATAAATTCCCTTTGCAATATCATTTGGGATATGATGTTTTTCCTATCACTAATTGTTGTAGTGTGGGCTGTTAAAAGCTGTCACAATTCTCTCCCAGAGGTGGATGCAATTTCCGTATCGAAGCAAAATGCATAGAAGGAATTCAGTGTTGCCTCCTGTTCATTGCATGTAGCATGTAGAGTGGAAAATGGATGTCTACTCTTGGGACAACCAATGGATAGATTATAGATATATATGATTTATTGATTTATTGTGAATCGCCTTCTACATGTGTGCCAAGGCCACGTACAAGCCTACAAACATATAAACAAGCTAAAGAGAGTTTTAAAATAGTAGTAGTAGTAGTAGTAGTAGTAAAAATAATTTATTATTTATACCCCGCCCATCTGGCTGAGTTTCTCCAGCCACTCTGGGCGGCTTCCAATCAAGTGTTAAAAACAATACAGCATCACGTATTGAAAAACATCCCTAAACAGGGCTGCCTTCAGATGTCTTTTAAAGAGAAGATATCTGCTTATTTCCTTCACATCTGAAGGGAGGGCATTCCACAGGGCAGGCGCCACTACCAAGAAGGCCCTCTATCTGGTTCCCTGTAACCTCACTTCTCGCAATGAGGGAACCGCCAGAAGGCCCTTGGCACTGGATCTCAGTGTCTGGGCTGAAAGATGAGGGTGGAGACGCTCCTTCAGGTATACAGGACGGAGGCCGTTTAGGGCTTTAAAGGTCAGCACCAACACTTTGAATTGTGCTTGGAAATGTACTGGCAGCTAATGCAGATCTCTCAGGACCGGTATTATGTGGTCCCGGTGGCCACTCCCAGTCACCAGTCTAGCTGTCGCATTCTGGATTAATTGCAGTTTCTGGGTCACCTTCAAAGGTAGCCCCACGTAGAGTGAACAGAACTGATGCCACTCTATCTCCTCTTGCCACTGCTGGCATCCTAAGAGATGGCAGTAAAAGCAAAGAGGAGGAACCAAAAGGCCAGGAGGCTCTGGAAGTCACCAGGGAGCCATCTTCAGGGACCTGGGTCTTGGCAGGTCCCCAACACTGCCAACCCTTTGGTGTGAGCTCTGACCACCACTTTGTGCTGCTAACATTCATAATGATATAAAATGGGTCCTGCAAAATCAGGCCAAAGGTCCATCTAATGCAGAATCCTGAACTCATGGTGGCCCACAAGGTGCCTATGGGAAACCAGCAAACAGGACCTGGCTGCGGCAGCATGGTCCTCCCTTGTACTTCGCAGCAACTGGTATCCAGAGCCTACTGCCTCTGACAATGGAGGTGAAAGAAAGCCACTATGGCTAGTAATCACTAACCGCCTTTTCCTCCATGCCATTCTACTCAGACCCTCCAAGTGTCCCTATTTTTCAGGGACAGTCTCAGATTTTCAGAAGGCATCCTGGTTTCCAATTTGATCCCGGAATGTCCCGTTTTACCTTAGGACATGCCTATTTTCACTGGAGAAATGTTGGAGGGTATGGAGTTATGCGACCCCCTGAGCCAAGAAGTAACTATACAACCTTTAGAAACCATCTGAAGGCAGCCCTGTATAGGGAAGTGTGTTAATGTTCAATGTTATTTTATGTTTTTATAAGCTTAGAGCTGCTCCATGGGTTCAATCCAGACTTAGTCACTTAGAGGAGACCTACGGGAAGTAAGTGGACCACCTTTAAACATGACTAGGCATGGATCCAGCCCAGAGATCACCTCCAAAGTGTCCCTATTTTCCAGGGACAGTCCCAGATTTACAGAAGGCATCCCAGTTTCTGATTTGATCCTAGAATGTCCTGCGTTTCCTTAGGATGTCCTATTTTCATCAGAGAAATGTTGGAGGATATGGGTTATGTGACCCTCCAACCAAGGAGATAAGTAACTTTGCAACCTTTCGAAGACATTTGAAGGCAGTCCTTTATAGGGAAGTGTGTTAATGTTTAATGTTATAATATGTTCCTATATATGTTGGAAGCCGCCTAGAGTGTCTGGGGCAACCCAGTCAGATGGGAGTATTATTATTATTATTATTATTATTATTATTATTATTATTGAACAGGACTTCCCTATCTTGTTCAGAGAAATGTTGGAGGGTATGCCTACTGTCATACTCCACAGAAATATTCAGGCTGCAAGTATTTAGATTTAGGCTGCTATGTTTTTGTAATTCTTAATGTGTTTGTAGGATGATACCACAGTGGAATGTAGTAGATCACAGTGTGATATGTTACATATACAGGTACATTAACACACATGCATGGATGACATTGCACAGTGGCTTATATGTGAACACAGAGTTTTGAGTACGGCTAGATTTCTGTCTGTAGTGGAAGCACAAGGCAAGACATCAGCGTTCTCCAGGAAATGGCTTGAAACGGCCTTGATATGAAAACTTATATGTTTAGCCGGTTGGGCAAATTTGAAAGAAGAAAAGGAGGGGGTCAGAGAGAAGGCCTTCTAAGAAAAACCAACCTGGTTATTTTGGGGGGTTTTTTTGTTTTAAAATGTTTCTGCAGTTTGCTAGGCTCATAAGCCTAGGGCAAGTTTAATTAAACTCAATGAAGCAGTTTAAAGTGAAGAAAAAAATAGGACAGCAAGAAAAACACAGTGATTGTTTCCTAATTATGCTGAGGTCTTTTTTTTCTTTCCTAGATTGGATCCTTTTTTAAAAAAGAAGAATAAGCTGAATGATACATCTGGAAAGAAGCATTTGCAGAGCAACACAAATTATTTTGCACAATTAAAAGCAACACTTCTTGTTGAACATGGAAGGTAGTTTTCATCCTGACCATTGCTTGCTGTCAGCAGCTGAGCAAGAAGAATGATTATAATATCTGCATTATACTTGCCCACTTGAATGTACAGTAATTGATGTTGGTACTTGTACGTGTTAATTATATCCACCCGCGTTGTCATATCGGAGACCTGTGCGTGAGTGAGCTAGTGTGGTGTAGTGACTAGAGGGGTTGGACTTAGAATCATAGAATCATAGAGTTGGAAGAGACCACAAGGGCCATCGAGTCCAACCCCCTGCCAAGCAGGAAACACCATCAGAGCACTCCTGACATATGGTTGTCAAGCCTCTGCTTAAAGACCTCCAAAGAAGGAGACTCCACCACACTCCTTGGCAGCAAATTCCACTGTCGAACAGCTCTTACTGTCAGGAAGTTCTTCCTAATGTTTAGGTGGAATCTTATTTCTTGTAGTTTGGATCCATTGCTCCGTGTCCGCTTCTCTGGAGCAGCAGAAAACAACCTTTCTCTGAAGGGGCTCATGTTCAAATCCCTCCTCAGATATCAACCTCACTAAGGGCGAAATCCTAAATCTTCCCTCCCACTGACAAAGTTTTGCAGGACAGTGGGGCCACTGCCTCATCTGCAGCTCTGCCACTCATGGTGGCCACAGGGCGGGGTGGGCAGGACAATGGGAGCTGATGCTGTTGTGTGGTGAGTTCCCACCTCCCACCAGTAGGAATAAAGACACAAGACACCAATGTTAAGGTTAATGGGCTAAAATTGGCCACAACTTTATTGGTTACGGGTAAAGAGCAGTATTGGCTTAGGCATTGGTCCTATCCGACTATCCGGCTTCAGCCTGTTTGCTTGAAGACTGGGAAGGGTTAACACCAGCAGGGGGAGCCCTGCTGATGCACATCAACTAGGGACTCCCCCGGGGTCATCGCTCGGGGGCGCGCTTTAGGCCCTGACCTCCATAGGCTTCGGACGAGGCCACCCCTCCCCCGGAATCCTTTACCGGACTACCCTTCAATATTTGGGGGAGGTGATGTGCTCCTCCCACCCCCCAACACATCTACATAACAATACCCCTACTAGCTCTGCCACTCAAGGTGGCCGCAGGGCGGGGTGGGTTGGATAATGGGGGGCTGATGCTGTTGTGTGACTGTACTGAGAACAGCTTGAGATCCTGCAGATTCTGGTCGACTCAGCCCTGCCCACTTTCTGCCCTTGGAATGATCCATTTGGAGGGTTTCTGCAGGTTCGCATCAGTGGGGCTCTTGCCAAAGGACTCCCTCCTGTCCACATGTCCTTCAGTGGGCAGAAGGTGAAGGTCAGAGCCAACAGATGCTTGTGCCCCTCCACTGGAAGGAGTCAGTAGGAGGCCAATTATATCAGGAGAGCTGAGCACAGAAAATCTCCACCTTATCCATCACCACCCAGCCCGGAAGAAGGGTGGTTTGGATTTCTGCATCAGTGGCCCTGGGCCAGTCATTTTTCTTGGCCTAATCAACCTCACAGGGTCATTGTGAGGATAAAGTAGGGCAACCAGATATGGTATCCTGAACTCTTTGGAGAGAAAAAAGCCTAATAAATAAATGTTCTGCCATCACCTTTGTTGTTGCTGCATTCACTTACCGTATTTTTTGCTCCATAAGACACACTTTTTCCCTCTTAAAAACTAAGGGGAAATGTCTGTGCATCTTATGGAGCGAATGTGTGGTCCCTGGGGCTGGGGGGGGGGACCAGGGCTTCCCCCGCCCCCAGACCCACAAGCTCCGGGAGCGGCAGCAAGGCTGCACGCAACCTTGCCACCGCTCCCCTACCTGTTCTGGGGGCTGGGGTCGGAGGAAGCTCGGGCTTCCCCCGCCCCAGCCCCGCGGCTAAAAAGGAAGCAAAGACAGCAATCCTTCCCCCGACCCCAGCCCCCAGAACAGGTTGCGTGCAACCTCTCCAACTGGGAGAGGCTGCACGCGGCTTTGGCAGAAGCCAAGACAGCGAGTGGGATGGATCCCGCTTGCTGTCTTGACTTCTTTGCTCTTTGGGGCTGGGGGGAAAGTAAGATTTTTTTCCTTGATTCCCCCCCCCCCCTAAAATCTAGGTGTGCCTTATGGTCCAGTGCACCTTATTGGAGCGAAAAATATGGTACATAACACATAATGCCAAGCGGCTTTTAAATAGTTATAAGAATCTTTCGACTTTAGAGCAGACAGAGTCTGAGCCCTGCAAACATTTAGTGCCAAGAGGGAAACCTGGAGGAACTGCATCTTTTGTGACTGAAACACCCCCCCCCCTAAAATTTATTCTGAAAAGGCTGAATCCTATCATCACCATGTAAATTAAGCACAGTTGCAAAAATTCTGCTTTGCCGGGCATGCAGGAGGACAAAAAGCCATGCAAAGCACTAAAACCCCACTCTCTGACCACTGTATTTTTTATTCATTCATCCACTGGGTTCCTAAGTTCTCGCAAGGCATTGCCTACACATTTAGCACATGTTTGCAGCCATAAGGACTAGAAACTTGTTCTCATTTCAAATGAAATTTGAGAGTCCAGGAACACAAATTGTGCATGCAATACCACACTCTTGCATAAGATGTGGACTGCACACAGCCCTGCCTGTGAGCTCCAAGTTTCACGGAAATAGTTGTACTCGAATTTTAGCCGCTTTTAGAACCCAGTTAGCAGTGGTGGAAGTTACAGCGATGCTGCAAAATGAGTGTGTGTAGGGTCATGAGGAGCAGAATACAAATACTCCAACTCTAAACCATATGTTATAGATTAGGGAGTCTGAGTCATTGGCATTATATGGACTACTTACATAGACAAGGATGAAAAACTAGAGGAGAACCTGAGAAAAGACTTTGAGGTATTGTGTAAAGTTAGGCTCTTATGCTGGTCTAATTAGCCTAATTGTGTTGCCCCAGAAGCTATTGAGGAAGTCCTATATTACGCTTATTTCATCTCTCATTACCAGCAGGAGTTGCTAAACTGCAAGCCTGACCAAATCCCAGGATTGCCATTGCAGCAGTGCTTCTAGGCAAGTATAGCATCGCGATCCCACCCTATGATAATCTTTCAGGGCCTGAAAGAGAATTAAAATAGTAGTAGGGAAGGAAAGACAACCAAGAAGCTGCTGTTCTGCTTCAAGTGTGCCCCTTGTCTACCAGATCGGTGGTTCTGCTTTCCTTCTGAGACTTCCCATTTCACTGAAGAGCACATCTGCATGGTAAACGTCCTCATGCTTTGCTGCACAACTAGAACTGTGGGGAAATAGTCTGGTAGAAACATCTCTGATGTGGCGCTGGATTTATTATGCTAACATACTGTCATCTGCTCTTGGGACTGTGCAATTTTTGCCAGGTCAAGGTAGGTTGGGCTGGCACTTCTCAAATGTTCTCCTTTTCAATAAATAAATGAAAACTCCTGCATTTGGAGAAGGCCACCACAAGCAGGAGACCTGTGAGACTGAACTCCTGGAAGCAATAAAAGAGCTATATTGGAAGAGGATTGGAATTTGGAGGAGAGACTCTGGAGAGAGAGAGAGCACATCCTGATCCCTATTTCCTTATCCCTATGTGAGAGAAAAATGAAATCAATCTATCATTCTGCTTGATGCCAGGGCAAAGAGGAGCTGCGAACAAGAATTTGTACTCTGTGCATGCAGTAATTCCTGCACGTGGCCCCCAACTTTCAACATGCATGCATGAGTTCTTCTAGGGAGCAGCAGCAGGCCCCATAAACCCTCTAGTGGACCTGCAAAACTGGCAATGGGGGTAGGGGGTGATGAAGGCACTTCTTGCTGAAGGGGCTACAGTATTTATCCTTGGCCCAAACCTTCTGAAGGTTTGCACAATTCAGTATCCTAAAATTTAGGTTTTCTTTTTCTTTTTTACTTTATTCCACACCTCTCCGTTTATGCCCATCGTACTGCCCCCCGGGCCATTTTGAAGGGGCAGGCATGGTGCAATACCATCTTTCTAATAAAATCTGCTTTTTGTAGCCACCTGGAAGTCCCTTTTTTTGAGTGCTGCACATTAAATAAAGCATGTAATATAACTTTTAGTATACTTACCCTTTCTTTTTCTTTCGGAAGATTTATTTAGTCTTCAAAATCCTTCTATCAAGGTTGTGGGCTTATGACCACCCAGGGGCCATCTTAAATTATAGCAGGTACATTAGGTCCTGTGCTTGTGGAACTCTGAATTGTCCCATCATTCTTCATTGAGGATCTAATGGGCATATTCCTGGTTGTGTGAAGCAAGAGCCTGCCTTGGCGAGCAGCAGTAAACTAAGCGTGAGCTTTGAGGGACTTCTGGCTGGAGTTCACGACGGGAATGAAGCATTGACTGCAAAAAAGAAAAGAAAAGACAGAGTTACATCAGAAAGAAAAAGAAATCACGCCTGAGCAACTGACTAAACGTTCCTAGGGTTCATGGCTACGAATTAAAGATAGTTGCGAGAGCTCAAAGAAACTACGGGGGCCGTTCAGGTCTTTCTTAGAAAGAATTAAATGTGTGTTGCTGATCATACAGTCTCATTTGTGATGTGTGCACTATGATTATACAGGTTTCAAATGCATGATCTCATGCTCCCCCACCACTCCCCTATGACCGCAGGCACAGGACAAATTACAGGCGGTTAATGAACCAGCCGGTCTGTGTATTTATGATTCTCATTTTAATCAACGGGTGATCCCATTCCTTATTTGCTGTTCCCTGTTCAAATCTAGCCCCAAATCAAAGATTATTCATTCTCTAATAACAATTGAAAGTCAGAGGTGCAAACCCCGGACTTGCCAGTTGACCATATAGCATGTTCCCCTCCCCTGATAATTCTCACTCATTCAGCCATGGTGGTGCTATTGCAGCTTTGGGAGAAAGTTTACCAGGCAGCCTGAATAAAAACAGTCTGGCCCTCCCTCCCTACCGCCCTCCCTCTATTTGAATTATTCAGCTGCAATTACAACCCAATTGTCTTTCACGTCTGCTTAGTTATGTTAAAATTATATCGCAAGCAAAGCTACATGATGATGAACAACTGCTGTTAACTTTTAACAGCGGGTAGATTAATTTAATATGGGGGTGGGGCCACAGGCAAAAGTGGGTGGAGCCACAGATGTAAATATTACTTTTATACAGTAGGCTAGTTTCTACACACACAAACACACACACACTCCAGATAGGCAAAAACAGTCAAGGAGAGTGTGGAGCAAGATAGTTGAGGGAATATGGCCTGGGGATGACCAAAAGGGTGAGACACAGTGGTCTGGGGTGGCATTTGACCCTCAACTCTCCGGTTCCTGACCTACCTCTGATATAAGCAAAACAGGGGGCAAATAATCACACACACACACACACACACACAAAGTGGGGGCATCTGCTAAAAATTGCAATAATTGTACAGTGGTACCTCGGGTTACGTTACCTTCGGGTAACGTAATTTCAGGTTGCAAACGCGGCATACCCTGAAGTTCTGGGTTTCGCCACGCACACATGTGCAGAAGCTCTCTATCACGCCACACGCGTGCGCAAAAGAGGTGCCTCTGGATACAGACTTTTTGGGGTAAGTATGGAGCCCCAGGACAAATTAAGTTCGTATCCGGAGGGTCCACTGTACATGAAAAATCAGCTTCCAAACATAATAAAACTTTAGAAACTTAAGTTATGTTGTTGGTATCCATCTGTCTCAAGAGACAATGGAGTGTGCCTCCAGGGGTGAAATCATTAGCAGCACCAAAGTGACATCTTTGGGGTGCAAGCATGGCCAGTGTGTATGGAGGTCCTGGGCTGCCCAGACGACAAGACCCCCCTCTTGGCCTCGCTGATGTGATCCAAAGGAAAGCAGAGCAATAGATTTGGCACCAGCTTGGCTGTAGGGGTTGCTGGAAGGAGGCACACAAGGCACCATCCAACCATCTTAGGGACTCCACTCTGGCTTTGTGTAGGGTATACTCCTTAGCATTTTATTCTCCCTAAAATATCATGCAAGGCAGCAGAAGTTTAGGATCAGAGTTTTCCTTCTCCTAAATAGGCAGCCTTCCCAGGTTGTTGAGTCCAATCTGCTCCTCACTTCCCTCTAAAGCACGTGCAGAAACCATCTTCTTGCTGTTGGACCCACTGTTGGTTTTGTCTGCTCAATCCACCAGAACCTGTCCTCATATGCAGGTGAAGTTCCTAATTCGCCAAGAGTTGGAGACCCATCAGCTACCCAATTAACTATATATTCAGCTTGCTGGTGGAGACAGTAAGACCTGGTTCCTCAAAAAAGAAACCTCCTATGATGTAGGAACTCAAACACCACTGGGTGTCAGGTTAGAAGAGGAAGACTGGAAAGAGCTGGACGTGAGGGTCTTGTTCCCTTGCATAACCAGCAACGGGTTACAGAAATATGGGCCATGTTTTCCTGCAAGGTTGAGAAGCAAAGGATTTGAGACAATTTGCCTCCAAGTCTTCACAGCTCCCATGTCTTCATCCCCTCATATTACACTTGTAAGATGTTATTAAATTCTGTTTAAAAAAATTGTATTTATTATGTTGGGAACAACTCGATGTTATTAATGTATGCCTGTCAACTTCACAAAAAGGTGTTTCATAATGACCTGCATGGGGTGCAGACTTGAGAATATAACAGAGGAAATTTCTTGGTCTGGCTCTCTGTGAGGCATGAATATGTGCCAGCACCGCTGATGATGGTGTTAGAATAAGGCTATTAGGTCCTGAATCTGGCCTTTTCGTATGCACTGAAGTTGCATTGCACACCATAAATTTAATGTACATTTAAAGCAGATGACATCCCCAAAGAATCCTGGGAACTGTAGTTTGTTAAGGGTGCTGGGAATTGAAGCTCTTCGAGGGGAAAACCACAGTTCCCATGATTCTTTGGGGGAAGGCACTTGCTTTAAATGTGTGGTGTTTACGCAGCATGTATCAGTACTTGATGCCATCCAGTGTTAGAGCAAGTGCAATTGCATTTTGGTATGAAATCTACTAACGTATGACTGCACACTGAGGGCCAGAGTCAACGAAATAGTTGTCCTTGCATGAGCCAGTACAACAAGTCCTTCTAGCACAACGAGGCTTCTCCCTCCTTCCCGCTATGTTCTCCCTGCACTCCTAAATTTGCTCTGAGGGTCAGGAGAAACCCTAGAACAGTGTGCAGGGGGATCAAGCAGAAATGGAGCAATTGCCTTAGTGCTAGGTAAACAAGGCACCAGACTTTGGGAAGGAGGCGTGTGGGCTCTGGCAGGGTCCTAGAGCCCTCCCACCTCCTTCCCAAAGCTGGGAAAGTGCTAACTAGGCTTTGGGAAGGAGGTGGGAGGACTCTAGGACCCTGTCAGAGCCCACACTCCTCCTCCTCAAAGCCCAGCACCTCGCTTACCTGGTTTTGGGAAAGCAGCATGAAGGCTGTTAAAGGTAAAGGGACCCCTGACAATTAGGTCCAGTCGTGACCGACTCTGGGGTTGCGGCGCTCATCTCTTTATTGGCAGAGGGATCTGGCATACAGCTTCCGGGTCATGTGGCCAGCATGACTAAGCCACTTCTGGCGAACCAGAGCAGCGCACGGAAACGCCGTTTACCTTCCTGCCGGAGCAGCACCTATTTATCTACTTGCACTTTGATGTGCTTTTGAACTGCTAGGTTGGCAGGAGCAGGGACCGAGCAACGGGAGCTCACCCTGGCACGGTCATTCGAACCGCCAACCTTCTGATTGGCAAGTCCTAGGCTCTGTGGCTTAACCCACAGCACCACCCGTGTCCCTTATGAAGGCTGTTGGGAGGCGTCAAATGTTGCTAAGGACTGCCAAAAAAGTCATTGAAGGCTGCATGGGTCATGCATTGGACAGTCCTGATTTAGTTTAATACCACCAACAGTTATAAAAACAGATAAAACCATTGCGATAACAAACCAGTTTCAAACAGTATACATTCAGTAAAAGAAGTGTATCCCCCCCCAAACCAAAACTGCCACATCTTTAATCTGGGATGGGGGCAAGGAGTGCTGGGTGCATTGTCTAGGCCACGTAGGAAATCCTGGTCAATAGGAAGCTGGCACACCTCACCCCTTGCTAACTTGGCAGACCTCTATGGCTCAATTTGCTCTCCAACCACCATTTGCAAATGCACCGTTGTCAGCAGCAATGTTGCCTAGTAATACCATATTTTCCTGTGTATAACATGCCCCCTTTTATAGGACGCCCCCTGTTTGGGGGGACTAAAAATTAAGAAAATGGGGGGAAATTGCCCACAGTTGTTGAGCTTTTTTGGGGGGGATTGCAGAAAATCAATAACTCACGATCACTAGCACCGCAAATTACAATGTCTGCCCACTCACTAACAACAGCCGGCAATCGCATGCCCACTTGCCGCAGCTCCCGCCAATCTTCGACAGCCTTTTAAAGAACCCCTGACCATTAGGTCCAGTCGTAGCCGACTCTGGGGTTGCAGCACATCTCGCTTTATTGGCGAGGGAGCCGGCGTACAGCTTCCAGGTCATGTGGCCAGCATGACTAAGCCGCTTCTGGCGAACCAGAGCAGCGCATGGAAACACTGTTTACCTTCCCACCAGGGTGGTACCTATTTATCTACTTGCACTATGACGTGCTTTCAAACTGCTAGGTTGGCAGGAGCAGGGACCAAGCAACGGGAGCTCACCCCGTCACGGGGATTCGAACCACCGATGGTCTGATCAGCAAGTCCTAGGCTCTGTGGTTTAACCCACAGCACCATCCATGTCCCTTACTCAACAGCCCTTTAAAGGTAAAGGTAAAGGGACCCCTGACCATTAGGTCCAGTCGTGGCCGACTCTGGGGTTGCGGCGCTCATCTCTCTTTATTGGCCGAGGGAGCCAGCGTACAGCTTCTGGGTCATGTGGCCAGCATGACTAAGCCACTTCTGGCTAACCAGAGCAGCGCACGGAAACGCTGTTTACCTTCCCGCTGGAGCGGTACCTATTTAACTACTTACACTCTGATGTGCTTTCGAACTGCTAGGTTGGCAGGAGCAGGGACTGAGCAACAGGAGCTCGCCCCGTTGTGGGGATTCGAACCGCCGACCTTCTGATCGGCAAGACTCTGTGGTTTAACCCACAGCACCCTTTACGCAGCAACAAATCACCCACCCAATTACCGCAGAAGCAGCAAATCAAAAGAAGCCATTGCCCAATTCGCCAATGACAAAGCTGCAACTCACGGCTGCAACCAATCACCCATTCCCCCCCATGCACTACCCATGTGTAAGACACCACCCCTTTTTACATTATTTTAGAGTAAGAAAACCTCATCTTATACACGGAAAAGTACGGTATAGTCAGGATCCATCCTATAGTCAGAAGCTTTGTTCTGGAACTCCTCTTGGCAACAAGTGCTCCTGTTTCATCTGAGAATAATTCAGTGTTTAGATAATTGGTGAATTCCCAATGGGAGCCAAAGCTTGATTCTGCCTGAGCATAGGTTGCCGAATGCTCCACCATATAATAATTGATTTTGTGATACATCAAGTGGAAGCACACATGGAGATTATTGAACTTTTCACTTAGGGCCTCCGGCTGATTGTGAACTGGGCTCCCAAAGGTGAAGAGCCAGCATGTGACATGAACAGGGTTTAGCACTCTAAACAGTCCTTTAAGTTACATTTTCTTCTATTAATTTAGTATGATAGATCTACCTCCACCAAGGTCTAGATGTGTGCAGAGACTTACAGCGATGGTAACTTGTCTTTGGAGATAATAACTAAAGGAATGTTTTATAAAAAATGAGAGAGAAATATGCCCAGAAAGCCTGAATATATATTTTTTTAATTCTGTTGTTTTAGCGAAGAGGTTTTAGATGCTGATAGGAAAGCCACTATAGCTATAGGGCACATTTAATTGCCTTTTAGAAAGTTCTCTTAATCCTATAATAGCAAAAAATTAAATCAGTGCTGACATTTTTTTTTTGTTGCCAGAAGAAGGTAGTAAAAGGGTAAAGAAATAATTGTTAGTTCTGAGAATATAATTAGCAACTTTAATGCTTTAATCTAGAAAAAAAAGAGGAAAAAAAGAATGCATATTTTGAGCCACGTTGACTGATTAAAGAAAAGATATTGAAAGCTTTTGGAAAAAAATCACTGTTTGTTTTTTAATTGTAAATTATGATCACCATAATTAGCTAATTTAGTACGTTTATAATATAATCAAAATATGGATATATAGAAGTTCTGTGATATATTTCAGGGCAAATAAGGAGCAATATTTAACCCTAAGTGGAAAGAATTGAGAAAAAAGCTGTTTGAGGAAGCCATGGTTTTGCTTTGGGATTCCTTTAGAAATAAACGAAAAATGAAAGGATATATGAAATGCACACAGGAATGTGATGAGGACTTGGTGGCTTAGGTCCAAACAGCCATAAGTGGACTTTTACACACAGAATCTGGTTTCCCTGCCTTCCCACTGTAACACCACCTTGCCCCCACCTTCTCCATACCTGGGGACAGCAGTGAAATTAAAAGGTGATCTTACCCACTTCTCTCTTTCTAAAATGACTGCCTTTTGTGCGGTCGTGTGCAGCCCCCCCCCCCCCGATTCCATGCGGCTCCCAGCAGTACAGTCTGGATACGCCTCCCCCCCCCCCCCAGGCTGGACACCTGGAGGTAGCCACCTACCTCTGCCAGTTACCCAATCCCAGCTTGGGGGGGGGGGTATTGCCAGGAGAGAGTTGGCCAGGTAAGGGGAGGGATCGACCAGCCCACACAACAATGGGCAGAACTTTCCAAAATGATATGTGAATCAAAATGCAGCCAGTCTTCTAAAAAATTGCATTTCTCTGAATTTTGCAGTACAGTTCTACATCCAAGCAATGTAAACAGAAATGCATATTTATGGGCATAAAGTTTGCATAGAATTGCGTGTGTTGACTAAAATAACATGCAAAAATGTTTATATCAGGGAAAGTTGTGCTTGGCAAAAATGTTGCAAATTTTGCTGTCGTATGCAATAAATTTGCAGGCAACTGCGTGTATATGGAGCGAAATCTGCACTAAAATGCTGATGAATTTTCACAATTTTCACAATAAAATAAATCACAAACTGACCACAGACTAAGCAGGAGCGCAGGTCATAGCCATAGTTTTTCCCACTATGGTGACGTCGTTGTTGGCATCGTCAACATCGTTGACTGTAATGTAATGCATTTCTATGTAAATTATAGTCATTGTATCCAAATTTGCCTCCGTACATGTGATAGCTGATAGCATGTGCAAATCTAAGACTATTTTTTTTAGTCCTTACCATGCACTTTTAATTTTTTTTTTAAATTCCCCAGTGTCTTGGTTTATTTGTTTTTTAAAAAAAATATTTGTTATTTTCACCTTTTACAAATACTTTTAACAAGAAAAACAATTTGTTTTACAAATCTAATTTGCCTTCCCCTCTACTTCCCTCCCTCTCCTTTCTGCGGTTACTTACTTCATATCTTTTTATTACTGCATATCCAATTCAAGTCTATTTACGATTTTGTTCTGTTAAAGGTAAAGGGACCCCTGAACGTTAGGTCCAGTCATGGCTGACTCTGGAGTTGCAGCACTCATCTCGCTTTACTGGCCGAGGGAGCCGGCGTACAGCTTCCGGGTCATGTGGCCAGCATGACTAAGCCGCTTCTGGCGAACCAGAGCAGTGCACGGAAATGCCATTTACCTTCCCGCCGCAGCGGTACCTATTTATCTGATTACACTTTGATGTGCTTTCGAACTGCTAGGTTGGCAGGAGCAGGGACTGAACAACGGGAGCTCACCCCGTCACGGGGATTCGAACTGCTGACCTTCTGATTGGCAAACCCTAAGCTCTGTGGTTTAGACCACAGGGCCACTTGCATTCCTCTCCCCCCCCCCGTTATCTTCCCCTTAATTATCTCCTACTGCACGTTTTTATATCCTGCTAATGTTTTGATTTGTTTACAATGTATCTTCAAATAATCAATAATTTCCTCCTGTTTTGTTTTGAAAAGTCTCTCTCCTTGATTTCTGATTCTTCCGGTAAGTTTTGCCATTTCTGCATACTCCATTAATTTTAGTGGCCAATCATCCTTTGTCAGAACTATTTCTCCTTCCATCTTTGGGCATACAGGTTCTTGGTTTTCATTATATTGGAGCTGAGCTCACCTTTGTGTATGTGAATACAAACAACAACAACATTCGCCATACAACCCCAGGTTCTTTAATTACACCCAACTGTGTGCAAAGTCACAGTTTGGCTGATCTAATCTCCTGCTCATTTAGGGGCGCATTCATGTGCCCCAACCTGCAATGTGGTCCTTTTAGTCGAAAACCTTTGCATTGTTTGTTTGCTTGTTTGTTTGTTTGTGTATAGCTGACAGGTAAAAATAGAGAGAAGGAGAGCCTTAGACATTTCAGTCGCCGCTGTGACACCTGCTGTTTCCATATCAGTTACTGCCACAGCCAACGCCTGACCCCACTTCACTCCTGCAACTTTCTGCCCAGTATTAAACGATGATAGGTCCTGTCCTCTCAGATGCAGGTTCAGGCTTGAAATACCAAGCTGTCCGTCATACTTTTAGTAGCTGTCTTGGTTCTTAAAGCAACAGGGCCCTGTTAAGGCAGGTGGGCGGACAGTCACATCCAGTACTATTATAGTATTACACTTCAGGAATGAGGAAGAATTACAGTGGTACCTCAGGTTACATACGCTTCAGGTTACAGACTGCTAACCCAGAAATAGTGCTTCAGGTTAAGAACTTTGCTTCAGGATAAGAACAGAAATCGTGCTCCGGCGGCACAGCAGCAGCAGGAAGCCCCATTAGCTAAAGTGGTGCTTCAGGTTAAGAACAGTTTCAGGTTAAGTACGGACCTCCAGAACGAATTAAGTACTTAACCTGAGGTACCACTGTACTGTATAATTAGAAAATGTTGACTAAGGCGATATGGGAGATCTACCTTTTCGTACATCTACTGGAAGTGGAAAATTGAGAATGAAAATCCCGCTTGCATCTTCTCCGTTCCTATAATGTGGAGGACTAAACTCTGTGCCTGACTGTTCCTTATAATCCAGGCCTTCATTAGACATTTTCACCTGTTCTTTCCCAGAACTCCCTCTGGGTCCTGCATACTACTGGGAATGAAGTCAGCTCCATTTCTCATTGGTGGAGGGAAAACACCATGCGGCTTAAGCCATATAACACAATAAAAGGTTGTTTGGGGGGGGGAGGGGTTGGTCACAACAGCACTGTATGTATTAGCAGTAAAACAGCGAAAAAGGAAATTAGAATCACATAGTTCACAATGGCCAACATTTCTGCCAGTATATTAAAACTAACAGCCCTTGTCAGGGAGATGATAAAAAAAAATACTCAATGTTGCCCCTTGCTTTGATCTTTCATTTTACAGGTCTCAGAGATATTATACATATATAAATATATATCCTCCTGTTTTAGTGTAGCCTCGTGACTAAAACTTTGAAATGCGAAACTTTTTCCTCCACCGTTTCTTCTTGTTGAAGGCTAGAAGTCGGTGTCGTTGTTTCCTTCCAGTTTTGTGACTTCATCGCTAGAAGGACCCGTCTGTGTCTTTAGAGAATACATTTTCTGTGTGGGGTGTCGAGCAAAGATGAGACCCAAGTGAGCCAATGGTAAGGAGTCTAGAAATCACCAACCCTTGACTCTGGCGCCTTTGTGCTTCTAGGACCTGTCTGTTAGCTTGCAGAGCACAATATGTTTCTTGTACATACACTTACCTTTTGTTTCAGCAACTCTCTGGCCCCTGCAAATGCAAACGCTTGAATTTCCTGTTGGCTCAGAGGTGAGATTTATAACTTTTTATTAAGGTTGCTTTTCATTGTGAGTTTACTGGGCAAAGAGCCTACAGGGTTTCTTTCTCTCTCTTTTTTTCTCCCCCTCAGTGTGCCTAAGTTTTTTTTTAAAAAAGAATGACTTAATTGCTTGAATTTACCAGAAGGGGGTATGGCTCCAGTCTCTAGCAGTACCATTAGCCCCTAAAATAGCCAGGTGCTGGGCATTCCCTGTGGAACCAGGGATCTCCCATTCATTTAGGTTTTAACCTGTTGAGCTGCCACATTTATGGGTTTGTTTTCTAAAGTAGGCAAGTGGAGTATAGGATCATGTGATGATTATATTGCAGTTGGTCAGCTTTTGGACTCTGGATTTTCCCACTCAGGCAAGTGTAGTTTTCTGACATTGGGTTGTTGACATTGGAATTTCCATCAAATTTCACTGGAAGGGAAAAAAAGTGACTTGAAGAATCTGAAGGTTTCTGCCTGGGTGAAAACATTTCAGAAATTGGTCGGAAAAGAGTTTCAATAGGAGATAGAAATGGAGGGTTATAGCTGATGGTAGACCTACTGAAATTAATGGACATGACCCACTTGGCTACAATCCTGCACCAAGTGAGTTAGCTATAGCAGGCAGTGATAATGTTAAGAGTCTTCAGGTAATAATCATATGGTGTCTAGGGGGAATTGAAGACACAAACTTATATTACTCTATTGAAGATCTGATTAAGATCCTGACCATTGGTCCATGCTGTCCTCCTCTCAGCTGACTCTGGAGTGCCTGGGTAGAGGCCTATCTATTTTTTAAAATGTGTTATTGAAAGTAAAAAGAAACAGCGAACCACAAATTTATCCAGAAAAAAGAGAAAATAGTAGTAATTGTTACATCAGATCACAAGAAATTCTTCTTATATCTGTGTCGACTTCCCGTCACCCCATCACGTATCTACCACTTAATCCATCTAGTGCACAATTCATTCTCTTTTATTAATTTTCATTAATGATTTCTTCTCCTGTAACTATCCATCCTACCACAGAAGTCATTCAAGGCCTGCCACTGACGTCATGTTATGACAATATTCCTTAAGGTACAGTGGTACCTCGGGTTAAGTACTTAATTCATTCCGGAGGTCCGTTCTTAACCTGAAACTGTTCTTAACCTAAAGCACCACTTTAGCTAATGGGGCCTCTTGCTGCTGCCGCGCCACCAGAGCATGATTTCTGTTCTCATCCTGAAGCAAAGTTCTTAACCTGAAGCACTATTTCTGGGTTAGCGGAGTCTGTAACCTGAAGCGTATGTAACCTGAAGCGTATGTAACCTGAGATACCACTGAATTTTTTGTACACGTCTCATTCTTTAATAAGTATGACCTCTCAGTTTCCCTGTCATTTTTGCCAGCTCGGCATATTCTAATAGTTTACTTTGCCACTCCAGTTTAGTCAGAATTTTTTCACCTTTCCAATTCGTAGCCATTTAACATTCTTGTAGCTACCATGGCGTACAAGAATATTTCCCTCGCTTTCTTAGGTTTGTCTGGACCTAGTATCCCAAGGAGGAAAGCCCCCCCTTTTTTATTTTATTTTTTATGAAGGAGACCTTAATCATATTTTTGAGCTCATTATAAATTACATCCCAAAATTCCTTTATTTTCTTACAGTTCCACCACATATGTAGCATTGAACCTTCCACTTCCCCACACTTCCAACATTTATTTGAGGCGTTTTTATACATTTTAGATAGTTTTAGTGGCATTAAGTACCAGCAGAATTGCATCTTCATAAAATTTTCTTTCAAAGTGTAACATGCGGTGAACTTCATATCTACCTTCCATAGCTTTTCCCTCAGCGGTAGAGGTCTATCTAGTTGTACTCCAGAAATAAGTCAAGTATATACAGCATGTGAAACATACTCTGTTCTACTACACTGGGGCTCTCATTGCAACCACTTTCTCCCTGATATTGGGTCCTCTCCTGCCCTTGAAAGCTGTAGGTGTGCACAACATGAACCCTGTGATCTGTAGCCCCGGGGTGTGTACCCTATCATCTACGTTATGGTCTCTCTGCATAGGATTCATATATACTGGTTATGCTGTGCTGTGATTGGGTGCTGAGTTACACTGTATCCTATGCTGTCATGGCACTCATTCACACAGATGCAGCTTTTTTGAATTCTCCCACTTCTTACACACCATTGATGGGATTGGTGGTCACAGGCTGAAATGGTATAGGATACAATGCAAGTTTACACCACTCCCTGCCCACATCTCTGCCTTGTTTTGGTCATTCCTCTGATTTATGGCAGTAGTACTATTATGCTGCAATGGTGCTTATGCAGGCATAACCTCACTAAACTATAGGACTGCATCCTTAAAGAGTACCAAATTATATATAAGGCAAAACTATGAATGTTCATTCCCATCCACCTCTGTCCACTTTTAAAGACAAGGGTCTTGCTAGGAAACAGTTAAGCAAGCACTTAATTTTGTCCCTGAAATGAAGAAGAGATTAATTTGGGCTAGTTAGTTGAACTACCAATATTTTCAGTAATACTAAACTAACAATATTAAAATACATTTAGCTCCCACCCCACCCCATTTTTGTACAATGCATTGAATTTTCAATATATGGCAACCTGACAGTCATGTAAGCTAAATCAGGCTGTAATTAATAGCAAATGTATTAAGGAAATTTACTCATAGATTGATGCAGCCACCATTGCAATTGAAGAATAAATTGGAATATTTTGGGTTGAGAGGTTTTTTTAATCCCCCTCTTTTAAGTCCATTTGTTAAAGTGATAAATGGGGGTCTCTCTACTAAACAAAAGATATGTAAATGCTGTATCATGATTTAAATTATGATAAAACCTCAACCACAAAAAGACATTATCATGCAAAAAAAAAATGTACAAGTACATTGCTTTACAAGTCTGTAATGGTAATGTGATGTTGATGTAGTTAAAGATGTCAGAAGGGAGACAATGACCTTAAAAGTTTAACCCAGCAGACACATTAATATTGATTGATTTTTAAGACATTGAATAGCAAGATTAACCCATCTATATATATCCTGAATATTGAATTGATGGAAAATTTGAAAAAGAATCACAGAGTATTTTAGTCTTCTAATGGTTTAGACCAAATAGCATGCACATGTTTTAAACACAGCCATTTGTACAACATGAAATTGGATAAAGGTTTACCGTAAATTTATCAGACTGTAAACCCATTTCTCATAAAAACCAGTGATATTTTACAAAGCTGGGAGATCATTCTTGGCTAAGCCATAAGTACACCATTTCCCCAGGAAATGTCACAAATGCAAACTTTCTTGGCTCAGGAAAAGATTGCAATTAATATAAATGGGTGCTTTGCCTTGCATATATAAAAAAGTACTTTCAAAATGCTTTTGGTGAATCAGTGTCTCTACCACAAGAAGAGTCCCTTTTCACAGGTGTGGGGAACCTGTACCCCTTCCGATGTTGCTAGACGCCAACTCCCAGCATCCCTGACCACTGGATGGGCTGGCAGGGGCTAATCGGATTTGGAGGCCATCAACATTGAATGGGCCACAGGTTCCACACACCTGATTTAGTAATAATAATACTAATAATAATTTATTGTTTGTACCCCGCCCATCTGGCTGGGTTTCCCCAGCCACTCTGGGCGGCTTCCAACAGAGATTAAAAATACATTAAAACATTAATCATTAAAAACTTCCCTAAACAGGGATGCCTTCAGATGTCTTCGAAATGTCAGGTAGTTGTTTATCTCTTTAACATCAGATGAGAGGGCATTCCACAGGGTGGATGCCACTACTGAGAAGGCCCTCTGCCTGGTTCCCTGTAACTTGGCTTCTCGCGGTGACAGAACCACCAGAAGGCCTCTCGGCGCTGGATCTGTGTCCGGGTAGAGCGATGAGGAAGCCTGTTGAATACTAGCCCCATTAGGCAGTAACTTGGGTAGAGAAGTCCTACCCTGTAATGGACTAACATCTAGTTGCTTAGGGAGCCATTTCCAGGGCCTTTTTCTCGGAGATGACCTCAGAAATTCAGAAGTCAAGTGTAGACCCTCCAAGTGTCCCTACTTTCCAGCGTCAGTCCTGGATTTACAGAAGCTGTCCTGGTTTCTGATTTGATCTCAGGATGTCCGACTTTTCCCTAGGATGTCCTTATTTTTGTAGGAGAAATGTTGGAGGTTATGATAAGGCATCCCTATTTCTTTTAGAGATATGTTAGAGGAACACCTCTATTTTCACCAGGGAAATCCGGGTGGGTATGGAATAGGATAGTTCTATTTTTATTGGAGAAATGGTGGGTATGCAAGTGTTGCTTAGAACATTTCAGGACTTGAGGTCTTGCAGAACCTCTTGAAACTGTCACTAGGAGCTGGAAGGTGTGAGAGGCCCAAATAGCAATAGCCTCCATCTGAAAGGCTACTTCCATGATCAGAGGCACCATACCTCAGTGAACGTGAGCAAAGAGTACTAATGTGCTTACTGTGGACTTCCCATGTGCGTCTTCAGTGTTTTTTTCTGGGGGTACACATACCCCTAAACATTTTGTGAATCTAAGATTGGCCTCATTGAGGGGCAGTATTTCAATATGTGTAGAAAAATGAGAGTACCTCTAAACATTTTTTAAGGGAAATAAAGCACTGGGCATCTTGCCGACCACAGTGGGAGACAACTTTCTGGCCTAGATGGGCCTGATTCAGCAGTACTCTTTCCTTTTGTTCATACGTTCTGTCTGGCTGCTCCAGAAGCCATTTCCAGCTTATCAGAGGGGGGATTTCTTCTGACTCCCGCTATGGTCCACAGATTCAAAGCAGCAGAATAGCTGCTGCAACAAAGACTGCAGGTGCAGGAGACTTGTATGCACTTTGGTCTTCCTTATTTTATTGATTGATTGATTGATTGATTGATTGCATTTACATAGCACCTTCTTCTACAGTGAGCTCAAAGTGGTATACAGTGGTACCTTGGTTGGTTGTCGAACGGCTTGGCTCCTGAACAAATCGGATCCCAAACGCCGCAAACCTGGAAGTGAGTGTTCCGGTTTAGGAACTTTTTTTGGCAGCCAAACATCTGACGCAGCTCTCGACTGAGTGCAGGAAGCGCACCTTGGATTGAGAACATTTTCGGAAGTCAAATGGACTTCCGGAACGGATTCCATTCGAGAACCAAGGTACGACTGTACATGGTTCTCCTCCTCATTTAATCTCCACAACAGCTAAGTGAGGTAGCTTTGACTGAGAGTCAGTGACTGGCCCAAGATCACCCAGTGAGCTTCATGGTTGAGTGGGGATTTGCTTCAACTCTTGGGTGAATAGCAGCATGCATTTGTCTGCCTTGGTTAGGGATGGGGGAGAAATTTGACCCAGTTCACATTTAAAGGCAAACATACATTGCAAGGTGTGGATTACATGCTCCTTTGGGCCCCTTCCATCACTACAATTCTATGAGTCTGTGATTCTGAACCAGTACATGAACAGAGACCCTTTGAAATCTCTGAATATTGTCAAGCTAAGTAACATGTGCAAAAAATGCATTTATCTAATGGGGGAAGTGCGCATAACAAAGCATATATTGGTGAAAATAATCGACCCAAAAAATGCACAAAAACGGGTGGGGGAATTGCATTGCAAAAAATGTGTATACCAGGCAAAACCACATAGAAAAATGTGCATGTTGGGATAAATTTGCAGGATTATACTGATGAATTTTCACAAGGACTTTTACAATTAATAATAATTGCAAGCTGGTATGGAAATGGGGAGAACTGGGGAAATGAAAAATGGACAGGAATGAAAATGGATACATTATTAATTAATTAATTAATTAATTAATTAATTAATTAATATACTGCCCTATACCCTGTCAGAATTTTGAACTGCAGCTGTTCACTGCTTTGGGGCTGGAACACGTATGTTTATCATTCATTTAACTTCCATATCGCATTTGCACCCTCCTATTCTTCCAAGAAACATAGGATGGTGTGCATAAAGTAATTACCTTTGATCCCCTCAACAACCTGCAACTTGCACTCAGTTTTGGTTGTCTTCCATTTTTTACTACAAATCTGTTATCCTCAGCCCATATCTAGCGATATATCTTTTATATCGCCTAATTGCATGCCTAATTGCACAAACTTCCTGTTTGTGCTAAAGTGAGAAACAGGAAGTGCTGGAAAGTTTAGTGAGAGCATGCACTGAAGCTGAAGTTCTTGAATTTATGCCCCTATCTCACATCACCCTAACATTCAAAATGAAAACTACACATTGAAAGGCATTGCTAAAGGGAACACTATGAAAGGATCTTGGGGACACACCATAGAGAAGACGCTTGCTTAATTTGACACTTGCTGTTGGCCATGAAACCAAATTATGGCTTTGTGACAAAATGTGATTGAAGCATGTCATAGTACCCATGTGCCACTTGACTGACAGCCAAGGTGGCAGGTTTTTTTCACACTTAAATTCAAACACCTGTGCAACGTGCAATTGTTATGCCAGATTCAAATGCTAATTGTATGATTAAGTCATGTCAATTTAGGAGTCAGACACCAATCCCGAAAGAATTTATTTGAATTTCTTTTGGGGGGAGGGAGAATACAAGCCCAAATGTTTAATGTTCTGTATCCACCCTTAAATTAAACTTTCCCACAGCTGATTTTGATTGCAAAATCTAGGCTGGGTTACATATCAAGGTAGGATCTGTGGGCCAAACTGGATAATATATGAGATGCGCATGTCACACATCTCGGATGTTTTTGTTAGTTGAAGCTGTTGGTGTTGGAGTACCAATCAGGATTTGGGTGTTGCCATGAAAAATCCTTTCACCTGACACAAAAATCATGGTGAAATCCATTCACCCCCAAGTTGGTATTGGGATGAAAACTGCTCTTGGTTAGCAGCTTCTGCCTGGTGCAAATAAAACAAATAGAAGGCAAAGGAAGCCACATTCCACTGGCTACTCCATGCATCTCCACTGAGGAATGAGAGATTGTCCCAGAAACCTCTGCAACAATTGCAGGACTTCTGTAGTGAAGGTCTGTTTCCTGTTGACATGAGCACTGAGAGGGGCAGAATAGCCCATTTCTTTGAATACAAGGGACTGCTGCGGAATCTGGATGGTTGCTCCAAAGACTCCTGTGTTATCAGCAGTGCCTGTGGTGATTGTGTATGCTATGTTTTGGGAGATGCCTGGAAGAAGTGGAGCAGCAACTTCTTCATGTACTAAGAAACCTGAGGGAGGCTCTTCCCTGTGACCTCCAAGTGTCTCTGTCTAGGGGAAATGGGGGCTTACTTTAGAGAATTCCGCAAGTCGAAAAGCTCATGTTTCTGCTGGGAGGGACATCTGGAAAAAGCAAAGAAGCAACTCTCCACAGGTTTTAAGCTTCTTGTGCATCAGCAAGGCTAAAAGAAGTGAGTCCTGGTGGGGAGGAAGTAAACGCCTATCTATTGATTGATCTCTAAAATGGAGTTACAATTGGGGAATGTGTGTGTGAGTGTGTGTGTGTGTGTGTGTGTGTGTGTAAAACTGAGGTACTTCAGAACTACTGCCTGGTGGCTAATGTGTCCTTCGGGGGACAAGGTTGTGGAATTGCTGGTGGTTGAGAAGCTTCTGACATGCTTGGAGGAAATGGATTGTCTAGACCAGGCACGTCCAACAGGTAGTTCGTGATCTACTGGTAGATCACTGGACGCCTGTGGTAGATCACTGGTAGATCACTGACTTCCCCCAAAGAAGCTCTACAACTTTGGCTCAACCTGCAGCCCCCCCAAAACAGGGCTTTCCTCCCTGAACCCCCCAAAATGGGGTAGATCACTGCTAGTTTTTAACTCTGTGAGTAGACCGCAGTCTCTTTAGAGTTGGTCACCCTGGTCTAGACCCATTTCAATTTGGCTTCAGACCTGTGTTTGGCCTGGTCACCCTAATCTACGAACTGATCTGGGAGACAGAAGAGGAGTGCAACCTTTTGATACCATTGATACCACTGACCATGGTATCCTCCGGGAACGGCTCTGTGGATTGAGAGTTCAATGTATCATTTTATGGTGGTTCCAATCCTATCTGCAGGACTGTTTCCAGAGAGTAGCATCGGGAGGCACATGGTTCAGCCCAGGAACAGATCTACTATGAAACTAATGAAGCTTAAGCTTCACGGCCCCTAATCCTGGAGGGGGGCCCAAAGTGAAATTAGTTTATTGCTTTAAAATTTTGGGTCTAGTAGACCCAATTTGTGTTGCACTACTCAAATTGATTATTTTTTTGTTGTATATATTTCAACAACCCCAAAGTTTGAGAGTCAATAGCACAGATGTTTTAAAGGTTTGGTGATCTGTCATGGAATAACCCCACTGATGACGATAACAGTGGTTAACCAGACCTCGTTGCTGGTTGCGAAGGGTTCCCCGTAACAGTTCAAGCTTCAGGGCACCAAAAATGTAGGTCTGCCAGTGGTTCAGCCATTGAAATTTGTGTTGTGTGGCTCTGCATAGGTCCATCTTGCCACCAATGCTGATTAACGTCTGCACAAACCACCTGTGCTGAAGGTCCTACAAAAAACAACAACCTGCAGCCCACCCTGATTTCTCATGTCATCTTCACAAGAAAATGACCTGCATATAGGAAACTAGTAAGCTCTTTCTTGGTGGATAATGCCATTCTATAGTTTAGTCACTAGGTGGCACGGGTCTTAGTTGAATCTCTGGGTAAGAGGTTGTTCTTGCTTTCTTGCTGGGGTGTCCTCCAAGCCTTCTATGACACACACACAGAGACACTATCAATTGATGGAGCTGGGGAGCAGGGCCTGGAATCCTTTACTCATACGTTATTAATTGGAGTAAACGTTGCAAGATGACCAATCTACTTTGTTCCGGGAAGGATCCACACCACTCAAAGCTAACAGATAAACAAGGACACAATTCCTTAGCAGCATGTTTCTGAAAAGCCCAGTTTCTGGTGGACAGGTATGATCCTAGGAATGCTACCAATATGAAGGTAGTCAGGATTGATTTATTTCCTTTTTACTCTAAATCTCATTTCAGAGGATGATTAACAGAGGGAGATATGTAAATGGTAAAGTCTCGATCAAGGGAGCTGCTGTCAGGATATCATCTAGATAAATTAGAAAATGAATGCTCGGGTTTCTGCAAAAGAAGACTAATGACATTAAGTCTGGATGAAATAGAAAGGCAACAGTGCAGAGGCTGAAAAATAATAAAACTACCAGCTTGGCCTGCTAGTAAATCCTCAGGAACATTTTTGTCCAAAAAACTTACCAGGAATGGTACAGACTTCCCTGGTTTTTGAAGTCCTTTAGATATTTTGTCTGAGGCGTTCCTGTTCCTCTCTTCCAAGAAGCCTTGTCAATGAAATGTCCAACTGTAAAAAAGGGTTGTGGTATCGATTATTTAGCTTAAGTTTGTTAGCTGCCAAACTCTCACCTAAAGCAAATTTCAAAGCAAATTAGGGCTCCATCCCAGATGAAACATCTGAGGAATTTCAAGGGAATGTGTATTTATTTAGATCACTTTTATGATCTCAAAGATTATTTATTTAGATCATATTTCTGCTTCAAAGTGGTGCACAAAAAAACATATTCATGCCCAAATTAAAACAGAATGAAGACTGTGGTCCTCAGAAGTAAAGCTTACTTTCAGGTAAGTATAGGACTGTGGCATAATTTAAATAAAGTGGGTCATGTGTGGATTTTATCATGTCTTGCGTAGACCCATTAAAGTCAATGGGACTTCAGTTAGTCATGACTAAGGTCCCACTGATTTCAATAGGTCAGCTCTAAGCATGATTGACAGTGCAATCTTCACCATGTCTACTCAGTCCTGTTGAATTTAATGGGCCTTACTCTCAGGTAAGTGGGTTTAGGATTGCAACCCCAATCTAGATGCAACACCAAAAGACATTTTCACAGCAGGCACTAAAAGCCGTCAGTCAATCAATCATTCAATCAGTCACCCAAATGCCATCACAAATAAATGAATTTTATAGGCCTTGTGAAAAGCAAGAAGGGGAGACAACCTCAATAGCAGCAACATTTCTAGGAGGCCCAAATGAGTGAAATAATCTCAGACAAGTTCCACACATGTCAGTCTTTCAAGGGGGAGTTGCCGAAAATATATCAGCCTACTCCTGACTGAGATTTGCACCATCTGAAGATGTTTCTGCAGCAGCTTGCTACTTATCTTAGCTTTATTAGAACAGCACAGAGAGTTTGGTGATGGGAATCCTCTTTCTGAACTGAGGAAAAATAGGAAGTGGGGTGGGGGTGAGAGAGAAACTATCAAAAGGGAAGTTCAATCAGGAAACTGTATGCAACAGAAAATTCAGTCACTTGCGTTACCACCAGGCCTTATGACTATAAATAAAATTTGCCGAGCAGCTTTTCTATATTTTAGCTGTCGTTTTGCCCAGCAGGTGTGCTGCACTTTAGATAAATAGAGGGCTTCTGTCGGCAGCGCTGTCAATCCGCAAGTTTGTACTCAGTTAATTTTTCTTCCACCCTCCCCTCTTAAAGCCCAAATGGGCATGTTAAAGCAGCTTAGTGAATGGGTAGCATTGCACATCTCCGGAACATCTTGCACATATTTACTAGGTACTTCGTCTATGACTGCTCCCACTCTACAGATTTAGTAGGGCTGTTCACAGCCCCCCTACCCTTTGCCCACATCTGGGTCACACACTCCCATCAGGCTGACCTGCCCCAGGCCAACTCAGGAACCAACCCACCCCAGATCTGGTCCTGAATTAGTTTGGGGATGCAGCCAATGTTTAATTTGGTTTTTTAAAAACCCTAATTAAACATACATTGTATCTCCTTAACCTACATCTGACCAAGAACAGAAGGTGTCAATGCTGAGCTCCTTCCCTCACACAGCATCGATGTTGCCACTGAACATCTGTTGTGTGGCAGCACTCATCCTGCGGGGTGATGCTTCAGGGTTTGGTTTTTTCACATTCTGTGGGCAGTGCTGGGAATTTTGTGGGCAGCAATGGGTTTTCTGACATTGCGTTGCCAGCCATGCTTAAATTAACAAGCACTAAGCCTTGAATATATATACAATGGTACCCTGGGTTAAGAACTTAATTCGTTCTGGAGGTCCTTTCTTAACCTGAAACTGTTCTTAACCTGAGGTACCACTTTAGCTAATGGGGCCTCCCGCTGCCACTGCGCCACCACGCAATTTCTGTTCTCATCCTGAAGCAAAGTTCTTAACCCAAGCTACTATTTCTGGGTTAGCAGAGTCTGTAACCTGAAGCATCTGTAACCTGAAGCATTTGTGTATATATATAAACAATGCACCTTCTCCTTCCACACCCACCACAGTAACTCTGTCATGCCCACTGGTGTGGCAGCAACGTGGTAGCGGGAACGTTAAGACAAGTTTAAATATTTCTGATAGCCCGGAAAGTCCATTGCAATTCTTCTTGTAACTTACAGGGCAGCAGCAATGATTTATTAGTGCTAGGAGCCACCCATCTGAAAGTCCTGTATGAGCGGAGGCACTATTAAACTGTCTGCACCTAGACAGGAGACAGTTGTCTAAGACTAGATGCTCCTGCCATCTCTGGGGTAAGGAATTGCCCCCTGAAAAGGAAAATAAATACTGCACGGAAATAGCATTTGTTTTGGTAGCAATTGTTCTGCTACCCAGTAGCATTTGTTCTGCTAAGAGTTTTGTGAAGATATTTCTCAACCTGTCTTGGTGAAGACCATGTTAAGGCATGAGATAGTTTTGATTTACACAATCCATAGTCTATGGATTTCTGTCCAGTTTTCCTTTTGTCAGCTTTGTTGGGCCTTTTGTTACGGGGCTCTCAAAGGTTTCTGTCACAGGAACAAAGCATGACCTAGCATAGTACCATGCAACCCATTCTGGAGTTGTTTGTTCAAGTCCAGTTTAGCCTCACAACAACCCTTGCTTCCAGCTAGGGGAAAGATGGAGGGCACAAGGAGAAGGGGACGACAGAGGACGAGATGGTTGGATAGTGCTCTCGAAGCTACCAGCATGAGTTTGACCAAACTGCAGGAGGCAGTGGAAGACAGAAGTGCCTGGCGTGCTCTGGTCCATGGGGTCACGAAGAGTTGGATACGACTAAACGACTAAACAACAACAACAACATGATTCATTTAGGGGGGGGGGAATCATATAAACAGCTTAATATTGTCAATATCCCACTACACCAGAGATAAAGGAATTCCAGTGGCCTCTAGAAGTTTTTGGACTGCAACTGTCATCATTCCTGAACCTTGGCCATGCTGACCGGGGGTTATGGGAGTCCAAAGACATCTGAAGAACAACACATTGACTACCCCTTTTCTAAGCAATCTGCATAAAACAATATAAAACAAGTATCAATAAAACACAGATTAAATCAGGAAATATTAAAAACAAGCGCACATAATTAAATTATGTGTCTGGATAGCCTTGCTGAGATAATTCATTTTTAAGCAGGTGTCTAAAAGCAGTGTGCTGAGGATGCCTGCCTAATGTTAATAGGCAGGGAATTGGGATGCTACTGTAGATTCAGTTATGGAACTGACTGTAGTACTCATGTCATAAATGCACCTCCTAATAAATAATGCTCTGTGGTTGATCAACTAATACTGGTACCATATGGCTCCAGAATGTCACATTTTCCTATATATTTGAAGACAAGTACAACTGTTAACACAAGCATTTGGGCATGCTCATTTGTAGTTTTCTTAATATGACCCAAGCCCTACATGATGAATAGCCCAATCTTCTGAAGGCAAACTAGTCAGATAAGAACTCTTTAGAACAAGCATGTTGTTGTGAATATTAAGTGATAACATTAATACAGTTAATGGGCAAAGTCATCCCTCCCTGATATGACATTTTTGTCATCCTGGAAAAAAGAGGCCATTTACATCGTGGTTTCTGTCATAGCTGTATTTTTTTAAAATTTTAATTCTTCATTACTAGTCAGCACCTTTGAGTCATCGACATCAGCTATGGTTTTATTATATTTTTTTTGCATGACATGACCCTGAACGTAACTGCCTAATGATTGTGTCATCCACGTTATCCTCTTGGCCTAGAATAAGGATTTCTTATTGTGGAAGTTAGTACCTTATTGAAACTATACTTCCCTGCAATCCTGTGTACCTTTCCTGGGCAAACGTTGTGGAGTTCCTTTCATCCTAAGCTCCTAAGCAACATTATTAATGTTTCAAAGAAAGAGAAAACCGCTAAGATACAGACAGTGCTTTTTTCTGAAGATACACAGGGGTACGCATACCCCTAAACATTTTGTGAATCTAAGTTTGGCCTCATTGAGGGGCAGTATGTCAATATGAGTAGGAAAATGAGAGTACCTCTAAACATTTTTTAAAAATACAATGGTACCTCTGGTTATGAACTTAATTCATTCCAGAGGTCTGTTCTTAACCTAAAACTGTTCTTAACCTGAGGAAGAACTTTAGGTAATGGGGCCTTCCGCTGCCGCTGCACCACCTGTGCACGATTTCTGTTCTCATCCTGAGGTAAAGTTCTTAACCCAAGGTACTACTTCCGGGTTAGCGGAGTCTGTAACCTGAAGCGTTTGTAACCTGAGGTACCACTGTAGAAAAAAATCACTGGATACAGCTAAGCATTTTCTGTGGGCAGAGGTAGAACCACGACCCACATTCTCAGGAAGGGGACTTGTGCTGGAGGCCATGAGAAGGTTGATGAGGCTGAGGCCTAGTTGCTGCTGCAGTGGCAGAGAAAGAGAGCCAACAGAAACAACGTGGCAGCAGGCAGGTGTTGTCAGACTACAACTCCCATCTTGCTCAAACATTGGCATGCTTTCCAGGGTGATGGGAGCTGAAACATCAGCAGGCCATACACTCCCAGCTCTCATGGTCTCTTGAAGCTGGACTGGATATTATTTTCACTACAGTGATGGTGGCCAAACTTCCTGATTTTGTCATTAAACAAAGCTCAAGATGTGAAGCAGGGTGATCTGGATAGGAGCTTCCTTGCCTTCTGTCTATCTACAACAGCCACCAGCCCCCTTCTCCCCTTCCTGAACTCCATTGCTCCACATTTTCATGTCTGCAATTAAAATAAGAACAAATTAAAAAGCGCTCATGGAAATTTATCTGCATTTAATGCAAATTTCTGCTAAAGTTTCCCCTAATACAATGCACCTCTGAAATACCATTTTCATCCATACATGCATTTTAGAGTGTATATGCATTTTTGTACAACTTACATGACTGGAGAACGGCCCTGAAAAATTCGGAGTAGTGCGAATTTCAAAGGATGGCCGTGTTTTCGTTTCAAAATGTGTGAATCAGGTACTTTAGATCCACCTTTAAATGTGAACTGAATCAAATCTCCCAGCCCCCCAGCCCTACTTCGGTTATCTGAAGGCCTCTATCATGTCTCCCCCTAATCTCCTTTTCTCCAGACTAAATATATGCTGCTCTTTTAACATGTAAATAAAATGGATAGGAGCAATCTCTTATAATTAGCAGAAGTATAAAACATGTCTTTTACATTGTGACATGTCATAGGTATGCATACCTTTATATGCCTTGAATTATAGTGCTAGACCCGTTTCTAGCTGTCTTTTGTTCCCCGAGTCCCCACCCCCACCCCTCGTGCCATACAGTAACTGCACTTTTGCACATCTTCCCAGCACAATGGCTTGCGACCTGCTGCAGAAAATTGCCCATTAAAATTTTATCCATTTTGAGACAGTATGAGCAAATGCCATAGGAAAATTAGATTTCTTCTCTGACATCAGGCGCCCACTCAGCAATCCAATCCCATGTGTTTCTACGGAGACATTAGGATTTGATATAATTTTGGGCAGAAACATTTTAAAATGAAACAATTGAATTTTCTCGATGGTCTTGGGGACCACTTAGCTTAAGAGAATACACTTCAAAATCAAAAGGCTTTCAATCATTTGAAATATTATTTGGATGGGTATTTCCTTTATTGTGTAGTTGCAGTTTGAATTTGTATTGAATGTTTGACTGGCTCGTGCACATAGATGATGTATGAAATTATTATTTCATATTTTCCTGGTGTTTGCATTGTGGGTGACATGTAGCTGACAGGAACCTGGAGATATGGGATGCACAATGAATGCTGTTGATGCCATGGTGTCCTGTTTTATGGGGAAGGTTTAAGGTTAGTCTAGCTTTGTTTAACACACACAACATGAGAACTGAAAAACAGAAATGGCTTAGAGAATCAAGACAGGCGAAAAGTCACACAGCTGGAGCAATTTCACCCAGCACACCTATTCTTCTGCCTGCATTTGTTATCAGTGAGATTACACTGGTTCACACATACATGAACATCCCTCGACGGCTGTAGTAAGGATTTCCACATGTGAATGAGTTGGAATCTTCATGTTTTCACACTAGACCATCAGGTTTGAGGCACAGAGGGATGTGTGAATGGAGAGTAAATAAGCCAGAAATCAAGAGAAATCAAGATCCTTCTATCCCTATTGGGCAATATCCAAGAAACTCATTCTGTCTGTGCATTTCAGCTTGCAGTGTGGAATTTCCCATCTCCATACTCTGGGTCCTCCTGAAATCTGCTCCAGAGGGTCGGAGGAACCCCAGAACAGATGTAGGGAGCGTGGCGGAGGAGCAGGGAGTTCCACTGTGCAAGCAGAAATCCTTGCACTGTTGGAAAGAGTTAGTTGGATTCCACCTATCATTTTCCATTCCACTGAGTTTCAAATAATGATGATTAGATAATTCCTTTCATTAGTTTTTGTAACAGCCAACTCAGGTTTTTTTATATATATATATATATATAAAGTTTGAGGGCAAGAAGGTTAGAATATGGGCAACTTGTTTGGCAACTGAAGAATTCATGAAGTCTTCTGTGTGAAGAGTATTAATTGCATACAATTAAGTATGCAAATTAAAATGCTACATAAATGCTTAATAATAAAAAGAAGCATAAAATTATACGCAGCCCTCTGGCTTATGACACAGTTTCAAAGTTGCTCTCAATGCTGAACATATTGCTCACTCCAGTACCATACAGTCCAGAACATTGTTTTTCGCTTGTCAGGGTTCCTTCTCTGTTCCTTATGATACTTACGCATAGGCAGTGTTTGTGATATCGCTGCATTGGCAAGCGTTGACAGAAGTGATTGCTATTGCAAATAGTTGTTCTCGAGATGGTAGATCCAGGCTATGTATACAATATATATTTGGCTTCCCCCAAGGAATCATGGCAAGCGTGGTTTACTCCTTGCAGAACTCCAATTTGCAACATCCTTAACAAACTACAGTTCTCAGGATTATTTGGGGGAAGTCAAGTGCCTTAAATATATTATCTGTATGGAACCCCCACCTCTGATGTGTGGTGGGATATCTTCAGGAGAAGAAAAGGCTAAGAAGGAATCCTACACAAATCCGGAATGGAGTCCCTAAGACTTATACACCTCTTTCCAGTAACTCCTGCAGCCAAGCTGGTTCCAAACATATTGCTCTGCTTTCCTTTGGACTATATCAGCAAGGTCGAGAGGGGTATCTTGTCATCTGGGCAGCCCAGGACCTCCATACACACTGTCCAGGCTTGTGCCCCAGGGAGGTCACTTTGGTGCTGCTAACCCCCTTGAGGCACACTCCATTGTCTCCAGAGACAGATGGATGCGAACAATGGAGCCCCAAAGCCAGTGGTTAGGGGGATATTCAGAAAGCAGAGGTTGGGGTGAGTTGGCCTCTTTAGTTGGCTATGCAACTGATTTAACCTGGGGGATAAAATGTTGGAATTCACCCAAAGGAAAGGACAAGATCCAATGGGCTAAACTTACAAGGGGGTAGATTTTGGTTGAACAATCGGGGAAAGGTATGATGGGAAAGGTCCAATTGGACCGGCATCTGCTGGGGATGGTCTCTCTCTAGATTTCTGGCACCAAGCAGTGGGTTGGACTAAGTAGACTACAACTATATGATTCTATGAAATCACATGTATGCTGTTGACAGTTCTGGAAAGGAAGCATAGAATAGAAATATGCTAAATAGATGTTTTCTCTGGTGTTAGGTTGCAATCAGCCTATTGTGCAAAGTCTAGGAGCACACAAAGCACATTCTGGGCTGACATAGCCAGATACAGAAGGAATTGCCTGTGATCTCACCCTTCAAAAACACCAAATGTTGTACTGAATGAAAATTGGGATCAGCCCTAGGGAAAAGATGGGGAATCAATCAAATCCCTTCTCACCTTGGAGGCTAGTTATCCTTTCATTGTGGGTTATGAGGCTTACATTGGATAGAAAATCCATGATGGATGTGGGTTAGGACAAACACAACATAGCCTTCACTTTTGTGCATAATAGGAATGGCGAATAATGGAATATGACATGAACAGTTTGGCAACACTGTGACAAGAAGCCATTGTCCACAGCACGAAGCTGCACATCTGAATTTCACAGCCTCTTTTGGACACCAATCTGCACAATCTGTCTGTTTTAATGTGTGCTGTTATCTTACATTGCGGTCCTTGCTATTAACATATTCCGGTTGTAATTACGAATCTCTTTAGAAATAAAAAATGTGACTTCAGGACTAGCTAATATGGTGTCTTCTGCATGCTACTGAGCTACAGTGCTCATCACCCGTGGCAATGGCCACATTGGCTGGGGTTGATGGGAGCTGGAGTTTGACCGCATCTGAAGGTCTACAGGTTTCGCACCCCTGCTTTGAAATAGCTTCCACAGTGCATCTAATGTGACTGTTCTGGCAGACCAATCATGTGGGGTGAACGGGGCAGACTTTGTGGGAGGCAATGATATAGGCTCTCTCCAAACCTCAGCAAGGGAAGGATATTAACTTCATTATTCTGAGCAGAAAGCCCTGCATGCACTCACTGAACTGGGGCCTCTTGATGTAATCGTTCATGTCTACCTCTGTTGCTGCTCGTTATTAAGTTTGGGTCAGAATTGCACATCCTCCCAGTTTTCTTTGATGAAGTTCTTTGTTAAGTACAGGAACTGAGAGAGTTTTGGACACTGGAATGCTTTTAGAGTTTAGAAGTTTAGAGCCGATCAGCAGACCTGGGAAGGCATCCAAGGGGAGCGGAACCAAGAGAAAGGGAAGTTGAGAGGGAAGGAAGTGGATGTAGAGACAATCAGGAGGAGGTTAGACGCAGTCTGGGAGCTACTTTTGAAACAAGCATTTAAAGAAGTCAGCACTCCACTCATCAACCTCAACTACTTCCCTTCCAAAACCAACAGCCCACATATCTTCAACTTCATCCTGATTAGAAAGGCACTTTGGCCTGCTCCAGTTAAGGTAGTTTTCTTTGGCAGCGCTTTGGATAGCCACCCATTATGATGTAAATGGTTAGTTCTACAGAACCTAGGCCTCAAAAAATGCAGGTTGTGATAATCTGGTGCACATCACAGCTTGAGTCAAGGGACATTGCAACGTGGTTTAAAAAGTAAACACAAAACTACGAAATGGGAGGTTTTAAAGTACTGAGTTGCACAGAGCTGACCAGCCAAGGAGTGCTTCCAAAGTCAGAAACAATTTTGAGTCAAGGGAATTTCACTTATTTCACTTACTCAAATGAATAAGCTATTCTGCTTTCTTATGAGCAATGCAGCTCAGTTTTGGAATGAGTCTACCTAAAATGAACTAATCTGGCTTTGATTCAGATTGGGCTTCAAATTACTTGATTTTAAGTTGCACCCCTTTCTTAACTCCAGCTCTTGCTGTGCTTCTGCTGATGAGCATGAAAAGACCTGGTCATCTTCCCTTCCACAGCTCTCCCAGAACTGTAAAGTTAGAAGGGACTCCAAGTTCATTTAGTCCAGCCCCCTGCAATGCAGGAATCTCAACTGAAGCACCTACTAAGATCCCTAGATCCTTTTCACATCTACTACTGGCAAGTTATCGTTTATTTGTGCAGCTGGTTACTCTTGCCAAAGCGTAGAACCTGACTTATTAGTATTGGCCCAGTCCTCCAATTTGTTATAGTCATCTTGAATCCTGATTCTGTGGCATTAGCTATACGTTCCAGTTTTGGCTTAGCAAAAACAATCAAAATGTTAACTTGGTGGTCAGTGTGTGGCATCACTCAGTAATTTCTATAAATAGTTCAAATCAGAATTCCATTTGCCTTCTGATTGCTTGGAGAGCTTTATAGGAAGCAAACAGTTTTACTGGCATGCTTGAGTCTATAGTAAACGTTCTGATGTGTCCTGGTCCAGTAAAATCATATCAGATTCGTGATGTGCCCTTCTTCCAGATGGCATGGTTTCCCTCAGGTGGTCATGAACCGACTTTGCAACTGCCTCAAGGAAGCCAGATTGTATGATGGCGCGAAACGTGAGGCTCCAGCAGGAGAGCCAGATGGCAAGTTGACACAATTCCTCTTAAGATCTCGTGGCTGAAGTTAGGCCTGTGCATATGGCTTGGTATAAGATCCTGAACTTGCTGATTTGGAGTACAGTGGTACCTCGGGTTACAGACGCTTCAGGTTACATACGCTTCAGGTTACAGACTCCGCTAACCCAGAAATAGTATCTCGGGTTAAGTACTTTGCTTCAGGATAAGAACAGAAATTGTGCTCCGGCGGCGTGGCAGCAGCAGGAGGCCCCATTAGCTAAAGTGGTCTTCAGGTTAAGAACAGTTTCAGGTTCAGAACAGACCTCCGGAACGAATTAAGTACTTAACCCAAGGTACCACTGTACAATAAACATTTGTGCCCATCCTTTGTGAACATAAATCTCAGCCTACCACTGCCCCCTCCTACTTCTCCTCAGCCACACCAGCAGACCCTTCAAGTGTCCCTATTTTCCAGGGACAGTCCTGGATTTACAGAAGCCATCCCAGTTTCTAATTTGATCCCTGAATGTCCCCCTTTTCCTCAGGACATCCCTATTTTCATCGGAGAAATGTTGAAGGGTATGGAGTTATGCAATCCCCGAGCCAAGGTGATAACTATACAACCTTTAGAAGATATCTGAAGGCAGTCCTGTATGAGGAAGTTTAAAAAAATGTTTTATTATGTTTTATACATGTTAGAAGCTGCCCAGAGTACCTGGGGCAACCCAGTCTGATGGGCAAGGTATAAAACAACAAGGGAATAGGACGTCCCTATTTTCATTGGAGAAATGTTGGAGGGTATGGAATAGGAGGTCCCTATTTTTATTGGAGAAATGTTGAGACTTGCTTTTGAGCAGATATTATTATTATCTCTACCCCCATCGTTCAGCCCGGACACTGAAGTCCAGCTCCGAGGGCCTTCTGGTGGTTCCCTCACTGTGAGAATTGAGGTTACAGGGAACCAGGCAGAGGCCTTTCTTGGTAGTGGTGGAACAGCCTCCCATCAGATGTCAAGGAAATAAACAACTATCTGAGTTTTAGAAGACATCTAAACACAGCCCTGTTTAGGGAAGTTTTTATTGTTTGATGTTTTATTGTGTTTTTAATATACTATTATTTAGTATTTTAATATTCTGCTGGGAGCCGCCGAGAGTGGTTGGGGAAACCCAGACAGATGGGTGGGATGTAAATAATTTTTTATTATTATTATTATTATTATTATTATTATTATTATTATTATTATTATTTCTATACAGCCCTTCATCTGGGGATCACAGGGCAGGTTACAATATAAACACAGAAAAATTCATACTATGGTAACAAAACAATACCTTCCCCCTCACCCTCCACTCACAGATTAAAAGGCCATAGATGGTTTAATTAGCCTGAGAGAAGAGGAATGCTTTTGCCTAGTGCCTAAAGATATGTAATGAAGGCACCATTGCAGGAGCATTCCACAAGCAGCAGCAACTTCAGAAAAGCTTCGTTCTCATGTTGTCACCCTCCAGACCTCTTGTGGAAGAGGCACACAAAGAAGGGCTTCAGATGATGATCGCAGGGTCTGGATCATGTATAGGCTTGCACTGTTAAGCACCATTGATTCCAATGAGAAATGTTTAAGCAAATGCTTAGCACTTCTGTTGACATAGAATCGTTCAATTGTAGCATTGAAGGGGACCCCAAGGGCCATCTTATACAACCCCCTAAAGTGCCGAAACATGGAATAAAAACAGTGCTTATCTTTCACTGGATCATGCTTATTGTTTTCAGAACTGGAAAAAGACCCCCCCCCTCAAAAAAAGGGGTGTTATTTTTAATACAAATACAGAAGTAACCAATAAAACTACTTCAAAGCAAACATTATAGATGGCTTGCACTAAAAAATTCTCCAAATAAACAACTGCATCGAGGTTTGGTGCTATAATTCTGAAAGCTCTCCAGAGAAGTCTGAAATAGACAAAAAGGAGGAGGAGATCCCTTCTGACAGCTCACACAATTCTGCAAAATATAATATTTTTGTAAGCTCACATTATATGCTCCTGCGCTTCGAAAAACGTGAAATTGAGCACAATTCCTTCTATGATAAGAGTCCATTTAATAGCTGAATTACAATTGAACATAAGTACATTTTTTTAAAAAACCTGGCCTTTCCTTTGTTTTCCTCCGTGGTCCGGGAGAAAACACGAGAGAGCGAAAGAGAAGCTTTACAGAATGAATCTCAGCAACAGCAATGCAACTCAAACAAAAATGCAGTATTTTAAAATGGATTCTGCTATGTCTTTCAATGGATATGATAAAATGGCGAGAGATAGGGAAGAAGTAGAAATGCAGAGTCTTTTGTTCTATGTCCATTCCCTCCTGCATACTTTTCATACTTTTCTAGTGCTCAGTTACGTTCTGGGTAGTGAAGGCTACATGTGAACGGATCTCTCTTTTAACTTTTGGACCTGGGTTGAAGACATTAGGATTCCTTATTGGCTAGCAATCTCTCCAGGGCCTTTTGCAAATGTTGTTACTTTGATTGTCTTTAATTGGAAATCTAAACTTTAGCTACTGCTTCTTTTCTAAATAAGGTTCTCTGCATTCCAGGTTAAGCAGCTGAGAGACACACACACACACCATGTCACAATACTGCTGTATTTATTGTAAATTAACCCTGACTTAGGCCATAGCTCAATAACTGAGCACATGTAGAAGGTTCAAGGTTTAGTTCGGGGTGGCTAACCTGTGGTCCTCCAGATGTTCTTGGAGTTCAACTCCCATCATACCTGACCACTGTTTCTGCTAGCTGGGGCTGATGAAGCTCAGAGTCCAAAAACATCTGGACTAGTTTAGCCCCTGACATTTCTGACGGCAAAAGAATCAAGGTTTGGAAACATTTCTGACTTAGCCTTTGGAGAACCAGTCAAAGGTAGGAAGCAATCAGTGGACCAGAAGCCATCTTTTAACTCACATCATTGACAGGAAGCATTCTGGTATCAGTTCAAGCTTTTCTTCTGGCTTTCCCGATGGGTACAGAGCAGGAATGGGGTAACTGTTGTCCTCCCATCATCCCTGATCATGGTGGGAACTGGAGTTCATCAATCATTGGAGGGCCAAGGTTTCCCTATCTCTGGCAAAGAGAGTAGACCCAGGCTGTTTCCTGTTTTCTCGGCACTTTTCCGGCACTCCCAGTTGTACCAATGCCAGAAGTGCATGCAGCTGTTGTGACTTGAGCAAAGGGAGTTGTCATTAAGGAGAGGCTAAGAATTGCCTTAAAGGTCCTTTCACTTTGTACCATAGAGCCTTGATCCAGTCAACCCAAGTTACAGCATGAAGCAAATGACAGAGGACATGGAAAAGTACTGCATTTCCCCCAGAGCATTAGGTTAATGGGCAACAGGAGTGCGAGCTCCACATTGGTGCATCACAATGATATATGAAGGCAATGCATTTGGGGAGCGCGAAGTGCACTGTGGACGGCTTTGGGGAGGGGTGGAGTCCATTGGGAGATTGAGAGTGCCTCTTTTTTTCTTTCTTTCTTTCTTTCTTTTCTTTTTGCTTCTGGTTGCTGTGGCTTTTCCGCTGTAATTTTATTGTGGGTTTTATTGATGGGTTTTTTGGTGTGTGTTTTTTTGTATTTGGTTTGGTTTCTATATTGCTAATTCTTGGTTAAAATGTTTATGTATTTTGCTGCCTTGGGATCTTTCTGTGAAGAGCAGACTATAAATGGTTATAATACATCAATAATGTCTTCCATTGATCCACTGCACAATCCGGGGCCATTAGTGTACCTTTAGAGAAGGAAAGATTTGTTTATAATCAGCAGCGCTCTGTGATGTATCTGTTGTTAGACGGTACCTTCAGACAGCAAGTTTGGGACTGAGTCTTGGGCTGCTCCCCCAGTGTTAAAAACAAAGCAAAAACTTCCTGCATGTGCCAGGCAGAAGGCTAGGCTGGCGTTGTGAAGAGAACTGTTAGCTGGCTGTCCTACCTGATCTTTAGTTTTGGGACCTAGATCACACAATTTAAAGCTTTGCTTGGCTGTTGGTGATGCTTATGCTACACTCCCATCACCAAGGTGAAGCCTACAATCAAACTTTGCAAGTAGTACACATTTGCATTAAGGGTCTAATGCATCCTCCGTCTAGGAGGCAATCTGAGCTGATCCTGGTCTAGAAACACAGTTGGCAGAGGGAGCACTTGTTCTTAAAAGCACTGCTGGGCTTTCCTGAGTGACCGGACATCAGAACATTTTTTTTCCTTATCAAATTGCTCACAGGTTTAACTGTTGGCCCAAGAGTGGTCTTCTTTTCCTACAATCTTCTTAAGCTAGCAAAGCCACAATACACTCATTTTAAAAACTTCTTTACACAAAAATATGTACACATCCTCCCATCCCGGTTTGGTTGGAATTGGGCTGGGCAGTTTCCACAATTAACCAGCTTGGTTAATTCTGAGCCTGATCCAGATCCAGTTATGCTTTTCATCCATTGGGACCATTTCCCCACCTTCTACTTCATGAACCTTCCAACCTCCTGACCCAGTGGGGCCACTGGTGGCTTTTGGGGAACAAGGGGTCTCTATCTCCCCATCTGCTATCTTTCTTTCTCCTTTCTTCCTTGCTCCTCCTTTTCCTTGTTCTTGAGAAACTACTACAGCAGCGTTATAGGCGTAAGGAATGCTGAGGGATGCACTTTTCTCAGGAACCTAGGGAAATTGCATTTCCCACTGTCCATGGCATCTATGACACTGTTATAGTAAAGGTAAAGGGACCCCTGACCATTAGGTCCAGTCGTGGCTGACTCTGGGGTTGTCACGCTCATCTCACTTTATTGGCCAAGGGAGCTGGCGTACAGCTTCCAGGTCATGTGGCCAGCATAACTAAGCCGCTTCTGGCGAACCAGAGCAGCACACGGAAATGCCGTTTACCTTCCCCGCCAGAGCGGTACCTATTTATCTACTTGCACTTTGACATGCTTTCGAACTGCTAGGTTGGCAGGAGCAGGGGCTGAGCAACAGGAGCTCACCCCGTTGCGGGGATTCGAACCGCCGACCTTCTGTTCGGCAAGTCCTAGGCTCTGTGGTTTAACCCACAGCGCCACCCATGTCCCTGTTATGACACTGTTATAGCAGCATCCTAATCAACCTAGAGGGAGGGTGGGGAGACAATCTCCCACTTTCTTCAGTTACCACAGCAGCAGCTGTGGCCACGTGAGGGGAGGGGATGCTGGAGAGGTTCTTCTTTTCTGCCTTAGATTTCAGTCCAAACCAGACAAGAGAGATGGGGGAATTGTCCTGATTTAGGGTACAAGTGTGCTTACAAGCACACCAAACTCATATTTCAAAACTGGGTCATTATGAAATTGGGTAACATCACTAACAATGTTCACATTCTACGAACATATCATTAATCTAACCAAGATATTGTAGGCCGCTCACTTTATGGGGCACCTGGTTTGTTGAGCAAATCTATTTCTTTTACAGAGATCATTTAGGTAAAACATATCCTTCTTCCTTGGTCAGTAGACTGTAGCATTTTATCATTTTGAAAACTTTTGTTTCCTTCATGGGTTATTACTTCATCTGAAATGCATTTAACATCTTTTAGTTCAGGACTTCAAAAATCAAAGGCTTTCCGTATCTGATTATGCTGTTCCTCATAATTCATTTTCCCCCTTCAGATTTAGTAGTATTGTATATTTGGAAATTCAATTTTAGTCCTTTCATCCAGTTTTTCATCTGATTAATAAGAGGACCATGATCAGGACTTCCCCCCTTCATACAAACTATGAACTTCCTGAAAGTACTGTAATAAATAGGTTTTAAATGTTATGTTATAAATGATGGATAACATGCAACTGACAGATTCAAGGCTGATCAAAATGTTAGATGCCCTGCTGAAGATCAACAAAAACATTTCCATGGGCTGGTGGTTCTGCATCCACATGGCCCACCTCCACATCAGGACAAAGGAGGATATATATTTACATAAAAGTTGCATATGCTATTTTATGGATGATATCCAATGATGTCAGCATGTTCACACAACATACACCAGGTTCCCATTTCTCTTTGCCCTCCTACATTCTCCTGTGTTTCCCCCAAAATCTGCTCCAGAGGGTTGCTCAACCATCTGCAGAAGGTTTGGAGGCCACACAGTGAGGCTGAAGGGTTTGATGAGAGGAAAGAGAAACCTTGTTGTGCAAGCATGCACTGCTCTCACTAACTCGTATCACACTCTATATGTATAGATGCTAATTCAGAACTATCTACTATAATGCAGAGAAATGCAATACACCTCGTTATAAAGGGGAAGACGGTAACTAGGTGACCTGTGTGCTTGCTTAGTCATCTGTCCAAGTACTAACTGCTGATGGGTTCAAGGCCCCTGAATATGTATCTTTAGGCTTGGACTGAACAGCCTTTCACATAGAGACCTTGAAACAGAGGACTGTCCTCTGAGATCCCATCAAACAGCTAGGACATTTGGCCACCCTAATGGAGTTTGAACTTGTGAGAACTGGTCATGTGTTCCCGTTATGTGGGTAACCTCCATACCAATGCTGGATACTACCAGGATTGTGTAGATTTTCAAAATGTCCTATGGTCTCCATCAGTAGTAAACCACATTTTAGGGTTCCCTTCCAGTTGGAGACTAAACTTGGAATATTAGAAGCTGCCTTATACGTTGATTCATTGAGCACATTAACCAGCAGCTGCTCTCCTGGGTTTCAGAAAGGGAGCCTTTCCAAGCCCAACCTGCAGATATTGGAGATTGGACCTGGGATCTTCTGCATTCAAAGCATGCACTCTACCACATAGGTATGATCCTTCCAAAAACATGTATTCAATTTTCTTACATTTTCTAACCCATCTTTTGCCACGGAATCCAAGGTGGCATACATGTGGTTCTCAGTTGGTCTCCCCTCCAGACACTGAACAAACCCAGACCTGCTTAGCTTCAGCAAGATAGTGGGATGCATGTTTTGAGACCACCCCCTGTGATCTTGATGAAGGACATGCAAGGTCCATGACTGCAAGAGGGAAAAGTGGAAGAGGCAGGAGGTAAGTGCCTCACTCTGCTTTGCCCCTTCCAATTGTTCTTCCTCTTGGCAAATGGTGATGCAATGCATTTCATCCCCACCTCCCCATAACCATCTCAACAGATACCCCCCACCCCATACTCAAAGCATTAATCATTTATTAGCCTGTCAAATGGGAGACTGATCAGGTGACCTTTGAGAAGTCTTCCAAGCCTACAGTTCAATTGCTACAGAAAAACAACAGTCGTGGGTGTTTCCCTGGATTTTTATAATAAATAATAATAAAACGAATGGTTTAGCAGCTCTACATTTTTCTTGATTTGTTCTCTCTGTGTCAAATAAACTGAATTGCTTAATGCATATAAATATTTTCAAAATGATAATCTTGCAACAGACCTCTTGCTGTGCGGCCTTAGTCTGTACTTTGTACTCATTTAAGTGAGTTTCCATTTGCATGGGAAAATAAACTCTCTTTTTCTCATCTGTTATGTTATTGATCTCTTTCTTTCAGGTAGTTATCTGCAGAGGTGCTCACAAATACATTCATAGTTTAATATTGTCACCAGGAGTTGATTTCCTATACCCTATTGACCATAAACCATGACAAATTTAGGATCTATCCCTTTTTTCTCCTTAAAAGTTCAGTGAAAACTAAGGAAATCATTTTTTTTACCTGTTCTTACCATATTGGGTACTTTTTCTTTGTTTACTGACCCTCCATCTATCTAAACTATTTGACCTAAACCTTGATGAAATGGTTTGTTTGCATTCTCTGGTTGAGTGTATTTTCGCTGGGTTATAAATTTGGAGGTGACATAATAAACTAAGGAATCTGTACATAGTGGCAAATTCGTATGAGTAGGCATGCTAAGCATACCTTAATACTTTGGATAAAAGGTCACTATGGTCCGTGACCAAGGATTCCGATAATTTCAATGTCTAATCCACCCACCTCCATCAGTTATGAGCAGCAAAAATTGAACAAAGTTCATTAATTTGCTGGGGAGAGGAGAACAGACGTCACTGCCATCCCCTGGAGCATCTTCTGGCAGCCATAAACTTGCAGCTGCTATTTCCCTCCCCCAAAGCCCCTTGGCCTGACAATGCATATAAGGTAGGGGCACCTTTTTATCTTGAGGGCCACATTCCATTCTGGGGAGCATTCTGGGGGCCATATGCCAGTGGTAGGTGGGGCCAAAGGCAAAAGCAGGTGTAGCAGTGAATTTTAATATCTTTGCACAGTAAACTGAAATCTACACATACTCAAACAACATTATCTGCTGTCAGTTGAGGCAAGCAAGAGACATTGTTGATTTTCAAGGACAAATTCCAGCCATGAAAAATGTCTCATGCTCCAGGTCTGAGCGGGCGTCTGGTCTGTGGAGAGTCTCAAGGGCCAGGCAGAGATACCTGGAGGGCCACACCTGGCCACCAGGCTTGATGCTCCTCACCACTGCTATAGGGTAGCTCTGAGGTGGGTGATCCCAGAGATCAGGGAAATCGAGCTGAGACACATATGAAACTAAGTGTTCATGCAATCCTTTTGTTTTTGAATGGGTATTTCTTTTTCTGGGAACTTAGGTCCTCAGAGGCCTTATGTGACTGGAGAACTTGGACCAGTCATTAGCAATACTCCCAAGAAGAATGAACCAAACAGGACAATGGAAAGTCTTTGACTCAAGACTGCAGGCAGTGAGGGACGATTGCGAGAATATTTATACTGATTATTTCTAACTCTACTAAATATGGGGAAAGCCATGAAGCCAGGAAGGCCCCACCCCCCAAAAAACCCTGAAGCGTTGTGAGAAAGACACACACAGTGTTACCTCGGTTTTCAAACACAATCCATTCCGGAAGACTGTTCAGGTTCTGAAATGTTCGAAATCTGATAACTCAACAGCCAACAGCTAGGCCTCCGGATCTTGCACTCAGCTGAAGCTGCGTGGAATGTTCGACTTCCGAGGTATGTTCAAAAACCAAAGCATTTACTTCCAGGTTTACGGCACTTGTAAATCGGAATGTTCGTCAACGGAGACGTTCGAAAACCAAGGCACCACTGTATATTCACTCCACTGATCCACTTTTAGTGTTGTACTGTTATTTTCATTGTGTTATGTTTTGGTTTGTACTTTATACTTGTCCCCCTCCCCACACTGCTCTGATATTGTGTGAGCAGTTTATATATCTTTATACTGCTGTGTTTTTATTTATGTTGGAAGCTGCATCATAATCATAATCATCCTAATGGAATAGGGCGTCCCTATTTTCAATGGATATATGTTGGAGGGTATGGATGCCTTCATCTGCCCCAGCTGCAACAAAACATGTCTCTCCTGTATCGGTCTCTACAGCCACGGCAGGCCCTGCAGCCTCCAAAAAGTTTGACTTCACCCTCCAAAAGGCGCACTCCTCCATTGCCTCCCAAGACAGATGGATGCCAATGACAACAACATGTAGTAGTTCAGTGGTAGAGAATCTGCCTTTCATGCAGAAGGTTCTGGGTTCCCCGGGTAGAACTGAGAGCTGCTGCCAGTCAGTGGACATGCTGTTGATTTGGATCATGTTCCGGCTCCATATTAGGCAGCTTCCTATGTTCCACCCTTTTCTTGGCGATATGAGATACATTTTCCATTTATTGGTGTGGATCACCTAAGATGAATGGGCAAAGTCTTCAAGAGGTGCCCCATCTCAACCCATCACTATCAAACACTCTGCTCCCGAAGCCATTCATTTCAATGTGCTGCACCTGTCATTAAAATGACCTCCAAGCACCATTTTGCCAAAATGGTCCTGAAATTCCCGATCATTGCTGCTAATATGTTTCATTTCTCGTCTCCCACGAACTTCGACTTCCGGTGGTTCCCTGCTCCCCCCTTTCTTAACCTGCTGCACACCGAGAAATGTTGGTATCAATTTGCTAAAACAAATAAGCGAAGTGAATTCTCTCAAGCCTTTGATCACTTGTTCTGGCCTTATTAATAAGTACATCAACTTGAAAGCAGTCTCTCCCTCTCCCCCCCCCAAAAAAAACCCCCTTTTCTCTCCATTGTTGGCTAAGTGGCAGCTTGTATTGAGTGATTTAAAAGTTCCCAGTTACAAAAAGGAAATCTCTTTAACTATTTATAATCGTCTTTGTGAAAACTGTGCTCACATGTACAAGCAGGAGGAAAACAGGCCCAACAGCCCCCCCTCCCACCCCAGACCTTGTTAAAGAGTCACAGCGTGTGTTTTGTTCTCCCCCCCCCCCCGCCCCGTGTAAGGACATCCTCTCTATCAAGGACTGTGAAAGTCTCCTTTTCCCTCCGACTTATGAAATATTTACACGCTAGGCAGTATCAGGAATACCCATTTTCCATCGTGCCGCACCAAGCCCTCTGCCGTCAGCGGGGCTGGTTAATTAAGTGTGACCTAAACCAACTTGACTTGAGCTCGGCATTAAATGCACAAAAACCCATTTGAGCTGACCAGCAGCAGAAGTGGTACTCAGAGAAATTGAAAAGGATTTCTCCCAAATGCTTTCTACTTACTTACAGCACTCAAGTAATGGCTGAAGATTAGCATATGACATGACAGATTACATTAAGCCCTGTCTTTCCCAGCGCTTTATGACAGCGCTATCACATTAGCTTCTTAGCGCCGGCACATCGAGGCATGCAAACGTTTTCAGAGCCCTCTTATTCAAATCTACAAGCTGACATGGCAGCCTTGATATGATTATTAGTCATTTGAGAGACTTTAATTCACGTCATCAGATAACAGGTTTTCTTAAAAGGGTAGAGAAACTGTCTGCTTTTAATGAAGCCCTTAAGAGAGAGCAAGAGAGAGAGAGAGAGAGAGAGAGAGAGAGAGAAGGCCCTCAAAACCATCTTTGCTCTTTCGACTCCCAGTTTGACTTCATTGACAAGAACCTCCACCCCCCAAAAGATTGAACTTAAATTGAATAGCTAAGTAGGCCTCTGGTTTGGGGGGTGGGTGGGGTGGCAGTGAGGGAACAGACTCTTGCAGAAAACTAGGCAAAACTAATATCTCTTCCTGCTCCCCTCTTGCCTCAACCTATAAGCGAGAGCAGTGGGAGCTTTCCCTAAGAAAAACAAAAGTCCCATTAGAAAACAGTGCAGACGTTTTGTCGTGAATGCAAAAGCCATTGGAGAGGCTTTAATTTGTGTCTGACTCTGTGCTTGCCGCAAGGGGTTAACTGAAGGCAGCTGAGACGAGGCATAACAAATAAAAGTTTGGTATGCTGGTGGAAGATCATTAGAGTTTGCGGTCCAGAGTCCTCTTTCCTTTACGCTGACTCCGTGGCATATACTTCCTCTGTTTTACAGCATCATGAATCTGCACTTCGCTACCCAGAGGAAACCTCCATTACTAACTACTCAGGACATAACTCAGTGGAGTTGAGCGAGTTCAAAGAAAGGAGGGCTGAGAGAGAAAGTGCCAAGTGAAGGCTGTTTATGTGAGCAGATAGAGAGAAGGCAGGCAGGGAGGGAGACATCTGCAGGTAAGCAGAGATGGTTGTTCAGAAAGCTGATGGAAGACCTGTGTGGAGATCAGAGTGAACCACTGGCACTGCTACTATTGCCCTAGGTAAAAGTTGATGTCCCTTAGCTAGTTTCTCCCTGGGTTATGGAGATTTGCAATGCCTGCATTGGAACCAATGAATGAGGGATTCTTAATGGTTGCATATTTCCAGGTTTTGTGCAGACCACCAAATATGTTCATTCATGCCCCCACCCCTGGCCGTTTCCATATGCACCCATTGATGAAACATTCCAAAAAGCAATACTGAGGTAAAGATTGCAAGACTTCTTCTGCAGTGTTTTACCTTTGCACGCCTAAGTATTGATAAAACACCAGCAAAGCAAACTAGATGTGATCGTTCTGTTTAATTTTTATCCCACCTATCCTCTCATGTGCTCAAGGCTGTGCACATGGTTCTGGCTCTCCCTGATTTATTCTCACATCAACAACCCTGTGAAGCAGGTTAGGCTGAGAGACAGTAACTGGCTCAAAGTTACCTAGTGAGCTTCACAACTTCAGAAATGAGCCGCATTGTGTTCAGTGGAGTGGGGGGTAATTGTATATAGAATTGCAGTCTTAAGTGGTTAATTAATCACTAACATGCAGCTCTTATGCCTCTTGATGTGCTTCTTTTTAACACTCACCCCCCCCTAATTTACAGTGACAACTCTCACTTATTTGCTTTTGAGAATCCAGTTGATGTCCATCCAAAAACATTCATTCCTGCCTTTCCCCCTATGTCCGCCCCCCTGGATCCCATCACCACCCAATTCTGGTTTATTACAGAATTTACCAGACCAGATCTCTGCTTCAGAGCGCAGGGTTTCGGGGTCAAACCAGAGTCTTCTCCAAGAATTTTCTGAACTGTGGGTACACATCCCACTCTTTTTTCAGGGATCCAGTATCCAGACAACGTAATATGTTCTCAAATCCAGACGGTGCCTAGTCTTTCAAGATGGACGTTCAAGCTCTTCTCTGCTATCCAGTGAGGCTAAAAACCTACTTGGAAGCAGCATTCCCAGAATTCTGGGACAAGGGCTGTATTTGTCGTCTAATTTTGCTTTGAAGGTCCTTCCTTCCATAAAAATCTTTCTAATATGCACGTCTGTGTAGCTTCCTTAGTGCCTCTTCGTCACATCATGCTTCCATACGTCAGAATAATACAACCACCACCTACAAAAAACATTAAATTAGGTACCAATCCTCAGCTGGTTCACATCATAATAATTTGTGCTATGTTCCAAGGCTCTGTGGAGTTAATTTTGCCCATTGAGGGAGCTCGGATGAAGTGGTACTTTTCAAGCCAATGGAAGGACCTACATTATTTCCAGTTAGGGATGTAATGGTGTATCGGTTTGAATTCCATGCTTCATTATGGGCAGAGTCCCTGCCTATACACGTGAGCCTCAAATCCCCTCAAGCCACAGTGACCTTCCCCTGATGTCAGCTGAGGAGGGCAATACTATTTCCTTTGCACAGCAAGAGTCCACATGCCAGTGTGCCGGTATCTCTTTGCCTCATTAATTCTCGATTTGTTATAAAACCCCTTCTTAAAAATGCATATTCCGGTCTTGCTTATACTTCTTAATTTCTCTTTCTCTCTCTAATTGGATTTATGACTACTTTAATTTATTCATCATTTGTTTTCATTTTGGGGGTTTTTTTGCAACTGAGTTGCATAATTTTAAAATGTTAGTTTAGATGATTCTGTATAGTGTTCCAAGAGAAAGTTTGTGTGGAAGACTCTATGCAAACTCAAGTTGTTCTGCGTTGTAGTTCAGACACATTTTCCTAGGCCTTTTTCTGAAGCATAAAAAGTTTCTTTGATTATGTTTTATGCTGCTAGTATCAAAATATGCATTATTATTGTTGCTGTTGGTTCTCTGACTTTCAAGACTTCTGATTAAGCACTTAACAATATAGAAGGATTGTAAAAAGGCATCATCCCCCCCCCATTTGTCACATGCAGTACTGTTTCTGTTCTGCTGCAGTTGGTCTTCCGACAAAACCTGTGTTATTTGTCTGCTGCAGCAAAATTACATAACCAGTGCAATTTATATAATTATCTGAATACCTTGCCATTGCGTCATCACACCCCATTCATTTCAAAGCAAAGGAAATGCAGTGCAAATTGGAGTGTGTCATCAATTACTGAAAGCAACGGTGAATACCAATCAGCTGCTGGATTAATTTCCATTCTGGACAGGTGATGAAAAAGTGAATAATTTCCACACCTCCTTCCATTTTTGTCAGAATTCTCTGACATCCCTATAGTGTACACAATTCACCCATGTAATTCAGGTAACACAACTGTGCCTGAATGCTTGAGGCTTAACATTTGTGTGGTTATATTAAGATCAGCTGCCACACATTATGATAAGAGTCTTATTTGGCCATGTAGTATGAGGAGGGAATCTGCTATGATGCTTTTGGTTTTTTGCACATGAGTCATACATATGGGCAACAGAATGGACATCTCATCCATGTTCCTTTTGCATGTGTTCATCCATAAGCCTGTTCAACCTCATGCCCATATTAATCGCTATTTTAAAAAGGGAAAAGTTGCACTAAAAGATTGCATTTTCATATATGTATATTTCTAAATTTCTAGATTTGATTTCAAAATTCGCATTTTCATATGTGTTTTGATATCTATAAACTGCCAAGAATATCATTCTGAAAAAATGTGAAACCAAGTAGATAGCTAAGTTCTCATACAATGGCAATTGTTTCATCAGTGGAAGCATTTCAACTTCCCAGATAGAATTATCCACGCTCTCCTCCCCCATGTGCTGTTCAGGGGGTTCTCCCACCCCCTTGGGTCAATAATGGGGAGGGAGGGAGAGAGGAACCAGTGTTAGAAACTGAGATATGAAAGCCAGGAGCTAAAAGGCACCTTAAACTGAGGTTATGGGCGCAACAACGGGATGTCCAGGCATGCTTTTTTTATAACAAGAATACAAAGCTGAAAATGAATGAGCTGCAGCTAAAATATTGTGTTCATTTTTCACATGGTCTAGTCTTCCTCTGCCCACCCCCCTAATATTCTTCAGAGGGTCTCTTCTCCAGTCTTCAGAGAGTCTTCAGAGAGCTAAAATATTGTGTTCATTTTTCACATGGTCTAGTCTTCCTCTGCCCACCCCCCTAATATTCTTCAGAGGGTCTCTTCTCCAGTCTTCAGAGAGTAGCTGGAAGTGGGGAGGCAGAAAAAGGTCCTCCTTTCCTTCCACTCTGCAGTGTTAATCTGAAATCTTAGGCGCAGTACTGCGCCCAGAGATCAGAAACGGCTCGCACTAATGAAATTCCCTGTGGCAAAATGCGCCTAGAATAGTGGGAGTTTCAAACACTGAGAGGGACCCTACTGCACTAGCAGAAGTCATTGCATTGGCTTCTACTAGTGGCGTTAGTTAGTTGAATCCTGCCTGTTCACCAGAGAGGTGCATAACAGCTCAGTTTGTATTAGAGTTCACAAAGATCAAACTCTTCAAACTAGAAGCATTTATTTCTGTTTATTTACAAGATTCCTTCCTTACCATTCTGAAACTTACACGCCACTCAATATGGCTTAAAATCCCATTCACAATTAATCAATAACATACAAGAAAAGGGGGGCATGGCAGGCAAGATGGATAAAAACGTTATCGAACAAATCCTTATTTAGGTTAACTAAACATTCTCACTAACCGTCAGAAAAAAAGAGAGGGGCATTTGAATCTCAACAGGCAAGGTGTCCCATAATCCAGGTACAACTATGGAAACAACCCCTTCTCTGGATCCATTAAGTGAGAATGAGCAGTGGTAAAGAATGATGGGACTTGCAGTCCAGAAACATCAGAACTGCCCTTGGTTTGGAGAAGGGAGCAGTTTTGGAAGGGTAAAACTTAAGATGGCAGGATGGGAACAGAGGAGAGGGAGTTGCTTCACAACTGAGAGGGTTAGCTTGTAATCAGAGGAAATTATTTTATCAGGGAAATGAATTCCTTTTAGTTCTTTCCACCCCCAAATTGTATCTTTGTGGGCCTATTTGCATGCAATTTAGCAGACACTCTGGAGGGGTTAGTTTGCCTAAAATTCCATCCACTTCTGTCAAAAGGAAACAAGCTACAGCTGTGTGTTGTTTTATTTGCCAATAGTGAATGGGAGGTGGGGGGAAAGTGGACTTGAAGAGAGCTATCAGGTTTCCTCTTGATCTTATCTTCTGTAGGAGAAGCATACATGTCTCTTTCAGGCATTCCTCATTGGATTTGGTTTCCTATTCTTTCTCTTCAATAGCCCAGATTTCAGAAATGAAGATGCTATTGTGCAGCTCCATTGCATTTCAACAGAGCTTGTGCAGAAGTTCATCCCGGTGGGGATCGTGTCCTGAGCTAACCCATTTAACAACATGCAAGGGTAAAAGCTCTTCTCCGGTGTTGCCCAGGGGACCCCCTGATTGCTATCAAGACTCATGGAACAGGCTCAAGAGTATGTTTCTCGTCATGAGAAGCACAAACATTTTGAAAGCCTTTTTCTTTGCAATGCCGAAAAGCCTTCAAACAATGTTAACGTGGCACGATAATCATACTGACAATGGTTTGTAATAGTTTGCCAAAGTTTTTGTGTAACATAAACTAGGAATCCATATTGCTCATGTAACCCTGTGCCAGGATTCTTTTGTCTTTCAAGTGTCAACTCGCATCACATTGCAGTAAACTTGTGTTAATTGATACATTATGGACTTGGAGGTTTTTCTCCTTAAAAAACACACACAAAAACCTTCATTAGCTTCGCTGAGGAAACCATGCCTCTCCTCTACCTATAAAAAGAATGCAAAAAGACATGTTCTCAATGAATAGGGCATATATTTTTTTTAATTGCTGGTTTACACTTAACTGTCAAAAGGAAAATTGCAAATGCCCCAAGATCTTCATCCAGGTGCTTGTGGCCAGTCTCATAACAAAATTTTCTAGGTGGAGGGGCAAGGAAATGGGAAGCTGACACCCAGCCAATACACACCTGCATAACATTCTCATCCACTGAAATTTTCAAAGGGGCCGGGGGGGGGCATTGAGAGAGGCTATGGGGAAGGAAGTTCCTTGTATTAAAGACTACATAATTAGGATTCAGGAACACCAAAATGGTGCCCAACTGTATCCAAACTGAGACAAAAACCTGCTCCTTGACCTCAGGAGCTCTCATGAAAAAATTGGGAATGCTATGTCAAAATGTGTCCGAATTCTTAGAGAACAGACAAAGAATTCTGCCAGTTTCCAAAATAGAAAAAGGACAGCTCCTGCCCTCAAGTTTACCATCTGAAAGTCAAGGCACAAAAGGAAAGGGGGGTGGGAGGGAGGAGGAAAAAGGGGAAGTTGGAATTACTGTGACTAGCAGCTGGAATGAAAGGATTCAAGGAGTTCAAAGTTACAGATCTCTTAGATGAGCCAATGAAGAGATAAGAGATGAAGAAGAAGAAGAAGAGTTTGGATTGGATATCCCGCTTTATCACTGCCCTAGGGAGTCTCAAAGCGGCTAACATTCTCCTTTCCCTTCCTCCCCCACAACAAACACTCTGTGAGGTGAGTGAGGCTGAGAGACTTCAGAGAAGTGTGACTAGCCCAAGGTCACCCAGCAGCTGCATGTGGAGGAGCGGAGACATGAACCCGGTTCCCCAGATTACGAGTCTACTGCTCTTAACCACTACACCACTACCCATCACTCCTTGGTGGAATGACTGCTGGTAGACAACAGCAAAAGAAAAAACACTTTCCAAATATTAAGAGTTCAATAATGTTATAGCACACAGATGCAATAAAAAGGGTAAGTAATGCATTAATGGGAGCGCATAATGCTTCTCGTCTCACATTTTCTCAGACCTATTCCAATTAAGAATACTGTACGTGTGTAATCCTGCAAAGATTTCTCAATTGCCTCGTATTTAAAATGGAAACAAGGGGTTTAGTTTTAATGGAAGACACTGGGCCATTTCCACTTGGTCCTCCCATTTGAGTTGATAGTGGGGAGGCCACCTGGGTGGGTCTGCTGGGGTTAACAGCTGAAATCTGCTTTGTTCCAAGAAGAAGCTTTTAACCTAATGGGCCCTGCCGCCCATGTTGCTTCAGCACGATGGTGTCAGAAGTGGTGAGAGCATAAGAAGACATCTGCCTGGCACGTGCTTCCATGGGCTCCTCCAGGGAACACCAATTCTTCCACACATTTCTGGAGCACTCAAGGGTTTTCCTCACTCCCCTGTGTCTGGTTTATAATGGTACAATTGGGTGAATGACATCAGAACCCATATCAGCAGAGGCCCTCGTAGAAAGAAAGTTAAGACACTTCTAAGGGATTTCCCCCACCTTTCAATGTTTTTAGCCAATGAGTGAAATCAGAGCTGTGATTGATGAGTGATTTCTTTGGACACCAGCCTATAGGAATCCCTGGGGCTCCAAAGAGCTTTCTACTTCCCTTTAGTGCTCTATTCTTTCGTGCTTCTCATTTTTTTCAGTCCTTGGGATCTCTGCAGTTTGTCCTTCATTGTGGGCCTATTCAATTATGCATTCTCAACATCTGATGACCTCTGCATCGTGGTCACCTGTTTGCATAGATGAGCCATCACAGATCAACCGATCTCCATCCCATTGTGCAGTTTGTTGGGTGGAATCAGTGTACACATCCAGCTGTGGGAAGAGGGGGGGGGGAACCTGATGAGAGAAGCCAGATAAACTGAACCAGCTTCATCCCTAAGTAAAAAGTCATGATGGGCTGCCTATGGCTTCCCTTTGAGAACCCTCACATACATCCTTGGAGGTAACTTTTGGAAGCTGAGACCCTGGGTTCATTCCCTTGCTGGTCCCAACCATCTAATGCCAGCCTTGATGGAATAAGTCAGGACAATGCCTTTATATAGATCCCGAGTCACCAGCTGTGCTTTATGGTCATATAAGAGTCCGCTGATTCCCAGGAGTTACTACAGGAGCAAAATGCTATTCCGAGAAGTGTAGCTCACCGGTTAGGCTTCTCTCGTGACAGCAAACTACCGCTCTAATTTTCATTTGTTCTGTCCCAGTCTCCTAACAGATTGCATTTCTCCCCGTCTCCTTCCTTCACTCTCTATCGCCCTGTTATTATTCTTTCCCTTTAAAGCGATTAATACCTTTCAAGAAATGGACTTGTGTGCTGATTCAACTTTTCTGAGTGCTAATATATGGAGTCCACAGTACGGAGAACCTGCCGCATCCTGATGGGACCTGATGTACAGCTGCAGTTATCTCCAGTTCCTGCCGTTTGTGGGGCCTCATACTTATCACGCCGCACTTGGTGCAAGGAGGCGCTGTGAAGTGAATGAAATCAATTGTTAAAAGAGTTAAAGGACCTGCAATTTCAGATTAATCCTCCCTGTTAACAATGCTTGTGATGCTAGAAAGTCAACACACAAGGCCTGCTCTCCAGGGGAGGCAGGACTGGATATTCTCTGACATTTCTCTGATGAAAATATCCAGCGCTTTCTTTTTCCTAGGAAAAGAGGTGCTGGAACTTGTCACGAACACCTCCCTTATTCTCTTAGAATGGCAACAGCGCCAACCTGAGAGGTGCCGGAACTGAGTTCCGGTGAGTTCTGCCAGAAGCAAAGCCCTGAGGGCATCCAATTCCATACCCTCCAACATTTCTCTGATGCAAATAGGGTTGTCCTACCATACGCTCCAACATCTCTCCAATGAAAACAGGGACATGCTAAGGAAAAGAGGGACATTCCGGGATCAAATCAGAAATCGGGACAGCTTCTGTGAATCTGGGGCTGTCCCTGGAAAATAGGGGTGCATGGAGGGTGTGGGAATGTGGTAACTGGTGGGATATATGTGTTTGTTTGTGTGTGTTGAGTGGGGAGGGTTGTTGTCAGTAGCAGGTAAAGTATTCAACAAACCGAATGTTTTCAGACAGAGGCCCATCAGAGGATATCACAATAAAACCATAAATGTAAGAATTTATAGTGGACAGGAGCAGAGAGAGCGGTGTTCCTGCTAGGGCAGCAATGGGGTGAGGCAGGGAGGTGGTGGCTTTTGGCACACTGGCAGAGCCAATCTGGCACTTCTGCCACTGTGCCTGATCTGCCCCAACCTTGCCACTGACCTGCCTCACCACCCCAGTATTAGGCAGAGATGCTGCTGCCAGGAGGCCAGCGGGTCTGCAGTGAAACCCCTTTCCAGCTGGTCACTACAGTGGTATCTTGGGTTACAGATGCTTCAGGTTACAGATGCTTCGGGTTACAGACTCCGCTAACCCAGAAATAGTACCTCGGGTTAAGAACTTTGCTTCAGGATGAGAACAGAAATCACACGGTGGCAGCGAGGCAGCAGCGGGAGGCCCCATTAGCTAAAGTGGTACCTCAGGTTAAGAACAGTTTCAGGTTAAGAACGGACCTCCAGAACGAATTAAGTTCTTAACTCGAGGTACCACTGTACTGAGAATGGATTACAGTATATAATGAGATTTAAAAGATTCCCGAGAAACCCAAAGCTTTTCTTTTAGGAATTCTAGATAATGATGCACCAAAAGAGTTGGTTAGCTTATTCATGTATATAACGACAGCAGCAAAAATACTGTATGCCCAAAGATGGAAAGAAGAGGAGGTTCCAACAAATGAAGAATGGCTTTCGAAAACGATGGAGTATGCGGAACTGGCGAGATTAACAGCAAAGATTAGAGACTGAAATGATGGGGGGGGGATCCTTGAGGACTGGGGACTTTTTATTGATTATCTAAATAACTATTGTAGTGAGATGAAAACGCAAGCAGGATTTGAAATACGAGAAACACCATTAATTATTAAGATAAAACGTTTAAAATGGATGTATTGAATATTAAGTGTGAAATATGTGCAGTGTTTAAGGAATGGGGGATGGAGTGTCAATGGATAAAGTAATTTCTGTAAAAAAAAAAATTAAAACATCAATAAATAAGTTTTTTAAAAAAAATAAAAATAAAAATGGATTACACTCTGGCGCAGAAATCACTCTTCCAAGAGGCAAAACTGATGCATCCCACATTTAGGCCTGCTGCAGGTGTGATGCCAGTCTGTCTCTTAAATGGACATTGGAACTGTTTTGCAAACCATGGCGAACGAAGGAAATCCTGATAAGCATGAATTGTAACTAGGGTCCATGGAGACATATTGCCATATCGAGGACTGGCTGGAGATGTTTTGTTGCCTGGGACAAATGGAAAGATTGCCCCTTCATCCATTCCCCACCCCCAAAAAAATTCCATGAGGAAAAGATGACTGGCCTGGCCTTTGAATCTCCCTTCAACACTGGTGACAGGATAGCACCCTCTCGTACATCTGTAGGTGACTAGCAGAGGAGCCAGCTTCTCAAGAGGATTGCGGGGTCCATTGGCTACCCTGCTATACCTAGTGAAATCTGGCAATAGCAGGCAGGAAGAGGGTGTGACTGTAAAGGGTCAGAGAGCTCACAGTCCCCTCTCAGTGGTTCATATATTAGCAGCAATGCATTTGGACCAGACCTATTTGTGAGAAAGAAGCAGCTGCACTTATTTTCTTATTGTCCCACATTATGCATTTAAAAGTCTCTCAATAAGATCTTTGTGTAGGTGGTGGAGGAGGGGGGAGCAGGATTTTAGATCGTATCTGTCAATGAAATCTACCCAATATGCACCAGCTATCATTCTTTGTCGCCAAATGTACATATGCAATTACCTTTTAGAGATTTTTGTCGTCTATTAGCATGACGATTGTCAATTCGTGTTTTTTTTTAGGTTGTGCAAAAATAATGTTTATGTAAAAGGAGAAAATCTCTAATCATACACATAACATTAACCCAGACATTTATGCTGCTATTACAATACATCTGAGATGTGTTAAATTTCCATTTTTGTATATACTTGGGGAAGTGCTTTTGCACTCACACTCCTCACAGATCCACAAATACAATAATCTGGGATAAATACAATCTGAACTCTCATTCTGTTGTTGTGAGGAAATGTTTAACAGTGCTCAATATGCCTACAGCTGCTTCTAAGGAAGTTTATAAAGAGGGAAAATGGTGTAGCATCTTTAGTTTTCTTTCTTCTCCTAACATGGGCTCAACCTCTTGGGTTGATAACTTTTTTTGTACATTTTTTTTTTGGGGGGGGGGATTTAATACATATACATAAATGTGAGGGTTGACCTTTTCTTTTCTGAATGAGTCTCTTTCTGCTGCGGTCCAGAATTACTTCATGCCGTCTGGGCGTCTGTCTGGTATATTGCTTCTATAATATGGTGACAAAGAACAGTCTCAGGCTCCGTTTCTTTCTCGTTTTCCTCAGACTCCTCCATCTTTGTGACAGAAGCAGCTTGACTGAAACTTCGTGAAAGGTACTGTTTGGAAATATACACATAAACAAAGTGCAAACTGACAAGAAAGAGACAACAACTTCTCAAACCCTCCAAGTGTCCCTATTTTCCAGGGACAGTCCCGGTTTTACAGAAGCCATCCCAGTTTCTGATTACTTCTCAAAATGACCTGCTTTTCCTCAGGACATCCTTATTTTCATTAGAGAAATGTTGGTGGGTATGGAGTTATGTGACCCCCCCCCCATAGCCAAGGAGATTTTTAATGTTTAATGTTTTATTATGGTTTTTATATATGTTGGAAGCCTCCCGGAGTGGCTTGGGCAACACAGTCAGATGCATGGGGTACAAATAATGAAATAGTAATATATATATATATATATATATGCAGGTTTTGGTGTCCTCGGGTGTCTTCCCGTGTAAAAGTTGGGGTGTCTAGGCGACGTTTCGACGAGGTCTCACTCGTCATCTTCAGGCTGGTGCTTTCGGCTTCTTGTTACTGGAACAGAGCAGGATCTCAGTGTTTGAGTTCCTATAAATACTGTTGAGGAGGTGTGGTGTATAGCCTCCAATGTTCTGGGCAGAGAGGAGGTTCCCAGGCTAGTGTGCCTTTTCTTCTTTTGTTCCTTAATTACTTGAGGGATATCTTGAGTGATTTCTTGAGTGATTTCCTGAATCCCACTTAGGTGGGTCATTAGGTGTGGATTAGTTGCTAAAGCCTTCGTGTCTTGAACTCTTGAACTTTGTGAAGAGTTTTTCTGAGAAGATGGCTGTACTGCACTTGGTTGTGTTCTGGCTTGGCTTCGTGTATAGGGGCGAGCTGTGGTTTTGTGGCCTGTGCCAGCCAGATCTGTGTAGGGATTGCAGGGGGGTGCAGCATCCGGAGGTGCCACCCCCCTGCACCCCCCTGCAATCCCTACACAGATCTGGCTGGCACAGGCCACAAAACCACAGCTCGCCCCTATACACGAAGCCAAGCCAGAACACAACCAAGTGCAGTACAGCCATCTTCTCAGAAAAACTCTTCACAAAGTTCAAGAGTTCAAGACACGAAGGCTTTAGCAACTAATCCACACCTAATGACCCACCTAAGTGGGATTCAGGAAATCACTCAAGAAATCACTCAAGATATCCCTCAAGTAATTAAGGAACAAAAGAAGAAAAGGCACACTAGCCTGGGAACCTCCTCTCTGCCCAGAACATTGGAGGCTATACACCACACCTCCTCAACAGTATTTATAGGAACTCAAACACTGAGATCCTGCTCTGTTCCAGTAACAAGAAGCCGAAAGCACCAGCCTGAAGATGACGAGTGAGACCTCGTCGAAACGTCGCCTAGACACCCCAACTTTTACACGGGAAGACACCCGAGGACACCAAAACCTGCATTCCTGTACCCGTGAAAATCTACGAAAGCAAATATATATATATATATATATATATATATATACACACACACACACATACACAGGACGTCCTTATTTTCATTGGAGAAATGTTGGAGGGTATGAGAACATAATAAGAGCCCGCTGGATCAGACCCATGAGATCCATCCCGTTCTCACAGTGACCAGATGCCTGTGGGAAACTGTCGATCAGGACTTGAGCACAAGAGCTCTGGGCCCTCCTGTTGTTTCCAGCAACTGGTATTCAGAAGGTAACCTCTGACTGTCGGCTGATGAGATAAATTTGCTCCCCCATGATAACATGACAGCAACAATCACAGATAACAATGACTCTCAAAGTGAACCATTCACAGTGGGAACAGGTGTTAAACAGAGTTGTGTTATTGCCCCAACTCTATTTATTATTTTCGTTGCCATGATCCTACACATTGTCGAAGGGAAACTCCCCCTGGGGTAGAAATCATATATCAAACAGATGGAAAGCTCTTTAACTTGAGTAGACTGAAAGCAAAGAATAAGGTTACCATAACTTCCATCATAGAGCTTCAATATGCTGATGACAACATAGTGTGTGCACACTCAGAGGATGATCTCCAAACCATCCTGAATATCTTTGCTCAACATCCAAAAAAACCAAAGGACTGCATCAACAAGCACAAAACAACCCTGCTACAGTGCCACAAATCCAACTCAATAGTATATAGTTGGAAAGCGTTGAACACTTCTCCTACCTAGCCAGTTACCTTTCCACAAGGACCGACATTGATGCTGAAATCCAGCATTGCCTGAGCTTAGCAAGTGCAGCTTTCTCCCAATTGAAGGGCAGAGTGTTTGGGGACCAGGACAATTGCAGGGCACCAAAATGCTTGTTTACAAAGTTATTGTACTAACAACTTTACTGTATGCCTGTGAAACATGGACCACTTATAAACACCATCTCCAGCTCCTTGAAATATTCCATCAATGGTGTCTCTAAAAAATGTTACATATCACTTGGGAAGACACGCAAACTATTACCAGTGTACTGGAAGAAGCAAAGATCACCCATGTTGAAGCAATAATTCTTCAGCATCAACTTTGTTGGACTGGTCATGGTGTTCAAATGCCTGATTATCGTCTTCCAAAGTAAATACTCTATTCCAAACTTAAAAATGGAAAGTGTAATGCTGGTGGTCAACAAAAGAGGTTTAAAGACTTTCTCAAGGCAATTCTGAAAAAAGTAGTATAAACACCAACAATTGGGAAACTGACCTGTGAGTGCTCCAGTTGAAGAACAGCCTTTATCAAAGGTGTCATGGACTTTGAAGGCACTTGAACTCAGGACGAAAGGGAGAGGCATGCTAAGAGTAAAGCGCATTTGGCAAACCCTCGCCATGATCAACTCCTGCCCGGAAACCTATGTCCCCACTGTGGAAGGACATGTGGATCCAGAATTGGCCTCCACAGACTCACTGTTAAAACCGTGTTCATAGAAGCCAGTCTTAGTTTTCTATGAGTGATCGCCAAAGAAGAAGAGGCCTCTGACTGTGGAGGCAGACCATAGCCATCATGGCTAGTAGTCACTGGTAGCTTTCTCCTCCGTGAATTTGTCCAATCTGTGCACTCAGAGGCAACAAGCTGATGATTCTAACCTTTGCTGCTTTACAGGGGTGCTTGTTTTCTTATCCTTCTCTCTAAAAAATACACCTTTTCTGTTTCTGCCTGACAATGCTGCTTATAAGCCCAGGTAATAAAACCTTCTGTTTACTGTAATGCGGATGCTTCCTAATTTCAAAATGTATTTATGATTTATTCCTATTTTCTCAGCTGGCATAAAAGCCCTAAGATATACTTGACTCCCATTGGGCACAGCAACTTGCATTTCCCTCCACCCCTCCCTCTCTAGCTGACACTGGGTATATTTGTAATTATTGTTTTTCATAAAATGAAGTCATTTATGCTTTAGAGTTTCATAAACATAACAAGCTGTACAATTTTATGTGTTAAATTATTATGCACAATACATTTCATGTTCAAGAAGTCATAAAGTTAAGTAGAGGTTTGATAAGTATTGCATATATTTCACACACACACACCCCACATTTCTGCTTATTCCCCCTCCAACAACAGAAAAACACATTTTCCCTACAATATTTTCAAACATTTTAGTCTTTCCATAAACCCCCATCAGCTAGACTGGTAGGGAAGTGGAACGGGAGTAAATTCTATATGTGGCACAAGCACACAACACAGATCCATACAGCACAGTGTCCGTAGATACGCAACACTGCAAAATTGCATCAGATATGAGATATCATTGTTGTCTCCACTGCCATGGGAGTCTTCAGAACAGCGCAGTTGTGATCAACACCCATTCACTTACGTAGGAGGAAATTAGTCTTTCTGACTGGTGTATAGTTATTTTGTCAAACATTCGCAAATGGGGACATTAACATTTCAAAGGAGGCAACATGGATCTGCTCCCATCCCAGTGCCAAAGTGGACAGGCAAATCTATCAATTTTAGTTTCTAATTTTTCCAATCTTATGTTCAGTTTCTCCACATTTTCACATCAGTTTGAAATTATTTTTAATAGTCCAAATGAAAATTCATCAATTTTACAGCAAATTTCTCCGAATATACACATTTGGGTTTGCAATTTTGCTTAATGCACACATTTTTGCAAAGGAATTTTCCATAATAGCATGTGTTACTACTGTGTGTTATTTTCACTAAATGTATGCATTATTTTTTTTGCACAATTTATCCTAGTGTTGCATTTTTGTACTTGGCTAGAGGCTGGCACTACAAAATTTCAAAGCGCAGCTGTGTTTTGATTCATGTATTGTTTCTGAAAGTGAAAATTTGGTAGGTTCGGCTTTAAATGCAGACAGAATAAAACTTATTCCCCACCACTCATTTTTATATTACAGTTTACTAGTTCCATAGTACTCAGTGAGAGCCCAAGAGAATGGAGTCTGTCTACAGGGGTCCAGAACTATCATGGGCACTACAGAATGATCATTTCACAGAAATTAGTGATGCTCAGAACCCCCACCCAACAATGGGCAACCAAACTAAGGCCCCCAAATAAATAAAACACAGACAAAAAGGGACCCACCCCAAAAATGATAGGTGTCCCTCCCTGGAAACAACAACAAAAGCACTCCAAACCCTTCAAAATTTAAAAAAAACTAGAGGAGGCAGGGGGTACCAATATTCCCTTGGGTGCCACACTTGGAACCCCAGATCTACATAGTTCTACCTTGGTGTTGGTCACACCAGAGCATGACAAAGAGATGGAAGGCTTTGAAACAGGCACTCTTCAGACCGTAAATGATTTCTCACATTGTTGTCTAAGACCAGAAAGAACGAATTGGAACAAATGAGGGAAATTGCCACGAGATGCATCATACTTCCTTCCGGACACCTCCAGTAAAAGTGTTTAGAACTTGGCTCTTTTGAAAGGAGAATGTTACCACGTTTTGCAGGTAAGATGCTGCCATCTCCCAAAAAGAAAAGAGGTGCTCTGACCTTGTGGTGTGCTGACAGTACCCAAAATAGCTGCTGATCCAGGTGGTCCTGGAGGATGAAAGCTGACTTCCAGTCCAAAGGACATGCTGTGTGCCTGGTGCAGAGGCTGGTTAGAGGACACAATCAATCAGCTTAGCTGGTAATAGTGGATTCCTGCTGAGATAAAAAAAATATATGGGGGAATCAGATAAAAGCATATTTTAAAACTGCTGTGTTTGAGACAGCATAGTTAGGCCTCGGATTTTTAAAACCACAGTGGCTGCAAAGGGAGGTGTCCCCCCACTTTTTTGCTTCGAAAGAGGGCTGCCCTTTTAAGTAGGGGAATGTGGGTGACATTTCTGGCATGGCAGTCTGACCTGAGAAGTTTGCATTGGCACCCTCTGGGTTGTAACTGGACTCTGCATAAACAAAGCACTTCAGTTTCCAAGGCTGCCATACCTTGAAGTTCATAAACATCAACATTCATCACCCTCCCTGCGCACACCCAAATGAAAAGAATCTGTATATGCGGGCATGCTTATAAGTGGGTGTGCGTGTGTGATCACCAGCACAATCTTGAAAAGCAAAAATGAAAAGTGCTCTCCTCCTTGCAAACATGATTAAGCACCACACAGCACATAAATCCAGGTAATGGAAAATGTTCAGCAACAACAAATCTTAATGAACTGGGAATGTTTACTCCAGATCCAGCCAGCCCTCCTAAGAAATGATACCCGCTTTGGAACAAACTTGGCGATGCTTGCAGAGAGCCAGGTGGGGCCTGAGCCAGGATGGTGGCAATGGAATGTCTGGGAGAGGCACTGGACCCGCTGCAGAATATTCCTTTCCAAGTCCCTTCTCTGAATGTTGTGGTTTTTAACAAAGAAACCACCACACCCTAGTTCAAAGCAGTTCACATACAAAGGAGCCCAGGAAGCTGTCTTCAGCAGAGTTGGACCATTGGTCTATCTAGCTCAGCATGTCGGTCTATCTCAGTATGGTCTACAAAGACTCTTAGAGGCTCTCCAGGATTTTAGGCAGGGTTCTCTCCCAGCCCTACCTGAGGATGCCCAGGATTTAACCTGAGACCTTCTGCAGGCAAAGCAGACACTCTATCACTGAGCTACAGCCCTTCCACAAGACTATAGGGTTATTTTACCAATGACTGGCTGTTTGTGAAGGCCCTTGCTCCTTCTTGCAATAGCAGAATGCTAATGTTTTTTAATCAAAAAAGCTAAGATCATGGCCTCTGGTCCCATCACCTCCTGGCAAATAGAAGGGGGAGAAATGGAAGCAGTGAGAGGTTTTACTTTTTTGGGCTCCATGATCACTGCAGATGGTGACAGCAGTCATGGAATTAAAAAACGCTTGCTTCTTGGGAGAAAAGCGATGACAAACCTAGACAGAAGAGACATCACCTTGCCAAGAAAGGTCTGTATAGTTAAAGCTATGGTTTTCCCAGTAGTGATGTATGGAAGTGAGAGCTGGACCATAAAGAAGGCTGATCGCTGAAGAATTGATGCTTTTGAATTGTGGTGCTGGAGGAGACTATTGACAGTCCCATGGACTGCAAGAAGATCAAACCTATCCATTCTGAAGGAAATCAGCCCTGAGTGCTCACTGGAAGGACAGATCGTGAAGCTGAGGCTCCAATACTTTGGCCACCTCATGAGAAGAGAAGACTCCCTGGAGAAGACCCTGATGTTGGGAAAGATTGAGGGCACAAGGAGAAGGGGACAACAGATGACAAGATGGTTGGACAGTGTTCTTGAAGCTACGAACATGAGTTTGACCAAACTGCGGGAGGCAGTGGAAGAGAGGAGTGCCTGGCCTGCTCTGGTCCTAGTGTCACGAAGAGTCGGACATGACTAAATAACAGGAACAAATGTTTTTGAAAGGACTTATATGTGCTCCGCCTCAGCTGGTATGGGGACCTGCACACGCTGAAGTAAACAGAACATAGGAAGCTGCCTTTTACGGAGTCATACCACTAGTCTATCTACTGACTGGCTCTCCAGGTCTTGAGGGCTGAGTCTTTCCTAGCCCTGCCTGGTGATTGAAGCTGGGGCCTCTGCATGTGCTCTACCACTGAGGTAACTTACAGCCAGAGCTATTTTTTCATCAGGAACTCGCTGGAACTCAGTTCCAGCACTTCTCAGGTGGGCGCCAGTGCTATTATAAGAGAACAAGTGAGGCGTTCATGGTGTGTTCCTGTATCTTCTTTTCTAGAAAAATAGCACTGCTTACAGCCCTTTCCCACCCAGCTGAAACAGACCTGTAGAAGCCTACGGCAATGCACGTAATGTCTTGAGATGGACACAGGTTACAATCCTTTACCTTCAAACTAGGAAAGAAGGGGAAAGCATAGGTAGGATTAGAGTTCATATGGCAGTATTCTGAGTAGCCACTTCTTAGGGGTCTTAAAAAAACAAATCAGACTGATTGAACAACCTATTCAAATCTATCTACATATTTCTCATGTTATAGTAATCCAGTGTTGATGTTTTCCCTCCGAAACAGGAGACAGCCAACATGGTGTTCTCCTTGTTAGTCGCTGGCCATGCCGGCTGAGAGTGATGGGAGCTGCAATCCAATGGCATCTAGAGACCATCACATTGGCTATCCCTGTGCTAAACCATATTACTTTGAATTATTCATTTATAAAGGTATTTAGATACTGCTATTTCCAATAAATAAACAGGGCAATGTACATTTTTAAAGCATCAAAAGCAGTCCAGAACAATTATTTTGCAAGTGACCTCCTTGTGTTTCATTTTGAATGGAGATAAGAGGTGGCTCTACCATGTAATCATTTATCATCTCAGTAGTGTTTTTATAATGTCACCTTTGATAGCAAATGCAGTGGAGTCCTGAACATGGCGGGGAGGTGGGGGGAATTCAGCTGCTTTCTGGTTAGCGGTGTTGAATAGAAAATGTTGAAACTTTCTCCAGCGCTGCCCTTTAGGGAATTTTTGCCCCTTTAAAAACAAAACAAAGTTGATTCAAAGCCTAATGTGTGTAAAAGCAAGTGTTAATGGTGCTTCTTTCAAAATGTAAGAGCAGCAGAGGATTGGAAATTGAGCAGGATTAGGCTGCATTAGAGAAAATGCAGTAAAGTTGAGGAGTATTAAAGGAAACACTGTATTGTTATCGGCCAGCTCCAGGGTGTGAATCTGAAGAAGGGCAGTCATAACTAGTTGGAGAGTATGGACGTGAGCCGAGTGCTGCTTCTGGCCTGCTGGCATTTTGTGGGTAGGGCTGAATCGTGAAATGGAAGACTGATGGCATGCAATTGAAGTAGATTTCACAATTTTCTTTCTGAGGATATTTCACCCCTCCTATTGCAAGAATCTGCTGATGTTTCAGAAAGGGGGGAGTCTGAGTGTTATCTGTGTATAGATAAGGTCGCTGCTCATGCAGCTGTAACACTCAGTGCAGTCCAGCATCTCCATTTAGTCTGTACTTAGTTTGTATAGTAGCTGTAGAGAATAAAATAAGTCATTCTACAGAAGCTCTCGTTCGTGTGGTTCATGCTCTGCGGTGCTCTGCTGACTACTGGAAGTGGGTTTGGTGCTCACAGCTCTGAGTTGTGAGTCCACAGCACTTAGACCTGCTTCCTGCGTGGAAGGTCTCTGGAAGTGCTTTCCAGCTCGCCTGGCCCAGTTGGGGCTGAAGAGGTTGAGCCCAGTCGGTGGCACTGGCTCAAAGGCGAAGCTGACACTTCCAGGATGCTGTTGTACCATGAATGTTGTTAAACTGCTTTGGGATATAGGGTGATGGATGGAATATTATTTTCTTAGATAAATAAACAAACCTGAGATATATATATATATATCACCCAAAATTATTTTTGCTGTAAGGAAAGTGATGGGGAAACACCCTGGGAAGTGTGGAATAGCAATTGCTTGGCTTATAGTGTTGTATAACAGTGTGGTGTAGTGGTTGAGAGCTTTAGTCTTGTAATCTGGGGAACCGGGTTCGCGTCTCCGCTCCTCCACATGCAGCTGCTGGGTGACCTTGGGCCAGTCACACTTCTCTGAAGTCTCTCAGCCCCACTCACCTCACAGAGTGTTTGTTGTGGGGGAGGAAGGGAAAGGAGAATGTTAGCTGCTTTGAGACTCCTTAAAGGGAGTGAAAGGCGGGATATCAAATCCAAACTCTTCTTCTTCTTCTAGAACCTCGCTGCAAAAGTTGTGCAAAGAAATCAGAACAAATGGTTAAAAACAAGACATATGGAAGTGACCTAGGATCTCACCCAAGCTTCAAAGCGACGGCATCTATCCAAGCTGATGAGAGATATCAGCATTATCACTTAGCCGCAGGGATTCCAGATAACCTGTGGAAAGGACAATTTCTACAAGGGTGTTAAGCTACCCAGGTCTATGACAGTTCTGGAGTCTCTCTCTCTCTCTCTCTCTCTCTCTCATTTGTGTGTGCAGGAATGAGTTGCTGAGAGAATTCTCTTCCTTCTGGAATTGGAAAGGCCTAGGAAAAGGCTTATCTTGTTTCATTTCAATGGGAGTTGTGCAGGAGCATCCCCTTATTAATCTTCAACCTGCAGGTGATAAGACTGAAATTTATTGAACAGTTCTTCCTGGGGGCGGGGGCGGGGAAACGGGGGGGGGGGGGGGAAGAGTTGCACTTGTCTATGGACAGCACGGCCTGCTTCTTGTGAGTTGAAACTGTTTCTGGAATGTGATCCTGCTTTTGAGAAGCGTCTGTGTTATCATGTGTCCTTTATTTGGGATATTGCCCATGCTGCTCTTCGTTGCAAAGGAACGCTCAAGAATGGCCAGCAACCAATTAAAAAGTGGCGGCGGGGGGGACCACAGGAAAGAGCAATAAAAGAAAACAGGGAACAAAACAGGAGAAAGAGAGGGATGGTGCAATCAATGGATATAAATGTGGGCAGTGGTTTAAAACAGGCTAAAACAACAATTGAAATGTCATCTGTGGTGGTGGTGGTGAGGGTCTACCTTCTTCTTGAGTTAAGCTCCTACCCCCTACTAGTCCCACATCCAGCTAGATACCACTGGAAAGCCCACAAGAAGGCCACAAAGACAGCAGCCCTCTCCGCAAAGTCTGCCCACCCGCCTCCATTTTGAGCAACTTCCGTTGCCTCTGAATACATCATCACTTGACCTGGAGGTTTGGCTAATCATCACTGCCAGACCTTTTTGACTCTTTCGAAGCCGGTCCAAAAGCCAGAGGCTAGGGATGGATTTCAGTGTCTGTGCCAGTCTTACATGCCTACATTCATAAGATAGTTCTGTCCCATTTCTGTACAAATTTACAGTTAAAGGGGGGGGGGAGCCATTTGAAATACTATAAGCCAGTGGTTTTCAACCAGTGTGCCCTGAGATGCCTTGAATGATGATGGTCAGGGGTGCCATGAGCAACCCTGGCCTCTGTCCCTCTTTCCTTTCATCCCTCCTCTGATGTCCTCTCATGTCTCTGCCTCCCAAAGGCTTGCACAGCTGTTTGCTGCAGCAGCCCTGGCTACAAGCTCCCCAGGGAAATGGTCCTCTGGGGCTGACCAGGGAGTGCTTCCGGGCCCCTTTGGGGCAGTGTAAATTGCTGACATAAACATTTTCTCAAGCATGCTTTTGCATGTCCTGTGCTGTGCCATATTCCTCATCCAGGGGACTTAAAATTGAGGATTTACATGCTGCCACACCATCTGGGAGATTTCCCCATATTAGCAAAATTCCCAGCTGTCCAACGGGGACAGCTTTATCGCTGTTCGAGTTTCGAGGGCTAAAACAATGTCCTTCATCATAGGTTTGCATGTATTTATTTAAATATATAGCTTGATCTCTCCTGGAGGTGCTGAATGAGTTCAGCATCAAGTCTTTGAGAACACAGTATTCCATAATGGTGGAAATGCCTTGGTTATCTATGAGAGTTATCACCATTCTGCAGCCAGACACTAAACAAATACCAACAGTCATACACAATAAAAAGAAATGTGTTGGATGGCACCTTGAGAAATTTTAGTAAGTGTTTTATTATAAAATGGCATGAGCTTGGGTAGGCAACATCCCACCAAAGATATAATTCAATGACTTGGGACTCAGCTACACTAGTAAAGAAAAAGCAATTTATATGCGTTATAACACTTTGACACCAGATGGCGCTGCGGAGTCCTGTCTTTCATCAACATGATTTCCCTTTATGAAGTTTACAACGCGTTATCCTGAAACACGTTTTTGATGTGTCTAGTTCCAGCCTTGTACTGCTTCCCCAGTTTCAGTCTCCAAATCAGTCACTTCTGCCTCCATCTTGGGCTCCTATGAGTGTCTTTCTATTGTGTATTATTTGAGCTCATAGTCGAATTGGGGTGGTTCCACATGATCTCACTTTTAATACTGTTTGCAAAGGTTTGGGGGCTGATATACTGCCCTGTTTCCAATTAGATCCCTGTAGCTTCTTGCTGAAATCCTGTAACTTTTCATATCACAAATACTCCAGGTTTGCTGTTGTTTTCTCTTGCTTTTTTTCCTCCACTATACAGCACAAAAGTGCCCCTACAGATGGCAATAATGTGGCAACATTGGGGAAGCAGCTCAGAGCAACTCATACAGTATAATGACATGTGGGCAGTCCAATATAAATCCATCACTGATGTACAGTGGTACCTCGCAAGACGAATGCCTTGCAAGACGAAAAATTCGCAAGACAAAAGAGTTTTTCGTTTTTTTAGTTGCTTCGCAAGACGAATTTCCCTATGGGCTTGCTTCGCAAGACGAAAACGTATTGCGCCTTTTTCTTAAAACCGCCAATGCATTCCTATGGGAAACCGTCAATGCACAGTGGTGCTTTGCAAGACGAAAAAATTCACAAGACGAAGAAACTCGCAGAACAAATTAATTTCGTCTTGCGAGGCACCACTGTACTATTATTGTGTCATTGATGCATTGCAAAATCCATTCACAAAATCCCACCAGTCTGGAGGGGCCTCTAAGGACTAGAGGAGGAGTAATGTTAAACAATTGAGAATCAGAACGTCCTTCTGGTGTACCACGTTACCTAACATTGTAACCAATGAAGTCATTAAGATAGTGGAATGACTTCCACTCATGCAATTGGACTTCCTGCTCCACCTAACCTACTCAGGATGATGAGGTCTCTCATTCCTCCAAAACAGATTTTAGGGGACTGCAGGGCAAACAAGAGGGAATTCTGCAAGCACAATGATTGCACTGGATAGACCCCCCCCAGCAGTTTCCCACAAGATCCTGATCGACCATCTGTCCAGCCCTGCTCTGATGTTTCTTTCAGTGCCTCCCCAAGGTGTTGTTGCAAGTAGAGCTCACCCACCCACCTGCCAAGCTTGCCTTCCCTTTAATAGTCTTTAACAAATTTTAATAAACTAAGATAAACTAACTAAATAAATAAACGAAATACTTTTAAAACAAACTAAGATAAACTAAAGGCCACCTCCAACCTATTGATAGCACAGAACCTATTTTTTAAAAAAACACCGAGTCTGTAAGGTACAAAAGTACTAGATTTGCTTGGTAATTTGAAAGGTATAACTCGAATAGCCACGTAGATCACTCTACTAAGGGACGGAAATCTTCTTTTTACCAGATTAAGCAGGGATGTGATGCTTTAAATAAAGTCCACCCCCTTCCTGACCCTCATTAACTAATAACAGGTCTTGTCCATTTAACTTTGGAGCACCACTTTGGAAAATGGCCTTTAGAATAAGAACAGGGTAATAGGATAGTCCAGGTAATCAGATTTGATGGAAGCACTAGTAATCAGTTTCCTAGTAAGCTTTGGGCAGGAATACTCGGACGGCACATTGAAATGAGTAATAAGGACATGGTGGTATTAGTGCAGTTCCCATTGCAGGGCATTTCTAAGTACATTTCTATATCATGTACTTGTTTGGGTTATGCCTTACATGTGCTAGGGAAATAATGAATAGTACCTCATTAAAATCCCCAGTAAAGCTACCTGTAGCCTTTGCAGGAAGGAACCACATATTTCCTTTGAGTTTTTCTGGTTCTGACCCTCTCCAGAGCACGTACAATGAGCCACATATATCCAGGATGAGCTAATACCCTCCAACATTTCTCCGATGAAAATAGGGACATCCTATTCCGTAATAATAATCATAATAATTTTATTATTTATACCTCGCCCATCTGACTCGGTTGCCTCAGCCACTCTGGGTGGCTTCCAACATATATAAGAACATGATAAAATATTAAACATTTAATTTAAAAAAAGCTTTCCTGTACAGGGCTGCCTTCAAATGCCTTCTAAAGGTTGTAAGGTTACTTATCTCCTTGGCTCAGGGGTAACATAACTCCACACCCTCCAACATTTTTCTAATGAAAACAGGGACATCCTAAGCGAAAGCAAGACATTCCGGGATCAAATCAGAAACCAGGATGGCTTTCAAAGGGGTCTGTCCCCGGAAAATAGGGACACTTGGAGGGTTTGTGGGATCTCTCATCCCAGGATAGTTTGGTCATCTGCATTATCCTACCTACAGATTTATTATCTTATGTAAGGTAAGAGGGGTAAATATAACCATATACAGTGGTACCTCGGGTTAAGTACTTAATTCGTTCTGGAGGTCTGTTCTTAACCTGAAACTGTTCTTAACCTGAAGCACCACTTTAGCTAATGGGGCCTCCTCCTCCTGCTGCGCGGCCAGAGCACGATTTCTGTTCTCACCCTGAATCAAAGATCTTAACCTGAGGTACTATTTCTGGGTTAGCGGAGTCTGTAACCTGAAGCGTATGCAACCCGAGGTACCACTGTAGCACCTTCAAGTTGTAGTAAAGTTTATTGTAAAATAATTGTCCATATATGGTCTCTCAGCCTCTTTCCAGCATTGTGATATATGTTTCTGCTTACCAATAGGCCATGAAGCATCTTGGTCACATACAGGAATAACACTAAGTCCTTCATTTGAACCAAGTAAAAAAGTCGAAGAATCTGCCTTAACCTGAATCAGATTGTTCCTGTCTCTATCTCTAGCCTCTGTCCTGCCCCAGATTTGCTGGACCACAATTTCCATATTCCCAGTCCATTGTCCATGCTTGCTAGGGCTGATGGGATCTCTGGTTCAGGAAGATCTGGGGGGCCAAAGTTTTCCCACTGGTCTAGCACATTGTTGTTGACCATGACTGGCTGGGGATCTCCAGGTTCTTCTGGTGTGATCATTCCTCTTGCCTCACTCCTGATCATCCCTAGAATTTAAAATCCTTAAAAAAACACAAAAAACCCATTCCCTACCATTGAGATATGGGCCAAGAAAGAAGTGAATAAGCTTTTGTGAGAAGTGAGGTTACAGGGAACCAGGCAGAGGGCCTTCTTGGTAGTGGTGCCCACCCTGTGGAACGCCCTCCCATCAGATGTCCAGGAAATAAACAACTATCTTTCAGAAGACATTTGAAGGCAGCCCTGTTTAGGGAAGTTTTTAATGTCTAATGTTTTATTGTGCTTTTAATCCTTTTGATAGCCACCCAGAGTGGCTGGGGAAACCCAGCCAGATGGGTGGGGTATTATGATGATGATGATGATGATGATGATGATGATGTCAATTAAAACTCTTCATCACAATTGTTTAAGGAACTCTAAAGCTTGTTTACTTCTTTGTGCCCTTTCATTTGGTCCTAATAAAAGGTTTCTTTGGGGAGGTTCAACACTCCCACTCCCTCGATAAACCAACATGGCTACTTGCAATTTTTTGTCTGTGTGTAAAGGCAGAGTCTGACTAGAAATGACAGACTTCTATTCTTGGTTTGTTGTTCTGAGCAGAATTTCACTTTAGTATCAAAGGGGGTTGTAAATGTAGCTCTGAGGATAATTACTTTGGGCAGAAATTAGCTAGGAAAAAAAAACCCCAGTTTGCTTTTAAATGTCAAGTTTCATTTCGACGAGGAGCAGCTTAAATTTCATGTACCTGACAGTGTCCTTCAGATTGACAATTGCGATAGGATGATCTTGTTCTCAATAATCTCTCATGTTTTAAGGTGTTTCTGCAATGGTTTCTATTGCATTTTTTATAAAAAATAAAATAGAAGGCCTAGGCATGTCCTGATGCCCGCTAGGGTATTTTGGGCTTGATTTCTGAGAATGCTGACAGCTCCTGAAAGATTTAGGAACTGGCAGCAGGAAACGTTCCCATAGAATTGGTACTGCAAACTCCCCCCCCCCCCCCGGGAAAAACAGCATCGTTTAGCAGGTCATATATCTCCAATAAAACTACAGTTATGCAATAATGGTTCATTAATATGCTAAATCATAACATGGGCTGTTCTGCAAAATTGAAAATGGGACCTGCAGAAAGAACAGCCCCTGCTTCTCACTGCCCCCTCCTAACCCAGCCCCAGACTACTTAGAGAGCCCAGTTTAAGTTTGTGGCTCTTATTATTTTTCACTTGAAATGACTCTTTTTGATTTGCAAAGGAGATAGCATTGGACTTCTGACATTTTTATTCCTGTATAAACAGATTTCCATTTGGGCTAAGGTTAATACTGTAGGATTTTTCTTTTTCTGTTTTTTTTTTTCCTTTTGGATCCACTGCTGCTTTTGCAAGAGCACTTTTGTTTGGTATGTGGCTTCTAATTTATCCGTTCTGCCTTTACGATCGTGTCAGAGCCTCATGACTCCTTTACTTTTTACTAATCTAAAATAATCCCTTTGAAATCCTTTGATTGTCTGTTTGGACCTGATCCACTTCTAAAGAAGGAATGTAATGGGCTTTATGGCACTTACTTGAAAGTAATTTATCCAGCGGAGTGACTATAGATACTTTTTTCTTTTTTAAAAAAAAACAAAACCCAGCATGCTTTATGGAAAGTGGGAAGTGCTATTTAATTAGCGAAAGGGAAAGTAGTTCATGATACAATCTGTTCCAATCATCTTGGACATTAAACAAAAAGCCAAGCTAAGTTATTAATGCACATGCACTTTATTTGCGGCTGCTTTGTGTAACCTTTCCTTGCAGCACCATCTTGAGAATTAAAAAGAACATCTTAAAAGAAGCACGTTTTGTATATATGGTAAAAAAAAAAAAAGCAAACAGAAGTTTCACTTACTGCTGCCTATGTAGTTTCACTTACTGCTGCCTATGTGGCAAGTGCAAACATATTAAAATCTGTTGACGGCAGCAGAAATCCTGGTTTTATTCTGGGTAAGATGCTTAACTTTTTTGCCCAACGCCTGATGCCTTGTGTCTTTGGGGTGTAGAATACCAATGTGCAACACTGAGGGTTTTTTAACACGAGGAACTCTTCTGCTTTCCCCATGAAACATTCAGAGTGCGGATGATTGAGATGTATTTCTTCTTAAGACGTTAAGACTTGTGAACACAGTTTCACGCCTGGAATCCAAATGGCCATGCTCTCCCTTCAGCTTTTATAACTGCAATGAATGTGTGGAAGTGGGGGGAGGGGGTGACTGGGAAATATTATAGGCCCTCGTTTGCTTCTTTCTAAAAAAGGGAAATGACTCTTGTTTTGTCAACTCAAACAACAAACCTGGGTGCACCTGAGGGAACTCAAATTTCCATCTCCTATTTTCATTCGAGAAATGTTGGAGGGTAGGGAGTTATCTGGCCCCTGAGCCATCTGAAGGCAGCCCTGTATGGGGAAGTTTTTTTAAAAAAAATAATTAATGTTTTATTATGTTTTTATATATGTTGGAAGCTGCCCAGAGTGGCTGGGGCAACCCAGTCAGATGGGCAGTGTATAAATAGTAAAATTACTATTATTATTCATGAATAGCACCAGTGCTTTTTTTCTTTAAAAAAAAATGTTTAGGGGTACTCTCATTTTGATTCAAGGAAATCACCATTTTATCGTTCAAACTGGGAAAAAGAAATACAGTTAATGGACAAAAGTACAAAGAACATGCAATACCTCATATTACACAGCTGACAGGACCTTCCACATTGGCATGAGGTTGTGTGTGCACTAACATCTTCCCGATTCCTCTGCTTGCTGTTGGTGTCTGTTGCCAAATCAAGCCGCCATCGGAGGTGGTAACAACAAAACTGACCAATCACAGTGCTAGATTTCAACTCCTACTTCACACATTAAACACTCACTTTTGTCTGAGACTCAGGAAACACTGTGACAGGAAATGAGGCCGCCACCGGGGGTAGCAATGGAACTGACCATTTACCATGCTAGAGAATAAACTTTTTTCTTTCTTTTTTACTTTCTTATCCCATTAGATTCACAAAATGTTTAGGGGTATGCGTACCCCCAGAAAAAAAGCACTGAATAGGACGTCCCCATTTTAATTGGAGAAATTTTGGAGGGTATGGCTAAACACGTAATTCCACATTTTGTACTTTTGTATTCCACCACCTCCAAAGGAGTCAGGGTGATGTACATGGGGTTTATCTCATTTTCTCCTTGCAGTGACCCTGTGAGGTAGATTGAGCTGAGAAATCACAATTGCCCCAAGATCAATCAGTGGCTAAGCAGGGATCTGAACTCAGGGCTCCTTGGCAGGGCAATCTGTCTTCTGCACCATGCTGGCTCCCATGCAAATGTGCAATGACTGCTTTCTTCCTCTAGTTCCGAGAGCTGAGCAACTGGCTCTCAAACACTGGATGTTTAGCTCCATTATTAAGGGCAGTCCATTATCTGTTGAGTTCTGAATCCTTCTGCCAATCCCCCTGGCCTTTAAATGTGCTAATCAACCCCGATCCCTTTCCCACAGACGGATACTTGGGGTGCCCTTGAGTGACTATGATTCCGCACGAAGTTTTGTAAGGTCACGAGAGGATCATCCAGCCTTTTTGTTTAGTTCTGGCTAATAAAGGCAGCGGGCTCTGATGCTTTTGAAGCATTACAGTAACATATACAAACATCAGTTGTGTGCAGTCAACGGGAATTCCTCTAGTGATGGGAACACAGGCCCAGGGCTTAACATTAGTGAATCAACGGGAGGAAAAACAGAAAATTAAGGAGGGGTTTGCCTTGTGGCTCCTGTTCCCAATCCCTTTTTACAATAACTTGGAAGAATTTTTGACATGAGACGAAGCGCAGCGCATTGTGGTGGCTTCCCCTCCCTCTCGCAAATATGTATAAACAGCTGTTTTGAATGATCTCGCTCGTTTCCGAGAGGTGTATGGCAAGACTGTGACATTAAACATGCATGGACCCAGTTCAGAAAAATAGACAGAATGAAGCTGTAGTGGGTGGGGGACCCTATTTGCATAGCCTATGAGCCCTTGGCTGGCTGCAGCCTTACTTATGCCCTTGCCTTCTCACTACACCGCACTGAGAAAGGAGGGCAGCCCACGAGAGGCATGGACACATGTTTCTGCTTAGGTCTCAGCTGTTTAATTGATGGGCGTTGATCGGAGCAGCCAGCGGAGGCATATGCACATGGAAACCGGTTAGGATATCACTTCCTTGCAGGTGCTCCACAAAGGAGAAGCTCACTCCAGCCTCTGTGTACCTGCTTAAACTAATACAGTGCACACATTCTGTTTCTTGCAGTCAGATCCGTTTTCCAAAGGAAATGCCTAAACTCCTGGCCCCTGTGTCTGTATTTCAGCAGTTTGCACATTACTGTTTCATTGGATACGGAGAAGCGGAAGTGAATCTCAAAAAATAGCAAAGTGTATGCAAGAAGTTGTTAAGAAAATTCACACCTGTTTTGTGTGACTCCCTGGCTAACTCATAGGGAAGCAGGAATAGCAGACTGGCACAGCTTCTGACCAAACTAAAAGCATCCCTTCGTTCATGCATACTGTCCTAGACAAGCTGTTTGTGTACCTGAAGCGGGTGGTGCTGTGGGTTAAACCACAGAGCCTAGGACTTTCCGATCAGAAGGTTGGCGGTTCGAGTCCCTGCGACGGGGTGAGCTGCCGTTGCTTGGTCCCTGCTCCTGCCACCCTAGCAGTTCGACTTCCACTTTGACGTGCAGTTCGAAAGCACGTCAAAGTGGAAGTAGATAAATAGGTACCGCTCCGGCGGGAAGGTAAACGGCGTTTCCATACACTGCTCTGGTTCGCCATGTTGGCCACATGACCCGGAAGCTGTACGCCGGCTCCCTTGGCCAATAAAGCGAGATGAGTGCCGCAACCCCAGAGTCGGCCACGACTGGACCTAATGGTCAGGGGTCCCTTTACCTTTACCTAGATTTTCAAGGACAGGTAGGCCCAGTTCAAATTATTCGGGCCCACTCAAATAATCCACAGGGTAACAATTTTGAGAGCCCCGTCATGCCCCTCTTCACCACCTCTCTCCTTTCCATCATGGTTTGTTTAAACCATTGTTTCCCAAACTTGGGTCTCCAGCCGTTTTTGGACTACAATTCCCATCATCCCTACCTAGCAGGACCAGTGGTCACAGATGATGGAAACTGCAGTCCAAAAACAGCCGGAGACCCAAGTTTGGGAAGCACTCGTTTAAACCATTGTTTTCCATTACATCTAGGAAGGGAAACTGTAGCTTTAATTTTGACCAGGAGATGAAATCAGGATCCTGGTTTCATCTCATTGAAAATAAACTTATATCCATTTCTCATTGTGGATATTATGGGAAACTGCAGTGTAAACAAACCAAGACAGACATGACAAAAGCAATGCATGAAGAGGAAAGGGTAAGGGAGAGGGACGTGAAGCTCCTATGAGCTTATAGCATCTACACACCTTACAGTAGACAAGTGGTACAACTTCAGTTAGATAGAGTGGGTAGATTCTGATTCCTTTAAATAACCCATTGTTCCATTATTCTGCCGTCTTTGAATTCTTTCATTTGAAATTCATTGATTTTTATTAAAATTGCTTTGAAGTTCCCCCTGGCAAGTCACTAAGGGTTCTTCTAGGGCTGCCATATTTCAATCCGGTCACAAAGTTTTTGAACTTTTTGGGGAAATGAACCTCACACACTTCCTGGTTCTACTGGCAAAAACCTGGACATTTGGCCGGTTTTTCAAATTCCATATGTGTGGTTCTTCCTGTCCTGAGTGATACTTTTCAGTCACCTGAACCTATGCATATTCACATCAGCAATTTCAGTGGGGCTTTCTCCCAAGTCAGTGAGTATGGGATTGTGGCTTTAGAGGCACAGGAGCCCCACTATGGCTATCTTCTAGTACCAGACAATTTTGTTTCCAGAAGGGCCATATAAGAATTGCATACACACTCAAAAAAATCATACACCCACACCAACACTCACTACTCTCTGGGATGAAATATGATGTTATTGAAATCACACCATAGGTCACCCCAAACTTGCCATTTTCTTGAGCTGCAGATCATATGATGTGCATGTTCCCAGATGGCTTGATTAAGCCAGCTGAAGAGTCTCATTGCTCCATCTTTGCTGTTATGGAATGGGAAACCCATTACACAAGCCATTTGAGCAAGGAGAAAAAGTGGTTATTTTTTTTATATATTTTTTTTTATTTTAAAGCAGGCTGTCAGTTTACATCTAAAGTGCATTTAACTGAGAAACGGGAGTACAGGCCTGGACACGTTTCAACCCATTTGCCTTTAGGTAAGCTCCCTGCCAATCTCTTAGTTTAACTCCAAGAAGATGTTTCTCCCATTATTTATATTTGTGGCAACCTGTTAAGTACCTTAAATTATGCTTATTATGCACTTAAAAATATACAGCAGCCTGACAAAGAATTATGGGCTAGATGGTGAGGCCCAAAGGTTCAACTAAAGGTTGTTTCTGCGCTGTTTGGCTCATCGAAGTTACTGGAGACAGATTCTGAGGCTACAGGGGGAAAGGGAATTATGGTTTCCCAAGGCTTCTTCTCTGATGGAGTTTGACGCATCGCAGGTTACTTCATCAAGCACCGACTGAAGCAATCTGGAACATAAAGCAGGAAATGAAAGGGCTGATTTTGGAATTTCAGCAGGCTTCTGTAGGGCAAGGTGCATTTGCCTCAGCCTAAAAGGAAGGGGGGAAATAACCCTTTGTCCCATGGAGAAATGCTACCGAAGCAAGACTTGAAACAGCAAACTGTGCATCATTACGGAGACTTCTGGATATTGTCATGAACCCTTCAAACAACAAGGCCTTTTCTGGAAATGCCAAGGCGCAGCAAGACCATCTTCTTCACTGATGTAAATTTAAATAAAAAGGAGGGAATTATCACACATTTTTAATGAAACAATTTCGTGCAAAATAAAATTAATTGTACCAATTATTCTCTCAGTGTATAGACCAGCTGATTGTTGGGTTTGCAAAGCTCCAATTGGTTGTCCACACTCATGGAGACCAGTGCACAAGGCTTGGCATGCAAAATTCCTTTTAGTCCAGTCATGTCTTTCTTGTCCCACACTTGATCTCCACAAGTATAGGCCATGTGGCCGTAAGTTGTCCAAAGCAGCCTCTCTGCGGGCCAAATGGGAATTTTTAAAATGTTTTCTCCCAGCAGGTAAAATGATAGGCAGAAGTATAGCCACGATAAATCTAGCTGGGAGGGGGTTAAATGTCAATGGACGATTGGTGGTTGTAGAAAGGGTTAAGCACCCCCTCCTTTTGACCACCATTTCTCCCTAACAAATACAGTGGTGCCCCGCAAGACGAAATTAATTCGTTCTGCGAGTTTTTTCGTTCTACGAGTTTTTTCGTCTTGCGAAGCACCAATGTGTATTGACGGTTTCCCATAGGAATGCATTGGCGGTTTTATAAAAAAAAGACGCAAGACGTTTTCATCTTGCGAAGCAAGCCCATAGGGAAATTCGTCTTGCGAAGCAACTCAAAAAACGAAAAACCCTTTCGTCTAGCGAGTTTTTCATCTTGCGAGGCATTCGTCTTGCGGGGTACCACTGTACCCTTCTTCCCCTGCCTTCACATAAACCAACAGACAGGTGTTTTGAAAAGAAATGTTCACTAGCATATTGTGTAGCCCTACTATTGCTGATAACCCGATGAACTTGAGGCAGAAGTTGCAAGAAAAGCCATGCTGTAGCTTTTGTTACAGGAAAAGCAGTTCAGAAAGTTGCACTGTGAGGCAGAGAAGCAGTAAGGGAAGATATGCTATTGTAGGGTCTCATTAATGTCAGAGAAAAGCAACTTAGGGAGAGTTGCAGCAGCGGGTGGCAGCGGGTTAAGCATCATCATTTCCCCTGGCCCAAATCAGTGCCTTCCAAAGCAGATTTCCACACCCCAACAAAACTGGAAAGCGCCCTACCACTTTCCCATGGAAATCCCACTCTTCCGCACTAAATTGGAACCAATGGCAATCCTCAGAAAATCTGATTGCCATTGGCTTCCTGTTCAGTGCTAAACCATGGGTTTTCCTGGAGCAGAGTGGCAAGGCAAACAAAAGTGTGGGAAAGCCCTTAGTCTCCTAAACGTGCCCAGGGTCAGGCTGAAAATGTGAACAAAGGAAGCACTAATGAGATTGCAAGAATGAATTTAACATCCATTCTTTGTTTAAAGAATGAATTGGTGGGGCCCAAATAGGCCAATATTTGGTCCAAACATTTGGCTGTAGTACTATTTTTTGCCTTCTTGCGTTCTTTAAAAGGTTGAGTCAGTGTGGTGTAGTAGTTGAGAGTAGTAGACTTGTAATCTGGGGAACTGGGTTCACATCTCCGCTCCTCCACATGCAGCTGCTGGGTGACCTTGGGCCTGTCACACTTCTCTGAAGTCTCTCAGCCCCACTCACCTCACAGAGTGCTTGTTGTGGGCGAGGAAGGGAAAGGAGAATGTTAGGCACATTGAGACTCCTTTGGGTAGTGATAAAGCGGGATATCAAATCCAAACTCTTCTTCTTCTTCTTCTTGAATGATGCCCAGATGGGGACTCATGTACACTTCTGGGAGCCCTGATCTGGCCAAAGTTCTTAGCTGCATGTCCGGGCTATTTAAATATGCATCCTGCACACAAATGAATAACCTCAACACTTTCCTTGTTTGCTGAAACTCTTGCATAACAATGCACTGTATACAACCGGCCTAATCAGTTTCCGTTCCTTTGCAATTTGCCTTTTGTAATGTGGATGTGATCAGGCCTAAATCTAAGACATGTGACAGCAAAGCTCCTGGGACCTTCTCAGTTTACTCCTCTCCGAATCACATCTGACCATTCGCACGTTACAAAGATGTCTGTCTGCAGCTGTTTCCACTCTGAGTATGAGCAGGGGAGTGTAGCATCGGGAGCCGAATGCTTTCTGAGCAAGTTGGACCTTGAGCAAATTGGACACCGTTGTTTGCTGATTATTTCCATCACTTGCCCACTTTAAGCCTCTCAAAAGCACATTTTCCCATACATGCAGTGCACAGTACTGAGCTTTCACCTGTAGGTGATGCTAGCAAATTACATACTTTGCTTTACTGTGGAAGAATAATTGGCTCATTCTATATTTTTTCACTAACTAGTGGCACCCGCCATTTCTGAGGTTGTTAAGATATCTTTGTTTCAAAATAGTTTCAGATTTTTGCTAGAGGCAGTGGGCCTCGCTTCCATCATTAGGGCTAACAAGCAGCCGCCACCCCCCAAAAAATCACTACCTGAGCCTGCACCCCCTAAAGGATAGCCTAAGTCATTGAGGCAATTACGTATGCACTTAAAGGCGAGGGCAGTTTACAGTTCTCTTGTGGCAAAATTAATATATTACCGGACTGCGTGCTCCTATGTTTTCATTCTTCTTTATTTTGAATAAAGCTAAAGAAAATTGCAATAATAAGATCAGATTTATGAAAGACGTCCTGGCTTAGCAACATGCAAACATAAAAAATAATTAAGTACAATGTAGCGGAGAGGCATGCGACTCAATGCTGTGGGCATTCATATAATTAATTGGACCAAAAAAAAAAAGCCCTCTCCTTGCTTCAGTGTGCTATATTTATGGAAGTGTCTGAGAATGAAGGTCTGTGTGGTGTTTTACAGGGAAGCCTAAGAAAGAAAGCGGTTGTCTGTGGCCACTGCTTCATGTGTGGCTTTTTGGGAGGGACTGGCATGCTTTCAGTCTGGCATCGGATCCCGAGGCAGTAGGAAGCAGGCAGAAGGCTCTCCGCTGGGAAGAACGGTTAAGAGGCACAAGGGCAAGAAGACAGGGATGGTGTTAATAGCGCTGTGTGGCTCAGGATTGCTGCAGAGCTTGTGAGATCGTAATAAAAAAGCAGCAGGCATGCCACAGATTTAAACATTTCCCCCTCCCCAGTGAATTCTGGGAACTGTGCTTCTGTGCACAGGGGGGAGCAAGTCGCCGCTTGCTCAGGCCAAAAATCAACAGGGCTGCTCCAGTACTCAAGTTGCGAACACTCGGAAACCAAATGCCTAATTTAAATGTCCACTTGTTCCCCATCTCTCCCACTCAATGTCAGTCCTCTTTCTCTCTCTTCTGCAAGCCCTGAATAAATCCTTGCTCTGGGTGTGAGGGAGGAGGGGGGCAGAAGGTAAGAAAGTGGGTGCTGAGCAAGGCAAAATAGGTCTTTGGGGAGCAGGGGGGCACTTCCCGATTGCACGGGTCTTTCATACATTTGCAGCCAGGGATTGGTGGGCCTTGCCAAACCAAAACTTCAGCTACATATGGCAACTCGATATAGCCAGGAGTGGCAGCTCAGCACTGCTATTCACGGCTGGTGAGCCTTACTATTCCTGGCTGCAAATGCACCCCCCGAATCTAAAACGAGCATCTTTTGGTCCGGTGCAAGCCAGCTGCCTCACACCGGAGTAGCAGACTGAAAAACAGGACATTCCGGGATCCAGTCCGAAGCTGGGTGGGATGGCTTCTGTAATTCTGGGATGTCCCGCATAAATTGGGGTGGTTGAGGGGTATGCAACTGTTTGTGGCAGCACGAGGTAATTCAAAGTCAGCTCCATTCAATTCCAGATGAGCTGAGAGGGTGTATGTGTGTCTATGTTTAAGGTCACATGCAGCTCATTTAGGGCTTAAAGGTAAAGGGACCCCTGACCGTTAGGTCCAGTCGCAGACGACTCTGGGGTTGCGGCGTTCATCTCGCTTTACTGGCTGAGGGAGCCGGCGTACAGTTTCCGGGTCATATGGCCAGCATGACTAAGATGCTTCTGGCGAACCAGAGCAGCGCACGGAAATGCTATTTTCCTTCCCGCGGGAGCGGTACCTATTTATCTACTTGCACTTGATGTGCTTTGAAACTGCTAGGTGGGCAGGAGCTGGGACCGAACGACGGGAGCTCATCCCGTCATGGGGATTCGAACTTCCAACCTTCTGATTGGCAAGCCCTAGGCTCTGTGGTTTAGAGCACAGCATCACCTGTGTCCCCTCACTTATTGCTTATCCACACTTATTCTTTGCCCCACACTTTGCGGGCACAGGTCCACGCTCTGAAGCTAAACAAGATAGTGTTAGCTGGAGGGCCATCATTTAGATTAATTCAGTGCTTGTTTGGTATCAATAGCAGGGAATTCTCTTTGGAAGCCGCAGTTTTAGGAGCATGCTATTGGAAGCTACATTACATAGAGACAAGAGAAAGGATTTCAGCTACCTCGAGACAGTGAGTTTTTTCTTTAAAAAATAATGTTTAGGGGTACCCCTGCGTCCTCCCAGAAAAAAAGCATTGCCTGGAGATAATGAAGTATTCAGAAATATTGGTACACCAAACAGGTGCATGTGCTTTCGATGATAATTTTGGAGAAGCTGTTGGGATGTTTTGAACCTCAGAAGATAAGAAGGTCTCCATTTACCCATTAAAGCTTTGCATTTTGCAGTTGTCAAGAGGATAGATGTGCCACGGTGATATTGGAAGGGAATGATCCCTCCCACTTTTGAGTGCAAATTATGCTTTCATTGGTAAATTTTGTGAATTAACATAAAGACGGCAAATGCTATGTATGAAGGAGCCTCACCAAATTTCACTCAGTCTCTGTATGAAGGAAGAGTGGAGCCATTCATGGTAACTGCGAAACAATATGTTGGCACTGTGTATTATGAGGCTTCTGTGAAATAAAAAACTGACATGGGCACAGAGGCGCCATCTTCCGAAGAACATTGAGGGGGCAGCACGTGATGTCCTGACGTCACACACTCACACGTGTGATGTTGCGTGACATCCTCACATCGCTCCACACCTGGCTCTGGATTTGGCCTGAAAAATAGGGGTCTGGCCCCCTTAAAAAAAGATTAAGGGGCCCAGAGAACCTCGCCCCTGGAGCTGGCAACTATGTATGGGCAATATCTCAATCTTCTCAGAACCATGGTGGATCAGGCAAAAGGCCCAACTTGCCCAACAGAGGCCTGCTAAATGCAATGGAGAACCCACAATCAGGACACAAGCACAACAGCATTCTCCGATTCCCAGAAACCGATATCCTTAACCATACGGCCTTCAGCACTGGAGGGGGAACATATTCTTCATAGCTAGTAGCCATCGAAGGTGCTACCCACCATGGTTTTGTATATTTCTCTTTTCAAGCCATCCAAGCTGGTGGCAGTCATTGGCAACCGCCCTCCATAGCCCCATACACAATGCCCCTGTCCTCCTCATGGACAGCTTTCAGATACTTGCAGGTTTCATAGCAGCATGGTGGATGAAGGGCATGCTGGTTCAGAGGCAAACTATTCATCTAGCACACAGGGGTTGGGGGGGGCATTGCCACACCTAATCAGCAAGGGTAGCTCAAGGCCTCCTCAATCGGAAGTGCTACCGGGCTCAAGATTTTCTCCTCATCACTGGCTTATGTTTTATCTGAGTGATACTTATTGAAAGCCTTCTTGGCAGACTATCATTGCCAGAGGTTAGACTGCTCTGGTGATTTTAACAACATTGGCCTGCCACTACTTGGATTTCTTAAATGTAATTAGATATTTAATTTTTTAAAACTTTCATTATTTTATTGTATGTTGCTACTGTCTTTAATTTACGATATGCTTTTACTCTTTGTATTTTCATAGATTTGTTCTTATATCGTTTTAATTCTGTTATAGATTAGTTACTTTTGAACCATTATCTTTTATTTGTTTTTAACTTTTCTGTATTTTGTCTGTGTTGTTTAAATTTGTGTAAGCCTCCTTGAGTCCCAATCTGGAGAAAAAGAGGGAGATAGATGATAGATAGATAGATAGATAGATAGATAGATAGATAGATAGATATAGATAGATGATAGATATAAAATAACGATATAGTCACATGTTTGTTTGTTTGTTTTCACAGTGCTTGATTATTTTTTAGAAAACACCTCAAAGTGGTTTACAAAAAGATAAAACCATAGCACTGAGAAAAATTCACAACTGTATTTTAAAACATACAAAAGAATAATAGAACAGATTAAAATTTCCTCAACTTCCTAAGCATCTCAGTAGGCTTAGTTGTGATCAGCCTTAGAAATATTTTACATTGAAAGGTGGGGTGAAAATATTCTGAAGAGATGAATAACATTTTCTTGACACTCATTCCATTTTATATGCTGGATTCAGATTCTTGAGTATATGTGTTGGATACAGTTTGTTGCTAAGTATGCCTATGCAGACGTTTTTCCTACTTCAGTGTGCATCTTTCTGTTTTATTTATTTCTTTATTACGTTCCTCCTAAGAAAATTGGGCAGCGTATGTAAATACAGTGGTACCTCAGTTTAAGAATAGCCCTGTTTACAAACTATTCAGTTTACGAACTCCGCAAAACCGGAAGTAGTGTCCCGGTTTGCGAACTTTACCTCGGTCTAAGAACGGAATCCGAATGGTGGAAGGGCACCGGCAGTGGGAGGCCTCATTAGGGAAAGCGTACCTCAGTTTAAGAACAATTTCGGTTTAAGAACGGACTTCCGGAATGGATTAAGTTTGTAAACCGAGGTACCACTGTAATCATATCTCCATTTTATCTACATAACAACTTTGTGAGGTACGTTAGGGTGAGAGAGAGTGACAAGTCCAGTGCCACTGAGGGAGTTTCATGGTGAAGTGGGGGTTTGAATCCTTGGTCTCCCAGATCCTAATCCAATGCTCTACCATCCCACCATGCTCTCATTGACTCCACGGAATTCAGTGAAGATCAGATTTTCTCTTTCTTAAAAACAGAAAACTCTGGAAATGAAGGTAAGGCAATGTGAACTGTGATGCTCTGTAATCAGATGTTATGTTATAATTACTTTGGCATGTTATTGTAACTTTAGGGTTTTTTCTGTTAAAAGTCTTTGCTGTAAGACGAAGTAAATACCAATAAAATGTTATTAAGGAAAAACCCCTCATACAATATATATTATTTGTTTTAGAATTGGTATGGGATACCAATTGAGTGTGGGAGGGAGATTTTTTTTAAAAAAAGAACAAGGGGGAGTATTGTTTTCACTTTCTAATTTCACGTTGACCAATATTTTTACTTCGGGTAGAATAAAAACATACATTTTCCTGAGACTTTACCAAGATAAATTTTCTTAATATTGTGCATTCCAGGATCTGCCGCCAACTTCTGCTGAAAGACCAAATGCATAGATCTGTTTTGCTTTGGGATTACATTTCTCTCCTCATTCATCAGCCTCGATGGCAGCGAATCAAAGTATTGTGAGCAGATCAGATCAAAGTTCTCTGAAGAATTCACACGTGCTTTTTCATTGCCCAGGTCCCATTGGCTGCCCAGGACAAGATGTCTGGCAGAAGACTGGAAGAGACAAGTCTGCGACGGCATGTGGGTGGGAGAGAGATGGGGTGGAAGAAGGAATAGGCAAAAGTATTCATACATATGTAATCGCAGATGCTGTCCTTGATGACATCATCTTCATCCTGCATTGATCAGAAGAGGACTTAGAAGCTGTGCGTGTAATTTCTTTCTTTGTGGTGGCCAGGGCTCACTCTAGAGAGGACCAGAGTTGGATGAAGCCCTGGGGCAGTCAGAGGTTGCACCGTACGTTCAAAGCTCATAGCTTCCCCTAAACCTCCCATCCTTTTTGATGCTCTCCATTGAGTACAGCTTTAGAAGACTACAGAACAGCCATAACGTGACTAATCTTGGAAGCTGTCAGCAGGTAGGGATTGCAGATTTCCATAGATGCCAACTTTGAGGGGCTGAGGTCCCTCCTCCGCCAATAAAATATTTGAGGGGCTGCCCCCTCAAGTTATTGGGAATTGCCATTCAAATGGTGTGCATGTACTGTTTCATGTGATTAATTATGTGGAGCAGGGCTTACCTGGGCCCTCCCAATATTTTATCCAACTTGGCACCTCTGTGGATTTCATTAAGAGCCTCCCATTATATCTTTCCATTCGGGCACTGGAATTACGCCCCACAAAAAGCTCCTGGTTCAAATATCAGCTAATCCCAAAGTCACATTGTTATTGCACCTCTTACAAAGATTCCCTTGGAACTTTGATTTGCTGTCTACAGAACCAGTGTGCAACTACTAAGGGGGGTGGGGTGGCACAACCAGGGCTTTTTGTGCAAATTTGCCAAGTCGTGCAACTATTGTGCCAGCTGCCGGGGGCTGGGAAGAACAGAAGTAGAAGAACCAATGGCCACAAGCAGGGTGGTCGATGCCCACGGACCGCTCAAGAGTGCCAGCCGCCTTCATTCGGCAAGCCATGACAACTGCTTACCTTTCTCCTTCCTTGGGAATGAATAATTCAAAGCGTGTTCTTTAAATGAAGTCATCTGCATCTCCTTTTCCAAACCATGTTCCCGATTCATAACCAGCTATTAACTCTTTATTATTCCTCTGAGGTTTCAAAACAGAGACTCTCACTGTTATTTTGCCCAAAGTCTCTGCGCTCCTTTCAAAACACATGTGGATGAGTCACTTTGGCTAGAGACAGATAATGAATCGTTTTTTTAAAGAAAGTTGGTGTGACATAGTCCATCAATGCCCCTGTGTGTGTACATGCACATTAACTTTTTTCCACTGTTGCCTCTGATAGAACAAGCTTAATCGGCAGAATGAAAGTGGGCAAGAGGTATCAAAATGGAGAAAACACACACTTACCTATACACACACACACACACAGAGAGAGAGAGAGAGAGAGAAAGTATACATGAAATATACTCAGAGTCGAGAGTGGATTTCATGCTCTTTATTCAGCTCATTGTGGTGAGGAGGAATGGAAGTTCCCCCACAATATCTGCTTTATATACATTATTTACACAATGGGCTGCACGTGATTGGCTAATTCTGGGATTCTCCTGTAGGCCAATCAGGTTGTGGATTCACTTCCACCTGGAGCTGGATTGGGTGGCTCCTGCAGACCAATCATACTGCTGCATTGTTCTAGGACCAATCAGACTGCTGCATTTTGGATCCTATTCAACTCAGTACATAAGAATACACCTATGGAAAGTAAATGGAAATTATCACCCAGCAAGTACTCATTTTGTTCAAATGATTTCATATTTAGATTGTGTCTGTCTTAAAGTCATAGGCAGTGTGTGAGAAAGAGGCCTATTGCCAAGTCTCACTTCCATGTCTGCTCTGCCACGAGGGTTGGTCAAGTGAATCTCATCTTGCATGTTCCCAGTTTTGCAAAAGCCATGAAGAAGCAAGGTTGTTCATCAACATTTGCCTTTGCCTGGCTCTGTGTTCCAAGCTTCCCATTCTGGCAGGTAAGCAATTAATTAATTAATAATTCCCAATAGAGTTCATTTCTGTATGTTATTTTCAAAATACATGCATTTATATGCACACTTTACACTAGCACATGCATATTTGTACACTTTACTAGAGTGGAAAACTCCACTGCGAAATCTGGAGAAGTGAAAATTCCAAAGGATTGTCGTGTAACGATTCACGTCATGTTTCAGAAAGCGCAAATTGGTAAGTCTGCCTTTAAATGCAAACCAAGCCAAAAAAATTCCTTTGTCTCTTGGTTCTGTATCGTTTGGTTCTTTAATTATCCATATTAGATACACACGAAAGCTCATACCAATAACTAACTTAGTTGGTCTCTAAGGTGCTACTGGAAGGAATTTTTTAATTTTTTAAATTTTTATTTTGTTCCAAACAACAGCTTTATCTTAATCAACAGCTGCCCAAATCTATCAGAATTTACTTTTGACTCAACCCCTTCTTGTTGGGGATCTGATCAGACTAGATGCCCGATGCCCAAGGTGTTCAATCCTGGCCATACCTTTGTGAAGGATGGTCCATCCTGCTTGTGTAAACTGGCTGCCTGTCTAATGAATTAGCATCAACTGACGGCAAGAGTCTAGGGACAAAACAGTGAGGGACTCGCTAATGTGTGCTTTGGCAAAAGGCTGGTTTCAACCAAGGATGGAGATGATGCAAACATCATATGAGTGTGTTCATTCTTCTGACACCCCAAGAGCACCTGGGAGCGGCAAGGGCAACTAAGGACAATGCTTATCCAACTCCCTGCTTTTTTTAATTTTTCGTTAGCTTAACACTGCTCCCTCCTAGGATTACGCCCCAGCCTATGTGTGAGCGTTTATAGCAAACTTGCTTTTACACATAAGAAATTCTTGGCATGAATTTTAAAAGGCATGGGTTATAAACTAATAAATGTCCTTTGAAGACTGCCAGCTTTACAGTCAAGAGAGGGCAGTACATGGCACTATTAAGGATAACAAGAAGAAGAATCCTCTGATGGGAAATCTAATAAATGTAGTGGCATGCTGTAATAAAGAGCACTTGAAAATGGATGAGGTATAACAAAATTATTCATAAAGAGAAATAGGAAAGGATGTCATGCTGAGTGGTTACATGCAGTTATATGGAGCACTAACAAGGTTATCACTGCAAGCAGAGTGCTGGTGAGCTCACAGATGCTCCCTCACTAGCACAAAGAGAAAACTCTCTCTTTTTTAACCTTTCAGAACAGGAAAGCCAGGAGTTTAGAGGTGTGCCAAGCTCCTGCTACAGCTTTTTAATAATTCACTGCCAAGTGGCTTCAGTGGTTCATGTAGGTCAGGGTAGAGAACATAGAGAAATCCCTTTTGGGTTGTTTGATAGAAGAATTGAAGCCCAGATGCGTTCCGTCGGTCATGATGTCTTCTTTCTCCGGTGCTATATCATTCAAAGCACATTTTGATATTATAAACCATGTAATGTTTTGTTCTATTAGGTCGCCGTGCACCACATCTTTCCCTTCCCTCTGCTGCCTTGGCTTTTCCCCTTCCTTCTTTCCGACCCCATATCTGCCTGTTGGGCTACTTCCAATATTTCTTCCTAAAATACTGTCATGAACCCTTTGGAGAATTATTGGCAGGATTGGTCGAAGGGGGAGGGCAACTGGGATGAGACTATTGAGATGGTGAGTGAGCAGGAGCCAAATGGCTCATTGGACAATACACTGCACAATCACACAAGATGTATTTTATATCTATCATCTATCTGTAACTATCTATCTATCATCTATCTATCTATATCTATCTATCTATCTATCATCTATCTATCATCTATCTATCTATCTATCTATCTATCTATCTATATCTATCTATCATCTATCATCTATCTATCTATCATGTGTTTGTCTGTCTGTCTATCTATCTATCATCTATCTATCATCTATCTATCTATCATCTGTTTGTCTGTCTGTCTATCTATCTATCATCTATCATCTATCTATCTATCATCTTTCTATCTATCTATCATCTATCTATCATCTATCATCTATCATCTATCATCATCTATCTATCATCTATCTATCTATCTATCTATCTATCTATCTATCTATCTATCATCTATCTATCAATCAGTGTATAGGAAGCAGTTCAGATCTTAAGGATTTAAACTTTCAGACTTCTTCAGACACAAATTGTATCAAACCATGGTGGTGAGTAGTGCCATATCTGGAAGCAGTAAAAAATTTAGAGACTTGTTCATCCCTGTCGCCCTCAAAATTGACCTTTGAGGATTTCCCCTTTAAGATTCCCATTACATCGTAGTGTCGAGCCAGTCTAAATTATGCTAGGATTCCTTGCAGAGTTCTGCAGGTTTTTGCCAGGTTAGTTAATCAATTCCTATTGGTCTTAGCCTCCAACCTTGAAATGATGAAACGGTCTCTCAGTGTTTCATCGCCAGCGCTGCTCATCTTCAGAGCACCAGCTTGACTTTAGGTAAGCTTATTAAACAGTTGTGGTGGTATTCAAATAGACCCAAGCCATTTGTTTTAAGATGTCTGCATTAACAACAACAACAAAATCACTCCAACCACCCCGACCTCTTATATCTCAGCTTACATAAACAATAAAATATCGTTGGGGAAGATGGCAATCAAAAGCGCAAGGGGAGGATGCAGCCCAAATAATGCTTCCTTTAGAGAAACCACAGGCTGCCAATCATTCACACCCCTCTCTCTCCTTAAAGCCTCCTAATGAGCCTGGCTGCCGTGTAAGGCCTACACTGAAGTGAAAACCAGAAACAAAGAATTCCATTGACTTTCCCTTTGAAAATGCTAAGAGGCACTCAAAGGGCCTTTTCAGACATAATACCAAACTATGGTCCAGGCTAGGGTTATGTGAATGGGCCTTGGTCTCGTGTGCTGCCCCCTTGCCTCTGTTTCCCCATTGTGCCTGCATGAGGAGGTGATCAGAAGCTTGCATGTCTAAGCTAGCCAGAATGGTTTCTTTAGTCCAGACTCATCCATACTGCTGAGGACTCTGGGTAGCTTAAGGCTGCAGTGCAAACCCACTTTGGACTGGGCTGGGAGGAGCTTCCTGTTCTGCCTACTGAATGTGCATGCGGTCAGAGGTACCATCACTGGGTTCCTGTATGTAGGAGTCTGTGGAAAGCCCCCAAACAAGTCATTTTGGGGGCAGAGGGGGCTGCCGTTACTTGACCACTTGCAAGGGGGTCTCCCCATTTCTCCCTTCCACCCATTCTGCCTTCCCCTTTTCCCCTCTTGCCCCCCTCCTCTCCTTACAGTCTCCCCACCCACCCAATAAACTTAGGCTGAGGGCCACTTGGAATTAAGGCAAGGGCTGCATATATCCCAACCCTGATTTGAAATTCTAGCCAAACCAGAGTTATTTCTCCAGACTCACATTTCGTACAAGCTGTCTCCTTACTTCCCAACTACCAAAAAGATAAAAAGGTGGGGGGGGGGGGACGAGCATTTCAAATAATCATTTCAGACACCTAAAAATAGAATAGAACTTCCTTACCAATAATTAATGAAGAACTTGGCTTTAGAGATAAATCAGCCTAGTGACTTTGGCTTATTATATAGCCTGTAGTGGTCAAATAACTCCAGGAGGTACCATGTTGCAAACTGGGAGGCTTGGCGGTGTTAACGAAAGTCTTAACAGATGTGCTTCTTCTGACTGTGAATACTGCAGTAGCCACAAGTTTATGCAGGAAGTCAGATGCCATTTGCCAGCCTACGGCCAAAGGGTTAAAATAATGAGCAATGCCGAAAGATGGGAAACACGTGCTGCGTTGGGCAACAGTTCAGTGATACTGTGTCACCACGAGTGTGAGGAAACATCAAATGCAGCTTTAGACTGTTTACACTGCCTAAAATCAATTTTGAAAAATGTAAGCACTGGCCTCTGTGGGGCCGTAGCTCGGATTTAAAATAAGCCTCCCAGGAGAAGGATGTAATTATTTTCCTCTTAATATCGAACATATCAGGTTTAAAGGGAAGAGGAATATAAAACGTTCCTTCGGTACAAGTGCCATTGTTGCAGAATCATATGGGCAAGGGGGTCAAAATCCAAGCCACATTCTCAGAGGACATGAACAACAGCACAGAGGCCTCCTTTCATACCCACTTTGTATACTCACTGAGGATCCACGTTTTTGCTGAACTCTCTTGCCACTGAATGCAGAAGGGATAAGCCACACAGGAGAGTTGACAGTTTGTACATGCTCCACGCTTACTGATGATTTGCATCGAGGAATGGCTTGATTGTGTGAAGGAGCGAACTAGTACAGCACAAATAAGCTTTTTCAAGCTTCGGCTGCCCATCACCAAGGCTAGAGTAATAAAGTGATGACAAACATGCAGACAGCACTCACCTAGAATTGAGTAAGACCTAAATCCCCTTGAATCTGCCCACTGATTCATTCTGTATACCCTTATTTCCAACACCATCAATTCTGCCCACTGGTTCATTCCCACTTAGGAATGGGCAAACGTTCCTCAAGGCGTTCCAACATTAATTCACACTTTCACCCGCTATTTAGGAGAAATTTAGGAGATGGGTGGTCAAAAATGAACAGACAAATCCAGATGATTCTCCCCACTTTGACAAAGAGGCTCGGACTTTAAATGAGGAGAATAGCTAAAGTCTGCAGTTACCAAAATAGATCTTTAGAAGGATTAGAAGAAGAAGACTCTTTATTTGCATCAGCTACTAGCCATAGCAATAGAATAAAATGCAATGTACTGAAGATAGAGGGAAAAACTTAACTCTACAAAATACATTCTGGAGGTTTACATCAGTAATCAAATAACAGCTCTTATTCTAATTGCCCCTGGTAATTTTATTTATTTATTTATTATTTTTGCCGTTTTTGCTGTCGCCTAGTTATCTTGATCTCCTAGAAGAAAGGACATAGTAGCAATGGCTGAGTGACCTGGTATGGACAGTAGTAAGGGATAATAACCTCACTCCTCAAATCTTTACAAAGTGTGCAGGCTAGAAGCACACAAGCTACTGATTCAATACTGCCATCTCCATATGGACATAAGCGCTTTTCAGTGGATTTTTAAAAATTTCGACCCTCAAGTACAGCTGAATATTTAATCTTGTGTAAGTGAAGGTGCGTCTGTATTTTGGAATTGTTAAATTTTGCAAATAGGGTGCCAACATGTCAAAAGGACTAGGTGAAAAAGAATCATACCATGGACAAAATTTCCTTATTGTGGCCAAATTATTCTGTCGCTACCAAAATAGATCTTTTTATGTAAAACAAACAAACCAACAACCAAAAATGCTTATCTGTAGTAGCAACGGCAAATGGGAGTTCTTGTTCCAAAAGAGGCAAGTATACAAAACATTTTCTCTCACTCCAGACAGTGTATTCCTGTGAACTTCACTTACTGATGCAAATTCCAGACTCTGTCGTAAATAAATTACCATTCCCCACCTTTCCCTAATGTGTTGACTTTGCCATCCCATGATGTTCTGCAGCAGTGGAAAGGCAACAGTTGAGTTAATAGTGAGACAACTTCCCTAGCAAACAGCTGGTACATGAGCAGATTCCACAGCTACCACATTAATATCTTTAGTAGAGGAGCCCATTGACTCGGATTATATTGGGATGGCATAAATGCAGCTCTTATTTGCATGGAAATTGCAACTTGAAATTAATTAGAAATGATTTAACTTACTTGCATGGGTCTAGGTCAGGCAAACAGTTGTCCCTGGCTCCCTATTGTAAAGCCGACTGCCAGTTAGTCTCTTGCAATCCAAACATTATAACTTTGTGTAATTTCCAGTTATTGACTGGAAATAAGTTTGCTCCAGAAGCCAAAGTGATGTTTGACTTGGATCTATTGGAACATTTATGGAAAAGTCTTTTTAACGGTATGTAGGAAATAAATCACATGCTTTACAGAGAATTAAATGTCTTTCTCTCTGCACATTCACTGAGAGGGAGGGAGGAATGAATGGGCTCCTAAAAGGTATCTCAGCAAAATGGTATCTGATCAATATCGGAAGGTAAAATAGTTACTCTCCCACCCCAATCTCAAGTACTGTGTGAGTTCTGATCATGAACATTCTCACTCACTTCAATGAACATGAGCATCTCCATTCACGTCAAAGGAAGGCACTGGTTCATATACTCTTTCATTTTCACACAACTTGTTCTTGTTCCCACCAGCACCCCTGCTAAGTTGAATCTGTCCGTATGGGTTCACTGAACTTAACAGAACCACATTTTTTCAGTCTTAATTTTTACATTTACAGTGGTACCTTGGGTTACATACGCTTCAGGTTACATACACTTCAGGTTACATACACTTCAGGTTACACACTCCGCTAACCCAGAAATAGTGCTTCAGGTTAAGAACTTTGCTTCAGGATAAGAACAGGGCTCCAGCAGCACGGCAGCAGCGGGAGGCCCCATTAGCTAAAGTGGTGTTTCAGGTTAAGAACAGTTTCAGGTTAAGAACGGACCTCCGGAACGAATTAAGTACTTAACCTGAGATACCACTGTATAGCTCTCTTTCTTCTGTCATGGAGCGAAGAGCAGATCTTCCAACCAGGCAGTGGTTTTTGCATTTCAGGTGTTCACCTAGGTAACTCTTTGGGTCCCTTCCAACTCTACAATTCTCCGATTCTGTGAGACTCCAAGCAGCTTAGTTCCATCAAGACGGTTGTCTCATTCAGACCATATTCTCAGAACATACTCAATCTGCACTGCCAGGACACCCTTTGAACTGTCCCCTCTCTATTGAAGAATGCCAGCAGTGATGCCTAGGTGGGCGTTCAATGCCAATGTGAGGAGGCAACAGTTTGGCAGGTGTTAGATAGCATGAAATCTTTGTCCTGGCAACAGTGGCTTCTTTTTGTCAAGGACAGAATTGGCTTGCTGCTTTAAGCTTTACCAGATTATTGAATAATGCTGTACAATTGCTTCAGCAGTCATGTATGTTGGTCCATTTTGCATCACTTCACACACTGTAAAATAAATGGGCTGGGTGCTCAAAGTTAAAAGAGCCACAGGAATGGTGAGAGCCTTATTTTTAAAGGGCTGTTGACCTTCTCAGTCTGTTTTGTTTTGTTTCGGTATGCTTAACTGCCCCCAGGAGGTCATTAACAGACAGTGGTGACTGTTGTCAGGTCTTACTGTTTAATTAGATCACAGTTTCTGTCAAAATTCTAAAATTCTTCTTGGCACATGCCAAAATTTTCACAGTTTTTAGCCTTTATGTTGAAATATTTCTTAAACAATAAGCAGCCGCATCTACCAGACAGTCAGCAAATTTATTTAATATTTACAGGATGCATTTAAAAAGATGTGCCTCAGGTTAGATTCACTGAGATGTTGACATCTTATTTTCCAAGACCTTCCTGTGGGTAATCCCTTAAAACTCATATTGACATTAATAGAAGCCTTAAGAAATGGACCGACTGTGGAGTGTTCAGTAATATCTTTAAGGAAGCAGAGTCTTCTTGCCAATCTTGCCTCCTCCACTCATCAAGAATTCTAACATTATTCTAAAAACAAACTTTTATCTGAAGCAGTAAACAAGACTATTGATATTTCCTTGGAATGACATGAGCACTGAATACAATCTGTGCTTTCAAATACAAGTCAAATCTAAGAGCCTCTTTCACTGTAATAGCTACTACCACTGTAGGATTGCTTTGAAATTATTCCAGTGGAGATATTTAGGGGAGAGGAGATTAGTGGCCCCAAGATTAACCGTGTGTCTGTGTGTGAATGTGTGTGTGTTGTTGTTTAGTGTTTAGTTGTGTCCGATTCTTCGTGACCCCATGGACCACAGCACGCCAGGCACTCCTGTTTTCCACTACCTCTCGCAGTTTGGTCAAACTTATGCTGGTAGCATCGAGAACACTGTCCAACCATCTCGTCCTCTGTCGTCCCCTTCTCCTTGTGCCCTCCATCTTTCCCAACATCAGGGTCTTTTCCAGGGAGTCTTCTCTTCTCATGAGGTGGCCAAAGTATTAGGGTCTCAGCTTCACGATCTGTCCTTCCAGTGAGCACTCAGGGCTGATTTCCTTCAGAATGGATAAGTTTGATCTTCTTGCAGTCCATGGGACTCTCAAGAGTCTCCTCCAGCACCATAATTCAAAAGCATCAATTCTTTGGAAATCAGCCTTCTTGATGGTCCAGCTCTCACTTCCATACATCACTACTGGGAAAACCATAGCTTTAACTATACGGACCTTTGTTGGCAAGGTGATGTCTCTGCTTTTTAAGATGTTGTCTAGGTTTGTCATTGTCTCTCATATATATATATATATATATATATATATATATATATATGGCTCCTGAATCACTCTGTGTAAATGAAGCTCTGTGCTTACCCAATAACTATGAAACTTTTCCCTCTGGGCCAAAGTGGATAAAATTTAGAGGTTTAGGAGCCCCTCCAGAAAGGCTTAAGTCTGCAAATTGCAGACAAATAGGTCCAAGGACATTTTGTGGGGAAAGCAAAAGGAATTCACTTCCTTCTTAATCCCACATGAGGAGGGGATCCGTGTTTATATTGTGCTCTTTCTTAACTTAAAATAATTTGGAGGAAGCTGGGTAGTGTGTCTTCTTGTTTGTACATACTTTTTTTATAAAAAAAACTTTGCAGTTCCAGCACTGACACTTGATTAGGTTGGGCACTGGACAAGAGCCACAGGGGCCCAGAAGTGCCTCTCACTTGCCTGAGCCCGCTGTGCTAGCACTCCCCACCCTCCTCATTAGGTCCCCAAGTGGCCAGTCTTTTTAGGACAGCCATTTTAGCAGTTGCAATCACCAGACTGGACCGGCTGTGCTGCCAATCATGCCACCATGACTGGGTCCCCTGGTGGTCATTTTAGGAGAGGGCTAGAGCAGGGCACTGCTTTGAAGAGGGAGCCAAGTTTAGATTCCATCCATGGAGGCCACCCAGCCTTTTAATTTAGACAAAATGGAATGCTAGCCTATTATGGCAGCAGGAGGGGAAAAATCACTGCATGGCCACATTGGTGTGTATGTGTTGGAGAGTGGGGGCTCAGTGGTGACACCATGGCCCTAGTGGTAAGGGTAGAAGTAGGGGTGTGTGTGTGTGTGTGTGTGTGTGTGTGAGAGAGAGAGAGAGAGAGAGAGAGAGAGAGAGAGAGAGACTGTTATACACAGTCTGTATAGTACATCTACTTCAGAGAATTAGAAAACTGGTTGGCTGAATCCTACCCATGGATGATTGGCAGTGCATGGATATAGTAGTGTAGTGAGAACTTAAAAGCCTAATTTAGATGGAGACATTATGGGATATGACTTTCACTTACAGAAACCACTGAGTACAGAAATTTCCTCAGATACCAAACATGTATATTGCTTATAAGACAGCTCACTCAATTTTTGAGAAAATAAAATTGCCAAATTTATTTTAACGGGACTTTAAAAGTGAAATCAATGAAACTGCAGCACACTGTAGCGCTTTATGTTGAGTTTGAATCAATAAAACTATATTGCACATGGCAACGGGAGGCTAAGGTAAACCTTAGCAGTATACCATTTAGCAGTGTTTTATAAGGTACATATTACACTGAATTCTAAAAAGGGGCTGTCATTGGGTTTCTTTTGTGAAACGGAAATAGAGTTTTTAATTGAGAAATTGTAAAATGGAATGTTTATAAGATTGTTACAAGTTCATCTAAATTAGCATTTAAAATTTGAGCACTTTAGAGATTTATTAGACCTTCTGAAACTCACCGTCAATTTCACACGATAGTAATAATATTTAGAATTTCTATAGCAGTTATAAACGAAGCATTGTAAAAAAATTATAATTTAAGGGATAAATCCTGCCCACTGGTTCAGTTCTAATACAATGAGAAGGGAGGTGAGGGGGAGGGAAATGGAAGGAAAAATCAGGAGGCCCAAGGACTTAAGTCGGAATACTAATTTTCAAAAGATGGAGTTTCAGGTGCTATTTAAAGACAAGGCAGTGAATATGTCACTGGAAGGATATTTCACAGGTAGAAAGCCAAAAGACGGAGAACACAGATTACAGTACCAATAGGACAAAAGCAGGGGGATCTGCAGGAATGCATTGGAGTGTGAGAAGCAGGGCTGCTCAGAATGTCAGCCTACGTACATACAGTATACTGGATTTCCATTCCCCACCCATCTGCATCAACAGAGAAAGTTGAGCAGATCCTGAGCCTCTGCCTTGCTTCTCTTTTATCCTTCCCAATCTTCATTGGTACGACAGAGTTTGCTCCAGCTGAGCAGCTATGCCCCTCCAACTTGACAAAGCATGTGATCCTCACCGGCCCTGAGCCTAATCCAGCCCAAGGAACACCATCTCCTCCCAGACCTCACAAGTCCTATGATCTTCAGCCGGTCCACTAGTGAGCTGGGTTGTGTTTGCTTGTCTGCTTCAGTCTCCTGGAGTGCACTGCCTGCTGTTCCTGACACCGTAGAGCCTGACATGACCGTGGAGATGGGGGCACCTTTAGTTCATGTGTCTCCTTCCCCTGGCTCCCACGAACTGTCGGCTACCCCCCTTGATGTTCTCCATGAGTACTTCCTAAGTTCCCATCTTCATCTTGTCCCGGTGTGCATCAATTGTGGCTATACCCCTCACCGGGTTCCCCCTCCCTTTCCTTGGTGTCCTACCAACTCATGACAATGTCTTGGCCAGACCCGTCAACATTCAATGGCTACTATATCTGTTCAGTCCTTGCTAGGCTGTTTTGTGGTTTTGCTCCATTGTTGTATTTCTGCAAACCTGTCCAGCTCAGACGTCCATCCTGTGTGTTGTGACCTAGTGTGGGTGTCAGGTACCATCCTCTTGGGACTTGGTCAGCTTTTCCTCATTTGTGGTACAATTCTATCTTCAGTGTATCATTGTTTTTGAATGCCCCCTGCCCCACATGTGTCATGGAGAGATATCACGCTCTTGATTTTCCCTTTCAACTTCCATCGTATGAATCCATTTTTACAGAAATGTTTCCTGCTTGGCAGGGCGTTGGACTCGATGGCCCTTGTGGTCTCTTCCAGCTCTATGATTCTATGATTCTCTTTCAGAATCAAATGTGACTCTATTGGACTTGCAGTAGTCTACCTCCACATAGATGTGGTAGCATTGTGGTCACTATTTCCAACTGGTTTGACAACACTTGACCTCACGCCAGATCCTGGACACTGTTTTAAAATTAAGCCCAAAGTTGTCTCCTGTCTGGCTGGGTCAATAACCAACTGTCCTAAAGCACAGTTGTTTAGACTATTTATAATTGCTACCTCTTAGTTGTGACCAGAACTTGCACCCGGTCTGTTACCCAGTATTGCTCCCCACCCCACTTTTCAAGGGCTGATTATATTAACCATTACATAGACTTCAAGTAATTAACCCTCTAATCCTATCCTTTTCCAGGCTCCATGCAAAGTTTTCAAGTCCTTTCCTGTGCTCCTTTGTCACGGTACACACAAGTAGTCAGATTTTGCTTTGTTTTCCTGTTCTGGATTCTCAGCTGATGAGTTTCCCTTAAACCAGAATGCTTTCCCATGACCAAAATGGTCCTGAGATCAACCCAACGTGTTACACCCTTGAGATTGTACAGGAGATCACAATTATTGTGTCCTTGTTGGCACAATGGCAAATTTAGAAGCGAGGTCAGCATTCTGTACAAAGATAAGCTATTCAGCTGAAATCAACAAATATTCAAAGTATGAATCTACTCTCAGTTCTCCTTAACTAACCCTAGGGTGACTTCTGGTGAGTATTTTGTGTCTGTTTCTGGCTTGCAGGTAAAGTCTGTGCCTTTGTTGCCAAATGTCAGGAATGCAGAAACCTCTTTCCCCTTCTTTCCAGGGCTCGGATGAGCTGCAGTTGTGAACAAGCCATGTATAATATGCACATATAACTACATCAGATTGGTCTGAATTGGTTAAAGCAAGTGAGCTGGAGAAAAATCTGCAAGCTGCTCTAATTTAGACTTCCTCTGGACTTAATTAAGCGACTTTAGATTTGCTTTGTCTTTCCTTTGATATTTAGCCAAGAATCTTCTCAATAAACCTATTTCTATTCTAGGCTTGAGAAATAACACACCGTAGGCACATAGTAGGCTTGTGAATGCAATCAGACTTATTATCTAAGTTGATCATTATTTTCTACAGAATTGATTGCTATTTATGATCTTTAATAGAGGTCATTATTATATTACATGCATTCTGAGTATGATTATGTTGCTTTAAATTAAAGCTTGCAGTTAGCAAGGATAAAGTATTTCTGATTATTATTTTTTTACAAAGTGCAAACTAAAGCAATTCCATAAATTATATGCATTGTGGTATAATGCGATGGCTGTTGTTTTTTGTACCAGTATCTCTAGGTAGAAAAAAATATATACAGATGGTAAATTTTGCCTTCAGTTGTCAAACCACAAGGAACTTCCCAAGGAAGTTAGGGAAGTTAGTGGCCTTGATTGGGCAAAACAGATGAAAGCTGGACCTTAAAAAAACACACAAAAAAAACCTTGGTCTTTGGGGCTGCTACTTTGATTACAGAGTGGGAGGGCTTAATTGTAATACCCACTATTGCAGACAGAGAGGGAGTGGTAAGAAGGATGCAATCAACTGCTTGTGATTTTAATCCTTGCTCATCTTGGCTTATGAAACAAAGCCAGGAAAGACTAGAATGTACTTGTTAGAAGTTTCATTTTGTGAAGTAGTGCATGCAATGGCCTTTATTTATCCGGTTATGATCTAGGGAAGGGAGGAAATTAGCTGGTTTGCATCGGAATGTTAGCCTGCACTTTCTAGAACTTTCTGCGCAAACGAATTCGTACATCTCTGAATCTTGCGATGCACTTCTCCAAACAAAAATGTGTACGATAAAGGGCATATATCGGGGAAAATGTGTCCATACGATCCATATATTAATGAAAATAGAATACACAAATTGCATCGTACTTGAGAAAATTGATCTCAAATACAGTGGTGCCCCGCAAGACGAATGCCTCGGAAGACGAAAAACTCGCAAGACGAAAGAGTTTTTCGTTTTCTGAGTTGCTTCACAAGACGGATTTCCCTATAGGCTTGCTTTGCAAGACGAAACGTCTTGCGCCTTTTTTTTTTAAACCGCCAATGCATTCCTATGGGAAACCGTCAATACACATTGGTGCTTCGCAAGACGAAAAAAACTCATAGAACGAAAAAACTTGCAGAACGAATTAATTTTGTCTTGCGAGCCACCACTGTACAAGTGTATTGGGCAAAACCACATGCAAAGGGGTGGATATTGGGGAATGTGTTCACTAAAATACTGACAAAGTTCCATGACGACTTGGGGGGGGGGGGAGTAATCGCAAGCTGCTGCTGAAATGTGGCAAACTGGAATTCACATTGGAAAAACGAAAAACTTGGAGAAACTGAAATAGACTGATTTGTCTGGCCCCAATTGTGGCCCCAGCATAAAAACCTCCAACTTGATTTTCTGATTTCTTACCATGACATCCATGATCACCTCTTATCCCCCCCCTCCCCATCCAAATTGTATGTGTGGGCAGGGAATGGGGGCGGGGGAGAGACTCCCTAACGGGTGAGAATTCTGGCAGCTACGTCGAGAACTGGAATGAGAAATGAAATGATAATGTCTACCCCTACTCACTATTTTAATTAATGTAACATTTCCCCCCTTTTATGTAATTATTGATCGTAAATTACTGTAAGCTTTTCGTTTTTTTAAAAAAAAAATTAAAAAGAAGGAGAAAAGGGAAAAGCATCTGGGCCCCTGCCAGAATGGCTTTCAACCTAGGCTTGGCAGTAAGAATGTACTCCTGGCCTTGGTAGAACTATGCATATGGAAACTGAAAGGGAATTATTCTCTGATGCTTCTGCAGCCTATGCTTGAAACCACTCATCATTTGTGGTGGGTTATTGATGAAGTGCACAGCACCTTGTGAACATTCTCAGAACCACACGTGAATGGTTCTATTCATTCTTGTCAAGTGACCTGAAGAGATTGATGAGTGTCTGTTTATGATCTCATCTCAGGAGGATTCCTGTATTGTTTAGGTTCCTCCTCTCTCTCTCTCTCTCTCTCTCTCTCTCTGTGTGTGTGTGTGTGTGTGTGTTTGTGTGTGTGTCCTCTTTCAATATATATGTGACATTGCTGGATAATCACATCTTGCAATCCTGATAACACCCTGATCTAGAGTTGTTTGGTTTATTTGTTTGTAAATCTGACCCAGGTCCTGCAGTCTCAGTGCCCAAGAAGCAGATGCTTATGTTATGATGACCAGTGGTATTCTACTTTTAGATGAGCAGAAGAGAATTGCCGGGAGGGGCAAAGTCAGTACGGTAGTTTTCTGACAGGTGCATTGCTGTTGCTTACCAAGAGAGGGAAAGGCTAGGTGGTGCAGATTTGGTGTGGTGCAAATGTGCTCCTGCTGGTGCATTTGCCCTGCACCAACCTTCCTGTTCCCTTGCCTCTCCTGCTAAGCAACAGTGGGACACCTGCCAGGAAGCAAGCATAGCAGCTCCATCCAATCCAGTGAGCTGCTTCTGCATATGAGTTACATAGGTGAGATAAGCTTCCTTGATCAAACTTTAGTACACACAGGATTGGACTATGTATCATCGGATGTTACCTTTAGACCCACAATTATTTGGGAGGGAAGTGGGTGGCGCTGTGGTCTAAACCACTGGGCCTCTGGGGCTTGCTGATCAGAAGGTCAGTGGTTTGAATCCACGCAACGGGGTGAGCTCCTGTTATTCTGTCCCAGCTCCTGCCAACCTAGCAGTTTGAAAGCACACCAGTGCAAGTAGATAAAAAGGTGCCGCTGCGGCGGGAAGGTAAATGGTGTTTCTGTGCATTCTGGCTTCCATCACAGTGTCCTGTTGTGCCAGAAGTGGTTTGGTCATGCTGGCCACATGACCCGGAAAGCTGTCTGTGGACAAACACTGGCTCCCTCAGCCTGAAGTGAAATGAGTGCCGCAACCCCATAGTTGCCTTTGTCTGGACTTTACAATTCTTTGGGATTATAAACCAGATTAATTGTCATATTTAAACCTGCAGCTAAAGTGGATGTATTAATTTGAGTTCTGGTTCTGCACTATACATGGCTTAACTTTAGCTCCATGTGCGTTCTGTACACTTTGTATAAAGTGAGGCAAGCAGGGAAATGCCCTTTAACCTTTCACTCTCGTTCGTCTCGCATGACCCAGAGTGAGCAAAAATATTTGCAAGACTGAAGATGCTGTCGCGAAAACATGCCAGCAAATCACATGAACTCTGTGTGCACACACACGAAATGACTTTTTGACCAATAATACTACATTCCCTGATTTAGGTCTACATGCTCAGTTATCTATCTTGCTGTTGCTACTCAGATTTCCTGGACATTTAGCAATTAGAAGAACACTGAAAGCCTTTTGCTCTCCACCCTCTCATTTAAAGAGAAGGTTGGTAATTGAAACCTAGAGTTTTTGAGTTGAAGCTGGGGCAGTGTACTAAACCACACAGCAATGACTGCTGTGTCATCATTCTTGGATTCCCATCTATTTCCTTCTGCCTACATGCTATATGTACTGATTCACTGGCTTGATGACTCTCACATCAGTCTACTGCAGTGTGTAAGAATTCACCCATTCAAGCAGTTGGCAAGAAGATAGGCTCCTTTTGATGGAGTCCAGGCGTCACTTCAAGATGGATTTAGAGGATGAGTCTATATGTTACTTGGATCCTGCATGCGATCCTACTTGTTGTCAAGTAGTGGTGTGATAGATTGGGCTCACACGCGACAGATAGTTAAAGGTGGATAACTGATGGACATTAATTGGTACCAGCTTGCAGTAGGTCTGATCAGGGACCACAGATTCAAGGTATCTTTTATTATACAAATTCATTTCACTGCTGTATATTAGAATACCACTTTCACATTACAGTGCATGAAGAGGGAATAATAAGGAGAGGGTGTGCGTATTTGAGAGAGAGATGTCTGTTGAACCACTCTCACCTACTGGGAATAGAGAGAACATATTTTGTCCTTGCTACAACAGTGTCCCCAAATGCAGAATTTTATTTTTCAACTTAGAGGTATATGGAAGCAAGCAAAGGATGTCTCACGCATGTCACAATGTTGGTAGCTGCAATCCAATCTGTATTTCAACACTACACCCAGCCCGGCTGGCCTCCATCGACCTGCCTATGGTATGACACCAGCATCGCTCTGCTGGTGTGGAGTTTTCCTTCCAGCCTTTGGATTTTTTGGCTGGGGGAAGTGCCACTAGTAGGATCCCCCAGGATCTGGAAAGTCCTGAAATTAGGCTTTCCAAGCATGGGAAGAAGAGGACCAGGGCTTTTTTCAGTCAGAACTCACTGGAACTCAGTTCCAGCACCTCTCAAGTGGGTGCCATTGTCATTATAAGAGAATAGCGCTGAGCAGCACTGTGCTGGCTCCTGAGCCAGCCTAGCTGCCACCATGTGGCGATATTAGGCCTAATATGGGCCAAACTGCTGCACCCATTCCAGGCTTGGACAGAACCACCTATCCTTACCCACAAATTTCCTCATTTTTACTTTATATGTGGAGAGGAAGACGATTGCACTGGCTGGTCCAACAACCCTGGTCTCCTTATGTCCTTTGACTCCAACCCTGGCCTTCATGCATTGAGACAAATGTAGGATGAAGGCCAGAGTTTAATCAAGGGTTCCTGCTGGAATACTGGGCTTTCAGAAGGAAGCTGAAGTTTTTCCAGATGCTCTGTGAGAAATAGTGTTCCAGGCATAAGTAGCTACTGCAGACACTAGCTACTGCAGCAGGAACAGATGTTTGCAGATGGTAGTCATCCGAAGTGGAGCAGGACGACACCAGAAATGCACACAGATCCACTTACTATAAAGATGATGTGTGGTTTCATGGGTTCGATTCCAACCGAGCCACTCTAATGGCCCTCTTTGAGCAGCCTCCTCCCTACCCTAACCATACCGTCAGGAAAGGCGAACCCTTAGTACATCCTAACTGGGATCAGCCCCCAAGGCTGGCTTGAAGGCACAACTAGGTCAGTAACTCATGGGATCAGACTGTTAGTACCCATCAGTGGAAAATATCTGAACCGGTCAGCATGGCTGAAAAGGGGGACATAATAAACATGCTCCCATTAATGTAAAGTCCCTTCGAGACTGTGAGAAGCAGTTATTTCCTGGTAAACACCAAAATGTATGTACAGTTTTTCTCTTCCTGGAATATTACTTTTCAGGACCATGTGATCTAGCTATTTCCACTGGCAGTTCTGAAATAAATGAAACTTAACATGTACAAACTAAGACAAAAACAAAATAAAGCTGCCAATAGCTTAAAAAAAGAACAACCTCACCTTTGCTTTCTTTCAAAAGGAAGGTCTTGAGAGCCAGTGTGGTGTAGTGGTTGAGAGCGGTAGTCTTGTAATCTGGGTAACGGGGTTCGCGTCTCCGCTCCTCCACATGCAGCTGCTGGGTGACCTTGGGCCAGTCACACTTCTCTGAAGTCTCTCAGCCCCACTCACCTCACAGAGTGTTTGTTGTGGGGGAGGAAGGGAAAGGAGAATGTTAGCTGCTTTGAGACTCCTTAAAGGGAGTGAAAGGCGGGATATCAAATCCAAACTCCTCCTCTTCTTCTTCTTCTTCTGATCACAGAAAAGTGCTTTTCGTGTTCATAAGGCCACTTTTGGAGATTCAATGTTGTTTTTCACTAAGTGAGAGAGTAGGAGGCATTTGAGAAGTTGACTTCTCTCCCATAACACGAGTGTGTTTAAAATAGTGGCAACGTGTGCTTTATGAGGAAATGAGAGAGGGCCTAAAATGCCCTTAATTTGTTTTTATAATAAATATCATTAAATGAAAATGTGAAGCCATATATTTCATATTTTTTTTTCCTGCTTGCAGCTTTGAATGTCAAAAAGAGAGAGAGCCATTTCATGAGATGGTTGAAAATAAGCCATTGCTAACAATGAAGTCACTATTTTATGGAAACCTGATCAACTTTCTTGGATAATTTGGGATATTGTAACAATATTTTTCAATGCAGGGGATCACTACAATCCAGGAACTTGAGTATGGAAGAAATGAAAAATGGTTACCATGGCAGTTCCAACTGGACATGGAAAACCTGTCTCCACCTTCAACAAACTAAGCACTTAATGTTCCAAACCCATATACTTGCTTTTATAAGTATGCAAGCTCCTTATATAGTATTAGTAATATGGTATTTGGGATGGGGGGGATGTAACCAGAGATACAATATCTCTGGTTAATTAAAAAATGGTTTGGGGGGGGGGAGAGAAAAGACCGCATGGAAAGTAGGGCAAAGGGGGTCCCTGCTATACCTTTTTAATGAAGTCTCGGTCGTTTGATGGCTCCTAGCCCCATTCTTCAACACTTCCACAAAAATGTCACATTCTTTATGGGGGGAAAGTGTGGAATGTGCCTTAACCACATCAAGTGCACCATTTTACAGTTCAAGTTCAATTAATTAAGCCTCTATTCTTCATGCATGACTAGCCATCTCTCACTTATAGACCCAAGGCGTAGCTCAAAGGGGGCAAGTCAGGAAGCCGGTAAATAAATATATATTAAAAAGAAAAGGGAGCATTCTCTGTGTTCATTTTTTAAAAAAATGTTACTAAAAAAAAAAAAAAACCCAAACAAAATCAGCACTTCTTTATATATATTAGATGCAAGCGTGCCCCTCAAAGAGGTTATATATGTTGTGGATTTGCAAATTAGGGACAGCGTATTACTGTGTCCCAATAATATGTGCTTTTGGGGGTTGGGGGGAGGAGGAGGAGGAATGGTTTTAATTGCAACAAAGAAAGGGCAACCTCCTTTATGCATGAAAAAATATCTGATTCTATATACTGAAGATAGAAAGGAGGTAATGTATGCATAACAGAATGAGTAGAATGAAGGAGATGGGGATCACCAGCAACTCCTGGCATGGATATATTAATGGGACTGGTGTGTGGGTGTAAATCTCGCCCTTAAAATATCAACATGTAGCCTAAATTTGCAAAGAATTAAAAAATAAAATGATCCATGACAGAAGCCACAGAAGGAAGGGGGTTGTCTAACAGTACGTTTCTGAACACAATTCAAAGTGGGGTGCTGACCCTTAAACCCCTAAATGGCATCGGCCCAGTATACCTGAAGGAGCATCTCCACCCCATCATTCAGCCCGGACACTGAGGTCCAGCTCCAAGGGTCTTCTGGTGGTTCCCTCAATGCGAGAAGTGAGGTTGCAGGGAACCAGGTAGAAGGCCTTCTCGGTAGTGGCGCCCGCCCTGTGGAACACCCTCCCATCAGATGTCAAGGAAATAAACAACTCTCTGACTTTTAAAAGACATCTGAAAGCAGCCCTGTTTAGGGAAGTTTTTAATGTTTGATCTTTTATCATGTTTTTAATGTTCTGTTGGGTGGGGTATTGAGATATCTACTCAAACAGATTTCTTTTAAAAAAAAGAAACTGAAACTGAGTTTTTCATTTGCTTTGGAACATGGACTAAACCTGTGGAAACATGTGATGCCTCCACATAATGGGGAAGCAAGATGATTCCTGATGGGCTGTCTTCTTGTGGATCTACCAGACATCCACAGATGGACACCAGCATATATGTGTGCAGGCAAAATCCTTTACTGGAGTTTAGTGACCCAGTAGCTCAGACCTACTGCGTAGTCCAAAGTTTTGGATTACAACTTCCATCATCCCCAGGCAGCATCACCCAAGGTCAAGGGTGAAAGGAGTTGTGGTCCACAACCTCTAGAAGACTCCGCAAAGGCTGCTCCTACCCTTGCAAACATTATCTACACATATGGAATACATATGGGAGTCAAGAGTTGGGACCAGGTGAGCTGGGTGAGCAGGATAGAGCCCCTTCTCCTATAAACCAACCACATAAAATTTTGTGTGAACTAGACCAATGCATCCGTGCTGTTCTCAATACTGTCATAGAGGCAAACGCTACACCTATTAGTGAGAATGTTCTTTGGACAAGAGGCGGTATGTGAAAACACTCTCATGATCTGTACCTATTTGAAGGGTTGTCCACCCTAAGACTGGTTTATGGTTTAAACCCCAAGAAGAGAGAACTGTGGCCTTGAGGTTGCCCATCAACAGTCTGTATCTGGACAGCAGACTTAACAAGCATATGGGTAACCTGCCATAGTTTTTCCATTATGGTGGATGTATTGCACTTCTATTTAAATTACAGCAATTGTTTCTAAATTAGCATATATCTCTCCACACACACACACACCATTTATGCAAATCTCTTTTCTCATTTCTCCTCTTTTTTGGCATTTTCTGAGTGGTCGCCCTATCCAATGTTCTTGTTATTCTAGGCAGTGCTGTTTTTGTAGAAAAAGAGGTGCCAGAACTCACCATAAACTCCTCCCTTGAATGGCAATGGCACCCATCTGAGAGGTGCTGAACTGAGTTTCAGCTGAAAAATAGCCCTGGTTCTGTGGTATAGTATACTGAGGCATAGACATCATGGCTAGTAGCCATTGAAGTCTTTCACCTCGGTCAGACTTTACACATTCTCCACCTATATCACATTTATCAAAATATATCCAGTGCCATGAATTAGTTTACGGGGCTGGAGTGGTAAAGGAGAAAAGTGTTGGTCATGGGTCCGCAAGAAATGGGTTCAAGTCTCCAGCAAACTATGGAACACAGTGGGAGGGCTTGAGCAAGTCAGGGTTGTAAAGACTGCAGAGAGAATAATTGGGTGCACTCTTCCCACCTTGGATCAAATCTATGCTGCCAGGTGCCATAAGAAAGCTGCAGAGATAGCGCAGGATAGTGCACACTCCAGAAATGATCTCTTTCAGCTTCTGCCTTCTGGAAGCAGGTACAGGGTTATAAAGCCTAGGACTAGCTGCCTGAGAAACAGTTTCTATTCAAATGCGATTTTGTTTTTAAACGCAGTGTAAGGAGTCTCTATGGGAGTATATTGTATTTAAAAATGGGGTATCAGAGTTTTTAGGGGGCTAACCAGGTTGGGATAGCTGGGATAGCAGGCTTGTTGGTTTTTGAATGTCTTATGTAGATTTTTTCAATTTCACTGTTCTGTATGGCACAGTGACAATAAAGATTGCTGTATCGTATTTCTTTGTCTGACAAGTTTTGCTGGTTAGGATAGTATGGATAAAACAGCCCCTTACATACTTCCTTGAGCAACTTGGAGGCAGGATAGGATACAACTGTGATCACGATTACATCAGCAAACCCCTAAAATATCCGGTAATATGCCTGCACTGATACGTTGGTAGCTTTATCTAGACTCCAATATGGAACGAATTAAGGAACGTACGCTTTATCGTATCATATTGGATGGTATCACAGAATGACTCAGTGTGTTCTTAAGTCAGGGGTTTGGGCTTACAGTTCATGAACTTCAGCGCCACCTGCCATACCCCTTTTGAAATCGGGGGTTTCTTTCAAAAGCAGATGGTGCTAAGATATTGTGTGTGAGTGTGTGTAAAGCAGGGAGTTTCTCCTGTTCAAATAAAAAACATCCCAAGATAAATTGATAAATCTCACTGGGCATACCCTGAAGAGTGATTTGGAGTCCAGCCACAGAATATGGTTAGAATTCTTGTCAAAAGAAGGTTGAGAGAATGAGAGAGAGAGAGAGACAGAGAGACAGAGAATAATTGTTTTTTTGGAAAACATTGTGAGAATTAAGATGTAGCATTCCTACATGATTAGTGGGAGGTGGGGGATATACTTCCAGTTCACCCAAGTTTATTCTTTCTCCTATGGCTGCTGTATGTTTCTTATTCCTGGCTGAGATTAACTCACTTCACAGTACTGTACATGAATGTCTGGACCAAGCCTCTCTTTTCTCTCGCTCTTTTCTCTCTCTCTGGACCTCTTGGGTGCTCCATAAAGTGCGTATTCAGGCTGTGCCTGTTTTTAGCAACACATCCCTATTACCTGAAGCAATAAAACCAGCCCTGTGGTTTCATAGAGGTGCATTACTAATGTGGCATCCTCCCTTTTTGGGGGCATGTATCACACATAAAGAACAGAGCCCCAAACTGCAAAGCCAGCCTGCGTTAGGATCCCTTCATAGCTTCTCGTCTTCTGCAACAAGTCCCTTACAAAGAAGGTGGCTAGGGTGGGGAAGGAGGTGCAGAATCTAGCTGAGCGGTTTGCTCCTGCAATTCGCAAGCATACCCCCAAACGATTAAGCCGACTTAATAAAGCAACAGTTCTTGAGCTTAGCATATTTTCGCGTCTGAAGCAGTTCCCTTCTTATTGCTGCTTTCTCCCCTCGTCTTCCTACAAGCAAGAGGGGGGCAAAGTGAAAGAAAAACAGATTACTGTAAATGTTGGCAGGGAATTCAATTTGCATCATTTTCTTAGAAGTCACATGATTTGGATTTCCTCTTGTTTATGATAGATTGCAAAGGCCTTCCAGATGTTTTTAATTCTCAGACTTTTTTTTTTAAAGGAAGGCAATATGATCACACACAGAGAGAGATATAGATAGATAGATGATAGATAGATATGACAATAGACAATAGACAATGAGTTAACATGCCACAGCAAGCATATCAGGCTGACACATATTTCTACGGATGACCACAGTACAGCGAAGCCAGGCATTTGCCGAAGACAACCAGGCAGACTGCAGGCGAAGGGAGTTGAAGGGGGCTGGGAGTGTACTTTCAGTTCCTGTTTCCAGTTGAAATCACCATCAGCCCCAGCCCCAGGCCAAGCCCACAGCGCAGCTCTATTGGTCTAGGTTGCGTTTACTTCCTGCATAAACATAAACACCTCTCAGCTGTATTGTTAAGTTGAAAGAAGCAGCTTGTTGACGCGGTGCTTTCTGAAGTTCGGAGCCAGGATATTGCAAGAGGGAGAGAGAGAGAGAGAAAGCGATGGCATTTTAACGGCTGCTCAACTGTGAAGAGTGTTTGTGCAGGAAATGCTGGAGGCCTGCCCAGTTTGCTGTGCTAGGAGCTGGAAGGAAACGCAACCGGGCAAAGGGACACCTGAATGAAGCCCCGAGACTTCACATGGGGGCAAGGCAGTTAGCATAAAAGGACATTGGCCAGGCACTGGAGGAAATTGGCAATGGACAGTGGTGGTGAACCTTTCAAAGTCCATCCTGACTCTGCCCCTCTTATCAATGCAGGTAACTCTCTGTTCTTCATAGACAAATGACAGGCTGCCTCTGACGCATATCTGTATGAATAAAGTGGGAGGAGAGGAAGGCCGGATCAAAGAAAGCTAACATTGTGAATGGGACAGGGGAGGTGTTTTGTGCTTCTTGAGCAGTGTTGTTTCCTTTTCTTACTACAGTTGTCAAAGCCAGAATCTCTGGGACACTGGTATCTGATGAAATGAATCTCTGAGTGCATGTAAGAAGAGTTTGTTATAAACTTTTTAAATATTTGCTTTGAAGAACACTGGGGTCCGTCAGATACTTATAGAGCCATTAGATGCTAATGGGGTCTCTAGAATGATGAAGTCTGCAATGAGAAGACATATCATGTTGTCTTTCCCTGAAAGACAATTTGCCCAGCACTTCTGACCTTCCCATGCAAAACCCAACTATGGGGTAATGTTGAATGGGTTCCCATGTGCATATGCGGTTCATGCAGGACAACCACTGTGTGACAAGAAACATTCATACCATACATTTAAAGCATTGTGGCACCACTTTCAACAGTCATGGCTTTCCCCCAAAGAATTATGGGAGCTGTAGTTTAAGGGGTGCTGTGGGTTGTTGTTGTTGTTTAGTTGTGTCCAATTCTTCGTGACCCCATGGACCAGAGCACGCCAGGCACTCCTGTTTTCCACTGCCTCCCGCAGTTTGGTCAAACTCATGCTGGTAGCTTCGCGGACACTATCCAACCTTCTCATCCTCTGTCATCCCCTTCTCCTTGTGCCCTCCATCTTTCCCAACATCAGGGTCTTTTCCAGGGAGTCTTCTCTTCTCATGAGGTAGCCAAAGTATTGGAGCCTCAGCTTCACGATCTGTCCTTCCAGTGAGCACTCAGGGCTTATTTCCTTCAGAATGGATAGGTTTGATCTTCTTGCAGTCCATGGGACTCTCAAGAGTCTCCTTCAACACCATAATTCAAAAGCATCAATTCTTCTGTGATCTGCCTTCTTTATGGTCCAGCTCTCACTTCCATACATCACTACTGGGAAAACCATAGCTTTAACTATACGGATCTTTGTTAGCAAGGAGATGTCTCTGCTTTTTAAGATTCTATCTAGGTTTGTCATTGCCTGTGGGTTGTTAGGAGAACCCTATTCCTTTCCCAGAGCTACAATCCCCAGAGTTCCATGTGAAGAGGGATTGGATTGCTAAACCACTCTAGGAATTGTAGCTCTGAGAGGGGAGTAGGGGAAATGCTCAGGAAATGCTGGTGTATCTGAAAGAGCTGGGTAAAGATGGCCATAGTTCCAAGGTGTGATGGGACCACTCACTCTGTCAACAGCACTACCCATATATAAATTGAAAAGGTTGATGGCAATATTTCCAAGTAGCTTTAAATAGGTTTTTTAGATCTTCCAGCATGGATGTTACCATGGGATTATTGGAAGGTGAAGGATATTATCTTATGGATGGATAACAGGAAGAATGTAAATGCATCATTAAACAACCGGAGCCAGGGAAATGACCCTTCTGTGCCCCTCTTCAGCCATATGGTACCTGTAGATACTGAACATGTGGCAGCTAGCCCCACCCCCTAGTTTGGGACATTTGTGTTGTGCCCATCATCATCATCATCATGGTGGCACCGGTGTGTACCTGTGTCAGTGTGATGGTGGTGGCCACCAATGTGTATGGATATACATGCATGGGGCTTTCTCCTTGTGGATGGGGATGTTGAGCAACCTGAATTTTCATCTCCATGGAGGAAGCGCTGCATGCAAACATCCAAATGTGCCCAGGAACCCCTTGGCTGTTGTGTGTGTTAATATGTAAGGTACAAGGCATCTTCTCATGAATGTCTTCACACATTGATTAACAAATGCATGAAGAGGGCTTCTGGGTCTCTAAAATCCTATAGGTGACTTTTAAAAAGCAACCTTTTGAAAAGAAATAAAATGTGACCCATTGGTTATACCAGTTTCAAAGCATTTCTGCTGCTCCACAGCACAACAGTGTTTGTGTGTGTGTACTAACACATCTGCAGCAGCTGTTTCAGGTCCCCAGAAGTAAATCAGCTCTAGAAGTTAGCCTGGGAAGTAATGGATACCAAGGAAAATGTGGCTGGTGTTCAGCCGAGAACCATAATAGCTCTGGAGATACTGTTGCCATCCAAACAGAGAACCAGCAACCCAGGATAGGTGTAGATTTTTTTTTGAAAATGCTTATAAAGGTGAAGAGGCTTGTATTGCTATCCAACAACAACAAAAGCAAGTTGTGAGACAGAGGGAGAAATTCTGGTTGCACACCTGCATTTGGGTATGTCTATGGATGGTTATTATTAAAATTGTGAAGCAAGTATTTAGGAAAATTATGCAAAGCCTGTTGAAAGACAGTTTTGCAGTTATTTGTGCTGCAGGCATAATAAAATATTTGAGCCTTGTCCCACCTGTGGTGAAATGGAAAATTAGCAGCATGCTGGCATTGAAAGATAACTTAAGGAAGCAAAATATTTGGTTCCGATCTTCTGGTTGGCGTTATGATATATCCTAATTGACAGTCACTCGACTGGGGATGAGCATGCTATCTCTGAGAAGGCCAGAACCAATTCAAATGGAGCAGCTATTTGTTTTGGATTTGAAGGCCTGAAGTTACCTGCAAAGCAGATTTGAGTATTTTGATTGGCTCTCAGCAAAGTCATAGTGAGTATTAAGGAGCAAGCAATTCATCGGGATGTTAAAGATGGGCTGCAGCTTCTCCACCAACTGTAGTCCAATGCTGTCTAAGCTGAGCAGCTGAGTTAATGTTGTATGTGCTGGGGAGTGCGGCATTTGTTAGCAAATGAACGCCAGAGGAGAATCCATAGCATAGTGTTTTACAGTGCTTGCTTTTCATTTAGAAGTACCAGTTGAAGCAAAATGGTCAGCACTGGGCTGGCAGACTACTGGTCTGACTTGGTTTAAGGTACCTTCTCCATCTTCCCCTCTCTATTAGGAAGGTCACTTGCTTGTTGCCACAAAAGACAAGAGACATTCACATAACATGTTTTATATGTGTAGATGCACACTGAGGAATAATTACTATAATTTAGACATAATACATCAGACCAATGGGAAGAAATTTGACCAGGTGACCTGTGTGCCTGCTCAGGTGCTAACCGTCGATGGGTAGCTTCTTTGCTTTCCCTCCTTTGGACATAAACCAAACATAGACAGGAGAACCCTTTAAATAACAAGCGGTCCTTTGTAAAATAGTGAAATATACTCGGAGGATGCAGGGATAGCTTACTCTCTGCTTCCATTATCAACTCTGTGTGTGTTGTATACAAGCTGCACAAGTGTTATCAGGTGCAAAAGAAAGAAATCAGGGAGGCATTGCCGAGTTTAAAACTTAAGGTGTATGTTTGGCATGTAAATAAAAGTACTAGTTTGGCTTATATAATTGTTTAGGACAGAGGCGCCAATTTGCCCCCAAGATTGAGGGGGCCCGACATGCGTCACACGACGTTGTGACATCTGGAGGAGCCAGTCACTGAAGCTGCGATTTGTGGTGCAATGAGCACTGGGGGCCCCAACGTTTGGGGTGTGTGTGTCCAGCCCCTTTCCAACAAATATTGAGGGGGGCCAAAGACACCTTGGCACCCCTACAGTTGGAGCGCCTGCTTTGCCTTGGTCATGCTAAGCTAGTCTGCTGCCCTCAGGTGTGATGGATGTTCCTGGTGTTAAAGTAGGATTAGCTTGTTTACATGCAAGAAGGGGGAAGTGTTTCATCTTTTGCCTCAGGGAGAACCATACCTTGGTGCCTGAGGAAAGAAGCAGAAATCATTGGAATGCCTGAGAAGTCTAAGAAAGGGGAAGTCACTGAGAAATGTGGGTGTTGCACTCTTTTGAACCACTGTCCTGAGGGGAAGTGGCTTCAGAAAGCCTTTGCCAACTTGGTGCTGCCCAAATGTTGCTGAAATACAATTCCCATTATCTGCGGCCATTGGCTGTGCTGGTTGAGACTTATGGGAATCGTAGTCCAAACCATCTGGAGGGCACCAGTCTGGCAAAGGCTGGATTCGGGTGCTGCTATGAGAGAATCAGGAGGGTGTCAGGAGAAGCGTATGGTTGGAGTTTATCTCCCCGCCTAACTGTATGAGAATTCTGAAAAGAACCATGGATTATGGCTCCCAGTACGTTTCCGAGCACAATTCAAAGTGCTGGTGTTGACCTTTAAAGCCCTAAACGGCCTCGGCCCAGTATACCTGAAGGAGCGTCTCCACCCCCATCGTTCTGCCCAGACGCTGAGGTCCAGTGTCGAGGGCCTTCTGGCGGTTCCCTCATTGCGAGAAGCAAAGCTTCAGGGAACCAGGCAGAGGGCCTTCTCGGTAGTGGCGCCCACCCTGTGGAATGCCCTCCCATCAGATGTCAAAGAGATAAACAACTACCTGACATTCAGAAGACATCTTAAGGCAGCCCTGTTCAGGGAAGCTTTTAATGTGTGATATTTTAGTGTTTTTTGGTTTCTATGGAAGCTGCCCAGAGTGGCTGGGGAAACCCAGCCAGATGGGCGGGGTACAAATAATAAATAATAATAATAATAATTATTATTATTATTATTATTATTAGTAGTAGTAGTAGTAGTAGTAGAAAGGAACAAACTGATTACCAGCCTCTGCTTGCAGCCTTGCATCTTGCCCGCTATCCTTTTCTCAAGAAGTGGACACAGATCTTTTCAAAGAAGCCGAGTCTCCTTTTGTGAAGTAGGTGGTGCAACCTCATTTGATAAAGGCGACTTCATCAAAGGAGAGAAGTGCTGCCATCACTTTTCCTGGTAATGTGTAGAAGATTAAATTTACCCTCCCTGAGAAAATGAACGCTATAAATGTCATGGGTGGGGAAGGGATGCAATGATGATTTCAAGCATTAACCCGATCTTCATCACAACTGATAGCAATGAATATATATATATATATATATATATATATATATATATATATATATATGCAGAAGCTGTAAATAATGCTTAGTGAACTGATTTCTGATACTTCCCACTTCTTGAGAAGTGGATGACATTGAGTATTGCGTAAAATGTACTCACACTGCAGAGGTTCAGCAACTGCACAGCGCAAGATATTTCGGCAGGGATACCTGTGGGAGTAGTGTCATCCTCCTCCCCTCACAATTCATGCTACCCCTGAGAATAGGGGCAGGGGGATTTGTGGGAAACTAGCTGACGGATCCATCAAAGAATATTTATTTGTTCATTAATTTATTTTATGAACATTGCACAAGTTATACACAACGCTATTTTACTGATCACCCTTTGTTCAGAGTTTACAGCCCATGACTTGGTAGGAAGTGTAGCTCTGCCTGGTTTTGCCCTGCATTTGGTGTTGCACTGCAGCTGATTGGGGAAAAAATAAATCGGAAAAGCAAAGCATGTTATTTAATTTCTGGTTGAGTCCATAATTCTAATGATTTCTTCTTCTTCTTCTTCCTTAAAATAAAGGAATGATTTACAAAGGGGTTGATTGGAGGGTAGAAAGAGAGAAAAGTCTACACTTCCCTTCGTCCCTGCTCAGTTAAATCCATCATTCTGAAGTAAGCTGAAGGGCAAAGTATTCACATGAAAGTCATTTCAGAATTTTGGTCAATAGTTCTAGTGTGGGCAGCATGCAGTTAACAGTAGACTCAACAGTAGCACAGTGGCAGGACACATGGTCCCTAACCCATTCTCTGGTATCTCAAGTTCATAGACAGTAAAACTGGGAAAGACTACTGCCTATGACCTTGGAAAGCCATTTTCAGAACTAGAAGAACCAATGCTCTGACCTTCAGCGTAAGTGAAAACATGGCAAGTGCTAGATAGTCAAAATAGGCTCTTTCTGGTTCGTGCCACTTTTGTATGTCCTGTTTCCACCTTAACCAGCAATTAAACTCATCTTTGTGCACACAAACACCATATTTAAATATGTTTTTATTTGTACATTGGGGTACTTTTATACGTACGTAATGTTTTAATAATATAAATGTTTTAAGTCTTTTTTTACCAATTCAGTATATTTTCTTTTAATTGTCAAATAATTCTGTGTACATTGCAGCAGCCTTTGGCTATGTGCAATAAAACTGACTGAGACTGAGACTGGCATATTTAAATATGTATTTTCAACATATTTGCGCTCAAAGTGTGCTAGTTTCTAAAATGCATTTTGATCCAGTTTTTGACCATTCAGAGAAGTGCAAAGTATAGTGGACCATTAAGTTCTGATCCACACATTAGTTTGGGAAGCGCAGACCAGGTCAGTTTGTATCAGAATTCACAAAGATGGAATTCCTCAAACGCATCCCTCATACTGGTTGCTGTAAAACACTGTCATTTCGTCAGACAGATGTAGTTTTTGTGGACCAAGCTGGGAGAGGATGTGGGAAAGAGTCTCTCTCTTCCAGTTTCCTTCTGCTGCTCTATGCATTTCTGAAGGGAGAAAATGGTAGCTACCCTCACCACTTCATGACCAAGATGGCATGGCGGTGGTGGGCATTCAGAGGCTTCATAGATGCAGGGGGGCGAGGGATGTGCCTATTGGCAACCTGTTGGCATTAGGGACCTTTCCTTCTCATCCTGGAAAGTGCATGGATTGAGGGTGAATGAATATACAGAGCACCACTTCAGTCTGGTGCCAGATTAATGATTTGCTGGACGTAGCAACTCCACGTTGACCATGTTCACAGCTTTCTAGCCACACTGAACCAACACTGTTGAATCTGACTTCCACCCAAGGCCTCAATTAGGATGCCGAGAGTTTGCATGCCTTTCTTGCCCACAATCCTCCAACATATTATTTATTACGTTGTTTTCTCCTAACTCCCATATCAAATGATTGCTTTCAAGAGAAAGATTTATTTAAATTCCTAAGTGAAGTGTCCTTCTAATGAAAACTCTGATCCTGCTTCTAGCAGAGCTCACGACAGTAACTCAATAGCTCCTTGCTTTCTTTTCCCTAATTCTTAAATGTTTCCCTTCCTCTTTCCCTTGTGGGATAGGTGAGGAAAGCAGTTGCCTCCGCTGCTCATTGCATCACCCACACCCCTCCCCAAAATAGATGGCTATTCTTATAATTTTGAATCCCAGCCCAGTTGGTGGTTCCTGGATTTCAGGCACTGAATATGAGTTCAGCCCTTCTAAATCAATCACTCTGGAAAAATATTTCTGTCAAAAGGAAATATTTTCTTGGCATTAAGGACTTCCTGGTTATTATTATTATTTTAAGATTCAGTGTGTATTGTGTGAGAAGTGAACACTGGCATAAATGGATTTAATATGTAGAAAAATATTAAGCCATCAGTAGTGCCTTTCCTTCTGGGACAACTTTACCTTAAGGTAGAGTGCAACTGTTGCTTCAGGCCGAAGATTGGGAATGCAAATTTAGGGATGGATGAATCTATCAATTTTGGTTTCTCTTAGTTTTTCACTTGGCCAGTTTTAAACTTAGTTGTCCACATTCCCATATTAGTTTGCATTTTGGTTTGGTTTGGTTTGGTTTTTTTGTTTTTGTTTTTGTTTATTATTATTATTATTATTATTATTATTATTATTATTATTATTATTATTACTGAATTTATATACCGCTCTATACCCGCAGGTCTCAGGATGGTCCTCAAGAAAATTCACCAGCATTTCAGTTCAAATTTATCCCAATACAGTGGTACCTCGGTTTAAGAACAGCCCTGTTTACAAACGATTACGAACTCCGCAAATCTGGAAGTAGTATCCCAGTTTGTGAACTTTACCTCAGTCTAAGAACGGAAGCCAAACAGTGGAAGGGCACCGGCAGCAGGAGGCCTCATTAGGGAAAGTGCACCTCGGTTGAAGAACAGTTTCAGTTTAAGAACGGACTTCCGGAACGGATTAAGTTCGTAAACTGAGGTACCACTGTATACATGTTTTTGTATACAAATGGATCCTGAGGCAACATACAATCAATCAATAGTAACAACATGATAAAATGTAATGGAACATCACAAATGCAGCAAAAATCATGTAGAACAATTAACAAATCATCAGTGAAACAGTTATGATCTATAAAACACTGTCAACAAAGCGACAACTAAAAATTAAGCTAAACATCACATTTAAAGCAAAAGTCCTGTTATATATTTAACAAATCAATACAGCATTTATAATCTATAAAACAATGTAACAACATTAACAAAATAGCAAAAAACTAAGCACTGTTAACTTCACGCACACACTGCCCACATACCCTATGACTCATAATCTTTCCCTGTATTCAACTCATTAAAGTACCCATAATGCCCGTGGCAGCAACCTGCTTCCAAGTTATAACAGTAATTCAGAATACCAAAGAATACCCCTCCCCAATTCTCCAGCTGTGAAGGGAAGATTCTTTTTCATCCATAGCCTTCAGGACACATGGATCCTATATGAAGGATCATACACACATGGATCCTATTTGCTGCTGCTACCCAGCCCTAACCTCCATGACTTGACTATAACTTCTGCATGGCAGCCTAAACCCCAGTGCATGCTGGTTAGGAACACGCGCCTCATCTTTTTTGAAGATTCCATGTCCAGAGCCTACAAGTATCAGTGTCTGCGGGTACATTTTGGCCCAGTTTGACCATTCTGCATCGGACTATATTGTTATTAGAAGAGAATAGCGTGGAACTCAATAGTCCCTTGGCTCAAATGGAATCATAGAATCATAGAGTTGGAAATGACCCAATGGTCGTCTAGTCCAACCCCCTGCAATGCCAGAATCTCAACTCAAGCATCCCTGAAAGATGGCCATCTAACCACTGCTTAAAAACCTCCAAGCAAGGAGAGTCCACAACCTCCCGAGAGAGACTGTTCCACTGTCAAACAGCTCTTACTGTCAAAAAGCTGTTCCGTATCTTATTCAGAATCTCCTTTCTTGTTACTCGAAGCCATTGGTTTGAGTCCTACCCTCCAGTAGGGGCCAGGACTCGAACCAATGTAAATATTTTAACAAATAAAATTAGAAATAACTTCAGCTGGGTTTTCATTTCATTGCAGTAGGCCTTTTTTTTTTTTTCCAAAATGCAAAGCTGAAAATGAAATGTTTAGCAAGGCGTGATGAAAAAGCACAGGTTCCGGGGGCTGTTTAGCAGTGCTGGAAGTATCCTTGACGTATGTCACGCTGGAAGGGGAGCAGGACAAAAGAGAGATTAGGTGCTGCTAAAAACCGGACAAATTGTTACATTGAGGGCGGGGAGAGGGAATTAAAGGGGCGTTTGAAAATGTGACGCACTATTGTGGACAGTCTGTTTGGATGGATACAGGTGGCAGCAGACACATCCTGCCCATATCACTATATAAACAGTGTATCTGGAAGGAACTCTGCCTTCAAACAATCAAATGGCAATAAAATGGGTGTTGCTGTGGCTCGGAAAACAATTTCTGAGGAAAGATAATGGAAGGAGAATGACATCTTTTTTTTAAAAAAAAGAAGAGCAAATAATTTACGTCACCCATCCTTTGGTCCAGATCGGTTCCCATGCAGGAGTTTTCTCCTGCCCCAAAGGGTAAGACCCAAACCAAGGGATTCAAGTTATAAGGAGATTCTGATATCAGGAGGAACTTTCTGAGGGTAAGAGCTATAGTTGGACGATAGCTGGACTTCAACATCACAATATATCACTAGCTAAATATTGCGATATAACAAGATATTCCAATGTCTGAAATAAGGATGGAGCTATGTAGAGACATTGGCTGGCTTCACTGTTCTTCCTGCATCGTGAACTTTCTGAGGGTAAGAGCTAGAGCTGGGTGATGGCTGGACTTCAACATCACAATATATCGCTAGCTAAATATCGCGATATAACAAGATATTCCAATGTCTGAAATAAGGATGGAGCTATGTAGAGACATTGGCTGGCTTCACTGTTCTTCCTGCATCGTGAACTTTCTGAGGGTAAGAGCTAGAGCTGGGTGATGGCTGGACTTCAACATCACAATATATCGCTAGCTAAATATCGCGATATAACAAGATATTCCAATGTCTGAAATAAGGATGGAGCTATGTAGAGACATTGGCTGGCTTCACTGTTCTTCCTGCATCGTGATTTTTGACAGTGCCTGCTCTTGTGATTTGCTGCCCCCTAAATGAGGAGGAGAGCTAAGCCAGCAGCGTTTAACAGGTGCTGCAGGAGTCGAGAGAAGCATTGGCTGGCTTCACAGTTTCCCCCACATTGTGATTTTTGCATAACACACACTGTCACACATTCACAATATATTGCCAGGTATCACAATATGGACTTCAGACAGGTTTTGGATGATATATCGATATATTGCCTTGCCCTAGTCTTCTTCTTTCTTCTTTGGCGATCACTCGTACCTGAGTAAGATTGTCTTCCATAAACACGGTTTTAACAATGAGTCCGTAAGTGACTGTGGAGGCCAATTCTGGACCCACACGTCCTTCCACAGTGGGGACATTGGTTTCCGGGCAGAAGTTGATCACGGTGTGGATTTGCCAAGCGTGCCTCCCTCTTAGCACGTTTCTCCCTTGTGTCATGAGTTCGAGTGTCTTCAAAGCCCATGACACTTTTGGTAAAGGCTGTTCTTCAATTGGAGTGCTCGTAGACAAGTGTTTCCCAATTGTTGGTGTGGGTGGCGCTGTGGGTTAAACCACAGAGCCTAGGACATGCCAATCAGAAGGTTGGTGGTTCGAATCCCCGCGACGGGGTGAACTCCCGTTGCTTGGTCCTTGCTCCTGCCAACCTAGCAGTTCGAAAGCACGTCAAAGTGCAAGTAGATAAATAGGTACCACTCCGGTGGGAAAGTAAACGGCGTTTCCGTGTGCTGCTCTGGTTCGCCAGAAGCAGCTTGGTCATGTTGGCCACATGACCCAGAAGCTGTACGCCGGCTCCCTCGGCCAATAAAGCGAGATGAGCGCCGCAACCCCAGAGTCGGCCATGACTGGACCTAATGGTCAGGGGTCCCTTTACCTTTACCTATACTGCCTTGAGACAGTCTTTAAACTTCTTTTGTTGTTCACCAGCATTACACTTCCCATTCCTTAGTTGGGAATAGAGTAGTTGCTTTGGAAGATGATAATCAGGCATCCCCACAACATGACTAGACCAACAAAATTGATGTTGAAGAACCATTGCTTCAACACTAGCCCTAGTAAGAGCTGCTTGGCAGTGGGATTGACTCCCTTGGAATGTGATGGGTTCCTCTTCCTTGGATGTTTTTATGCAGAGGTTGGATGGTCATCTGTCATGGGTGCTTTAGTTGAAATTGGACTAGATAACCCTCAGACGTCCTTCCCAGCTTTGCAACTCTGAAATTCTATGACTGTTAAAAACTTACTTCAAATCCAAGTCTAATACATTATCCAACTGTCATTATGAAATACCTGCAAAGCTCAAACATATCTATCCATAAACAAAAAATATTCACATCCAAGTAACTCCAAATATACAAAATAAATTAAAATGAAGTCTTAACATTTAGATTAAGGTTCTGTTTGGTATGGAAGGCTGCAATCCTATACATGCTTACCTGAAAGTAATCCCAACTGAACACAATGGGGATTGCATAGAGATGCATAGGATTGTGCTGTTAATCATAATTTATGAGGGGAAATGCATGTAAAAATTTGAAACGACTGATTGCTTTTTTTGCAGTCAAACCGTATTAGCAAAATGGGGGAACGTGGCCACTGAGTAAACAGTCGGAGCATTTATTGACCAGTAAAGATGTCAGTTTTTCATAAATTGGAAGATAATTAAAAGAATCATTTCTAGAATGAAGGAACAGGCCTTTCTTAACATCTCACAAGTGCTGAGAAAGCAAAGCCTGTGAAGCCTTTTTGCTTTGAATTCACTTAGCTCTTACAGTAATACTGTAGTTAATGATTTCTGGAAAGTGGATCCCTGTTTGAATGAATATGTTTTTGCTCTAAACATTGAGAAATCACAGGTATGTATTGCAAGCAGTGGGTGAGCCAACTAAGTCTGCCGAAAATAGCTCTTTAGTGAGTAATGCGAAGGAAAGGAGACCCTTTCTTCCCTCCAAAGCTGGAAACGTTCGTGTATATGTCTTACTCACTGACATATTTAGCATGCAAATTATAGTAGTCCCTTTTTACACTTTGCATTTCATTTGATAAATGCCATACATTATGCACTTTGTAGTAACTTCCTAAATTTAGTTCCCAATAATAATTCTCACTGAGATTGCAACAAAGAAATGTGAATGTTTAAGTGGTGTATAAATAAATGAAAAGAATAATAATAAATAAATAAAACAGCAAACAACAACAACAACAACAATTTATTTATACCCCGCCCATCTGGCTGGGTTTCTCAGTTTCCAGCAGAATATTAAAATACAATAATTCATCAAATATTAAAAGCTTCCCTAAACAGAGCTGCCTTCAGATGTCTTCTAAAAGTCAGGTGGTTCTTTCACATCTGATGGGAGGGCGTTCCACAGGGCAGGCACCACTACTGAGAAGATCCTCTGCCTGGTTCCATGTAACTTCGCTTCTCTCAGGGAGAGAACTGCCAGAAGGCCCTCAGTGCTAGACCACGCTCCTTCAGGTATACTGGGCCAAGGCCATCTAGGGCTTTAAAGGTCAACACCAACACTTTGAATTGTGCTCGGAAACATACTGAGAGCCAGTGTAGATCCTTGAGTACCAGTGTTATGTGGTCTCGGCGGCTGCTCCCAGTCCCAGTCTAGCTGCCCCATTCTGGATTAGTTGTAGTTTTTTTGGTCACCTTCAAAGGTAGCCCCATGTAGAGCAAACATTTAAATATGAAAAAAAAAATCCTTAGAGGTTAATCTGAGCTATAACCTATAAGTTCAGACAGTATTTAATCATAATTCCTAACTTTATTTCATTCCAGCACCCCTGAGAACAGTGGGTGACATAGGAGCCAACTCCTAGTGACTGAGATTCATCTGGCCTCCCCAATAAAATATTTGAGGGGGCCTCCCCCTGCAGGTTGATGGACATTGCCATTCAAATGGTGTGTGTGCACTGCTTCTTGTGATCGGTTATGCGTGGTGGGGCTTATCAGCCCCCCCCATATTTTATTCAAGTTGCATACCCTCCAACATTTCTCTGATGAAAATTGTGACGTCCTATTCCATAATAATAGCAATAATAATTTTATTATTTTTACCACATCTATCTGACTGGGTTGCCCCAGCCCTTCTGGGCAGCTCCCAACATATATAAAAACATAATAAAACATTAAATGTTAAAAAGCTTCCCTATACAGGGTTGCCTTCAGAAGTCTTCTAATGGTTGCATAGGTACTTATCTTCTTGGATCAGGGGCCACATAACTCCATGCCCTCCAACATTTCTCCAATGAAAATAGGGACAGCCTAAGGAAAACTGGGACATTCTGGGATCAAATCAGAAACCGGGATGGCCTTTGTAAATCCAGAACTGTCCCTGGAAAATGGGGACACTTGGATTTCCATAGGTCTCCAGACCCTGCCTCTCCAATTCATTTGTATCGCTCACAGTGGATCACAACAATTACACACAACACAAGGCTACAGACAAAATAAAACAACATCATAAAAGCAGAAACAGGAACAGCAGATAAAACCATGGTCTGTAGTTATAGTCTCTGCAAATGGAAAAGAAAAATACATTTTTGCCATATCAGTAAAGAATTCCATAAGACACATCAACCACTTTCAACATTTCTATTGCTTCTGCATATCGTACTGAATTTTAAGTGAGTGGCCAAGGCAGCAAAAAGTTTTGATTCTTTACTCTTTGCCTCCCACCGTTAAAAAATTTGGATATTTCCCTCTCACTGTTACACACTTCATTGTTGATAATTGATTAAGAGTGGGTGAGGATATTAGTGGATATCGACTAAAACACTTACCAGTTTTTCAAAGAGAGTTGACGGAAAGGGTAGATTTTCTCGATAATCCTTTTAAAATTAAAATACAACACGGGTACATTATGGTTAAGGGACATTAAGGGTTTTACTGAAACTAGTTCAAGCTGGGCAATTCGAAGAGCAGCTGCAACTGGGAAGTTAACTTCCTTCAGAAAATGTGCATATTGCCACCATTGCTAGAGGAAACCCAAAAGGTGGAAAGGTCATTTTTGTCCTGATAACATCACCTTTTTTCAATAATTATGGAAGTATGCCGCTGATTTAGACCAGTGTTCCCCAAATTTCTGGTGGCTGAGGCTATATACACATACATACATGCCCACACGATGGAGAAGGATCGGTGAATTTTGGTTTTCTCACTCTGTCATTTTTCTAATCTTAAATTCAGTTATCGACATTTATCAGAATGTGGCTTTCAAAAACGGAAAAAAATTCCTTATGGGATTTCCACCAGCATTCTGAAAATTAACCAGCATTTTAGTATGAATTTATCCTAATAAATACATTTTATATGCAGTTTTGACCGATGTACACATTTTTGCAAGCAATTCCCCCAAATATAATGAATTTTTGTACACATTGAAAACTACATCGCAAAATTCAGCTAGATGCGAATTTCAACAGTTAGCTGTGGTTGTGTTTGCATGTTCTTCCCCAGAAAGTGCAAATTTGATGGATTTGACTTTAAATTAGTTCTGAATCAAGTTTCTCCTCCATTTCTAACACACACACACACACACACAAACATGCATATTTGAATTATAGGCTGAATTAATTCTTAAACCCCAAAGGATTGAAAAGAGGCAGCCTTCTTCCAGAGCTGTTCCAGAGAAGTAGCTTTGTGAGTTTGTTGTTGCAAAGAGTTGTGTGGCTCCATAGACTACCAAATTTATAATGACATAGGGCTTTGTGGCCCAAACCCCATGAAATCTGCTGTATGTATCCAATGAAGCAGACTGAACGCCATAGAAGCTAATCCCACAATTAATTTAGTAGGGTCTTTCCATGCAGGTATCCATTGCCGGATTCATGCTCCTTTATTTTTAAATAGCATCCATGCACCATATCTATCAAAATTCCAGACCATCATTCCCCCCATTTATTCCATATTTACCGTTTCCACAGGAAAAAAAATAAAATCTGATTAGTTTTAAAATCCTATTGCAAAGGACCCATTTGCAATATCTGAAAGACCCATTTATAACAATATGGTTTTTTCCCCAGGAAGCCCCCTATAGATTTAAAGTGCCACAGGAGTCTTTCTTGATTTACCTCCGGAGCAGTGATTCATGCTTAGGTTCCTGCTGTCCCTGTTATTTAGGGCCAGTTCTAGTTTTGTGGTATCTGTCCCGATGAATCAGTCTCCCTGTTTCATCTCTATTTTTAGAGGGGTGCAAGGCCTCAAGATTTGCCTTGTATCTGTTAAAAAGAAAGAAAGTAAAGATCTGTTTCTGAGCCTCTCTGTGCTATGTCTGCTTTGTTCTGTGTTTCAGGTTCTCAGCTGCTGTGTGTAAAGACAAAACTCTGGTCCCTTTTCAGTATAATGGGGAATCTAAAAAAATCTATTAACTATTGAGCAAGGTGGAATGAAATATATATGCATATACAAAAGCCCTTCCTGTATAACTGCAAAAAACAAGTAGGTTCAGGGGTTTTGTGGGAAGAAGTAAAGGGATTTTCTCCCCTCTATAATCCATGAAGAGGGTTGGAGAGAGGGCCTAGCTCTTGTTGTTCCTTACCTTAAAATAATGATGAGGTTGCCCAGTGATATGCACAGCCATTATGTGAATAGCTAGGTTGACCAGGTGCTCTGTCTTACAGAGGACTGCTCTCTAGCTGAAGGGGTCCACCAGACTGATTGATTGTATTTTTTTGTGCTGCTTTCCATTCAAATGAACCCCAAAGCAGCTTACAACGAATAAATAACAATAACATAATAGAACATCACGAGCACAGCATGAAGCATATGATATAATTAACACGTGATCAGTAAGATGGTTGCAATCTATGAAATTCTATTAACGAACCAGCAACAAAGATATTAGCTGAACATCATGAATGCGGCATAAGTCATTTAACGATGAACAGACCAATAAGGCATTTATAAACTATAAAACAGTGTTAACAAAACAGCAACTAAAAAAATAAGGCAGCACAACCGGTTCTCCCACACTGGGCACTGGGCAGAGATAGTCCTGGGAAGTACTTTCCCATCTACAAGAAGGAGGCGTAAGGGCTCTGACAGGGTCCTAGAGTCCTTCTGTCTCCTTTCCAAAGCCTAGTTAGTGCTTGCCCAGCTTTGGGAATATGGTAGGAGGGCTCTAGGACCCTGCTGAGCCCTCATGCCTCCTTCTTGAAGCCTGGTACGGCGCGAGGGCTGGGGGGCTCGCCAAATTTTGGTTTAGCTCAGGGCACCATAGTTCCAAAGTCCACCCCAGTATCAAAACACTTAGGTGGACCTCAGGTTTTGCAGAAGTACAAAAAACCCCACAGTTATATTTTAATGTTGTATGCAGTGTTAGACTTGTTTTAGAGAGGGGGTATTCCACAGTGGAGTCAAAACCTTGAGGAACATCTAAAGAACAATAGAGAAAGGCTGAGACCTTTTCTTTATGGTGCACATAAACACTGACAGCCAGTGTGGTGTAGTGGTTAAGAGGGGTAGACTCGTAATCTGGTGAACTGGGTTCGTGTCTCCGCTCTTCCACATGCAGCTGCTGGGTGACCTTGGGCTAGTCACACTTCTCTGAAGTCTCTCAGCCCCACTCACCTCACAGAGTGCTTGTTGTGGGGGAGGAAGGGAAAGGAGAATGTTAGCCGCTTGAGACTCCTTAGGGTAGTGATAAAGCGGGATATCAAATCCAAACTCCTCCTCCTCCTCCTCTTCTTCTTCTTCTTCTTCTTCTTCTTCTTCTTCTTCATGGTAGGAAGCCAGTTGTCTACTCAAGTCACCTCTGCCAGATCAGATGCATATGTGCATCTTTGGCCCCAAATATGGGCTCTATGCCCTTAGTATAAAATTCTCCCTATTGGCCGTGTTCACATTTCAGCAAAGAATGAGTCTTAGTCTTGTTGTTCAGGAACAAGCCACCCATAGGAATGAGCATGAATGAGTCACCTCATTCGATAGCAATTTGGAATGTTTACCAATTGTTGCCCGGGATAATTTGCTGCCTATAAGTATATATGGTACACATTTTACAGTCAACTGTAGGAGGCATATATGAATGCCTTAATTGAATAACTGGTGCAATTAACTGATCAATGGCTTAAGTGTATAATAAGTATATATGGTACATTTGGAGCATACCGTGACAGGCATGAATGCCTTAATTGAATAGCTAGTGCAATTAACTGATCAATGGCTTAAGTGCATATTAAGTATAGAGGTGTGTTAATCAAAGAGTCCCAGTTCCTGGATGTTCCTGTTCCTCCACTTTCCTAATTCCGCTCTTTACACACCAGTAACCATTATACACATAGTAATGCACCTATTAAATCAGCGGAGGTGGAGAGCGGAGAACAGAGAACAGAGAAGGCATTTGTTTGCTTTTAGCTAGAACATTAAAGAAGCTGAATGTTGCAGGCTGTCTTTTTCTTTCTCTAGAAGAAGGAGGCAGCTGGAGCAGGACAGGAGGTGCCTTCACTGTGTGGAGTGGCAGAGGTTCTCTGGAGAATAAAGGCCTTTGTTTCTGGCAGTGTACAGTCATACCTTGAAAGTCGAATGGAATCCGTTCCGGAAGTCCGTTCGACTTCCAAAACGTTCGGAAACCAAAGCACAGCCAATTGGAAGCTGTGGAAGCCCCGTCAAACATTTGGTTTCCAAAAATAGTTTGCAAACCGGAACAGTCACAGAACACCAAAATGTTCGAGAACTAAGCTGTTCAAAAGCCAAGGTGTGACTGTATTGAGATTCTGCAGCAGAGCTTTGTGGTGCTTACAACTTACCTTCCCAATTAACTTGGAACAGCTAAAGCAAAAACTCAAATTGCAAGCCAATCTGATTGAGGATGGTGTGAAGGATGTATAAAAGGGGAGACCAAAGGCCAATTGTGGTACAGTAAAAAATAAACAACCTACTGACCCCCTGGCACAACTGCCCTAAGGGTAGGAGGGTTAGGTAGTGAAGGAAATGAAGACGTCCTTGAGGGAAAGGACACAATGCCTTGTATACAACACACCAGTTCTCCAGACAATTGGCCCAGGTTGGCCATGTGATTCCACTCATACCCTCCCCTCAAGATGAAGTCTCATGAGGCTTCCACCGTCATCAGACATGCCCCCATCAGAAGGATGACAATGTCTTAGGGCTACAGTATGTTTCAGATGGGGCCTAAACACAACCTGCCACCTGCCCAGCACAGTCAGTCTCCAACATTCCTCAAATAAAAATGGGGACATTTCTCACTCCTCACTCCAAGTGACACTCCTTAACTCCCCATTTTTGTACCCCACACCCACAGAGCATTTTCTATCAGCAGAAGGGTGAGTGCCCCCACCGCGCCAACAGAACACACCCACCCTATGCTGTCCTGAGAAAACCCCTTAATTCTGATTTTATTTAATGATGATGATGATGATGATGATGATGAAATAATAATAATAATTTTATTACTTATACCCCACCCATCTGGCTGGGTTTCACCAGCTACTCTGGGCGCCTCCCAACAAAATATTAAAAACACGATAAAACATCGAACATTAAAAGCTTCCCTAAACAGGGCTGCCTTCAGATGTCTTTTAAAAGTCACATCGTTTTTTATTTCCTTGAATCTGATGGGAGGGTGTTTCACAGGGTGGGTGCCACTACTGAGAAGGCCCTCTGCCTGGTTCCCTGCAACCTCACTTCTCGCAGTGAGGGAACAACCAGAAGGCCCTCGGAGCTGGACTTCAGTGTCCGGGCTGAATGACGGGGGTGGAGACGCTCCTTCAGGTATACTGGGCCGAGGCCATTTATTATTCGGTAAATTTACAAAAAGAAAAGTAAATTTTGGAAAGGGGCAAGATTAGACGTGGATGCAGAAAACATTTTTAAAAATAAAAATAAAAAAATCAACAACAACAACAACAATTTATTATTCATACCCCACCCATCTGGCTGGGTTTCCCCAGCCACTCGGTGTGGCTTCCAGCAAAATATTAAAATACAATAGTCTGCTAAACATTAAAAGCTTCCATAAGCAGACTCCTTGTGCTCCACTCTGCTCTGCCTCTGCCTGCCCCTCAGAGCAAACACATCATGTGGGGCTGGGCCATGGAAGCTGCAGCCTGTCCTGCCCCTTGCCCGCTCTCCAGCAGCCACCACAAGCTGCTCAAGAGTGGAGGCTGGCAGCGGCAGCCATGGAGAGGCCATAGATAGGCAAGGAGTTACTCACTTGCAGCTGTCCAGCTGCATCTACTGACGCTTTCGGCAAGTGCCAGCTCATCTTCCTCCCTGAGCTCAGCAGCGACGGCACTGGCAGGGGAAAGAGGGAATTTCCAGGATCAAATCAGAAGCCAGGATGGCTTTCATAATTCCGGGAAAGTCCCTGGACAATCAAGACACTTGGAGGGCATGTTAACGTCTGCTGCCTCCTCCCATTTTGCATCTTAAGACTTGTGCAGAACTCACGACTTCAACTTCAGCCGGCTTCTTCTCTCTTTATCCTGCCCGCTTGCTTTTTCTTTTCAGAGTTCTCAAAAACTCAGAAGCTTGTGTGCTATTTTGTGTCATTTTAGTTGGCCTAAAAGATGAGGTAGCAACTGGTTTTAGTTTGGCTGAATCAGGGTTAGTCAATGGGGGTGTATTCACGATGCCCTCCACCCCATGGCGTTACGGTACTAAATGCCCCTGAAACATCCCCTGCACCAGGAACTCGGGAAATGTTTAACACGTTTTCGGTTGTCTGAAGTTTCACTATGTAGCGCTTAGTAAAGTCGTTGGGGGTGATGATCCCAGCTCCATGAAATAAAGTCAGACAGCAACTCAGGCGTACACACAGCTGCACATATTGCACGAACCTGTTAAGGATTTTACCTTTTTAAGAAATGACAAAATAATTACAGGACAACATGTCCTTCATGAGTAAAAGCAACCAAGCTAAAGTGCTTTCAAGGCTGGCATGGCCTACTTCTCCACTGGCAAGCTGCATAAATCATAAAGTGTTAGGGGACTGATTCATACAGTAGGGGATCTGAAAGCATGCAGCCTATGTTTGTGGCTCTTTCTGTGTATTGTACTAATGCATAAAAATGAGCAGTGTTGAGCTAAAGAGAACATTTGCAGAAAAGTGAATCCATTAAACTGGATAGTTGTTGGCCATGTTGAAAATGATTCTTTCCCCCTTCTTATTTTTAAAAAATGATTGCACAATTTCTAATTTGTCCACTGTTGTATCTGCTTGCAGACCTTCCAAGTGACCTTGTTATCCAAGGACAGTCCTAGATTTACAGAAGTTGTCTTGGTTCCTGATCTGATCCCAGAATGTCACATTTTCCTTAGGAGGTCCCTATTTTCATCAGAGAAATGTTGGAGGGTATGGAGTTAGGCAACTCCCGAGCTAAGGAGATAAGTAACTATACAACCTTTAGAAGACATTCAAAGGCAACCCTGTACAGGGAGGTTTTTAAATGTTTTATTATGTTTTTATTTATGTTGGAAGCTACCCAGAGTGTGGGGACAGCCCAGTCAGATGGCAAAGATATGAATAATAAACTTGTTGCTGTTGTTGAATAGGACATCCCTATTTTCATCAGAGAAATGTTGGGGGGTATCTGCTTGCCAGAACAGTGTATCTGCCCCAACAAAGATTTGAGATGGTTCACCAACTCAAGGCCTGTTTCAGAAGTTACTTCTGAAACATAGTGTGAGAGTAAAACTTGATGCCTCACCCCTACCTCAAGAGTACCCCATAGAGGCAATAGTAGTTCATTAGTGGTAGATTTATACTGGACAATCCACACATCATCCTGCTTTATTGGCTGTTCTGCAATGCTTCCCCGATGCTATAGCATTAGGTAAAGGTAAAAGGTAAAGGACCCCTGGATGGTTAAGTCCAGTCAAAGGTGACTATGGGTGTGGTGGTCCTCTCGCTTTTCAGACCGAGGAAGCCTGTTTTTGTCCACAAGACAGCTTTCTGGGTCATGTGGCCAGCATGACTAAACCGCTACTAGTGCACAGAGGACCATGACGAGTGCCAGAATGCACGGAAACACCATTTACCTTCCTGTCACAGTGGTACCTATTTATCTACTTGCACTGGTGTGCTTTTGAACTGCTAGGTTGGCAGGAGCTGGGACAAAGCAACAGGAGCTCACCCCATTGCAGTGATTTGAACCGCTGACCTTCTGATCAGCAAGCCCAAGAGGCTCAGTGGCTTAGACCACAGCGCCACCCGCGTCCCTGTTGTAGCATTATTGCTGTCTGAAGGGGTCCTCTTGCTCTGTAGCTCAAGAAATGTGAGACAAAAATGAACCCTGGAACATTACAAGATTTCATCAGGAAGTTATGGGGTATGAGCTGACTGGAAATGAAGAGGCACGTCTGGACCGAAACTTTTGCAGGTGCAAACTATTCAAAGCTGGATTGTGTCTAACTGCCCAGATATCATCATGGGCAAAAATCAGCATAAATGCACAATAGGAAGGGCATCTGGGGCTTTTCTGCACACCCGCCTCCTGTCTCCCCCCTCCCACCTCTCCTCCTGTCGATTTCATGTCTTCACTGCAAGGGGCTCCTGGATATGCTGTAGATTTGGAAAGAAAGCTGGTCAGTTTCACTGTTGCTTTTTTGCTGCCTTTGTATGCAAATCTGCAAGCTTGTGAGAGGTCCTCCATCCAGTAGCATCTTCTCTATGTGAGTTGCATGCACACAGGATTGCAGGTCCATCTGTCGATACAGCTTTTTCTTTTTTCTTTTTTGCAAAGGAGGGGTGTTATTTGTCCAATGAAAATTAGTTCAGAAATAATAATAATAACAACAACAACAACAAGAAGAAGAAGAAGAAGAAGAACAAGAACAATAATAATTTATACCCCACCTATCTGGCTGGGTTTCCCCTGCCAGTCTGGGCAGCTTCCAACAAAATATTAAAACTACAATAAAATATTAAAAACTTCCCTAAACAGGGCTGCCTTCAGATATCTTCAAAACATGTGAACCTAAGGATCTGAGATACTTCTTCACACCAGTGGGAGTAAATATCCTCCCCATAAATAAAAACTAGCAGATTACTTCAGCATTCACACACACACACACACACACACACACTACACCCGGGGGGGGGGATCTATATGTTTATAAATGAACCTATTTACATGTCTTTGAGTCAACTTCTGTTTCTATGGGTTGTCTTTCTTGGACAGCAGTTGAATCTCTATGGTGCTAACCAGAGCTTTTGTTCCTAGAAAAATAGGTACCAGTACTCACCATGAAGTTGTTACATTAAGTGCCACACTTTTTAACAACAAAAGAAAGAGGTGCTGGGACTGCATGCCCTTGAGTAATGCAAAGGGACCCCGGACCATTAGGTCCAGTCGCGGATGACTCTGGGGTTGTGGCGCTCATCTTGCTTTGCTGGCCGAGGGAGCCGGCGTACAGCTTCCGGGTCATGTGGCCAGCATGACTAAGCCGCTTCTGGCGAACCAGAGCAGCGCACGGAAGCACCGTTTACCTTCCTGCTGGAGCGGTAACTATTTATCTACTTGCACTTTGACATGCTTTCAAACTGCTAGGTTGGCAGGAGCAGGGACTGAACAACGGGAGCTCACCCCGTCACGGGGATTCAAACTGCCAACGTTCTGATCGGCAAGTCCTAGGCTCTGTGGTTTAACCCACAGTGCCACCCGCATCCCTGCCCTTGAGTACCCCCCCCCAAAAAAAAAGCACTGGTGCTGACTGAGGCACTAAGATTTACCTGTTACTGTCCCATTGGCTTTCAGGACTTATTCCCTCGGACAAGGCATTTTTTCTCCCTTTGGGAAGAGGGCATGCTATCAAACACTAACAAAACCCTTGGAGGCTTTTAAAATCATCCATAGGAACACTCAAAATCCCGTTTTATTTTTGAGGAAATCAGGAGGGAGCAAGCAGTGACCCTCATATACCGTAGCTGAGCTGCTTCAGTCATGTGCGGGGCAAAATGGGTTTATAATCACTGCCTTTCCCATTTTCTTGAATTGGGCAGGGTGTGTGTGTGTGGAATCCGAAACATTCTATAAAATAAAGATCCAAGATCCAGTAAATTATGTAAAAGAAACATCCAAAATCCATAACATTATATTAAAATAAAAATCCAAAATCCAGAACACCACATAAAATAAAGATCTTGGGCAGTGGTTCAGTACAAGATATTAGTTCTCCCTCTTTGCAAGTTGTGTGCACATGCCTATTGTCACAGCAATTTCAGTGTTTCTGATCCTTTTGCAGGAGTGCCTTGGCACCTCCTGGTACCTTCTTTGCATCGATGTGATTAAATAGTGGAGTGTGCAGAGTACACACATACTATGTTGGTGAAAGTCGAGTTGCGGGCGGGGGGGAGGGAGGGAGAGGGAAACTTGGCTTCTTTGTCAAGAGTTCACTGAAAACATCTGTTCAATCACGGAGAGGCCAAAAAGGCAAGAACAATTTGAGAAAGGGGGAAATAAAGCAGTACAGAAGTTAACACAATGCCAGCATACTGTTAATCCTTCAGGCACTAGGAAGATGAAGAAATTGCTGGAGTTTGGGCAGCTCCATTACCAGAGATACCGTGCCGTTAAATATAGGGCAGAGCCGACTGAAGAAAAAGGGGCTTGTCGTTTATCCTTTTGTATGGCCTGAACCAACACTTGCCTCCTCCAATTCCTACTGCAAGACAGAAATTGGGGCTTTGGCCATACTGACTGGAAGGTGAAAGGACAACAGTTATCTTTTCCCACTAGCCATACTGGGCCATATTCAAAGTTTTGGTACTGACGTCTAATGCACTATGCAGCTCGGGACCTGAATATTTCAGAAGCCTCTTTAATCCCTTACATACCCATTAGATAGGAACTGGAGAGAAATTTGATTCCGTTTACATTTAAAGTCGAATTTACCTAATTTGCTCTTTCCCAAACTATATGGGAACTGAAACACGGTCACAAAATTGGCACTCGCCCTGAATATCTCCAGCCAAGTAATGTGTACAAAAATGCATATGGTGGGGTACATTTTGCATAAAAATGCTATGTATTAGTGGAAACAGAATGAAAAAAAATGCATTATATTAAGAGAAATTGTTTTGCAAAAAGTGTTTGTGGCGGGCAAAATTGCACGCAAGAATTCATCTATAAGAGAAAATTGCACTACGTTGCTGATGAATTTTCATGATGATGATTACCCTTATTATTTTTAAATCACTAACCAATGTGGAGAATTGAAAAAGTGGGGGGGGGGGGATGAGAGAAACAGTAATTGATGGGTAAGCCCACCCCTACCAGAAGGTCACTGTGTTCTGCAGGACAGTTTTTCCTTGAAGCTGCTACAATATCGGAAGCCTGCTGTGCAGTAAAACTTGGAGCATGGCTTTCTGTGTGGAACAGCATCCCTGCTGAGGTGTGACAGGCGCCCGACGAAATGTACTTTCTGAAAACAATTGGAGGCATTTTGGGGTTGACAACCTTTCCCAGCTCTGTGGATAGGTATCTTTTCCTTAGGTGTTTGTTCTGTGATGATGATGATGATGATGATATTCCTGTATCTCAGTGCTTCACCTGGGTCACATGACAGAGCTGGGCCAGTAGAGAGATGGCTCTGGCCTTGGCCTTCTTAAGATCAGGCAGGAACCCAGACCGTTAAGTAGTGGATAAATGCCTGGAAATATAATGCATGACTGATCTGCGAAGCCCATTGCTGTGACATGTTGAGAGCCCCGTTAAGACAAAGGGATTCTTAAAGGATTGGGGAAATGTTGAGTGGATTGGCATGCCAAAGGTTATAGCCAAGATGCTTAGCGAAACATGCCTGGAGTTTCCTTAAACTTCTGGAATGCCAGAGTTGGCTAGCAAAAAATGAAACGGGATCGATCGCTCAGTACTTGTCCTGCGGCTTTTTGAATGTCTCTTCAGGAAACATTTGGTGCTGGCAACATGCAGGTCTTCAAAACAGGGTAGTATGAAAAATTTGGACAGCAGTCGGAAGATGCTGTTCCTGGCGACCTTGAAATTATTAGCTGTGAGAGTAAAGGATGGTTTTACTTGTTTTGAGATGTTTTAATTGCTTTTAGAGGTTTTCCGTTGTTTTGAATATGGTTTTATTTTACTATTGATTGTATTGTTTTATCACTGATGCGTTTGCCACCCTGGGCTCCTTTGGGTGGAATAGTAATAATAGTAGTATTATAGTAGTAATAGTAGGAATAATTATTACTAGAATAGTAGTAATAATACTCCCATCCACATTGGTGGTATTATTGTATGTGTGTGGTTTCGGTAAGGACAATGAACTGGACAGATCATGCCAACTGAGGAATGACTCTTGTGGGAGTTTTAAACTGGTAAAGAAGAAAGTAATCGTTGCTCCAAGATCTGATTCCTCTATTTTTAGACCTAACCTCATCTTTGTGATTGTCGTTCCGAGAAGACCCAAACTCGAACCTGGCCTTTCCCTTCATCATAAATTTCCTTACGTTTAGGGAAGATTTATGTTCTGGCTTGGCAGCATAGGCTCTCAACCAATCTTTTTGGACATTTTAATTTTTTAATTTTTAAAAACCTAACCAAAAGGATGCACAGCTAATTATTGGGGGCAGGGATTGCTTCCAGCATCACCATAGCGTAAGTGGATAAAATGGATATGAGGATGACACAGGGTTAAGGCTAATGTGTGGTCTCTTTCTGCAGTGCCTGGAGGGGGTGGGTTTGGGTGGGGGCATTTTGCTGTGGACCAAGTGCTTCCTTGGGACTCAGGTTTGGAAGACAATATTGGGGAGATTGTGTTCTTTGCCAAGGCTACTGGTAACATGGTGTCTCTCGGGGATCAGTTTTGCCCCCTCCCTTCCTATTGCTTAACATCTGCTTAAAGGCACTGGAAGAGAGATCGTTCAGGGATTTCGAGTGTGTTGCTATCAATATGCTGGTGATCCACAGCTCTGTTTGTCCTTTTCATCTTACACAATGGAAGCAGTCTGTGTCTTGGGTAACTCATATGCATTAGTAAAGCAGGGTTAAGATTCTTCCATAAATACAGTGGTACCTCGGGTTAAGTACTTAATTCGTTCCAGAGGTCCGTACTTAACCTGAAACTGTTCTTAACCTGAGGCACCACTTTAGCTAATGGGGCGTCCTGCTGCCGCCGGGCCGCCGGAGCACGATTTCTGTTCTCATCCTGAAGCAAAGTTCTTAATCTGAAGCACTATTTCTGGGTTAGCGGAGTCTGTAACCTGAAGCGTATGTAACCTGAAGCATATGTAACCCGAGGTACCACTGTAAATGAATTGCATTTTTATTTCCACCCTTTCTCCAGGGAGCAGAGGTCAGTATATATGTTTCTCTTCCCCTCCCCCCACCATTTTATCTTCACAGCAATCCTGTGAAGGCTGGGACTGGCCCAGGTCGCCCAGTAAATACAAGATATGAATGGGGATTTAAGCCCAGGCCTCCTCAGTCCAAGTCGAACACTCTCACCACCACGCCACAATGCCTTGGCCATTGCAAGCAGCAAGAATACAGTTGCCTCCAGCAGGATAAGACGAGTTTGTAGTGAAGATTGCTGGCTTTCTTTCTGCCAGGTTTGCATGATAGCAACTCTTTGCAAGCATAACTGAATAAAATGGAATGAAATATGAATGGAATGTCAGCCCTAACTTTTATTTATTTGTGCTTTTTTGGCTTTGTCAGTCCTTGCCATATATCCTCAGATTGTTCTGTGAAGGCTTCAGCCACAAGAGTCTCATTATGGTTAGTCAGTCAGGTCCTTGTCTGGTGTAAATTGGTGGTGCACCATTGAAATTCAGGCAGTGTGTCCAATCGAAACCCGATAAGAATCCTACCGGGAAAATGAGGTTGTTATAAAGCTTGTATAGCACTTTAGAAGCTATGCATAATAGTGTTGCGGAGCAGTTTATAATCTGGAATGTTTGGGAAATGCACCTCTTCTGAGGAGCTTTCGGTCTCCAACTGGTACATGATAACTTATAATCATCACTGACTCATCATCAGAGTGATGTTGCTGAACAAGGCATAGCGGTGCAATCAGTGCTGGGTCAGCATCTCAGTGATTCTGGTCACACGCCAGGAAACGATTTCAGATTATTCCTTACTCCATAGTAAGCACACTAAGGATTGCAGCCTTAGCCTTTATTTGGACCAGGGCCCTCACCGTCACTGTCTAAGGGCCCTGCACTCCTGCTTTACAGAGCAATCGAAACTCTCAATCTGGAGAGGGTTTGGTGGGAGGCCTCCACAACTGTGGAGATCCCTGGCGGGCCCACCAAAAGTGTGGGGATCCGAAGCCAGCAGTAGCCAGAAGATCACCCCCCCCCCAAAGATGGGTCACTTCTTGGCTGTGGAGTGAAGTCCATTAATTCCCAAGCCATTAGATCCCAAGCCGTCCCAGAGCATCAGGACATAAGAAGAGCCTGCTGGATCAGGCCAGTGGTCCATCTTGTCCAATGTTCTGTTCCCAAAGTGGCCAAACAAGATGCCTGTGAGAAACCCACAAGTAGGTTTCGAGTACGAAGAGTACTCTCCCCTCCTGTGGTTTCCAGTACAGTGGTACCTCCAGTTAAGAACTTAATTCGTCCGGGAGGTCTGTTCTTAACCTGAAACTGTTCTTAACCTGAAACACCACTTTAGCTAATGGGGCCTCCCACTGCCGCCACGTGATTTCTGTTCTCATCCTGAAGCAAAGTTCTTAACCTGAGGTACTATTTCTGGGTTAGCAGAGTCTGGAACCTGAAGAGTCTGTAACCTGAAGCGTCTGTAACCAGAGGTACTACTGTATTTAGAAGCACTTCTGCCTCCCATTGTGGAGCTACCAGTTCAGACTTCTCTGGTGCAACATTGAAGAGCTTTCAAGCAGATGTGGCTCCATTAGCTAGTGTGCTGGTCTGTGTGCATTTTTGTTCTCCCCTCCTGCTTCTTGGCCCCACTTGTGCAGCCCATATGTGTGTGGTCTGGGGTGGCGAATCAATCTTTATTGCGGTCAAAGACCAGACGACAGAAATAACATCAGCAACATGTACTGCATCAGCACCAAGGGGTGGAAGTAGTAGACAAAATTAACAGTTCCCTATATATTTATTTACATTTTTAAAAAGCACTCCTTCAGCTAAAATCTATTATCTATAGTTTGAAATCAGTATGCATTCACTGACCATCGCTGTCACCAGGCCTGTCGCGAAATTCTGTTTTGTGTCGCCACAAAACAGAATTTCGCGACAGGCCTGGTGATATTCAGATCTTTGTCAGCAAGAAGGTATTCAAAATAAGTTTTCTCTGAGTGGCCAGGTAGTTCTCTTAATAATGGTTGAATTAGCTCCCACCGGGTATCGCAATATAAAGGACCCCTGACAGTTAAATCCAGTAGCAGACGACTCTGGGGTTGCGGCACTCATCTCACTTTACAGACCGAGGGAGCAGGCGTTTGTCCACTCCGCAGACAGTTTTTCCAGGTCATGTGATCAGCATGACTAAGCCACTTCTGGTGAAACCAGAGCAGCGCACAGAAACACTGTTTACCTTCCTGCCACAGTGGTACGTATTTATCTACTTGCACTGGCATGCTTTTGAACTGCTAGGTTGGCAGGAGCTGGGACAGAGCAACGGAACTCAATCGCTTCTCGGCCTTTTGGCTAAGATCAAGTGCAGAGCAACAGAACTCACTCCGTTGCAGGGATTCAAACCGCCAACCTTCTGATCGGCAAGCCCAAAAGGCTCAGTGGTTTAGACTACAGCGCCACCTGCGTCACAATATAGTGGGCAATATAAATGCCCAATGGATTCAATCTCATCAGAATTAGATGGACACCATCTCTGTTCTACTGTGATATCATGGTATCTGCCCTCTAATAGTGGATTTGGGATGGTAAGGTTGCTCTGGGGTAAAGGTAAAGGTAAAGGTACCCCTGCCCATACGGGCCAGTCTTGACAGACTCTAGGGTTGTGCGCCCATCTCACTCAAAGAGGCCGGGGGCCAGCGCTGTCCGAAGACACTTCCGGGTCACGTGGCCAGCGTGACATTGCTGCTCTGGCGAGCCAGAGCCGCACACGGAAACGCCGTTTACCTTCCCGCTAGTAAGCGGTCCCTATTTATCTACTTGCACCCGAGAGTGCTTTCGAACTGCTAGGTTGGCAGGCGCTGGGACCGAACAACGGGAACGCACCCCGCCGCGGGGATTCGAACCACCAACCTTTCGATCGGCAAGCCCTGGGTGCAGAGGCTTTAACCCACAGCGCCACCCGCATGCCTCTTGCTATGGGGTGGTATTTGTTTAAAAAAACAACAACATACTTCTGAATGCCTCACTGTGTGTCCTTCATGCTTTTGGGTTGGGCCATTTTGGCTACATAGTCATCAGCGCTCAACAACCTGTGTTTGTTATTTAAAAGAAGTTACAAGGTTTATGTTATATAGTGGAAGATATGTGCAAAGAACTATCCAGTATTTCATGTTCATCTTCCCCAGTAGGTCATTCTTTCCGTTTCTTGCCCATAGAATTCAGGTTATTAAAGAGAGTAATTTGTCTTGCCAGCCCCATGGCCAAGCAAGAACTTGATTTCATGTTTTCTTTTATGCAAAGCCCACCCTATCCTGACTGCACCACATTTTGCCCTATGGACTAATTAAAACACCCATGTTGTTAATAAGTTCTGGCTGATTTTTTCATTTAATGTTGCAGCCTTCTCCTGCCTTGTAAATTTCAGTTGGAACGCTTGATGCCAAGTTAGAGGACATCAGTAATGTGATGTAATTTGGATTTCCCTGCGTCCAGTCCCAACAGGATACATGCACATAAGTACTGGTTATTAAGGACAAGACTAAGTCAATAAATCCAAGGGAGTCTTCTTTAAATAGTTAAATTGCTATAATTTATGCAGTGCCGAAGCCCAGACTTTCTTCTGGTTCTCTTAAAACTACTTTATTAATCTTAATTTATCCCCCACTTTATTAACCCTAATTTCAAACTGCATCTTAATAGAAGTAGTCAGTTGACCTAGAAACTATTAATGATGAAGCAGAACCTCTGAGAAATGTGTACAAGACAATCAGCCCAGAACTACTAATCAGTGCTGCTGACCTCATGCTCAACACTGAAACCTAAAATGGGTATTTGGATGTGTTTTTTCTCAACTGGCCAGTCTGGTGTTTATTTGGCGGGGGGAGGGGAGGAGAAGCTTGTTTAATTTGAGGCCGCTTGATGGGGTACGGCAAGGCAGCCGAAGGACTGAGCGTTGTGTGTGCCGCTCTCGGTAGTGCAAAATGTAGCAAGAGTTTTGAGAGGCTTTTTGGAAGGTTGGGCCCATGGCAGAGGGGTGTGAAGGCATACTAATATTTCAGAGGAATGAATATATACTCCTGCTTGCTGTGCCAAGTTTCCCGTTACTAGTGAACTCTTTGGGGAGGGTTTATGAATGTCCAATTTGGGCGTGCTGAATTCATGCAGAGGGTTCTTATTACGCTGCCTCATCTAAAACAATTTGGCTACTTTAGCTCCCCCACCCCACCCCCCAGAACTGGCCAGCCTGCTCTGCTTTCCCAGCCATATCACAGAGCAATTACAACCAAGGTGATTAGCTGGTTGTAATCTCAGACCCTCCAAGTGTCCCTATTTTCCAGGGACGTTCCTGATTTAGAGAAGCCGTCCCAGTTTCTGATTTGATCCCAGAATGTCCCACTTTTCCTTAGGATGTCCCTATTTTCATTGGAGAAATGTTGGAGGGTATGGAGTTCTCTGACCCCCCCCCCCAGCCGTCTGATGGCAATCCTGTATAAGGCAATCTTTTCAATGTTTAATGTTTTATTATGTTTTCAGATATGTTGGAAGCTGCCCAGAGTAAGATGAGTGGAGTATAAATAGTAAAATTATTATTATGGAATAGGGCAGTCCCTCTTTTCATTGGATAAATGTTGGCATGTAAGCAATCTCTCCTTCCTACCCATGGTGGGTATGTCACACTTTAAAGACACCAATGGCCTAATCCTATCCATGTTTGCTCAGAAGCTAGTCCAGACAGATTTTAAAATAGGATTTACTTCCAAGGAAATGTGCTTAGGGTTGCAACCCTCGAAGTGAGACAGAACAAAGGAAAGAAAGGAGAAGTGTGTCACATATTTAATTCTCAAAAGTTGCGTGTGTGTTTTAGGGAACCCAGCAGATTCTAAGCGCAGGTGAAAAGTACTGTATCCCGAGGCAGCTTTAATTTACATAGCTAACCCTTACTCAGCAGAGTACCATAAGTGGTGGAGATATTGAAGCCATAGATGGGTCACATTTCCTGAACAATTTGTCATACATAGTGTGGGCCCTAACAAGCTTTCCCTATCAGACACCTGGCGTCATTACTCTTATTTCCACTGCATTCAGTTCTACAAAAAAAAATGCATTAGGCTCGCAAGTGAAGTGGTGAACACAGTGCACAGCCGTCTTGTTTTCTTGATGCAGATACAGGAACCGTTTTGTTCTTTCTTCGTCTTCTGCCATGGCATCAACACCATATTGTGTGCTTCCCCTCCCTCCTCCAATAAGCATCAACATGCTAGACCAGACCAAAATCCAGCTGGCCTGCCATCCTGCTTCCAGCAGCGGTCAGCCACATGCCTCTGGGAAGTTCACAAGAAGGGCATGAGCCTCTCCTGGTTGTTTGGATCCAGCACCTGCTATTCAGGGGTATCTGTATCTTGGCTTTCCATGAAACTATTGGGGCTAATAGATATGGAAATCTGTGCAAACTCCACCCCCCCCCCACACACAAAGATAAAGATCTGTTGAACTGTCTGCAGAGTCCTCTGCGGTTGGTTTCCTCTTGTAGAGAGTGTGGGCAAGCATGGGTGCCAACTTGAATAAAATACAGACCCTCCAAGTGTCCTTATTTTCCAGGAACAGTCCCAGATTTACAGACACCGTCCCAGTGTCTGATTTGTTCCTGGAATGCCCCACTTTTCCTTAGGATGTCCCTATTTTCATCAGAGAAATGTTGGAGGGTATGACCCCAGAGCCATCTGCAGGCAGTTTTGTAGAGGGAAGTCAGATGGGCGGGCTTTAAATACTAAAATTATTATTATGGAATAGGACATCCCTATTTTCATCGGAGAAATATTGGAGGTTATGTAAAATACAGTGGTGCCTCGCAAGACGAAAAGAATCCGTTCCGTGAGTCTCTTCGTCTAGCGGTTTTTTCGTCTTGCAAAGCAAGCCCATTAGCGGATTAGCGGATTAGCGCTATTAGCGGTTTAGCGGCTATTAGCGGCTATTAAAGGCTTAAGGGGTTAGCGGATTAGCTGCTAAAAGGCTATTAGCAGCTTAGTGCCTTAGAAAAAGGGGGTGGGGAGCGGAAAAAAAACCCCAGGAATCGCAAGACATTTTCGTCTTGCGAAGCAAGCCCATAGGAAATTCGTTTTGCGAAGCACCTCCAAAACGGAAAACCCTTTCGTCTAGCGGGTTTTCCGTCTTGCGAGGCATTCGTCTTGCGGGGCACCACTGTATTGAAGGGGGAGGTAAGGCCCGCCCCATATAATCAATCATAAGTTGTGGCACACACACACACCATTTGAATGGCCATGGCCATGAACTTTGGCTGGCCCAGCCCCCTCAAATGTTTCATTGGGGGTGCTGAAGGGACCTTGGCCCCAGGAGTTGGCTCCCATGTGGAGCTTTCATGAAGGTTAAAGGATTGTGATATGTATTTTCTCTTGGGCCCATTACCACCCCACCTCCATATTTCTTGCTGCTACCCCTCTGAATTGTACTAGTGGAGGGCAATCATTCTCAGACGCCAATTTCCTACTCCTGGCCCTCCAATCTGCATTGGTAACCCCCGTCAGAGCATGAAGGCTGGGCTCAGATACTGCTGGTAGATTCCCTTCCAGCCTCAGCTGTCTTAAGAGCTTGTATCTGGCTGAGAGCTTTTTCCTGGCAGTTTGAGGGCAGTGTGTCCCCACTTTGGGTTGGCACTTCTGCCCCCCCCCAACCCACTTTGCAGTGGTGGGATCTCCCTGTTCAGCTTCTACTCCATCCCTAGCTACTTTGGCCCCAAGGCAGGATTATCTTCTGTTTCACCGGGAACAGATTCAAAACATTCAGGATTCCTTCAGAAATGGACTTGTGTTACTCTTGCTAGGTTACTGGACCAAAGGCATCAATCAATTACTTGCCGTGGTTAATTGATATTTTGAGGATCAGGCTTGATTTCACTCTAGCTCTCTTCAAGGTCTGAAAGCATCGGTAAGTGACAGCAAATTAACAGTTTGTTCACAGCTTAAAATGGAATTTTGATTAATTGAAAATGCCATATGGGCTATCAAAGGTTGCACCATTGCCCGAGAGGCTGCCTCTCACTTTTTAACATTCCATCCTTCTCCACTCATTTTCCCTTGTCTAATGTATTTTTGTAGGTTGATTTTGACCAACAAGAGTGGCTTTTTAAGGCACACCCTCCCCTAATACATGCATATATATTTTTTGGTATATATATTTCGGGTTGTATCACCGAATTCAGAGAAGTGCAAATTTGGGAGTGTTAGCTGTCTTCCAAGCTCACATTTTATTTCAGGAAATGAGGTAGGTCCGTATTAAAATACAAACCAAATTTCTCCCCACACACCTAGCTGTAGATTGAGAAGGGGTGAAGCAGAGTGAGGCTGAAATCATCGGTTGTATCATGTTTATTATTTCTGTAAAATCACATAATTATTGAGGGGGGCATGGATTTACCCCCAAATCTTGGTCAAGCCCACACCAGAGCTGTAAACCACATGCTGTGCATGCCATAGGAACCATCTCCTAGGGGCTGAGGGCTCTTTGCCCCCCCCCAATAAAATATTTGAGGGGCCCCCAAAGTCAATGGGCATTGCCATTCAAATGGTGTGTGTGCATGGTGGCATGGAATTGATTATGCAAGGCAAGGCTTGCCTCCCCCCTCCCAAAATTTTATTCAAGTTGGTAAGGTAAAGGTAAAGGACCCCTGGACAGTTAAGTCCAGTCAAAGGTGACTATGGGGCTGCGGCGCTCATCTCGCTTTCAGGCCAAGGGAGCAGGCGTTTGTCCACAGACAGCTTTCTGGGCCATGTGGCCAGCAGCACTAAACCACTTCAAGTGCAACGGGACACTGTGATGGAAGCCAGAGTACACAGAAACACCGTTTACCTTCCTGCCACAGCGGTACCCATTTATCTACTTGGTTGCTTGCTTTCGAACTGCTAGGTTGGCAGAAGCTGGGACAGAGCAACGGGAGCTCACCCTGTCGTGGGGATTCGAACCACAGACCTTCCGATCAGCAAGCCCAAGAGGCTCAGTGGTTTAGACCACAGCATCACCCGCATGCACACAGAAGTCACCAGGGTTCAATCCCTACCCATCTAAGACATGTGCAAAATTCCTCTTTGGCCGTTTTCACACCAAGCACTTAAAACAGTATAACGACCACTTTAAACACTCATGGCTTCCCTCAGAGAATTCTGTGAGCTGTTGTTTTACAAGAGGCCCCTACTCGCCACACAGAGCTATAATTCCCCATGAAGAGGCATTGACTGTTGACCCACTCCAGGGATTGTTTAAAGTGGTATTGTAGTGTTTTAAATGTATAATGTTGATGTGGTCTTTGAAATCCTGGAGGGCTGCTGCCTATCAATCAGATGGGCCCAAGTTCTGGGCCCGGTGCACATACTATTCCCCCACAATGCCTTTCTTCCTTAGGGCAACAACTATTGCATCCAGGGCTTGGAATATCTGCCTGAGGGCTCCCAAGTCCTTTATGCAAACCCAGATGAAAACTCCCAGTGGAATAAAGAAATGCATTAGGATGGAGTGATTTAATGAATGGATAGTAAAAGCCAAATACTATCATTTGTAGCTGTACACTTGAAGGGGGTTTGGCTGATACTGTGTTTCACTCTCTCCCCCACCCCCTTTACAGTTTTTTTTAAAAAAACCAACAAAATCAGAAAGATGCACAATGCACATTTTTATAAGGGCTTCTCAAAGGACGTAAATATATGGTTGCTGACATTTTGCCTCTAAGGACCCTTTTGAACACATTATCTCCAGAGCGTTGCTCCAATCTGACTGTTTAAAATAGAATAAGTTGGGAAAACTCCCTTCAATGTGTTTTCAATTGCAGATCGTGGCACTTTCATCCAACAATTTTGAGGAGATAACTTTTAATTACAATAATAAGAACCACATGGGCAGTTGATTGATGCAAACCTGATGTGTTCTCTTACTTTATTAATCTTTTTAATTAGAGTCAAAAGAATGTTTTATCTGTCGGGAAGGAGACGAGATGGGCCGTGACGCTCTGCTGCACTTCTGTGACTGCAAAAACTTGATTGCTCACCAGAAATGTCTTTTAACTTGGATACAAAAGGTAAGGGAACTGATGCAGAATGTGTCCTTCCAGTTCAGCATCTTTGGTCTCTCACTCTTCCTGCGACAGTCTACGTCAGCATCTTACTGTGTGGGGATAACACTATGGTAGGCCTTCCTTGTCTTCATTTGCAAAAGGGCTCTTGCTTGCGATTTTTCAGAAGTTCTCTGAATATATTATTCTAGAAATACCTTTGGGAAGGACCACTGGAGAGGACTCCAACCCCCACCCCCCACCCCGCTGGAGAATATTCAGCGATAACCCTTCCCACCGAATAAGGTGATTTTGATTTATGTTTTTTTAACTAGCCCTAGTTATAGCACACAAGCATGGGTTTATAATCTTGGTTCCAGGATATGGCCTGAAGGTTTGTGAGGCTTGCTGAAGCCAGGTGGGTCTGATCACAGTCTGGATGGATGACTGCTGTGGAACCCTGTGTAGGCTACAACCATGGGTTCCATGATGGGAGAAAATAAGTAAATACAAGTGCTTAGCCTTATACTTAAGTTGATATTTTCTGGATAACACAGTTGGTTAAAGCAGGGTGCTGATAATCTTACTCGGCTACGAATGATCACCAAAGGAGAAGAAGGAGAAGAAGACAGCCTAGATGTGTAGCAGTTGAGTTTCCACTGAGCTGAGTTTCATTGGTCATTAGGAAAGAAAATGTATGTAGCACCTAATCACAGGCATGGCTACATGATGTGGAGTCTGAATTCAGATGCTATCTAGCATCCAAATGCAAAGTATTCAAACACAGAAGAAAATATAATGTTGTGTAGCTTATTTGTTTGTTTGCTTACATTTATGAATTGTTTCCTATGAAACATCTCCAAACAATTTTGCAATAAGAAACCCCAGCAAATTCCTCTTCAGGCGTTCAGGTTCCAGACCATTCCTATTGTGTGTGTGGGGGGGGGGGACTTGCCGCATCACCACATCACAAGGCAACTCTTTCTCGTTGTGCTTGGTGATCATTGGCTCCATTAGCAGTTAGCCAAAAATGAGAATCATCAGGATGTGGGGTTGTTGGGTACAATGGATGAGCTTCCTATAGCTCCCTGCACTAGTATCCCTGCAAATGCAATATTTTGTTAGGAAAGTCTCAAGATCAAGCTATAAATAAGTGAGATGTTGACTTGGAAAAGGTTTTTAGAACTCCCTCCCCTAATTTGAAACACATGTGGCAAATATTCAGTATCAGCACTACTTAATATGTTCACAGACCCAGGACTTCTTCTCCATTTTTTTTCATGGAATTGATTTCCCCAGTTCCCCAAAGAGTTCACAAACCTAACGTTATAATTTAGGCTCTATTATTTGGAGTGGTTTCCCTTTTGTGCCAGAACAGGAAGCCGGTCTGGTGGTCAAATTGCTAAATGCAACGTGATAGTCCCCATCTTTTGTTAGAATTGACCGCGGTTATTTGTTACGATTTTGTGTGATGCCGGCAATGGAGCAGGCGGAGGGCTGTGATTCTGAGCATGTTTCGTAAGCGAAATGAAATCAAGAAATAACTTCTGGTCAAATGTGCTTAAAAGTGTCTAACTTGCTTACATTCTCGGTGAGCTTGGTAATGGGGCATAGCTCAGGAGCAGAGCACAGGAACGAAATCCCTGCGCACACCAGAATAGCAAGATGGGGCACAAGAGGACTGGGGAAACTTATTTATTTAATTTACTTACAATAGTATCCACATCGTTAATGTGCATGGGGGCTTTAGTTACTACAGTTCTGGGGACACCTGACATAGATAGGATGAGCCTAACCCAGCACTCAGTTGGCAAAAGGCATATCCTAAACAACTTAGCACCAGGCTGCTGAAAGGAAGACCTTGCCGCCATACATCTCTGCTAGGCAACTGCCTAACTCAGATGGAGCACTGCTTAGACTACTGCACACACCCCAGAGGTGTGCTTCGTATGTCCTAGAAATTGAGCTTTTAGTGTTGCAGCTCCAGCCCTCTGGAATTAGTTGTTTGTTTCTCATTTTTACTAGTCTTAGTCTTATTTATTAGTTGTGTTTTTGAACTCGGGTGTCCCAGAGTGACTGGAACAATGAAAAGAGGAAGAACAAAAACATATAAAAGATATTAAAAGGAACAAGTCCTACCCATCCCACTTAAAGGATGGGCACAACAAAGGCCACTGACATATCTAGCTACCCTCCCAATTAAAAAGCCTGGGTTATTAAGAATGTTTTTGCCTGGCATCTAAAAACAGACAGGTATAGGAGAATGCAGGGAATTTTGATAGGTGGGCTTTGCACCCGCCTTGAGTGTTTTCGCCTGGCTGAAATGTGCCTTTGAACCCTGATAATGTACGTTTGTTTGCTTGCTTGCTTGGGTGGAGGGTGGAGTGGTATGTATGTGCAAAGATAGCATTGACATCAGTTGTTCTATCCAGTTTTGCCTGTGGCCCCACCCATCAGTGCCCACAAGGAAATGTGGCTCTCACAGAAGCATCATTTTGGTGCTTTAGAGATGATGTACATTTTAAGGAAGAACATGGTAGAGCCTCCTTTGGCATGTACCATTTCCAAACGTAGGCGGGAGGATTCACAGGTTCAAATGCTGCCCTATGCAAAAACAAAAAATCCTTGTAGAATAAACCTAGGATACCAAGGTGATAGCCAGGCCTGGCTGAGAAATGCTGGCATTTCAGGCGAAAAAGGTTAAAACTATTCTCCCTTTTCGCAGGCATTTTTTGGGGGGGGAAAGGAGAGCAGCCTTCAGTCCTGCAGTCCCCAGTCTCTATTCCGGTCCCAGGAGGGGCTGTTTCAAGAGTGACAAGATTAAATAACCCATCCATCACAATTTCCTGCATTCTCCCAGTCTTCTTCTTCCATCCCACATCATAGACTCAGGGCCAAGCCCGACGTGATGGTGACAGCCACTTTTGTTTGTTCAAGTGTCTGCACAGTTGATGTCTAAAGTGGGGAAAGTGTCTAATTTTAACATCAAAAGGGGTGCAGAGATGAAAGGAGCAGAGAGCTCCTTGCAGGCTGTCACCCCCCAGCACTCATCTCTCAGCCTGTCTCGCTTCCAGTAATGGAGTCTGGCTGACGGGGAGGGAGGTAGTGAAGGTGAGGATGAAACAGAGGAGCTCCCTTTAATGATGAAATTGGGCATTTCCACACACACACACTATTCTGTGAACCTCCACATGAACAGACGGTCATATGGGTCCAACCAGCATTCTTCTCCATTCCATCATCCTCTTTCCTGCAGTCAGATGCTTCTAGGAAGCTCACAAACAGGACATGAAAGCAATAGCTGTCTTCTCCACTTGTTCCTCAGCGGTAGGTTCCCTCTCACTTCAGAGGCTGTACATAGCCTCTAGCATCCTTTCCCCTCCATGAATTCATCCACTCTCTTCTCAGACCCATGCCCTTCACTACATGTGGTGTTGAGTTCCAAAGTTTAACCACGTGCCTAAATTACTTCTTTGTTGCGCTTGAATCTCCCACCACTCTGCTTCACCTGATGGCCCTGGGATCTAGTATCGTGAGACAAGGAGAAAAACATTTTTCTGTCCATGGGCAATGAGTGATGATTGCTACCATCATGCCGAGTTTGACCTCTGGTCTGCAGCTTTGGGCTTATCAAATGTCATTATCCTCAGGTGACCCAGGCTAGAGTTGAACTAAATGAGCTTCTCACACAACGGGGCATGAGAGGAAAGTCTGTGATTGGCAGGGACAGAGCTCTTGAAATTACAGTAAGAATTAGAGAGGCCCACTGCATTTTTGCCTCTTGCCTTGCCAGCCTTGGAGACCCCAAACATAGTACTATTTCAAGATACAATAGACCAACAAGCCTAAGGGACAAACTGAGCTCTACATTAAACAAATCCCAAGTAGGCCTCTGACCTGAAGATCCAAGTATATGATTCCCTCCAGAAGGAATTAGATTTATGCTGACACAGCGAATTCAGTTTTGAGAGTTTATTGGGTTTGAAATTCATGACATGTCGTATTGAGTCACGAACTCCTGGAACACAATGGCTGCTGTTTTGTGCTCGGCATGATGGCACTGTCATGTATGTTGTGGTCTTTCGGCCAAATGTCTATTTCTGAAAAACTGGAGAAAGTCCAAACCTCCCTGTGAAGAAGACTGAGTTGAGGATTTATTAAATCTAGCGACTAATGGGAAGAAAAACATTTTTGGTCATTGAGATGCATTGGAATGTAGCGCCAGTGTTCAAGGAAATGGTTGCATGTGTGCAAGAATGACTGCTAGTGCAACAAGACTCTCCTTCTTCTCCTCCCACTGCATGTTCCTGCTCTCCCCAAATATGCTCCAGTGGGTTGGAGTAAACTCCAGAACAGATTCAGGGATCAAGCAAATGTGGGGGGAAAGAAAGAGGAAGTCCTTGCACTGATAGAATCTTAACCTTAGTGCTATGTTGAACACAACCCTATATTAGGGTTGCTATATTTCAAAAAGTGAAAATCTAGACACAAATGTTGTTGAGCTTTCAAGTTGTTGAGTTGTTGAGCTTTTGAGTTGTATGGCAGCCCAACCTATGTGTTCTTTAGCTTGTAGTGGAGATGTATCCAGCTAAGTTACGCCAATATTTTCCTCTTCTCTCTCCCTCTGAATAAATATTGACCATTTGTTTGCAGGAAGTTTTGTAAGGGGAATAATTTGAATTATTGCATTATTGAACGAAAAGGATAACATTAGCTATGATAATTAAAGGCAATATGAATTTAAAAAATGCAGAAGAAATTCTAAAAATGGGAGATCACCAGAGGTGCTGATGGAAGTCCAAAAAGATTGCATAAGAGATGAAAATTTGTGGAATGTATGATAATTATTATGTTTTAAAATTAATAAAAATTATTTTAAAAAAGAAAAAAGAATAAATATTGACCATTTGGGGGGTTATGTGGATGGGCTTAGCTTGACAGATGAGCAAAGATAAGCAGGCTCTTTATTAATGCTCTACATTTTACATAGGTTTATAACGGTATCGGTTTAGTTTGGGATCCGCCTTTATTTATGAGCTGAAATTGTTTAGTGCACTGAAATGCTGATGCAAATCTTAATGCATCTTCCTACCTGATATGGTTTATGTACAAATAGCTTCTGAGCATTTAGATTTCTTCTCATTTATTTCCACAGGAGGCTTTGGGGGGATTCCTACTACGTTTTACAAAAGAGGTTCTGTGTTTGTGAATCAGGTCATCGGGTCATTACAGGGATGGGCAGGTACTTACTGCCCACCATGCCCTTGGCACCACAGAAAAGAGTGGGGCTTGTGCAAGAACTGGACTGGAAGAAATGTAGCAACAGACCCTCAAATACCTACGGAGAAATTTCCCCTTGCCAAAGTGATAACCACCAAAGGGGAGGGAAGATTTCACCACCGACTTCCCCATTTGCTTCTCTAGGGGCATAACTAATTCCTGTCCTCATAACTTGAAGCAAGTGAATACAAACCTGGGGTCAGGGCCGGCCCACCCAGAAGGCAAGGTGAGGCGACTGCCTCAGGCAGCGGGATCCCCCGGGGCGGCAGATTTGGCCTCCAAGAAATGCATCACCCAGTGTTGTTGTTGCTGCTATAGTGGAAACAATGGCTGCAGCATGTTCCTTGGATGCTGAATCTGCAGCGTCCTTGGCAGCCCTTTGCGTATTGCCTCTTGGAGACTAGGAGGTGCTGCTGATCTCCTCCACCCCCCTTGTTCCTGATGCTGATCTTCACTTACCCCTTCTTCCCTGGTTGTTGGGTGGGCACCATTTTATGGTTCACCTCAGGAGTCAAAATGTCTTGGACCAACCAGGGGCTGTTGTGTATTCAGGACTGGCTCCCTCACAGTGACCTTTTGAGTGTGCAGTATGGACATTCCGTGTGCATCTTGGGGGATAGAATTCAGGAGTAGCCAATATGGCGGCCTCTGGAAATTGAGGACTACAACTCCCATCAGCCCCAGCCAGCATGGCTTATGGTTGGAGGTAATGGGAGTTGTAGTCCACAGCAACAACAACAACCACGTTGGCTACCCCTGAAAGAGACGTTCCCATGCTAAGATTCAAAAGCCTGTAACAGGTGCATAAGACGAGAACCATACTACCAGTTTGGTTAATTGAGAGTTCTGCCTAACCCAGTTGCTGGATTGTGTGACTTGGAAATATACTCTAGTAAGACAGCATAGGACCTTAAAGAGTTAAAAAGAAAAATCCATAGGAAAATTAAAAATGTGCTTCAGTCTGTCACCCTCAGCATGAGGATGTATGGGGAAAGTGTTTCAGGGCTTGCTCCATCCTCGGATTCCGAGAAGGGTGTCTTGGCAAAGATTTCTACACACGTGTTTGTCATATCTAACTTATTAAGCAATTGAATTTAGTAATAATGACTGTAAATTAACCATCTGTCAAAGATAAGAAATGTCTGACTTAACCCTCGGGCTGCCGCAAATGCATTTGTATGATGCCCACAACATTGCAATGGTTGCCAAAAGGGAAAAATGGCAGCAGACCAAAAACTCACAGAGGAGTATGCATTCCTTTGTGCAAATCGTTGGTGGTTTCTTTTTATTCCTCTCCCCCACCCATTTTTGGCCAAACTTCAGCTGTAAGGAGCTGTTTTGTTTTGTTTTATGTTTTGGAGATTAGCTTAACGGTAAAACGGAATGTATGTTTCTGTGTGAGAAGTGTGAGCAGCACACAGAGGAGTGTCTTTCAGCCCTCCCTCCCAAATTGAAATGGTAGTTTTAAAAATGTAAACCAATGTGTGGTGTGCCTTGGAAAGGACTGCTGGAGATTTATAAAGCTATCTTCCTAAAATCCAATTGTCTTCTTTCAGCTCCTGGTTTACACAAGACTATCACATACAGGGACACGGGTGGCGCCGTGGGTTAAACCACAGAGCCTAGGACTTGCCGATCAGAAGGTCGGTGGTTCGAATCCCCATGACGGGGTGAGCTCCTGTTGCTCGGTCCCAACTCCTGCCAACTTAGCAGTTCGAAAGCACATGAAAGTGCAAGGAGATAAATAGGTACCGCTCCGACGGGAAGGTAAACAGCATTTCCGTGCACTGCTCTGATTCACCAAAAGCGGTTTAGTCATGCTGGCCACATGACCCGGAAGCTGTACGCCAGCTCCCTCAGCTAATAAAGTGAGATGAGTGCCGCAACCCCAGAGTCGGTCATGACTGGACCTAATGGTCAGAGGTCCCTTTACCTTTACCTATCACATACAGTCGTACCTTGGATCCCAAACGCCTTGTGAGTCGAAAGTTTTGGCTCCTGAAGTCCGCAAACCCAGAAGTGACTGTTCCGGTTTGTGAACGTTCTTTGGAACCCGAACGTCCGACGTGACTTCCACAGCTTCCGATTGGCTGCAGGAACTTTCTGCAGCCAATCAGAAGCCGTGCCTTGGTTTCTGAATGTTTTGGAAGTCAAACAGACTTCCAGAACGGATTCCTTTCGACTTCTGACGTACCACTGTATTTTTACTTCTGATATGATTATAATGCGCCCGATGGGTTACGCTTTAGGGAAGCATTGCACTCCCTCTCCCTACTTCTTCCTGGAGAACAAGTTGCCACTTCTGACTTCAGCCCAGTTAGGTATGGACAGCAGTATGAACTGTGTTAAAAGCAGCTGTGTTTTCAAATCCTGGTTAATTGGGAAATCCTGGTTAGTCTTAACTACAGTAAATGCTTATATTGAAATTGACATGGTTTGGAACAGTGATGTAATACTGTGGACAACTGCATCTGCGCAAACCATATATCAAGAGTGGGGGACCATTTTAAGTCCAAGGACTTCAGGCAGTGATCTCTCACAGTCCTACCTGGAGATTCCCAGATTTGAACGTGGGACCTTCTGCGTGCAAAACAGAGGCTCTGCCATCAAGCTGTAGTGCTTTGTTCATCATGCTTTTAGGAGCTGTCTGCTTGGTCATTGACTCAACAGTACTGGTGTACAGCTTCTGTAGCACTAAAGGTAAAAGATAAAGGACCCCTGAACATTTAAGTCCAGTCAAAGGCGACTATGGGGTTGTGGCACTCATCTCACTTTCAAACCGAGGGAGCTGGCATTTGTCCACAGACAGCTTTCCGGGTCATGTGACCAGAATGACTAAACCACTTCTGGTGCACTGAGACACCGAGATGGAAACCAGAGCGCATGGAAATGCCGTTTACCTTCCCACCACATCAGTACCTATTTATCTACTTGCACTTTGATGTGCTTTTGAACTGCTAGGTTGGCAGGAGCTGGGACAGAGTAACGGGAGCTTGCCCCGTCACGGGGATTCGAACTGCCAACCTTCTGATTGGCAAGCCCAAGAAGCTCAGTGGTTTACTAACAAAACCAAACAAGAACAGTTTAAAACACCTCAAACAATCTTATCTTTCATTCACTTATTTCACCAACTTCCTCACACCTCCCTTTTTGTATTCCACTTCTGTCAATTGTTTCAGCAATGAAGGGACCCCCAATTTTGAATTGTGCCCAGTTTTGCAGTTTGATTGCAGCCACACAGGAAGGCAGAAAGTTCTTCGGCTTCTTCCCAGGCAGCTGGCCTTTTATTTCCTCGAAATGTAGGTGGTCACTGTGTGTCGATGGCATTTTTTCTGCTCTTCCTACATCTGGGACTTGCCTCTGACCCTCGCACCCAACCCAAGGAATAAAAATGGCTCCCATTCTGTTGGCCGCTTGCACTTTTAACTCTACACAATCTTGGGCTGTCGCATTAGAATCTGTCAAGAGCCAAAATTGCTGAAACATCACCGGGTCTATTCAAACCAGCTCATTCCACCTTCTCGTACATTTGGGAGAATTAAGCAGCTCTCTGTGGAAATAAGCATGTCAGCAAACATGCGCATAAAATCAGAAGCAAAATGAACCTGATGCACCAATCCAGAGCTGGAAGATGTTTGACAGCAAAAATGGGAGCCAGTTCTATTTGCTGATCAATACATGCAATGACCTTGTGCATTTAGAAGAATGCAAGCCTGCAGGAAGCAGTAGGCCCCATCTAGTGATGGAAAAGACATGATGCCTGTAGAGAGCTGAATGTACGGACATCTACCAATCAGTAGAGGTGGGCAAGGTTCAATTTGTTGTATCTTTAGTTGTGGGACTGGGGAAATGAAGGGACAGTCCAATATTAAAGGTAAAGAAAGGGACCCCGACCATTAGGTCCAGTTGTGGCCGACTCTGGTGTTGCGGCGCTCATCTCGCTTTATTGGCCGAGGGAGCCGGCGTACAGCTTCCGGGTCATGGGGCCAGCATGACTAAGCCACTTCTGGTGAACCAGAGCAGCGCATGGAAACGCCGTTTACCTTTCCGCCAGAGCGGTACCTATTTATCTACTCACACTTTGACGTGCTTTCAAACTGCTAGGTTGGCAGAAGCAGGGACTGAGCAACGGGAGCTCACCCCATCGCGGGGATTTGAACCGCAGACCTTCTGATCAGAAAGTCCTAGGCTCTGTGGTTTAACCCTCATCACCACCCGCATCTCTAGTCCAATATTAGTGTGTCCATATTACAGATGGGGAGTGAGGCTGAGAAGCAGAGCTATCCAGCAAGTTTGTGGCTCAGCAGAGATTGGAACTAGGCACTTCAAATTTAACATGCTCTTAATTATTAAGTCGCATTAGTCCAAAACAAAAATACCTTTCACTTACTCCCTTGGGCACCCAATGAGTCTCTGTGGTTTTTATTTAATGATTTTTAGTCATGCTGCTTCCTTATTCATTCATTGAGGGAAAGAGCATCAACCAATCAGAGCCAAAACTTTTGAAAGCTAGCATTTGGGCATCCAGAAGAAGCATATTTTGCCAGCTGGAGTACTTTTTGCAAGTTTGTGACCCATGTCTCATGGCCATAGTTCCCAAAACTTGTAGTTCTTCTTGAGCTGCAATGGGTCCTATCTTCCAAACAGAAGGTCCCTTTAATCAAATCCATGTGCTGTCCTCACCACCATCTGAGAGAATTGCATATAAAGTGTCCATTATTCACAGAGTCATATTGTAGAGTTGGATGGGACCCCAAGGGTCATCTAGTCCAACCCCCTGCAATGCAGGAATCTTGACTCAAGCATCCATGACAGATGGCCATCCAACCTCTGCTTAAAAACCTCCAAGGAAGGAGAGTCCACAACCTCTTGAGAGAGACCATCCCACTGTCGAACAATGGATCCTGTCATGCTGCCCAGCTTCAGTCAAAAAGAGACCAAGCGCTCCTGTATTTTAAATACATTTTAAAAAAAAAATCATACGGATTCGTTTTTCTTTTCCTGTAAAGCATCATTCTAGAACAAGAATAAACACATTTCTGTATCTTACATCTATCCATGATGTTGTTGTTGTTTTACCTATTGTAAGCCGATCTGAATGCATTAAAAGGTCAGGATATGTTTGGAATGAGTAAATAAAAATGTCCTTAACCTTCTGCCCCCCTCTTCCACCATTGTTATATTCTAGTGTGATCAGGGAATGACCGCGATTGGACTATGCGAGCAAACTTGGTTTTCAAAGGAGCCTAATGCAGTCCCCAAGTTCACCCATTTACTTTTTCCTCTGTAAGTGAATGTTTGTTACTAAATATATGGAATAAAAGGTGAGGTGTTGTTTCTGAGGGAAATTATTGCAGTGAAAGAAAAATCTTCCATCACCTTGACTGTAGGTGAATAGGGGTCTTTGAAATACACAAAGCCTTCCTCGAACAATCTCTGCTAGTGTTCTTCTGTTCCATACGTTTTAGAAACAGTTGAAGGTAAGACCAGGTGAGCAAGAATGCCATAACTGTAGAGTTTCTCCACTAAGAAACTTTTTTAAAAGTATTTGCCTACCTCCTAATTAACTATCTATGAATGTGGCTGTGAATTGGGGATGTTGTTGTTGTCCTCCATCATTCACCACCATTCACTACAAACCATGCCTTGCTTTCTTGCTTGCTAGTTTTAAAAATGTCACTTCAGTAGGCCAAAGACTTAAAAAGGGAAGGGTTTACCCACTTTTTAGGGTTTTAAAAGAAATTACCATCTTCAGTGTGAGTGAAAATGCAGTCCGTTTCCGCCCCCCTCCTCAGTGTCGGGAACTAACAATGGAGAAAGATAGCTGACTCATGGGACAGAACGAAGAACTTCTGTGTTGTCATTTTTTATTTCCACTGCAGTTGCTTCCGAAGTTTTAAAATGCAGATTTGAGCACTTCAAATGCTGTGAAATGGACAACTTCTCCTCAGTTCCTCAGTTCTTTACAGCTACTGGAGTCTGGCTATCCCCCTTTTGGCTGTAAAAATGAAGCTATGAGATCTGATTATGCTGTGCTAAGAATGTTTTACCTTAGTTAGTGATGGACATCTTGGAAAGGAACTATACAGGAAAAAACTGTTTCTCTGTATTGCAGTAGTAAATCATAATGCTTTTGTGTTGGCTTATCCTCATGGCTACAATATAATACAAGGAACTCATATTTCAAAATTAGCTGAAGGTTTCTTTTCTCAGACCAGCTATACTTCCCTGTTTTGCCAGCCACAGTTCCTTTGAGCAGCGATTTCTTAATGGATTCATCTATTAATTTGCAGACATCTAAGAGTATCTCTCGGGGGTTCCCCCCCCTTTCCCCCCTAATCTTGATGTTAGCAATACTTTGTGCACAAATATCCTTCTTGGATAGTCCAAAGCTGCATAAATGACTCTTTTAGCTTGATCCATCTCTTTGGATTAATCTCAGACATGTCTGTACACCGTAGGCAAACACCGCCTCGCTGAAACAGTGAGCAAAATGCTACAGGCTTGAACCAGATACACCAAAGATGGGGAAATATATATTGGTATTGTTCAGGACTGCAGTTACGGAACTGCTTGATGTCAAAATAGCTGTGATCCATAGAAGTATAACAAATCAAAGGAAGTGCCAGTGTCCTATTTAATCTAACCTCTAAAGCATTTTCAAACTAAGTAATTTGCCTGAAGCAGCGGTGAAGAACTGGGTGACCCCCAGATGTTGTGGAACTCCCATCACCCCCTGCCAGCATGCCTAATGGTCAGGGACGATGGGAGCTGTTGTTCAGCCACATCTGGAAAACCACAGCTTCTGCATCCATACTTTGCTGTTTTCGAAGCAGTTACGAAACTTTTAATGCTGTGCGGTAAGGGAAAGCAAGCCCTGGTTGACCTGTTAGTTTGGAAACCCAGCCAGATGGTCGGGGTATAAATAAATTATTATTAAATTATTATTATTAAAGGTACCAAGCCTGTACGGGCCAGTCGTGTCCGACTCTGAGGTTGCGCGCCCATCTCGCTTAAGAGGCCGGGGGCCAGCACTGTCCGGAGACACTTCCGGGTCATGTGGCCAGTGTGACAAGCTGCATCTGGCAAGCCAGCACAGCACACGGAAACGCCGTTTACCTTCCCGCTAATAAGCGGTCCCTATTTATCTACTTGCACCCGGGGGTGCTTTCGAACTGCTAGGTTGGCAGGCGCTGGGACCGAGCAATGGGAGCACACCCCGCCGCGGGGATTTGAACCGCCGACCTGACGATCGGCAAGTCCTAGGTGCTGAGGTTTTACCCACAGTGCCACCCGCGTCCCAATTATTATTATTGCAAATGTTTGGTAACATTTTCAGAGAAGTATATTCCCAGACGCCATGGTAAGCTATGTCTAACCAGACCAGGGCTGGATCTAGAAACATAAAAAAAAAAGTTTCAGCAAAACGCATTGTAAACCTCATATGGTGTCACAGTGTTATAGCGCATTTAAAACGCTTTTTCTTTACTGAAGTAGCTGAGTCCCAGGCATCTCATCGCAACCCAAAGCGTTTCAGCATGAAACAGATAATGTTAGATATATTACAGGCTGTGCTGTAGACAGCCTTTTGGCATCCACAGGGTGCAATGGTGTGACTTTGTACAGACTGGCCCTGAAAGAACTGGCAGAGTGGTCCAACACATGGCCCAAGGAATGGCCCTTGAGGCCTTTCTTTGATACCCTCAGCAACATTTGATGTCAGCCCTCATGCTGCCTTCGCAAAGCTGGATAAGGAGGCCCTGGGCTTTGGGAATGGGACATGAAGGCTCAGACAGGGTCCTAGAGTCTTCCCAAAGCCTGGTTAGCACTTCCCCAGCTTTGGGAAGGAGGAGGAGGGCCTCCTGCCAGAGTCTCATGTCTCCTTCCCCAAACCTGGTGTGTTGCTTTGTTGGCTTTCGCATGGTAGCACGAGGAATGGGGAGGGGCATCAAATTTTGGCCTACGTCCCACCCACCCAACAAGGCAGTGTGCGGCCCACAGGTTCTGTGACAAAGTACCTCTTGCGGCCCACTTTGTATGAAAGTTGCACCGCCCTGCACTAGATTTTTAAAAAAGTTCCTATGGCAGAACTTGGGTCTTCAGAACCTCAGACCAATACACTGTAAAGGTCTGACCAAAAGCTAGCTCTGTCAAACTTCTTCAAGAATGGTACTCAATTCTGGTGTCCATCTCTAACATGGAGATATTATTAATTTGAAGTGGCAGACATCGTGACTGAGGCTGGTCTAACCACCAGCTGCTAAACATGTTGCTTGAAAAGAAGAGGTGATGTTGACTTGTGCAGAAAAAATCTGTGTATGAGAATTGAAATTTGCCATCTCCTCCTCACCCCTGCAAACCCACCCACTGAACACCATCAGAATTCTCCTCAGAAGGCTGGAATACTCTTTGGACAATATAGGGACTGCAGGAGGAGAAGGGGAAATCCCATCATGCCCACTGGTGCAATGTTAGAATTTGTCTGAAAAAAATATGGTTTTGTGGTGCTGCTCTCTTGGGGGCCCTTTCTTGGTTGTCAAAAATGGCCCATAAGTACATTGCACCAATCCATCCTTAAACCCTAGAATAATTCTCTGGGTCTGTACTTTGTGTTTCTCCTCTTCCTTATTTTAGCATCTTTACTTTTCAGACCCAAGGACTTTGTGCATTTTTGCAGTATTTCTTCTTATTGGGGGGGGGGGAGGCCTGATAAGGGTCAAGCTAGACAAGACGCTAAATGCGTCATTACAAACCACATCTACGGTTTGTTTGTTTTTAGAAAAAGAAAAGAATATCAGCAACTGCGAGGGAGGCCAATTTTCACTTGGATTGCAGTGCACAAGGAGGGCAAGTTTAACCCCTTTTTCCCTTGTCAGAGCCCTAGCAATAATCATAGCCCAGTTTCTACCAGCTCTGGAATCAAAGCTCCCATTGCTTCTGATTTGAGTGGGGTGGTTCCAACTGCAGTAAGGAAGGAAATAGCTTCCATTGGTCCTTTCCAACCAGCTGAAGTTCTGGGGTGTAAAGAAACCCAAAAACCTAGGTGATGTCCTCCCCCTGCAATCCCCACGCCCCCCAATTTTTCTCTGGGCGCTTCAGGTGAGAGTAGGGGAAGTCCCATTAGTCAAGCAGAAGTCATTCAGCACCTGCTCTACATGCAGAAGGTCCTATGTTCTATGTTCAATCCCTTGTGTGTCCCGGTAGGCCTGAGAATGTCCCAACCAATGTAGACAATTCTGAGTTATAGAATCATAGTACAGTAGAGTTGGAAGGGACCTTGAGGCTCATCCAGGACAACCTCCTGCAATGCAGGTAAATGCAGTTGTCCTGTAGGAGAAAACCTGCAACCTTGGCATCATCAGCACCACGCTCTAGCCAACTGAGCTAAGTTAGTATAATGCACTTTCCTATGTTCCTATTGGATAAAAAGGTAAAGGAACCCCTGACCGTTAGGTCCAGTCGCGGACGACTCTGGGGTTGCGGTGCTCATCTCGCTTTATTGGCCAAGGGAGCCAGCGTACAGCTTCCGGGTCATGTGGCCAGCTTGACTAAGCCACTTCTGGCGAACCAGAGCAGTGCACGGAAACGCCGTTTACCTTCCCACCAGAGCAGTACCTATTTATCTACTTGCACTTTGACGTGCTTTCGAACTGCTAGGTTGGAAGGAGCAGGGACCGAGCAACGGGAGCTCACCCCGTCGCGGGGATTCAAACCGCCGACCTTCTGATCGGCAAGCCCTAGGCTCTGTGGTTTAGACCACAGCGCCATCCCTCCAAATGAATTTGAAGGAATCCTATAATTTTAAACACACACACTCACAGTGCCAGATGTGATTTGTGATGTGTTTCACATCATGCCCACTTTGGCCCTAATAAAGTAAGCTTAAGAGCTGAGCAGGGATTTGGACATCTAGTGTCCAAAGCCTTTGTGCTGTCCCAATGGGGACCACATTAGACACAATGTACACCCAGCTATCCCCATTCAACCTTTAAAAGGAAAAGGGAAGGGGGAAAGGCACAAATATTCATGCTCTTTCTCGTTTTTGCTGAGAGTAAATGATCAAAATGCTGTTTTAAATGAGACCATGGAGGCCCCTGGGAAACATCATTTTAACTGTGCCAAGGATGCCTCTCTTTTTTTTCCTTCTGCATTTCTTTATTAATAAAAACCACATTTTGTTTGCAAAACAAAACAGATTGGTCCAGTGGCACAAAACAATAATGCGGTGAAGGCGCTAGTTCATTAAACTGGAATACAGGGATTGGGTTACTAATTTGATGCTTTTAATTTCATGTTATAAATTACGTCCTTTCAGAAGGTAGGAGAAAAAATATTTCCCGTGACAATGGCTACCTACAGACAGGAAGGTTATATATTACCATGGAGAAATGAAAAGTTGAGGGAGTTGCGGGAGATTAGGCCTGCCGCTCAGATGGTTCCTCGGGAGCAAAAAGTAACGTGTGTGTATCAAGAGTAGCTTTATAAATACTCTTCATCAAATACAGAGCGCTTTTCTTTTCTCTTTTAATAAGAAGTTTTATAAAGATGCTAGGTAGATGGTAGCTACCAAATTCAACAACACGGCTATGAGCCAAACATGAAAAACAAACACAAAAGCATTATCAGTGGGAGAATCAATGAGAAGGTCATCCTTCATAAACCTTAAGTGTTTTCAGTTCATATTTGCATTATGTTTCCCAATGTCCATCCTCATCGGAATAAACAAGCCTTTAACTTTGGCCAAAGGATTGTGGCCTAAAACCTATTTTCTTCATGTCTACTCTTACTGTTAAGGTCCTCCTTTCCCTCATTGGTCTGTTTAGTAAAATATCTCTAAGCACTATCAAACATACGGTGCAGACGTATTTCCCCCCTTTCAATCAAGTCTTAGATACCCAAGTATGTGAGAGAGATTTCTCCAAAGTTGATATAGGGTGGTATTCAACTAAGTTCTTCTCAGAACTGATCCACCGAAATGAACGCACATTAGTTAACCATACTGATTAATTTCAGTGGATCTACTCTGAGTAAATGTTGAGTACCACCCAAAGGGTTGCATCCAGCTACATTCTACTCAGACACATTGAAATTAATGGGCCTCAGTTAGTCATAACTGTTAATTTCAATGAGTCTACTTTGAGTAGAGCTAAACACTGGATGCTGCCTTTACTGTTTGCAGCAGAGTGAAGGAGCTCTCTCCTGTGACTTCCTCCCCATTTTTGAAAGGTTGTTCCTTGAAGCTGAGGAACTTGGCTTTATTCTGAGTACTACAACCCAATGGTCATTTAGCACCAGTTATAAGTACAGCTCTTCCTGTTTGACCCATTTTGAAACTTGTCATCTAGTCTGCAATTCAGTACTCACTTAACTGAGAATAAGCCCCATGGAAGTCAATGAGATTTGCTGCTTCGGAGTATACTTGCATGGGATTGCACTGTTAAGTCCAGAAACTGCTATCTCGCAACGTATTCACTCAGGAGCTTTTGGCATAAAACAGGGGTCAATAAAAACAGCCAGCTTAAACTAGGATTCAATAGAGACAGGCAATTTACCATGTGGCTTGGGGAATAGCAGACTCTCTAGGACAAAATAGGACTCCTAGACATCCTATCTGGAAGTCTTTCATTAGACTTCAAGGGACTAGGAAAGGGGAGGAGGAAAGAGGAGATATTTGGGCACAACCATCATTCTCACTCTAATAAATAATGGTTTTGTGTTACATTTGAACTGGCCCTAAGTCTCCCGCATTCACAGCTGAGTTCCATGACGCCATTGGGGGCAATGATCCCTGGGCACCACTGCTGCCGCACAGCCTTAATTTATGACACAGTAGACACTGTGGTTTCTAAAAGTAACATTACATTTTTTAAAAAATTGGAATGATATGCCATAAAAATGAAACAATACTTATTGAATGCTTTGTCCCGCCAAAGCTGCTCGAGATCCATTTTCTCTTTGAGAATGAAGGTTAAACACCATAAACTTGATTACTTCTCGAGGCTCAGAGAGACTCCGCAGTCCTGAGCCCTGTTTTAAGCTGATTGTCCATTATCTTTTTGTGCCTTATTGACTTGAGGACTAATTAAGAGCATTAGCATAAAATGAAAAAATTACAATGCAAGAATGGTGCCAATTATCACATGTGAACCACATTCTGAAACTGTAAAACATTCATTTTGCATTACTGATCTGGCCCTGCGAGTCTTCGGTGCTGCCAAGCAGATAATGCTGATGTTTTTTCATATGTTCATTCCCCCCCCCCCTTCTGCAGCACCCATTTTTGAGATCAGTTTTACTCCTAAATGCCTCTTCTTTTTACAGGGTCTTCAGGGTGAAGGTGCTCCAAGGTGCAAAGTGTGTACAGCCGAGGTAAGTCACTCATTATTATTCTTTACTTACATCATTTCTTCATAAAACTTCTGATTAAGAGTAAAATGAAACCGTTTTTAACCTGAGAGCTAGTCAAACGTTGTATGAGCTAAGAACTAGGAACTCAACCACAAAACCACTAGATGATGTTGTCACTCGTCTTTCATCCTCCGTTTGCATCATATATAAATCACAGAACTGGCTTACATTTTAAGATTGCTGTGATGGTCACTGTGATATGGTAGATAATGGGTGGAATTCAATGTAGTACTAAGTCAATGGGCCTATTAGTGCAAGGATTTCCCCTTGCTCAGAAGACTCTTTTCATCCTACAGCACCTAAATCTGTTCTGGGGGTTCCCCAAACTTTTGGAAGCATATTTGGGGATGGCATAGGGTGGCTGATGGGAGGAGAGGAGGGAAGGACATGTTTCACAGGCAGAAGTCATTCCACTCCTGCAATTATTTAGTTGAATACCACCCAAAGTGCTTCAATGTGTCACAAATGGTCTTGATGTGCATATTCTGTTAATAATGCAGATTATTTTATTTTGTTTGTGGTGGTGTGGGGTTTTTATATATTGATATTTTTGAAATCATTCAAAACATGTACACATGCTTCCCAATGGATAGAGATCCAGTTGTTTTTTTCTGGCTAGCTGAGCAGTCTAGACTGCCCCTGGTTACGCACATGTGGACAAATTAATTTGTTTATCAATCACAGGTATATATACCCAGCAACATCTTTGGTGGCCAGTAGAAATGCTGATTGCTTAGCCAGTGTCCCTTTGTTTTAGTATTCTAATATGGTCATCTTGGTCAAAGTGCTTCAAACTGCATCAGGAGCACAGTTCCACACTTTAAAAAAATGTGCATAAGAACAGGAGTCTGCCAGATCAGGCTGGTGGCCCAGCTAGCCAAACATCTTACTGTCACTGGGGCCAATCAAATGCCCATTTGTCTGCAGTCCTTGCTTCAGCGTCAACACAAAACAGCTGAAAATAGTCTGTACCAACAACAGATCCATTTGCATTATCGCCTTGGCCTAGTGCATATTGAAAAAGAAGTCATACATGACTTGTATTGCATCTGTGAAAAGCAGGGCCTCTGGTTCCTATGTGTTTGGTAGCATTGTTTTCGCAATTCTTGATAGAAGGTCTTTGCTCTTCACCGTGTAATTCCCTAATTCAAATGGCACTTCAGCCATCAAATGCTCCTTTCAGAGGTGCATCATGTGAAAGAATCATTGTGGCAGACGCAGGTAAGAGTATTACAAAGGAATAGCTTAAGGGGTTGTTCTGCTGTAGAATGTTTACTTCACCTGACATGTCTATCTTGGATGCCATCCATGATTATTCATCTGGATGTTATTTACATGAGTAAGGATACATCATTTCTTCTGTAGACAAAGGATGGGAGAAGGGAGGGAAGAAGATGCAGCCCAATACCTAAGAAAGTTAAGGGATTAAAAACAATTGTACAGGAACAAATAAAATGGCTGGTGTTTTGTAACAGTCAAACTTGATCTGCCATAACTGTTGCAATGACAGTAAGCCACACTTCCTCGCACAGAGGTTGATGTATTGGCTTGTACTAATGGTTGATTAAGGGGCACAATCCAAGATGGTAATGTAGCACCTTAAAAGAACAATGCTTTAAACCTGGGGACCTGTTTGCAATGTATAGGGTGGTCTTCTGTAAGTCAAAATGGGGGTCACAGACATGGACAGTTGGTAGTGTTCTGAATTAAAGTTGTCTGGATTGAATTTGCTTTAAGTGCTAGATATCAAAGTTTTATACAGGAGACTCAGGAGGTTGGAGTCTTGTGATTGCACCGCTTCCATCTTTGATTGATCAGCATCTGTGTCTTCTTCTCACACATAAATAGAATTGCTTCAAGAGCCTTCAAAATTCTGGGTGAATAATAATCTTAGAAACTTTGTGAATCTCACAGAGATGGCATTTCCAAAGGTTCTAAACTCAGAAGTCTTGTTGAGCTATAGATGTTCAAAACAGAAGTTCTAAAAGGCAACACATGTTGATTAGGCCAGTTTTTGTTTTTGTTTTAACCCATGAAAATACATTTGAAAAAGAGCAAGGGGCTTTCAACAGCAATTCTGTAAGTACTGTTACAGAGCCATGCTGTGGAGGTCAAGTTGCACACAACCACTGCCCTGAAAGAAAGTAGCAAAGAACTTCAATCATGTATAGAAAAAGCTACAGATGGATGTATAAAGAAACTAGTTTTTTTCCATCTTCAAGACCATCAGACTCACCGGACCATTATCAGGAGAAGAGAAGATAATGCACAAAATAACAGCAGAACCAAAAGCACACCTCTGTTTAGATTCAGTTGCTGCATTCAGATGTCCAGCTAAACTATGGTGTAGCAAGATGTAAACAAGCCTAGCTTCAATTGTTTGCATGCTTCTCCTCTCATCTGGCCAGGAGGATCAGTTTAAAACGTTTGCTTCTACATTTGTTCAGCATGTCATCCACACCAGAAACTGTCGTTAACATTAACTGTGGTTAGTTTGAAAGCAATCAGCTTAAACCCATGGTTTCTGAACCTGAGTTGTTCAGAAAGTGGCAGTGCAAGATTATGCATGCCTGCACAGAAGTTTAATGGGATTCAATTCCAGGAAGGTGTATTTAGGATTTGAGTCTCAGTTATATATGCGGACCTCAATATATTTTGCTGCATGGGGCAACATGGTACAGAATTTGGCCTCTAATATTAGGGTGAAATGCCTAAAGAGCTCACCACAACTAAGACTGAGCAGGACCTACTGGACAAGAAACAGATTAAAACTGCCAACAAAAAGTATTTTAAAATGCAAAATCCTGGTTATCAGTTTATGAAAATCCAGTTGAGTCTGATGACTTCATGCTGTAGATCTTTTACTCCCAACGGGCCAACTGCACTCACAGTTTTGGCAGGGACAGCTGTGATCTCTGCATTAGGAGTTAATTTTGGAAAAAGTCCAAGTAGGCAACTCTTGTCTTTTTCTGTGTCTAGAGGGTCTAGCTCCATTGAGCTGCAGGAACTCTGTGTGGCCTGCTTCTCAGCGTAGAAGCAAAATCCGTGAGAACATTTTTTCTCCCTGTTGTGATTATAAACTTTGCATAGTTATGCCTTCACAGAGTTATATAACCCTATGTGGTACTTAATGAAGTGCTGGATGTTTGAAAAAAAATAACTGCAATGTTATTTTGCCCGTGGTATGTTTACCCTTATAAGGATTAATGCCTAGCACTAATTCACTTGTGTTCTGTGATCTCTATCGCGCTGCAATAAAGATACTTAGCACTTTTCACTTAGAAAAAAACCCGCTTTGCAAACATCTCATTATGAAACTCCACAACAGCCCTGTGACACAGGTATGTGGGTCAATTCAATGCTCTGTTTTAATAAACCTCCAGTGCTCAAGTAAATTACAAAATGTGAAGTCATTAAATCCACTTAAAGGAAGGAACATTCGTGAACAAAGGCTCATCCTATTCATTACAGTCTAGATGGGGAAAAGACAGAAAACTGTTATAGTGATTACCAACGATAATATTTACAGAAAGCCACTGCAAGAGCTACATTTAAGGCACTGCAGGAAGGACCATCATGTCTGGCCTCATGTAGGGATGGTGGGGGGATTTGGTTCGGTTCACATTTTAAGGGGAACCTGTTGAATTCTCACTTCCTGAAACTATGCAAGCCAAAGTGAAGCTGTCCTTTGACACTCACACTTCCCCAAATTTGGCAATGCGGTTCTCCAGCCAATGGATATATTTGAGGACCATCTTCCACAAAAAGGCGTATATTGGTGAAACCAAAAAAATATGGGCGCGTGTTACATTGCTTTCCAAGATTGTGTATTAGGTAAAATGGCGCAAATGTGTGTATTAGGAGCTGATGAATTTCTGTGAGGACTCTTTTAACAATGCAAATTGTTGTGGAAATGTGGGGAACCTAAGACCAGGAAAATGAGAAACTGAGAGAAACTGACAGATTCACCCATCCCTAGACCCGTGTTCCTAAGGCAGGATGCTCACCTGTGTCTCAATTTGGTTGCACATTAACTCTCCTCAGAAATGATTTCTGACACCCAGATTATAGTGCAACAAGTAAGTAAGATGATAGTAAGCCCCATTGAACAAGGCGACATTTTATTCTTGAATAAATATGTACAAGATAACAAAGAATCTTGTGGCACCTGAGAAACTTACAAATGAGCAAGCAGAGGTGGGTGACCCCTTCCCTAGGTACTTGGACAAAATACATCTCAGATATAATCTCAGTACAGTAAACAAAGCCTAAATGTTGGATGGGAAGCAAAACAAACAATTATGTTTTTATGTTCCATTTCTCCATCCTATCCTTCCTGGGTAGCGGACTGTTTTTGGTGCTGCATCTGTGTAGCGGTATTGCTGGGCCCAGGCAGCAACTGCCAAAAGTAAAACACAACATGGAGAAAACAATTGTGCAGTCATTCCTACCAGAACCACAATTCACCCCAGAACTAGTAGAACGTATGAGGGCGTCACTAGTTGCACAATCCCAACCCTTACTGCTTTATTTCACAATAATCCTTGATTCATTTTGTTAGTGGATTCATAAGTAAAAGCATCCTAGTGAATTCTCCATTCCACCCTTACTTTGTTCGAAGGGAGTACTTTTTCAGAGTCCAAGAATAGTCATTCAAACCCTCCTTTCCCTCTATGTGTTAGCAAACTGATGTTGTTGATTCGAATGTAAGTGTTCAAATTGGTATACAGTGTGATCTGGAAGACCTCTGAGACATACTTTTGTCCTCTGGGCAATGGAAAGGCAAAAGAGACAGTAGTCACTAGTCCCATTTGTTGTTGTTTGCTATTGGAAGACTACAGTTTCATCACCCAAGAAGAATGTGGTGGGTGTAGGAATGTCTGGGCATGTAAGTCATGATGGATGATAAAATGCAGCATCTTAATCAAGAAACTATTCTGGAGTTCTGTGAAATATGATACAGATTTGCAAATGGGCTGAGTTTGGAAGAATAATAAAAACTCTGCATCTCATTGTCGGCGTTGTGCAAAGGGGAGTTCTTTCGTTCCAGAGTAATGGAGAAGAGAATTGTCAACTTCCTTCTCAAATCTGTTACTGTTGGATAGAAAACGGACCACTTGACGCAGTTAAGTGACCTTTAACATAGCAAGGTCTTTGAAATGTGGATTCTTCTGTATTTCAGATGTTCCCTTATGGCCCAGCACTTTATGCCTACACCAGAGAAGTCACACCCCCACCCTTTGGTTCAAGTTTCAGACAGCTTAGCCTGGTTCATCTATGCATATTACTGAATTCTTTGCCCTGGAATATCTGATCAGCTCCTTCCTTACCCTTCCTCAGACACCAGCTCAAATTGCTGTTATTTCAGTGTGCCTTTCACAGCATGGGCAGTGACTGATTAATTCTTTGAGGCTCTTATAAAGATGGGTTTCTGATTCTTATTTTCTTAATTTTGTTGAATGGTGATTTTGGCCACAATCCTATCCGCCTGGAAGTAAGCCCCATTGAAGCCAGTGAGACTTATTTTTGAATAAATATGCACAGAATAACAAAGAGCCCTGTAGCACCTTAGAGACTAGCAAAATTGTGGCATAAGCTATCACAGACTCCACTCTGCTTCATCAGAGGCATGAAGTGTTGCAAAAAGTGAGGTCAGAGGAAAGTGAAACTTAATGGTGGTTCTTCGAAAAACAGCTCTGGATGACAGAGGACCCCTCCAGACTGGTGTTTTATTGTGGGTGTCTTTTGCAACATGCTCTTGCCGCAATAAGAGTGCATTAGTGGCAGGTTTGTTCTGCTTTATTGTTTGTTCTGCAGTGCTTCCCCAATACTAACACACCACTGCTATCCAGAGGCAATGAAAATGGGACACAAAAAAAAGTTACAGTGTTTCAGGAGGAAGTTATAGGACAGGCCCCAATTGGAAATGAAGTAAGGTGACTGCTCTGAAACCTTTGCCATTGTAAACAACATTGAAAGTGGATTCATGTATGACCGCCCCCATAGCATCATGAGCATAGATCACCATGAATACGCTATAAAAAGGATTGTGGAGAGGCCACAGACATCGTGGCACGGGAAGCCAATTAACACATACAATGTGCTAAAAATCCTTTGTCTCTGTTCAATCCACAAGTGAAAGCCCAGGCTGACAGCATTGCTTGCAATGATGAGGAACAAGAACATCAGAAGCTGCCACTAGTCAATCTAGGTCAATATCGTCCACCCTGATGGCCAGAGGCTCTCCAGGTCTTCATACTAATCTCCTCCCCCAGTCCTAGAGCTTTTCCTTTCAGAGATGCCAGGGGTTGCATCTGAGACCTCAAGTAAACAAGCCATGTGCTCTGCCTTCCATTCGCCGATGGAGTGAATGGAGATTTGAACATGGTCCTTGTCTCGCCCTCCTCCTGGTCCAAGACTGCAGCCACTCCACCACATTGACTCTTACAGTGTTTGTCTGCTTGTGTGTGTTTGTGTGCGTTTTTAATGATTGATTGAACATCTTTAATGGATTCAGAAAAAAATGCATGTTTCCCAACACTGCCTTGTGTGCCGCAGCAGAGGAACGGCAGTCAGTTTTCCATGCTTGATTTCTCCATGCTTATTTTAGGATTGAGAAATGACATTCACCCCCAAAGGCAACAAATAACTATCCTCCAGCAGGCAACGAGTGACTTGTATATATTTGCTGGAGGCCTGTGCATTTGACAAGGTGCCATGGGTGACGAGTTGGTTGTGTTTACATGTAGAACACTTCCACAGCATGTAAGTTAACCCACACATTTAATTTCCATGCTTTTGGGTACATTACTGAATTTGTAAGCATCTAAACTCTCCTCTTAACCCATAAGTTCCTTGATCCTAGAATTAACATTTACCATTTTTATATCATTGACCAATCTACTGTGTTTCCTCTCTCCTTAATGATCCTAGACATGTTACATTCCTCCTACTAAGAGGAGAAACATCACCCATGTAATCATTATCAATGAAATGGGGAAGAAGTAACTGCTTCTGCAAAGAATGATTTTCCTGCTATGTAGCAGCAAGAAGTAGCAAGCTTATTAAATTTTGTGGTTACTACCGTCATAAGATCTGAATATTTTTTGAAGTGCAAAAATGATAATGAACAGTATGCCTTTGGTGACCCTGTTAATGGTATTATTACCCATACTGTGTTTACATTCTGCTTTATAATACTCTCTTAGTCATGGCGGCTTTTAACATGCAGTCATTCAGAGCAGGCTGCCTCTCTGCCATGCCCTTGCCATTTCACTCTGCACTATTAAGTGTTGTTTTCCTAGGAAGGTCTTGAAATGTGGGGCATTATGTATGAGTTATGCTAATTTGTTAGGGCAATGAATACATTAATTTCATTAGTAAATGGCCTCAAAGCAATAATTACCAGTGTAGGTGTGTCAGAAACGATCATGTTCAGTTTTGCCAGTTAATTATTAAGATTTTGTTCTGAGGGACCCAGATTTGACATCCGGCTTCGGCTAGCCATAAATAAACTTGAGATTATAGAAGGAAGCAGGAGACAAAACTAAGAACTTGTTTGGATCCTACACATGGCCTTTTCTGTCCAGCAGCTGCTGCCAATAAGGTGCCACAATAATTAGTGTCCGTCATGTGAGGCTACACTAAACACCTCCCCAAAAAGGCACATCATAACAAAAAAAATTGATTTTTATTTTTTGTTGCATTGTGTTCCAGCATATTCATGCTTTCTGGTGGGGACTGTTATTCCATGCAGTGTCAAATTTTAAATATTGGGATTTTCTCACATTCCTGGATAGCCTAATAATGCAACCCCCAAACTGGCAATGCCAACATGCTTGGCTCACTTCACACACAAATGGCAGAGGCTCAGGGCTTAGTGACTTGGAAGTGTACACGACTACTTCCTCTAGGTCAAAGCCACAGCCAGCCTGACCATTTGGACAAAACAGGCATGCAAGTGACCCTTGCAAGCTTTGCCAGAGCACAACACGGTGTAGACTGCCTAGGCCTGGCTGTAGACTCTGTTCACCCATTATTGCTACAGCCCCTATTTTTCTATTGGCTGTGCTCCCCACCTGGCTGGCTACCTTTTCCTGTCTCAGCGCCTTTGTCCTGCAACAAGCAAACTTCCTTTGGCCTCCCACGCCCTCCTCCTGCCCATCTCTCCGCCAACGCACTCTGCTATGCATGTAATTTGTTGGCCCTGCTGGCTTGCCATAACAGGAACTGCCAGAGTCGCCTCTCAGGTGGTTTCAGTTTCAGTTTTGCATTACAAAGAGCTGACCCTTGCAGAGTTCTCCCTCTCTCTCCAGAAGCTGCTGTGTATTCAAGTTCTTTTGGTTTATGCGTCCTCTGTACGGCTCTCTCTTGGTGATCATTTCCATCTTGCTTGGTTGGCCTCTCCAGGTTCCTCTGCCTGAAGTCTGCCTGCTTTGGGGATGGGATTTTGAGAATGGCATTTGAATCCACAGCAGGCCTGGGCAGTGGCAAAAATGCCTGGAGGAGGGAGCAGAGTTCATATGCATTGCCTGGAGCTCAATTGAGCACTTCCCCCATCATCATTATGAATAAACAGGTCTGCCTGCCCACCTAGAAACAAGAAAGACAGAGGAGGCTCTCCTAGTATAGGGAGGGGACTCACCAAGAACAGCTTGCCCAGGGCTCTTCAAACCTGGAGCCAGACCTTTAGGCAAGGTTGCAAGTGCTTAAGAGTGAGGCATCCAAAACTTCAATAAGAGTGGCCTTATGTTTCTGGAACTTATAGCTAAGATTTTTGAGTAGACAATGCTGGTGCAACTGATCAGCTTTAGGGTGCACTTTGTGTTTCTTTGCACACCTTGAATCTACCACTGGAAAAAAAGTCAGAATAGCCACTCCCAAGTGGCATAATTTGCTATCATAAATAAGGTCATTTTTCACTGGAGTGTAGTTGCTGCAGCTATGTTGTCAGGCTTTCTTAACTACCAATAGGCTTTTGGAACCTTCTAACTTTGGGACTCCTCATTTAGCAAATGGGCATGCATTTGCAGAATTTTAGGGGTGGCATTTCCTCCTCAGCGGCACAATGCAGCCCAAGTTAAGCACTTGGTAAATCCGACTGGCTAGGCGACTTTGTCAGATAAATATTTTCAAAGCTGTTTACAACAAAGTCATCAAAAGAACAGCATGTGTATAGTAAAAATAAAGTATACGCTACAGTCTAAAAAGCAGATCTTGAAAGCATTGCGTTACAATAGTCTACACGATATGCAAGATAAAATGCCTGAGTCATTTTTCAGGGAAAGCCTTCTTAAAAATAAAAGTTTTAAGTAGCTGCCTAAAAGCAAAAGCACTTGTCTAAGTTTTGATGTCTCTCAAGATTTTCATTCAAATTACAGGTGTAAGAACTGCAAAAAAACAAAACCCCGATTTAAGGAATATTTGCGTAAAATGAATGTTCCTGCTGTAGTTCAATGGAAGTTTTGTAACATAAAAGGGCTAGTTGAGATGGTGTGTTTTGTACTTAAACTCCACTAAAACTCATGCCCTTATAGAAGTTGTTATTAAGTAGAATAAAAATTGTTGCTCTCTATAGACGTTTTATAACCACCTCAAGGAAAAGGTTGAGGAGTAGGGGGAGTCGTATTGCCATGTGGAATTAATTCATGCTTCCACAGGAAAAAAAAGTGCTCTAAGGCAATATAGTAGCTGAGCCAATAACTGTTAAGTCACAAAAAGGAGAGATTTTAGCAAATACTGGGGATCAACTGCAGCTGCAAAGAGGAAATTTAGAATTATCATCATACTACCACTATCAGAAGTCCTTTTTGTTCAGAAATTCATAGAAGTTCCCAACTGGGGCACTTACTGCTCGCTAATAAAAATCTAATGACAGCCTTCTTTTGCACTTGGGTCCTGATTGCTTAGACAATTATTTATTTTAGACATAAAGTTTTTTATTCTATTTTATAAAGAAACCAATCATAACAGTTTCTGTTATGGATCAGTATTAAGCTGGGATGAGACCTTGCCCCCACACTCAAAAAGAAAACAAAATTGGAATAAGGTTATATTTATTAAAATATAACAAACTGGAGGAACTGCAAACAAGCATTAACCCAATTAACCAAATTGAAAGGAATGTGAGCAGGTGAGGATTTATCTAATTATCATAGGAAAGCATCTCTGCAGCTCCCTAGGCTGTGGCTCTCCAGCAAAAGGATATGGAGGGAATCACTCCCTCCTTGCCTTGAGTATGAACCAAGCAGATGCACACACAGCCGTCCAAGCCCCCTCCTCTCCAGGGCTTTTTCCAAGCAATCTGAGACTGTACCTAGTTGCAGCCTGCCACTGCTCTGCCCGTTTCAGCCCGCTTCTGGTTCTGGGAGACAAGGCGGGGGGAGAAGGGAGCTTGTCACAGCAGGAGGGGAAACACCCATGGCTCTTCTCCAGCCTGACTGATCTCTGCCTCTTGGCCTCCGTTCTCCCAGTAGCCTGCTTCAGCTTCGGTTTCTGATTCTGGACTCCTCTCTGCCACATACCCTCCCCGCTCACTAAACCCTGTTTCCTCTTCAGCTTCTGACACCTCCTGTTCCCTGTCTTCTCCCTCTGCCCACTCATCATTGTCTCACCACCACTCCCCAGGCTCTGAGCCACCTTCTCCTGGTGGTTCCTCAGCTGGTTCCACCCACCATTCCTCTGTGTCCAACCAGTCCACGCCCCGCATCCCCGCCTACTCCATCCAGGTAAGCGTGAGGGATTATCAGTGCTCAAAGGCCTTTTCCAGCCAATCAAAAGCCCTTGAGGGGGGGGGGGAGAGCAGGGCCAAGGTGGGTCATGGCCTGATGTAGAGTTATGGCTTCAGAAGAGTTCCATGGGGTGCTAAAGAGAGGCTTGAAGGGAAGCTTTTGGAGGTTCCCCACCTCTGCACTAGATCTTATCACAAGAGAGAAGGAGAGACAGACTGTCTCCCGTAACATCAAGCTCCAAGTCTTCACTTGCCCTGGGAAAGTTGTCCCTTCTGCGGATATTGTGCAGTTTTTGTTCTTAAGAATTCCTTGGTATAATGATGTGATGATATACTTTGGAGTCGGTTGGCTAAAGATCGGAATGTGATTTATGACACAAGGAGATTCCTTTATTGCCTGAGCAGTACAAAACCTGTGCTTAAGCTGTGAGGAATATAAAACGAGGGTCATTAAGTAATAAACCTTGTGTTTCAGCGCAGCACATTGTATCTCTCCCTGCACTGATTTGTACGTGGGACAGATGACTTTACTTACACCTTGTTAAATGTTTATACATTTAATTTGACACACATTTCTTCCCCACCCCCACCCCACGTCTGTTTCTTTCTGGTATAAAATGATAGATCACAGGGAAGAAGACAAAATGGCCACAATTGAACCTTTCTCTAGTCTTATTAGTGGGTAGATATTAGCTACGTTAGCTTATTGCACTGATTTATTAGAACTGTTTAGATTACAGCATGGACAGATGTAGGCAGCTGGAGGAAAGCAGAACAATAGATCCTCCTGGACTGTATTTTTGGTGCGGGGGGAAGGGGAGTGATCCTGCAGTCAAACCGATCACTTTCCTGTACCCCAGCTGTTGTCATCACTGTTCTGTCTCCTGTGAAGGGGCAGAACTGCAAGGAAACTTGGAGATACCCCTGAACCAACACCTTTTAGGGTGTGCTTTCCACCTCTCCTTCTCTAGCCCCATGTTCTGACATCATCACAATATGCATTTCCTGCTCAACATCATGGGGGGGGGGGGGACCAGGCAAAAATTGTGAAGGTGGCAGGAGCAGGTGCTAGGCGTCAAGCCACATGAGATTCTGTCTGCATCTTCAAAAGATCTGAGGCACTGAGAAAAGAGGCAATCATGGGAGATTTCAGCTACCTGTTGGGACTCAAATTCTGACAAGAATGTAAGGTCCAACAATTTCCCTCATTGCCTCACTGACAATTTTGTTTCCCAGAAGGTGGAAGAAGCAACTAGGGGATCATGTGTCTTAGACCTGATCCTAACCAACAGGGAGGAACTGGTTGATGAAGCAGAAGTACTGGAAACCTTGGTAGGCGTGTGATAATGTCCTTTTGGGTTTCATACTTGGCAAGGGAAAGCTGAGTATAGTCTGACATGCACTCTGGACTTTAAGGATGATTTCAAAAAGCTTAAGGAACTACTGGGCGATATCACATGGTCAGAAATACATTCAAACCTCGGTTGTCAAACATAATCCATTCCAGAAGACCGTTTGACTTCTGAAACGTTTGACAACCGAGGATCGAAGGGCGGTTGGCAAAGTCAATGGAGAAAAAAAGAAAAAAAACCCCAACTCCCCGGAAGCAACTCGGCTTCCGAAAATCGTTCGAAAACCAGAGCGACTACTTCCGGGTTTTCGGCATGCAGGAGCCAAAACGTATGATAATGGAGGCGTTCGGGAAGCAAGGTTTGACTGTGCTCAAAGAGAAGAAGGGTCCAAGATAGATGGGAGTTTCTTAAAGGTGAATTATTGCAGGCACAAATGCTGACAACTCCAAGAAGAAAGAAAAGTGGGAGGCATCTAAAGAAACCAGTGTGGTTGCATAAGGAGCTTAAAGATGAGCTGAGATATAAGAAGGGCATGTATAACAAATGGAAGAAAGGGAGAATCATGAAGGAAGGGAATGCACGAGTAGCCAACAGTTGCAGGGTGAAGGTCAGGTGGGCCGAAGCTCAGAATGGACTCAGGTTTACAAGATTTTATAGTTGAGATTCCTGCATTGTAGGGGTTTGGACTAGGCGATTATTGGGGTCCTTCCAACTCTACAGCTCTATGATTACCAGAGTGGCAGTGTCTTGGGGCAGGAGGACTTTGGGGCATAAGTCCAGGGCCCCATTCAGCAAAATGAATAGGAGGCTCTCCAAATACAGTAACTGTATCATCTCAAGGATGTGATGGAATGATTGAGGGATAAAGCTACAGTGGTACCTCGCAAGACGAATGCCTCGCAAGACGAAAGAGTTTTTTGTTTCTTGAGTTGCTTCACAAGACGAATTTCCCTATGGGCTTGCTTCGCAAGACGAAAACGTCTTGCACCTTTTTCTTAAAACCGCCAATGCATTCTTATGGGAAACCGTCAATGTATTTCCTATAGGAAACCGTGCTTCGCAAGACAAAAAATTCACAAGACGAAAAAACTCGCAGAACGAATTAATTTCTTCTTGCGAGGCACCAATGTATTAATTCCTGAGTCTAAAATGATTTAGCTCTTTCAGGTCAGTCATATGATCTAGCAACCCAGCAGAACTTACACCCAAAAGAGTGGTGTATGTCAATTCTAAAAGCTTGTTTTCACTCTGTCAGGTTTGGGTTGGCTCAGCCAGCAGTGGCCCCACTCCTGAGTATAATTTGGGATAGAGGTAACCAGATTTCTGCAGTTAGGATTGTTCTGAAAGTTCAGAGCCTAAAATCACCTAGCCATACCACTGCTGAAACTACAGATATTTCTGTATCTAAAATGCAGTTCGCACTTGTTTGGGATGTATAACATGGAAAAGCCCCGACTCACTCATGAGCGGAACTCAGGAGGTGATAGTGGTTCAGCAGTGAAAGAGGTGGCCAATTTTAAAAGTTACTTATGCTACCTGGGTATCCACAACCAACTAGCTGGGCTGAATCCATTTTACATGCTGTCTGAGAAGCTTTTCGTGATGCTGGTCCACATTTCTGTGTGGCTGTGAGGTTGACAAATGTTCCACATTATCTTTAATTTCCATAAAATGGTTCTAATCTTTGGTTTCTAATAAATGTAGCAAAGTGCCCTGAGGGTAGCTTGGTTTCACATTGTAGGTACTTCGATTGGAGATTAAAAGGAGGAAAATATTCAGGTTTTCCTTTTCATCTCATTCTCAACATGGGGTGGTTTTTTTAAAAAGCCACCCTCATGAATGGGGATAGACAATAGTTCTCAGTGAGCTCAAAGTGGCTTGAGGAACACAATGTACATTACATGTGTGCTGACCTTGCCCCCTTCATCTTTGAGGAATTTTCCATGGTGACAGATATCCATGGTAACTCTTCACAGTGCCTTGGATATAACCATAGAGTCTCCAAACAACTTGTGTTCATTTCCACACTCTCCCGCTGGGCCCACCCTGCCATTTTGCAGAATGAGGGGCTGCCACCTTAGGCAGGTGGTTTGGAGTGTCACGAAAGGGGAGAAAATGGTTCATTATTTACTTTATTGTTGTTGTGTTTTTTTCTGACAGGGAGGGGAAAGTGGTACTTGTGGTTTCTGCCTCAGGTGCAAAACAACACCAGCCTCGTCTGGTCTTGATTACTAAGGCAAGTCGACTTGTGGATGGGAAGGGTACCATTCGCTGCTCCATCTCTTCAGGCAGTGAAATCTCTTGGGCCAGCTAGGATGCATCAGACCATCTAGTCCAGCAGTAGCCAAGCAGATACCTATGGGAAGCCAGGATTGGGGGCAGAAATCCGATTCCATTCACATTGCAAGGTGAACTCGAGACATTCACACTTCCTGAAAAAAAAGTGTGAATGAAAACACAGCCATCCTTCACACTTCTGAATTTTGCAGTGCAGTTCTCTCTGTTTTAAAAATGGGGGGCCCCACCGTCCTTCATTAGAAGATTTGAAGCTGGATAGTCACCTTTAAAGGCTTTCCTACATCAATAAAGGATGGACTAGACCAGGAGTACTCCATATGTTGTTGAACTTAATTTCACATCTGTTCCAGCCAGGATGCTCAAAGGTCAGGTATGGAAGTCCAACAACATCTGGAGGGACTACATTAGTTCTCTATGGACCAATTCATCTTTCAGATTCATTCAAATTCTTTGATTCACTGTAAAATGCTTGTGGCAAATAGCATTATGTCCTCATTCTACAGAGAATTCACCTTTCTCCTTGTTTGCTTCCAGAATAATATTTTCTAGCTGCTTCTGTCATTTCACTCTGCAAGTTGTGTATTATGAAAATGCAAATACTCATGATCCCTGCATAATTTGCAAATTTTAAAGGGAAAAGAAAGAAATTCCAAATTTTGCAGATGCTAAAATTTAGTTCTTTGGTGCCTTTGGTTAGAGCCATAATGAAAAGGTTAATGGTTTTATTGTTTGTTGGTTTGTTTTTTACATTTGGTTTATTAGCACTTAATCTAGGCTGGTAGTAAATTGATGGACTTGTCACCAGAAACATTTCTGGGTGAAGTAAATAAAGGATCAATCTGGACTAAGACAACAGGACTAGCAGCAAATTGCTCAGAATTTATTGGTTTTCTTTTACTCGATGACTCTTTCCTGGTTTCTGGCTTTGCCAGAAGAAACAGCTGAATGATGAGATGGAGAAACAGTGAAACATCTAACAGCGAAAGGTGCAAGAATCTATCTCTTTCTAAAAGTCAATGCACACTTTGCTTTTTTAAAAAACAAAACAAAACAAAACCTCAGGTACAAAAAATACCTGAGATAAATGAAAAACTTAAGTAGTAAAACGAAAGCAGCAGTTGGCTTGGGATGCTGTTTCTGTGCATATGAGAAGGAAACACAGCTTCTGTGTCATTTACATGTGTCAGTATATAAGGTCACAACCATACCATAAACCGAAAGCATTCTCATGCCACTTTAGAAGTCATGGCTTCCCTCAGAGAATCCTGGGAGCTGCAGTTTCTTGAGGATACTGATTGGTGTTTGGAGACCCCTATTCCCCTCACAGAGTTGCAATTCCCAGAATTCCCTGGAAAGAAGAATTAATCATTAAATCACTCTGGAAATTGTAGCTTGGTGAACAGATTGGGGATATCACTTTCATTAATGCCTTGCCAGCACTAAATCAAGTCAATGCCTTAGCCTTACATCAATATAAGAATAGTAAACTAAAGTTCAAAAATTGTCTGTTTGGTAGCCAGGCGTAATCACTAGGTAAAATGTAAAATGGAGGGATTTCCTCTTCCAATATGATGAAGCAGAGAAGGAGAGAGGTACAAATTTCTGGTCTGTACTGAAGGAGGAGTCAAGAATAACTGCTTCCTCATTTTTAGATGGTGGTTGAACTTCCCATTCTACAAATGGAAGTAACACAACGACATGTGAACATTTCACAATAATGATCTAGTAACTTTTCTTTGGTGATCACTCATAGCCGAGTAAGATTGCCTTCCATAAACACGGTTTTAGCAATGAGTCCGTAAGTGACTGTGGAGGCCAATTCTGGATCCACGCGTCCTTCCACAGTGGGGACATTGGTTTCCGGGTGGGAATTGATCACGGTGTGGATTTGCCAAGCATGCCTTCCTCTTAGCACGTTTCTCCCTTGCATCCTGCGTTCGAGTGTCTTCAAAGCCCATGACACCTTTGGTAAAGGCTGTGCTCCAACTGGAGTGCTCTCAGGCAAGTGTTTCCCAGTTGTCAGTGTTTATACTACATTTTTTAAGATTTGCCTTGAAACAGTCTTTAAACCTCTTTTGTTGACTACCAGCATTACACTTTCCATTTTTAAGTTCGGAATAGAGTAGTTGCGTTGGAAGACAATCATCAGGCATCCACGCAACATGACCAGTCCAACGAAGTTGATGTTGAAGAATCATTGCTTCAGCACTGGTGATCTTTGCTTCTTCCAGTACACCTAGTAACTTTATTAATCGTGGACCTACTTTAAACAGGGTTATTTGTTGTTTGCATGACCACTTCAACTAGTGGCTGGGTCAGAATTAATAGCAATGAGAAGAAAAGACAAATATATGCCTGCGTTTTCAAACATAGCTGCTAATTTGAGATTAATCTGAGTTTTTGGCAGTGGCACTTGAGACAATTTTGCAGCTACTACAGCTCATATTTAAGGCCCTTTTATGGGATTCTCCGGAATGATAACTGGATTATGCAAATGGCGAGCAAGTGAGTTTATTTGGGGGAACGGATTAATTTCTAAAGGGAGAGATGTGAAGGTGAGGCAATGTTAATGAATAGGGATTTTTGCCTCTGCATGCCAACTCGTTATTGAGCGTATATTAGTGGCAGTGATGCTATTAATTCAGTGATTCTAACATTAGCAAACTACCAGTGGTAAATAATGCAGTATTATGGGAATGTTTACTTCTATTTCATTTTATGGCGGGAAGGAGAAAGAGAGGGAATGCAGATAAGCAGCGTGCCACCAAAGGACTCTAGAATTGCTTTGATAGTCCCAAACTAATTGTATAGGTTCCCTGCCCCCCTCCTCCAAAATAACTCTTGAAATGAGGCTCTGGTGCAGTTAATTTATGTTCCAATAAAGGCCTGTCAGGACTTTTCATCAGCTTTCAGAAAGAGATTGCTGGAATGTAGCAACGAAATATTTGTGTTTTAGCCTCTCCTGTTTGTTCTCCTCAAGCCTTTACCGTTCGTGTTAAATTCTTTAGGACAGCATTCCCCAACCTGCTGCTGTGCAGGCATTTTGGACTATAACTCCCAATGGCACCAGTCAGCAGCACCGTGTTGGCTGGTGTTAATGGGAACAGTAGTCCAAAATATCTGCAAGGCCCAGAGTCAGGTGGGCTGGCCGAGCAAAATGGAAATTCCTAAAAAATAGTGACAGTGGGGGTGGTTAGCGTGGCAGAAGTAGACATTCTGGCAAATGTGTGGCTACTACTTTTAGAATCAAGCCCTGGGTCCCACTTCTGCCTACTTTCCCTTTCCAAATAATACTTAGCACATCCCTGCCGCATTCTGTTTTATTTGCTGCTGTCATGGGGCGGGTTGGCTATAGTGACATTTTGTTTTACTATGCATTATTGGGGCAAAAGGGACGCGGGTGGTGCTGTGGGTAAAAGCCTCAGTGCCTAGGGCTTGCCGATCGAAAGGTCGGCGGTTCGCATCCCCGCGGTGGGGTGCGCTCCTGTTGCTCGGTCCCAGCGCCTTGCAACCTAGCAGTTCGAAAGCACTCCCGGGGGCAAGTAGATAAATAGGGACCGCTTACTGGCGGGAAGGTAAACGGCGTTTCCGTGTGCTGCACTGGCTCGCCAGATGCAGCTTTATCACGCTGGCCACGTGACCTGGAAGTGTCTCCGGACAGCGCTGGCTCCCGGCCTATAGAGTGAGATGAGCACACAACCCTAGAGTCTGGCAAGACTGGCCCGTACGGGCAGGTGTACCTTTACCTTTACCTATTGGGGCAAAAGCGGCCTGCTGTTTCATGCAGAAGCCCAAGGTTCTTTGTTTCCTCTTGTCTTGCCCACAGGATGGGGCTAAATAAATCCAAAGAAAATAGCTTCCCCACCCCCACCCCAAATTGCCACCAGATGAGGGCCAAACTATAGGTGGAAGCTACAGCAGACCTGTTTGCTTAATGTTGGGGTCTGCCCCAAATGAAAACAATATTTATGAATTTGATCTGTTCACTTAATGCACCAAATGAAATTATCTTCCGTTTCCAGCTGTGGGTCAGAAAGAGGCAGGTTAGCTTTCTTTTCTCTTAAAAAAAAATTGGACCTGTTCCCCTCCCTGACCTTTGATATGCAATTGGGGTAGACCAGGGTTTGAACTTGTAACATAGTTTGGCCCAGAAATTCACAAACTGATAATGAATAGCCTGAGACACGAGGCATTTTCTGTGTCAAGACTGAATTAACAAATACTATGCAGCCTTGTCCTAACTAGCAGACACACACGTACAAACACACACCAGCTGTCCCTCAATGAATAAACTGCGTTTTGCTGAAGTGTTCAGAATTTGAGGTTTTCTTGCACAGACTCTTGTGTTTTGGTGTGGAAACTGTTACATGCCACGAGCCGCTCTGTCCAACCACATTTCATAACATTGTTTCATCAGATGGTCTTAATTTTCTGCATGACATTATCTTTTCAAGCTGACATAAGATTGGGCTGTGATATTTGCATATGCAAGATGGAACTATGCAACTGAACTGTATTTCTCCTTGCGTGTGGTATTTCAGTTTGTGACTTAGGGGAATCCAACAAGCAAACCCTTCCAAAGAATTTCCTCAGATTCCTGAATAATTTCATTGTTTAAAGTAATATTAAGAGCTGCGTTGCAGGATGTATTGCTAGCATAAAATGTCATGTGGACACTTTTTTTTTTTTTTTTGCTTTTCAGTCACTGGTGTTAGTATGGAATTATTATTATTTATTAATTGTTATTAATTTTTCTTATTATAGCATCAGTGCATGGCAATTTACAGAGTACACGAAGGCAGCCCCTGCATAGCTTCCACTCTGAAATTTGACATGGGAGCCAGATAAATGTGGGGAAACAGAACAGGAACATAAGCAATATGGTCACAGGATCACTTCTTTCTTTATGCAGTCGTACCTTGGTTCTCAAACCCCTTGGTACGCGTACGTTTTGACTCCCAAATGCCAAAAACCTGTAAGTAAGTGTTCCGGTTTTCAAACGTTTCTCGGAAGCTGAACGTCTGACACGGCTTCCGCTTGAGTGCAGGAAGCTCCTGCAGTCAATCAGAAGCCGCGCCTTAGTTTTCAAATGCTTTGGGGAGTCAAATGGACTCCCGGAACGGATTAAATTCGAGAACCAAAGTTCCACTGTGTATCATTGTCAGTGGGGATCAGGCACACCAACTCTAGGGGGTCAAGGTATCTTTGGCCCCCTCAGTAGTTGTTGGGAGGGGGCTGGGCCCCCTCAATGTTGAGGGGGCAAAGGAGGCCCAGTGCGGAACTGAGTGTGGCACAGTGGCCAGTTCCTCCAGAGTGCTTGGCCTTCCCCAGACGATGTGACATCACTCCATGCATGTGATGTCACACACATGCAATGCGTACCAGGCCTCCTCAATCTTGGGGACAACCTAGCTCCCCTGGTGTGCATTATGCTTTATGGAGGTCCTGTCCCCAAGGAGCTTACAATCTAAAATTTGACACCGGGGAAATAACAAAGGAAGGGAAGCGATCTGAAGGTAGGGGTAAAAAGGGAAATAAATAAGACATGATTGTTTCAGGTACATATATTTAAGTTTGCTTATAGGCTTAGAATGTCTACAACACATTTAAGAAAACTGCAATGGCCTTAACACAGTTCCTGAACTTTTCAACAAGGCTCATGCTAGAGGACTTTCGGGTGGAATGGACTTGAAATGAAAAGTAGGGATTGGGAGAGGGTGCATGAAAGAGGAATATTTCTATTTAGGTAGATGAAAGGTCCAATTTAATTCTGTCCTTTTGAAAGTCAGAGTTACAACCAGATTATTCTCAAGGGGGGGGGAATATGGCAGGGGGGAGAGACCTGCGTTCTGATTTCCTCTTCTGAATTTACTGTTGGAATTGCATGCACCTGATTGCCAATAGCGTACCAGTTTCATTAAACTCACACAATCAGGAGAGGGCATTGATGATCGTAGTAAATACCTGCTAGAACTTGATGTTCTAATGATTTGCTATGAGAAAAATTACTGAATCTCTGTGTAGCAAAACACAAGCTGGATAGAGTCAAATTTCACATTCTTCCCCTTCACAGTTCTTCTAATTTTTCTTCCTTTCTCCTTCTTAACATTCCCCGGTTAACCCTTTGAAAACTTAACAAAGGCTGTCCTTGTGCATAGGCACAAATGCTCAGGCTGTTTGACCCATTAGCTCTAGGCAGTATTTTTCTCCAGTATACACTAAATTTCTCCAAATAGTAGAATGTCAATTCCATTTTACAGAAAAAGTACTGAGTTTAACAGAGAGAGGTTTGTCCAAGGCTACCTACAAACTAGTTTAGGGGTTAAGAAATAACCCCAACTAACCCATGATGATGATGACGGTGATGATGAGGATTTTATTTATACCCCACCCATCTGGCTGGGTTTTCCCAGCACTTTGGACAGCTTCCAGCAGAATATAAAAAGATAATTAAACATTGAATGTTAAAAAATTCCTGATACAGGGTTGCCTTCAGATGTCTTCTAAAAACTGTGTAGTTCATTATCTCCTTGACATCTGATGGGAGGGCGTTCCACAGGGCGGGTGCCACTACCGAGAAGGCCCTCTGCCTGGTTCCCTGTAACCTCACTTCTCACAGTGAGGGAACCACCAGAAGGCCTTTGAAGCTGGACCTCAGTGTCTGGGCTGAATGATGGGGGTGGAGACGCTCCTTCAGGGTAACTCAGTGAATGCTTTAGGCCATACATGTTCAACTGGTCGACTGCAATTGATAGGTAGATCCCTGGGTGATCGTGGTTGATCGTGGAATCCTTATTGCTCGCAGGATTCAAAAAAGGGGGGGTGAATGTCTCCACCCCTCCCCCTCACTCTGTTCCTCCATTGCCTCTAGTAGGTGGTCATTTGGCATTTGATGATTGCGATTTGGGATACGATGATTGGCGCTTCGTGCGGTTGTTAGCTGTGGATTTTGTTGTGAGCGATTTATGGCATTTCTCCACCCAAAAAGCTCAACATCTATGGCAATCCTCCCCTTCCACACACACACACACACACACACACACTCCTCCTCCCTCCAATGACAATGGGTAGATCACTGCCAGTTTTTTTTATACTGGGAGTAGATCACAATCTCTTGGGAGCTGGACATGCCTGCTTTAAACAAATGATCAGCAACTAGCTTTTCTTTAATACGAAATAGTGGGGATGTATCTATTTTGGAGCTCATTAGGTTTTGATAACCAAAGTGGGTGAGGGCAGAGGATAATCTTTCCCGCTCACGTTGTGTGTACACTTAACGTGTGTGTCTTAAGGATGGTGATTCAGATGTTAAATACCAAAATGTTGGGGGAGGAAATGACTTTTGTTCTCCTGAGCTGGGAACTATTGTGCAGCCTGACAAATACTGTGTAGTTAAACTGCTTATCTGCATTATGTTCTCTTAAGCAAAGACCTTTAAAATGCAGCTCCACTTTCTCTCCCCCCCCCCATCTCTACTTTGCATTGTGCAGCTCTCAGTTACATCTCAATTAGTCATGTCAGTGCAGTTTTGCAAACTTGACATGGAAAACAGTGTTTTAAATAATGTGGTGAGGAATTTGGGATGGGATATTCTGTTACAGAAACAGTTTTTTTGTTTTTTAGAGGGGAGAGGGACTCCATCAAAACACTATGATGAAATGTTTTATGTGCGTACTGTCTGCAGTTGGAAGACGTGAAATTAAGATGAGCTGTAAAATATAAAGACTCCAGATCTGCATATGATTATCTGTAGTAAATTGAAGTAAATTTGCTTTATATTACTCAACGAGTGTTTTTCAGCAGTAAACCAGGATTTGTTTTTGCTTCTATTGCTGCCATATTTGTATAAATGACTCAAAGGCCATGCTGAGTTCAGAGTGAGGCCTCCTTGGCTACCACTTTCATGTTCAGTTTTGGAGACAGAAAGGAGAAAGGATCAAGCGTGTAGGGGAAAATGACTCTGGTATAATTCTTCAATCACTCACACAGCAGCAGAGCACAATATGGGGAAGAAAGCCCCACTCCATTCTCCTCACATAGCCCTCACAGGGAGCAACATGTGAACAGGGTTACTCCCATTGTTGCTTTTCATTTCCTACCTTCAGGTCACACCAACTCAACTGCCAAGGAAACCCAGTGCAAAAGCAGAGAGTTCATTTCTGGAGCATGTTAAGGGAAGCATGCTCAGTAAACACAGGGCACTGGACAGAATTGCTGGGCTTCACTGTTGAACCTTGAGGACTGAGCGTGCAAACTTTCCTATGGCTGCCACATTGTAGAGGAAGATGGGTTGTCGTGGGCAAGGCATCAAAATAAAAGAATTTCAGTCCTAGGAACCCTAACAGCAAGTCAAATGTACAGCAACATAATCTGGGAATATGGCTTTCTGTATGCTTAACTCAGAAATCATTACTTCTGTCTACTGTGAAATCCACACAGAGAGAAAGAGAGAGAACGGTACACTTCTCAAGGAAGTTGCTAAATGGAGAATAGGAAATGGCTGTTGTACCTTTAATAGGGCATTTCAGCAGGTGTAGCTTCCATCACAACTATTAAAGGTTCACAAGCCCTCTCCTGATTTTGGATTTGGATTTGGATTTGATATCCCGCCTTTCACTCCCTTTAAGGAGTCTCAAAGCGACTAACATTCTCCTTTCCCTTCCTCCCCCACAACAAACACTCTGTGAGGTGAGTGGGGCTGAGAGACTTCAGAGAAGTGTGGCTGGCCCAAGGTCACCCAGTAGCTGCATGTGGAGGAGCGGGGATGCAAACCCGGTTCCCCAGATTACGAGACTACCGCTGTTAACCACTACACCACACTGGCTCTCAAGGTTCCTGATCATTATGTGGTCTTTATGAGTGGTTGAGCACCACCGCCACCCTGATCTCCTCCAGAGGATTTTCTGGATCTGCAGGTAAGTTATTTTTTGGAGCTGTAGGGTGGAGACAAAAATATAACTCTTCCCTTCCATTCTGGACCCAAGCTTCTTCTGAGAACAGAAGATGCCCTTCTCTGAATAGAAGGACATTTTCCATTTGTAGAAGGCCTCACTGGGTTCGGGCCAAGGAATCTCTTTCTGCTTCCAAGTTCGGAATTGAGAATCAAATTACCAAGTGCCCACAAAACAATTAATAAGGGCCCAATGGATAGTAATCAAGTTCTTTCTCTCTCTGGGAGATAACAAATCACATTAGACAGTTGTCTCACAAAACATCAGTGGAAGCAAACAGTCTCCTTGCACACTTTATCAACATCACCCAGTTCCACCGAAAGTCTTGCCACATTTTGAAGTCTATAGCTATGGAAAATAAATCCATTTTCTAATATCAGCTTTTCTTTTAACCTATTTGTGAATGATTTATTGTGGTAGAAAGTCAGATGATGATAAGATAGCGCTGTTTAGAGGTCATTGAAGAGTTCTTGGGAAGTTTTTTTCCACCAAGGTGCTGGTCTCGCAATGTCAGTCCGATAAGAAAACTAACAGTTTATGTCAAAGTTGGCAAAATGAGTTTGTCTGATAAACAGTCTGCTTAGTGGGCATCAATCATACTTCTTTTTCGTGCTATGTTGTATTTATCATAAGGTGAACTTCCATGACTTGATAGTCTTGCAGGGTTGAGATTGCTGCATGTTAAACAGAACGGCTATGCATGGAGGAGGGACAATGTCCTGCGTATATTGTGCTCTGCCAAAGGTGTGGTCATTGGCTTCTACAGTGCTAACCTGGTGCCAGGTGAGACCGCTATCTTGTTGTCTACAAAGCCGATGGTATTATAGTTTGAACAATACATAACAAAGGGAGAAAGTAAAAGGTGGTGGAAAGACAGGGTTGGGGGAAGAAGAGAAAAGGGGGGAAAGAATAGAGGTGTTATAAATGGAAGGAAAGAGATGGTACGAGAGAAAAAGTGGGGAATAGATAAAAGAACTATAAGCACAATATGACAGGATTTTCTAAAATAAAATGCTCTGAGGGTGCAGAGCGTCCAACAATTTCGCAAATATGTTTTTCCTGTGGAAATGGGGGAAACTGCTAAGTGTGCATTTCAGACCCTCCAAATCTTGCTGTTTCCCTCCTCCCCCCCCCCCGCATTTTCAGCTTATTCCTGTATAAATCGCTTTGCAAAATTGCCTTGAGCTGAAACAATATATCTGAGCTTGGGTTAAAAGCTTATAAGTGCTTCTCTGCTTGAACAAAGTGAAATCAGGTTACGTTAATAGAAGTATTAATTAATTTGCCCTCATTTATGCAGCAGAATTAGCATTACCGAAAGTCTTTACTGCCTTTAAGTACGCTAAATTGTGTGCAGCTTTGGCGACAAGAGTTTCAACCACAGCACCTAGCGATGTGTCAGATGCCGTTGAAAAATATTGTCCAATTTGGAAACCTGAGACGTAACTTGGAAATGCTGTGGGGTGTGTTATAATGAAAATACCAATCCACATTAGCCATTGTTGCCATAAGCAAAAATCTTAATATCTTGGCCAAATCTACGTAAGGTTCATGTAATAAAGTCACATTCCTAATTTTATTAAGGATGTGCCAAGTTAAGCGCTTTGCTGGCCTTTGGAGAGATTTATTGGTTAACTTCTGCTGAATTAGTGGTGACTGACAAGGGGACATTGTTTTATAGGACGCAATTTAAATAAAAAACCTGCAGGGTATTTCTCTGTAACGTTGTCACTTCAAGTCCAAACTTGGAAGAAAGCAATGCGTATTAAGGAGGAATCTTCATTAGTTTTTATGAATGCAATCTAGTGCTGTCAAAATCTTCCTTATAAGGTAACGTACAAGGACAGCTATAATCTTGTTCCAGCTTTGGTATTAAAAAACCCTCAATATTTCAGGTTCATTGAAAAATCAGGGAGGGAAGAAAGAGAGGGAGACAGAAAGGATAATTTTGTAGGCCTGTCTCTACTGACAAGCATTTTTCCCAGCTTATTTTTGCAGTAGGAAATGAAGTATCCAGTCATGAAATGGGTGCTCATCCTGTCTGATTTTTGTCAATATGCTACCTTTGTAAAAGGAGGCTCTATTTAGGAAGCATGGCTGTTGACAGACCTATTCTCTCTGGATTTTTCTAAGCATTTGTTTTAAGGCAGAGATGGGTAACTTATGGCCCTATAGATGGTTTTGGACTACAGTTCTCATCATCCCTGGCCATTAGCCATTCAGGCTGAGCAGGAGTCCAGCAATGTATGGAAGGCCATTGGTTTCCTGTTGGTTTCCCTCTCCTGTTTCAAACTTCTGGAAGCCAGCAGCCCTCACCACACCTTCTGTTAATGAATGTCACAAACGGATTATGTGTTGCAGAAGTACACCTCTTTAATATATCCTTTTTTGTACAACAAATGAATGTTATTATACCCATGTAGACTAAAGTGTATGTTTTCATTGCCATGGAAATTTAAGAATTTGTTTTATATGAAAAAGTGGGCTTGCATAATAATAATAATAATAATAATAATAATAATTGTTTATACCCCACCCATCTGGCTGGGTTACTTACAGCATATCTAAAAACAAAATAAAAACATCATGCATTAAAAACTTCTCGAAACAGGGCTGCCTTCAGATGTCTTCTAAAAGTTGTGCTATTCTTTATCTCCTTAACATCTGAAGGGAGGGCACCACTACCAAGAAGGCCCTCCGCCTGGTTCCCTGTAACTTCACTTCTCGCAGTGAGGGAACCAGCAGAAGACCCTTGGAGGAGGACCTCAGTGTCCGGGCTGAGCGACGGAGGTGGAGACTCTCCTTCAGGTATACTGGGTCGAGGCCATTTAGAGCTTTAAAGGTCAGCACCGACACTTTGAATTGTGCTCAGAAACGTACTGGGAACCAGTGAAGATCCTACAGGACCTGTGTTATGCGGTCCCGGTGGGGCCTACTCTGCTTCCAAAGATATTCAGGGTTATATTTCACATTGCCTGATGATCCCTGGATCAACCAAGTGGTAGTTGCTCTCAAGGGATTCACTTGTGAGTTGAGGCCCCGCTCCCCACTTTGTGATGAAATAAGACACATGAACACAAGTAATTTAGGTTAATGGGCTAAAAAAGGCCACAACTTTATTGGTTACAGAATGCGAGTGGTATTGGCTTAGGTATTGGATCCAAACGGACTATACTTGACTCCTGCCTGCTCTGCAGGGAGTCACACAGGGTTATTAACCTGTAGGGGAGCTTGTTGATGCAAATCAACTGGAAGCTTTTCCCTAGAGCAGTGGTGGTGAACCTATGGCACGCAGAGCCCTCACTGCTGCCACATGCGCCATCGGCCCATCCGCGCTCTTCATGTTGTTTTCCCCCATTTGTTCTCCTGCTCCCCCTCACACTACAGCTTGCGTCCGCTGTTAGAACCCAGAACCTTTCTTTTTTGCCAGTAGTTGGAGATTGTGTTAGGTGATAGGTCTGTTTTTCAATTTTCTGTGTCAGTGGCTGTTTCTGATTGGATGTAACAGCATTTGTTTTTAACCCTTTCTGTGCTGATTTTTTGGCACTTTGTCAGACCATGATGTCGGTGCTATGTGTTAGTTCCAGTAAAGGTATTATTCATCATTTATTTCTCCCCCCCCCAAAAAAAAACAAATCTGAACAGCTTTGGGGCACCCCCCCCCCAAAAAAAGCAAAGCAACTCTGGGTACTTTGGGATAAATAAGTGGGTTTTGGTTTGCAGTTTGGGCACTAGGTCTCTAAAAGGTTCTCCACCACTGCCCTAGAGTCACTGGAGGCTCGTGCCATGGCCCTAGCCACCACCTGGGCATCAGACAGGAATCACGACTGCCGGATTCCTTTAATGGAATACCCTTCAAGGGGAAAGGTAGGTGATGGCCACAACCTCCCCTCCAACACACAACACGTTTTCCAATGCCTAACCACCAGAGCTTACAAAGTTGTGACAATTTGCTACGAGTTAGGGAAAAATCCAAGTGGCTGGTGCCAATCTGCGATGTGTAAAAAATTCCTACCAGGCCCCTTGAACAGGCGACTAACCGAGGTCCACAGCAAGGTCAGGTGCTGAATGCAAGACATAGAGCAGGGGTCAGCAAACCTTTTCAGCAGGGGGCCGGTCCACTGTCCACCAGACCTTGTGAGGGGCCGGACTATATTTTTTTTTGGGGGGGGATGAACAAATTCCTATGCCCCACAAATAACCCAGAGAAGCATTTTAAATAAAAGGACACATTCTACTCATGTAAAAACACGCTGGTTCCCAAATTGGCTGGCTGGGGGGCATGACGCGGGCCCAGGACTCTGTGACACAAAGGACCCGGCCACGCCCCCCCCCCCCCCCGGTGAGCATGGAAAGCGATTCCCGCCCACAACCCCTCCCCTCAGTGAAGAGGAGAGGCTTTCCCACCTCATAAACGCACACCTTAGTTGGGACTGGTTTATGTGTGGGTATAGGCAGTCATTCAACAGAGATCTAGAAAAATGGTAACGAACCAGATAGCAGTCACCATTCTTTTCATTGAGGCTTAATTCCACAATGGACTGAATAATCATTACGTCAAAAGCCACAGTTTATAGCACAATTTTTGCCCTGCGTGGCATGTTGCTTCACTATGCAACACTACCCTTTACACCAAATGGAGCAGAAGGCTGTGGGGTGAAGCAGAGAGGGAGGCCCTTTACAAGGAAAGAGTCGCCTTTCAGTATCTGTGTACATGATGAAAAATTAGTCATTGGAAAGCAGCAAATCCAATGCAGATTACGGCTAGCATTTGGTAAAGTGGTCATTGAAGTGCTGTGTTGTGCGCTTAAGATCACTGTTCAGATTTATTTTCTCATTTCATCACAGGGAAGTGTGCAGTTAGCAGGACAGATGGAGGAATGCTTGAGGAATTTGATATTTTCGAATTCAGATATGAACTGACCTGATCTGCGCCTCTCCGGCTAATGTACAGATCGGATCTTGGTTGTACACAGGCTTTAACGCCTCCCGAATGCTCCAACACAGTTCTCTGCTTAAAAACCATTTTAAAAATATTTTTAAATGCATATTTTGAGAGAAAATACATGTAATTTCTGATAAAATATGTTTAGAAATGCCTATCTTTGAGTCACTGACTCAGATAAGCAAAGGATAAAATTGTTACTTAAGGGTTATTGTTAATGTATTGATTGGACTGTATGTTGAGGGAATTTGGGATTATATTTGTTTTTATTCTTTGAATATTACTGTTTCTTAGCCACCTTGAGTCTCTGTGGACAAACTGGGGGACAGAAGTTTTTAAAATAAAGTAAGATATTTGAAGCAAAAGTATCTCTGAAGTACACATTTAAATGTTATTTAAATACAACTTTTTGTGCCTTCTGGCTTGGGCTGAAGGGAGTTGGAGTCCAAAATATGTGGAAACATAGCTTGTATCTTTAGCTAATGGCGTTGTGGGACTCCAACTCCCATCAGCCCCAGTCAGCACATCCAGTAGTCAGAAATGATGGGCGTTTTAGTGCATCAACATTTGGAGGGCCACAAGTTTCTCATCTCTTCCTTAATAGGAGCTTCGTACAACATAACATCATGTAGCTAAGATGACTCTCAAGGATTCTATAAGGTGTGGCACTATCCAAATAGTTCATTTAGTAAAAGTTCAGCAAAATGCAATGGCTGTAATGTACCATGTGTGCAAAGTAAGCCAGCCTATGTAGGTACTTTGATTGGCTAAGTATCTTTGTGCCTTTGCAAAGCTCTGTCGGTTGTGCTTCAGACATTAAAAACTAGTACTGAAACATGTCATTCCAGGCTTCATATGGATATATAAAACTAGCAGCTGTGCATGCAATTGTATAATTTAACATATGCAAATTCATGAAAGTCATTTTAATTTTTCTCACACACACATACACACACACACTTTTTAACGGAGAAATTTAAGTTGTATTCATAAAGATTTGATTTCATGAAAGATTGAATAGACTTGCATGAGATGCAGCTTTTAAATTTGGTTTGTGTTCTGTATTGTGCTCTGATTAGAGAGAGAGAGGCTTAAGAGGGGCCAGATCTGATTGCTCGGCTCGTCACTGGGAACCTTTCCATGAATTTTCATGTGCGTTGCTTGAATTGGGCACCAACCCTCTAGAGCCACAAAGGAATTTTAAAATTAAGCATGTGCTGAAAAGCTTTGCCGGATTCAGACTCGAGAGTATAAAGTTTTAATGGCCAGCCATCCATTTGCAGTTTGGTATCAGAGCAAAAGCACTGGTGTAATTGATTCCAAAAAGTTGGGAGAATTTCAAGTAATGATTCTAGGTTGGCATCTGAATGCAAGATGGTTGAACCAGATCAATAACATGGGTGAGATTGAATCTTTCTTCCAGTCTTCTTGGCAAATGCCTGTTCTGTTACGTGCTTCACGGTGTCTTTCTTTTTTATTTTTATAAATGTATGTGTTCTTCCTGCCCACCCCCCTTTTCTGGACTGTTCAGTTTAATTTGCTTGTTTGCACAATTAAGAGTTATTTCTTGTACATTCACCCCTCGAACCACCGACCTTTTGATCGACAAGCCCTAGGCTCTGTAGATCAACCCACAGCGCCACCCACGCATAGGATTAGGAGGCTCCTAAAATGCATGTAGTACTTCCATAATGCTCCTAAAATGCAAGTAGTACTTCCATACTGTGGCATACTAATAAGTGGCATCAAGGGTGCCCTTCAGCCAGGGAATCGAAGAATTAGATCTTTGTGAGTTGTGATACAATGTGAACCGCAGTTGTCCTTCAGATGTTGCACTTCACAAAATTTAGCAATGCAGTTCTTGGCTCTAAAATGTACAGAATACGTATGAAAATGTGTGTTTCAGAATGAGATCTGTCTTTTTTTTCCCCCCTCCCTGAAAACAATGTGTTCAAACTACGTATTTAAGAGCTATCTGAATATGAATTTTCATGTGGATTTCTTCCCTTTTAAAAATCCACAGATGAGCGCAGAATGGACTGATAAAATAATACATGTGGAAAAATGACCAGCCATCCTTACCCCTGGCAATGCTTTCTGATGCTCTGTGTGCCAAACACAGAAGCAAGGAGCTGAGTACAGTACAAAAGATTATGAAATTCACAGACTCAAAGTGCGCATTAATACATTCCTCTAAAGTTTGCCTGCAGGGAAGCTTAAGTGGTTTTTAGAGAAAAGCCTCCCCGTTTAGCGTTCTGCTATGCAGAACAGCTCAGTACCCATGTCAAGTGTAACATGAGAAGCAGCTCACAGATTCCTTTATGGAAAGATTATCTCTCGATTACCATCACCTCTATCTAAGCTCTTGTTTCCTAAAGAGGTATATGGACTAGGTTTGTAGGTTCTATTATTCTCACTCGTCTTTCATCTGTCCCATGAAATTGGCTTTGTTTTATTTCCAGCTCTTGAAAAAGTGATGTCACCTCCAATCCCTTTTTCCATTTGTATCATGGGGGGTGTTTATCAAAGCACTCTTTAAATAAAAATATATACAAAACACATTTCTGATGTGAGAAAGAGTTCCAGGAATAACCATATAATTTCAAAACGATACTGATTTTGTTTATATGCAACATAATCTTTTACAGTGCTTAGTCTTTATTTGAAGCATTGCAAAGTGGATTTTTATGAAAGGTATTATAAAAGACTCCTTGTTTCTTCATAACAGATTTGAACATTAACTGATCAGAGTTCAGATAAATAGTCTTTACTCTCCATTAAAATATTAAAAAGCCTTTGGTAAGAAACTGGCATAAAGATCCTTCATTCTTGTTTAATGAACACTTGTTGGCAAGTATAACACTTTAATAGCTTTGCAGAATGAATTTTGTGTGAGCATCTTCCATTTCCCTGTCAGACGCTTGTCCAGGTGCTGGGAATTTATTGGGGGAAGCATATTTTTACTCATTAGTTTTGTATTTGATTACAGAACAGTAAAATATGAACCACCAAGTCCCCGAGGCATAGCTGTGTACATTGAGATTAGTAATTGCATGTCATCGTGTTTTCCATTGGAATTTATATGGACAGATGGGATAGGTGCTTCTTAAGTGGGTTTAAAAGCAAAGCAAATTTGTATTTAATCTTTTTTCCAGGCATATTTTCCCTCATGGAGGAAAGGTTAGGACAGATGATATATTTTAAACACAGTTTTAATTTATTTTTTTCCCCTGCCTCGTTCCCCTCCTCCTTTTGTTAAAAGTATGAGGATTTCTGCTCTAAGAGTGAGAGGTTTGTATATAATATGAAAGCCAGGTACAGTATATACATGTATATAGATATATACCTGCTAAAGAAAACCAAATACATACCTGCTCATTTAATCAACGTGAGGGAGAGGTGTATAATAGAAATTAGCATAAAGGTGTTTACATGGATGGATGGACAGGTGTAAATCTGTAGATGGTATTTTAATTGTAACGTGGGAGAACGCAATGGAAAACCATTTCACACCGTCTTTCTTTCATTCGTTTAAACCCTTTTCTGTTGCACATTTATTTTACTCCCTCTGAAAGCCCTTTGAGCATGTTGATCAGAGAAGATTGGGGTTACAGAGCTTCATATTTCAAATGTTACATTTCCTGCGATAAAGTAACAAATTTGCTTGAAGTGCTTTTAGTTTAACAAAAACCACATATGCTACAGCAGCCTCATAGATGATCTTCATCTCACACTGTATATGTGGAGTTACAGAATGCCAAGCATGCCTAGAATTTTTTTTTTTTTTTTGTATAAAAATGCTCATAAATGCAATTTCCAAAACAGAATCTAATGAGGTACTTAATAGTCACAAAACTGGCACATTTGATAATTAATGTTCCTTACTGAATTTTTGCTGATGCAGCATAGTTTGAAAGAGAGAAGGAAGTTAACTGAACATTTCGCTTGATCCAACAGGGAAAATGAAAAGTTAACTTTTATGTTTTAATAAAAAACAAGAGAAAGTGCAAGAGAGAGAACTATCTTTTTTGGTATTTGACTGTCATAGATATAGGCCCTTCTAATTGCTCTAAAACTTCTAATTATGCTGAAAAGTTGTATAAATGCACCTATTGTTCAACCAAAATCATAATGAAAAAAATTAAATGTTCCGAATCCAGGGATCCACTCAGAAAACAGCAGTCTTTACTTGTATTTCTGTGCATTGTATGCTCACTACGTTGAGGAGATGAGTACCTGGATTCTACCTCCCTGCACCCAAAATGTTGAACAGTTGTTTCAAAAGTTGTATAAAAGGCAGCTTCTCTGTTAAGCTCAGAATTGAGACTGGAACGGGTCTCACCTATATCTCTTGATAGTTTACGTAACGTATCTGGAATCTGCAGAATAACAGATATATAAATATAATGAACAGTGGACATGGCAGAACTGGTATTTAGAGCCCTCTCAGATGGGGAGGGTGGGATACAAATAAAATTATTATAATTATTATTATTATGAAAGAGGGATAATTTAAGCTGCACAAAATAATTATATACGTACTTTTTAGAGGATTTAGCAGTCATGTGATAAGGGGACAGGTCCTCGTATGGATCTGTAACTGGTTAAAGAATAGGAAACAGAGAGAGTCGGAATAAATGGACAGTTGTCATAACTGAGGGATTAAAGAAGCTGGTTCTCCTGAGGATCAGTAATGTGACCTGTGCTTTTTAACTTGTTTGAAAATTACCTGGCGTTAGGGATATTGGGCAGTATATGGATGTGTCCAGCTTATCGACCACAGTGGTTGATGATACCTGCTCTCTTCTCTCCCAGGCCCTAGCCTGATGCTCTTAACTACGATTCCACACTGTCCCCACAGTGGCAGGGATGTAAGACCTAGAGCAGGCATCCCCAAACTCAGCCCTCCAGCTGTTTGGGAACTACAGTTCCCATCATCCCTGACCACTGGTCCTGTTAGCTAGGGATGATGGCAGTTGTAGTCCCAAAACAGCTGGAAGGCCGAGTTTGGGGGTGCCTGACCTAGAGCATATTAGCCCAAACCTACCTATCTCCTGGGACACGGGTGGCGCTGTGGGTTAAACCACAGTGTCTAGGACTTGCCGATCAGAAGGTCGGTGGTTCGAATCCCCGCTGCTCGGTCCCTGCTCCTGCCAACCTAGCAGTTTGAAAGCACGTCAAAGTGCAAGTAGATAAATAGGTACCGCTCCGGCGGGAAGGTAAACGGCGTTTCCGTGTGCTGCTCTGGTTCGCCAGAAGCGGCTTAGTCCTGCTGGCCACATGACCCGGAAGCTGTACGCCGGCTCCCTCGGCCAATAAAGCAAGATGAGCGCCGCAACCCCAGAGTCGGTCATGACTGGACCTAATGGTCAGGGGTCCTTTACCTTTACCTTTACCTATCTCCAGTGATGTGATAGCTTGATTCTGTTAAATGACTTTCAAATGTCAGGTATTAATGGGAAGAGCCCACATGGCTATTTTATACAGCAAAAGCTGCATAAAAATAAAATACAACCTGCCTCTGCAACAGGGATTATAAACTGGCCTCTCAGTCTAGGCTTCAGGACTTGCCGATAACCATTCTGCTCAGTATCCTCCTCGGTGATTTTGCCTGGCTGGGATGTGTCTTTCAACTATGGCTTGAATATCATACCTTCCAGCATCTCACTTGATTAAAATAGGGACATCTTATTCAACAACAACAACAGCAACAATACCCCACCCATCTGACTGGGTTGCCCCAGCCACTCTGAGTAGCTTTCAACATACATGAAAACATAATAAAACATTAAACATTTTAAAAAACCTTCTCTATACAGGGCTGTCTTCAGACGTCTTCTAAAGGTTGGATACTGCTCTTAACCACTATACCACACTGGCTCACGTGTTCTGAGCATCAGTGGTGATGCTGTAGTTCTGCTGCTGCCACTTAACACATACCCAAAGCCTTAATAGGGACGAGGGGTTTACTAGAGGTGGGGTGGGGTGGGCGGCTTCAATTCAACTCACACTTAAAGGTGAACATGCCTAATTCACACTTTTTGAAACAAAATGCCACTGGCTTTCGAAATTCACACTTTTCTTATTTTTTTTCCTCAGTGCAGTTCCCCAGACAAGTAACATGTACTAAAACCCCCCACAAACAATGCATATACTATGGTAATGTGAGAATAAAAATGTGTATGTTGGTGAAAATAGCACGCAGAAATGTATTCTATTAGAGGAAATCAGCTTTGCAAAAATGTTAACGTACAAATGGCAAATAATAATAATAATAATAATAATAATAATAATGCAGTGGTAGCTCGGGTTACAGATGCTTCAGGTTACATACCCTTCAGGTTACAGACTCCGCTAACCCAGAAATAGTACCTCAGGTTAAGAACTTTGCTTCAGGATGAGAACATAAATCATGCTCCAGCAGCCTGGCGACACCATTAGCTAAACCTGGTGTCTCAGGTTAAGAACAGTTTCAGGTTAAGAACGGACCTCCAGAACGAATTAAGTATGCAACCAGAGATACCACTGTAATAATAATAATAATTTATTATTTATACCCCGCCCATCTGGCTGGGCTTCCCCAGCCACTCTGGGTGGCTTCCAACAAAATATTAAAATACAGAAATGCATCAAACATTAAAAGCTTTCCTAAACCGGGATACCGTACATGCATATGCTGGGAGAAATTCATGCTAAAATGTTGGACTGTGAAAAAAATAATTGCAAACTGATGTGGAAATGAAAAACTGGGGAAATGAAATAATGAAATTGACAGAATTGGAATTGCCCATCCCTAGTGGTCACCCAATATATCAGATGGATATTAATTTGATAATACCAGTAACTGCTATCATCTCACACAGAAAAGTGATGCTTAGGTCTGTTAAGACTGTGTGTATGTGTGTGTATGTGTGTTGTTGTTTATCTCTGCTTGAACATCATGATTGGATGCCCTTCATTATCACTTTTAAGTAGTAAATCAGTGTATCGTTTGTGAGAGGAATGTTTGCCTCCAGTCCTTCCCAGCACCCCTTCCGCCACACTTTGGGTTTCCTCCTAAGCCTATTTCAGATGGTATTGAAACCATAAGAATAATTTTTCAACAATACTCCGATAACAAAGCACTTGAAAAAGGTATAACCTTGTGGGTTGTTTAAAGAAAAGCAAAGAGGAGCCGTGAATAGCTATGAAGTCACTTTGCTGTTTTAATGTGATGATCCCTCCGTTCCGCTGCTTCCCTGCCTCCGACTTTAAAAGCATGCATTCAGATTCTTCCTTTAAAGTCAAGGCAATGTGCTGATTGACTGTACTGACATAATTGTGCTAATGACAAGACACTGAGGCTACATTGTTAGATATGTCGCTTAGCATCACTATTTATTTAGTTCACTTCTGCCAAGCCCGACTTATACTTTTTATACATTGTGGTTTCAGTCAGTCTCTTAAAGTGCTTCATTGCTGAAATAACATTATTTTCCTTTTCTCTTTTTCCCCCCCAAAAAATATTTATTTATTTTTAAAGTCTTTTAGCAGTAGTTCAAGAGAAGAAAGTCTCCCCCAGCATCATTAAACAAGGTTCAAAGTTTGTCCTCGCTGGAAGATTCAAAGTTGGAGCACTTAGAGAATGAATTCTTTAATCTGTAACATGATTAGCAAAAAGAGGTTTTTTGTATCCAAGCCCAGCTTTTAACCCAGGTTAATGGCAATAATATGCTTTTTAATCTACAAAAAGAAAAAAAGAAATCCCCATTGCTTTTTTTAAAAAAAGATTCTTTCATTTTCTTAGGTAATCTTCTGTGGTTACTGCCTTGAACTGTTGAAATGTCATTGTCTGCTGTTTACCAGAAAGGAATATAATTGGAAATGCAGGCGAGGGAGTTATTCTACAAGTGGCCAATGTTCCTGCTTATATGCTGTTTACCTGTAGTCATTCTCTATGAAATTGTGTGACACTTTGCAATTGTGAGACTCCTTAAGATCTCCAGCAAAACTCCAGCATTTAAATAATACTGAGGTTGTGGCATAATGTGATAATAGATAGAGAATACAAAGCTGAGGTCAGCACTTCATTCTGGGCTCAATGCATATGAAGGAAGGGGAGGGGGAATAAGAGGCCCTAGAGATAAGCAGACATGAAAATATGAACATTTTGGAAATAGGTTTCTGATGCACCAGGTATACAGGGAGACTATTAGCCCTATGCATGTATTTGGGTGAGCAGGCTGGGGCGCATAATGTGAGGAGGCGCAAACATGCAAGCTCAACCCCTAATGCCCCCCCCCACATTTCCAATCTCCATGTGCTAAGAACTTTGGAAACTGCCTGATAACAAGTCGGACATTGATCCATGTAGCTCCGTATGGTCCATACTTGCTGGTAGCAGCTCTCCAGCTTTTTAAACAGTGAGTCTTTTCCATCCTAGCTGGGAATGCTGCCACTGAGCTACAGCCATTCAGATTGAGCATAAAGGTCTAAATCAGGGATGTCCAACAGGTCAATCGCGATGTACTGGTAGATCCCCAGGTTTTGGTAGATCGCGGTCGATCGCTAGATAAAATAGAATCTGGCCCCGTCAACCTCACCCCACCCTCCATTGTTGCATGCACTGCAGAACGGAAGAAGTACCGTATTTTTCGCTCAATAAGATGCACCAGACCACAAGACGCACCTAGTTTTTGGAGGAGGAAAACAAGAAAAAAAATATTCTGAATCTCCGAAGCCAGAACAGCAAGAGGGATCGCTGCGCAGTGAAAGCAGCAATCCCTCTTGCTGTTTTGGCTTCTAGGATAGCTGCGCAGCCTGCATTCACTCCATAAGACGCACACACATTTCCCCTTACTTTTTAGGAGGGAAAAAGTGAGTCTTATAGAGCAAAAAATATGGTAGTTTACTCAGTAAGGCTGTTTGTTCCCCCAGCGATCTGTTGGTGAGTGGCTGCTCCTTTTTCTGCCCCCAAACGGGGCTTTCCTCCTCCCTTAAAAAAGCTCAGCAACTTTGACGGGGGTAGATCCCTGCCAGTTTTTAATTCTGTAAGTAGATCGCAGTCTCTTGGGAGTTGGCCACCCTTGGTCTAAATCAAGGTTCCCCAAACTTGGGTCTCCAGCCATTTTTGGACTACAGTTCCCATCATCCCTAGCTAGCAGGGCCAATGGTCAAGGATGGTGGGAATTGTAGCCCCAAAACAGCTGGAGTCCCAAGTTTGAGAAACCCTGGTCTAAATAGACATGTCTGGATGCACCCTGCCATTGGGAACCCCGGTAATGCATCATTCTGCAGGGTTCTTAGTCCCAGTGAGGGTTATCTGTACATTTACTTGAACACAGGGAACTTCACACTCAACATGCATATGCCAAACGTAGAGCCAGTACATGCAAGGATGTTGGAGGTGGGGGTAGTGTTCATGCCCTCTCCCCTCTTTAAGCCCACCCGTGTTCAGTAAAACAGGTGAATAAGGCTTATGTGGTGATAGATAGTTACTTCGTTGCAGAAAAGCACATGTCTTTCACATATCGGCCTGCTCCGTTCATCATAGCTAAATTAATGAGTTAAAAGGGGGGCCCTGACAGTTAAGTCCAGTCGCGAACGACTCTGGGGTTGTGCTCTCATCTCACTCTACAGGCCAAGGGAGCCGACATTGGTCTGCAGACAGTTTTTCTGGGTCATGTGGCCAACATGACCAAGCCGCTTCTGGCGAAACCAGAGCAGCGCATGGAAATGCCGTTTACCTTCCCGCCGGAGTGGTACCTATTTATTTACTTGCCCTTTGATGTGCTTTCGAACTGCTAGGTGGGCAGGAGCTGGGAACTCGCACCGTTGTGGGGATTCAAACCGCCTACCTTCCAATAGGCAAGCCCTAGGCTCAGTGGTTTAGACCACAGTGCCACCCATGTCCTAATTTTCAGTCTAATAATAATAATATATTATTTATACCCACCCATCTGGCTGGGTTTCCCCAGCTGCTCTGGGCGGCTTCCAATAAAACACTAAAATACAATAACCTATTAAACATTAAAAGCTTCCCTAAACAGGGCTGCCTTCAGATATCTTCTAAAAGTCTGGTAGTTGCTGTTCTCTTTGACATCTGATGGGAGGGCGTTCCACAGGGCAGGTGCCACTACCGAGAAGGCCTTCTGCCTGGTTCCCTGTAACTTGGCTTCTCGCAGCGAGGGAACCACCAGAAGGCCCTCAGCGCTGGACCTCAGTGTCCGGGCAGAACGATGGAGGTGGAGACGCTCCTTCAGGTATACTGGACCGAGGCCTTTAGGGCTTTAAAGGTCAGCACCAACACTTTGAATTGTGCTTGGAAACGTACTGGGAGCCAGTGTATGTCTTTCAAGACCTGTGTTAAATGGTCTTGGCGGCCAAAGAACATTGTGAGTAATGAGGGTAAAAAAAAAGGATGGAAATAATTTTTGTAATCCCCTTTCTGCCCACTGCAAGAGGCAGGTGTTCTGTTTCTCTAGCTTACTGGTCTGATTTCCGTGCCCTGATGTGGTATCATTCTGGAACGTTCTGGAGGGAGTGACTGGAAATTGCCAATGAAGGCTGCCAGGGGCCAAAAAAAGGCAGCTATCATTTCATCCTCGACACCATCACCAAAGGATACACTGGAAGACAAAATGGGTAGACCATTCTGGAGAAATAAAATGGTGGCTGCCAGGGGGAAAGTGCTGAAATCTCCCTTACACACAGAAAGAGGGAGCATATTTTTAAAAGTAGGGTTTTATTGGAAAAATAATGGGGAGGACTCAGGAACATGAATTGCAAAAACAAATGACTAATGAAATGAATGTGATTTCAGTGAATGAAAGAAATGAAGTTTTAAATAATGAAAACAAAAGGAATAATAAAATGGAGGGAACACCTTTACATCCCTTCTTCGGGAGCTATTATATATGCATTTGTTTTAAACATTAATACCTTGCCCTTTCTTCAATAGAGCTCAAGCTAGTGAGCTACAATGAATTAAAATGACTGTGATAGAAGAATAAAAAACTAAAAGGAGCTAAATAAACAGTAGTACAGCAGAATGAAAAGAATAAAAATATATTAAAAGCTCTTCAAAGTAATGAATGGGAGTTGGCATAGGTCAGTGAATAGCATTTAGGGATTAATTAATTGATGCATTTAGGGATGTTCCAAAAAAATTCCTTTTAGGATTCGAGTCTTTCATAATCTTGTAGATCCAGGTTGCCTCAAGCTCCTGATTATGAACTCTCAGAAGTTTTCTGATCCTTTGGTGTTACTCATACAACCAAAATTCACATTACACACTATGGGTACAAAGCACTGTACATTTAAATGATTGTTGCGACACTCCAACAGGCATGGCATCCCCACCCTGCCAAAAATCCTGGGATCCGCAGTTTGTTAAGGGTGCTAAAAGTTGTTAGGGGACCCCTGCCCCTCCACTCTATAGGGACCTCACCTGTTCTCCAAGAATTGTCAAAGATAATAGACAAAGGCTCTGAAATGAGAAGCAAAAGGTCTATGCAGGACACACACACACCCCTCTAGTTTAAAATTAAGCATATTTTCAGAGCAATGCAACTTTACTGTAATGAGGTCTTTTGCTTGTTTTTGCTATTACTTTAAATTATAATTAAGACTTATTTTATGAACCAGAATTAGTAAAAATACAACGACCCCCAAGAGTAAATGAAAAATGAATGCTAAGACCTGGAAAGAAGAAGTGGATTCTGTTACTGCATCTCTCGTTTTTAGTTCTTTCCTCATGCCGTATCTGTTTATCCTTACTAAATGTTTTCTGGTTCCCTCCCCTTCTCATTTAGATGTATTTAATTTGGGATTTATTTGCTTTAAAGATGGAAGCTTTTAAAACCTGGCTAGTAATTTACTTTAGATTCAATATCCTTCATGCAGAAATGACAGTTATATTTTCTCATGGGACAAAAAAAATAAAATGGATTAATCCCCCCTCTGCCTCATACACCCCCCCCCCCCAGTTTTTGGAGGAAAGGGCCTGTGCCAAAGATTAAAGGGGGGGAATAATTGTGTGTAAGCCATATTAAACATTGGCCATTAGAAAGGAAATTGGAACGTGTCATGTCAAATATCTTTAGAGGGGAAAGTTGGGAGGAAGCTGAGGTTACATAAAACACATTCCTTGAAGTAAATAAAGAGTCTCCTGGCACAATGGAAGGATCCTGAGGATCTAAGGCCTTAATTAAGAAGAAATGATCAAGGCCCAGGGTACATCCTGGGGATTAATGACTGACTGGGAGACTTGATGGCCTTAGGCATAGCTGTAGGCCATTAACCCCAGCTGGTCCTTCATTTTTCAGGAAATCCAGTGTGCCAAGGTCATGTATCTAAATAGAAATACTTGCCATGATCTCATGAGAACCATGGATTCCATGATTATTTATAGTTTGCGAGGGCAGTTTTAATTCTGGCTTTTGCCATCTGGGTTTTTCCTTTCTGAATGTTGCCACTTGCCAAGTGTTTTTATTGGAGAAGCTTCTCTGCTGGTGAAGAAGAAGCTCAGCCCAGTGGTCCCTATTTCCATTCGATGAGCCACAAGAAAAAGGCCTGTTATCAGAGCAGGGTGCTGAAAAGGCAGCAAGAAGATCTTCAGTTTCGTGGTGGATCCAAAGGTTCCGGAAAGCAGCCACTGGAGATCATTGAACGATGTACAGGTATAATATGATCTCTTTGGGCATCCACCATCAAGAGTCTAGCTCCTGAATCCAGAACCATTTGCAGTGTCCAATGGAGAAGACATTGTGGCAATGCCATGGCACTTAAGCTCCTTGATGCTGAGCAACCCAACAGGTCTGTTTCGACAGACGAGATCATTATCAACATTCAGAGAGCTGCCTGTTAGGGTCCTAATAAGTAGAACTCACATAACTGGAATGTATTACTTGGAATTCCCATCAAGCCATCCCGGTGCCATCAAAGAGTTTTATAGTCACAGCAAGTGGTCCAGAAAAACCCACACAATCCCACTTCCCTGTTCATTACCTCTAGGTCAGCGACAGTTTTGAGGTGAGGCTGCCAATGAAACTAGAATGGATTCAGTCAGTTGTTACTGCTACGCATCAAGAGCCGCTAAGAGACTGTAAGAATATCTGATGCAATATACAGTGGTACCTTGGGTTAAGAACTTAATTCATTCTGGAGGTCCATTCTTAACCTGAAACTGTTCTTAACCCGAGGTAACACTTTAGCTAATGGGGCCTGTGCTGACAATGTGTGATTTCTGTTCTCATCCTGAAGCAAAGTTCTTAACCTGAATTGGGTTTCTGGATTAGCGGAGTATGTAACCTGAAGCGTCTGTAACCTGAAGTGTCTGTAACCCGAGGTACCACTGTAATAAGCAATGCACAGAATTGTTCTTTAGAACATTGGGGGGAGGGGGGAAGAAATTGAATAGATCGTGGGAAATAGTCCTCCAAACATCTGCTTATATCATCAGTAGGGAGCCCATGGGCCTCCATATTTTTGGGGGCTCCCGTAATTCCTGACCACTTGCTGGCAGGGGCTGATGGTAGTTGGAACCCAACAACACCTGGAGGGCCACAGGTTCTCCAACCCCAGCTTGCACAATAGCTAAAACTAAATGATACTTAAAATAGAGGAATCAAAGAGATGTTGTGGTTGGCATCTGTCTGTCTCAAGAGACAGTGGAGTGTGCCCCTGGGGATGAAGTCAAAGCACTGAGTTAACAGCACTGAAGTGATCTCTCTGTGGGCATAAGACTGGGCAGTGTTTATGGAGGTCCTGGATTGCCCAGATGACACAGCCCCAGCCCCCTGGCCGCCTCACTGATGTGGTCCAAAAGAAAGCAGAGCAATATGTTTGGCTGCAGGAGTTGCTGGAAGGAGGTGTACAAGGTTTGAGACTCATCGGCTACCCTCAGCTCATTTAGCTGGCCGGTCAAATACCCCATACACCTTAAATCAAAGAGAGGGTATTTAATATTAAAGTGTTAACCTTTACCATTGAAAAGGTAAGACAATAAGAATCTGTCCACTTCATACAGCAAAATATGACCATTCTGTACACTTTTTTCTTTTGGTGCTTATCTGTGGAAGTCAGAAATAGCAAATCCATAGACCTTATATAGCACAAACAGGCTGTATTTCTGTTTCTTTTGTATCTTGAAGTCAGGCCGCTATCGATTCATAAAATGGAGCTTTTTCGATTGAGACATTAGCTCTTCTACAAGAAAAACTTATCTAGTAAGTAAGCAAACTCAAGCCAGCTGTCTGAACAACAAACTACTGCTTCAGCAACAGCAACAAAAGTAGCTACCTGGAGAATAGCCCACAGAATTGTGATCCTGCTAGGATAGGTCAAGATGACAAATGTATAGCCTCAGCAGCCCAGAGGAAAACTCAAAAACAATTTTAAATATAGACCCAGTATTTTCAAAACAAGATGCCATATGTGATAGTCTCGCTTGACATCATTAGTTCATTCTGCTATAAGAACTGGTTTTCAGGGCTGGATTAACAATGATTAACCATTCTTGCAGAAGAGGGATCCAAGCAGATCAGGATTCCTGCTGCTCAAAATAGTTTATACCCCCCAAAAGGTGACATTTTATTAATAATTTGACACAAGCTGGCTAAGGTTAAGCACTTCCCTGTCCCCTTTACTTCAGCTGAAGAGATTTATAGCGCTGGCTCTACACTTGACATTGGAATCGTAGGGTTGGATTCAGACTAAGTTTGTCATGCTTAGTTCAGTAGAACATAAGTTGTATTGACTAGGGATGTCAGAGAATTCCTAGGAAAAGAGAAATGGCAGTGGAAATTGCCGGTGTTTGCTTATTTGTCCCATGTCCAGAATGGAACTCAATGCAGAAAATATGATTGGCATTCACTGTTGTTGCTTTCAGTCCACAAACTGTTGATTGGTTTTTCCCACATTTGCACGGTTTCCTTTGGATTGAAATGAACGGGGGGAAACAACCTAATGACAATGTAATTGACATTATTAATTACATAAATGACACGAGTTATGTAATTTCACCACAGCAGACAATGGGGAGAATAACATAGATTTTGGCAAAAGATGAACTGCAGCGGAACAGAAACATTGCTACATGTGTCGATTAAGGGGCAGAAACAGAAAATGACATTTTGCATGGACAGACCCTGGGCGCCCCCCCCCCCCCCCATGTGGAATAACGACTCAAGACAATGTACTATGGGATTAAATTGGCCACAACTTTGTTATATTTCAGATGTGGATAGACCTTGGCTCAGGCATTGGGCTTTATCCCTCCCCAGTCCCCAGCCTGGGAACTAGGTAACATCAGGGTTACCCAGTGGAGGGGGGATGGGCCGGCTCTGGAGAACATATGTTCAAGTGGAGATAGCCACCCCTGTTACGCCACCATTGCAGGAGAGGGCATTGACGACCTCTCGGCATACCGTCAAAGCCTTCCCTCAGAAACCCCTGGTATCGCTGCTGCAAAGAGAAAGGGGGCGTGGGTCACCACTGCATGTCCCCCCCCCCCCATTCCGGAAGATAGACCAAAGGATTCCACCCAAGGCCTGATACCGCCAAAGTTGTGACGTTTTGCTACAGGAAAGGCAAAACCTGCCAATGCAGGGGAATTCCGTTCCGGCCCTTTAACAGCGACCTTGACGTAGCAGCGCCCACATACCTGTGAAGAAAAGGTTAACCTGCAAATTAAGACTTAACTGGGTGGGTAGGGTGGGCGAAGCTCTGGAGCCAACTGAGGATTCCCAGGTAAGATCCTCCCTCTATTGTGTGGGCAGGTAGTCCTTTCCCTACCTGGCCTGGTCTCCTTGGCAACGCTTCCCCCAGGCAGGATTGGACAACTGACTGAGGTAGGCAGAGAACTCCAGGTATCCCACCGGAGGGAAGGCGAAGCCAAGCCTGTGCTGATGGAGCCACTCCAGGTCCAGGGGCTGCGCGTGTCCACGCAAAGGGTGCCCCCCTTTTAATGCGGGGAGCAGTCATTCTTACATCACTAGCCATGTCCGAGTTGATTTCAATGGGTGTGATCTACCGATTTAACCCTTGGTGACTTCAAAGTGCTTAACTTTGAATGAGCTGCCAAACATCCCAGGGCAAGCCCCCAAGCCCCCAAAGGCATTAATCTAGGTCTGACCAGTGACCAAATGGGAGACTGTCTGGGAAGCCAAGTTCTATCAGTTTCAGCAGCAACCACACCACCTGAAGGAAACTTTTGGTCATCCCCTTGAAGTAGAATAAATTATGCCAGTGATTTAAATCTATGCTACTTTGTCTGTCTTTGGAATAGGGCGCCACGATTTCTTTCTAGTGTATCCAGTTATAAAGTATGTTTTGCATCACGTCAAAAGGAGACTGTATCCTTTCATCCGCTGCCAAAGGACACAAACTTTGCCCTGCCTCAACACCTGTAAGCAATGGTCGTTTTAACAATAGCTATGGAAAGAATCAAAGCCAAACCATAACATCTCTCTTCTGCATGGACTCTTGCCCTGTTTTTCGTTTGTTTTGGGGTAAGGGGTAATTCCCTTCCCTTGTTCATCCTTTGTAGTCTTTCCTTTTTAAGGGCGATGAAGTGGCTAATGCAATTTGTGATGCTTCTTAATGATTTCAGTTATTTGGATGCAGATGGGGGCAAACTGAAAACTGGTCCTGCGAAACTGTTTTAAGTTTAGAACTCTGAAAACTGGTTGAAAGCACAGAGGTGTCAGTGAAGTAACTTACACGGATGAGCCTTAATGGGGAGGGAGGGGAGGAAGTGTATTGAAAATGCCAGTATTGTGCTGGAACTACAGCATTTGTTCATTTTATATGTATGTCACTTAGAATAAAAATCATGCTTAAATGGCTTGTATAGCATGTACAGTATAGCCGTTGTCGAAATCAGGAAATGCAGATTTACCACCCCATGTCCTGTATAACAACTAGGATCACTTACTCATGTCCTTACTCGGGCGTTACACACCTTCCCAGAGAGATTTACATGATCCACTGCTTATGTGCTTTGAGAATGGTATTACAGTGATACCTCAGGTTACAGGTGCTTCAGGTTACAGACACTTCAGGTTACAGACTCCTCTAACTCAGAAATAGTACCTCAGGTTAAGAACTTTGCTTCAGGATGAGAATAGAAATCGTGCAGCGGCAGCGCAGCGGCAGCGCAGCGGCAGCAGGCGGCCCCATTAGCTAAAGTGGTACCTCAGGTTAAGAACAGTTTCAGGTTAAGAACAGACCTCCAGAATGAATTAAGTTCTTAACCTGAGGTACCACTGTATTCAGTTGGATCCTTTGCAGTGCTATTTGTCTATCAAATAAAAAGTGCCAGAACTCACCACAAATGCCTCCCTTGTTCTCTTATAACTGCAATGGCACCCCCTGAGAGGTGCCCAAACTGAATACTGGTGAGTTCTGGCTAGAAAAAAAGGCTGTGCCTCTGTAAAATTAGGCCCTTGACTTATCCACTCTGTTGTTTTGGCTGTTCTTTTGCTCTGCTTATGTTTGAAATGGTTCTTGACAAAGCTTAGGTGTCTCGAGTTAGCATGTTCTTAGAAAGGTAGGTTAAAAAGTTTCATTATAAATGAAACCCATAAATAACAGAGCAACCCAAAGCCCTCTTAATCAGACAGGGGTTTGGATTGAGCCACATTCCCACTGGCCGCTGTGGGTGCAGTGCAAGAGCTGTACTGGTGGAAGTCCAAATGGCTGTTCCAAGGGCAGGGAGGGATCCTGAGATCATCTTGCTGTTGATGCCAGATGATATTTTGCCAGATTTGTACCCAATTGTGCCAGGCCAGAGGTGGCACAAGGATGTGGCCTAATTGTTTTGTCCCGCCATCTTCCTCTGCAGTGATTCTGTTGCTCCACAAAGTCCCACTATAGGGAGTGGGGTTTGGATTGCACTCTTAACTCATCCCCCCTACTCATTTTACTGGCTGTTGCTTGGGAGATAAGCCAAGCCATAAAAAGGTAAAGGTACCCCTGATCATTTGGTCCAGTCGTGACCGACACTGGGGTTGCGGTGCTCATCTCGCTTTATTGGCCGAGGGAGCCGGCGTACAGCTTCCATGCCATGTGGCCAGCATGACTAAGCCGCTTCTGGCGAACCAGAGCAGCGCACGGAAATGCTGTTTACCTTCCCGCCGGAGCGGTACCTATTTATCTACTTGCACTTTGACGTGCTTTCAAGCTGCTAGGTTGGCAGGAGCAGGGACCAAGCAACAGGAGCTCACCCCGTCGCAGGGATTCAAACCGCCGACCTTCTGATCGGCAAGTCCTAGGCTCTGTGGTTTAACCCACAGCGCCACCCATGTCCCAAGCCATATCATCACAAGAAGGGTAAGCTATGGCTGGCAGAAGTTGCCTGTTTGACATAACACTGAGTTCCCTCCAGGTTGGGTAAGAATCATTCCACTTTTTCTGCTTCAGCCACATAAACCTTGCACTGCACCTCTGGATATGTTTTGTAGAAAAAGAATTAATGATTCCAGTTGAAATTGGAATTTTAGGAATGCAAGATTACATGAGCTGGAATTTGACCAGATTGATGTGATTAATTTAACACTTGGAGTCTTGTAAAAAAAAACCAACAACCAACATTGCCATGGGATCGTTAATGATCAAAAGTAGTTAAGAGTTGGAGCTCTGTTTAATGCACCACCCGCAAGAAATAAATGTGAGATTTCAAGAAAGGCAACTCTGTCATCAATTTGTACCACACCACTCGCTGATATTAAATTAGCCTCATAAGCAATGTGAGTTTTTATATGTGGAAAAAATACGGTCAGTAAAACAGTGTTTAGCTTAATGAGAGATTATAGTTCTTTGAAACAGAACATGTTCTGATGACAGATCTACTTTGAAAATGACGTGGTAGTGACACTGCTACCTTAGGAATATATTGTTTTCATAGTTGCCTTGTGCTTTGACTCAGTATAATTCTATTAACATTTGTGTGGTGTTCGTGTATATACAATGTATATAAAATCAGCTACATTCATCAAAACTCCTTTGTTTTTGATAGGCTGAACTCCACATCCCATAAATCTTATGAGTAGCATGCCCCCCCCCCCGATGAAAACTGGAATAATTTAGGCTCTTTCCTCACTATTGGTTGCAGCTGGAATGAGTTCCGTCAGGCCAGGGATGGGGAATTGTGGCCCTGCAGATGTCTGCGGACTCCAGCTCCCATCAGCCCCAGCCAGTATAGCCAAGTGTCATGGATAATGGGAGTCAGAGTACAACAGCATCTGGAAGGCCACAGTTTGCACATGCTTGCATTAGTTCATACACAATTTCATGGCTATAAAGGTGATGAAGAAGGAATTGTCTTCTCCCATTATTAATGCAGAAGTTGAATTTTAAAAAAATTAATACCTAAACAAAGTACTCATAAAAGTGTTCAGGAAAAGCACTGCAGTATGTTAGGGGGCGCGGGTGGCGTTGTGGGTAAAAGCCTCAGCGCCTAGGGCTTGGCGATCGAAAGGTTGGCAGTTCGAATCTCCGCAGCGGGGTGCGCTCCCGTTGCTCGGTCCCAGCGCCTGCCAACCTAGCAGTTCGAAAGCACCCCCGGGGGCAAGTAGATAAATAGGGACCGCTTACTAGCGGGAAGGTAAACGGCGTTCCATGTGCTGCGCTGGCTCGCCAGATGCAGCATTGTCACGCTGGCCACGTGACCCGGAAGTGTCTCCGGACAGCGCTGGCCCCTGGCCTCTTGAGTGAGATGGGCGCACAACCCTAGAGTCTGTCAAGACTGGCCCGTAGGGCAGGGGTACCTTTACCTTTACCTTTATGTTAGATTGTAGATCAAACAACTTATTGATTAAAATATATAAAACTAGAAGCCTGGAGATGTCAACAAGAGTTGACCTAACAGAGGCCTAACTGGTCTTTGATAGAAGATGGGTATTTATTGTTCCCATGCTGTGGAACATACTTTCAACAGATTCAGTAGGCATTCCTCCTTTTGACTTTCAGACATCTCTTGAAGACTTTTTGTTATGCCAATAGGCCTATGCAGTTGTTTAAAATGTTATTGAGTTGCCAGTCATCGCAATGATCTATTTGTCCTGTTTTTAATGGGTTGTCGTTATCATTATTATTAAATTTTTTAGTAGCTTTGGTACCAAAGTACCGTATTTATGCGAACCCAATGTGCCATCGAATCTAATGTGCACCTCAGCTTTCAAAACCTTGAAACCAAAAAAAGTATTTGCTGTCAAATGTAAATGCACCATCAAATGTAACGGGCAACCTAATTTTTGCTACGTAATTTGACCAAAAGAAGGTGTGCGTTACATTTGAGTAAATACGGTAACTAAAAGCAACTTACAACAAATAAATGCATGCTTTAAAAGCAGCATGAAGCAAAACTAAGGAAAATCTGAATGTTTTTGTATTGCTGTACACCACCCTGATATTTTATGAAAAGTAGTATAGTGGTACCTTGGTTTGCAAACAATCTGGAAGTGCGTGTCCCAGTCTGCAAACTTTTTTTGGATTACAACCCATTTTTTTGGGATTATGAACAATTGAGGCCCCATTGGTGAAAGCACACCTTGGGTTACAACCTGTTTTGGTTTACAGATGGACCTTCGGAACGGATTATGGTTGTAAACCAAGATGCCACTGTATTCGTCTTGTGGACACTGATAGGCCCCACTGCGAAAACTGACCTTCATTAGAAGAAGAAGAAGAGTTTGGACTTGATAACCCGCCTTTCACGCCCCTTAAGGAGTCTCAAAGTGGCTCACAATCTCCTTTGCCTTCCTCCCCACAACAAACACTCTGTGAGGTGAGTGAGGCTGAGAGACTTCAGATAAGTGTGACTAGCCCAAAGTCACCCAACAGCTGCATGTGGAGGAGCGGGGATGCGAACCTGGTTCACCAGATTACGAGTCTACCACTCTTAACCACTACACCACGCTGGTTGCTCTGAATCTGAACACCGCCATACAAGACCTTACAGGCAAGTTTTGCAGAGCACTTTTCTGGCTGGAGCGAAATGTGAACATGAGGATCCGTGATTCACCTATAGAGCAATCCACTTCAGAAAATACTTTCACAATCTGCCTGGGAGTCAGGGAGGGGAGCATCTATGGCAAGGCTCTGAAGCACTTTAGGAGAGAAAACAAAGAGCCATACTGCTTTACTCCTTTATATTCCAATGAGATTTGGTAGCTTACTCAGAGCTGCAGCACAAAAGCATTTACGGTTCATGTTATATTAATACTGCGGCTTGATTATCAAAAACCATTACTCTTGGTTATCTCGCCGAGGTTGAACCAAGCTGCTATAAGTCAGGCTGACTACCCGCACCGTGTGTGTTTTGTTTTTATGATAACAGCATTCTAAATGTAAAAGTGCATTTGTAAAATTACGTTCCTGGGTTGGATTCATTATAAATGGGGTGAGCTCACACAATTGTGTGGCACGCATGCACATGTACACAGAAGAAAAACAACACACATCAATAAAAGAAGGGGAGATAATAAAAAAAAAAACTCCTTGACTCATTCAAGTTCCAGGCAGGTCATTTTCACTTGTGGTCAAACTCAGGGGTATGACGTTAACATTCTTTAAAAATTCTTTGTTCCCTTCGCCCTGGGCAGAAAAACAATAGACCGTCTGCTTCCTTTTCTTCTCTGTGTTATGTTTTGATGTTGTTTTCCCTCTTAGCGATATGCCTCATGGCTCTCTCCCTTTTTTATATATTATTATAATGATACTGTATTATTCTATACCACAGCAGATCCCTATGGAGGAAAAGGATTGTTTCAGAGTTTCTTTGTGGATTACATGCGTTTAGGATTTGTTTACAATAATGATTGCGTTTGTCATAACCTCTCATGCTAATGCCATTGTGCTTGGCTTTTTAATTTCATCCTCCCTTACTGTGATACTTTCACAGGGCTTGTTTGTATTTGTTTGAAAGAAGGCCTAATAAAGGACAGAGCCTGCCTTAATAATCATCTCCCTATCTTAGATATCTGTTTTATTAAGCATGCGAGTCTGAGCAAGAGCTCTGCTGGGTCTCTCTACTGTCAAGGACACCTGGGGAGGAATGACTTCCAGCCCCCAAAGTTTCTTTGCAAACAGAAGCTCAGAGCTCTCATGGGTGATCCTTGGCCATTGAAAATTCCTCATTTATTTAAATTCATTTGTTGTTCCATGTCTAGTGTGAGGACAACACAACCCTGTATAAATAGGAATGCTTGCCTAGAATTCTGATTCCCGGGAAAGGAGGAAAGAGAAAGTGCTTCCTCTATGACAAATTGGATTAAGGAGTTTGTAGCTAAACATTTCGGGGTGCTTTTGCACCATCCATGTCGTAGAAACTTCTCAATGCTTTCAAACGATGGGGCCGTTTCACAGATGGTCCTGGGGTCATCAATTTAGCACGGCTGCTACAAGGCTCATCTTCCCTGGAGTCAAATTACATGATCCGTGGGAGAGTTGTGACTGATTTGCCATTTTGGTGTGTGTTAAGAAAAAACCATGGGGAGCTCCAAATACTATAAAGATGGTTAGACCAGGGGTAGCCATTATGTCACCTTCCAGATGTTGTGGACTACAACACCCATCATCTCCAGCCAGCATGGCCCATAGCTGGGGGTGATGTGCATTGTAACCCACAACATCTGGAAGGTATCACATGGGCTTCCACAATGCTGTTTTTCTCATTCTAAAACACCCCCTGAAACTGCTAGCTGCAGTTAGGGGGAATGTGGGACCAACAGCAGCTGTTGTTGTTGTTGTTGTTGTTGTTGTTGTTGTTGTTGTTGTTGTTTAGTCGTTTAGTCGTGTCCGACTCTTCATGACCCCATGGACCAGAGCACACCAGGCACTCCTGTCTTCCACTGCCTCCCGCAGTTTGGTCAAACTCATGCTGGTAGCTTCGAGAACACTGTCCAACCATCTCGTCCTCTGTCGTCCCCTTCTCCTAGTGCCCTCAATCTTTCCCAACACCAGGGTCTTTTCCAGGGAGTCTTCTCTTCTCATGAGGTGGCTAAAGTATTGGAGCCTTGGCTTCAGGAGCTTTATGGAAGTCAAATATAGAACAATAAGCTGGTGCTGGGGAAGGGTTTAAACCAGGGGTCAGCAAACTTTTTCAGCAGGGGGCTTTTTCAGCACTGTCCCTCAGACCATGTGGTGGGCTGGACTATATTTTTTTTTGGGGGGGGGGAGAACAAATTCCTATGCTCCACAAATAACCAAGAGATGCATTTTAAATAAAAGCACACTTTCTATTCATGTAAAAACACGCTGATTCCCAGACTGTCCATGGGCTGGATTTAGAAGGCGATTGGGCCAAATCCAGCCCCCAGGCCTTAGTTTGCCTACCCATGGTTTAAACATTATCTCCTGCAGCATCTCTGAGACAATCAAATTTGGAGGCAGCTGACCCCTACCCCAGTGGTTGCTGCAAAGAACAAATTAAAAGAACAAAACAAGTTCCCAATTGTTCATTTGCTGGAGCAACGCACCTCTGTGCCTTGCTCCAGGATCATGAAGGGGTTTGCATTGAAAGCCCTGCTAAAATAGGGTCTCCCCACTTGCTGTATACATAACCATGTCTACCTCTAAATACGTCACTGGCAGTTGGGGGTTGCAGTTGACATAACACCAACTGCTGCCTGTCCCAATAGGCTCTCTGGCAAACCTTCAGGACTGGCGTATGGAACCATCCAGTCACATCAGCTTACACATGGTATAGCTAATGGTTTGTTTGGTATCTAATGGACTACTTGCATGTTTTATATATGATGGCTGTTAATTGCTTCATTATCCATGCAGATCATAAAGGCAAACTGTGTCTTCACATAAAATCAGCATTGAGGCCGTTTGGAAGCCGATTTAGAGGAGCGTATTATTGTTGTCCATACTTCCTCCTCTACTTTTGCATTCTTTTCTGATTTTTTAAATGGACTGGCATTAGGCTCCTGCAATGTTTTCTCCACTGGCTCAGTCTTGGGTTAAAATTATCCAGCCCCTATGAATTAAGGTGAACCCACTGACTGCTCAAGTACTTAGGATATAGCTGGATTATGCAATGCTAGTTTGATTGGATAGTAGTTTGATTGGGGAAAGGGAGGGGGAGAAGGCCGTAAAGTTCTGAAATTGTTCATCAGTCCATGATTCAAATAACTGGGATGTTTTCCCTTGAGCATAAATCTTACTCTCAGTGATTATAATGCACAGCATTGGCAATATTTATTTAGATTTTTAACTGTCATATATCCCTAAGCTCAGAGCAGGTAACAGAGTTTGAAAACAAGAAGTAACCGAAGCAACGGAAAAGTAACAAAAGCAGACTTGGCCATAGGATGAAATAATTGGTCAACTTTTATACAGTTCCTCTGGAAAATAATCATTCCCAGTCTTTGCTGGACCTTGGAAGGAAGGTCTGAAGCTTAGTGGATAGATGCCACCAAGATTGCTTCTGCATGCTAACCTCTGTTTTTTAAATGACGTTGCTTTATAATCAAGAAAATGTAACGGAAGATTTACGGCATGCTCTGATGCATCCCACAGAGTAATTCCCAAGTAACTATGCATAGAGCTGCAGCCATATACATATATATATATATATATAATCTATTGCCATTCATGTATAGATATCAGTGCAGTTCACAACATACAAGAAAAAAAACACAAAATACATAATAAAAAAGAAGAACAGCCCCCCCCAAACCAATAACTCCCCAACCTCTCCCACAAAAACATTTAAAAGGGTATAAGATATTAATCCACCAAAGTCCTGTTCTTACTCAAATCCTATTTGCGTTTTTACACATGGCTTTTTAAGTATCCCACAAACATTTCCCATAACAAATAACAAAACATGGTGTGGGATTCAGCCAACAAGTCCTGCTAAGGGAAGCCAGTGCAATGGGGGTCTCCCCTCTCTTCTCCCCACATGCCCCTGAAACCGGCTCCAGGTTGGGAAAACCGAAGAACAGAACAGCAGGAGGAAAGGGCGAATCATTCTATCTGACAAGCTGAAAAGCTGAAAAGCTTCCTTTGCCATAGCAGTACAGTGGTACCTCGAGTAAAGTACTTAATTCGGTCCGGAGGTCCGTTCTTAAGCTGAAACCGTTCTTAACCTGAAGCACCACTTTAGCTAATGGGGCCTCCTGCTGCCGCCGTGCCATCGGAGCACGGTTTCTGTTCTTATCCTGAAGCAAAGTTCTTAACCTGAAGCACTATTTCTGGGTTAGCGGAGTCTGTAACCTGAAGCGTATGTAACCTGAAGCGTATGTAACCTCAGGTACCACTGTATGTTGAATTCCTCCCACAATAAAGAGGACGGTTATTTATTTGGGGTGGGGGACAACCAGTCAGATGTGCTTCGCATAAACCAGGGATGAAGAATCAGGTGTTGTTGGAGTCCAACTCCTTTCAGACCCACACAGCCTAGCCAGTGGTCAGAGATTGTGTAAGTTAGAATCTAGTAACATCCGACGGGCCACAAATTATCCAGTCACTGCCATAAACACAGTAACTTGGCAGGGGAAACTGGCATCAGGAACATGGAAATGACTGTCAGGTCACAGGGTCAAGCATGTTTTCCATCAAAATTGTGGGACTGAACCATCTCATCACTATGCAACTCAATGCACCCAACAGCAATGAAGGCCCTGGAAGAACCACACTATGACAGAACTATGCATGATGAGAAACAAGAAAGTGGAAGCTACCCAAAATTAGCCCTTTCTCCTTGTATCACATGTAATGAGATGTACCTGTAGCCTGACGTTATCAAACCATGCTTGAGCCCTACTCTCCCAGTCGCTGTCAGCAATGTGGATGAAACACCTAACTGGATGTCATCATAAGGCACGGAGATTTTTATGCATACAGAAGGAGAGGGAGACTTGGGGTTATCATTTATCACAATAAATCGCCCTACCTGAGTCTCCTCTCTTTTTCTACGGTATCCTAGTAGAGGCTGAGACGGTCATCTCCATTTCTGTGATTTGGCTTGAGAACTGATGGGGTGATCAATTCCTTGTTAAGGATGGCAAGAACAACTTCAGATTTACCGCTTTGAAGGCTAACGTGCCTTTATGCTCCTTTTTCCTCCCCTTCACACACTACATGCGAGCAGGCATAGATAAACTCCCCCCCCCCCCGCCCGCCCTCCGTTTTAGGAAATTGGAGCCCCAGATGCAAGCATTGCAGGTGCGTATTCAACAAGAAGACTGGGAAACACTTTGACTGCAAAGTATACTTCCCAAACTAGCTACCCATGATAATACTGAGGTAACAAAGAAGCCCAGCCTCCGCACTAATTTCTCACTGCAGCTGTTGGGGTGTTAGATTAGAAGTCTGTATACCTTTCCCAAGAATATTAAAGCAGACTGTCTAACCGCCTGTGTTTGTCCTAGTAGCCTCATTCTTGCTGTTAGCAGAGCATGTCCCAACTGTTGTCAATTTATCAATGTAACGTGCACTAGTGGGCACAGTTTGAGCAGCCATTAGGACAGGTGCCTCTATCCATCACAGTCAGTCACTTATTCCACCTTGTCAGGAAAACTAAATGGAGCTTTTGGAGAAATGTAAACAACTCTCTAATGGACAATCAAAGCACCACTTTCTGAAGCAAACAAGAGGAAGGAATCTGACAGGCCTTTTTTATAAAAAAAGAAGAAGGAAGAATCGAGTATTTTAAGTGTTAAAACCCCTTTTAAAAATATGTTTCCATTTCTCAAACAGGAAAACAGAAGTCCAAGTGTTTTATTTTCCAAGAGATCAAGAAACTCAGTTTGTTCTAGAGATGTGAATGTCCTTTTTAGGGTTTTTCAGGCTCTCTGACAAACTGGAAAGCATGACCAGATATTTATTTGACCCACAAAATAAACAAGTCCATTACAGATCCCTGGCCCTGGCTGCTAGTAAGTGATTCTTCTAGAGATGTTAAATCTGCAGTTGTATACGCAGCTAAGATCAATGGTGCCTATTCCTCACAACCAGCATTCCTCGGGTTGCATTGCCCATCTACAGTTTGATGTTGGAACCCACTTTGACTGGGCTAGTCAACTGGGATAAAAACACTGAAATAAATTCTGTTTCAAATCTATTGGGAAGCATCCGACCAAGTCATACTCAAAGTAGACCCATTGTAATCAACAGATTTCAGCTTCTCATCATGGTTAGCTCAAGTCCATTGGGGTACTCTGAACATAACCTTTTGTCTCCACCAGGAAGAAAGCTCAAGCGATCCACAAAAATGAACTAGAAAAGTACAACAACAACAACAACAACACCCAACTCCCAAATTTCTTCACATTCATGTACTCAGACACCCACATACAATATGTGTTAGTTCATGTCAATTAATGAGTACATTTCATTTACAAAAGAATAATCCATGATGCCCAGTTTGTACATTCTTTGCTATTTTGAAAAAAAGAGAGAGAAAGAGAGAGAGCAGTCAATACTGGCAATTATTTTTTTCACTGACAGTACTGTTTTCCTGATTTTTTTTTAGCAAAAAAATCTCCCAAACTGTGCGACACCAGTCCTAATATCGCAAGTCTGTCCATATAAGGATAAGCTCTCTAGTATTTGTCCAAAATAAAAAGGTTGATGAAGTACAACATCTCCCATGCAATTTCTCTCCCCGGTGCCACAGCACCTTGCCTGTTACAGGTAAACATAAAAACTTGTGAGTAACAATAAGATCCCATCAATCTCCCCCTTTACTAGCGCTTTATGGCTCTTTGTAAACCTAGTAATTAACTTTTGTCAAGCTTTGTAAAAGCATTTAGAGTGTCCTGCTGGCATCTGTGTTTAAAACAACATTATTGCCTTTTAAATACAGGACACCCAGTTCCTTCATTGAAACAAAATACTTGCCCTCCAAGGCTCAGGTGTTAAGCCTCTACAAACATCGGAGCAAAAAAGCCACGTCTGGAATTGGTCGTGGATAGTTTATGGATTTAATTTCTTTTGGGAAATAAAGGATGACTTCCAAAAAAAATTGACATGAGTACAGAGCTTGTGTAATCTCCTTTTGCAGTGATTTTTCTTTGATTGATGTGCCATTAATACTTTAATTGGTAACAGGTGCGGTTGATTGTTAGTTCCTAAGCTAAAAAATCTGAAATTGAACATAAGGCTCTGATAAATTAATAAACTCTCTTCTAAACAGTTGTTGCTGTGGAGGAACTAACTTTCCATGAAGTGCTGCTCCATCAAGCACACTGAATTCTTTATGTTAAAAAGCAAAGTGATGCTTAATGATAAATTAAAATTACACTAACAGGCAGGGAGAGAACATAATAATGACACCCCCCTTAAGAAAAAAGAACGTGGCTGGGAAGAACAGAGGAAAATGTTTCATGAAATGTGTGGGCAACATTTTGAACATCAGGGTAGATCTTTGGGCTTCGTATCAGGTTATTAAAGACAGCTTGTTTTATGAAATATGAATGCATCAAGCAAATGAAAGCGAGGAAGGGATAAGGAAGATTATGAAGAAAGTCAAAGGAAAGTCAGCTGTGCCATCTCCTTGAGTTGTCAGATGTGGCCATGGTGACACATGCTTTAATCACATTTGGATTACTGCAACACACTCTACATGGGGCTGCCTCTGAAGACTGCGCAACTGATTCAAAAAGGGACCAGCTAGAGCAGGCATAGGCAAACTCAGCCCTCCAGATGTTTTGAGACTACAATTCCCATCATCCCTGACTGCTGGTCTTGTTAGCTAGGGATGATGGGAGTTGTAGTCCCAAAACATCTTGGGGGCGAAGGTTGCCTATGCCTGAGCTAGAGGAAACATTTGACTCCAATGTTGGAACCATTAAATTGGTAGATGTTAGTCATGGAGTGGCAAGTCCTGCCGATCCCAGGGAAGCAGTAGAAGTGCTGGGCTGGAACTTATCATGAGGAACAGAATAGAGTTGATGGAGATACCTACTACTCAAAGATGTGGATGATCTAGATGAGGTGTCCAGATCTCTTCTGGATGGGTCTGCCAATAACTAGCTTGGAAGTGCTCCTTGGTCTATCGCAGTCCACGGCTGCTGATGGGGAAGCTGTTAGCCAGGGGTGTGTTTAACAGTTTCAGATGACATACCAAGTGTGCTGTTTTTGAAGAAGGCGGACTCTTCTGTGATGGGGCACAGGTCTTTGGAATGGTCTCCCAGTCAGTGGTGTGCTGTGAAATTGGTTAGGGTCAGAGGCACCAACAACTTGCAAGAGCAATTTTTTGGGGGGTGACATTGCATGTGTGACATCTTGATGTCCTGACGTTGCATGTGTGAACATTGTGCTGCCTCCCGGGTAGAAGATTCCTGGGCTTTGGGAAGGAAGCAGCAGAAGAACATTTAGGGGACTAGCCTGGTCCCCCTAGCCTGGTCCCACTGCTCCCAGTTGATCTCTCAGAATTCTTTTTTCTTTTCTTTTTTACCAGATATGGAAAACATCCTTGTTTCAATGGGCTTTTAAGGTACAACGCCTAGTTTTCTTGCTACCAGTTTTAGAATGGACACACGATGCAGCCATCTTGCTGAAGCCAAGCAGGTCTATGATCTGGGCAGTGCCTGGACAGGGAAACGACTTGGGATACCTATGTGCACTTCCTTGAGTCCTGTGATCAGTGGCGGAGCTTCATGCTCCGGCACTGGGGGCGGAGAGCAGGTGGGGAGCGGTGGGTGCATGTCCTGGGGGTGGGGCGCACCACCTGTGGGAGCAGGGCGCCCAGCGTGGGTGGTGGGCAGCCACGATGGAAACCCCATCAGGATCATGCTGCCGGGGGCGGTGTGATCCTCCCACCCCCCTCTTCCTCCGCCAGTGCCTGTGATGGAAGGAAAGCAGGATGAAACGTACTAAAACGACTATCTTTTAGCCTTAAAAAAGTATTGGTTGCGTTCCATGTTTTTGTTACTGCTTTTAGAAATTCTTTGTCACTGTGTGATCACCTTGTTTGATTTTATGGTTGTTGTGGCATGCTGCTATTGGTAGAAGAGGAAGGTATACATAATGAATCGTCGTTGTTATGTCACTGATTAGCATACCTGCATGTTTGCTTGAATCAGCTCAGCTTGACTGAATAATTCTGCCATCCTGCATGCAGCTTTCTACAGCTTTGGGAATAGTTTTGTTGAAGTTTACAAATAGAAAAATTTCCATGCACCTTCCAGATATTCCAGAGTACCTGCTGGTATGTGTGACTGCAAGATGAAAAGGACTGCATCTGTCTGCAAAGGTACATATATCTCCTGGGCACTGGATGTATGGCTACAAAGCTGTTCGGAATCAACCGCATCCTAGAAGAATTGTATCAGGCAGCAGTGGCTGGAGGGAGGTCAGCAGATTCAGACAAGCTATTCAGAAAAAAAGAGAGGCACATGAGAAAGTAGCCTCCTTGCTTGTGAAATAATCTATCCTGCATCTGGGAAACATAGTTGGCCTGATATTACTGAAGACTATAGACAGACTTGCCAGCTTGTATTTATGGAATGCCTGTTGACCACAAATAAAACAGAGAAGACGGATGGACACAATTTGACAGATTACAAAAGCTAATCTCTTGGTCAGATGCTAAAATTGCCTTCCCCTCCCTGGCCCAGAGTACAGTATCAGGACTAACAAACAGATGAAATTAGCAGTGGAACAGTTTGAAAGTGATTTGAGACGGAAGACATTATATAAATGCAAGTCATTATCACCATGTGGTATATATTTTTTCTCCATATGTGTGCATAATTCCCATTAGCGTTAATGAAAGTTCCAACCATGCATCAACAGAAGAATAAATCCCAACGTCTAGATCTCTTTCATGTCGGAAATCCGAAATAGAAAGTGAGACTTCTTGCACAAGAGGCAGTTAATGGAAGCAGATACCTTCCCTTGCCAGCACTGACATGCACCTTGGGAGGGGGGGGGGGGAATGCAGAAAGGTGACCTTTGCCCTATCCCTTCCAGTCAGAAAATCCAGGCCTTGGTATAGCTTTTTAAGCTCTGCATTGACTGACAATGCCTCTGGACATGTGGTCAGCCAGGGACCAAAACAATGACTGTCTGAGGTGCCAGGTTTGGGTGCTTGGGGGCACCTATCACAGGCAGTCTACCTGACTATCCACTCAGCAGCTGAAACAAGCGCACCTTACAGCAAAATCTGATCCGGATCGAAATCCTCTGACATCCTTTGATACTCGTGAAGGATCAGTGATAACACTGTGTGAAGAGAAAGTTGGGTGTGAAATGAATCTGGTGGTGACACAGGGAGATGCATGGCGACAGCAACGGGTAGAAGCACAGCTATAACCACAGGAATGGCTGCTAGCTCCCCACATGTAAGGTTCACAGTTGTGGCAGCCATGACATATAAGTGAAAAATGGGAACCAAGTTTCAAGAAGAGAATGATCAAGCTTTCTGTGGTGCGCCTAGTATTTTGGGGAAAGCTGGTCCATACTATATGGATGATTGAATGGGGTGTAGTGTTTTACTGAGAAAGATACTGTTTTAACTATGGTTGTTTTAACTGTGTTCATCATGTTGTTAGACCCTACCCTGAGGTCCTCGGTAAAGGCTGGGGGAAAATATACCGTATTTTTGCTCTATAAGACACACTTTTTCCCTCCTAAAAATAAGGGGAAATGTGTGTGTCTTATGGAGCAAATGCAGGCTGCGCAGCTATCCTAGAAGCCAGAACAGCAAGAGGGATCGCTGCACAGCGCTCCCTCTTGCTGTTCTAGCTTCTGGCTTAGCTGCGCGAAGCCTCTTCAGGGCAGGGGGAGGCTTCATCCTGACGCCCTGAGGAGGCTTCGCGTGGCTATCCCAGAAGCCAGAACAGCGAGTATACACTGTCTGTGTGTGTGTGTGTGTGTGTGTGTGTGAGAGAGAGAGAGAGAGAGAGAGAGAGAATATCCAATGGGCATTCCATTCATAGATGGGGACTGCACCCTTCTAATACTTGTGCAAAGCGGGGAACTGATTTTTCTGGGTTCTCCCTTCGCCCTACATCCCATCTCCTGTGTCACATCTCACACTGTTCTGGAGAGCCACTAAACCTTTAGAACAGATCTGGAGAGCACAAGAGGCTGTGAACAGCATTACACTCACAGAACCGAGGCATCAGGCTGGACCATTCAGTTACTTCACTCTATTATTTCCTTGTTTCTTCTTCGTAAGCACCCTTCCCCCCTGGTGTTTCTTTAGGAACCCCTCTAATGATGTCTTAAATTGCAGTGGTCCCATTATTGTTGGGAGCTTTTGTTTATTTATTTATATTTTACATTTGCAGAGGCATAAATTTTACCTAACTAGATTGCTTTTGCCATCCTAATTGCTACATGTCAAAGATCTCTTAGTTCCTTAGAGCAAAAATTGGCAGGCAAGTAACCCATAATGAAAAACAATTGGTTTGACTAACTTAGGCTGGGGAGGGGGGGAGGGTAAATTTTGGTACGGGATATAGGAACAGTTATTTCATTTTGAAAAACTGTTTAATATGTTTGGCAGTCAGAGTAGCCAAGCCACTCAGCAACTCTGTGTGTGTGTGTGTGTGTGTGTGTGTGTGTGTGTGTTTAACAGGAGGCCTCGCTAGCTGACTTTTGGTTGTCATGCAGGCTGAAATGGTTGCATGAGTACATAGGAGACAAACTCTTGACCTCTCTCACACACACTCTCTCTTCATGAGAATAAAAAACAACTTGCTGTCTTAATAAGTTATGCAGATAGTTACCAGCAGCTAACATAGCCTCCAAGTGTCCCTGTTTTCCAGGGACGACCCTGATTTAGACAAGCCGCCCCAGTTTCTGATTTGATCCCAGAATGTCCAGCTTTTCCTTAGGATGTCCCTATTTTCATTGGAGAAATGTTGGAGGGTATGGAGTTATCCAACTTCCAAACTGTCTAAAGACAATCCTGTATAGGGATTTTTTAAAAAAATGTTTAATGTTTTATTATGTTTTTATTTATGTTGGAAGCTGCTCAGAATGGCTGAGGAAACCCAGTCACATGTTTTGGTTATAAAGAGTAAAAATATCATTATGGAATGGGACGTCCCTATTTTCATTGGAGTAATGTTGGAGGGTATGAGCTAATTTAACCAGCTCGCAGCCCCTAGTAGCCGGCCTCAAATCAGGCAAGTCTCGCTTTCAGTCATCCGACACAGACAGAAACTTCTGCCTACAGATCAACACCAACACCATTATTCCAGTTCACATCTTGGCCATAGCAACACATAAGTCACATGTTCAGGTCAAAAAGCCCACTCTCCAGATGAGACATATTAAAAGAGAGAGGAAGTCGGCTGCAGAGTCTGGCCACCAGTTGGCAGCTATAACATTTCTCTTGTCCAGAATTCACATCCCAGAATAAAATATAGATTTACAGAGTGTGTCATCATTGTAAAGTTTTTACAAGGATGTTTGCAAGGCAGTTTGCAAGGCACCCTTTGTTTACCCATTTCTAACTGCATTTTACTTTCGTCTTTTTCTTTGTTGCCTCTGTGACATTCACAATTTTCCTTCCTTCCTTCCTTCCTTCCTTCCTTCCTTCCCTCCCTCTGGTTCCTATTCTGTCTCTTAGGCAGCAAGAAATGATTGATCACTTCCTTGAGCACTGGATTAACCCAGTCAGATGGGTGGGGTATAAAACAACAACAACAACAACAACCTATTAGGCTATAGAATGCCTATCACTGTAGTACAGTTCTCTGACCAATAACTTATTCAGTTATTGGGGCATACCCTCCAACATTTCTCTGAAGAAAATTGGGATGTCCCATTTCATAACAATAATTTTACTATTTATACCCCAAACATCCTACTGGGTTGTCCCAGCCACTCTGGGCAGCTTCCAACATATATTAAAACATTATAAAAGATTAAACTTTTTTTAAAAAACCTTCTCTATACAGGATGGCCTTCACATGCCTCAGGGATCAGATAACACCATACGCTCCAGCATTTCTCCAATGAAAATAGGGATATCCTAAAGAAAAGTGGGTCATTCCAGGATCAAATCAGAAACCAGGATGGCTTCTCTAAATCAGGGATGTCCCTGGAAAATAGGGACACTTGGAGGGTCTGTTTGGGTATCAGTCCCTGACCTCAGTTCAGCTTCTGATTTGTTTATGTCCTCAAAAGTTGACCCACAGACTAAAAACAGTAGGAAGAAAAGGATGTGTGGTGGAACAAGGAACAAATAGAATAGCAGAACAAGGATCTCTTTCTCTCTCCCCTACCGTCCATAAAGCCAGGGGTCACATGAAATTAGGCAGAGTACTGCAAGTTGTCCACAAGTGCTGTAAGGTAAATGATGCAAATAGGAGCAGGGCTGAGGCTCAGAGGGAATGGCTTGCCTAAGACCTTCTGGTAAGCACAGTGTTTAGCCAACATGAAACAAAACTTGCTCTTTACTTCTCCATTCTTTGACACTTGGTCCTTATAGTGGGGTGTGGGTGTGTGTGTGGGTGTGGGTGTGTTTCAATCTACTTTTAAAATATATATAGTTTTAAATTTCCCTGAACACCAGTTATGGGCCTAGTTATGGAAAGGGAAGTCTTAAGTGCACACATTGATCCAATTATGTTAAAACCTATTGAGGGAGTTTTAAAACATATTTCATAGCCTCACACATTGTAAGAAAATCATCATAGCCAATGATAACCTATTGGTTTACCTACTTATGTAGGTGCATTAAAAGAGATGGAGATATAACAGGGAAGAATATGAGCTCATGCCATTATACGGGTCTCTTTCTTTGCCTCCTCACATAATTTTCATGTAAACATCCTTTAATATAAATCTATTATAGTTGTTAAAATCCCACCAGTTGTTGTGGGTGGAGGCCTAATTTGTAGAATCTGTTATCATATCATCATGTGCATGTTTTGATTCTTACTGAAAAGCAAAATAACAAATCTTCCTTGCTAGTTTAGAAATACGTTAGTTATATAATCTGAAATTACACAATGAACATATTTTCAAATAGCGAAGAAGATGCTGTTTTTGACATTTTTGGAGCAATAAATAACGCCATGCGGCAAAACCAACTAAAGCTCCAGACCAAGTTCCAGTATGAAATTTATTTTTATTTTTTAATTAATATGTGTACCCAAAACAAACCCGCAGGATTTAAAAGCTGACGTGCTGAAGCAGCTTTCTCAACTTTCAGGCAATGTAAGGGAAGAGGCGTTGCCTATAACTCACTGAACATATTGTTATAGTTTTTTGGGGGGGGGCTAGAAATTGGTTAATGGTGGGATTTCAATTGTTTGGAGTATTGAAAGGAAGATTACATGCCACTGGAGGCTGGCAGCTGGCCAATGGAGGCTAAGCTTTCTTTCCAAACCAGGGCCTCACCTGGGATAGAGGGGATAGCATGGCAAAAGGTGTTGATGGGCCTTCTAAGAGGTATCTTAGACCTGGGCAGGGTAACTGGGTGTGAGGTGGCAGGAAAGAGTCTTGAGCAAGATATGCTGGGTAGAAGGGGGGGGACAAAGATGGAGATCCATCTTGGGCAGGCTGGCTGAAGGCTGGCTGAGAGAGATGCCTTGGACTCCAGGGGTGCACTGCTATGGGGTACAAGCCCCTCTTGAAATGACCATGCTGTAAGATCTGGACTTCATGCAAACTGAAGGTGTCAATATGTGAAGAAATATTTATCCTTTGGATTTTGCATTTGTCTGAATTTTGTGATACACTTTTCTGCTTTAGAAAATGGGGCAGAATGCATTTAGGAATGAATATCTGTGAAATTGTCATGGATTGGAAGGCTAAGCCATCCATCCCTACATGATGGCTAAGCCATCCATCCCTACATGAGCATGGAAGGAGATGCTTAAAGAAAGTACAGTGGTACCTCGGGTTACAGATGCTTCAAGTTACAGACGCTTCAGGTTACAGACTCCGCTAACCCAGAAATAGTACCTCGAGTTAAGAACTTTGCTTCAGGATGAAAACAGAAATTGTGCTCTGGCGGCAGCGGGAGGCCCCATTAGCTAAATTGGTATCTCAACTTAAGAACAGTTTCAGGTTAAGAACGGACCTCCGGAACGAATTAAGTTCTTGACCCGAGGTACCACTGTATCTGATCTTATGTTCCAGTTTTTAAAAATACAGTTTCATTGTTTGAGAGGCTCACCTTCTACTATTGAAACTCAAAGCTTCCAATGTCTTAATTTTAGACTATCATCTTCCGCTGTTACTGGAAAAATTAAGAGATAATCCACTGATGTAGATTCTAAGCACTGGGATGAGATAATTTATGGGGAACCAAATTATCTGTGGATTGTCTGCCTGAACTTGCATTTTAAGGTAGCTTGTGGTTTAATATATGCTAGAAATGAGATTGTGTGTTCTCTTACTGTGGAAGGGTGGTCACTGGGGGAGAAATATCCTTAAGAATACATGTTCATAGAGAAGTCACAGTATTGCTATTTCAAAGCTAAGTAGGATAACAACAACAACAACAACAACAACAACAACAACAACAACAAACAGCCTGCTTGAACCATAAAACAATTGAACTTAAAAAAGAAAATGCAACAATTGTGAAACATTACCAGACTGATGAATTAAATATCATAGGAAGTTTCCCTTTATAATACTGAGTGTTTATGTTTTGTATTGCATAACTGAAGAAATCTCTATGGGGAGCAAAGACCAATTTAAATTATGAGGCTGTTGTTGTTCCTAGGAGCCTTACCAGCAGTCACACAAAAACCACAGTCAAGAGAAAGTTGCTCTAAACTCATGTATTTTCTCTGTCTCAAAAAAAAAGAAGAAAAAAGAGTCCAGTTGTTTTTTGTGCATGGCTCAGCCTTGTGTTTTTCCCCCCTTCCACCTTAAAATCTTTACCTGGCCGAGATCTGTTGTTCCATTACTGGAGGGCAAAAATGGGAGGAATTGTCTAGGCTAAATTGCAATTAGGCAGCCCTGAGTGAGGCTGGCACCAGTTAACTTGGGATATTGCAGTGAAAAGGCCCGTAATCAGCCTTCGGTCATGTAGAACAATGCATAAAATTAAATTGACATTAATGAATAATTGTGTAATGAAAATGGAAGAGGAGAGTTAATTGCATGTTACAGTGAGTGTAATGCCTAGATAACCTTGCATTTAATGCTATTCTTAGCCCTGCTGCCAAGACTTCTACAGAGCCTCTCTCAGCAGGAAGTCATTAAAGCTGTGAGTAGATAATGCAGGCTCAGTGTAACCTAAGTGGCAACAATATAACAAGAGTTTCTTTCAGACCTTAGTGTTTTCGGGAGAGGTGGGGAGCGGGGAGGGCATGTTGAGGTAATTTGTACACATCTGAATGAAAACAGGAAGCTCGGAGCAACAGATTCTCAGCTCGGTCCGGTGCTAGGGAGTTCTTGACTATTGTTGCAACCAAGGTCAGTGCATATGATCAAAGGCAAGATTTATCCACCAGGACTCACGAGGCCGCTAGATTCCCAGCTGTCTCTCTCACGGCTCCAACTTACTTTTGGTAAATGGCTAGGAGTGTAAGAAAACACTTGACCTTGGAGCGTACAGGATGACCGCCGAAAGTGTCTCCGAGCCCTTCCTCATTATACCTCTCAACCCCTGGACTTTGAAATGAGTGACACAAGCCCTCTAAGAGAAGGACACTTGCAGATGAAGCTCAGTGAAAATGAGGCCATCAAGCCTTCTGTTTCTTTAAAGGAAGGTGAAGTGAAGTGGTATCTTACAGAGAGCTGTGAGCCTGATTGGTTTCGAAGGAGCCACAGGTTTGCAGTGGCTAGGAGGGCCTCAGACACAAGGCTGCTGGTGCTGGTTGTGCAGGGTTTGATGGAACAGGGACATTTGAGAATTAAATGAATTCATCCAAGGCTTCTGTTGGCTCATCACTCAGCAAAGGATGAAGCATCTTGAAATGCTTAAGGACACTGAAAGGCAGTACCAAGTTGGTCTCTGTTGTCCGCCATTACACTGAGGCCTTGTACCAGATGAAATGTCGAGGCAGATATCCATACTCAAGTGTGGAGAGAGGGGGTTAAAATGTCTAACTCTTTCTGCATTATGAGGCATTTGTTTCCACGGCAGATAAATTATGGCTGCTGAAACTAAAGCCCAGAAAGCACATAACAAGCAAATTGTTTCTCAGATTGGTATATTTAAGCTCTGTATCTCCATACCAATCTTGGTGCCACCAAGATTGTTGACCATGCCACTCTAACTGAGCAAATAGGTAAGCACAATAAAGTGGATTGTTTTTTTTAAATGCACATGCCGGTTTTTATTCTACCGAACTCCTCCACCAACCCACCACAAATCCCTCACTGTTAAATGCAAATTGGATGTTTTTATTATTGGCTATCCCTCGTTGCTTTCCCAAGGGTTGCAAAGGAATTATAGGGAGGGAAAAGAGTGGGAGAAAACAGCAAAAGGAGTTTGGGCGACGGAGGTATTTTCTGGCTCTCGTCGCCTTCCTTAATTTATGGCAGGGGAACGCATCACCGTGAATGTAAAGTGCTGTTGCACTGGAAGGGTTTTAATAAAATAAAATAAAGCGATAAATATTTGGAAATTGGAATGAGAGAAGGCTGAAGAGAGAACTAGCAATGGATTTCTTGGAAGAGAAGAGCTGTCCTGACTAGGCAAATTGCTCAGGGGCAGCCTTGTCCCTGAATTCTATTTGTGGAGGAAGGCAAGAAGTTGTCCAATGGTAAAGGAACAGCACTCCACACATGCTCTGGGATACTCATTTTCTTCCTATATGCCAGGATTCAACCCTAGAGAACAGATAAGTCTGCATCAGTACTAGAATTGTTTTTTTTAGATTTGCTCATGGCTTTATCTCTGCCTTCCATTGGGAGGAAAGGCAGGTTATAAATTTAATTAATAAATAAAAGCCAGAAGAACGAGCACATTTGTGGTAAGAGCTCGGGCTGTGGGTGTAAAATGCTTTTGTGAATTGCCGGCTGGGAAGGAATGAGGAATGGATTGTCTTGTGTGTGGAGGGAAACCAATTAGTTATGGATTGCTGGCAATGAAGGTATATAGAAGTAGATAATCTCAAAAAAAAGGGAGAGGTGTTGCAGCTTTAATTCTTATTATGGAGATCTGCTGTAAATCCCATTTCCCCACTCTAATTCTGAGAAGGGGACGAGGCTGCAGTTGCTCAGTGGCGAGGAGAAAGCAGTTTTCATATGCTCAGAGGCATACTCTTTATTGTGACTGAACGTATTTCTGCTTAAGAAGTCTTCATCATGAATTTGCTAGCTGATCGTTGGCTGTTTACTCATTGCTGTGCCCCAGTGATTTCCAGCAAAATGAAATCAGTGTAATTTTTTTTTACATAGAGCCGGGACAAATATCCTCCCACGACAGAGGGAGATGTTCGGCAACTTTGGAGGCGGGGTACTGTTCATGTTAGTTATTTCTGGTACAGCAATGCCAGCTCTCTTTTTTATCCATTCATTTCATTTATGAGTAATTTCTCATTAAACAATGAGAGGCCTGATGGAAACGTAAGGTCTCCGATAGGCACCAAAAAGATAGAGAAAGTGCTTGTCTGATATGTAATGGGAGGGAGGTGCTGCCACACTTAAGAGACCAATTCCTATATTGTACGGAGCAGACCTTCTGATGAGACAATATCTACAAGGAGTCCTCTCTCTTTTTGGCATAGCTTTACTGATTAGTTGGATATATAACAGGTCCCAAGATTCATCCACCAATACCAGCACCTTGAACTTAGCCCGGTGGTTAATTGGCAGCCATTACACTAGGAGAGCTTTGTGGTTTTTTTGGTGTGTTTTTTAAAGGCTGTGTAAGTTTAATAAGCTTTTCATGAAATGAATCATTTGTCTCTGAGGCCCCCAAAATACATATGTTCAAATTATATAGTAATAGCATTACAGAGTTGCTTCCCCAGTGCAGGGAAACATAGAAGCTCTGAAGATGAACAGGGGCCAGTTACATCTTAAAACCCCATTTCCTGCAGTTAGAGAAGACTGAAGTATTTATGACAAGTGCCTTTGCAAACTTCCTTTCCTAAAAAAAGAATTTCTGCCACCAGTTTACTCCAGGGTTTGGAGTGGGGTAAGGAGAGAAGAAGCCATCGTGGTGGACATTGTTTCCATGATACTTTTCAGGGGTGCCTCTTAGGTTGGGGGGTGCATCCTCCAAACCCATTACATCCCCAGATTTTTTTTAAGGTGTTGTGGACTCTTTGCAGTTTGGTTGTTCTTTAGTGTTGATTAACCGGGACTGAGACCAAAATGGGCACCATCCATTCGCTTCGCTCAGTGTGTATGTTGAGAACTCTGCTTTCCCGATGTTTCAAATCTATATAGCTCATGAAAGATGTCCTTAGAAAGACAAGCACCAGTGTGTTCGACACCATATTTGTTCCAGATTTGTGAGCTAAGTAACTACTTAAATCTGATAAAGGAAACACAGCCATGCTCCTAAAGACAGAAAACATCTCTTCTTTATTTTGGTCGCAATGGCAACTGAAGGCGGTAGAGTTGGCTCCTGATGCTTCCCCTGTCCAGATTATTGACTTCGTTAGATGAACCACATCAAAGCCATTAGTTCAAAGCACCTTTTGCTTCCTTGCTGAAGGAAAGAATACACTTCACTTTCTGATTAACAGGGCGGTGTTGTGTAAATAACCTCTTCCTTAACTCCTTCAGAGTCATTGTAAAGGGACACAAACCAGGTCACTCAGTTACATGTTGGGGGGTGGGGAAACAACACTTTTTTAAAAAAACAAATAAATGTACTGAGGAAATGTCTTGAGTTATTCATTGTATTTGTTATGCCATTCAGAGCAGGCTTTGCCTCATCTTATTTGAGTTAGCCTGCTAATAGAGGAGTGAGAAAATTATAAACACTTCAAGCCATATAATTCTGTTACATTTCGCTTCCACTGTTTGTTCTAACTGAATCATTGCTGTAAGGAAATTAAGAGAAAAAGATGAAATTACTGTACATGAGCCAGCTGAGGGGGTAGCTGGCTGTTTTCTCCACTTCCCATTCTAAATCAATGCTGGATTTTTTTAAAAAAAATAATGTTATAATTCAGCATGAAAGAGCTTTCTATTTGGGAACAGGCTTCCTGCTTGTTGTCAGTTACTCTTGTTTTACAGTAGCGTAAATCGCATCATCCCTAAGAGAACAGGCTTGCCTCTGCAAAGCGAATATAGTTCATGGGTCCTCTTTCAAAACTATGGAATCCTTTTTCCATTAATCTGCATAATACAAAAATGGAAGGTACGGTAATGGTCTCATGAGCGCATATAATATGCATGCAAATCATAAGAGCCTCTTTGTGCATAACCCAGAAGCGGTTGCCCCACAATATATGCTCTGATGCAGGGTGAGGCCTCCAGATGTTGGAATATACCTCCCACCAGCCATGTGAGTTGTAGTCCAAGCACATCTGGAGGGTACCATCTTGGCTACTTCTGCTTTAATGTAATAGAAGGCAACATTGGGGGGGGGGAATTATAATAGTAATAATAATTATAGTGCATGTACTATGTCAGGCAGAGGCAAACTCGGCCCTCCAGATGTTTGGGGACTACAACTCCCATCATCCCTAGCTAACAGGACCGGTGGTCAGGGATGATGGGAATTGTAGTCTCAAAACATCTGGAGGGCCGAGTTTGCCTATGCCTGTACTATGCAGATACATGTAGCAAGGAGACACAGCTGGTTTTGTTGCAGCCTACATATTTTAAAAGGCATTTGAACAACCCCTGCCCGTCACCTGTTGCCAGAAAATGTGAGGGCTAGAGTGGGGTCATGTCTGGTAGCCATGTCTTCAAACGACAACACATCTTCTAGCCGTGGCCTCATTAGCTGCAGGTGCGAAGGGGACCTATTCACATATGGGCATGAGTCTCCACATCAGAGTCAACTTTGAGGGGCCAAGGTCCCTCTGCCCCCCAATAAAACATTTGAGGATGCCACTTCCCCCTATATTTCTTTTTAATGGGCATTGCCATTCAAATGGTGTGTGTACACCACGTCATGTGATTGATTATGCAAGGTGGGGCGTACCTTCCCTCCCCAATATTTTATTTGACTTGGGGACCTTAGCTAATTAGAATTCCATTTCATGTATGAGGTCCTTTCATGCTTCAGGTACCTCTTTTTCACTTTTGAAAAGTGCTGCTGCTACCTCTGGTTGGATGCCGTTGTTACACTCAGGAAACGGGAAGTGTGATTTTGCTGATGTTTGCAATGCTCACAAATAAGTCGCTGTTCTTTGTCAACTCGGCTCGAGGCCTGCAGAAACAGACCTGTACATGTCGCCCGACTTGCTGTGACTAGCAGAAGATAATCCAGAAGGGAAAGGCCAGTGGTCAAGCACCTGCTAGAAGCCCTGGAGGGCTGCTGCAGGTCTGAGTAGACAATACTGACTTAGATGGAGCAAGGGCCAGACTGTGTATAAAGCAGTTTACCATACATATGCACATTATCTTGACAACACAAATGGATTTCATTTTATTTTTTCTTGAAGAATTTTCCAAATTCCCTCACCCAGGCATATATATTTCTTCACTCCTGCCCACCCACCCATCCACCACCATCCCCCAAAAGTCAGCTTCTTTAATCTTTTCTGTATGTACAGCAGGATTAGAGAGTCTCATTTGAAAGTAATCTATTATATGAGGAGCAGCCTCAGTCATTTTTGATGCTTGCATGCTGTAGAGATTGCAATCACCCTGGGCACAAGCTGGGATCAGAGAAGTATGTGAGGCTTCATTTGTGATTTTTAAGTAGTATAGCACATGCATCTGGGGCAAAAGGAATCTTCAGTTATTATTTTGATCCTTTTTTTTTCTGACCAAGGCAGCAGGTTGGATCAGATAAGTGTTTGTAACAAATGGGGGGGAAGGCATGAGAGTTTACAAGAGGTAAAGATGGGCTCTTTGTTTGCCAAAGATTAAATAAACTTCCTCACCCTTGGGTTGGATGAACCTGATGAGGTGTTGGCCGTGCCCCAACCTCCAGACAAAAGGAACACTAATTACAACACAATATATAACATTTCGAAAGAGTAGAATGTTACAGCGCTAGCAATCCAGCAACCTCAAAGTGGTGAAATCCAAAGTAGAGCTTTTTAAAAAATGTTCTTTTACAATCAAGCTTTTATGTCATTTTCTGGCCATAATCCAGAGAGTTACTTTAGGTGCTTCTAGGCTTTGCTTGCATCGAGTGGGATTTAGATTTTACCCCTCATTTTATAGCAGACCCCCTCCCAGGCCATAAACTACTTTGCAAACTTGTTTTAATTTCAAAAGTGGTTTCCTCTGCCGCATCCCTGTTGTTCAGGAAACGCAAGTTCAAAACGGGACAGGGCACATGTTGTGGGCTTCATGGTTTTCTCTGGACAATGGGCTGGTTCACATGCAACACTAAACCATGGTTTGGATAATCCTGATCCAAGTGTCAAGTTTACTTTCAGTTTCATCTAACCTTGGCTTGGCATAAAGTGCAAATCAGGCAACCTGACTTAACAACAAGCAATAGTTTGTTAAACAACCCTATTAGTTAAAATAAATAAAACAGCAGTGGGGGAAGGGGAATTACAGGTAGAAAAATGAGAGTTCAGCACGAGGCTCAAAGAAACTGAGGCTCATGATTTACAAATTTGCAAATTCATGTGTGTCCTTCCCCACCTCCATCAATATTATCAGTTATTATGAAAGTGTGATGGTATGAATATAAACTCTTTAGCAGCAAAATTTGGAAAAACAATTGGTGGTGGCTTTGATGTGATTAAAAGGGGGGGCAAGCATCGCCTCCCCAACCCCAGATGTAATTACTGATGGAAAATTCTTATCGAATCATAGCATTCTTTTTTAAAAAACCTGTTGGCTTTTATTTCGGCACATTCATTTGCTGTTACAGTAGTAACATCCTTGAAAGCTAAGTGAAATTTCTGAAGAAATAGTCATTGTGATCATAAGCATAATTCAGAGAGAAAATACTAGGGTATTTTAAGTCCTGTTGAAATCTTTTGGGCCTCAGAGCTTAACAAAAAGCATATATCATAATGACTTCAGTGGAAATTAGCCATGCTTGTATCTGTTCCTGGGTTATGACATTTGTAATTCAGAAATTCAAAATTTTAAAAGATTCTGTTGCTGTCGCATGTTTTTTTAATAGAAGCTTAATGTCAGGAGGTAAGAAATGACTTTTCAAAAATAATATGAAACATTTTGGGCAAGATTCAGTCAACAACAAGCATTTGTAAGTGTAATTTACTCAATAGAATGAAGATGTTGGCCTTAATTTTCCAGGATAGTCTAGATATGGACACTTGGGGGGGGGGGGACAGTCAGCTCCATTTTTATCAATCATTCTGAACAAATATGTGCACCCTTGCAGATACCAATTACTTACTTTATGCATTTTCCAATTAATCCACCATAACTATCTCCCTCCCCCCCCCTAATTATTATTAACGAAATATCTGGAGCTGGGTGGATGATTTCTTATTTGGCATTTATTTATTTGTGGCATTTATATAACACTTAATCATTAACCTTTCCAAGTATTTGACATAAAAATACAAAAATTAAAAATAAGCCATACAAATAATAAAAAGCAATAATTCATCATAAAACTGCCTTAAGATGCCTGCTGAAATAAGAAAGCTTTTTTCATGCGAATGAAGTTCAGCGATTTCAAAAAAAATTCCTGCATTGACAGAGTACAAATGGCATCACTATTTTTTTACAAAGATGGTTTAATTTAGGGCAATGTTTTTTCAATACAGGAGAGAAGGATTGTATGAGAGGTTGACTGAGATTTGAAGATAGCTAACAAAAAATATAGTTATTGGTTGTGATAACTGAGACCTAAATCCACAGAGATCATAAAAAGTGAATGATTTGAGGGGAGGGGTTAATTCTGTAAAGCTAAAAGCTTTCGACTGAGTTGAATTGCAATATAGTTATCAATTTATTAATTTGTGCTTTTTTATTTTGATATTGAGCTAATTTTTTCCTGTTTCTGTTTGCGTAAAAGATCTAAAGGTTGAAAACTAGACCATATTGTATCTCTTAAATATGAATAGAACAGCCACAGGAAACATGAATACAACTAACTCAAGCAATAAATAAACTATATGATGATGTTATCAAAATTCTTTCATATATATGTGAATGCTTGTGAGTGTGGTATCAATGTTGTTTTGTCGTTTAGTCGTGTCCAACTCTTCGTGACCCCATGGACCAGAGCATGCCAGGCACTCCTGTCTTCCACTGCCTCCTGCAGTTTGGTCAGACTCATGTTTGTAGCTTCGAGAACACTGTCCAGCTAACTCATCCTCTGTCGTCCCCTTCTCCTTGTGCCCTCCATCTTTCCCAACATCAGGGTCTTTTCCAGGGAGTCTTCTCTTCTCATGAGGTGGCCAAAGTATTGGAGCCTCAGCTTCAGGACCTGTCCATCCAGTGAGCACTCAGGGCTGATTTCCTTAAGAATGGATATGTTTTATCTTCTTGCAGTCCATGGGATTCTCAAGAGTCTCCTCCAGCACCATTTTTGACCACATCCAACTCACCAAGGTTCATGGTTCTTACATTCCAGGTTCTTTACAGCATTGGACTTTCCTTTCGCTTCCAGGCATATCCGCAACTGAGCGTCATTTCGGCTTTGGCCCAGCCGCTTCATCAGCTCTGAATCTACTTGTACTTGTCCTCCGCTCTTCCTCAGTAGCATGTTGGAGGCCTTCTGACCTGAGTGGCTCATCTTCCAGCATCATGACTTTTATATGCCTGTTGTCTTTGTCCATGGAGTTTTATTGGCAGGGATACTGGTGTGGCTTCCCGGTTCCTGCTCCAGGTGGATCACATTTGGTCAAAACTCTCCACTATGACCTGTCCGTCTTGGGTGGCTCTGCACGGCATAGCTCATAGCTCTCTGGGTTATTCAACCCCCTTCACCATGGCAAGGCAGTGATCCATGAAGGGGGTGGTATCAATAGCATCTGCTATATTTTCTGCTATTCGGTGAATGTCAAATTCATTTAAGTTACAACACAGAAAAGGGCTAAAGATTTGGATGCAGTGATGACAATTCTGCTCCATTCAATACTGCTGTTGACCACCAAGGGCTTGGATTGCCCCCTGTGGCATTTGCCCATTCCTTGTGATTCTGTTTGTACAGAGGGATGGAAATGGTTACTGTAGATTGACCAATGAGAAAGCTCAGAGGCGGAGCCAACCTGGTTTGGAGGCTCAGCCCAGAGGTTTTACTATTGGGAGATAGGAGAGTCAGGGTCAGACAGAGCAAGTAAAAGACACGGATAGAACTGAGAGAGAAGAGTGTGACAGTGCCTCATGTAATTAAGGGCGTGCATTTGAGAAACCGTTCTAAACATATTTAAAACTTGTTTGTTCTTCAATAAACTTTAATCTTCGTTGTTGACTTCACAACCTGACTGAGCCTCAGTATTTCACCAGAGGAAACCTGGTTGGTGGCAGCGGAAGAATAAAGCAGTGGTGTACAGGTCAATAGTCCATGAAACGACCAGGGGCTCTGTACGGACGCCACACCCCCTAATATTCCCCCCCCCCACTATCATTTGAGTTGGCAGAGGTAAATATGGGATAAAATTATCTTGATTCCACGTTTTAAGGGATATTTGCCAATTCATAAATTATTGTCATGTGCTGTTAGATTACTCCGATTCATCATAATTAGGTGCACATGGTAATTCATGGCTAAAATATCTTTTTTTCTATCATAATGCTATTAGATTGGGGAGTGGGTAAAAAGGTCCATTTAAACTGGTCTTAAATTCATTTTGGCATATGGAAACAAGATACCAAATGCAGAGCAACTATTTTAAAATGAAGGTTTTAAATATATTTTGCATGCAGGAGCCTTTCTTGCAGAGGTTAGTGTGCATATAGATTATGCAATAGCTTTTCAATGCACTGACCTACACAAAAATTACAAGATTTTATGTGACCTTGGCCTTCTGGATATTACTGGTAAATGAATAGCTACTTCAAGAGCAAACAATACATACAGAAGCATTTTTAACCATTCTCTCTGTTTTATGCTAAACATTTCTTGAAACTTATTTTTGTTATACTGCTTACTTTTCATCTAATATGCGTATACAACTTGCTTACTGCTGATCTTTAAATCTTCATGACCTCTGTGCCAAGATAGAATTGTGCATTATGCGAATTGGGGAGGGGGGTGTATACCAACTGTTATCTGAGTGTTTTCACATGAGAGCAGAGTTTCCCCAAAATATCTGAAAAGCGGAGGCTGTTACTCTACCCCAGCTGAATCCAATGATAGATTTGCGAGTTTGACTAGCAAAATTCACAAAGGGATTTCTCAAGTCTCCAAATTGTATATCCCATGGCCAGACTCTTGCACTTATGAATAAGTACTATTTTCTATTGTATACTATGAAGTAGTGGATGCTTTATATTAAAAAAAATTGACTGAGATTTCTGAGAAATACACTCTGCTTTTTGGAAGGATTGTTTATTTGCTTGCTTGTTAGTTAGACACATACAGGTTTCTGTTATGTACTCAGCAGTGCCATCACCAATTCATAAAATGAAATCATAGTTCTGATTTATTTTTCCTAATAGGTTTGCTACCTTTATCTTTACAGGGCTTCTGTACATTAGCAACTGAATGATAGGACATCTGCACCTGTTAGATGTTTGCCTCTCGCTGGATTTCCATACCAGTAAAAGTTGCATCCTGCTAAATTCTTAATTGTCATGTAGCTACTAAAAGCCTAGGAACACTGCCAGAATAAAAAGGTGACAACCTGTTTGTGGGTGATATTTCAGTGATGTAAGACTGAAGTAGTGAAAATACAAGTACTTGCTGTAAAAGGCAACTCACTACACCTAGTTTTTATTTGTGGTTTATTTATTTTATTTCCACATTTTCCACCCAAAGGTCTTTTGAAAATCAAAGCTTTTTTGCAAGCCAGTACTTTCTGTTGGAAAGGTGGGTATTTGAAAGTCATAGAGAGACATCTTTGGGGTTTAAGGATGAAATTGGGGGATCTAAAATGTCACACACACACACACACACACACACACACACCTCAAGCCATCTTATATATAGCTTTACAAATCTGTCTCAGTCCCAAGGCTTTAGTTTCCCTGTCTGCAAAATGGAGTAATTCTTATACATATAATTCTAAGCAGAGGAATTAAAAATCTACATATGACAAGAGTTATTTGAGAACTCCAATTTTTTAACGGATTGTTAGACATACCAGCTGCACCAGAGGTTATGCAGGTAAATATGTTCTATACTTACTGACCAATCCTCTGTGATAACAAAAAATATATATAGTCTATTGGTGCAATATAAATATTTGTGTTAATTTGGTCATAATCACCCAATTTTGCCAATGGAAACCGCTGATAACTTACAACAAAATTAAGTGCTACATTTTTATCTTTTCCTTGGATGGTTTATAAAAAAGAAATCCGCTCAAGTGTCATCGCACGTTGCAAGATATCACTGTCAGTAATGCAATCCTGTAGCTGGAAGCTGGACTAGAGAGTAGCATAGCTTTTTGCATACCACTTACACATAATTCCAAATAGTCTCCCCTAATCACCTCCTCAAGCAAGAAGGTTTAAAGACACTCTTCACATCTTAAGGAGAATATGTGTCAGAACACCCCAACTTACCTGTCTACCTTGATGCCTTCATTTGAAAGGACTGCACTGCATTTGATGCTGAGGAAGCTGGTACTATTTTGAATAAGAAAAGCACTCAAATGTCGCTTTTGATACATGAGAGACACTCTAACATGTTGCACTTTAGTCAGTCAAGAGAAGAAAAGAAAAGCCCTAAGGAATCTGTCCGTTCTTCGTCTTCCTACAGCTCCTCTTCACAATTCTTCTTACGGTTCTCAGCCAAACTAGATCTCCACTTAAGGTTGATTTTTAATGTTTGTTTTCTCTTAAAATAGTACGTGTGTAGTGAAGGCAGAGGAGGAAAACAGTGCGCTCGGATGCTACTGTAGGTAGACAACCTGGATACAGAAAACTGCTTGAGCCGGTATACTTACATTTAAATAGTTGTGCAGCCTGGACCCCTGCACTTAGAAGTAAGCCCCATTCAGTTGAATGAACTAAACCCACCCACAGATCTGTTGCTTGGAGGAGCTTAAACTGGGGTAGAAGTACCCTTCTACCAGCAAAGAGGAGATCCACCAGAGATCTCACTAGAGATCCACTAGAGACCCAGATATGCCTCTGCAGGGTGAATCAACTGCTGGCCGTAGTCCCTGAAATGGGCCAGGTGGAGGTAGTCTGAGATCCACTAGATCCAAAGCTCCTCCCTTCACCCAAGAAGCCCCAGATTGGGTTCCCAGCTGGCATAGTTAATTCTGCCACCCCTCCTTCCCAAAACTAACTGGTGAGCTGAGCCTCCCCATTTGCATCAAAAGAAGCATCTGGTCCGTTCGGTGTGTCCCATTTAAGCAGCAATATATGAATGGAGATAGCTGGTCCTGGCTATGCTTACAGAAGTGTGCTTCCATACATGGGTGCCTTTGGCTGAATTGAGCTGATAAACCCTACTGGTCCCAGCTTTTATAAATGAGTTTTTCTTACAATGGGCTTGGCGATCAGTACTAAGCCTCCAAAGTGTCTTGGAGTGCAGCCCTAACCCCACTTACCTTGCAGAATTCAAAAGGAGTTTCTTTTGACTGGACATGGTTAGCTTTGTGCTGCTACTTAGCAAGTTCTTTCATAGCTGAACGGCCAAAGATTAATACCATGGTGGTTTTATGGATACTGGGGCCACAGAACCCCAAATAGGTTCCATCTAGCTCCATGGTGGGAATAGAAGCCAGCCTGCTTATTAAGATCTTCTAGGAAGACTCTGCTTCATGTGGGGATACCCCTATGCGATGATGAAAAGGTTTCCTTTGAGGTTGTTGCAGGTACACTGATGACTTCAACCCAGATCATGAATTGGGGGAGGATGTTAGAATTCCTGCTCCATGATTGCAGTCATGGGATTGTTGTCTATCACATGACGGTGTGTGTTTTGACTCCACAGAGTGGAAAGTGATGGAGACAGGATGTTTGTGTTACTGTGTTCCGTGAAATGGGACTATTGTCCTTTGTTCTTTTTGCTGTCTGATGCTAGAGAGAGAGGGAGCCACGTTGCAGTGCTCCGTGTGTGTTTATATGTAAATAAAGTAGATTAGCCAAAATTCTGAGTTTGCTGAGGTCTGTTACGCAAACTGTGCAAACTCTGCGGATCCCTAAGTGTGCCAGTGTCGGTTGGCATTGCTTGCTGTGATGTTTGGGCTGAAGAAAGCTTTTGAAGCTCCCGAACGAAGGACCAGGAGGGAGGGAACCTGCCAGTCGGGCATATGTCTCTGCCAGGGTCCTACTCGAGTGTAGGCTGAACTCCTGACAAAGGCCAGCAGCGTGGCGTGCATGGTTGGTACCTGAACAGGAAACTTGCATGCCTGTTGTGTCCTGCTCACACAGCCCTGCAGCATCACAGATGGGCACAGGGCTGGCAGGGCAGTGTGATCGCACTCCTCGGGTGCATGTTTGTTGCATTCGCCAAAGGCTGCCGGCGGGCAGGGGCACAGCGGTGTGGAGCTTGCAGGGTGGTGAGGAGCAACATGCCCCCCCAAAATGTGCCCAGGGCCATCGCCCCTGTGGCCCTTCCCTCGCAATGCCACTAGGTAGGGCAACTTTTCATCTTGGTGTTGTCATTGCAAAGGACCAAAGAAGAAGAAAGGAAACATCAAAACGTCGCCTGAAGTGAGGAGAGAGGAAATGTAATGTCCTTTCAGCTGATCTTTCTTTTGTGTTCAAATCATGCAACCAAAATACTAGGTCCGTTTCATTCAGGCTTTCAGGTTTGTTGTTTTAATTGCCTTCGTTCTGAAAGAAGGCCTGAGCACCAGCAAGGCCTGTGTGAGTCAACTGGAAGAAACAGTTTCAATTTTGCCAATAGGTGCAGTTGTACCTGTATCATCACCACCTGGGTCAGCAATGAACCAGTGGGAGGGCATTCCACAGGGCAGGTGCCACTACTGAGAAGGCTCTCCACCTGATTCCCAGTAGCTTCACTTCTCGCAGTGTGGAAACCACCAGAAGGCCCTCGGTGTCCAGGCTGAATGATGGGGGTGGAGACACTCCTTCAGGTATACAGGACTGAAGCCGTTTAGGGCTTTAAAGGTCAGCACCGACACTTTGAATTGTGCTCGGAAACGTACATGAGAGGATGAGCCCAATAACTCTATGCAGGAGTTTAGGTGGCGGCAGACATTTCAGTATGCTCTTTGCCTGACCTCCTTCCGATGGAGGGAGGGCTTTCTAAAATTCTATCCTGTTGAGTCGCTGCTGCATCCCAGGATGGAAAGGGGAAGGATTAAGATGGTGGTAAGGGTGGCATGGTGCAAACATGCCAGCAAATGCCATTTGGCATTCTTGTGGGCATGTTTACACTGTGCCAACCTCACCACCACTTTACCTCTCCTCCTGTCTGTTGCATCAGTAGCAGGGACTCATCCATTGGAGGGAGGTCAGTTGAGTTTCATTGCGCCTTCCACTACTGAAGTAAAGCTTGCAGAGGGAAACTGGTCAGGGTTTCCCACATCACTGTGGTTCAGAAGCAGTTTCAGGCTACTTCTGCCCAATTCCAAGCTTGGTATACTATCCAAAAGGCCACCTTGGCTCTACAGTCCATTGAGAACTACTAAAATGATCTGAGCTGTGTTTGACTTAAGCTAAGCAGTTAAGAGAGAGAAAGAGAAAGAGAAAGAGAGAGAGAGAGAGAGAAAGAGAAAGAGAAAGAGAGAGAGAGAGGCTCGGGGAAAGGAGATCCATCACAAGCAGAGGCAACCATGGTGGTTTTCAAATAAGCACAGACGTTAAGGGCTGGCAATTTGTTTAAAGCAATGGGTAAAATATTTAAAACCACCACTTTATTTAAACTATTGTGCCTCCTTCAGTAAACACTTGGTACATGAGTGAACCCTGTATGAACTTGTGCTTATTGCTGGTTAAATAGAACCTAAAGCTTAAATGGGGAAAAAGGGCTTGTTATTCAGAGGACAAAAAAGTTGCACACGAACTTTTCTTTTCTTTCCTCCCTCCCCCCTTTTTTGCCCACACACAAGCTTTTACCCCACAAAGTATTGCACTCACAGGTTCTTTTTATTAAAACACCCTGGTTTTTTATTTTCTTTCTAGGCCTCAAAGTACTAAACTGAAAGCAAGCTGTTAACAGAAATGAGTAATTATTGAAGCTCTAACAGGCAGCTTTCATTGAAGTTGATTACAGCAGCCATATAATCACTTTTACGGATGCTGTAATCACAGTAGCAGGGAATGCTTGACTTGGTTCTTATTGTTTTCACTCGGGGTGGTGGCAGGGGGCCTGCGAGAAACCCGTTTTACCACCTCGGTGCAATTTCTTCTGTAAAAGAAATCTACACACCACTGAATGAAGCAGGGAATCATTTATTCTTTCTTTATTAGCATTTTCCCCTCCCTCACGTAAGAGTCTGTTGGAGTCAGGAAATTGCTGTTATTCAATATGCAAGCCAGAGGTTGTAATGACCATTTGGAATGGGTATGGCCAACAATTACAGCCCTTAATGAATAGAGTAATCTGGTGGAGCCTCGACGCAAGTAGCAACTATGGGGCTGTCTCTGGTTAAATTAAAAGAACAGCAAGGCAAAGGAAGTTAACAAGAATTAATTAGTTAGATCGAACTGAAAACCTACTCATTAGCAATGTTATAGGCAAACTAAAAGCCTATCTTCAGTGCAATTAGGTAGACAAATGAATTGTACAACTGACTGACTCACACCTGCTAACAGCTAAAGGCTATAGCCGATATGTAAGGGATCCACTTTTTACAGTTCATGCATACTTGCATAGTTTAATGGATCTTGCATTTCTGCATTACCCTTCGCTCTTTCCCCATTTTTACTTGTATATTTGATCTAACTATTGCAAGTATTATTTTGTTAGTTTCTGACGTGATGCTGCTGGAGAGGAATCAAGAAGGGCATCGCATAATTGCAAACAAAGCCTTTTGCTCGGCACAACCAAAACACTTAATACATTTTGTTCAGGCGTTCGGGTTTGTTGTTTTAATTGTCTTTATCCTTAAAGAATGTGTGTAGTAAAACCCTGTGACTGGAGGTCAAAACAAAAATGGTAGGCAGAGAATGGAAACGCGTAAATAGAAATGATTGTGACCTACGATTTAGCTCTTTGCTGACAAAGAAAGCAAACAGGAAAGAAATCAAGAAGGTTGTTCATTGCTTCTGCTGTAACAGACTCTCCAAGTGTCCCTGTTTTCCAGGGACATCCCTGATTTAGAGAAGCCGTCCTAGTTTCTGTCATGCTTTTCCTTAAGACATCCCTATTTTCATTGGAGAAATGTTGGAGGGTATGGAGTTATTTGCCAAGCAATCCAGTATAGGGAAGTTTTTTTAATGCTTAATGTTTTATTATGTTTTTATATATATTGGAAGCTGCCCAGAGTGGCTGTGGCAACCCAGTAAAATGTGTGGGGTATAAATAGTCAAATTACAGTGGTACCTCAGGTTAAGAACTTAATTCGTTCCGGAGGTCCGTTCTTAACCTGAAACTGTTCTTAACCTAAGGTACCACTTTAGCTAATGGGGCCTCCCGCTGCCGCTGCGCAATTTCTGTACTCATCCTGAAGCAAAGTTCTTAACCCAAGGTACTATTTCTGGGTTAGTGGAGTCTGTAACCTGAAGCGTCTGTAACCTGAAGCGTCTGTAACCTGAAGCATCTGTAACCCGAGATACCACTGTATTGTTATGGTATGGGACGTCCCTATTTTCATTGGAAGAATGTTGGAGGCTATACTGTAAAGGTTTCAGGGCAATGTTTGGCATTCATGAGGTGACCTATTAAAGGCACCAGGCTTGGAAAGCTGCCTTAGGATATGTTGCTATCATGCCTCCATCACTATGTGTTAATTCAGTCTAAACCCAATTCTTCCTAGCCCTTTTCAGTCATTCGCAAATCCTATCCGTTGATTAAGGGGCCATGCTGACACATAGCCCAGCAGCCTCAAACTACCAAAAACAGGTGGCACGTTGGGGACTTCATTACCTGGTTTGATCTTGTCAGCAGCATTTCATGCACAAAGAGACCTGGGATATGTAATTTTCAGGTGTTTGACATCCATATCAAGGGCTCAGGCACCCTGGAAAAACTACATTTTTCTTGCAGGAACCAGGGAGGAAAGGATGGAAAGGGAAGTCTCAGATTAGGATCCAAACCATAGAAGAACGGAGAGGGAAGGGATTGCTTTAGGAGCTGGATAAATTGATATTCCAAAGTAGGATTTCAGTTGGAAATGTTGGATTTCAGTACTAGGTAATGCTGAATTTCAGTGACATGGCCAGGCCAGAAATGCAGGCTGCTAGGAACCTGATGGAACAGCCTGGGATTGACTGCCCCACAGCTCTCTGTCAAAAACACCCATATTTCTTCTGTGAGATGGAACACCCAAAAGATCTGTAATACCCTTTGTGAAGTCTGCTCACCGTGAATGGTGGCTGGTTTTGCGGCCAGACCACAACCTCTGCAGTGATCTGGTAAGCAGCCAGGGGTTTGGCTGACCACCTACCTGTGATTGGCTAGGCTAGTAGGCTTTGGGAGGTCCTTCTCCTGGGGCAGGTACAGCTGGCTAATCAGCGCCAGTTCAGCTGGTTCCCACATGTGGGGCTAAATTGTAGCCCAGCCTGGCAGTCCTTCCTTCTGCTCCCCTTCACTTCATTAAAATGGCAGACAGAACAATCGTATGGAGGCTGGGGGAGATTCTGTTGACATCAGAGAATGGTGGCAATGGCTTTTGAGTGTTCCACCCTTTTTCCCATTTCTCCTCCCATTGGTTTACACAGTAGAGAAAATTACTGCCAGTTCCAGAGATGGCATAGGCCATCCCATTCCAGGGATGTGCCCATAGAACATGCCCTTTTTGCCCTTACCACCCACAGAGCAATGTGGAAGCCACAACAGTGAAGCTGTCATAGAATCATAGAATCATAGAAGAGTTGGAAGAGACCACAAGGGCCATCGAGTCCAACCCCCTGCCAAGCAGGAAACACCATCAGAGCACTCCTGACATATGGTTGTCAAGCCTCTGCTTAAAGATCTCCAAAGAAGGAGACTCCACCACACTCCTTGGCAGCAAATTCCGCTGTCGAACAGCTCTTACTGTCAGGAAGTTCTTCCTAATGTTTAGTTGGAATCTTCTTTCTTGTAGTTTGGATCCATTGCTCCGTGTCCACTTCTCTGGAGCAGCAGAAAACAACCTTTCTCTCTCCTCTGTGTGACATCCTTTTATATATTTGAAAATGGCTATCCTTTTATATATTTGAACATGCTGGGCAGTGAAGGATCTCCATGGATAGGTGAAGGAGGTTGTACCATCCATGGCTCCTGGGAAAGCTCCTGGGAGCATTAAGATTACACATTTATTATCTGAATAAAGACCAGTCCATCCTTACCTTCCATCGTTTTTTGCTCAACTAAAATATTAAGTGAAATATTGATAAACTATTACCAAACTGATAAACCTTGCACTCAAATAATAGACTCAAATAAGTGCAAAAATGCTTCAGTTCCACTTTGCCTTCTTTGCTGATGCTACTCTAATTTTATGTGCTTCTCACATGCTCTATCTGCCTCCACAATGAGTAAAGTATTCATCTATTGTTATTGCTGTTAACATCACAACTCTCTTAATCAATCACAGAAAATTGTTTTATATCACATGCAAAGGGTTATTAATGCGTTATTGTGTAAAAGCTTACCTAAGCTGATGTTCTCAAAAGTGAAACATTTAATCACATTTGTCATATTTTGGGCTTTTTTCTCTCCTTTTTTCTTTTTTGTTTTTGCTGAATGCACAACATCTCGTAAAACTAATTAAAACGCCATGCGACAGAGAATACACTGGGAATATATTGATGAGGAAGATGGATGCACAAAGAAGTGACTTCAGCTGAAATTATCTAAATATGCTTTCTCGTTAATGGAAGAGAAATACATCCAAACATGAATCTGAATTAAAGGATTATGTGAGCCTGTGGGCCAATCTCAAAATGGGGGCGGGGGTGGAATAAACCCTATATGGCCAGAGTTAACATCTGACAGAAAGTGGGGAAGCAGCTATGGGTTGGGGAACAAAAATTCCACAGAAAAATCCTAGACATTATAGCAATATTATACTGGAGGAAGGTATTGTTTTTGTTAGCTACACTGGCATGTATTTTTGTGTTTTTATATTGTAAACCGCCCTGTGATCCTCAGATGAAGGGCAGTATAGTATAGTAGTATTAGCAGTAGTAGTAATAGAAAATATGAGGGGAGAACCATTTTAAAAATATAATAACAAACTTGCTGCTATTTTGGGCCAATACTACCATATTTACTTGAATGTAACACACACCTTTTTGGGCCAAATTGTGTTGTGAAAATTAGGGTGCACATTAGATTTGATGGCGCCAACAAATACTTTGGTTTCAAGGTTTTGAAAATTGAAGTGTGCATTAGATTCAATGGCGCATTAGATTTGCGTAAATACAGTATTGGCTTTGCAACACACAATGGCTTGGGTAATATATTTCTTTAAAACATAGCTAGACAGGGAAATGAGGCCAAACGAAAGAGGAATGGTTCAAATACAATTTCAATTCTCCCTCCCATTGCCACCTGATTTCGAAACATTCCCACTATGATTAAGACTAGTGAACTCACTTCAGTTGACCTGAATCGGCCCCAAAGAGGTGGAAGGCTTGGTCCTTCATTAAAAACAGATAGTGTCGAGCGAGGGTCGTGATGCTCCTACACAACTGTCAATGCACAAATGTGTAGATGTTCCAAGCCTGGTGCAATCTTTACCTGCTTTTCAGATATGTTTCTGGGGAGGAGAAAAGGTGCCCATCGGTTTATGGGTATTGTCTCAGACATGGGTCCTCATGACAGGTGTCCTAGTTCTAAAGCATTCTGGTACGTTCCTTCCCTGAAACACCCAATTCATAAAGCGCAGATTGTGAAAGTGTACAAAGGCCAGTGTTTTCCCCGTACTGTTGTATGGCTTATCACGAACACAGACAAATGCCCGACGTCTGCTGCAAATCTCCTTCACCGATCAAATGCGAAATTCCCACCCACCCACATTCCATCCTACATGTGTCTTGGCTTGCTCTGAATTGCAATGCAGACGTCTGTAAGGAGGCAGCAGGCTTCATGTTCTGAGTGTCTGCGGAATGAGGCAAAAACATTCCACAGTCAGGGGCAGTACGGTTCCAGAACACTTTTGCTAATGCGGCGAATGAGAGCCACAATTCCTTAGGCCTGTGAGAATATATGCATATGATGATCATTTCCACAACTATAAACAGAAAACGCTTGTTAGCAAAGGTGACGTTTATCCAATAATCCAACAGAATGTTAAAAGGGTGTGCTGCAATTCCCAGCACCCTTAGGGCTCTCACGATTCTTTGGAGAAGTAATGTGCTATAAATGTATGCCTGGAAATTTGCAACAAGCTAAAGATGCGTCTGTGTGCTGAGTCAGGGAAGCAAAAACCGGAAGAGCGTTTGCAGACTCTCCAAGTGTCCCTGTTTTCCAGGGGTGGTCCCACATTTACAGAAGCTGCCCAAGTTTCTGATTTGATCCCAGAATGTCCCGCTTTTCCTTAGGACAATCCCATTTTTCCTCAGAGAAATGTTGGAGGGTATAGAGTTATGTGACCCCCAAACCAAGAGGATAAGTAACCATACAACTGAAGGCAGCCCTGTTGGGTGAAGTTTTTTTTAATGTGTAATGTTTTGTTATGTTTCTATATACCTTGGAAGCTGCCCAGAGTGGCTGGGGCAACCCTGTCTGTTGGGTGGGGTATAAATAATAACATTGTTGTTGTCGTTGTTATGGAATGTTGTTGTTGTTTAGTCGTTTAGTCGTGTCCGACTCTTCGTGACCCCATGGACCAGAGCAGGCCAGGCACTTCTGTCTTCCACTGCCTCCCGCAGTTTGGTCAAACTCATGCTGGTAGCGTCGATAACACTATCCAACCATCTCGTCCTCTGTTGTCCCCTTCTCCTTGTGCCCTCCATCTTTCCCAACATCAGGAACTTTTCCGGGGAGTCTTCTCTTTTCATGAGGTGGCCAAAATATTGGAGCCTCAGCTTCACGATCTGTCCTTCCAGTGAGCACTCAGGGCTGATTTCCTTAAGAATGGATCGGTTTGATCTTCTTGCAGTCCATGGGACTCTCAAGAGTCTCCTCCAGCACCATAATTCAAAAGCATCAATTCTTCAGCGATCAGCCTTCTTTATGGTCCAGCTCTCACTTCCATACAGCACTACTGGTAAAACCATAGCTTTTACTATATGGACCTTTGTTGGCAAGGTTGTTATGGAATAGGATGTCCCTATTTTCATCGTATAAATGTTGGATGGTATGCATTTAGTTCTCTCTTTTTTGCTTTTCATGGCCACAGTGTATCACAAATGATTAGCCTATAGATGTGTGAGCAGCAGGACTAGTAAAAAAAAATGTTTGTGAGGTGGTAACTTTTGTAGCTTTGTTTGCAGGCCCTGCTCAGTCCAAGTGGTACATGAGCCACATTGGTCTTATCAGGATTTACTCTTCGGCTCAGTTCATGTTGACGAGTGCATTATTTCACATAAAACATGTGATCAGCTGAATATAACAGAGGTGGAAATGAGGCTGGTACGAGATCTCTCCTCCGAACTAGAACCATCACATCTTATGGTTTATTGTGGGGTACGAGAGTCTCGACATTAAGAGCATCTGAATTTGTAATGTATTCCTTTGCCATTCCTCCCCCCCCCCTTTTGCTCTGCCTTCCTGTTCCACGGGTGTTTCCAGCATTATCTTGGTGTTCTATCCCAGCTCTACTTCTCATTACTTCTATATATTTATCTTCAGACGCATGCTTCCTGCATATTTAATAACTACAGGATGAGAATTCGTTCTTCATGTCAAAGAATTGGATTATCATCCCATTACAGGCAAAGGCTCGTGAAACCAAGACACTTAACTTTTGACCTTTGTGGAAAAGATCATTTAATTTAACCACCCAGATGGATCAGGTGAATCTTTAAAAGAAAGAAAGAGAAAAGGGAAGGGAATCAAGACCGGCCTATTTTACTGTTTGTTTAGTGAATCAGAAAGGCTGGGGGGGAGGAGACTGATTTTTCATCTCCTTTTGATACTGTCCTAACCCATTATCCAAGTTAGCTTTATTCTCCATATCTTGGAAGCACTGTGGAGATAGATATACAGATTAGATTCAAGAGGTTGCACTCAACCATCCCATGGTTAGATACTTTTTTTAATCAAAGCTCTCTTGATAGAGAAAGCAAGACTGATAATGCAGACGTAGCTATGGTGTGTACAAGGCATGGATAAATCAGTCCATTCTAAGTTAGTTTCAATGAGAATCATAATTCCATTCTCATTTTTTGGCAGACTGTCCAGAAGAACACAAAACCCTCGCATGTTATCTGCTTTCTTGACACAAATTGCACACCTTGAGATACATGTCTTCCAGAAGGCCTCTTATGCACCCCACACTAATGTCTCACCATTCATGTTCGAAAAGAGCACCATAGCAGCCAACTCTTAGGGGCCAAGGGGTCAAATGAAATATTTTGTGGGGGCCGGGGCCCCCAAAAAGTTGATGGGCATTGCCCTTCAAATGGTGGGTGTGCACCATGCCATGTGATCGATTACACAAGGCGGGGCTTACCTGCCTCCTCCCAATATTTTATTCAAGTTGTCACCTCCGGAGAGCACCATTATTCAGTCATTTTCTCGACACTTCCCAATATACTTCCCAATACACATAATGTATTGCAGGGGTTACATGCCTGGCTATCGCACATATAAACAAAAGTGCATAGAGCCAAAACCATAACAAAACTGTAACAAAACCACTTAATTACTGAATGTAGCTCTCAGTCTTCCTTTCCTTCACTGGATGCTGCTGCAAATGGTATCAGGGCCACTGGGGTTGACCAGTAGCCAGAAAAAGTGCTTGGCTATGGTTCCGATCCAGAGGTGGTCATTTTTGTCCCATTTTCCTCTCTTTTTATCCCCCTGTGCCTGCCATTTCTGCATCATTTTTAAATTTTAAAAATAATTTTTCGGTGGCATGCATAAAGCTGCAAGCATATATGTTAAATAAGCATAAGATGAGAGTTACTGGCACATGTTTAGTTAGAACCACTAAAAGTTATCAGGCCTGAGTGGCTGAAATGTCTCGCCTATTTAATGTCTTCTTCTCATTTGTCAACATCTAAATGTAAAACAAGCACCGTTTGTTTTATTTTGCTTCTTGCTACATTACTCTAAAATGGTTCATATTATAATTGTAGAAAAGTTATTCCTGGTTATAGTGACTATTTTGACCTAATTGGCTAGCATCTCCCCCCGCCCCTGACACACTTTGGTCTGGTGTTCAGCATTGAATTAAATTTGTGTTTGATTTCCATATTTGGCTTCATAATTCTGCTTGGACATAATACATCTGAAAGTTTAGCAGGCCGTATAAATCATTTCTGAAGCCTGAAATGCAATTCACCTGATAGACTGTAACAATAGTTGGAAGTCTAAAGTACATGGGGCGTGCCATTATTTGAATGTATTAAGTACTTTATCTTCATTTCAACAGTGTGTATCAGTTGCTATAATTTCTATATAGCAGCCTGTTCATGAAGGCTGGGATTTGCCCCAAAGCTGAAGTACAGCTGTCTATTTGATTGTTTGGATCTATAAGTATCTAAACTGCTAAAGCAAAAAAGAGGGCATGAAATAACTTGGGTTAGAATTGAAACGATACCTGCAAAAAACAAGAAGAAAATGTTTCTAAATGTGGGGAGTATCTGAGGAACAGAAGAGCGGTCCTGCTGGAGCAAGGGATTTGTAGTCTAGCATCCCATAGACAGCTATGGGAAACCCATAAGTCACACCTGAGCTCCATAGTGTGTGTCTCTGTGTGAAAATGTATATGTTCTTTGGTACTATCCACTTAGAATGCAACTGCCAGAAGCTTACCTTGGAACAAATAAATTCCATAAATATATTATCTCAGTCTCACACGCAGGTGCAAGTCCTCTTTCAGCAGACAGCTATGTAATGAAGCAGATAAGAAACCTATGTGATTCTTCTTCTTACCTTGTTTAACTAAGGTTGCAATTCTGTACACAGTTTCTTGGGACTAGGCTCAACTGGAGTCCATGGGACTTTTGATGGTGCTGTAAATGCCTTGTTTAACTAAATGTTATTAGAGAGGCATGTGTGATCGGTGGCTATATATCTCCCCCATATGGTATAACTGCTAGGCCCTAAGACATAACAGGTCTACTCACAGCTATGGCATACCTTTCAAGTGCCCCTATTTTCCAGGGACAGTCCCAGGTTTACAGAAGTCATCACAGTTTCTTATTTGATCCCAGAATGTCCCGCTTTCCCTTGTTGTTGTTGTTTAGTTGTTTAGTCGTGTCCGACTCTTCGTGACTGCATGGACTAGAGCACGCCAGGCACTCCTGTCTTCCAGTGCCTCCCGCAGTTTGGTCAAACTCATGCTGGTAGCTTCGAGAACACTATCCAACCATCTCATCCTCTGTCGTCCCCTTCTCCTTGTGCCTTCACTCTTTCCCAACATCAGGGTCTTTTCCAAGGAGTCTTCTCTTCTCATGAGGTGGCCAAAGTATTGGAGCCTCAGCTTCATGATCTGTCCTTCCAGTGAGCACTCAGGGCTGGTTTCCTTCAGAATGGATAGGTTTGATCTTCTTACCGTCCATGGGACTCTCAAGAGTCTCAAGACGTCTCTATTTTCATCAGAGAAATGTTGGAGGGTATGCTATAGTTTGAATGAAAAACTTTGATCAGTTGGAGCACATCTTTGATTATGTACTGACTAACCATTTCTTTATCTCCTACATTAACAAGTGGTGTGTCCTGGCTTTCATGGCATCACTTAAGGACTCCTCAAACATTACATTTAAAATATACTCCTAATGTACACCGAAAATTGAATCTCAAACCAATATATCTCACAGGCAAGCTAATCCGTGACTATTCCATACACTGCTAGTAGCTACTGGCATGTATCAATATTATTTATTCCAAATCCCTTCCTTCTCTTTGATGGTCCTGTACTGTAATGCATTCAACATCAGAAAGCTGGAATTTGCAATTAGTCTGTGTCGGAGCTGAGGGTTCACAATGTATACTTTACACAATAATAACACTTATAGATCTTTCATCTTTTCCTCCCCATATTAATTGCCTAAACCACAATGATTTATAACCACTCTGAACATGATTATTAATTTTCCTGATGATTATACCTGTGGGCGGCAACAAATCTACTCCTGATAGAACTGGCTTTGAAATGCTGCAAAATTCTAAAATGTCCATAAGGTAATAACAACTAATTTTTACCTTAATCAACTTACACTTAAAAAGAATTTAATATAGGGCACTTGTGCCTTGTGGGGAAACTTGTTTGAAATATACTGTATAGTCCTGAGTTATTTATGAGAATAATTATATATTTGTTGCTTAAGTTTGTACTGGGAAATCAGGGTCTGAAATTAGGCTAGGGTACATTTTGTAAAAATAAAAATGAAGCTAGAGAGTTCTGTATTCCGAAGAACTTTGGTACTAAGGGAAGAAAAATAGAGAAGAATGAACAGGGATTGGTACATTTGTTCAGGGAGGTCATCCGGCAGCCTGGCATGCAATAGTAGACAAGTTCGAACAACCCAATGGTGGCTGGCAGGTGGTTTGCTAAGACAAATTTTATGTGGTGATCAAGGGGGAGACAAGAACTATAGTCCATACTTTTAAGCACATGAATATGGCAGTGAAAGAAACAGAAGTGAAAGTGAATGGTTTCCATCTAGAGGAGCTACACATCTTTATTGGGGGTTGTTACATAACAGGAGTGCAGGAAGCTGGCAAACGGGTCAACACCATGCAGGAGCTGGGCTGCTGACTAATAACACCACGGGCACAAACTAATGATGTCATCAGCCTGCGCTGGGAGCTGCCGGTCAGCAGCTGCACATTTCCATAGTGCTAGCCGGCTGCCCTATACCTCTGTGCCACTTTCTGGCCACCATTGCCCTAGTTATGTGGTGATGAGGTCTAAACCACTGAGCCTCTTGGGCTTGCCAATTAGAGGGTCGGCAGTTTGAATCCATGTGATGGGGTGAGCTCCCATCGCTCTGTCCCAGCTCCTGCCAACCTAGCAGTTCAAAAGCACACCAGTGCAAGTAGATAAATAGGTACCACTGTGGCGGGAAGGTAAACGGCATTTCCATGCGCTCTGGCACTCGTCATGGTGTCCCATTTGCACCAGAAGTGGGTTTAGTCATGCTGGCCACATGACCCGGAAAGCTGTCTGTGGACAAACACTTGGCCTGAAACAAGATGAGCGCCACACGGCATAGTCAAGTTTGACTGGACTTAACCATCCAGGGGTCCTTTACCTTTACCTTTTTACCTAGTTATGTATGCTTAGGATATACAGTGGTACCTCGGATTACAGACGCTTCAGGTTATAGACACTTCAGGTTACAGACTCTGTTAACCCAGAAATAGTACCTTGGGTTAAGAACTTTGCTTCAGGATAAGAACAGAAATTGTGTGGTGGCGGCAGCGCAGCAGCGGGAGGCCCCATTAGCTAAAGTGTTGCTTCATGTTAAGAACAGTTTCAGGTTAAGAACGGGCCTCCTGAACAAATTAATTTCTTAACCCGAGGTACCACTGTATAAACATATACGGGTCAATCTTTTTTATGTAAAAAAGTTAGCTACCTGATTAAAGTTAGCCAATACAGTGAACTTGGGTATTTTCTCATTATAAAGGATTGTTTTTCTTTTGTTGCCACTGATTTAAAATATCTTTTTTTAAAAAAAAAAATCCAATTGTATTTTCTTGTTCTTCATAACAAGGAAGAAAACAGTGCCACCATGATAAGAGACCTGAATATGGTCTGTCTTCATATACTGGCCAGGTCTCATTAAAACATTAATGGGATCACATGAAGAAAAAGTATCAAATCCACTTCTTTTAACCAACCTGCTAGTTCAGGGGTCATGGGGAGCTTGTGGACCTCAGATGTCATTTGTCTAAAACTTCCATAATCCTTGATCATGGGCTTTACTGCTTGGAGCTGGAATCCAACTGGAATCCAACAACTTCTAGAGGGCTCTAGTAGCTCATTGCCTGCAATAGATAATGGCTACCCTTGGTTAATGATGCCACCCAAAATTTGCATCAGGAGGATGAGATGAAATGCTAAGGGAACATGGTGAAACAACTGCAGAATTTTAAAGGAAGCCAGTTGAATTTTAACAAGACTGAACACATTTTTTTTAAGGATGGATTCCAAATCTCAGTCAAGAATATGTGGTTTTTCAAACGTCGCCATCAAGGCATAGATTTGCTTCATGGACTTGTATGGAATAAGGGTTATGACTAGACACCATTCATGTTCTGTAGCAACACCTATAGCCACAGGTAAGACCAAATCACAATACTAATTCATAGTACTCAGAGTGTATTACAGACAGAGGTGTAGATGTCGGACTGTAACTTGGAAACCATTGGCCGCAACACCGTGATATGCAGAAGAACGCAGGGAAGGGGGCACAATATATTAAATACCTGATATTACATGCTTTAGGGGGATATTTCCCCACAAATAATGATGAGAAATATTAATTATTTATAGGCAATTTGCATAACTGCATAATGCATCTCTCTATAAATAACAGATTATTTGCATAACAGCATAATGCCACTAATCATGGAAAAGAGCGCAAAATAATTTGATATTTCTAGCATTTGATCACGCCATGTCATACATGCTACGCGCCTGTTTGTTCTCATACTGTGGCAGAGAAAACGTACGGGGCTGCATAAAGGCTATTTCGCCTACCCTTTTCAGAATAGGTGGTGGCAAAGGGTCATAGCTGAGAGAATGCAGAAGTTCCCAAATCCAATCTTTGGTATCTCCAGGTTAAGCTTGGAATCAGTCCTGTGTGATGTATGCACTGTTTTGCGCTGGAGTGAAGAGACTCATTTTCCTATCATCATTCATCCACCGTCAAATCCATTCCATGTGCCATAACACCTGTGCATCATTGTGAGGTCCTATGAGCTGTCTCCCCTAGATTTCTAACCAAATTCTGACAGCCATTTTATATAGCATTCAACCTGGTTCAATGGAAGCTTCCTTCTAGGTAAGTGTGCTTGGGATATCTGGCCCAGGATAGCTTTCGTTTCATGGTTCTTTGTTTTTCTTCATTAGCAATGGGGCCTCCTAGGTGTGCCCCAGTCTGAATATCAAGCATGGGTCGTTGTAGCCATGAGGGGTTATTGGGTTGTTGTTTTTACAAGGTGTGACTGGAATGTTCGGTGAATGGTCACAGAAATTGGACAGCGAGAAATATTTGAACATACATACCTTACAGGCCTTCAAAGCAGGCCGCCTCTGATACAATGCACCATTCACAAATTCGTAGAAGTGTTGGAAACTTCTGGAGAAGTCCTCTTTTTGTACTGCTTTCTGTTCTCTCGTCACAGCAGTTTGGACGTGTGAAATGTTGGAAAACCTTTGCCCTTTCATTGCAGATTTCAGTTTTGGAAAAAGAAAGAAATCCGGTGGGGCCTGAGAGGGAGAATATGGAGAGTGGGACAACTCAGTAACCTCAGTAATGATTTCACACAGAATATGCAATTCTTCCGCCATCATTGAGACGGACAAACACCAATCTAGCTTCAATAAACTCACGAACTCTGTCGACGTTTGCCGTCGTTCCGCTCTTTGACAGTCGGCTAGACCTAGAGTAATCTTCAATGGTTTGCTGTTTAGGGAAGCTTTTAATGTTTGGTGCATTACTGTATTTTAATATTTTGTTGGAAGCCACCCAGAGTGGCTGGGAAAGCCCAGCCAGATTATAAAATTATTATTATTATTATTATTATTATTATTATTATTATTATTAACAGAAACGTTTGAACCACTCATACACTGTCTTTCGAGTTACAGCTTTATCTCCACACACAATTGTGAGCATTTTGTGGGTTTCCGATGCCGGTTGTATGTTCGAATATTTCTCACTGTCCTATTTCTGTGACCATTCACCAAACTTTCCGACCACACTTTGTATTTTGATGATATATTTTTTGTTTTATATTTTGATTTTGTTCTGTGAACCGCCCTGAGAGCTCCGAGCATAGGGCGGTATATAAAATTATATAAAAATAAATAATAATAATAAATAATAACCTATTTTGCAATAATGAAGTTAGAAGTAAGAGCCTGTTCGATGCCAGGTACTAACATCAAGAGATCCAGAGAAGTCAGTCAATATATACAAACAGTGTAGCTGACTCTTAATGCTCAACAGATCCTTTAACTATTCTGTGCTCTCAGAAGCTATATGGTGCCCTAAGGTTTCCTTATTGACAATCTGGGGAGTGCTTTTGTTTTTAAATCTGTTTCTGGGCCTTTCTATATCAAGTGTCCCAACTTTTAAAAATGAAGAACTAACAATAATTCTTTCAAAGCATTAATGCTATCATGCAATATCAGGCTATCTTGGCTTCGGAACACATTTTTAAAAGAAAAGCCTGACTAGCTTTTCAGATACCTTTCAAATGAATAACTTTCTAAAGAAATGCCTGAAATAATTGATATTGTCTAAAGTAACTGATACAAGTCTTGTTTATTCTGTTATATTTTATTCTAAGAATACCCATTTATCCAAAATAGAACCCAAAATATATTTTTAAATGTGATCCCATTGAGATCCCAAGAATAAATTTTGCAGGTAGCTCTTAGAAATATTTAAAAAGTGATTAAAACTATTAATTACATTTTTCCAAAAAATTGTTGATTGTTTAATATTTCTAAGAGCTACCTGCAAAATTTCATCACGGGATCTCAATACATTTTTTTGGAAAAATGTAATCATGTTAATTGTTTTAATCACTTTTTTTTAAAAAAATCATTTTTTGTAAAAAAATAATAATTGTAACTTAAATTTAAAATTTAAAGTAAGTCAATCATGTGGTATATCATATTAAAGCCCATGAAGTTCAGAAGAGATTAGTGTTTTTAATTAGTGTTTTAGTTTTTTAGATTAGTGTTTTAGTTTAGACATATCTCAATTCTGGACTGAGCTTTTGACGTTTTTGTGCAGTCTGGCAAGGCCAAAATTGTTGATTTTTTAAAATTTCAAACCCTCATAACTCACAAACAGGATGAGATAAATAATTAAAATTTTAGATTTAAACTTAGTTTTGATCATTCAACAAGTGTACAAAATATTGAGAAAATTGGATGACGTGAAATAAAAAAGTTGGATCACTTGATATGCAATGACCCTTCTGTGGCCAGTGAGATGTTGGTTGGGAAGTAGTAACAGGTATGGATATCTAAGGATTTCGATAGCTGTAAATTCTAAAGAAAACTAACCTGATTTGCATCTCCTGGACTTGTATAGATCAGAAAGTAATTAACCTTCAGGTGTCAACTTACTCTGAATTTTGCAGTACTCTTCTTGGCTCAGAGAAAATACCATAATGCATTTTTTAAAATGTGTGTTTGGGATAAAATACGTCTATAAATGTGTTTTGTGGTAACATACATATATAAATACAAATGTTCATGGTTAATGCAGAAACGAGATGTAATGGACGAATGAATGAAATCATGCAAAATTGACAGAGAGCAGAAAGAAAATGATCTGTCTGTGCCTCATAACAGGCTGTCAGCATTGTGGTGAGTCCCCCCCCCCCATCTCATAAATGATTGGCCTATAGAGGTAAGAAAAGGAAAAAAGAGATAGGAGCAGAAAGAAGGAAGCAAGAAGGGAGATGTTAACATAAAAAGAACTGGTGGAAGAGAAAGTGGTTTAAAAGGACATGAAAGCAAAAGGGAGCAAGACGTGAATGGCGGAGCGGGTGGAGGGATAAGAGAAAGACCAAGGAAGAAAGTGGAAACAGGACTCGGAAGATGGAAAGGAAGTAGAGATGAATTATTGCATGAGAAAATGCAAGCAAACAAAAAGTCAAGAAAATGGAGGCCAAGGGGGCACCTGCAAAAAGAATAATGATCCCCCAATAACTGGAGAAAGGATAAGTAGAGAAGGAAGTAAGGTCAGAAGCACATTAAAGATGAAAAATAGCATTATCCTTTGGGATATTTCTCTCCCTCATTGCTCCTATTTTTATCAGAAGTCACACTTCCTACATCACCCAAAATAAAAATTGAGAAAATGCTAGATAAAAAGCACTCCATAATAAAGAGTACACACACAAACAAACAAAAATTGTGACATAAAGTCAAACTTCCCAATGTTCATGAAAGGTTATCTCCTTAGACTATGCATATCTTCTGCTATCTAATGCAGCCTGGAAATTGTGTTTACATTTCTCATATCCCTCCCCGCCCAAATCTGGGTATGTGGCAATACAGATTAATGGCACTACTAAAGTTTGACCTTCCATTCATTTTGCACTAAGCTCTCAGTTCGTGGGTGGCACTTTGTAGTTAATGTAGCCAAAATCTTCTCTCCCTCATTCCCAAGGGAGAGAAAGGGATACTCTTAAAGCAGCCCCTCTCTTTTTAGGCATTACTGTTTCAAATGTTTACTCTTTTGCAAGTTAACGGCAAAGATAATGCAAACCAAAAATTTGGGTCGTGGTTTATAAACTGGGGGTGCATTTCAGGTGAACCTTATTTATGGTCTGAGGTGAAAACCGTATGAGATCCAGTAGTTATGGCCTGTGATGGGATAAATTGGATATTTATCTAACTTCTCCCTCCGTCTGTGGGTTATTGAAACATTAAACTATAACCAGATCTATGAGGTGTGTAAATCCCAGGTGAACCAAAGCAATAAAGTCAACTCCGAACTGAAGCTACTGCACACTTCAAGCCACAAGTGCTCGTTTGTTGGCAGAAGAGCAAAGGAAGGGGTTTTGAACTTTGAGGAACTGGCAGCCCTGTCTTTTGAGCCAAGGTAACTAAAGAGACAGATGTGGTGGCTTGTGGCCCTGCAGGCATTGTGGCATTTTATCCCTAATAAGTGAGAGGGCCGCCTAAGTCATCTTGTTGCCAGATATATAGCCGAATCTTTCCACTGCTACAGCCAATGTAGCACCATTGAGGCACTGGCTGCTATCTTCATTCATCCCCTTGTGATACCTCCTCAAGGTGGTCACTTCATGTGACAGGGATGGTCCTCAACTGCAGATAATGCAAACACCATTATCGTTCTGTCTGGTTCCCTGTAGCTTCACATCTCACAGTGAGGGAACTGCCAGAAGACCTTCAGAGCTGAACCTCAGTGTCTGGGCTGAATGATGGAGATGCTCCTTCAGGTATATAGGGCCAAGACTTCTGCCACCTGCAAATCATGCAAATCCGTCAGTTTGGGTTTCTCTGGGTTTCTCATTTTTCCCAAACTTAAGTTCAATTGTCCACATTTCACCATAAGTATTTGCATTTTTGTGCCCATTACTTGGCTAGAGAACTGCATTGTGACATTCAGATAAGTGACATTTTTGAAGGGTGAATTATGTGTAGGCTCATGTATTGTTTTGGAAAGTGTGGATTAGGTAGATTTGCCTTCAGATGTGAACTGAGCTGAATTTCTACACATCTCTACCTGGCATCACTAGAATAATAAGAGACACTGGAAAAGCCCCACCTGAGCAGTCCACACAATTATCTTCCTGTGATATAGGGATACCACCAAAGTTACCTTTTCTGCTGTTGTGTGCTTTATTCATTTATTACATTGATTGATATCCTACTCTCTCCAGTGGGCATAGAGTAGCTTTCAACAGTTCCCCCACCAAAATAATAATAAGATGTTTATAGTTCTGTTCCCGAGGGAGTCACAATCTAAGGGAAATAAAAGATAAAAGAGGCAAAACGAAATAATAAAAAATAGCACTTTAAACATCAAAATATATTTTTAATAAACAAGCCAAAACATCCCATAAACAACCAGTCCAAAAAGCCCACCAAAGGGCAGTCCTTTTTGTAGTCATCCACCTAACTAATGCTGCAGTCCTAAGCCCACATACCTGGGAGAATGTCCCACTAAATTCAATAGGACTTACTTCAGAGTTGACATGGTTGGAATTGCCACTTTAATGGCTATTGCTGAAGAACAGCCTGAGCTGGGTGAAGGCCAGAGGTCAGTCCCAGGTGTGATGGTGTCTTTCGGGCTCTGTGCAGGAGGTAGGTAGATCTTGACTCCAAAATCCTGGAGTCATCCACAGGAGATGTGAGTGCATAGATATTCAGAAAGTGACTTAGCCAGTAGATGAATAGGCCCTTTATCTGGTCATTTATTCTGGATGTTCAGTAATAAAATGCCATCTCCAGTTTATGATTGTGTTGGTTTCTCTCCACCCCCTGCCCCCATACCATCTGCTAATGATAAATCAAATGATGGGTTGTTTTACGTGAAAAGTTTGCATTTCATTGAAGAGGGACAAATCTTCCTTGAGAGGTCCTGGGCTGCCCATTGTCTACCATTGCCCTATTCCTCCTCTTTCATTTTCAGTGCATCTTTTGTACCCAGCCATGCAATGCAAGATCATTTACTTCTCAACTGACCTCTTCCCCTATCAGAGCAGCAGACTGGCATGTCTATTTTAATAATTAACAACAACAACAAATTCTTTTGACTTTTACCAGATTTGTTTGGATATGAATTAATTGATCTACATCCCAACCTTAGATTAAAAGCAAAATTGTTTTAATAATAATAATAATAATTTTAAAGAATTATCCTGACTTTTTGCTGTATTTGTCTGGGAATGAATTAAAATATTGATCTACATTTGAACGTTACATTACAATAGTTGTTTTAATAATAATAATTTTGAAGAAGCCTTCTGACTTTTGGCAATATAAGTCTGGTAATACCCTGCAAATGACAATATTGATCTATGGTCCTTACTTTAGATTAAAACAATAGTTTTAGAAGTGGAGTGAAGAGAGTTTAAAGACTAAAGTAAAAATGTAACTTGCACAGGCTATTAAGTGATTGATCACACTGATACAAGTGCCTCCAAACATAAGTTTAAAGTGACACATCTTATCTGAGCTGAAGAGTTTGTTTTGTGCATTATGTAGAAATGATTGATGTCATGTATTTTTTTAAAAAAAAGAGGGAAACAACTTCTGCTGTTTCATACACCTTCCCTATTTTGAAAATGAGGTATATGAAAGAATTTTTCAACAGTGTAATCACTGCAGATCAAAAGATTTGCAACAGCTCCAGTCTCCCTCTGCTGTTAAATGCTATACTTCTTTCATTTAGAAACAAACAGCCCACGTTAAACTAAATATTGGAAGCAACAACAACAGGCCAAATGATACAGCCCCTGTGCTAGTACAGCATTGCTGGTTTAATGGTGTATCCAAAAACAGAAGTCAGCTCTGCAGCTTTCTTCATTGTAGCAATGAGTGCATTCAGCAGGGAGACGATATTGCTGCCTCCGAAAAGAAATCTTATATGCATTTCTCGAAATATGACAAAGATTTGACATTACAGTTCCGCTATTACAGTTACACGAAAAGGAAAAACCCTATTATCCAAATAACATAAGGAGCCTGGAAGCCTGTTGCCATCTGAATTTATTGAGGACTTGATGCAAATGTAGACAAATGAGATTGTTAAGCAACCCCTTAACTGGAGGCCATTTGAGTTTGAAGAGCAGTGTGTCATGATTGCCTCTACAGATCCATGTGAAATTCTCTCCAGTACAAATTCTCTACACCCAGCTTACAGCAAAAGCAGTCCTGTGGCTGTAAGATAAATATACATGCCTTTTGGAACTGAGAGTAGCTGATTATCATCCCCCTATCCCATTGCAATGAAGCTCTGTTTTTCTTTCCCTAGCCAAATTTCTTTGAGTTTCTTTTTTTGGCACGTGTGTGTGTGTGTGTGTGAGAGAGAGAGAGAGAGAGAGAGAGAGAGAGAGAGAGATTAGCACCACATTAATACTGGGAATATTTTGTAGCACTAGAATTTTCAGTACATAGAAACTGGCACACACTGGCTTTACGAATACCTTTCTTTATATAAAATGCAAACATTACCCACATTAACTAGTTATTTTTAAGTGTGTTTTTTTTAATTTAAAAAATGTGGGAAATGCAACACAGACTCAGCACCCTATTAAAGGTCAGCAACGGCTTCCCCTGACAAAGATCAAACTGGCTGATGGGCGAATGCGCAAAGAATTCTGCCTTCCCCTGTAGCATGTTATACGGCCCAAATGCTTCTGCCATCTGGGTAGATGTTATCAAACATCTCATTATGCTCTCCACTAGATGCTCTCGTGTCTTGGTCTCGCACATCAACTGCTCAGGGCTGTTTAAGCCCATGCAAGATCGAAGCATTCTAACGGGACAAAATGGACAATTTCCAAGCCAGACTTGGTTGATGTCTAACTTGTGGCATGCTGTCTTTCTGTCATACAAATGTCTTGCTTTTGTCCGATGTTATTTCATACCTTACATTTTTAGTATTAGGATTCAGAATGTATCAAGTACAGTGGTACCTCTAGATGTGAACGGGATCAGTTCTGAAGCCCCGTTCGCATCTAGAAGCAAATGTAACCCATGTCTGCACATGCGTGGGTCACGTTTTGGCGCTTCTTTTCTTCTTTCTGTGGCATATTATGGCCAGAATATTTGTGGCCAGAACAGCCTTATAGTACTAACACACATAGTATGATCATGTTGTAAGGCAAAGGGTCAAGTGTAATTTGCATGTTTATGTGCATGTTATTAACCTAGTTCTCATCTCTCTTTAAGGAAACAATGACACTGACATTGGTTGGCAGATAGCCATCAATATTGCCATCCTGAAACTTTTGTCTTCGACAAAAAGAAAAGTCACTGTCTTGAGAGTAGTTTTATATATTGCAAGTACCATAAATAGCTGCAACAGAAGTGTGGGAAAGAGGCATACATCCGTAATTTGCACTTCCTGATTAATGTTTGAGGGGGGAAATGTATGCCTCTTCCCCACAAGGCACCCAGAGCTTAAGCTTCTCTCCCATTGAGAAGTTACACACCAGTTCCCTTTTCAGAAATTACACAGGAAGCACAAACAGAGGCTGCTTCAAGAAAAGTGTACATCCTCTTTTGGTGTCTCTCGGTGATATGCCACCCTGAATCTGCCCTTGAAATAATTTGATATATGGCCTTGGACAACAAGAGAGTCAAAGAAATGTAAAGGACTTTGTGTTCTTTTTATTTGCCAATTATGATCCAATGCTTCAATATTTCTGCTATTCTGTTTTCAGTCTTATCTCAGACACCGCGTAAGGGTTATAAATCTACTTTTTAGGACGGGGTGGTCATGATTCTAAATCAACCCATAGCACATAGAAACATCATGATGGAGTGGGCACAATGTTTCATTGAAGAGGACTGTTTCCTGTGAGCACGGTTCCCCACCTCTCCATGTAGTAGAGAGTTTGAGAGTCAGTCCTTATGTGGATTTTCCTTTGCAACAGCACTGGAGTTGAGTGGCATTTTGGGTGACATCTGTCGGTCTACAAATATCTACCTTCGCAATCAGATTGTGCTGGTCAGTAAGGCAACATCACTTTCCCACAAAAGCAAGAAGCATCCCCTTGGAGTCCCACAACACTATTCCACCATAAGATATTTGCAAAACTCTTGCTTTTTCTTTTACTGGTTAATTTATAACGCGGAACTGCTTCTCTAGCCCCCACCTGAGTATGTGTAGCATATCCTAGCTCAGGAGGAGGAGCTGTCGATACTCACTGAGAAATACCTATGATAACCTTTCAAATTCCATTGAGCAAGCTAGCTTGAGGAACAGCATAAGGGGTTCCTTTACACCAAGTCAAACTATTAACAGTACCCATCAATAATAATAATAATAATAATAATAATAATAATAATAATTTATTTATATCCCACCCATCTGGCTGAGTTTCCCCAGCCACTCTGGGTGGCTTCCAATCAAGTGTTAAAAACAATACAGCATTAAATATTAAAAACTTCCCTAAACAGGGCTGCCTTCAGATGTCTTTTAAAAATAGGATAGCTGCTTATTTCCTTCACATCTGAAGGGAGGGCATTCCACAGGGCAGGTGCCACTACCGAGAAGGCCCTCTGTCTGGTTCCCTGTAACCTCACTTCTCGCAATGAGGGAACCGCCAGAAGGCCCTCAGCGCTGGATCTCAGTGTCCGGGCTGAACAATGAGGATGAAGACGCTCCTTCAGGTATACAGGACCGAGGCTGTTTAGGGCTTTAAAGGTCACCACCAACACTTTGAATTGTGCTTGGAAACGTACTGGGAGCCAATGTATATCTCTCAGTCAACCTATGTCCCCACTGTGTAAGGATTTTCAGATCCAGAATTGGCCCCCACAGTCACGGGCACACTGTCAAGACCATATTCATAGAAGACAATATTATTTGGCTACGAGGGATCACAGAAGAAGAAGAAGAAGAAGAAGAAGAAGAAGAAGAAGAAGAAGAAGAAGAGGAACTCTTCCTGGAAGCAGTTCTTCAGGACCTTGGACAGAGATGTTCCACACCACGCGCTACCTCATCTTTCTAACTGGAGATCAAAGGGATCAAACCTGGAGCATTCTGTATGCAAAGCATGTGCTCTACCCTGAGCTACGGTCCTTGCCCCATCAGGTGACCATCAGTGCTGCCTTAAACTAAAGATAGTGAACTCTTCACTTGACACACCATGCTGACATTTCTCTTACCATTTCATTATAGTGATACAATGGAGGCCACGAGTAGTTAGTGGCCCCTGTCTTAGGCATTGTATCGCAAAGGGCTGCTTGAAGAATGTGAGTAAGGAGGAGTAGACCAGCTCCATCTGCCCAGTCATCTTCTTCATCCTCCACAAGTCGGAGGCAAACATCTGTAGAAGGGAGCCCACAGATAGAAAAATCTCCCCACTTCAGAAGTTAGCCCTCCCAGTTGTGGAGGATGATGTGGGCAGTGATATGGGGTGGAGTTAGCATGCTTGACCTTTTCTCCCTGATCACACAATGGGTTGGAAACCCTGAACAGAGCTTAGGGGTGTTCCCAAGTTACGTTCAGTGAGTGTGCAATTTGCGTACCTGTGTACACAATTAACACTCGTACAGTTATTCTCATGTAAAATTCAAAAAGCATGCAGTCTGTTTGCCTGCATGTGCAGTAGCTGAACTGTACAAATCAACAATTATAGACACACAAACAGTTGTACATATATACATGTGTAGAGACAGTTTGTCCATGTGTTCAGTGTAACATGTGAACAAGCTTCTTATATGCATTATAAGAAGAAAAAATGTCCATTTGGGGGAAATGGGAAAATTCTTGAATATTTTATTGTACGTTGCTATCTGCTGACCTATTATTTCAGACATGAACACATAAACTGAAAGGCACACATTTTTTTAGTGAAGCCACAGTCATTTCACACGGCAACAGTTAAAAATATCCCCCCTTTAATTTCACAAGGGAAACTGAGACTTTTCTGAGTTTTCCCTCCTTGCAAAAGGGAATAATTTAGATTTTCTTCCATCCCTGTCAGAAGTTGAACAGACGAACAAAACAGATTCTTCAGAGACAATTTTACACAGAGTTACATCCATCCAATTCAATTATAAATTAAATTGACTAACGAACCATAGCTCATTATGGGAATCAATTACTCAGAACTGTCTTTGGACCAAAAACGTGGAAAATAAAAAAGAATGGTCATACTTCAATATACCAGATTGTCAGTGTTTGAAAGCTCTGTTTTTCTCTGCCTTGGCATAGTCTACCACCAAAAAGGAATGATAATCATTTGTTTTACTGCTTGTAGAGCTATTTCTGTTTTATAAAGACTAGTTAATTCTTGAGTTTGATCTCTTTCGGACCAGCACCTCAGGCTTTTTTGAGATAACAGGCCAGCCCTAGAGTAATGTCATCACATGGAGATCTTTCAGATCAGTTTATGCAAATGTGTTATTAAAAGAAGCCTCTGGTACAGACCAAACAATAGTAGTGGAAAATGCTATGAGGTAGCATTGAAGGCATTTGATTAATAAAATCATCCTTGTGACAAGGGAGTAAACTGGCCCACCCCTCTGGGGTGATTTCAGTTAAAATGTTCTGTACATATTATAAGGGTGAAAGAAATAACATGATTAGTTTAAGACGGGCATGGTATGATACTTTTTATTTTAAAAAGTATTCTCATTTCTGCTTTTGGTATAAATTAACTAGGGAATTTGGGTTATGTTTTTAGAAATAAATGTACAACAATAAATAAAGTTGTGGGAGGTGGGCTTTAAACTGAAGATATTGAGTGTAAACTTTCTAGGCCCAACGTTTTCTGTGCTCTTTGCTCATCTCAAAAGAGACGACAAACAAGAGGAAGCAAAATGGCTGCCATATGGCCAGTGCCAGAAGGGTCCTTGTGTGTGAACTGGTGTGTATATGTAAACCAAACTGTAAGAACTTTAACATTTATTTATTTATTTATTTATTTATTTATTTTGCAATGCATTAAAACTTTCAGGACCAGTTTAAGTAGCAGTGTGTGTTATCTCAATTTTATTTTCTGTTCTCCATAAATGTCACTGTTATGAAGCCAGAGAAGTAAACACTCAGGCTCAAGTACTCATCCCCCCACTATCTGAAGCCTCTAATAAGTCACCTTTGGTAACTAATTTGTGTTCCAGCAGTGTGAACAGCAAAACTGTTCCCTGGCAATAAACCTTCAGAAAAGCAACTCCTATCAAATTAATCCTAATCCCTATAAGAGTATAATTTTACTCCTGTGTTGTTTGAAAACCTTTTAAAAGAGCACTTTCCTTGAGCAGAGGGGAGGGAAATCACCATCGCCTTAAGGCACAATCCTGTACTGGAGTCACATTGGCCTTTAGGATTTCGTGTGCCTGTTCTTTTTTACCTCCTCTTGAATATTTGGCAAGAGCATCTTTTTTCTGTGGGTGGACCCTTGTGTTTGTTGTAGGAGTCTTGCCCAGAGAGCTGTGTGGCTACTCTTGAGAGGATGGACAAATCTGTTATTTCTCTCTCTTTCAGTTTCTTATCCTTCCAATCTTAAATCCATTCTCCACATTTCTGCAGCAACTGGCATTTAAAAAAAAAAAATTGTTGTGAAAATTCATCAGCATTCTAGTTCGAATTTCTCCTCGTCTTTGTATGCGGTTGTAACGAGGATGCTCATTTTTGTCAAGCAAGCTTCCCTGATAAAATGCATTTCTATACATGTTATTTTCACAAATATATGCATCTTCTCTCCAATGTATGCACAGTTATACATATGGTTTGGTAGGAGAACCACATAGCAAAATTCAGAGATGTGCAAATTTCAAAGGATAGGTGGTGTTGTTTTTTTGGTGGGCACGTTGATTTGAGAGGGGGGAATTTGGTCGTTGCAACCAAAATCCAATTTCTCCTCATCTCTAGTGTCATGCTGTGTGTCTTCTTCCTGTCTGCCATGCTCATAAAACAATACCCTGAGTGGTGTCTGGCAGTAACAAGGACTGGGCTGGTTGTGCTCCTGGGATGATGGAGTGGGGCTGCATGGTTTTTGTATGTGTCTCTGTGTTGATTATTCTTGCACTCTGTCCCCATTGTAATTTAATCGGCTTCCTCTGTGGGTGTGGCAGGTGGTCATCCATTTGGCACAGTCCTTGGTTCGTTGCCATTGGTGAAATTTTTCAAGGATGCTGAGGTGTGTCTGCCTCTTTTTTGTGTGTTCTAGTTGTGGGCTTTCCCCCTCCAGTGTGGTGTAGTGGTTAAGAGCGGTAGTCTCGTAATCTGGTGAACCGGGTTCGCGTCTCCGCTCCTCCACATGCAGCTGCTGGGTGACCTTGGGCCAGTCACACTTCTCTGAAGTCTCTCAGCCTCACTCACCTCACAGAGTGTTTGTTGTGGGGGAGGAAGGGAAAGGAGAATGTTAGCCGCTTTGAGACTCCTTGGGGTAGTGATAAAGCGGGATATCAAATCCAAACTCTTCTTCTTCTTCTTCTTCTTCTTCTTCTTCTTCTTCTCCCTCACTGAACACACATTGGATACAGAGCCCTTTCCAGAGTCTTAGCAGCAGTATACAGCACTTTAAGTGTAGAGCTTCTCTGTTCACCCCTGTTTTTGAAAAATAGGTTTTCATGATAATATTTTAAAAAAAAAATCAATAACCAGAATTGTTTCCATAAATGGGAACAGACACTGGAGAACCGAGGCTCAGCAATTTAAGGAGCAAGACTTCAAGATGAATGTTGAGGAATTAGAGACCATTTACCTTTGCTTAAAACAAATAGTTAAAAATGTTGACTTTGCTCCAATGTAGACTTTATCCATCCAACCCTCCCCCTGTATCTTCTCTACATCATTCTCCCCACCGCTCTCATTTACAAATCCAAATACATGTTTTCCTCACAACTTATAACTATTTTTAAAAGCCATATTTCTAGCATATATCCCATGATGAATATTAATAAGTTGCATAAATGTGTTTGCATCCGAAACCTGCTCTATAAAATATTGGTGTTATCCGATGGAGGACACTTTTATCCCGGGTGATTCTCTTACCCTCTGTCAACAATACCACTCTTATTGTAGATATGCAAAGAATTTGAGTTTGAGGGTTTGAGGGGAGACTTGCATTACATTACTGTAGTTCTTGGCAAACCCTTCTGCTGTTTTAATTTTAACCAATTAGAATAGCCAATCTTTTTTTACTTCAGAAGTATATTAAAAGATATCACATTCAAAGGCTGGCCGTGCACTCAATTAATTACTGGTGTCCAGCGAAAGGTCTACCATTAGCTATCACCATGGCAACCTTTGGGAGACCTCTGCCCACCTGTTGCAAGATAGAAAGTGCATTAGGCAGTTGGTTCCTGCAGTAGGGCCTCCTTCTGGCCTGTGGGGAATTTGTACTAATTAGAATTAGTTGTCCTTCTGTAGTCCAGCTCCTGACACAAATTGCATTCTGTAGCTTTTTGTTCCACTCGAGTTCACAGACAAAATAGCCTGTGCCATGTTTGAAATGAAGCAAGGCAATATGAAAGGATTTTGCATAATTGGTTTATATACTTTAACATTTTAACTAATATCCTTCGTGTTGGTTTCTTGCAAAGAAATGTTGTTTGCTTTCTTCTCTCTCTCTCTCTCTCTCTCTCTCTCTGTATGTTTTTTTGTTTCCCTCCCCTGCTTGATAATTATTTATGATCACACACAGAGGGTAATTTTAATGCTGCTTGTTCAGGTGTCGTTAAATCATGGTCAGGCTCAACTGCATTTGGAACAAAACAAGTGACCTTTAAAAATGATAGTTTGAAAATGGGCCCTGTGGTGATGGCAAACTGCAAAAGTACAAATTGCAGAGAGGTAAAGAGAATAAAAAGCTCTTTCACGCATATCAGGAGAATGTCGCTTTATTTATTGAGACCAATAAAGAAACCACAAGGAAGTGGGGTGATTAAGAAAGTCAGGTGAAGGAAGGTGTTACACACAGAGAGAGTGGGGGGGGGAGAAAATCCCAGAATTGTTTCATTAAGCTGGTTCACAAACCACAACACACCAAACCTCGGCTTAGCAAGAGCACACAAGAGTCGCTTTTGCTGCTGCGTCAAGCAAAGCTAAACCAAGGTTTTGGCTCAGTGTGCCATCTGAACAGGATGGGAAAGTCTGTCCATTTTGGTTTCTTACCATTTCCCATTTTCCCAAATTAAGTTCGCTTCTCCACATTTTCTCCTCAGTTTGTTATTTTCTTTAAAAGTCCCCATGAAAATTCATCAACATTGTTGCGTGAATTTCCCCTCACGTACACATTTTTGCAAAGCATTTCCCCATAATATAACGCCATTTTCACTAATATGCACGTTTTTGTGCACAATTTACCTGAGTGTAGACATTTTTATACACATTATTTGGCTGGAGGCTTACATTGCAAGATTCAGAGAAGTGCGGCTGTTGAAGGATGTTGTGTTGCGGTTTGCGTATTGCTTTGGGAAAGTGTTGATTAGGTAAGTTTGTCTGCAATTGTGAACTGAACTGAATTTCTCCCCCATTCCTACTCTTAGCCAAGCCTCCTCCTCACTATCCACAAGCTATAGTGAGGAGAGGGCTTAACCACAAGTCCCTGGTAAAATGGCATATTAAACCAAATCTTGGTTTAGCTTAGCATAGCACAGCCATCAGAAGGGTAAGGCAGGAGTGAAGAAACTGCAAGCTCCTCCCCAGGAGTCAACACATTTGTATTTATTCATTAAGCTGAAGTTTGGTTTTGTGTGTCATGCAAACCAGCCTTTAAAGGTGATTTCCCCTTAACCATGGTTCAGGCAACCAATACATCTGACTAGCTAAACCATTGTTAAGGACCTGAAGTGAATTTGTGAGCCTTGGTTTGTGTTAACCATGGGCAAGTTTTACATCTGATCGTGGCAAACCATGCTTAGTGTGAAGAGCACTAGGCAGCCTTGAAGTCTTTCCCACAAAACAGATCTGGAGAGTTGCTTATGGATTGCTAGGGTGGTTTAGTGGTTAGAGTGTTGGACTAGGACCAGGGAGACTCGGGTTCAAATCTCTTCTCTGCCATAAAGCTCACTGGGTAACATTGAGCCCAGTCATGATCTCTAAATCAAACCTAAATTGGGCTGCTGTGAGGATAAAATGGAGGGGGAGTTTCTTCACTATACATCTTTCAACAAAAACTGAAACTGCACCTCTTTTCCCTCTGACACCTGAGATATGAAGGCAATCATCATCATTATCGTGGTTCTTTAAAGTCCAGTTTTTAAGCAAGCCATTGATATGAAAGTGGCTGTTGCTTACTGCTAATTTTGATGGTGTTGCAATCCCATTAATTTATAGAGTTTTTTAAATGACTGCTTTCATTCTATGTTAGTAATATATTCAGAGTCCTCTCTTGGTGTTTTTTCCTTTCTAAAACTAGCCTAAAGCCTCAGAAGAGGCAGGAGAAAGCATTTGAAATACATGCATCTTTTGTATAAAAACTCACCAGGAATGAAGCAGCCTTCGCCACTTTGTCGCTGACAGATCAATCCAATGCTTCATTAAGTTGGACATACTTGGATGTAGACAACTCCCCTATGAGGAAAGGTTGCAGCAGAGGCTTTTTAGTTTAGAAAAAAAGTTGAGTAAATGGGGGTTGGCAGAAAAACATGACGGAGGTCTATAAAATTATGCGTGGCGGATAGGGAAAAGATTTTCTACCTTGCTCATAATATGGCAGCCAGGGATTGTCCAATGAAGCTGAATGATTCAGGACAGTTACAAAAAATTCATTCTTCACACAGTGGATAATTAAACTACGGAGACTTCTCTTGTGCCACAAGAGCGAAAACAACAGCACGGATTCATATGCTTAACAACATAGTTTTTTAAAAAATAATTCACGTTTATATCCCACCTTTCCTAAAAGGGAGCTCAAGGTGGTTATGTAGTTCACCTGCTCCCCATTTTACTCTCACAACAGTCCTGTGAGGTAGGTCAGACTGAGAGTGAGTGACGGACCCAAGGTCACCCAGTGGGGTTCATTGCTGAGTTGGGGTTTCAACCTTGATCTCCAACACATGAGACACTACACTGGATCAGAACAGAGGCTTATCACATCCATCATCATTTTCTGCCCCTCATTCCCAGATTCCTATGGGAAGCCCATAAGCAGGATATCAAGACAACAGCACTCTCCTACTGTTGCTCCCTCAACTATAATTCACTCCCATCCTTCTCTTTAACCTGGAGGTTGCATCTAGCCATCGTAGTTACTAGCCATTGGTCAACTTTTCTTCCAAGAAAGTTGCCTATCCCCCTTTAGCACTGCCTAAGCATAAGGTCATCACCTTGTGACAGCAAATTTGATACAAAGATTGGGTCCAGCGTCATCATTCTTGGTCCATTTTGGTGGTGAAGGAGGAGACACTAAGGAGATACAGCAGGCGCAGCAAGGATTTGCAGAACCTAGATTTCTAAAATGTTGATAATATACCCTGGAGATTTTGGTCATTGCTGGTGCAGTCTCCCGGACATCTCCACACTAATATACTAGAGACAAGTCCAGAGAGACTGAATTGAAAGTAACAGAGCCTTGTGAGACCTGTGAGGCTGGGAAAAAGTATAATGCCATAAGATTTTTGTGGACTAGTGTCCTCTTCATCAGATGCATAGTGTTATCCTAAATTGTCAGGAGGCGTGTGCACATTCATAAATGTATGTGTAGAGCTGTTTAGCTGGGACACGGGTGGCACTGTGGGTTAAACCACAGAGCCTAGGACTTGCCAATCAGAAGGTTGGCGGTTCGAATCCCCACAACAGGGTGAGCTCCTGTTGCTCGGTCCATGCTCCTGCCAACCTAGCAGTTCGAAAGCACCTCAAAGTGCAAGTAGATAAATAGGTACCGTAACAGCGGGGAGGTAAACGGCATTACCATGTGCTGCTCTGGTTCACCAGAAGTGGCTTGGTCATGCTGGCCACATGACCCGGAAGCTGTACACCGGCTCCCTTGGCCAGTAAAGCGAGATGAGTGCACAACCCCAGAGTCATCCACGACTGGACCTAATGGTCAGGGGTCTCTTTACCTTTACTTTAGAGCTGTTTAGAGAAGAGAACTTGAAATATACTTGGAGTCCTGTAGTGAGTTCATGCTCTTTATTGCGGCTTGTAAAACAGTGATTGAATTGCCCCCCCCCCCCAAAAAAAAACCTCAGGCTTTTATATACATTATTTACACAATGAGTCCCGTCTGATTGGCTGATTCTGCTTCCGTCCTGGAGCCTGATTGGTCTGCAGGCCAATCAGTTGTTCCATTCTAGGATCCTACTTGCCTATTGTTCTAGGATCCAAGCTTAGTACATAAAAGAACTGGAGAATGGGGTGATATCTGATATCTCAAAAGTCCCTGATTCAGATAATATAAAAGGCTGTTTATTAGATAAAGGTTATATAAAAGCAGTAAGATCAGAGGGAAATGAAATGCAAAAAATTTGCCGACTGTGACAATTCAATTAAAGTTTAAATGAACGTCAAAACAAGAATGCTGTCTTTATGATAAAAACAAACATGTAATCTACTAATCCTGGCACCAGTTTTTCCCCAGTTTGTCCAGTCACCGTGTCACATTTTCATGCCGACAGTACATGATGCTTTCTCTGTTTCACCCGACACGGAGGATGGACAGCTGTGATCCTTGCTTCCTTCCATGTTCTGAAGATTGAGTTTCCATTTGAATTGGAGCATTAGTTATTGAGTGATTCCAGTGAAATAGGAGAGCTAAGGATTGATACCGGATGTGCTTAGGTGGCATGTACACAGTTGCTAGTTGAGGATTAACATTTCACTTTGTTGCTTCTCCCACCACCACCCATCCCTGCCTTTTCATGCTCTTCATGAAAAGCAATAAGGAGCAGGATGCAAAACGAGGCCACAAAAAACCCTGCAGATATAAAACAGCAGATGAAACTCATAACCCTGGACATCTTCTCCATGGGCCTATTTGTCTACATGAAGCAGTTTCACACAATGTGTCTCCTCTTGTTGATATGAATATTGAGGCGAGCGTGAGTAGGAGCGTGATTCTGAGACCTTCTGAAGCAGAGGAAGCTGCTGTTTCATTGTTGGATTAGAGGAAGAAGTGTCTAATTGTTTCAAAATATACAGAAAGATACACAATGTAAAGGTAAAGGGGGACCCCTGACCATTAGGTCCAGTGGTGGGTGACTCTGGGGTTGCAGCGCTCATCTTGCTCATTACTGGCCGAGGGAGCCGGGGTACAGCTTCCGGGTCATGTGGCCAGCATGACTAAGCCGCTTCTGGCGAACCAGAGCAACGCACGGAAACGTCGTTTACCTTCCCGCCAGAGTGGTACCTATTTATCTACTTGCACTTTGACATGCTTTTGAACTGCTAGGTTGGCAGGAGATACACAATGTACCGACACACTATAAACTTGCTGGAGCTGTAAGGCTGCAATCCCAAGATGCTTCCTTGGGCGGAGGAGAAATCCAATAGCACTTACTTCAAAGTAAACAAGTTGGATTCAGTCTAGGGGTCGGTGAATTGGTTAATTTTACTTTCTCTTTGTTTCTCATTTTTCCAATATTAAGTTCAGCTCACCACATTAGTCTGCAGTTATTATTATTAAGTCCTCATGAAAATTCATCAGGATTTTAGAGTGAACTTCTCCCAAAATCGCATGCAGTTTTGCCTAATATAACTAATGTGCCTGGTGCATATCTTTTTGCAAAGCAATGTTCCTTAATATAATGCATTTTGGTGTGTTATTTTTGCTACATGCATTTTATTGCACTTTTACTCTGGTTTGTTCATTTTTGTACACATTGTACACAAATGTTTTTGGTGTTTTATATGTGTTGGAAGCCGCCCAGAGTGGGTGGGTCATAAATAATAAAACTATTGGTTGTTGCTTCTGCTTGCAAAATTTGAGAAAGTGTGAATTTCAAAGGATAGCTATGTTTCACTGTGCATCCTGTTTCATAAAGCGCAAATTAGATAAATTTGCCTTTAAATGTGAACTAAACTAAGTTTCTCCCCATCCCTAATTCAGATTTATCCATACTTTGAGCTAGGGTTGCCATATTTCAAAAGGTAAAGACCAGGACGTCCCTAAAGTACTTCTGTTTTATCTCCTGCAAAACAATTCTGCCATCTTACAAGATGCTCAGAAGTACAGCATGAAAAGATATGCAGGTTGGGGATAACCAGTGGATGATGATGACGATGACGATGATAATTATTATTATTATTTATACCCCACCCATCTGGCTGGGTTTCCCCAGCCACTCTGGGCAGCGTCCAGCAAAATAATAATAATAATAATAATAATAAATAATAATAATAATAATAATAATAATAATAATAATAATAATAATAATAATAATAATTTATTTATATCCCGCCCTCCCTGGCCGAAGCCGGGCTCAGAGCTAACAACAATAAAAGTAACACAGCATTCTAAAATCAATTCATTCTAAAATCAATTCAAAATCAAATTAATAGCAACCATTGGGCTAGAGTTCTATGAGGATTACCAACTGTCAGACTGTGCCTTGGCCAAAGGCCTGGTGGAACAGCTCTGTCTTGCAGGCCCTGCGGAAAGATGTCAATATTAAAATACAATAAATCATCAAATATTAAAAGCTTACCTAAACACCTTCCCTCCCTTATCCTTCCTACTTGCTTATATTCAGCATGAGATAATTTATATTTAGTTTATGTGGATTCCCCGTTCCGTCCCGACCCGGCCTGTGCTTCTTTACAGTATATGTAACCATTTTAATAGGACCTTTCCTAACACATACTTTCCAGGGACAAAAACATTTTGATGACTGTTTCAAAGAGGGCGTTCCCCCCCCCCCCAAGCCTGTGCAAAGATGGAGTACGAAAATCATTTGTCAAAATTGTATGAATTTGTAATTCATAATTGGCATGAAGCAATTTGAGGAAATAGTTTTCTGCTGCTGACACTGCTGTCAAAATAAATGTGGGGAAGATAATTATAGTAATTAACAAAATAGATAATTACACTTTGTCACGGGATAAGGTTCACTTTGATTTCTGATTAGGAGTAGATCAATAGCAAATGAAATGCCTTCGCTATTCATATCTGATTAATATCATTGCACAGACAAGGGTATCAGTTTTTCGAGCAGGGCAGAAGCAACAAGGAAGTATTGCGTTGGCTGCCAGTTGCTCTGCCGCAAGAATCCCTGTAATATGTATGTTCAGCTGCTCCACAAAGGAGCCTTCTGCTGCAAGTTTCCATTAAATGCCTGTCTGGGCATTTGGTTTTTTAAAAAATTAAAAATCCCAAGAACTTCTTGTGTCCTTTATTCCTTTGAAAGGAAATTAATTTGAAGAGCAGCACTAATTGGCAGTTTGAACCCAGATAATAATAATAATAATAATAATAATAATAATAATAATAATAATAATAATAATAATAATAGTAATTTATTATTTATACCCCACCCACCTGGCTGGGCCTCCCCAGCCACTCTGGGCGGCTTCCAACAAAATTTTAAAATACAGTAATGCATCAAACATTAAAAGCTAAACAGGGCTGCCTTCAGATGTCTTCTAAAAGTCTAAAAGATGTATCATTCCTGACCTCCACACCACATCCAAGGTCTGGCAGACTGCAAATGTGCTCTAGGCTCACATCTCCCACCCCCTTCCTTGCCTCCCTTCTTTCATTGCCTTCTCAGTTCTAATAAGTCACTTCCTCCTAAGTTCAAACCATTGTTTCCATCACATCTGAACTGGCAAACTATGGTTTGAGCCTGTCCTCTAGACCACTATTGCCGACCAGGACTAAATCATAGAGTGCATGGAGGGAGCAGGTGGTGCTGTGGTCTAAACCATTGAGCCTCTTGGGCTTGCCGATCAGAAGGTAGAATCCCCACGACAGAATGAGCTCCCATTGCTCTTTCCCAGCTTCTGCCAACCTAGCAGTTTGAAAGCACACCAGAGCAAGTAAATAAAAAGGTACCACTGTGGTGGGAAGGTAAACGACATTTCCGTGCACTCTGACGTCCATCATGGTGTCCCGTTGCACCAGAAGTGGTTTAGTCATGCTGACCACGTGATCTGGAAAACTGTCTGTGGATAAACACCGGCTCCCTTGGCCTGAAGCGAGATGAGCGCTGCAACCCCATAATTGCCATTGACTGGACTTAACCATGCAGGAGTCATTTACCTCCCCCACCCCCCTTTTTCTTTTCTTTTTGCAGACCAGGATCAAATCATAGAGTACAATCCTGTCTATCTGGAGGACAATCACACAACTCAGGCTACCTGATATTTGCTAAGCAGCAGAATTACTTTTCTTACTAGCAAATAAAATCATCAGTTTTGTTTTGTTTTGTAAAAAATAGGCACATGCAATGGAATACTACAAATCATTTTCCTGGTGGTCCACTGTAGACCCCCTTCAATGTGTGCTATGGCTTATCATCCCATGAACAAACCTTGGACTCATGCTCTTCCCTCTTCCCTGTCCTTCTCTACCATGGCTGCAAGGAGATCAGAAACTTTCACTTTTTAGCGAAACATAGTTTAGCAGGATGTCCAAACCTAAACGAGCTGTGATGAGCCTAACTATGGGCAAACCTACTTCGCATCATTCAGACTGTTTGCGTCAATAAACCGTGATGCAGATTACTCGCAGTTTATTAATTGGATGTAATGTTAAAACTATGATTGATTAAAAATGAAAGTGCCAGTTCTGATATCATCGTCAAAGCCGTTATGGAGGAGAGATAGGGAAAGTATAGGAGCCTGGGGGCTGTGCATAAACTGCTCAGAGAGATCATAGAATGAATTGAGATTAGATAGATAGATAGACAGATGATAGTTAGGTAGATGAGAGAGAGAGAGAGAGAGAGAGAGAGAGAGAGAGATGATAAAGATAGATAGATAGATGATAGATAGATATTAGATAGATAGATAGATAGATAGATGGATGATAGAGATAGATAGATGATGATGATAGATGATAGATAGATAGATGATAGATAGATATAGATAGATAGATAGATAGATAGATAGATAGATAGATGATAGATAGATAGATAGATAGATGATAGATATAGATAGATGATAGATGATAGATGATAGATGATAGATAGATAGATAAATGAAAGATAGCTATAGCTATAGATATATAGATATAGATGATATAGATATAGATATAGATGATATAGATATAGATATAGATAGATGATAGATGATAGATAGACAGATGATTGATAGATAGATGATTGATAGATAGATGGAAAGAAAGAAAGATAGATAGATAGATAGATAGATAGATAGATAGATAGATGATAGATAGATGATAGATAGATGATAGATAGATGATAGATAGATGATAGATAGATAGATGATAGATGTAGATAGATAGATGATAGATAGATAGATGATAGATAGATGATAGATGATAGATATAGATAGATGATAGATGATAGATGGATAGAGATAGATAGATTAGGACAAGGTTTCCCAAACTTGGGTCTCCAGCTGTTTTTAGACTACAACTCCCATCATCCCTGTCAATTGGTCCTGGTATGTAGGGATGATGGGAGTTGTAGCCCAACAATAGCTGGAGACCCAAGTTTGAGAAACCCTAATGTAGGACAACTAATGTTCTTATCCTATCCAATGCTTGTTAGTTGCCCATGTTTTCTATCAGTGGATAGAGAAGGAAGCACCGTTTGCTAGAGCAATTTAACTGACCTCCAGCAGTTTAGTGGTATTGCCTGCACATTTCTTTGGTTGCCTCTGGTTGGCTTGGAGTCACTGTGATTCTAGAGACTTGCTTGCTGTGGTAGACTTTACATGTTCCATGCAATTTGATGCTTTAATTGTATTGCTGCTTTGCCAGCCAAGTGTCCTAACTCATGCAACCTGAGTTTTCTATCAGTACCTAGAATTCATAGTGTCCAAACTGGTGAGGAGCAACAAATCAAAAACCCAAGTAATGGTTGTTGAGAGGAAGCAAGAGAAACCAACTTTTGCATAGACTTTTATTTTATTTTCACAGCATTTTAAAAGCACACTTACTCAATCAAAATAGACAGTAGCCTTTAGACTCAGCGATTATCACATCCAGAAAATGCACAAGTCTCTACTAGTATACTAGGCCCATTTGAGAGAGAGATTCGGCACACATGTTTTTAATCAACTAGTAATTCATACTTACTGCCACACACCTATATGTGACATTATCTGTTAACACGTTTACAGAATAACTACAGAACAGAATTGGTCCTGGGTGAGCTCAGTGTTTTGCTGGGCAGAGACGGACTTGGCTTCTCTGTATTTTGCCATATGGTTGAGTATTCCTAATAGGTAAATCACCTTTGCTAGATCCTTGCTGTTGGATTAATTGATCTTGAGTGACATTTTGTCCTATCATGCTGCCAATTATACCTGAAGAAACTAAAACAAGGAAGAAGAAAAAATGTGATTTTGCGCATAAAGGAAAAAATACTATCAGGCATTTCCTTTACTTAAGTTGTGGCCAGGCAGGGGGCGGGGAAGGGCAATCAACACAGAGTAGATGCAATTCCCTGAGTTTTGTCTGGGTCCATTGCTGTTTTCCATACCAGAACATAACCCTGAAACAACATACAGTGGTACCTTGGGTTAAGAACTTAATTCGTTTTGGAGGTCCATTCTTAACCTGAAACTGTTCTTCACCTGAGGCACCACTTTAGCTAATGGGGCCTCCCACTGCCGCCACTGCATGATTTCTGTTCTCATCCTGAAGCAAAGTTCTTAACCCAAGGTACTATTTTTGGGTTAGCAGAGTCTGTAACCTGAATCATCTGTAACCTGAAGCGTCTGTAACCCGAGGTACCACTGTATTATTATGATTGCCTAGATTTCCGCTGTGTCAGGGGATGAATTTATGTAATTCTAGTCTTGCGGGGGTGGTTTTCAGCAGAAGCACAGGGGGCAAGGAGATTTATCCCTTCCCAGCTGTGTTTCCAATAAAAACCAACACACACACACGTGGTGCTGCAGGTAGCCTTAGGGAAAATAGCTCCTGTCCTGACCGCCCTCACCTCCAACAATAAGCACACCAAACACTCTCTCCTTATTCCCCTACGGTCATACTTTGTTCTGTTGCCACCATGATGACAGCAGCAGCAAACACTTATTGCCCTCCTAGCTGGGACTTTAGCAATGGATGGGGGAGCAGTGCCACTTTTGAACAAGATTGAATAGATCTATGGGTCCTGGCATTGCATTGTGGGTAAATTAAAATAGTTGTCGGCCACTGCCAACTCCCATTCAAAAGTGGTTCCACACCCCCCACCCCATGCTAAAAAGGGAACCCAAGGGGCCCAGCGAGAAGGGTGGTAAAGTGGTACCATTGGGTTGGATCCTGGCCAAAACTGTGGCCAAACTGCCAACACAATTGCTGCTGCTGCCACTTGTAATTCCTCTGCCCAAAAATCAGGTGGAGAATTCCAAGAGGCCGTTTACACACAACCCTGATTACTGATGACCTTGCATAACATCGTTTTGCATAAGATATGCACACAAACAAATCACCTTTGCTGGATCAAGACTGAATAGCATTACTGTCATTTTGTAACTAATCCTTATTCGCTTTTTTGACTTGGTGGGTGCTATCCAACTGAGTCTACTCTGAGTATGAGCAGCACTTGGGTATCACCCAATATTATTGGCTTTACTGGTATCTTCCTTTGAAGAGTTTGGAGGAGGCTATGTATGGTTTGCAGAGCTTTGACAGAGTCAGCCAGTTTATAGGGGCTACGTGTCCAGGATTTAATGTGTGACACATTTTGCCTTCCACTGTGTTTTCACCGTGATGAAAGAAGAACCGAACAGCTACATAAAAATAGAGTCAATGGAGAAATTCACTATTCACTGAGAATTGAGAAGATGCTCAAAGTAGCACAGAAACAGACTGTGGTTTTTTTTTTACTATGGGGGCTTTCCTTTTCCTTTTCTATGTCATAAAAATAACGTGAGAAAACACATTTCCTTGCACACTGCTATTCAGTTATATTGCCAATATAACAGGAGCAGCCAATGTGGTACCTTTCAGATGCTGTGGACTACAACTCCTATCATCCCTGACCAATGAGCATGCTTGCTGGCGCTGATGGGAGTTGTAGTCCATTGCATCTGGAGGACACCAGCCCTGCAATGTAATTTATATGAATTCTATTTTTAAAGGTTTCCACCTATCTCCCCTTTAATTTTTACCCCCTTCTCTCTAATGATTTTGAAGACCAGGAATCATATTTTTGCTTGCCTTTTTCAATTGCCCTTGTTTACTGCAGTTTGGGTTATGATTCAACAAAAAAAAATGATAACCACATGCACAAGTTATAAGCTCATAGGCAACTGCATGTCTGGGAGTGAAGCTAGGGAACTGGCAATGATATGGAAATCTATCTTAAAATGTTTTCTTAGAATTAGTTCTGAACTCCACAAAGTACTTAGCTAACGCCATGCTATTGAAATCATCCATCAACTCAAAGTGAATTGAGAAGCTGCTGAAATTAGCCCATAAGCTGAGCATTTACTTCTGACATTTCGGAAAACTGTGACACCCACAAAAAAATTGCTGACCCGCTCAACAAGTTGCCAGACTTGAGCAAAGAAGAAAAGTTCTCAGGCTTCTGGAGTGCTAAGGAATCCTTCTCTCCCTCTCCCTCTTTCTAGTTACATGAGCAGGCTTCTAAATGAGATGAGACGAGAACAAAATCACTTTTTATTCAGAGAATTAGCAGCATCGAAAGAAGTGTCTGTGTGGGAATCAAATATCATGCTTGCTGCTCATTCATCATTATGACCTGTGATGTCATAACAAAGTTTTCTTTTCCTGTGCAGGGAAAGGAAAAAACCTCCACTGTGCAAATATGTTGTGCAGGCTAGCTCATTAAACCTTGCCTTCATAATCTAAAGTGAGTGCCAACAATACAGACCATGCTAATATATTTTTTCTGAAGGGAAGGGTGGAGCCAGAGTTTGGCATCACTTGGGCAACCAAGAAGGAGCCTACTGTGAGGTTACCAGACGTCCCCGTTTCCCGGGGACAGTCCCCATATTTACAAATCAGTCCCCTGACAAAAATCCATCTATTTAATAGGAAGTTGAAAAGTGTCCTTGGATTCATTGGGAAAAAAATCTGGTAACCTTAGCCTACTGCCATTCCCTGAAGTATTCTGGCCTGACTGCCCATCCTCTGTGCTACTGCCAACTGTTCAGCTGCCCTCTCAGAGTGAGCAAGCCAAGAGAGACAACAGTAGTGAGAAGAAGGGTGTCCATTCAGAGACAGAGGCCTGCTGAGACCATGTTGCCCAAAGACATCCCCATCTCCAAATAGCAACATCTGAAGATATACAGGTAGATAATACCAGATAATTTCCAAGGTAGAGTATTCTGCCACTTTACTTCTTGGTGACTTCAATGACTTAACCTGTTGCTGGTGGGTGGTATGTTGGACTTAGGGCAGGAGGCAGATCTTCCAATCTTTGCTTTCATTTTTCGTTTTATTATTTTTATCCACCCTTCAGCTTCAGGTCCCAGGACGAGTTACAGAATTTAAAAAAAACATTAAAAATAATCTGTAACAACTTACAACCATAAAAACAAGGTGTTCAGAAGATACACCTCCAACACGTGTATGTTCCAACCAGATTGTTCAAGTATGGAGGAAATTGTTTTCAAAAAAGAAAAGAAAAGAACTGGAGAGCTAGAGGTTCCTCATTCCTAGTTTAAAGCCAGAAGTCAAGTTTAATAACACCACCCAAAAAATCCAAGTGAAATTCAGGTTGCCTGAGAAGACAATGGTAGTGCTGGGGTAAACTCTTTAAAAGGAATTGACTACTTAAAATGGATAGTCCAACAAAGAACAATTGAGGAGCATAAATGGATGCAGACCTTGCAAATTGCAACACTCAACAAAATCTCCCCCCAAACCGTACACACAAAAGGTACTGTCATGGGGCAGCCAATAATTTTATTTACACTTCTTTTTTCAAAAAAAAGAATAAAGAAAAACCTCTGCCAATCCCAATTTATCAGTTACTGTCTTGTGACAATTTATTCATTGTTCACTGTTAGAAGCTAAAACTTACACAGGAAGCATGATTGGTGATAGCTTCTCTATTTCAATATGGTATAATAGAGATAACACGGTGCCCAAAAGCTCTACAGCCGCCTTTTTTGTCTGCTTTGTCTCTTTTCATTAATCTATCAGAATCTTCATTTAATATAATCCAAAAAAGCAAGGTAATTGCTTCACTTATCAGTTATCATCGCATTCGCATACTTATCATGTCAAAATTATTTATGTGGATGGCCAGGTTGATCTTCCCGCATTTAAAAGCTTAAAAATTTGAATAACTGTTCTGCCAGTTAGGTTATCAAAATTGCAGCATAAGCAATGAGTTTCCTCTTTCAAGATCTTTCGGGGGGGGGGGGGGGAAGAAAGAAAGAAAGAAAGAAAGAAAGAAAGAAAGAAAGAAGCAGTAGCTGGGCTTACCCACATCAGAGTACAGCTCCAAGAAACTGCCATTCCAGCGCCTGCCAGTTGCCCAAATTTGGGGAGGCAACTGAGATCTCAAACTGGGAGAGGCAGCCAACTCCCACTGCAAGGCTGGGCAGCTGCATAAGGATCCAGGAATGCAGAATGGCTGGCCTGGGACTGCAATTTTGAGAGGTGCTCTGCAGGTCTAATAGGGACTCCAGGCAAAAATCTGAAGGCAGGCGAAGACAGAGAGATTGGGGTGAAAGCGATGAAGCTGAAAAGAGCATGGTTTGGAAAGAACCTGGGAAATTCCATAGGCAATACCAGAATCCAGTTGTTGCCCACATAAGGACCCATAGATGAGGGGAGAAACATCTGGATCGCCGTAGGTTACCCACTCTGGGCAGGAGGGCAATATACTAAATAAAGTGGGATGCGGGTGGCGCTATGGTCTAAACCACTGAGCCTCTGGGGCTTGCCAGTCGTAAGGTTGGCAATTTGAATCCACGTGATGGTGGTGATGTCCCATTGCCCTGTCCCAGCTCCTGCCATCCTAGAAGTTTGAAAGCATACTGGTGCAAGTAGATAAATAGCTTCCACTGTGGCGGGAAGGCAAATGGCGTTTCCGTGCGCTCTGGCTCTCGCCATGGTGTCCCGTTGCACCAGGAGCAGTTTAGTTCTGCTGGCTACGTGACCCAGAAAGCTGTCTGTGGACAAATGCTGGCTCCCTTGGCCTGAAAGCAGAGAAGAGCACCATACCCCATAGTCAAATTCGACTGGACTCAACCATCCAGGGGTCCTTTACCTGTACTAAATAACCATCTATTTCATGGCTCTACTGAGTCCTTTTGATTTCTTGTTGATCATCCATACATTAAAAAAAAAAATATTATTCTAACAATGGAACAGATGCCCAGTTAGCCAAGTCAATAGCCACCTTAGAGCTGTGTTTTTGTACAGCTATCCAATAAAACATCATCTTTGACTTTCACCCTACAACTCTTACTAAGTAAGGCGCAGCATGGAATCAGCAACTCCCAATGCAGTTTCGAAATGAAATCATCTGCACCCTGAGGGCAATTCCCTTTAAACATTTTGGGAACAGAGCACATAAATGTGGATTATCAAGATTATATGCTAATTATCTGTTAACATCCATAAGCTACAACAAAAAGTTACAATAAAATGAAAAAGTCATGAAACAGCTTGAAGGACAACAAATTATGCATCATAGTCATTACTGTTTGGATACACTATTAGCAAAACTTAGAGTAGACCCACGGAAATTGATGGACATGACTAGTTTGGGCCCCCTAATTTTACTGGTTCTACTCTGAGTAAAACTTAGTTTGAGGCAAACGTATATTTCCATATGGTGGTGGTTATAACGTTCAGGTCCAGCTCCATATTTTAGAAAGCCCTGTACAATTTGTCTTTAGTGCCTTCCAAACAATATTATGTCACCCCATCAGAACTTGCCTCATTCTTCTTACTAGTTGGTGTGCAGGGTGCCTGCCCAGCCTCTCATGATGGTGGCGGCACTGAAAAGAGCATGTTCTTGCCCTGTACTCATGGACCCCAAAATGACAAATGTGATTCAGTGTAAGCAAGTGTAAAGTGATGGACACTGGGCAAAAGATCCTACTGTTTAAGAGTTCTGAACTGGCAGTCACTGACCAGGAATAAGATCTTGGGGTCATAGTGGATAGCTCAATGTCAAGCCCGTATGTGGCTACTGTGGGAAAGGTGGATTCCATGTTAGGGGTCATTAGCAAAGGCACGGAGAACATAACAGAGTAGAACTTCGTTGGCAACCACCCAGTTGTGGTCACGGTTTCCAGAACTTGAGTTTCCTGCTGTTTTTGAACTACAATTCCCACCATCCCCGACTACTGCTCCTGCTAGCTAGGGATGATGGGAGTTGTAGTCCAAAAACAGCTAGAGACCCAATTATTGACGACAGTCAGGGTTTCCCACTACTGTGGTCAGTAGTTGGAAAAGGTTCAGAAAAGCACAACCAAAATTATCCCAGGGCTGGGGGGGGGGACCCTCTTTCCTGAGTAAAGGTTACAGCATTTCGGGCTTTTAAATTTAGGGGGAGAGATAAGGGAAGGCATGATAATAATTCAAGCATAGTGTGGAGAATTTTTTTAGGGTTTTTTTCTCACTCCCTCACACTAGTAGAACTTCTGGTTCTCATTGAAGCTAAATGTTGGAAGATTCCCGACATCATCATCATCATCATTTATTATTCATACCCCGCCCATCTGACTGGGTTTCCCCAACCACTCTGGGCAGCTCCCAACCGAATATTAAAAACACGATAAATCATCAAACATTAAAAACTTGCCTGAACAGGGCTGCCTTCAGATGTCCTCTAAAAGTCAGATAGTGGTTTATTTCCTTGACATCTGATGGGAGGGCGTTCCACAGGGCGGGCGCCACTACCAAGAAGGCCCTCTGCCTGGTTCCCTGTAACCTCACTTCTCGCAGTGAGGGAACCGCCAGAAGGCCCTCTGAGGAGGACCTCAGTGTCCAGGCAGTGACTCTTCATGTAGCACATAGTTAACCTATGGAATTCATTGCCACAAGATTACCACTAACATGGATGGCTTTAAAGGGGGTTAGGTCAATTCATGAAGAAGAAGAAGAAGAAGAGGAGGAGGAGTTTGGATTTGATATCCTGCTTTATCACTACCCGAAGTCTCAAAGCGGCTGACATTCTCCTTTCCCTTCCTCCCCCACAACAAACACTCTGTGAGGTGAGTGGGGCTGAGAGACTTCAGAGAAGTGTGACTAGCCCAAGGTCACCCAGCAGCCGCATGTGGAGGAGCAGAGACGCGAACCCGGTTCACCAGATTACGAGCCTACCGCTCTTAACCACTAGACCACACTGGATCTCATGGAGAATAAGGCTATCAGTGGCTACCAGTCATGATGGCTATTTTCTGCCTCTGGCAAAGATAAAACTATACCTTTACCTTCCTCCCAGAAGCCAAAGTGGCATACATGGTCGCCCCTCTCTTATCCTTACAACAGCTGTGAGAGGGGCTGAGGGACAGTGCCTCATAAATATGGGCTTGATTTTTGTCACCCATTGCTACATTAACTTCACCAGACCTTTCTCTGACTGTTAGACAAGGAAGTGTGGTCTATTTGGTCCTGATAGGGCTGGCTGGGGAACTTGCACTTTGTGAATTCTGATATAAGTGAATTCTGATGCCCCGATTAGAATGCAATTGTCCTTCGGAGTAACCATTTCTGCGAATTTGGTAATGCAATTTTCAGCTCAAAAACATATCAACATGCGTTTTGAAAAGGCAAGGCGTAGATGAGTTGTTTTAGAAACGAATCTTTTGACACAAAAATCATTTTGAAACGACTGTCTTGTGAGAAATGTGTTCGAAAACCCACACTGGAATGCAAATGTTCACAGAGGAAGCAGAAAAGGGACAGGACGGACTTATGAATGAGCACATTCATAAGAGACGCGGCCTGGAAATAGACCGATCATTCCAAAGTACTGACATACAGACTAGCCAGCTGCGTACGGTTTGATAAGTGAATTACTTGCAGACTCCTGGACCTAAACAAAGCTAAGTTTGCAAAGGAGAAACAGAGAAGGCAGCTGTAGAACGTGGATCCCTTTTTGCCACTGACTTGAAAGCAAGCCGAAGTCTTTGTACCTTGAGCATTGGCTTCAGTGGCAGCTGCATCTTCGTAGGAACAAAAGCAGATCTTGGAACCGAGTGTCAGCGTGCTGGGTGCAATCCTGCACATCTGGCGGCGCTTAAGGAGCTGTGGGCTAATCAGAAACCTGCAATCAACTCCTCACTTGTGTTGCTTTCATCCCTTGACTCTGCAGGCCACAATAGGCTCCTGGCCCAGTTATCTCGTTCTCGTGGCCGGCTTAATTTGCCATAGACTAGAGGCTCCGCACTGCAATACTTGCTCCGGTACAATGGCTGTTCATTCTATTAATGGCAAACAACAAAGCAGAAGAGATGCAGGGTGGGGTTGAACCGGGAAATATATATCTAGGCCCACAGTTGTTCCTGCACGGTCATTACCCAAATCGTGCTACGGGTTTTGTGATTTTACAATACAATTGATTGAGACCTCAATAACTCTTTCCATGACAAAGGCTTGTGATATTACAGATGCAGGGAGCGGGTTGGGTCACTGGTTGATAGCTGCGGGTTGAAGATTCAGCATCACAATATTCCCCCTCCCCAAAGTTATTACAGAAATGCTTAACTGAACAATAAGAGGACTGCATCAGAAGGCCCAGTAAACATTAAAAAGTAAACATAATTGTTGCAAATGTAATGAAATTCTGCACTCTTTGATGTGACAGCTGATTTGAAAGACTTTCCATTTCCCGGCTTTAATATCAGCGTTTTCTCAGTCTAAAGCTTTCCGAACCAGTCACGGTTTATCTCAATTATTGCTTTTCTTCCATCCGTCTTTATATATAATTTCATTTGCCTTTATGGATGCTGTAACCCTTTGGAATAGCTTTTAACCTTTGCAAGAAAAAAAGTCGCCTTGACCTGACTTGGATCCAAGTTTTTTTCTTGGATTTCTTTTCTTTTCTTTCTTTCTTTCTTTTTCTTTCTTTCTTCCTTGGCAACATTGGATAATAAAAGCTGAACAGCTGAGTGATACTCTTGCCCCCCCCCCACCCTAACCAGGGATCTAAGACTTAGAAGCTGGAAAACAGTTTCCATTTGAATAATAGTAACAAAAAAAATTAAACAACTTTTCATTGCTTTTTGCTGGCAAATAATAAAAAACCTTCAGATTTGACCTGCATTTCAGTGGAAGCATTGTACTTGGTGACACCGCCACCACAATATATAAGCTTTATCTTTTGAAAAGGGGGGGGAGAGAGCTTTCTTTGTACAGTAGCACATTAACTTTAAAGAGCACTTACCTAAAGAGTTCAGCTCATCCTTCCGGTAAATTTAAGAAAAGTTCATCTTGAGATTGTCTGTTTCAATCATGTATAATGTAGATAACGCCACGTCTAAATTGTTACAAAAGCTAGGGATCGGGGAAATGGCGGAGGAGGGGGGGAAGGATGCCACAGGTGATGTGTTCAAATACAGCATCCTAGCAGTCCTCTTCTCCCTTATCCTTTAATGAAGGCTCTGGTTAATAAAGGGATGATACACAAAGATGTCTACTTCTCTCTCTCTCTCTTACAATTTTTCATTACTCAAATTCGATTACAAAAGTGGCTGCTCAGTACAGTGTAGTGGTTTCTCAAGTTGCAAGTTGAGCAGAGCTCAAGCATCAAAGAACACCGGATTGTATTACTAGCATACTCCTTGATAGTAGACTCTGTGCTAAGAAAGAAAGAAAGAAAGAAAGAAAGAAAGAAAGAAAGAAAGAAAGAGCCAGCCCTTCACCTGCCTCCTGGGGGTACGAAGGCAAACATGGAGGTTCCAGGGTAACCCTGAAGGTCAGGCAACCCTACTCACAGAGAGCCAGTGTGGTGTAGTGGTTAAGAGCGGTAGTCACGTAATCTGGTGAACCGGGTTCGCGTCTCCGCTCCTCCACATGCAGCTGCTGGGTGACCTTGGGCCAGTCACAGTCTCTCAGCCCCACTCACCTCACAGAGTGTTTGTTGTGGGGGAGGAAGGGAAAGGAGATTGTTAGCCGCTTTGAGACTCCTTAAAGGGAGTGAAAGGCGGGATATCAAATCCAAACTCTTCTTCTTCTTCTTCTTCTTCACAGATTTTCCATGGAAGATATTGCCAGTGGTTTAGAGCAAAGAAGGGCAAGGACTTGTAGAAACCTTCGAATAGGGTGACGACTTCAGTCTGGGATACAAAGTCTGCCACTAGCCAAAGAGAGAAACAAAAACGTCCAACTAGATATGTTTTGGAGTTGTTTTAATTTCTGCTTATTCTTCGTCAAACAATTGCCCTCACATTTTAGAAATCCTCTATACCAGCCTTTCTCAACCTGTGGGTCCCCAGATGTTGTTGAACTACAACTCCCATCACCCCTTGCTAGCAAGGCCAGAGCTCAGGGATGATGGGAGTTGTAGTCCAACAACATCTGGGGATCCACAGGTTGAGAACCGCTGCTCTATACTATCCTGAGGACTAGAATCCTTGAATGTAAGTGCAGAAAGCCAGAGTCCATCACAGAGGGCATAGGAACCAACTTTTAGGGGTACAATAAATTATTTGAGGGGCCACCCCCCATTGGTTGGTATTCCCATTCGAATGGGGTGTGTGCACTGTGTCATGTGATCGATTATGTGGCTTACCTGAGCCCCCACAATATTTAATTCAAGTTGGCACCCCTGACAGAGGTAAGGTGCAATTATTTGATGAATATGTGGCAGTTGATCACTTCTTCGCAATGTCACTCAACTGACAAGGAATTTACTTGCTTATATTTACTGAACTGGCTGACAAGGATGACTAACATAGCAGCGTCACATAGTTAAAGGCTCGATGCCTCCGTTTTGGGAGAGCTTCCTGTAAGCATCTCTACCTTCTCCCCCTCTTTCCTCCTTCCTACATCAACACAGAGCATCAAAACTTCGGGGGAGCTCTTTCTCATTAGGGTTACAATTACCTTTTCCAGCCAGTGATGCTTTACATCGAACCATGGTTCATGAGAGCAGCAGGTGATACCTGTAAGCACCCTAATGTGTTAAACGACCATGCCGGGTAACATTAGCTCTTTCTAGCAGTGGCTCCGTACAGAGACCATCTGCCAAGAAAGGTTAGTTTGTGTCTTTAAGTTATTGGGCTTCACCTTAAGGGGGGGGGGGACCATGCATTTAGGAAGTCAATGATTATATCCAAGCTACCTTGCCTTAGCTGAAAGCCACAAACAGAGTAGGTCTATAGTGAACTTTAGGCAAGGTTTGTGGCTTCCGGTGTGCAGAAGTGGAAATCTAGGCAAAAGTACAAGCTTGCACAAACAGTTCAGGTGGATTTGACACATACAATCTGCTGTGGTGCATATAATATATTTGAAAGAGCGAGCAAAAGTAAACCCGAACAAAAAGATATTTATTCTTCAGATTTAAAATTAATTTCCTGTATTCCTCAGGGAAACACCTCCCCTCATCCTATCCAAAGGCATAACTTTATGAGAAGAAAAATGGGGAAAAAATATTTTATTTTATTTACACACCATGGGGTGAAACTCTCCCCCATGGAAAAGCAGAAAAAAAGGGATCTGCTGGCTGTTTCAGGTTGTGTTTGCTGCTCTTCTCCATGTTAGGTAATCAGATGTCATTTAGGCGAAATAAATTGGAACGACTTGAATAAAAGAAAAAGAAAAAGAGAGAGAGGTGAAAGTGCAGAATCTGGTTTGGATAAAAGTTTAATTCTACGGTTCCAAGTGACATCGCCCTTTTACAGGAAGCAGAGCATACCGAGACAGGAGTGGCCAAGTAATGAAGATGGATTCATCTTGTTATCAGCGAGTCATTTACAAGGGCTTGAGGTAACCTTAAACATAGCAGATAGCTCAATGGCACTTGCCACTAAGCCTCTAATTAATGAAGAGCAGGCTCTAAATTAACAATGTACATTTACAGACAAATTCCGAGCGAATGCATTCAAGCCGTGGCCCTGAGATGGGGCAGCCGGCTCTGTTCTTTCCAAAAGAGTTTGCTCGGGAGGCCCACGGAGTTCAGCAGCTGTGCGTCCAGGTGTGCAGCCGAGAAGGGAGCAGTTCAGCGAAGGGCAAGGCAGCGTCATTTAAATCATGCCCTGCAACACCTGCGCAGGCGACGAAGGTGCATCAGCATGATCCCTTTATAACTGCGAATATAAAGATTTTTGATTTCCTGGAGACATTCTCAGACTTCAATTTGATATGACACTCCTCTTCCAACACCCACACTAATATATATTTAGGGCTGGCCCAGATCGCTCTCTTGGGCTTTGGGGAATGTGCAGATTTGTTCGTAGGCAATTAAAATATCGCTGGAGGTGCCTGCGACATGATGGAGCACCCTCAAATACCGTCACGGCAGAGATGTGAGCTGGTGGAGTGAAGCTCCTCCTGAAAGCCGAACGGAGATATTTATGCGCCAATTAAGATGTATTTCCCAGAAACAACAACAACAACAACAGTAGTAGTAGTAGTAAGGATCTGATTTGTCCTTGTGCATTTCCAAGATGGGGGGGAGAACCCTATCAAGAAAGAATATGTGGTGACCCTATCCTTCAGGAACAGAACACTGTAATATCTGAAGTGGTTTAATCATTGCGAAGCTGTGTGCAGAACACACACCCTCTCCCCCCCCCCCATCCATCCTTATTGCAGATAGGCTGAGCTGTGTACAGATGACCATAACTACCACAGAGTGTGAGTTCCGCTACCTCTGGGTAGGTTGATCAGTGCAGTGGCGTAGCGTGGGTTGTCAGCACCCGGGGCAAGGCAAGTAATTTGCGCCCCCTAAGCCTAACCCCCAGATGTTGCACCTGGTGCGGCCGGCCCCCCCTGCACCCCCCACGCTACGCCACTGGATCAGTGGTATCAGAATTTAACTGCACATTAATAGTTGCTTTCGGACATTCAGTGAAGGCACTTGGGAAATAAGTGTGTGTTCATTTGGAGTGACTGTGCAGAGCCTCTGTGTACATGAATGTATGTGTGTAAGTGTCTTTCTGCACACCGTTTGTGTGGATTTTATGCTGCCACCAAGACATAAGAGTTTTCTGGGCAGCTTATACAGGGTTGCCACACAGCTGGGAATTTCCAGACAAGCCCTCTTTTGTGGGTCCTTTTAAAGCAAATGCCCTGGATTTGGTGTTCAAATTTTATTTTTTGTGCGGGCAGCTCTGGTTCGGGCTCAACAACTTTGTGTGTCCAGATTTTTACCTTTTGAACAATGAGGCCAAACTTAGATTCACAAAATGTTTAGGGGTATGTGTACCCCCGCGTACCCCCCAGAAAATAGGTGTGTAATATAAAATGTAAAGCAAAAGAAAGCATAAAACCATTTTAAAATGATGGCTGGGGGACTATCTAAATAACAAAACAGAACTCAGCGCACCTCAACATTAAAAACAGAGGCCCAGGGCATATTTACATTGCCACCTTAGAGCTTAATGAAGTGGGGTGTTTTGTGAATTGCAGAGCTCTCCCTCCACAGCTGCTCACATCAGCACAGCTTCAATAGTGTCAGGTTCATTTCTGTTTCATTTCTGAGGGGCAGACTTGTATATAACCCATGCAAAGGTGTTCACACCTTGGCTAGAAACAAATTAGGAATGGCTTACACCAGGTGGTGCTGTGGGTTAAACCACAGAGCCTAGGACTTGCTGATCAGAAGGCCAGCGGTTCGAATCCCTGCCACGGGGTGAGCTCCTGTTGCTCGGTCCCTGCTCCTGCCAACCTAACAGTTTGAAAGCACGTCAAAGTGCAAGTAGATAAATAGGTACTGCTCCAGCGGGAAGGTAAATGGCATTTACATGCGCTGCTCTGGTTCACCAGAAGCGGCTTAGTCATGCTGGCCACATGACCCGGAAGCTGTACGCCAGCTCCCTCGGCCAATAAAGCGAGATGAGCACCGCAACCCCAGAGTTGGTCACGACTGGACCTAATGGTCAGGGGTCCCTTTACCTTTACAAGGATTCCAATCAGTGTGAGAAACAACACATCAAACTGTAGTATTTTTTAAGAAAGTAAAGGATATATATGCATTTTGCCTACCATCATTTGAACATGGATTAGAAACCTAGCACTGGAAACGCAGTGAGGGCGCAGCCCTGGATTACCTAAATTGTTTAAAAGGCCTGAGTGAAAACAAAAAAAGAGCGACTGACGAAACCTAGATCGAAGGTGCTGAAATCACCCAGCCCCAGTTAACAATCTTGTAGTTCTGTTCTGGATCAACTGCATTTTCTTTTTTTCTTTTTTTCCATAATTTGTATTAGGTTTTATGCAATTATAACACATACTGCAACAAACGTTGCACAACCAAAAAACAAACCACAACAAAAACCAAAAAAAAGAGAGAAAATGCATCTATAAGAAATAACAGCAAACAGATAAACAACACAAACAAACTTAATTATTTAAAAATCCAACCTTACAAACATGTTACTTGACTTTCTCTAATCCCTCCCTTCTGAATTTCCTTGTATCTGAATGTAACACTTTTCCAATATCATTATTAAACAACAATATTCCAGTTATAATCAAATTTCTTCACTTTTCTTAGTGTTCTAAATCCCATTTATTTAATCCTAATTTAATCCTAGGCCTGTTTGGTACTTTCAAGTAACTTCTAGTTTATTTATTCAAATAGTCCTTAAATTTCCTCCAATCTTCTTGATATTCCTCTTCTTTCTGGTCGCGGATTCTTCCAGTCAGGTCAGGTAGCTCCAAAAAGTCCATCATCTTCATCTGCCCTTGGATCAACTGCATTTTCTGGAATGTTTTTCAAAGCAACCGCAGATGCATTGCAAGGGTCCAAAGGGGAGGTAACCAGAGCATGGGAAATTGTGGCCAGGCTCTCTCCATTCAGGTGGGGTCACAGCTTCGGCACTCATGGGAGTTCCTGCTTTTTCCCGAGTTCTCAGAATGAGCCCTACTCATACACTTATACATGATGTCAGGCATGCCCTCCAAGATTACTCTGACCAAAATTACGGCGCATATCTTTTGGTGTGTCGCTGCAGCGTGAGTCAGCTTGCTCCCGCAAGGCGCAAGCTCCAGCTCACCCCCAAGACATTCTGGGATCCTGTCAGAAACCGGAATGGCTTCTGTAATTCCATGAATGTCCCAGGCAAATAGGGATAGTTGGAGTTATGGAAGGTCTATCTAGACCTTGAAGTCAGGAATGAGGCCAACAGCTGCAATCCCACCTTCATCTTGTCCCTGTACTGTAGCAGCAGTTGTCAGGGAACTGCCATCAGCTCAGGGGCGAGAGGGGACAAGGCGGATGGATTACAGAGAGCCCCCAAAGATTGTGAGAAGCAGCACTTCCTCAGCGAAGGAAGGAAGCCACGCCTCTAGTGGGGAGGAGATGCAGGGCTCGGAGGATGCAAGGCGGTGCCAGGACACCTTGCCTGAGCAAAGCGGGAAGGAGGGAGGTCCCCCGTTAGCAAGCCTTCCTTGTGCAGTAGGCTTTCACGCAGAGAGGGGAGGTGCAGACTGGGGGTCAAGAAACTACTCTGCTGGGGAAGATTTAAGGACTGCCCACTCTCGGATTCTGCCAGTGAATGAGCAAGACATGAAACAGAGGCGCTCTGCATTGTAAAGGGTTTTTTTTAGCACCAATAAGAAAGCTTTAGAACAGACTAGTGAGGCATCTTGCCTGATTGCTCTTGAGCGACCACCCGATACCCTTAACAGCAGTGTAGAAAAATTAATTCTTTAGGTGCAGCTTTCCAAATTCCCCATGTAATATATGATTTTCCTTTGTATTATTTCAGCTACAGAAAGATGTTTCCCCCCATCCTTCCTTTCCCCACTATTCACTCCAGTCTATTCCAGATTCTAGTCTGGGCAGCGTAGCTCAACTGTGCAGGAGGTTCTTATTCCTCTACTTCTGTCCATACCAGGTCACTCAACCATTGCTACTGTGTCCTTTCTTCTAGCAGATCAAGATAATCAGGTGACAGCAAGAACTGCACAATTTTTAGCAGGGGCAATTAGAATAAGATCTATTATTTGATTATTGATGTAAACCTCCAGAGTGTATTTTGTCTGGTTAAGTTTTTACCACTAGCTTCAGTACATTATATTTTATTTTATTGCTATGGCTAGCGGCTGATGCAAACAAAGCTCCTTCTGATTCTGTGCAGGAGCCAAATATGTAGGCCTGCAGCCAAATATATGGGGAGTTATCTCAAGGCAATATATGATCCTTTATCTCTGCAGGAAGGGAGAATATGTCAATTCCAGTTTCTCTCAGTTTCTCATTTTTCCAAATATTAACTTCAGTTCTCCACATTTCCACATCAGTTGTGAGGGGGGTGTAAGTTTTCCTCACAGAAATTTATCAGAATTTTAGCATTGATTTGAAAGGCTGTCTGCTATAAACATTTGTGCAAGGCACTTTTCCTTAATAGAATGCATTTTGTACTGTTGCCATCTGTCTGGGCGAAAATCCCTTAAAATAGCTCAAAAATGGCATTTTATTATTTATTTTTTTGCGATCTTGCCAAAGAAAGTTCATCGACTTTGCCCCCCGCCCCCCAAAAAGCTCTGGATTTGAAATATGGCAACCCTAGTACTTTGTATGGTTTTTCCCTCTGATATATGCATTTATATATTCAGCCTAGTATATTCCTTCTTGCGCGTGTTACTTGGCTGCGGAGTGGCATTGCAAAATTCACAAAAGTGTGAATTTCAAGGGATTGCTATATTTCGGTTCCTGTCTTGCTTGGAAAGTATGAGCTGAGTAATATTGCTTTTAAATGCAAACTGATTCAAATTTTCTCCCCAGTCCCCAGAAGCTGCAAATGTAGCTATATTCTCTCTGTTCTGTTTTCTTTCTCCTCTCAGACTTCCCCCAAGCTTCCTTTCTCATTTCACTCCCTCGCCGAATTCCTAATCCTCAGTGATCCCCCCCAAGCCTCCTTCCTTTGGTCTATGGCCTTCTCATGCCCTTCGCTTTTGCTTTCCTTGTCCCTTCTGCCTATTCTTTCTTTAGGACAGAAATGGGAAACTTGCAACCCTGTCAATGTTGTTGGACTCTTCTACTCCCATCAGCTCCAGCCAGCATGACCAATCGCAAAGGATGATGGGATTTGTAATCCAGAAATATCTGCTTTCCATACTTTCCTATGGCTTTTAGGGTTCTGTCATGACTGCTCCATAACTTGTAAGATTTGGAACAAAACTGAATTGCAAGGCAAGCGTTTCATCAGCCTGCTTGGCCAAAAGTATACTGCACAAAAAAAGACACCCAGCTATCATGCGAGACGAAATAAGTGGGTGCTAGTGAGTTCATTGCAAAAAGAGTAACATTCCCAACATGACCAAGAGGGAGGTGGTTGGTTTGTTTTTCTTTCCCGCAAGCTGAAATATGAATGAATGTCCTCACGGATCAGTTGAGTCATACTGGCCTGATCACAATTTAAAATAAAAATATCATAGCAATCTTCTGTCTGAAGGCAAAGAGAACCACGAATTCTCAAGGAATGGGGTCTGCTGGAATTATACGGAGTCAAAGGAGGTTTTCTCCGCGATCACTTCACCAGCAGGAATTGTGTAGGGGGAGAAACTGCACAACATAAACAGACTTCTTTTCTTGCAGACATCCTGTGAAACATGAGCATTCTTCCATACCAGAAGAAATGTGTATATAATTTAATTACTTGATAGGCTATCATGCATAATTGCTAATCAGGCTCAGACATTCTTGCAGAGTTACAAAGACAAGAGAAACATCCACTCGGGTCAGAGCTCGCAAGCATCAAGGGTCTAGTGCACACTGTTGCGTATGATCCCAAGATCGCAGTCTGTAACAAAGTGTGCATGTTGTTCCATTTATGGGCAAAATAAAGAGCTGGCCCTGCTTCTAGGGTTGGTTCCCATATTAGCCTTTTCAACACTTGGTTGAATATCAGTTTAAGGACTGAAGATGTCTTATATGAACAGCCCCAAAATAGCATTTCATGCAGCTGGGATCATACATGGGCACGCTTTGATATTTAAATCCTTTAAAAAAATAAAAATAAAAGCGTATTACCTAGAAATCCCACCTCTATATACTATGGGAAATGAAGTAACTGACAGCACAAAGTGCTTTCTTTGTTGTCGGAGCTTATTTGTGCCGCCTTTATGTTGGATTTTATTACATATATAACATAAACATAAATATGGATCACATTCAACAAATGTGTGTGTATGTGTGTGTGTGTGTTCCTCTCTATTACAGGAAATCTATCCCTCCCTGTGCAAGTTGAGCTTCAACTCGTCTCCATTTTATCACGTATGTGCCTTGCCTTATTGCAGGTGTTCACACACTATATTCAATGAGTATACAGTTTGTGTCCCAGAGTGCACAACAGCCGAGCTGTACAAACAAAAAAAAATTGTATGCTCTTTCACACAAGCACTCACACCTGTGTAGACAGAGCTTGTACCTGTGCCAAGTGTGAACAAGTCTAAAATTACACATGTTCTTGGCCGCTGCAACAAATCCCCTTCCCAGTAGTCAATACTGTATTATTATTATTATTATTATTATTATTATTATTATTATTATTACTTTTAGAAATGTCTACAGTAAATATATATTCAAACACATTCTTGAATAATAAATTTTCATGCAGGTTTTTAAATTTAAAAATCACAGAACAGCATGGAGACAGGACTGGACAGGTTTATGAATAACGCCATGTGAAATGGATTTGGGCCCATGGTAAACGGACTCATGTATCCCTGGTCAATTGTCATTTCTTGGTGTCTGTGAGCCCCATCATGTCAGACTCGTTTTCTGTTGATATTCAGCACTCTCCCCCTCTCTCCAGACTCAGGGAACCCCTGAAAACTTTAACCAGCTTTGTGTGACGCTGATTCCAGAGATTCCTGAATGCATGGGCAGAAGAGGAAGGAGCGGGTAGAATTTCTATTAAAAAATCAAAGTGGCCTAACTCTTATTTTATTGTTTTGTGGAACACTGCCTTTGGGACAGGAGGACAGCACTTCAGTACCTTTCCAAGTATACCGAAAGATTACAACAAATTATCTGGAGAACAAGCCAAACGGGAAATGGGAATCCCTAGAAACACGAGCCCCACATCAACTGACAGTTGATAAGATCACAATATAAGCCGAGATAGAAAAGGGGGGAAAGGAATATCAAAAGTAGAACAAAGAAAGTAATGGAGAGGGTGGGGAGGTTGGTTAAAGCAGAAAAGGCTGGGTAAAAGCAGCATCTAATAGAAGCTCTTCTGTCCTCGGAGCCAGTGTATCGTTTACTGTAGCGGGACCAAGATACTTTAACGAAGGCATTCATTTATCATAAAAACGATATGGGGGTATCTTGCAGACCAGCCGCGAGTCTCGCCAAGGGTAAAATGGACAGCATAAATTGTGTCCAAATGTCGAAAGAGAGAGGGTCGCGACTCTTCCAGTGCAGCAAAACAGTCCACGAGGCATAAAACAAAAAATAAAAATAAAAACCTGAATGGAAAGCTTCGTATAATCCAAGCCAATTGACTTGAACAGCGATATCTGACTGTTCGCAGATCTTAATGGCACCCATGCGCAGAACAGCACCAAGCAGAAAAGTGCAGGCGGAAGTGAAATGAGAAGTCACATTTAGAAGTGTCCAAATTAGGATGTACTGAAAGACCGTGGCGGCACAGTACAAATTTGCTGACAATGTCTTCAAAGGACATTTTAATGGGGATTGCATTCTCCGCAGGCGTAACAACGTCACTTTATACCTAGTGGAAATCCTACTCGTGATATTTCACCTGGTGGTTCTCCAGTCCCATGTTGTTTTCCGTAAACCCTTTGAAACCTGCCGAAGTTGTTTTTCCTCCATCAAACAAGCAGTTAGAGACGGACATGTAACTGTAGGGTTGCTCAGGAGAGCTGGGCTTCAGGCGCTGCTCTTAAAAACACATACAAAATGTTACAAAGCAAAAATGTGTGCGTCTAGGTGCCAGGTTACAGAGCCTGGCTACAAGTTTATAGAGTCCTGACCTTTATGTTTCTCCTCTTGGTTAATTTTGATTTAGGCTGTAATCCTAAACACGCCGACTATAGAATAATCCCCACAGGAACTTAGCATGACTTGCTTCTGAGCGAAAACACATAGGGTTTTGCTGTTAGGCTGAATTAGATGATACACTGAGCATCAGATTTATACATAATTCTTGGCGTGGGAAAAGTCATGGAAGAGAACGATATTTTTTGGGGCTTGCTATTTGACTAAGGAGAATATATTTAAGATGGTTTCTTGGTGGTATCTGACACCCAGCAAACTCTCTAAAATGTATGAGAGAGGATCAAATCTGTGTTGGAGAAGGGTTGCATGCCAAAGGTCCCAGGTTCTATCTCTGGCATCTTTCAGGTTAAGTGAAAAAATCATGGAAAACTATTATCGGCCAATGTAGACAGTTTTGAGACTGAAGGAGCATTGAGGGAAGGCTCTATAAGGCAGCTCCTTGTGTTTTCTATGTGTTTAAAGAAGGGAGACTGTGCACCCCTTTAGCTGCCACTCAGCATCAGCCAAGTGCTACCTGCTCATCCCATCTCACCGAATGCATCACCCACTGTGTTGAAAGGCCAATAGTCCCATATTACACACGTTTCTTCAGAAGTAACTCACGTTTGCTGAGATTTACTCCATAATAAGTGCATACCAACTTGCAGCATTTAAAGGCTGAATCTGGAGACCAGGGGAGCTTTCTGAAGTGTTGCAAAGGTAGCCAAGGGATTTCTCTGTGGATGCGAGGTGCTGTGGAACAATTGCTGTGACGCTTCTTCAGCTGAAGGCATCAGTTACACTTCTCCTTAAGTCACCAGGCAGCATATTTTATTTTTTATTTTTTAAAAATGAAGCGTAAGTCATGGTGCTTCTGCAGTGAAAGACTCCCTTGTTTTGTGAGCATTTGATTTGTTGGGCTTAACAAACTCCGCATGTGGGGCATAGCACGGCGCTTTTGTTCCACCTGATTGAAGTTGTAAGCTAGTTTTTTTCACTTCGTACAATAGATATTAGTATTTATTTTCATGGGCTGTCTGTACCAACTGTACTGCACTGAAGTTAAATGTACTTTAAACACCGATTACCTGCAACCCGTGTTTAATCTTAACCACGGGTTATGGATATTTCACCCCACAGGTATTTTTCTGTAATCGCAGTGTGTGAGTCACATAACCTATCAGGAGCGCAGATATGAACTCCTGTAATTTGGGGCATGCTTTGCAACAACAGCATAGAATAGTAAGCTTGCAAGAGCTAAATGTTCTCTGTTTTCCAGAAAGCTCTTATTTGGTGACATTTCTCAATGCATTGCTATTTTTTACAATCACATAGCAACAAAAAAACAAAACAAGGGACAGAGTTTGGTGGTACTCATTCAAGGCAAGGTCTACCTGTTTAAATGTTAAATGGACTCAAGACTGAAATGTGCTTTTGAAATATCCGTTTGAAACTTCGGAACAATCAGTAGAGACAAAGGATACATAGCATGCCTGGATCACAAAGATCCTCTCATTTGTGGTTAGCCCTTTGCTTTTTAAAGTTTCAAAGGAAATGACAAGGCAAGTGGACACGACAATGTACTTGACCTTCCTGAACTGTACCTCCTACGGGCATCCACAGTCATAAAATTTTCTAAGAACTTCAGACTTTCTTCTGGTACTTTTCCTCCCTCAGACTCCATGCACAATAAGGTACCATTTGATCACATCAGTCTTTCACACCAAGGTGGTACTTCTTGAACATATCAGCCCATTGGAAAACATGTCAGTGAAAGCTGGCTCAATAACTTTGATGCTCCCTTCCTCTGAAGATTTGCCAAAGAATGAGTGACTGTACACATTTTAATGGCACTTGGCTGGCTTTTATTGTCCAGAACTATGTTTCACGACTAGCAAGGTGATGAGTAGAAATTTAAGCAACATTAGGAGAAAATTCCAAATTGTTGGAGCTTTCTTTTTTTAAAAAAAATAATGTATTTTTATTTAAGATTTTCTTGGTTTACAAAAGTATGTGCAGTGTCTCTCTTTTTTTCAAGTAACATTTTTTACAGATCAGTTTCATTTGTTGAGACATTAGGAAGAAAAGGTGGAAAGAGGTGGAGGGGGAAAAGGTGAGTGGGGGTGGGGTCGGGTGGCGATATTTCTATTTTACTTAATATATGTGGGGTTTTCTGTCAGCGTCGCTTGTGCAGGTTCTCTGCTATTCACTTGTGTTCCTTTGGTGGTGAGAGGAGTTGGGGTTGGCCTAGGGTGTGGTTGTTTTGTTTGTGATTGGCTGTGGTGATCTTTGTTGTCATGTGTGAGTGGGGTGGGTGGGTGTTTTGGATCAGGTTAGCCATATTGATTTGTATGCTGTTGGTGGATTTTTGTCATTATCTTGTTGGGTTTTGTATGTGATAAAGGGGAGCCATACCGGGGTGAAGGCGTCTTTTTCTATTTGTCCCCATGTCAGTTTCAGTTTATTGGTTATTTTTTCTAGTAAGGCTATTTCCCATACTATTTGGTACCATTGCTTACTCCTGACAGGTCTCTCCAGTGTCTGGTTATGATGTTTCTGGCTGCTGAAAGTAGGTGGGTTATGAGTTCTTTGTGGTGCAGATGGGCATTATTGTCTTGGAAGATGTTTAGTAGGGCCAATTCTGGGGTGATTTCTAATACTTGCTTAGTTTTTTACACATTTATCATATGGCTGGTGTCCAGAATAGTTGGATTTTGGGGCACTCCCACCACACGTGGAGGTATGTGCCTGTGGAGGTGCACCCTCTCCAGCATTTTGGTGGGATTCCTGGTCATATTAGCACTAGCTTCTGACTTTGCAAAATTTACCTGTAGGCCCAACACCATTGCAAATGTGTTGAGTTCTCTGATTAGGGAGGTTGCTGTGCTTTGGGGCCTGGTGTTGTGACCATTAGGTCATCTGCAAAGAGCCCTAATTTATTGTTGGAGCTTTCTAATTCTACATTAGGAGGGACCTGTGAAGCTGTAAGTGGATACAGGGCTACCTGGGACTTCGCAGTGGAAGGTTCCTTGGAGGAACTGCCTGCTGTACCAGGATATCTTCAAATGGCAAGGTAAACACCGAAGCACAAATGTGCTTATTAAGGTCTCCAGGCAGAAGTTGGAGCTTCAAAAGAAGTGCTGTGTGCCATCCTACAGAGCACACCTGATTATCTCTAGCATGATGCTTCCTCCAACCTTATGCAGTACTTCACGGTTATGTCCCTGACTTGGCTTAGGTTCCTCCACTTAGGTGCCACTTTCCAAGAGGAAGTAAGGCTCCACCCACTTCCGGCTAGGGGTTGGCAACTTGTGGGACATGCTGTAATCCCATGCAGGTTGGCGAGGAGGAGGAACAGGGACAAAGACAGAGAGATGCCCCTCTGTACATTGGCAATATCCACTACTGACTCCAGGGACTCATCTAGATTGGTAAAGAAAAAGCGTTTTGCATGTGCTGTGTATGCGGTATAACACTGTGACACCAGATGGCGCTGTGGAGTCTCATCTTTCCCAACCGGTTTTCCCTGTATGAGTTTACAATACGCTTAACTGAAATGCTTCTTTGATGTGACTAGATCCAGCCCAGCTCCACCTATCCCAAGAGGAAAGAAGTGCTCAAAAAAGAAGGTTCCCACCCCAATATAAGCAGCTATTTAGCAGCCAGCTTGCCATTTAGGAGGCAATTGTTTTCCATATGGGGCTTATGCCTTTTGGTTATCAATTGTTCAGCACTGCTGACAGCAAAAGAGTAGAGCCCATTGTGAGTTCCTGTTTTGCTCCTACTCTAGGGCAGCTGCCTATGAGCTGCTTCCTGGTTCCCTTCCAGACTGTTGGGCCAGTTTAGCACTTCCTGCGCCCTGAAGAATGATGATTGCCTCCTCGTAGTAGTATGTCTTGCAACATTCTGTGAATTTACAGTGGTGAAATAATGCCAATTTATTTCAGCAGAAATCTGGGTGTAGATTCGAGCCATTTTATACAGATATAAAATGGAAATTATTCAAGGCGAAGACAGGTTTATGAAGGCCTGAGAGCAGCCTCTGAATTGGGCCCTCTAAGTCTTTATCTCGGATGACGCGCCTTCCCCGTTAGCTTCTGACAGAATGAAGATTCAGAGCGCTAATATGCAATAACTGTATCTCAATCTGTTGCAGGTAGTTCAAGGCCATTCTGCATAAATGGTATGCATTGCCTCTTGTCTTAATCCTTAAAAACTCCCAAATATCTCGCATGCTGGCATAGGTTAAGGTTTAATGCGTCCTCCTGCCATAAACGCCTCGCTCGAGACTAACAAATAAGGGGATATTGGTTTAAGCCCCTTTGTGAAAACCAAACAAGTTTTCAGCAGCTCTTCGTATATTTATGGTCCAACGTGAATCATTCCTTAGGTCCCCCCCCCCCCCGTTCTAAACTATTAGCAGTTAATGTTCATCATTTCGCTGCCTTTACTCATTTTCTCCCCCTCTCTTGTCTTTTTCCATGTGTTTCCCCTGCCCACCTCCCACTCTGCAGTACCAGCTCGAGAAAAAATCGCCTTGGAGAGCCATGCTGTTGCGATGGCACAAGTGGCTTGTCTTCTGCACAATCCTGGCTGCGATGATCAGTATTCCACTTCTGGTCTATCAAATGATGATTGCCTTTAAGGATCCTCCTCCCAGTCTTGTTTTCCACATCGCATCTGTCTGCTTTGGAGCGCTCACAGAGATACTTCTGACCAAGTGAGTGAAAACAAGAGTCTGAATTTCCTCCCGCCGCTTCCCTCACGCAAACTAGCAGAGCTGGCTCTTGCGCTTTTTCAGACTCGGTGGCATTTAGAATGTCCCTGCAGAGATGCAGCCATTAGATTAAATCACAGGTCTCTTCACCCTCATGTTTCAAAGCACCATTAAGGTTGCACGCCTGTGCTTGTCTCATGTTTGTTTGCTTGTTATGCAAACCAAGCACTCAACTCCCCACCCGAGATCTCAAATTGGGTCCACCCAGCAAAGTCGAGAGAATAATATTTCAGGGTTGTGTAACTGTTAAGGAGTTTTGGTTATTGTTGTTAATGGTTTCATTATAAGGAAGGAATTAAAAATCCCTCCCAGTCAGGACTTAGAATTTCAAAGTCATCCTTTAATGCCTTTGAGTCACTGTGAAACTAATTCAGTTGCACAGTGAAGCACCATTCCATGGCATGCAAAACACTGATATGACAAGAGCGGAAATTGCAAAGTTGAATTGACGCGAAATTAGTTTGCAGTGTCTAAACTTTTCCGTTATATGCTCTCCAGCTTGAACAGAACAGGGGCCTATATTTCTAAAGCACAGTGAGTACTGCTGCTTGTAAGCCTAATTACAAGGCCAGTTTTTCCATTAGGCAGAGTGTGGCAGCTGCCTCTGACAGCAAATGCAGGATATCATGAAAGGATAGCAAAAATTATTTATTTATTATTATGGTAAAGGTAGAAGGTAAAGGACCCCTGGACGGTTAAGTCTGGTCAAAGGCGACTATGGGTTGCGGTGCTCATCTCACTTTTCAGGCCGAGGGAGCCGGCGTTTGTCCACAGACAGCTTTCCGGGTCATGTGGTCAGCATGACTAAACCGCTTCTGGTGCAACGGGACACTGTGACGAGTGCCAGAGCTCATGGAAATGCCATTTACATTCATTCATTCATTCATTCATTCATTCATTTAAGCAACAGTATTACCACTAGGGACAAGGAAGAAACACTTGTGAGGTTCTTCTTTGTGGGTAAAACCACAGAGCCTAGGACTTGCCAATCAGAAGGCCAGTGGTTCGAATCCCCGCGACGAGGTGAGCTCCTGTTGCTTGGTCCCTGCTCCTGCCAACCTAGCAGTTCAAAAGCACGTCAAAGTGCAAGTAGGTAAATAGGTCCCGCTCCGGCAGGAAGGTAAACGGTGTTTCCGTGTGCTGCTCTGGTTCACCAGAAGCAGCTTAGTCATGCTGGCCACATGACCCGGAAGCTGTATCCCGGCTCCCTCGGCCAATAAAGCGAGATGAGCACCGCAACTCCAGGGTCAGCCACGACTGGACCTAATGGTCAGGGGTCCCTTTACCTTTACCTATGGTGCCAAAATTACTTTCATGTGCACCTTGACTTAGCGAGATGGGAGGAATACTATTTGCTGCCCTCTCTCAGGCAGCAAAATGTCTTGCCCCTGCCTAATCATTAATATTGTTAGCCTTCCTATTTGTGGATGATATCCAGCTAAGTCATACCTGGAATACACCCGTTGAAATTAATGGACTTGTTAAGTTTATTGCATCCGTGGATTTTAATGGCCTGCGCCGAGTATGATTTAGTTGAATATTAACTGAAGAGTTTTATCCCTCTATTTGGGCCTGATTCCCACTTTAGATGTGACGACATCATTAACAAGCCATTTTCTCATGTCATTTTCATGTGGTGAGTATGCCTTATGAATGCATATCCTTTTGGAGATGGCTGACATTTACTGTGCCAGGTGGAAAGCCTAGAGAATTAATAGGCTCCATGATTTGGTAGATATCGGCTGTCATCACGTGGGGAGTGCATTCAGAAGACGTAATCACCGGGTGGTTTCGCCAAGTCAAGGCAGCTGAGTATGAAAATTGAACCCTTTATCTTCCATTAGAGGGGCAATATGCTTCCAATGGGACTGAAATCCTCAGAGACGGAAAAACTGATATTGCCAAAGCACCAAAATTAAACAGGACTTCAGCATTTCAGTGATAAGGCTGCTTCTCTCTAGGGGCTATTTCAGTAGTGACACCAAGAATGCCTTTTAGTCTGTAAAATCTTGTGTATGGATGTTTAAATAGGATGTGGAGAATGGGAGGAATTGTTAAACCAAATACAGCCTTTTTGTCCAGTTTTCACACACAGGAAATGCAAAACCCAGTTTAATTAGCAGCAGTGAAAATGATTCTTATTAAACTAGATTTCCCTTGTTCAAGATTTCCCTTTGTCTTACAGCTTTTCCTTATAAAAAACTAACCTTGTGGTTCTGCCTAGTCAAGTTACAAACACATTTGTATTTCTGTGTGTTGCGTTTTGTCCTAGTTTCTTTGGCTCTGTGAAATCCAGAACTTGCTTGGTTTTGTTTTTTTGGTTTTGTTTTTACTTTAGGTCACTATGAAAGTCTAACAGATGATTTAGTGTATTATTAGTTTTGGCTATCAAAACAGATTGTGGAAAAAACAGGCCAGGTCATTCTGAAATGGCATTTTCATGCAATGGAATATACCTGATTCTGTCAGCCGCCAGATGTGTGACTTTATTCAGCAACAAATTCCCATCAATTGCACATACCTTGTCAAATGTACATGTACCAACCAATGCTCTGGTGTATGTATAAATGAAAACAGATACATGCACAGAGGCAGGGGCGGCCCTGCGATGAGGCAGAGTGATGCAGCTGCTTCAGGCGGCAGATATTGATGTGCAGGGAGTGGCCATGTGCCCCCTATGCTAGCCTGCTGCCCTCAAGCACAGTAGAGGATACTGTCCTTTCACCAGTACTGGAGAAAGATTCAACTACCAGTCCTGTTGGCTTCTCGTATGTGTCTTGGGGCAGGATATCTTCTTTTCCTTTGCCTCAGGCAGCAAAAAGTCTTGAGCCAGCCCTGTACATTGGAAGCAGCACATTCAAGTTACAGAGACACAGATGCCATTTAAGAAAACCATCCTACGTGAAACAAGTGTAATTTATTACAGAGTAGAGAAGTGTTTTCCACCTTGGTGCATGGCAGTTCATGGAACTGGATACAACTTATATTAAGCGAAACCTAGAGGTATTCTTTATATGGGACGCAGGTGGCGCTGTGGGTTAAAGCCTCAACACCTAGGACTTGCCAATCGAAAGGTCGGTGGTTCGAATCCCCGCGGCGGGGTGCGCTCCCGTCGTTCGGTCCCAGCGCCTGCCAACCTAGCAGTTCGAAAGCACCCTCGGGTGCAAGTAGATAAATAGGGACCACTTACCAGCGGGAAGGTAAACGGCGGTTCCATGCACTGCGCTGGCTCGCCAGATGCAGCTTGTCACGCTGGCCACGTGACCCGGAAGTGTCTGCGGACAGCGCTGGCTCCCAGCCTATAGAGTGAGATGAGCGCACAACCCTAGAGTCTGGCAAGACTGGCCCGTACAGGCAGGGGTACCTTTACCTTTACCTCAGAGGTATTCTTTATCTGTGGTACAGCTATGGCACGTTTCCCTCTTGTATCCTTCTGATTTCCATCTATATAACGCAGGCATAACTTATAGTCAAAGCTATTACAAGGCATCAGGAGTTTAAGCTCATGAGCACCGTCCCTCAGTTTCTTTAAAGTATTCTCCTTGGAACTTTTCCTTACGCCTCAGGAGTGAAATGTATCCATGTTAGTTTCACTTTATCTCAAATCAACATGCCCCACACTGACACGATTATCTCGAAGCTGTGATGGTCACCATTAAAATGTTGACATTTACTGTTTGAAACTAATTTGCGTTACTGTGAAATTGCAGGTATGCCCTGTAAATAAGTGTCACTAACATGAATTATCTTCAGACACTTAATGTCAGCATTTTAATGCCGGCCACTCTCTGTTGTAGGTGGCTGTAATTTGGGAGCTCGGGATCTGCAGAAGTACTAGGGTCAGGCTTTAATGAAGTGTCTGAGCAAATGAAGAACAGGGGGAAGTCAAGCACAGAATAAGAAGCGGGAAACTCTGGGAATGAACCTTCAGAAATTTAGATATGTATTTGAAATGCTGTTTCTGCTCTGCACAAAAGCACAAAAATGCTAATGATATTTAATTTTCCTTAACTTCTAACCTTTTTAATCTGTTGCACTGCTGGCTCTGTACTGTAAAATGGTTAAATAATTCCAGGGTTGCCATCTTTCAAAAAGTAAAAACCAGGACACACCAAATGTTGTCAAGCCCCAGATAATTCTATACATCTGAATAACAACAATGTAAATCGGACTGTTTTGTATTACTGCTTATTGGCTGTGTTCACACATAAATCATGTTTAGCATTACAGTGGTACCTTGCTTCTCAAATAGCTTAGTTGTCGAACAAATCGGCTCCTGAACGCCGCAAATCCAGAAGTAAGTGCTCCTGTTTGCAAACGTTTTTCGGAAGCCAAAAGTCCGACGTGGCTTCCGATTGATTGCAGGAAGCTTCTGCAGCCAATCGGAAGCCACACCTTGGTTTTTGAACAGTTTCGGGAGTCAAGCAGACTCCTGGAATGGATTACATTCAAGAACCAAGGTACCACTGTATGAGGATGAACCCCCAGTGACCCCTCCCCACTCCTCCTTCAGTGCTGCCATAAATTTGGAAGCTTTTGCTTTCCTCTTAGGCTAAATTGCTATGACATCCAAATCTAAGTAAACTCTGGTTACGCAGACTTTACTATCATTAGTAAAGACAAACCAGTTTTAAACAATTGTTCACGAAGCTGGTTTCTTTACACCAAATTGTGTCCTCCCTCAAAGAGGGCATGTGTTGCGGTGCAACCTGGCAACCAAACCCTGTGTTGTGGGTGGGTACGATTGGATAGCCACAACACCCTATTGGAAGGTCCCTTGATGCTGGGTTTAATCAGGCCAATGGGACACTAGCCAAATGGATCAAGGGACCTATATATGCCCATGCACGTGACCCTGAGTTTCCTCTTTGAGCCAGTGCATCAGAGCACCCGCCCACCTCTCCCTATATTTAGGGCTTGCACTTGACCTTGCTATGCCATTGTGTGTCATCTGTTGTTGGGACAGGGGCACGGCAGGAATTTTCCCCACTTGACTGATTGGCTGTTGTCATTTGGGTTTTACCTGCCACGTAGCAAATCATCACAACTTGTTAGGTTGCGGCTAGGCTCTGGTTCAGGTGATAGGGATGGCAGAAGGCTCTCGCCATCCCTATGTGAAGGGTATTCCATTAAAGAAATCCAGGGACTCAAGTGTTTGGTCAACCCTGAGAAGGGGTTGTGCCCGTGCCTGAGTCCAGGGGGACATCTGGGTGATGGACTAGTCTGACCCCGGCTTTCCGCTGTTCCAGGTGTTCACCCTAGGCTGACCTAAGTTGTGGCTTAAATTCTGCCAAAAACCAAACCAAAATTTGAGTCTTGTCTGAATTTATTTAAGGGGGAGGTTAAAAGGTCTAAACACGCAACCATAGTTAAGATTTACCACAGTTTTAGGATTTAGGCATAACAATAATTTGTGGTTAATCTAACATCTGTGGCAGCTTCCAAATTCTTCCAACGGAGGAAGGAGGAATGTGTGAACCTGAGATTCACAGTGGCTCATCTTCCTAACACCATACCATGGTTTAGTGTTACACTGAGTCATTCTAGAGTGTCTGACTTTGCTTTAAAAATATATATATTCAATTAGGACTTTCCATTTTTCAGTGCTTGATGAGCATCTGCATTAACTATGAACTACAAAATGGAAGGAAGGGAGGGAGGGATAATTAAAGGCAGCAGAAAATCACAGAAGAAACCGTCATGAAACAATTAGGCCAAAGTATCACTGGCATATTTCTTTCCCCTTTTCCAGTTGTTGTTTTTTTGGGGGGGTGTCCTTCCCCCCACTTCTCTATAAAATACCAATTGGAAAATTGCCTAGGGGCTCCTAAATCATTAGTAAATTAAGAATCTGTTTTTAATAGCGTTGAACTTGTAAATAATGCATTAATTGACTAGCCTGAAAGTTAGGTTGAGTGGTAGGAACTCTGGCTGTAAATGCATAGTGAAAGAATTGTGCAGCGTGAGGAAGCTGCACAATGAACGGAACAAATTAAATATGACAGTTGATATTTGCGAAAATGGTGAGATAATTGGAGGACACCTGCAGCTGTTTTCCAACCAAAACAACAGAAGCTGAATATATATCCAATAGAAGTGTGTCACATTTTTATTTGGGCACGATTCTTTTTTGTCCTCCTTGGGGTTTTCTGCTGCGAATTGTGTTTGTTTGCGCCTTATTTTTTGTCAGGTCATATGTCTAAACAAGCAACAAGTGCCTCTTCGCCTGATTCTGCAGTTTATTGGTTCTGTCACTGTTACATCTTGCTGTGTAAAAAATAAGAGCATGAATCTTATTTACTAAGAGCTGGGAGTACCTGCAGACGATGACTCGGGCAACGCACAGAAGCCTTGAATCTTTCAAAACATTTATCTGTGAGCTTCTTACCTGTATTGGTTTGGGGCTAATTTCTCAATATCTCAAATATCTAAGGAACGTGGCTCAATAGACCAGTAAGAAGCATTCTGTGTTTGGATCTGGATTGGAGTTTTGTCCAGCCAAAGGTGCTTGGACACTAAATACACATTCTGTTAATGATGCAATTACAGTGGTACCTTGGGTTAAGAACTTAATTTGTTCCGGAGGTCCGTAAGTGATGGCTATTTTACTGATAGCAGGTTTCACACAGCCTTTTATACTCTTTTACATACAGCTTACATCATGCTAAGTACATAACTACAGTGATACCTTGGGTTAAGTACTTAATTTGTTCCGGAGGTCCGTTGTTAACTTGAAATTGTTCTTAACCTGAGGTACCACTTTAGCCAATGGGGCCTCCCGCTGCCACTGCGCCGCCACCGTGCACTTTCTGTTCTCATCCTGAAGCAAAGTTCTTAACCCGAGGTACTATTTCTGGGTTAGCAGAGTCTGTAACCTGAAGCGTCTGTAACCCGAGATACCACTGTAGTGATTATGCATTTTAAATAAAGATGCATTTTAAATAAAAGGACGCATTCTACTCATGTAAAAACACACTGATTCCCGGACCGTCCACGGGCCGGATTTAGAAGGCATTTGGGCCGGATCCGGCCCCTGGGCCTTAGTTTGCTTACCCATGATTTAACACATTGCTATGTTTTTTAAACTCCTGTCTACCAAACTGTGGCCAAAGATAGCCTCACGGGTTTTGCCCCATATTAAACAAGCTGCTGGTGAACTGGTATTTTCTTTTAATTAACCACAACTACTACAACTATTGGGGGACGCAGGTGGTGCCATGGGTTAAACCACAGAGCCTAGGGCTTGCTGATCAGAAGGTTGGCAGTTCGAATCCCCACGACGGGGAGAGCTCCCGTTGCTCGGTCCCTGCTCCTGCCAACCTAGCAGTTCAAAAGCACGTCAAAGTGCAAGAAGATAAATAGGTACCGCTCTGGCGGGAAGGTAAATGGCATTTCCGTGCACTGCTCTGGTTTGCCAGAAGCGGCTTAGTCACACTGGCCACATGACCCGGAAGCTGTACGCCGGCTCCCTCGGCCAATAAAGCGAGTGAGCGCCGCAACCCCAGAGTTGGCCACGACTGGATCTAATGGTCAGGGGTCCCTTTACCTTTGCCTTTTCTACAACCATTATCGGTAATCTCATCAGAAATATTTTGCAGGGCAACAAATCGGCACACAAGAAAATGAACGAGTGAAGGCATGTATTTGAAGTGTCTCTGCAGAATTTGCCGTATCTAGCACAGATGTACAGTAACTTATGTGGAGTGGGTGACGCTGTGGTCTAAATCACTGAGCCTCTTGGGATTGCTGATCAGAAGGTCGGTGGTTTGAATCCACGTGACAGGGTGAGTTGCTTTGCTCTGTCCCAGCTCCTGCCAACCTAGCAGTTTGAAAGCACGCCAGTGCAAGTAGATAAATAGGTACCGCTGTGGCAGGAAGGTAAACGGAGTTTTCGTGCGCTCTAGTTTCCATCACGGTGTTCCGTTGCACCAGAAGCGGTTTAGTCATGCTGGCCACATGACCCGGAAAGCTGTTGTTGGACAAACGCCGGCTTGCCCGGCTGAAAGCGAGATGAGCGCCACAACCCCATAATCGCCTTTGAGTGGACTTAACCACCCAACGGTCATTTACCTTTTTTTACTTTTTTTACAGTAACTTATCAAAAGGTGCTGGGAGATCCTTTCTGAGTCAATAGCTAGTTTCCATTGGGCTTCCACTACTTCAGGAAATTTGATCTTGCTTTGTTTTTGCATCAGAACTGGGAGATGCGGAGAAAAGCTTTATTTAGCATTCTCTATGTATGTAGGCAACAAATCAAGCCTTCAATACATCCTTGTCAGTCACCAAAAACAAAGGAACACGTGGGAAGACTTAAAAGTAAACTGTAAAATAAAACTCTGGACATTGGCTGAGCGGGTGTTAACAAGAAGCATGAAGCATTTAAAACAAACGCGGCTTTTGAAGCAATTACACCTCTATTACTACATGATGTATTTATCTTGATTAGTCTGGCATCAAGGAAGTACTGAGAGCAACTCTGATGACAGACTGTACTATACCTCACACTACAAATATGATATCATGGAGACAGACTGTAAGCATTGCATGCTGGCTGGGAAAATTATTAAGAGTTTTTTCTTTTTCTTTTTGTCAAATATGCATTTCTTCCTCTGAGATGAAAATGCAGGAAATGTTATGTGTATTAAAATTCTTTATCCCATATGGAAAGACTTTCAAAACTGTTTTGTTTGGGGAGGCAGTTGTAATGTGTTATATAAAATAGCTCATGCATCTTTTCACTTCAAAACAGAAAATTACCACCTAAGAATATTTTTACTTGATGGATTAAGCTGAATGATCAGCAGCTAATAAAAGTATATGATATTACAGTCGTACCTCTGTTTACGTATCCCTCTGAATACGTAATCTTCGGGTTATGGCTGCGGCAAACCTGGAAGTGTATACTTCTGGGTTTTGCCACGCACACATGCGCAGAAGTGCTCTGCATGCCTTGCGCATGCGCAGAAGCACTCAATTGTGCTGCACATATTTACGTAATTTTCGGGGTGCAAACAGACCCCCAGAATGAATTAAGTTCATATCCGAAGGATTCACTGTATGTTCATAGTGTTTTGATACAACTGAAATCATATGCAGTTAACTACGTATATCTGAAACAGACAAAGGGTCGTGACAATGTTTTTTCCCACTGTCTTTTGGTCAGCCTTTTGTTTCATTCCCAAAATCTGATTTCCTTGACTTCAGTAGCAAAGAAGTGAAATCATCTTCTATTCTATCTTCACTTGAGGCATTTCTGTAATCCAGTAATTCTCAAATGGTTGGTCAAGGCTGGGGACAGTTGGATCCATCTATTTCCAGTCACATCAGTTTTATGTGTGTCCAGGCATGCCAACTAAGAGGTCTGGGGATGGGCCTACCCAAAAAAATTTCAATGAAAGGGCCGGGCCTCCTCAAAATTCTGCGGTGGCCATGCACACAAACCCCACTCAATTACGGGAGCAAGGCAATGTGTGCATGTCTTTGTTTTGTCCCAATTTCCCTTTAATCTGTGAGTTTTGGTGTTTTTTTACTCCTCACCCAAAAATGTATTTAAATCTACAGTGGTACCCCGGAAGTTGAACGGAATCAGTTCCGGAAGTCCGTTTGACTTCCAAAACATTCAGAAACCAAAGTTTGGCTGCAGAAAGCTCCTGCAGCCAATCGGAAGCCACAGAAGCCACATCAGACGTTCAGGTTCCAAAGAACGTTCACAAACCGGAACACTCACTTCTGGGTTTGCGGCGTTTAGGAGCCAAATTTTTTGACTCACAAGGCGTTTGGGATCCAAGGTACGACTGTATATCTTATTACATTTTTAATCACAAGTCAAATTGTCAACATTTTTAAAGATAAAATATGCCGTCTGTAATGCATTTTGTTACTCTTTTTTTTTTTTTAGCCAAGAATACTAGTGTAGGTTTGGGAGTAGTGTTGCACCCAAAGGATAACCATGTTCTGATCTGCACCTTAGTCCAGGAGGTTCAATATCAGATCCGTTCAGGTTGCAATTCACACAAATCAAATTCCTCAAGCATCCTTAAGCCAAGGCTCTCCATTGAAGGAGGGGAACCTTGGGGGGTGGCTCACAGTGGGTGCTGAAAACAGGGCAACAGAAAGAACTAAAGAGAGTTCAAATGATGTGCTTAACAGGTTGGGAGTAACAGGTGGGTTCCAAATGGGCAAAAGAAAAATCCCTTGGTTGAAACTCATTAGTTAAAAGTTGCTGAACTACTGCTCAGCAAAGTTGTATTGTTAATTCTTGCAACTTAATTAAAGGATGGGAGGTATTGAATCTTCAACAAAGGCATCCTTCTTTCCCGGCTGTCAATTAAACATTGGAATGAAGTCATTGTGAATAAAAACAAACAAAATAGTCTAACCAGATATCCCTTATCCTCTCAGATATTCAGTGCTCTCATAATCCTGCCTCATATAATAATAGTGTTACGTATTCAGAGATACTGACTTATTTCAGAGAAATAAAACAATCTTTTTGCAGATAATCTTAACTAGTGATGAAAGAGGAATCAGTTTTTAATGGATTTATGCACTGGTTTTGGCAGTTCTGCCCCCAATTGAGCCTTCCTTGCATCAGGTGGCCTCTTGCATTGAGTGCCCACTTATGTCTGAGTTGCTTGTGCAAAAAAAGTCCAACTAATTATATGCAATAATTAAGAGTATTATACATTAAACACATATTAAAAAGAGCCAAGTCCCATATTGTACTATATTTCTGATGTAGAAGTATATTAATTACTGCAATCTGGTCCTCATATCACTCCCAGAACTGTGAATCAGGGCAGTTCGTTTAAAAACGTGAACTTAACTAAATTTGCAACCATTCCTATTCGTTCTCCAGCTTTTCCAGGGCACATTTTCCCAAAAGATACAGCTACCTTCTCGCAAGCTACTTACTTTTTGGTTACTTTGGACAGATTGGCATGAATGGAAGAGCAACACTGAAATAAATGCATTTAATACAGGTTTTAAGTTCATAGCTTAGGTGGCGGTCCTATGCATATCCACCTGGAAGTAATTCCATTAAACATAGTGTAACTTACTTCTGCGTAAACATGTATAGGTTTTCAGGCTAAGATGCTTATCTACATTTTTTTAAAAAGCAATATCAGAACAGAAGGAAGATGTGCTGGCTTAGTTAAAGTGCAACTGGCATTATTTAATTAAAATATATTCTGCAGCTGTTATGGAGAATTCCAGCCAGTTTCAGCTTAAAATAACTGCCCCTCTACTGAGTGTGATTCAATATCATTAAACAGTGTCTCTCAAACTGTCAGGTTGTATGCACATGTGTAGGTTTGTGTTGGAGCCTGGTTAGAAATATGGGGTTAAAGTATCCTGCATGAAAGCAATACAACTTTCCTTACTGTTGGTAAGGCCAAAACTAGACCTTATGGAGATTGCATGGCCAGTGTGGTGTAGTGCTTAAGAGCGGCAGACTCGTAATCTGGGGAACCGGGTTCGCGTCTCCTCTCCTCCACATGCAGCTGCTGGGTGACCTTGGGCTAGTCACACTTCTTTGAAGTCTCTCAGCCCCCCTCACCTCACAGAGTGTTTGTTGTGGGGGAGGAAGGGAAAGGAGAATGTTAGCCGCTTTGAGACTCCTTCGGGTAGTGATAAAGCAGGATATCAAATCCAAACTCTTCTTCCTGGCAAAATGAGGAGCTCAACACCTTCTGATCTTCCGCTCAAGGACTAACCAATACAAGTAGATCCCACCATCCTGTGACTTTCCCAGCTCCTTCTTCATTTCACTAACTCATAATGACATCCTAACATGCCAGAGAGCGAAGCTGCTAGTGATACTAGATAAAAACGTACGATGAGCCCTGGTGGATCAGACTAAAGGTCTATCTATCCTGTTTTCACAGTGGCCAACCAGATGGCACACACTTTTTATTGCAACTTACCATGAGACCGAATCCATAGCACAGTAGGTCCCAGGTTCTGTCCTGACCTCCGCACATAAAAATGGGTGGCAGCAGCCGGTGATGTGAAAAACATTACAGTGGTACCTCGGGTTAAGTACTTAATTCATTCTGGAGGTCCGTTCTTAACCTGAAGCACCACTTTAGCTAATGGGGCCTCCTCCTGCTGCCGTGCCACCGGAGCCTGATTTCTGTTCTTATTCTGAAGCAAAGTTCTTAACCTGAAGCACTATTTCTGGGTTAGCGAAGTCTGTAACCTGAAGAGTATGTAACCTGAAGTGTATATAACTGAGGTACCACTGTACTGAGCTTGATGGACGAGAACTTTGACCCGGGAAGCAGTCTTATTAACCAAGTCTGAATAGTGGTCGACCCACCTAGTTCAGTAGACAGATTGTGACAAAGAAAGCCGTCCGAAGAAATTATGGAGGAAATAAGCATCCTCGCCATGGCGCCACCTGTCTGTTTTCGCACCTTTCCAGCAACATACGTGGAGTTTTATGCGCTTTGTGCTTAAAGGGACACATAAGCAGCAGGATCGAGTTTCCTAGCTGGTTGAACTCCAATGTCTCAAGCAGGCTGAATTTAGCTCTCGAGGCCCCTGCAAACCATATGTACTTGTACTGCAAATGAGAGGGAAATTGAGTAACGGACAGAGAGGCAGCGTGAACTCTGGAAATTTCCTTGCTTTGGGGGCATTAAATTAGACCCTTGCAATGTTATTGAAGGTACATTTTTAAGCTGAGGGTTCCCCCCCCCCCCCACACACACACCCAATTGCATTGTTTTTTGCTTCTGAAATATTCATACAGCTTTGCATTATTCGCTAAGCAAGGTACAATTTTCCCCAGCGATCGCCCGTGATCTGCCAGCCTCCTGCTGTCCACTGTCATTGTGTCTCATAGTCACGCCGTGGCCTGAGGCACAGCTGGCACTCAAGGGCCCCCCTCCAATGCCTATAACTCTGAAACTACATGACATCTTAACCTTTATAAAAATTTCTCCACGGCAGCATTTAAAAACACCCAAATCTTTCCTGACCTTTACATCTTAGTGGAAGGGGATTTTTTTATTATTTTCAAATTGATGTTACAATATTTCCACCCACCGCCACCACTTCAGCTGTGGCATTTTTAAACTACTTCAAGAGGAACTTTGTTTTACCTTTTCCTATCCCGTTCCAGACCAATCATTAATCATGAGGGGAAAACACTCCAGACTTATACCTGACTTCATAATATTTCTTTTGTGTTTCTGACATTTTATATCTACCAGCTGAAGGGAAGTTCTTTTCCTTTTTCATTTAGAAGCTGCTGGGCGGCTGCTGGATACTAAGGCCTCGCTTTCTCCTTAACTTCCCACAAGCACTGCTTTATTTGTTCTTTCTCAACACAGTAGTGGTTCCATATATGTTGGCGAATTCTGAGTCAGGTGAAGTCAAAGGATGCTTCTGTGAATCTCAACAAACCAACAGCACAGGAACACATTTGCTGAAGGAGCTGCGTTCAGGCCCAGATTGTGGGGGCAAACAGGGGCACACGCTCAGGCAGCAGGTATGGAAGGCAACAAACAGCTTCCCAGACCCTCCAAGTGCCCCTATTTTCCAGGGACAGTCCCGGATTTGCAGAAGCCATCCCTGTTTCTGATTTGATCCAGGAATGTCCCATTTTTCCTTAGGATGTCCCTACAGTGGTGCCTCGCAAGACGAAATTAATTCGTTCTGCGAGTTTTTTCGTCTTGTGAATTTTTTCGTCTTGCAAAGCACCGCTGCATATTGACGGTTTCCCATAGGAATGCATTGGCGGTTTTTAAAAAAAGGCGCAAGACTTTTTCGTCTTGCAAAGCAAGCCCATAGGGAAATCCGTCTTGTGAAGCAACTCAGAAAACGAAAAACTCTTTCGTCTTGCGAGTTTTTCGTCTTCCGAGGCATTTGTCTTGCGAGGTACCACTGTTTTTTCATCGGAGAAATGTTGGAGGGTATGGAATTATCCGACCCCTGAACCATCTGTATAGGGCAGTTTATTTAATATGCAATGTTTTATTATGTCTTTATATATGTTGGAAGTGGCCCAGAGTAGTTGGGGCAACCAAGTCAGATGGGTGGGGTATTAATAGTAAAATATTATTGTTATTATTATTATGACTACTACTACAGTGGTACCTCTGGATACGAACGGGATCCGCTCCAGAGCTCCGTTCGCATCCAGAAGCAAACGTAACTAGCGATGGCACGTCTGCGCGCGGCGCTTTTCGCCGCTTCTGCACATGCGCGTGACATCATTTTGAGCATCTGCGCATGCTCGAGCGGTGAAACCCGAAAGTAACGCACTCCGTTACTTCTGGGTTGCCATGGAGCGCAACTCGAACACGCTCAACATGAAGCATATTCAACCCGAGGTATGACTGTATTATTATTATTATTATTATTATTATTATTATTATTATTATTATACATCCCTATTTTCATTGGAGAAATGTTGGAGGGTATGGCATCCTACCCTGACGGTGACACAAACACAGAATGGGAGAGAGAAGAGAAAGGCTGGTGTGCCTTTGGTGACTTCCATGCTGCCCCTCTCCATCTGTTAGTCTGAGAGAAGGGAAGAAGGGGAGGAAGGGAAGAGCTGCTGTGCCTGGGGACGTGGTGCTGGCTGCTGTTCAACAGCAGCATCCAGCTCTCCAACCTGACCCATTCTCCTCCATCTTGGGCCCTCACCAGAGCCCTCGGCCTCGTTCTCTCACTTTCTGTCAGCATGTTGTCAGAGGCTCCCAGGTGGTTGCTCAGGAAATATAAAGAAAGGGAAAGTTTCTTACCGTCCTTTTTTATTTCAATATTAACAGAGAGAGGCTATAGAACCCAGCCTCTTGGATAATGGTGTTGTCCCGAGTGAGTCTCCACACACACACGCCGTCTCTCCCACTTCCTCATTCGTCACTTCTACGGGTGCTGCTATGTGCCCTCTGTCTTTGAGCTCTTTGCTCTCCTACTTTTAAGGCTCGCCTGGTTCTGGGAGATGGTGGGTCTGGAATGCTTTGTAAAGACACCATGTCAGCCAACGGCTGCTCCAGTTCTGCCTCCTCCTCTCCCGTTATTTCCCAACTTTCCCCCTCATCTGCCTCTGAGCTGTGACCTGCCTCAAACCACTGTTGTAAATCTCTATTGTCTTCCTCTTCCTCCTCCCTGGAAGGGTCAGGATGGGGAGGCAGTCTCCACCATTCCTCCTCTGACCAGTCCCTGATACTTACCTGTGCTGCTTCTTGAGCCATGCCCACTTAAGCCCAGCTTGCCACAGGGTCGCCCTGCCCCGTTCTTCCTCACAGGCCCTCACAGACTCACCTCCTCAACCCCCACTATCCACCATTTTAACCACAGTAACAGAGCTTCATTGATGTACTTTAGTGATGGAACAGGGAAGGGTGAAGAGCTACCACACTGCATGATAAAGACAAACTGAGTCTAAATTCTGAATAACAGTGCTTAAGATTGGGTTGCATGTGTTATTCCACACATTCATGCAAAGAACGTAACTTTCATGACACCCAAAATCAGCTGCCTGAGGTAGCTGCCTCCCTTTCCCTAACAGTAGGGCCCCAGTCCCAATCTCAGTCTACTGTTTTGTAGGATAGTGCAGTAGTCCATTTCTGCCACGCTTGGCATCCAAACCACCCCCTTAGCAACTGGACGTGTGTGGTGTTTGCATTGTAGCCTTCACAAAAGCACTGAGGCAAAATGAGGTCTTTCAACATGTGCTTTCTTTTTTAAAAAGTTAAGGTTGAAACAAAGATTTCTTTTATGGTAGAACCATTCTCCAGCAAATATTATACCTATTGGTCATTACTTTCAAACTATATTGTAGTCATGAACTTCTATGGTGAGGGGGGGCAGTTGGAAACAAATGCCGCATTTATTACTGTAATTCTACATTCATAAAATATATTTCATGGCGGGGGGAGGGAATTTACAGGGGGTAATGTGATTTTTTCCCCTTTATCCATTATTTATAACTGCTTAATCCAGGTGCTGTGGGTTATTTTTTTATTCTTCAGTTTCACAGCTACAAAACACTCCAGTATTTCTAATTTATTTCTGCTTACAATACAGATGTTCTCAATTGTGCTCCTAACTACATTTCAGCTGTTATGATTGCTTTTATTTGTTTGTGTCGGCATGCGTGCAGAAGTCAAATGCACAATACACAATTGTTAGGTTTTGAGAAGCCTGTAAAGAGCCTCTGATTATTTAGTTATCAATAAATTAAAGTATAATATCTGGGTCATTAGCGGATTTAGTCTTCCCATGATTTCCCTGCAGCTTATACAACTCCATGTAGGAGTCTCTCATATTGTCACATAAAAGTTTAATCTTGCAGTTATTCACAGAGACCATTTAGAAACGACATTTGGAAGAGCGTTTGGGTTGCGTCCTGTAACTAAATTTCTGAACTGCTGAAAGCAGACTAAGGAAATTCATAGCTCAAAGACATCCAGAAAATTCCGTGAGTAGAGATCAAGGGCAAGGGGGGGGGGAATAACTGCTCCATGTTTCACTCCATATTCTTCAAGACCGTCTATATGTCTCTCTGGTTATTATGATGTATGAAAAAGTAACCACGACAAATGCTCTTAATATCGTTTGATTTTGGGCAACTAGGTCTTTAAAAAGCAGGGCTTTTTTCAGCCGGAACTCACCAGAATTCAGATCCAGCACCTCTCAGGTGGGTGCCATTGCCATTATGGTCAAAGAACGAGGAAGGTGTTCATTGTGAGTTCCGGCATCTCTTTTCCTAGAAAAATAACACTGTATCCCAGGATCAAGGTATAGATATTTTGAACCTTGATGCTAATCTTGCCCCTTTCGAGGCTCGGCCCAAGACATTTTGCTGCCTGAGGCAGAGCAGGAAATGATACCATGCCCTCCTGTCAAGTCATAGGAAATAGAGCTAAAACCCTTCCCCAAAGTCAGTGTGATAAACTTTTGGCCCTCCCCATGTTGTGAGTTACAATTGCGTGTCGAGGTCCCCAGGGCCACCCCATTAACTCACACATCACACAGATTTTTTTGTTTAAGATTTTTGGCATAATTTTGGCCACAACTTTATTAAAATAAAAATTTGTGAGTGGTTGCTTAGGCATTGGTTGCGACTATCTGCCCCCACCATGGGGGACAGACTGACATTCCACACAATGCGAAAGTCAGAATAGGGGAATACACTTGGGGGTTACGGGGAGCAGGGAACCTGCCCTCACCCCAAATGCAACCAGGAGCTCATTGCTATGGCCCGAGCCCCCTTGACAGAGTGGACAAGCAATAGTTAGCCCCCAATTCCTTTAACAGAATCCCTTGCAGCAGCAGCATTAGAGGGGCAGGCACTCAACCTACCAAGGTTAGGCACTCAACCACTTCCCCTCAACCAACCAAACCATAAACCAATGCCTAACCACAACCTTACAAGTTGTGACGATTTGCTACGCAGTAGGCAAAAACCAAATGGCCCCAGCCAATCAGCCAGATGGACAAAATTCCTACCAGGCCCCTGCCCCAAGAGCAGACGACCCCATGACAGGCATAGCAAGGTCAAAGCAAACAACCCTAATTCTAGGGAGGGGGGACGGGCAATCCGATGCACGGTCGAAAAGAGGAAGCCCTAGCCTCGTGCAAGGAGTTTTAGCATTTCTGGCTGTCAATCAGCAAATGGCAATATTAACGTCTTCCCAACAACAAGGGAAGCCCCAATCGCATCAGTGGCCAATGAACAATTAGCCCGCCCCCAACTTTGGAGTGTCCTGGCGGCCCCCACTGCAACACGTGCTCTCCATGAAGGAGAACACGCTTTCCCATCAGATTCAGCAAGCACCGCCAATTCTCAGGGATGATGGGAGTTGCAGTTCAGCAATATCTGGAGGGCCAAAGGTTCCCCATGCCTGCCCTAAGTCAAAATGTATTGCACACATAGCCAGTCAAGTTACTTCAGTAACTGGGAGCAAAAAAGCAACAACAATAAATTAACAATTGGCTGCCTTTTTGTAGAACATAAAATCTTTTGCCTGAGATGGCTGCTTCCCTGCCCTCACCACATATAATCATTTTGCCCCCCCCCCCCCACTACTGAAGAGAGGGCTTCACAGTCAAAACAGCTCCTTAGACCTTTAATAATAGCATATGGCACTCTCCATCCCACCTTAAACATCTGGTCAAATGTTGCTTTTTGAGCTTGCCAAATCAAGGAGACCTTCTTCTTGAGATATGTACGTTCAGTAGTTCAGAGCATCATTATAGGAGCCACCTCAAACGCTTAGGAAATGCAAGGAAACAATGAATAAATAAATGAGGTTTGAACTTTAGTTAATGCAGAAGCATCAGATCTTTGGGCTGTTATTTTTCCCAGGGGAAAATAAAATACTGTGGACAGGCGGGTGCAGGGGATGGAATAACACAAAAGTTCAACTAACAGAGTCTGTAATTAAGTGTGGGTGTTAGTTTATACAAACAGCATTTGTATATGCTAACTAATAAGATGTATACAGCACAGCTCTGTGATCTCAAGGCATGAAATATGAGGGCCCCACAGCATTCCCATTAAATTAAATGAGAACGCCATAAGATCTTTGCTATTTGCACCACAAAAGTGTTTCATGAATGGCACTACTGTCACGAAAATCCCTCCGTAATGGCTAGGGAACACATTAGCTTTCTCCCTGGACAATCTAACCTGAATAACCAACTCTGGCAGCAATTTTCCTAATGTATTTGTTTCCTCTTTTTTCATATTCTTAGTTCCTGCATGAAACCCGGCCGTGCCTCTTGCCTCTGCTGGCTGCCTCTTATTCTCCTCTGGGGGTGAAATAGAGACTCTTTTATTTGCACACGTTAGAAGATGGATTTAATAAATAGCAGAATCCTACATCGGAATGAGAAAGAACACTTTCATTGTGGTGAATGGAGGCTATGAAAGCTGCATAAAGATGGCCTATCTCTGCAACAGGCAGAAAGCCATTAAAATGGGGCAATATGATTCCAGGGTTGCCTCAGATTGTTCTTAATCCTATCACAGTGTGGGTCTCTATTGCACATACTTGTACTTGCAAGGTTGCTGTTACCTTTGTGGTGGTGCCCATGCTAAAGGGAAAGTTTTCTCCACGCTACAAATAACTGAAAGATGTACAAAGTTATGAGATACTTGTCAGAACCACTTGCTGCCTAGGATTCCTCTCTTAGCCATCACAGGGCTCGTGAGTTCTTCACAAATCTTCTTGCTCATCTTACCTTTATGTTATTTGGGTAGAATTTCATCCATGTCTTCCACCCCTATCTCAACGAAGAGCCAACCGTTTGGCTTCGTGGGTCACAGTCTTCAACAGTTAACAGCTCCAGGAGGTCTTCATATCTCAGAGACCTTGGGAGCACACCATGTTCTGTGGTCTGCAGGGACATTGTAATTGCTGGTAATGCCCCTACCATGTACTGGAAAAGATCATCAGTAATCATTAGTACCACAATAATAGAATGCCAAGGCCTGAAATTGGACAGATTGTTCTCCAGATAAGTTCAGGACAACAAATGAAGTTGAAAAGAGATTCAAAGCAACAGTTTAATGATCTGTTGCAAAATAAAGGCCTAACCAGTGAGGATTTTAATTATCAAGAAATATACTTTTGCCCTTCTAGTACAGAGGAAAACTACTGCTGAGTGGTTGCCATTTATCCAAAAGCCATGGACAACTTTCCCCATAGGTAGGCCAACATGTCCATAACTAACTTTTTGAGAACAAAAGACCATAGCACTATGTGTAGCATTCAAAATAGCCTTCAACACTGAAGCAATATGGAAGAAGTCAATGGGAAAAGTCCAGTCTTCTCCATGTGACTACAATGGCAAGAAGAAAACTCTAGAATGCAATAGAAAAAATAGCCAGTCCCATATTGTGAGCTCCTGCAATGGCTCTCAACATGATTGACAGCCGCCATGGGGAAAGATTTCATTTGGCCACCACAAAAGTGCCTTATTTCTCTCCATTGCCGCTGCCATTTTGTTTTATCTTCATAAACATATTAGGAGGAATTGCCTCTAAATGTTTCTTTAAAAATTAGATCCTGTCCTAACAAATGGAAGCTGTGTTTATCTCCAGATGAGGATGTGAGGATCTTACTTGTTTTGACATCTGATTATTATGGTACATGAAATACTAACCTTGCAGTACCAAAGTGGCTTGAACTCTGGCAGCACCTATAAGTGACACACATGAAGTGACATGGGCCACTGACGTAGCAGGCCCCTCTTGCTTCCAAGTGACACAAGGAATCAACAGAGCTCAAGGTGATATTGGTGTGAAGTTGATTGTGGTGACAAGACGTGGGGGACAATGTGCTGACAATGAATGAATGAATGCCAAATGAGTCCAACTCATCAACTGGTTAATGAGCAGAAATGTCGGCTATCTTTTCTTCTTTCTTCTTCTTCTTCTTCGGTGATTTTGATAGCCTGATTGTTTGCTTTAAAAGTGATCATTCAGTACAATCTCACGCACCTGAATCATAGAGATGCAGAGATGGAAGAGACCCTGAGGGTCATCTAGTCTAACCCCCTGCAATGCAGGAATCTCAATTAAAGCATCCATGACAGAGGGCCATCCAACCTCTGCTTTAAAGCTTCCTTTGAAAGAGAGCCCACTACCTTCCAAGGGAGTCCATTCCAGCTCTACTGTCTGAGCATTCTTCCTGATGTTTAGTCGGAATCTCCCTTCTTGTAACATGAAGCCATTGATCTAGGTCCTACCCTCCGGAGCTTGCTCCCCTTTTCAAGTGACAGCCCTTTAGATATTTGAAGATGGCGATCGTATCTCCTCGCAGTCTCCTCTTTTCCAGGTTAAACATACCCAACTCCCTCAACCGTTCCTCATAAGGCTTGGTTTCCAGACCCTTGATCATCTTGGTTGCCCTCCTCTGCACACATTCCAGCTTGTCAACATCCTTCTTAAATTGTGGTGCCCAGAACTGGACACAGTACTCCAGGTGTGATCTGACCAAGGCAGAATAGAGCGGTACTATTACAGTGGTACCTCTGATTATGAACTTAATTTGTTCCGGAGGTCCGTTCTTAACCTGAAACTGTTCTTAACCTGAGGTACCACTTTAGCTAATGGGGCCTCCCACTGCCGCTGCGCCGCCAGCATGCGATTTCTGTTCTCATCCTGAGGTAAAGTTTTAACCCAAGGTACTACTTCCAGGTTAGCAGAGTCTGTAACCCGAAGTGTTTGTAACTCAAGGTGTTTGTAACTTGAGGTACCACTGTACTTCCCTTGATCTGGACACTTTACTTTTTTATTGTTGCATCACACCATTGACTCATTTTAATTTTGAGGTTTACTAAATACCCCACACCCTTTTCAATCCAGGCATCTCCTGTCTTATATTGGTGCAGCTGGCTATTCCTGCCTATGTGTAGAACCTTACATTTCTCCCTATTGAAAGACACAATTGTTTAGATACCTAGGCCTGTTTCACCCATAAATGTTTTCCCCGCTTGATGTGAATGTGTGAAGGGATTCCACTGGAAAGCATGCATTTTAGTCCACGGTTATGTGTTATGATTGGAATCTAGTTGGGGTACTTCTGGCCCCAGAAAGGATTTTGATCCAGCAGAAACATGGAAAAGGAGACGGACTGTTTCTTGGGTTTTTTTGTCCCCCTACAGACCCTAGAACCCCATAAGAATTTGTTCCACAAAGTGGAGGGGTCCTCCAGTGAAGTGGATAGTGAATGGGTGGGAGGAAATTACAATTGACAAAGTTGTCCACTGGATCAAATTACCTTTCAGGAGTGCAAAAGCTGGGAAAACCCAGCCAGATAGGCGAGGTACAAATAATAAAATTTATTTATATTTATATTTATATTTATATTTATATTTATATTTATATTTATATTTATATTAATATTATTTATATTTATATTATTTATATTTATATTTATATTTATATTTATATTTATATTTATATTTATATTTATATTTATATTATTGGCAGCAGTTTATTTGCAGTTGGTTTGTCATGGCCATTTGGCAAAAAAAAAGCTGTTGTTTTGTGTTGCTGTCATCACAACAAGGAATATGCATGTGTGAGCCAGCCAATGAATTTTGGGGTAAAAAGAGCACTAGTTAAATTGAATTGTACTGGCTTATATCTGCATAGGATGGTGTACCGTGACGTCAAGGTCAGATTATAGAGGCTCCACTCTAGTTACCAATCCCTGCACTTTACGATATGCTTCGGTCAGTTTGTGATAACATATTCTTTTGTTCTGCTGTCCACTGCCAACGCTACTCTCTGAATTGCAGAAGTCTTGCAATAATCATTTGAACCTGGTGATCAAGATTAAAATCTTCAGTGTGACTGTTTACTCCAGATAAGCTGGCTGCCTGCAATTGAGCAACCACACTGACATTTGCACAGATGGGCCTCTGGTGCCTAGGATATGATGAAGGAGCCTAACTGAGAAAGCTGTGCCACTGTGGAGGGGGGAGGATGTTTTGGAGGGGGCAGAATGGTTGACTTATCCTTAGGGAAGCCAATTCCCATAAGACACAGTTCTCTTTATCCTCTGTGCTAGATACAGTAGCAAACCAGTTAACCGGGAAAGAGCTGTGATTTGCATTGGATTTTTGATGCCTGATCCAAAGCCTGCTGGATTGTTTGACTGGGCTGGGGAGGAATCTTCTTGTGAAGATACACCTTTCATGACTCCATAAGAGACAATATTAACAGCCCACTAGATGTGTGCATAAGGGACGCGGGTGGCGCTGTGGGTTAAAGCCTTAGCGCCTAGGGCTTGCCGATCGAAAGGTCGGCGGTTCGAATCCCCGTGGCGGGGTGCGCTCCCGTTGTTCGGTCCCAGCGCCTGCCAACCTAGCAGTTCGAAAGCACTCTCGGGTGCAAGTAGATAAATAGGGACCGCTTACTAGCGGGAAGGTAAACGGCGTTTCCGTGTGCGGCTCTGGCTCACCAGAGAAGCAAGGTCACACTGGCCACGTGACCCGGAAGTGTCTTCGGACAGCGCTGGCCCCCAGCCTCTTGAGTGAGATGGGCGCACAACCCTAGAGTCTGTCAAGACTGGCCCGTACGGGCAGGGGTACCTTTACCTTTACCTTTTACTAGATGTGTGCATGTGTTGGTATGCCTAAAGCAATACGGATACCATGTTTGAGAAACCTTAATCGCTCTAGCCCTCTGAAAATGGGGGGGAGCTTGGGATTTGAACATGAAATGTATCATTTTGTCATGGATGTACATACCCATTTTTGTTCTGAGATATTGGCACTGAAGGGATATATCACACTGCATGAGGGATTGCATTAACATCTGTAGTGATGAAATGCTTTGAAAGACTGGTCCTTCAACACCTTAGAACCTGCTTTCCACCAGACTTTGATAATCATCAGTTTGCCTATAGAAGAAATAGGTCTACAGATGATGCAATAGCTACCGCCTTTCATCTTGCAGCAAGTCATAGAGAAACCGGAGAACAATGTCAGGATGTTGTTTATTGATTATAGCTCAGCTTTTAATACCATCCTTCCGGACATCCTCATTAAAAAGCTGACTGACATGAACCTTTCTCCTACCATCTTTGACTGGATTAAAGACTTTCTGATAGATCGGACACAAACAGTGAGGATTGGACATGTAACATCTTATTCCTTAAAAATCAGCACTGGCACACCACAGGGTTGTGTGCTAAGTCCCTACCTGTATTCATTGTATACATACGATTGTGTATCATCTGACCCGTCTACTGCAATTATTAAGTTTGCAGATGACACCACCATAATGGGTTTAATAACAGGTGGAGATGAATCAGCGTATAGAGGGAAGGTCCAAAAAATATCTACATGGTGCCTAGGGAACAACTTGCACCTTAATATCAGTAAGACAAAGGAGATGGTATTGGACTTTCCTCTCTTCCCCTGAAAGTCCAATACCATCTTCTTCTACCGGTGTCAACAATATAAAGTGTCCTTTCATACTGCAACACGGTGTGGCATGCTGGTTTGACATCATCTGATAGGAAGTGCCTACAGAGGGTGTTGAATACAGCACAAGATATTATGGGCTGTCCTGTGAAGCCACTGGATGAAATAGCGGAAGATCGTTGCCTCAGGAGAGCGATGAATATTCTCAGGGATGATTCACACCCTGGCCGGCACTTTCTCGATCTCCTGCCCTCAGGCAGAACATGTAGAAGCATGATTAGTCGCACCAACAGGGTACAGAACAGCTTCTATCCGTGGGCTGTTAGGCTGCTGAATGAAAAGATAACAACAGGGCAACTGACTTTCGGGTTTGGTGGGTGTGCGTCAGTAAACGAGGGGAATTAAGACTAAGAGAGCTGAGTGGGGGGTGCTCATGTAATCTCACTGTATACAAGTTGTACAAGTGACAATAAAGTATTTCAATTTCAATTTACTCTGAGGCCAGCACTCTATGAGGCAAGGTGAAACAATTTACCACAGGTGGCAAAACCAACCCCCACCCCACTCCCTGAGGGTGAGCCTGGGGTTCCCCAATTCACATTTCAACCCAGTTTTTTCACCTGCTCTCCCCACATGTGCAACATTTAGGTATTGGACTATCATTGAAGGCTAACTAGGGCAGTGGCGGACCTACATTTTGGGGGGCCCTGAAACTTCAAGGGCCCCCCTGAAGCTTGAGCAGTCATGGGGGGCCCTTCACAACCAGCAATGAGATCTGGGTAACCTGTTATCTTCTTCAATGTGGTTATTCCACGACAGATCACCCTACCTTTACAACATCTGTGCTAATGATTCTCAAACTCTGGGACTATTGAAATACATACAATAAAAAAATTAATCAATTTGAGTCATGCAACCCACATCACATCTACTATACCCCTTTTTTAAAAGCAATGTAGACTAAAGTTTCTTCTGGGGCCCCTCTGAGATTAGGGGCTTTGAAATTTAAGCTTTGATAGTTTCATAGTAGATCTGCCTCTGAACTAGGGTGGTGCACCCGAAGGCATTCAGACACTTGAACGATGCTCTCTAAATGCTTTGTAAATGATTAATACAGGGAGATGGTGAGCAGCAATGAGAAAGGTCAGTCATCTGAAATAAAGCTGCTTTGTCCTGCATGAAGCAAACAATGGATTTTCCCCTCATTAAGGCTGAAGGAACCTAGAAAGTAAATATTCCAAAGGCTCGGTGTTTACCTCTGATGTGATGCTACTAGGATAGGCATTCACAGCTTTTTATAAGCTTTGGCTGCACTCTATATAGAGAAGGCGGGCCTTGCCACAGTGATGTCTGTCCTGGTCAGATCTAGATGAGACAATTCCAAGGCTGTCTTTCAATTCATAGATGCTCCTTCTCCTGAACGCAGCTACCAGAGTCTTACTGGGGGGGTGAAGTGGTCAATATTTTTAACACCTCTACTCTACCCTATCAGCATGTTTCCAGGCCCATTTTAAAGTGCTAGTCATGACCTTTAAAGTCCTAAACAGTTCCATCTCAAGCAATTGATTGGATTGTCTTCACCCATGCCATCCTGCCTGTACTTTAAGAAGTTCTTCCGGTGTGTGCATCCCCTAGGTCAGTAAGGTGGGTTGCCCTGAAGGAGAAGTCTTGCTCTGTGGTGGCTCCACAGCTATGGAATTCCATTCCATTGGGGCTGCATCAAATAATAATAACAATGATAATGATAATGTTGTTGTTGTTTAGTCGTGTCCGACTCTTTGTGACCCCATGAACCAGAGCACGCCTGTCTTCCACTGCCTCCCGCAGCTTGGTCAGACTCATGCTGGTAGCTTCAAGAACACTGTCTAACCATCTCATCCTCTGTCGTCCCCTTCTCCTTGTGCCCTCCATCTTCCCCAACATCAGGGTCTTTTCCAGGGAGTCTTCTCTTCTCATGAGGTGGCCAAAGTATTGGAGCCTCAGCTTCAATAATAATAAGTGCTAATTCTTTCTAGAAAAAGAGGTGACAGGACTCACCATGAACACCTCTCTCTTGGAATGGCAATGGCGGCCACCTGAGAATTGCTGGAACTGAGTTCCAGCAAGTTCCAGCTGAAAAAGAGCCCTGATGATGATGATGATGGTGATGATTTATTACTTATACCCCACCATCTAACTGGGTTGCCCCAGCCCCAGAATGGCTATGTTACAGGCCTGCCTTTTTCAATTGGCCTCCCAGGTCTTTATTAGCTGCTGCTGCTGGAGGTCTGGTTGACTTATGTTCTTCCTGGCTCTGTAAATAAAGTGTTGCTGAGTTGTTGCTTTCCAGTCTTAGATTTCGTATCATTGTTATTTTAATCTTTAGTGTTTTTAGGATGTTGCCTTACTGTTCGTTTTTATCCTTTGATGTTCTGATCGTAAGCCACATTGGACAGGCATTTGCTCCCAAAGCAGCCTCCACTCCACGTATTCCAATGTTAGTCACGTTGAGAGTAGACTCATCAAAATCATCAAGCTTAAGTAACTTAGGTTTATTGATTTCATTGGGTTTACTCTGAATATGACTTAGTTGGATTTCACCCATTATCATCAGTGGTGTTTTAATAATATTATTGACTTCTGGGTTTACTCTGAATATGACTTAGTTGGATATCACCCATTATCATCAGTGGTGTTTTAATAATATTATTGACTTCAAGCCTTGCATTATAGTTTTAATGGATACAAACTTACTTCTTTTATTTTCTGTCCTTTTCTTATTATGAAAGCTTCCATTCACATGATGCTGATTTGTATGCCAAGTATCAGTTTTTTCTCTTTGTGTGGTATAATCAGGAATACCCACAGTCCAAGGCACGTTCCTAAATGGAATCGACTCATTGTTTTGCATACTTCTGGAATGCCAGTCTAGGCGTGCCAGGGAAGTCCTGTGAACAACACACTGTGTCGCAGAGCATGTGGAGACTCCATCCTGCAAGCCTGTCTGGTTGCAGAATGCCACACCTGAAAGGCTTTGCCATGCATTAGAAGCATGACCACAACAGGAGATGCTTTGATCTAACCCTCTCATATGCGGAAACACGGCCAAGGCTTGCCTCAAACCAGGACTCCCAAACTGGGGAGGCAAAGAGAAGCACAGGCATTGTAAACAGTTGACACAGAATGGGCTCCAACATTTTAATTTGGTTCTCATAGTTGGCTGAAGAGCCCTGATTTAATTAGGGGAGAAATAATCTCAACGCTAGAAACTTTATTTTATTTTTTTTTAAAAAGTGTGTTGTGCTATAAAACTCTTAAGTGTGATTTTTGAGGGTGGAATTGGAAGTGGGTCTCATTCTCTTTTCCACCCCAGTTCTAATTGCTAATAAATTTAACTTTCAGCTGAAAGAAGAATAATGTTATTTTATTTGCACACACACCACATCCATCACGCTAGGCCATGATTAACAAAGAAGATGCAAATATACTAGCTTTGCAGATTTCCGAATCTCCATAATTGCAGCCTATTCGTTTTGGGAGAGCCGCTTACAGGAGTCAAGTCAGGAAAGTGAAAGCATGCAGAGGCGTATTGGACTGCCAATCACTATCCGGTAGTGAATTAAATATCTTAAGACTGTCTTGTAAAATATATTAAAGCCGGAGATATTTCACATTCCGCACTCATGCTCAGAGTAAATGATTAGCAATTCCACTGGAAACAAGAGCCTGGTAACTGAATATGGCCTGGATCATTGGTTAACTCCAGTGGTGGCTGGCAGCCATTGGGACTTACAGTGGTACCTCGGGTTAAGTACTTAATTTGTTCCGGAGGTCCGTTCTTAACCTGAAACTGTTCTTAACCTGAAGCACCACGTTAGCTAATGGGGCCTCCTGCTGCCGCCGCGCTGCCGGAGCCCAATTTCTGTTCTTATCCTGAAGCACTATTTCTGGGTTAGCGGAGTGTGTAACCTGAAGCGTATGTAACCTGAAGCATATGTAACCTGAAGCGTATGTAACCCGAGGTACCACTGTACTAGGGAAGGAGGCAAGGCCCCAAAGCAGGCGAAGCCAGAGCCAATGACAGGCAGACTAACCCTCCAATACTTCTCTGGTGAAAATAGGGACACTTTCCATACCATCCAACAGTCCTCCAATGAAAAGAGGGATGTCCCGTGCTATTTTTCTAGAAGTCCGCTCACACTTTCGCTGTGGCGGCATTGCAGAACGGCAGAGGCCCTTCTAAGGCCCCAATGTTGGGATCTCAAATTCAACCTCCTCTCCAGATAGGTGGCATGGGTGTAAGCCTGTGCTGCCTATCAGGAGCCAGATCCTAGCCTGCATCCAGGATTGGCAAATGGGGGAGCAGGGCTCTAGAACTCATGGACTCTAGAACTCATGACGAACCCCTCCCTCGTTCTCTTAGAGTGGCAATAGTGCCCACCTGAGAGCTGCCAGAACTGAGTTCCAGTTAGTTCTGGCAGGGGGAAAAAGCCCTGGGGACATCCTATTCCATACCCTCCAACCTTTCTCCGATGAAAATAGGGATGCCCTAAGGAAAAACAGGATTTTCTGGGATCAAATCAGAAACTGGGATGGCTTCTGTAAATCCAGGACTATCCTTGCAAAATAGGGACACCTGGAGGGTCTGGGCAAAACCAACTAGTTTTGTCCCCATCCTCTTCTCTGCTGAGATCTACAAGGGCAACACTGAGGGCTTGTCCGCATTTTCCATGTCTGTGCTTTAAAACTCTGTGCAGCGGAACTGGTCACGCTACCCTAAACTGCCTCTAAGAAGCCCTGAGATTAAGGAGCAGGAAGTTGACCCTCTGGACTGATTGTAAATAGCATTTCCACCCTCTGGACTGATTGTAAATATCAAGACAGGCAGCCAGGTGCTGGCTGAAGGCAGGACGGGGTCAATGCAGGGGGCGAACGTTGTTAAGAGACTCCAATTCCCCCTCAGAGAACTACAGCTTCCAGAATGGTTTATCAATCAAGCCCTCTTCCCAGGGAACTCTGGGAATTGTAGTTCAGTGAGGGGAGTAGGGGTTACGGCCATACTACCCTGAACACGCCCGATCTTGTCTGATTTTGGAAGCTAAGCAGGGTCAGGCCTAGTTAGTACTTGGATGGGAGACCACCTGGGACTACCGGGTGCCGTAGGCTAAGGCACCCACCCTGCGGAACACCCTCCCATCAGATGTCAAGGAAATAAACAACTATCTGATTTTTGAAGACATCTGTTGGGAACCGCCCGGAGTGGCTGGAGAAACCCAGCCAGATGGGCGGAGTATAAATCAATCTTCTATTATTATTATTATTATTATTATTATTATTATTATTATTATTATTATATAATTGTGCTTTAAAGAGATGGTTTGGATTTAGCCACAGAATTTTCATTCACCTCAATATGGTGGAAGCTGAGGTTTTGTGGTAGTGGTGGCACTTTTCCTTAGACCATTAGGTCTAAAATGAAATGCATTACATGTTTGCACTGAAAGGCAACAATAATGAGTGACTTTCCATTTCTGTAGGTCAACAGATAAATGTTAATTTCTTCTGGTATTCAATTCAATGGAAGAATTTTTAATGCTTGGCAACCTGATCCTAATAATTTCTATCAGAGGAGAATCTGACAATGAGATATTAGGGTGTGTCTCTGCCTCACTGGCTCCTTCCCAACCAAACGCCTCACAGGCTCAAGTCACTTATTCTCACTGATTTCATTGGGCTTAAATGTATTGACTCTCTATTGGACGGGGGCCGATAAAAGATTGTGAAGCACATTGGATACTCCAAGTCCTACAAATTAATAATACCATAAAACTGTCACGTTATGCCGGGAAGTGTTTCCTGTGGGCTGGATGTTTTCCCACTTTTCTTTTTACCTCAAAAATATGTCAGCATTTGTTACTGCCATTTTTTGCTCTCCTCCTTCCATAATGAATGATTGCTGTCACATATTGGATTAGGAAGCAGATTATTCCTATGATTTTTTTTTCTTTCTAATATGGAAAAACAGCTTTTGTGCTCTACAATAAAGCTAAAAGCATGATTAAAGCAGCAGCGTATGTCTCCTTCTCATACCCCATTAGGCCCCAAATTAAATGCATATATGTTTGCGCTGGAAGACAATGTTAATGATTTATCTATATTTTATGTAGGTCAATAGATAAACATTAGCTTATTAATTTGCTATGTTGCCGATCTGCTTGGATTTAATTCGCTGAAGAATGCTTTGGAGCGCGGGGCACCCTTATCTTGAAACTTTCCATACCTCCAAAATAAATGCTTAGAATGAGGCGTTTTGGCTGTGGCACCAGTACAGCTCCCCAAATCATTGTGTTATGCAGTGCTGGGGTCAGCGTTTCCTCTTGGGTTTTTTGGGTGGGGAAGCTGGATTTTGACTAGATGCTCTAAACTAGGATCCTTTTCCTGAGTGGTCTACCTCCTTCCCCTTGTTGTCACCACAACCTGCTCAATTGCTTCTTTCTCTGAGCCCCTTTGGAACCATCTTCCAGAGAGCGAGACACAGAATATACAGAGACCCAAATGGCCTCAACCAGAACGTAGGCATTTGGTGCTTCATACCGTCCAACTTTTTCAGACCAAAATCCAGGATGTGGTTCTTCTGGGATGAGATCGCTGTGCGAGAGTGCAGCACCCCAAATGTCCGTCATGATCTCACACCAAAAAAAGGGGGGGATGTCCTTTTTTTTTCCTGGAACACTTGGTGGGTTGGGTGTTGCCAATTCCATGCCGCAGAACAGCCTTCCAGCAGAGATTTGGCAGGGATACTCACTTTTGACTATCAAGTGTCTCTGGAAGACCTTTGTAATGCTGACGTGCCTATGCAGTTGTTTAAATTTTTACTGTATGGCCAGTCATGTCAATTATGGTTCCATGCTGCATTTAGATTTGCAAATGTTTTCATAATCATGTGTATCGCTCTGATATTTTGTGAGGGGGCAGTATGTAAGCACTCTTATCAATAAAATAAAATAATAAAATAAAATAAAAAATGACGCAAAGTTTTACTGCATTTTCTACTTGCTTCTCTTGCTGGTTTGCCTGCTCCTTCCCTCCCTGTCAGGGACCGTGCTGAGAAAGAATGGTGGGAGCCTCCCCCTCCTCCCGATCCTGAATCTTCCCAGGAGCAGGAGGACAGTATAGATTTGGAACAGTGGTTCGCAGAGGGACATAATTCAGAAGGCAGAAGCTGGGAAGTACTGGATGGGTAACAGCTAGGAGAAGGAACACTGGAAGAGTTAACAGATTCACAGTCTTTGGACAGCATTCCTCCAGTGCCCTCCCCAAGGTCGAGAAGAGCTCAGAAAGTGACAGCACAGAAAGCACACAAAGCACAGAGGGGACAGGCTCAGATTACAAGATGTAGGAGTGACGTGGGTAGGTACATAAGGGGGGGGGGGATTCTTTATTGGCAGCATTGCTATTCCTAGGAGATGTGTTCTTTGTTCTCTCAATGTGATCATTAAAGTTTCTAACTTTTTCCTTTGTTCTGTTTTTCTTCTGCCAAGGGGGAGAAGAAGCTGATTCTCTGAAGCCTAACACTCCCTCAGGCCTCATCACTTACCTTGTGGCCTGGACTTTCTGGGCACTGGTTTGCAGTTTCCCAATCCACATCTGAGCCTCTTTTTCCTCCTTGCCGCTTTCCCCAGCAAAACTTGCTCTCTATCGCTGAGTTGGAGGAAACAGCAATTCCATGAATTGCCATTTGCTCTGCTGCAACAGTAAAGAGTGGGTTTTTGTGGGGAAAGCGCTGGGACGAAAAATTATACTCTCAGATATGAACCTGGAAAGACTGGATTTGTGGCCATAAATGCAGATCAAAGGTAGGTGTGGGTGAGCTCTTAGAGAAGGCAAGTCAGCAAGCAACAGCAGGAAGGAGGAAGGAAAAAGAGAGCAAATAGGACCCAGGGATTAGTCCTCACTGCGATGTGGGCCATGGCAATTGACTGACAATGCCCATACACAAGGGGTAGCCGGTTCTAGGCATTTGTTTCTCCCAGAGTCTTCTATGTGATTAAGAACATAAGAACACACGAAGCTGTTGGATGAGGCCAAAGCCCTATCTAGTCCAGCATCTTGTTCTCACAGTGGCCAACCACTGAACCTAGAACTGTGTTCACAAGATTCCAAGAAGTGCAAGATCTAGCAGATAGCTCTGTTCCCATCTGCACTTTTGTTTGGGACAGGTAGATCTCATCCACTTGTATTGGAATTAGCAAATGCCTCAAATATACATAACGTAAGTTATTTGGAGTTCCTCATTCTGTCAGAAAGCTACCATTTCGCTGATAGACTTTTGCTGTTATCAAACATTTGCCTAATGCTTTTAATCTAAAAGTCATTAGTTTCTTGGGGGGAGAGGAGAGAGAGAGAGAGAGAGATTTACACACACACACACACACACACACACGTTGTCCATTCAAAGAAGTGCTTTTATTGCCTAGATGCTGTGAACTGTTCCAGAAATTGTTTGGTCTGTGTGGTCCCCTCTCCCTCACCTATGCAAGGTATTTTGCAAGAATAGAGATTTAATTCTGTTGAGACCAAGATAATATCCAAGGTGTGGAAACAGAAAATGAGTTATTAGTCCTAGTCAGTTGTTTATGATTAGCAAATAGTCTGATTAGGAAATCCTGACATGCAGCAAAGCCTCCAATAAACTTTGCTAAACATTTATGAATGGCCGGATTCTCGCACCAAATGACAGGGCAGAGGTCTCTTGGCCTCTGTAGCATTTTGACCTGTTATGCAAGATCCAGGTCACATGATCCCAGCATTTTCTTTCTTAGGGGTGCTCTTCCATGGGCCTGCGTGTGATGACCTGTGCTCACCCCATCAGCTCATAAGCAAAATCTTTACTTTGTATGATACATTGCAATTGCATTATAATGGCACAGGCTGGCGAAAGAACCAAAATCCCTTAGCCAAAGACAAGATCTGTCAGTAGATGATTCCATGAAATCCAAATCACTGTTTGCTTCTGGCAGACAATGGGTGTTCTAGAGATTGATCTCTATAGACAACATAGTTCCAAATCGCTCAAGCAAGACAGCCAAGCCATATGTTGTTGATCTAGTTATATTCAGCAGAAGAATGTTTTTTTATAAAAAAAAATAATGCAAAGCAATCTGATTGAACATAAAACAAATACAGGGTCTCCCCACCACCACCAGCTCTCAGCTAATTTGTCCCACAGGAAAATCTATCAGTCAATTAAAAAAAAAATTCAATTTAATGCATTCATAGCCTACAGGCAGTCCAAGGGGTTAATATAAAAATTTCAACTTAAAAATATAATGAACAGCAGAGATAAATACATATTCCTTCCTGAAGCCACAGATGGGTGATCAATAAGACTCTGAAACCTTCTTCAGGTGTTTCATTTGAACATGAAAACATTACTATTAATAATAAATTTATTACTTGCCCTCCACCAGCAGGTCCCAGCATGGGTTACAACAATTTAAAAATCATAATTAAAACAGTTAAAACAGATTAGTCAGAGGGACAGGGTGGGCCCTGAAAACACGCATCTCAGGTGTCAAAAAAGATGACGTTGTCTTTATATTAGCAAAGCGCAAGATTAATTTTAGGCGGTACACTAGGTCAACAGGAGCCAAATTGAGTTGTATCGCCTAGTGGCATTCAAGGACGAGTGAAAATATATAAAAAACAAGTGCATGCAAGTTGCAGGAATATGCTGAAAACAATTCAAGCATTATTTGTGTTAGGAAGGCAAGCATTGTGGAAAGAGCTGTAGAGTTATGTATGTAAGGTAAAAGGTAAAGGTAAAGGACCCCTGGACAGTTAAGTCCAGTCAAAGGCAACTATGGGATGCAGCACTCATCTCGCTTTCAGGCCAAGGGAGCCAGTGTTTGTCCACAGACAGCTTTTCCAGGTCATGTGGTCAGCATGACTAAACTGCTTCTGGTGTAACAGGACACCATGACGAGTGTCAGAACTCATGGAATCACCATTTACCTTTCCGCCACAGCTTTACCTATTTTTTCTACTTGCACTGGTGAGCTTTTGAACTGCTAGGTTGGCAGGAGCTGGGACAAAGCAACGGGATCTCACTCCGTTATGCAGATTCAAACCACCAACCTTCTGAATGGCAAGCCCAAGAGGCTCAGTGGTTTAGACCACAGCGCCATCCACGTCCCGCATGCATGTAACCCTAGCCAGCCACCCACCCAAAGTCATGTGGCTACTCCCATTCCCTCAATGTTGGCTCATAACTTCTGAAATGGGGGCCTAAGTCTGGGAATGGAAGTTTCCTACACAATTTAGAATCCAAGCTATTACAGTTCTAAATTTTGTGGGGAGCCCCTGCAGGTAGAGTGGGCTCCCCACTTCAGAAGTTTTACCTCAACGCATTGATAGTGACAACAGCTGCCAGAGGAGCCATGCAACTTAGGGGGTGAGACTGAATGCACAACCCCACAGTTCCTTTCATCACACTTGGCCTCCTTTGGCATGAGTAATTCCTGAAGAGGTTTTTTCTCATGCCAGAATGTAGGCACACAAACTTCTTGCAAATAAACCGAAACCGAATGGCTCTATAGCTGTTGAAATGCTTTGAAAGATGAGAGGCGCAGAGCAGTTTAGATTACCAGCCGTCTACAACGTACTGTGCATAAAAATGTCAGCCTCGATGGCAAAGTTCAGCATAAAACAGTGTCAGCTAATTTAATCATTTACCATGAAAATACCAGTTATCTTAATCGTACACGGACTTCTTAAAGACTGGTGCATAGTTTTGCGTAATTGAATTGCGACTCTGAAGAATGGAGGAAATCGTGGAGTTTTAGCTTCTTAGCAAGGCAAGCAAGGACCTTCGCATTCCACTTTAGAGATTATATACACCATGTTTTCATTATGTGTGCATTATACTTCTGACAAGTCTGGGCTTATAAGGGAAAGAGGAAAGCTCTCTGCTGCTGCAGTTATCTTGGGCTGCTGTCCTGTGTGGGAAAAGGTTCTGCTTTTGTCCTTTAGATCTGGGAACACAATGGGGGGACGGTTTTTGTACGCCAAACTGAACGTTTTGTCTGTTGTGTTTCCCATCTAGATGCCTGATAAACTACTGCAACAGCAACCTACGGAGGGCCAGGATGTCTTCGTTTTCCATCCGAGCGAGAATTGTGTAGCATGGAGATCAAAGCGGCTGGGACCGTGTGTCCAGCTAGTTAGAACCCATGAACAGCTGCGATGAGCAGAGCAGAGATATGGAGAAAGAGGCCCAACCCTGACTGACTGGAGCAGCATGGAGGCCAGGACAGAGGAGCCCCCAGCAGCAAGACAAACTAAACAGATTGACTCTCAGTGACTCATTTAGCTTCAGGATTGGACAGATCTCTCCCCTGCTGGCAATTTGGCTGAGCATCAGTGGGCCAGATACCAGGATGAATAGCTTAAAATAATTAAGGGGAGGGGGGAGGGGTTGAAATCTGCAAAACTGCTCGCCGTCCAATTCTTTCCCTTGTAGTAGAAGACACAAAACAAATTACATTTAGGTTATTAAATATTAAGTCATTGGTTTTACCTCCATTTGGCCCAAAGCAGGAAACTGGAAAACGTTCAAATTCGATATCATTGTGTTGATGGGCTGTTTATCATCGAGTGACTGACTGGATTTTGGCAGTTCGGAAGGGTCTTTGACACATGAATGGAAAAGAGGCACTTCAATTCCCCCCTCAAAAAAGGGGGGGGGGGATAATTAATTCAGCAAACAATTTAGGCATGAATATGAATGTGTACAAAACCAAAAATGCTCACAGCCAAGGAGGGGTGTGTTGTTTTTTGCTCAGTGATCGGGACTTTCAACCTTGTGTTGACATTTGGGGCCCAGCCTTTGCATCCACAGAACAAGGTGGAAATTCTGACGCTCTTTCCAGGAGAAACAGGCTGAGATCCCGGAAGCAAAATAGTCAGTGCTTTGTATTTAATGTGTGAAACCAGAAGCAACAGGCTCGTTTAGTAGCAGAAAAGGTCAGTTAAAATTATAGAGACATCCTTTGGAGCAAATCCTCTGTCTTGTATTTGCATATTTATGAACTAGAGATTACGACAGCCCATTCCATTTATTAGAGCAGCGATGCTATAGTTAATAGTCTGTCAGCATTTCCATTACAAACCCCCTTTTTTTCTGAGTTTTAATATCCCAGCCACTTGAAATCATGTCAAGCAAACAAGTCACTTTTGTCGGGCCAGGTGCAATTCTTTCTTTTTTTTCCCCCTGTTTGTTTTTCTTTAATTTAAGATCAAAATAGATTTCAAGGATTTTGGTCCATTTGGACTTGAAAGATAAAACCAAACACATAAATGACTCCAAGTTTACTCTGCTACTCATACTTTCCCACTTTCTCCTTTCTGGGGCAACTGGATAAAACAACCAGTGCTATTTAAAAGTGCCACGCCAATCTTTTCCCAAAATGTCACAAATTTGGAACTATCAACCCCCACAAATCTGCCTCTATAACCGAAATCCTTGTATCACTTACTTTAGAGTAGTTGCACTACAATGCTGGGAATCTTTTGAAATTTGCAGCCTACATCACGTATAGCTTTAACAACAGATGGATTAAACTGAAGCATTAAAGACATGGACGTCAATGCGATGAGCAAAGCAATTCAAATCTACCTTTCGCCAAGTGGGGAGAGTGGGTTACTTAGGGAGAGGTGTCCCTCTGCCCAGCCTCTCACTGGCTTCCACTGACAGCACCCCTCCTTCTACCTGCCAATCATAAACACTGGCAAGACTGCTGTCAGCTGGATGCTGCCAGGACCAGCCAATGGAAGGCCCCAAAACTGGGTATCCTGGGGGCAGAGTTGTGCATTGGGCCTAGTGCAGTGATCAGCTGGAAGCCACCTAGAGTGGCTGGAGAAACCCAGCCAGATGAGTGGGGGCATAAATAATCAAATTAATAAGATGATGATAAGATAAATCTATGCCCATTCTGGTCTCTCGGCAGCCAAAAATAGCATTGGAGAGGCAGTCGGAACTATTTTCACATGAGATGTCCATACAATGAGACTATCCTCTATTTTCCAAAATCCGTTCTTGGCTATTCAACCTCTGTTCCCTGTAGTCTCTGCCATAGTCCTCCCCACCTCCAGCATTCATGTATGACAGCCTCTCACAATAACATTGCCACTATACTGTTGGTGCTGACCTTTGAAGCCTAAACGGCCTTGGCCCAGTATACCTGAAGGAGCGTCTCCATCCCCATCGTTCAGCCTGGACACTGAGGTCCAGCGCCAAGGGCCGTCTGCGAGAAATGAGGTTACAAGAAACCAGGCAGAGGGCCTTCTCAGTAGTGGCATCCGCCCTGTGGAACGCCCTCCCATCAGGTGTCAAAGAAATAAACAAGTTAATAAGTTTATTGTTGGGAGCCGGCCAGAGTGGCTGGGGAAACCCAACCAGATGGGTGAGGTATAAATAATAAACCAGACACTGGTACAGATTCAGAATGCAAAGTTTTGAATCACACCTTCTCTAAATTGGATGTGGAAGCCAAAGGGTTTTATCCAGCAATAACCCAGCAGAAGGCTCTTTGATGCAGGGGAGCCTTCCGCCCATGGCTGTGGTGACTGGAGCACACTGGCATTGGTAAGGCAGAAGTTAGGGAGGCCAACAGTTGGCAGATCCAGAGCCAATGACAGGCATGGGCAACTCATTCTAGCTTTATCCCTGTCCTCAGAGGTGGATTTAGGGCAGCGTGACAAATTTCACAAATTTGGGGAGGGTGGCCATTTTTGCCCATTCCGCTTTCTACACTGTTCCAAAGGGTTACCCAATCCTCTGGAGAAGATAATGGGGAAAACAGCAGCTGCAAGGGGAATTGGCAAAATGGCCTCCTCTCCATTCCACTGTTGGAAGAATCCAGTCTTCTCTCCATATGAAGGACATCATTGGATCCAGTGCAAAGCCTACAGTTTACCAGTTCTGATCTGGAGAGTGCACATATATTCAGTTTTCTTTCCGGATCAGGTTTAATTGATGGGCAGGAATCAAATAAACGAGCTTTGCACACATAAAGCAGGAAGGAGGGGTATGCCAGAAATCTACTCAGATATGTGTAGGGTATGCAATAATGTTTTACTTAAAATATATTAAACCTGAAGGCCAGCTTGGCAGCAGTTCACTACATACTTGATGAGCTGTACATTGTTTTGTATTTTGCGGGGGGGGGGGGTTGGAGCAAGCATGCCAGACAGAATGTTAATGTGTGCCTGAATATTAAGAAAGACTAATTATTATGCAATTAGTCACAATAGGATATGTGCAATTGAGTAATAATGTTCTGGGTGTGTCATGAAGGTAGTGTCACTGCCAGTTCTCATTTTGGTATGAATTAAAATTATGCAATGATTTACACCCTGAGCAATTGTCATAATTATCATCAGCGCGGCTTTTCATTTAAAGAAGCCTCCCCACCAAAACAGAGTGTAGTAGGAGTGTTGCTATCCGTGTAATAATTCCGTTTCTTACCTTGTCGTGTTTCACAATTAAATCTTGAAGGATTTCATAATTAAAGACAGAAATTCTACAAACAAGATGGAACTGTGCTCACAGGTTTGTGGTTTAATTTCCAAGGGCCCAGCCCAGGTATGGAACTCTCTCACATCAAACTGCCTTGACATCTCAATTTTTAACAAGTTCATTTGGAATTAAGCCTACTGAGTTTATTGGGATATACTTCCTGGTGTCAAGGGAGTGGCTAAACCCACCCCTCAGGTTCATTCCAGGGAGGGAATTTAATAAGAATTGCAACAAAGGATTCCAGCAAGACAATACTCTTTATCAACTTCACTGCAGTAAAACACAGTCCCGTAAGTGATGGGTATTGTACAGATGGCAGATTTCACACAGCCTTTTATACTCTTTTACATACAGCTTACATCATTCTAAGTACATAACTATTTCCACATTGTCCATTCCATGACATGACATCTTCACGTTTTGGTGAAGAGATAGACCAGTTGAGTTGATGTTAGCACACTGGTAACCATGTTTAGTATTAGGCCAAGAAACCAGAAGCGACGAGGGAGAAAAACTGAGGGGATGCCATTAGCTGAGTAACTACAGTAGTAACTACAGTAACCTGATTAACCTCACTAACTACAGTAAAAAGGTTTTTTGGAGGGGGGAGGAGTCTAGCAGGGGAAAAGGAGGCTCTATCTTCTCTTTAGAAAGAGACCTCTTATCAGACCTCTTATTGATTTAATTATGGATTTATTTTATTTACAGGTTTATAAGCCACACTTTCATTAAAAAAAATACAGCAAGGCAAAATACAACATGTAAGAAAAAAATATCAACCAATGTATCTATAAAAACTTCATTTACAACGTCAATAAATACTGATTGGTTAAAATCATGCTGTAAAGGCCTACCAAAAAAATAAATCAGAAAGCATCCAACAGGAGGGATGGTTTCTGTTCTAGTAGTAGGGCGGTCCAGAGGTCAGGGCCTGCCACGCTAAAGGCTTGGTCCCTAGTGAGGGCCAACCAAGCCTCAGGAACATGGGGAACCACCAGAAGTCCTCCATCTTAGAGGTGCTCATAACCCAACCAAGAAGCATCATAGTAATGAACTAATCACTATTGCACAGAGGTCTACTCCAATCAAAGTCTCAAGTGGAGAGTCAACACAGTGCCATAAAAGCGCTGGATTTATACTGGGCAGAGAGAGCGGGGTCAAAATTCCTGCTGAGCAACAAAGCTTGCTGGCTGAGCTTGACCACCTTACCTCTCAACTTAATTCAGGGCTGAGGAATCCAGATATTGTTCGACTACAACTTTCATCATCCCTCACCCACGATGCCTAGGGTTCATGGGAATTGGAGATTGAAAATATCTGGAAAGCTGCAGGTTCCCCATCTCGGACTTATCATAACCCTCAAGTTAATATGCTGACCTGAGCTTTCTGCAGGAAGCTTTGACATAGTTATAATTAGGAGCAATGCTAAAACCAGGGTAGAGACTTGGGTGAAATCCACAGCGGTGCTCCATAAGATCCTTAGGCAAGGAGCTACATGCTTGCTTTCCATTACGGAATTTGTTGCCTTTTCTTTTTAAATACCAGAATCCCAGACTGTTATGGCTAAGGTCTGGATTAATGGGCAGGTTCCGAATTGCTGTGAGCATCAAGACCTAAAGGGCATACCTGGCTGGCTGTCTTTTCATTTGCATCAGGGAAGCAGGCTGAGTCAACACTCTGGAGCTAAGAACAGGCTACCTTTTGTACCTCGCATCTCAGATGTGGCTTGGCAAGCTAATAAAGATGATGGTGATAAAAGGCTGGGGAAAATGAAGCAATTGTGCATGTGCTTTGAGGGTGTCAGGAAACATTCATGGAAGCAATGAAGATAGTAGGAGAGGAATTAGGGCCGTGGGTTAATGAGGTAAAACATCAGAAGTGATTAATAGTAAGCCCATTATAGGCAGTCCCTCTACCCTTGGAATCTGGCAGAAGCGTCTTCCCAGCCAGGTGGACTCCTTTACATCACTCACAAAAACAGGTACGCTACCTGTTTTCTCACTACACCTGCCAGACTTCAAACACTGCATCTATTTCACTGGAAGGTGGTCTTCCCCTGGTTTGGTTTCCCTGGCTCTACCCAAAATCCCGAATATTAGAAGATTAAGGAGGCCAGCATTAAATAATAAACTGAACACGTACAGATTTGTGCCATCTAAAAGGCACCGAAGAAAAGGTATATCTTTCAGTAGTAAATGGTAGCTGCCAGATTGGAAGGAAGCCATTTGTTCTGTGCAGGAAATTCCCTTTTCTCGTTCAAGCATGCCTGTGTTCCTCAGGCACATCGAAGTTAGGCAAACAATATATGGATCGGGTCCTGCATGCGCAGTGGGATATCACGGGCCGTGGCTCAGCGGTCTTGTCCACAGAAGGTCACAGGTTCAATCCCCGATTCTCTCTGTCCTGGGAGAGATCTCTGTCTGAAACCCTCAAGAATAAGGCAGTTCCCCATGTTTCTCTGCCGTGTGAGCAGTTCCTCTCGCAAGATCCCCACAGCCACCACTTGGGTGCATAGCCACTCGGTGGGTCAGGTCAAGACCAAATTGATGGCAGTGCAAGATTTTACTGCTGCGTTCACTCACTTTCAGAATTCCCCTCCTTCCTCTTTTATTTCTTTAATTCATGAGTGGTTACAGCTGTGAGCATCCCTATCCAGAACCTCAGTGGTAACAGGAGAAATGGCCCAGTGCTATGAAGCTGGACTCCCGGTGGCAAGGTCAACTCCTGTCAGTGCGCCCATACTGCCCCAACCTCACCGACACCCTGTTCCCAGCACCATACCAGTAAGCAGTAGTGGTGCCACTGCCAGGAGCTCCACAACAGCACTCTAGCCAGCCAGCTGCTCCCACTGTGTTAGCAACCTTGGGCAGGCCTTGGCTAGAAAGGAGTGGTCCATTTGCTCAAATGAGCACAGAACCTGCTGTCATACATCCAATTCTGTGTGCTAATCTGCAGCAACAAACCAACCCCTATTAACATATATCAGATGCCTTCCTTATGGTTTCTCGATACAGGGAGGTTCTTGCTGTGTGCCAAACAGGAGTGTGCCAAACACAATGACCTTCCAGAGATGTGGAGCCTTCTTTTCTCGCACCCACGAGAAGCTCTTCCCTCTATTTCTCCAGAAATCATTCCACACACCTACAGACGCCGTCAAAGCCCTTCTCTTGACCTCAGTCAATGCCTCATGGAAGCCCATTGAAGTTGATGAAAAACATCCACTCTGATTGTCTGAGCTTTGGGTCAGATCCAGCAATTTATACCAATTTAATTTCACTGATTTAAACAGACTTGCCACTGATTAAAACGGGAGTAACAAGCCACATAATTTATTCCCAGCAGCGGAAACTTGCTGCTAGCCGTGGAACCACAGAAGGCTATACTTAATGACATTGACACATAGGATCCAACTTCAGCCCCCACAATAGATTATTTGAGGGGGCTGGGGGGTCCCCAAAGTTAATGGGCATTGCCATTCAAATGGCGTGTGGGCACAGTGTCCTGTGATCAATTATGCAGAACTGGGCTTACCTGGGCCCCCCACAATATTTTATTCAAGTTGGCACTGCTGTATCGGGAAGCAATACCCCCCGATATTCTTGACCTGGTTCCAGCCAATTTGGTCATGAACCCAACATGAAATAGCGGGCAGACAGCTAGCGAGATGGAATGGGGTGAGGAAACGTGTGAAGTGAGTCATTTGCAGTGTGGTGACAGAGCAAAAGAATCCAGGGCTAGCCTATCGTTCAATGAGTGACACTCAGTGAGTCAATGCAATGGACCAATTAATCACCAATGGCGTAAGCAAAGAAAGAGCTGCAGGAGAAAGGCCAGGGAACTGGCCCTCTCCTGGGCTACCAGTTACCTTTCTACCTCCTCACTCTCTCAAGGGTATGTCTGTCTACTAAACTCTACAGTGTGTGCGCCATAGTCCTATGCAGTGCTTTTTTTTCTGGGGGTATGTAGGGGTACGCACAGGGCCGGATTTTGATTTGATGAGGCCCTAAGCTACGGACGGTAATGGGGCCCTTTATATGTCCAGCTGTCCTTTGTCAACAACAAATTGTCACTGTTCTTTGTGTTGGATATATGCTATATGGTAATTTATGGACCTAATAGGTATCTAAAGCCATTTGCACATAACAAAATGTGTATTTTATCAAAGTAATTGTTGAACTGAAATACAATTAAGAAGTATATTAATAATATAATTATTAAGCTCTAACTGTATGTAGGTTTTATATTATTTGTTTTTTATCTTATATTTTGGAAATGTACATCCAGGGTTTTTTCCCTTTAATTTTTTTTTTTGGGGGGGAGGGCCAAGAGAGTGGAGTCCTAAGCTAGAGCTTGTTTAGCTTATGCATAAATCCGGCACTGGGTATGCATACCCCTAAACAATTTGTGAATCTAACGGGAGAATAAACTAAAAAAAAATCAAAATTAGTTTCTTCTCTAGCACAGTGAATAGCACGATGAATTGTCAGTTCTGTTACCACCCCCGATGGCAGCCTCATTTTCTGTCACGGTGTTTCCTGAGTCTCAGACAGAAGCGAGCATTTAATGTGTGAAGTAGGAGTTGGAATCTAGCACGGTGATTGGCCAGTTTCATTGTTACTACCACCGACAGACACCAACAGCAAGCAGAGGAATCAGGAAGATGTTACTGCACACAACCTCATGCCAACATGGAAGTTACTGTGTGCTGTCAGCTGTGTAATATGAAGTAATGCATGTTCTTTGTACTTTTGTCCATTTACTGTATTTATTTTTCCCAATTTGAACTATAAAATGGTGATTTTCTTGAGTCAAAATGACAGTAACCCTAAACATTTTTAAGGGGGGGGGAGCACTGATCCTATGGGGAAGGAAGCTGTAAGAATGGTGAGGATTTTGATCTTCCCACCATTGTGCACAATTTGCTCTAAAATATTAGGGCCACCATGTTATACACAACTGGGACATGCAAAGTGGGTATGCTGTCATCACATCGAGTTTGCCACATACAGCACAATCCTATATATGTCTTCTCAGAAGTGAGTTCGATGTGACTTTCTTCTCAATAAGCGCATACAGAGCTGCAGGCTTACATCTCTTTTAGAAGCTGGTTTCTATTCTTTCTAGCCCATATTTATATGGGAATCTTTCTATACTGCTTTCCCCCCCTCCCACAGCCCTTGCACTTTTCACTACCTTTTGATTATTTACATTTCACAGTGGATTGACTTACCTGTAATCTGTACTCCAGGTGCTGATGTATGATTGATATGGTCAAATTTGCCTTGGCTGTGAGCTTGAAATGCTTCCTCCCATTGCTGGCTCCATTTCAACTCGATTCTGCCCCAGCTAGCAACAGATGCTGCATAAGGGCTTTGGACCTCAACCCAAATCTATACCTCTAAAAATCAAATGGAAAAACCAACATTGTAAATTGCAAAAACAAAACAAAAAAAAGAATTCTATGAATCAAATACAGATTTTTTTTCAGAGATCCAACCCACATTTTGCTCTCGTCAGTCTAGAGAACATTTTAAACTGGAACAAAAGTCAATATATCTGAAAAGCAATGCTGTCCTATAAAACTATCTGGCACGTAAGCTGATTTCAAGGTATATTTTAATTATATTTAATGCCTATTTTAATCAGGCGTGTCTTGATTGCAAGGAGTGCTCTATGCCAATAGAGTGTTTGGGATTCCACTGGGATTCCCAGTGGAAATGAAAATAATGATTCTGCACCATCTATGAATGCCCATATGCCAAGAATATCCTCCGGGGACCAGATTTGCCAGATATAGTGGTGCTTTGTGCCAGCAGAGCAACTGAAAGCAACTAAAGTGAAGCTTAGAACAGGGGCTCAGTTAAAAACGCCGACATTAGAAGTTAATCTTAGATACATCACTGTTAATGGCTGCTAAACAAAGGCCACGAATAGAGAATGAACAGAGGAGGATGTTAGCTCCGTCAGTAAATGGGATGAAATTTTAAATATATCAGCTATTAGGCGGGCAGATGGTTCTCATACTAACAATCCCTTACTTAGCAAAGCTTAGATCCCTAGAAATCTCCTATTGTGAAAGATGACGGTGACGGAAACGACTATTATTTTAAAATATCACCTGGGTCAGCCACTTTGGCATGCTGGGTTTAGAGGATGGGATGGTTCTCAGTCGGGGCAAGCTAGAATAATGAAGGGTGGCAAGGTACAATAAACCTCTACATTCATTAAGCCAAGGCCAGCTACTTATATTTTAAAGCAGCAACATTTGAACATGAGACCATGACTCATCTCCTGGTATGCCCCACGGAGGACCTTAAGGTCCATAAATAGCAACACCCTAGATGTCCTGGGTCCTAAGGAAGTTAGATTAGCCTCAACCAGAGCCAGGGCCTTCTCAACACTGGCTCCAGCCTGGTGGAACGCTCTGTCTCATGAGACCAGGGCCCTGCGCGATCTGATTTCTTTCCACAGGGCCTGTAAGACAGAGTTGTTCCACCTGGCCTTTGGCTTAGAATCACTTGATTCCCTCCACCTCTTTTTTCCTTTCTCCTCCTGTGAAGAGGCTGCATCCTAATGTTTTAATGTTGTATTTTAATCTTGTTGTTTTTTTTAATTGTATTTTAATCAACTTCCTGTTATTATTGGTTGTTAGCCGCCCTGAGCCTGGTCTTGGCTGGGGAGGGCGGGGTATAAATAAAATTTATTATTATTATTATCTAGTCCAACCAATTGCATCTCTAGTCCAGCATTGTCTTCTCACAGCAGCCAATGAGATGTCTGTACAATGACTGCTGCAGCAGCGCTCTGCCCACCTGCAATTCCCTGTTGGCTATCCAAACACACATTGGTTCACTCCAGGTTTGCCAAGTGCTGGTGACCACTCCTAAGATGCTGTCTAGGGCAGAGGGCTGTGTTTCCCCCACCATCAACAGCCTGAGGCTCACGTGTCAGGGTGCGGCCCAGGTGTGGCCATGAATCCGCTGGTTTTGCTAACTGCGGAAAGGAGGATGAGGCAGGGGAGAAAAGCAGCTCGTAAGCCATAGGATGTGGCTGGGTCACCAGTTATGCAGACCTGGGTTGCTCCCACCATGTATGTTGCTTAGCAAGCATCAACACCTTGCTAAAACTGTGTGGGAGGTGAGCAGAAGTTCCTCCACACAAAGCAGTTTATTGTGCTGTCATGCATGGACTTTTTCTGCAGGGTCAACACAGCATCATCCTCATCAAATGACTACCCTATGATATTTTCCCATTTAATCTACTGCTATAGTTAAAGCTATGGTTTCCCAGTAGTGATGTATGGAAGTGAGAGCTGGACCATAAAGAAGGCTGATCGCCGAAGACTTGATGCTTTTGAATTATGGTGCTGGAGGAGACTCTTGAGAGTCCCATGGACTGCAATTCTTAAGGAAATCAGCCCTGAGTGCTCACTGAAAGGACAGATCCTGAAGCTGAGGCTCCAATACTTTGGCCACCTCATGAGAAGAGAAGACTCCCTGGAAAAGCCCCTGATGTTGGGAAAGATGGAGGGCACAAGGAGAAGGGGACGACAGAGGACGAGATGGTTGGACAGTGTTCTCGAAGCTACCAGCATGAGTTTGACCAAACTGCGGGAGGCAGTGGAGGACAGGAGTGCCTGGCGTGCTCTGGTCCATGGGGTCACGAAGAGTGGGACACGACTAAACGACTAAACAACAACAACATCATGTCCATCTGGTATTTATTTATTTTTAAGCAGAAGTGGTAGATCTGGGTTAAATGTGGTGGGGGAAATATTGGGTGGCACCTTGATGAGGAAGATCTTGTGTGGTTGGTCCCAACCAGAGAAAAATGGCAACTTAAGTTGACAGAATATGCGCAGCTTGCAGACTCAACATATAGAACAAGAGCACAAGAAGAACGTACGTTTAGAGAAGATTGGAAAATGTTTATTGAATATATGGGAAATAACTGTGTACAGCTGAAAAACTCTGACAACATTAAGATAAATTCAACAGTGTAAATAAGTTTTGATGGATGTAATAATAGCATACTGAATGGTACAGTTTTCGTAAAATATGCAGGGATTTATGATATGCAAAATGAACCATGGAAAGGGTAGAAAGGAAGTCATTGATATCTTAAGGATGTAAAAAATGAGTACTTTAAATTGTAAAACATAAAATTTAATAAGAGCGAGAGAGAGAGAGATCTTGTGTGGACAGTGTGAAAAACTTGCATGTCTGAGCAAGACCAAGTCCACAATAAACTTCCGCGTGGAAGCGCCATGTGTTCCATCGACCCTTAGCCATCTATCCCTGAAGCTACTTTTCTTTACGAAAAATAAAATTAAAACAGTGGTGGAGCTCTAAAGTTTACATTTGCGTGGAGCGTATAGTTAGCCCTTAAGACATAGGAAGGCAATAGCTTCAATTATCCATCTGGATCAATCTGGACATGTTCCAGAATGCTTCTTCACATACATATCTTTAATGATATTTATTTTATACTCCGCATTATTATGCAGGCTTTCTTCTGTCCATTGAATGCCCAACATGTTTTGTTGTTGTTGTTTGTTTTGATTTTTTGCCCTTCAACAAGACATTTCAGAGCTCATAAGATGTGGCCCAATGTACATTTTTGTACATTTATTTTTGCAGAAAAGAGTTTCCTTGCTTCTGGTTTGTGTTTTCCCTCTTGCTGTTTGGGTAGTCACTGTGGGGCTGAGGAGCCGGGAAGCATTAGCCATAATGTAGCCACTGTTTATGCAGAGAGTACGTTAATTTATAATTTTCCTTAAACTCTCTTCAATTGGCCAAATGATGTCTCTTTTACAGGAATCTACTAAGTGCTCAGGTTTAGTATTCGTTAATTGAGGTAAAACTCTTAAAGCCATTAGGCAATTTAAATGTAGCTCTCTTTGAGCAATATCCTTTATTGGATTCCCCCATTATCCTTTAAATATCTTGGTGAGCAAGGGGATAAAATTAGAAAGAATTTGTTTGCTTTAAATTGCCAGCCTCTGCTTGATAAAACTATTAGCTATTTAGCTAATTGGACGGCTCTTCCATTATCATTAATTGGCAGAATTAATACAATTAAAATGGTGGCTTTATCTAAATGTTTGTGTTTATTTCCACGTGTACCCATCAAGCTCCCTAACATGTTTTGAAAGCTTTCAATTCTCCAATTAGCTTTGTGGCTTTTCAGGGTTAGAGCGAAGATTAATTTGGGAACTCTGCAAGTTCCCTTACAGTCTGCTGGGATGGCTTATAAAGTTACTTATTATAATAAGTTCTTCCCAGATAGAAACCTTCCTGTTGTGGAGCCAGATGGTGAATCAAGCATATTAGCCACACGGCTGGATTAACCAGTGGGGTAAAGGGCCTTTCTGAATGAGAGGGTTGTTTTCACAAAAACTGTGAGGTTGTTGTTGCAACCATTCCCCTACAGTTTGCTACTTCTGTTGCAGGTAAATCTCATTTCCTGATGCATACAAATTTGCAAATTTGTTCGCCAATGGGAAAAATCTAATCTCACCCACATGACACACAAAAACTGTACATGTATCAAAGCCACCTATTACTTTAGGTGTTCAAAGCACGTCGCATTATCTCAAAAATCCTTTCAACAAGGTAGGTTGGTATTATACCCATCTTATAGATGAACAGCTGAGGCAGAGAACTAGCCTAAGGCTGCCCAAATAGTTCCATACCTGCCAATGTGAAAATAGGGACATCCCCTCCAAAATTTATCCAGTGAGAAAAGGGACATCCTATTCATACCCTCCAACATTTCTCCAATGAAAATACGGACGTCCTAAGGAAAAGTGGGACATTCCAGAATTGAAAAAGAAACCGGGACAGTTTCTGTAAATCCAGGACAGTCCCTGGAAAATAGGGACACCTGAAGCGTCTGTAGTTCTTGGCAGAGGCAAGATTCGAACTGGTGACCCGAGGTACCACTGTAGTTGTTTATTTCCTCGATATCTGAAGGGAGGCTGCCACTACCGAGAAGGCCCTCTGCCTGGTTCCCTGTAACTTGGCCTCTCGCAGTGAGGGAACCGCCAGAAGGCCCTCGGCGCTGGACCTCAGTGTCTGGGCAGAACGATGGGGATGGAGACGCTCCTTCAGGTATACTGGGCCGAGGCCGTTTAGGGCTTTAAAGGTGAATTGTGCTCAGAAAGCATGATACAGATGAGAGGTTACCCTAGGCTAGTTTGAATTTGTGAGATTTGTGGCCACTGTTGATAAGTGCCACAATTCTACAGTGCCAATCCTATCTTGTGTGTTTTCATATTATAGCACCACATTTGGCCTCCATATTGAGTTTTTTCAATGCCTTGTGGAGAGCCCAGGCCTTACTCTCCAGCACTACATCCCAGCTTGGAGAAAGAGTCACCAAAAGTAGGGGTACACCATTTTGTGGCAAGGCCCCGTCGTCTAGGCCATTACTACCACATCCTCCTACATCCTAAGAGAGGATATCAGGGTTACTACGAATATTGTGTCACGAATACAATCCATATTAAGATCCCCTGCTGGAGTGTCATTGTCTCAAGAGTATTCACAAAGTAGAGTGAACTTACCTAGCTCCTTGCGCCAAACTCCCTCTCCTTTCCACCCGCCTCAGAAAATAGCATCCTGTCCTTTTGCCCCGTAACAAAAGGATCAGCTGCCCGATAACAGGGAAAGTGGAGAAATTGTCAACTTCCCCAGTCCATGTAGGAGAATCGCTCAGTGCATGGCAAGAACAAAAGCGCTTTTTGCTCACTTGCGTGACAGTCGCTTCCCAGGTTACTTTCTAAACGGGCTTGATGTTGTCAGCGTCGTGCAGTTAATACGACTTATATATGCGCCCTCACCTGGTGACAGGTAGCATTCACCATGTCAAGCCGACCTCTCATTTTTGAGCCTTTCACCTGACATGGTAAATAATACCAGCTGTCACCTAGCACATTTGTAAACACTCGCCATTTATGGGGTGAAATAATCTTGTCATTTTTCTTTTTTAAGTAATCTGCAATTCTTCCCCGAATGTCGGCTCAAAGTGGAGGCATGACTTACGGATCAGAGCATCCCAAAACATACCTTAGTTTACCTTGCCTATCTGTTCTGATCCATTTGCCAACATTTAATATGCACCCTGTGGAAACCCAGCAGAGTTTCAGAATTCTACGACACCGTGTGTAGTTATTGCACATTGTCAAGGTAAGAAACAAGTGGCGTCGTAAAGTCCTTCAAAGGCAACTTCAGCAACAGTCTAAAGTCTTATTTGTGCGTTCGAAAAACATGTGCATAGGGGGAGGACCCACATGCACTGGCCGAACCTCACATGAGGCGAGCCTGAAGGGCCTCCTAAATGCATTCAGTAGAAAGGGTTGAGAAGCCTCCTCGTGATCGGGAACCCTAATGGCAAATATTTTGGCAGGGGAGGAGAATTACTTGTGCCAGGACCCTTCCTGGAATAGATTTCTTGCATGCTGTTGGTCAGCTCTGTTGAAAAAGGGTAGGGTGGAGTTAGCATAGAGGTGCTCCTCCTCCTACCCACAACAACTCCACCCCATTTTGGAGATCGGTGGGCAGAACTTCCTCAGTGGACCACATACCCTCCAACATTTCTCCAGTGAAAATAGCGAAGTCCTATTCTGTTGTTGTTGTTGTTGTTGTTGTTGTTGTTGTTGTTGTTTTACTTATGGTAGAATAATTTTACTTATTATTTTACTTATTATTATGTTTTCCCAGTAGTGATGTATGGAAGTGAGAGCTGGACCATAAAGAAGGCTGATTGCCGAAGAATGGATGCTTTTGAATTATGGTGCTGGAGAAGACTCTTGAGAGTCCCATGGACTGCAAGAAGATCAAACCCATCCATTCTTAAGGAAATCAGCCCTGAGTGCTCACTGGAAGGACCGATCGTGAAGCTGAGGCTCCAATACTTTGGCCACCTCATGAGAAGAGAAGACTCCCTGGAAAAGACCCTGATGTTGGGAAAGATGGAGGGCACAAGGAGAAGAGGACAACAGAGGGCAAGATGGTTGGATAGTGTTCTCGAAGCTACCAGCATGAGTTTGACTAAACTGCGGGAGGCAGTGGAAGACAGAAGTGCCTGGTGTGCTCTGGTCCATGGAGTCACAAAGAGTCGGACACGACTAAACGACTAAAGAACAACAACAATTATTTTACTATTTATACCCCACCATCTAACGGTGTTGCCCCAGCCACTCTGGGTGGCTTCCAACATATATTTAAAAAAAACATAATAAAACATTAAACTAGGGCTGCCATACATCCAGAATTTCCTGGACATAGCCGGGCTTTGTCCACCGAAAACGGCGTCAGGGTGGAATTTTCTGAAAGTGGCTAAAATATGTGGGGAAACCCAGGCATATGGCAGCCCATATCAAAAGTGTAGCTTTTTTGATGTTTTCCCTATTTTTAAAAAATAGGTAAAAACCTCTCTCTCTTACTGAGATTTTGCCAAATAAAGCACAACAACTTTGTGCTCACTTTTTGAAATATGGCGACTCTAATTAAACATTTAAAAACTTCCCTATACAGGGCTGTCTTCTGACAGCTCAGGGGTCAGATAACTCTATACCCGCCAACATTTGTCCAATGAAATTAGGGACATCCTAAGGAAAAGAAGGACATTCAGGAATCAAGTCAGAAACCAGGATGGCTTCTGTAAATCTGGGACTGTCCCTGGAAAATAGGGACACTTGGAGGGTATGGGAGTACAGTGGTACCTCTGGTTACATACTTAATTCATTCTGGAGGTCCGTTCTTAACCTGAAACTGTTCTTAACCTGAAGCACCACTTTAGCTAATGGGGCCTCCTGCTGCCGGAGCACGATTTCTGTTCTCATCCTGAAGCAAAGTTCTTAACCCGAGGTACTATTTCTGGGTTAGCAGAATCTGTAACCTGAAGTGTATGTAACCCGAGGTACCACTGTAGCTTATTTGGCACAGCCTCCGTACAGCGGACAGGTGCATTTTCACCAATGTGTGTTTCGGCAGAGGCAGCCATCCCTCTGCCTCATCCTGACACCCCCTCAGCTGCCAAACCAGTGAGTGCCGAATTGCATGTTATGTCTTTTCAAAAGAATTATTTTAAACGTCTTGTTGTAGCTGATGGGGCGATTAACAGATCTAAATGATTTATAAGCAAACAAGCAAACGTGTAGCTCAGTGCTGAGCCATTGGGTGCCAATTCCCCTGGTATATCTACAGCCGTATCTCTTGAAATGGAGACTGAGGCAAAACGAGCAAGATTTTCAGGATGAGGAACAAGGTCCATTCCAAAGAGTGTGGCTTAGGGTGTGGCTGGTTGTCTTTGGTTGGCTGTAGTGAGAATTGTATCATTCTTGTTTATAAAACCCAATAATAATAATAATAATAATAAAGAGTTCCTTTGGTGCTTGTGGCTGAAAAACGACATCAAATCTTTTTGACAACAATCTCCAGTAAAATGCTAAGGGAAATTCTTATAATTGTTTCACAAAGCTAAAATAATACATCTAGGCTCGCTTTACTTACTTGTACTGAGCCACAGAGTTCTCTGTCTCAGGGTGTTCCCTGACTTCCCACCCACCAAGAATCTCATTCTGACAGGGCAGAATACCCCAATGAAGTCTTTGTGTCTTTGAGGAAATCATATTAAAGTCCTGGATTAACAAGAGGACTAATACAACATGCATACCCAGCCCCAACAGGATTAATTTACACATCAACCTTGTTCTGTAATTATGACTCCACTGGTGGAATGTCAGCTGTGTGTGTGTGTGTGTGTGTGTGTGTGTGTGTGTGTGTAAGGCAGAGAGTCAGGCGGATGGAGACAGATTCCGTTCTATTATCTCCTCCTTTATCTGTCAATATATTTACTTTGGCCTGGACTTTTGAAAGTAAGTGCATTCATAAACCAGATTTGATTTCCGGGAGAGAAGCGTTCCATTTGAAGACGCGCTTGCCAAGACTCAGCGCCAATAATACCGTTTCAGTCCCATGACCTTGGCCAAGTGTCCTACTTTATAAAGGACGGTCCTCTATCTGACGGTATCGTCTGTTTGAAAGGCTATTCTGCCCAATTCCAGTTTTAAGAATAAAGAACCTGTAAGGAGGGAGAGTTGCGGCCTTCATGTTGCTCAACCAGACAGCAAACTGAGCAGGCATTCAAGTCACCTGCATTTCTATTTAAATCAAGGCAAATATTTCTATATTTGCATCTATAAATATAAATTAGCATATGCAATTTTTAGGGAAACGGTGTCCCTTTTTGTCCTCACTTTTGGCAATGCATAAGCAGCCACCTTGAGATGCAGGTGGCGCTGTGGGTTAAACCACAGAGCCTAGGACTTGCCGATCAGAAGGTCGGCGGTTCGAATCCCCGTGACGGCGTGAGCTCCCGTTGCTCTGTCCCTGCTCCTGCCAACCTAGCAGTTCAAAAGCACATCAAAGTGCAAGTAGATAAATAGGTACCGCTCCAGCGGGAAGGTAAACAGCATTTCCGTGCGCTGCTCTGGTTCACCAGAAGCGGCTTAGTCATGCTGGCCACATGACCCGGAAGCTGTACGCCGCCTCCCTCGGCCAATAAAGCGAGATGAGCGCCGCAACCCCAGAGTCGGTCATGTCTGGACCAAATGGTCAGGGGTCCCTTTACCTTTAAGCAGCCACCTTAATGCCAAATCTCAATCCTGGAGCATATCAAATACGGTAATTATAGGAACATGGGAAACAGCCTTATATAACAAAGCAGACCATTGAACCGCCAACCTTCCAAGTGTCCCTATTTTCCAGGGACGCCCCTGATTTAGAGAAGCCATCCCGGTTTCTGATTTGATCCTGGAATGTCCCACTTTTCCTTAGGATGTCCCTATTTTCATTGGAGAAATGTTGGAGGGTATGGAGTTATTCGATCCCTGAGCTGTCTGAAGGCCATCCTGTATAGCAAAGGGGTTTTCTGTTTAATATTTTACTATGTTTTATATAAACATGTTGGAAGCTGCCCAGAGTGGCTCGGGAAATCTAGTCAGATGTGTGGGGTATAAATAGTGAAATGCTGATTATGGAATGGGACACCCCCGTTTTCATCGGACAAATATTGGAGGGCATGGAACCGTTGCAGCTCACTATTTTCTGCTCCGACCAACAAGCAGTTGTCCAGAAATTGAGGCATAAGTCTTTCTCAGCCCTACCTAGAGATGCCAGGAATTGAACCTGGAACTTTTGGCAGGCAAAAGATTGTGCTCTAGCACAGACCTATGACCTTTACCACCACCAGTTACTGAGCAGTCGCCAGAAGGAGACATACTGGGTGGTGTAACACACCCAGTGGCAGAGCTTCATGCCCAACTGGGGGTGGAGAACAGGCGGGGGCGGGGCTGGCGTGTGTCCTGGGGGCGGGGGGCAGCCACAATGGCACCCTGCCGGGATCACGCTGCTGGGGGTGGTGCACTCCCCCCGCACGCCTCTTCCTCCACCAGTGAATACATCTCCTTCTGGCAACTCTTTCAGCCAAGCTGGTGCTAGACCTATTGCTCTGCTTTGCTTTGAACTACATATGCGCGGCTGAGAGGAGGGTCTTGTCATCTGGGCATACGCGTGGCCAAGCTTGTAGCCCAGAGATGTCACTTTGGTGCTGCTAACGCAGCGGTTTGACTTCACCCTTGGGGGTGCACTCTTGAGGCACATGGAGACCAACAACAGTGGCCTTCATGGCAGATAAACAAGACCACCACTGGAGTCATCAGAACCTGTAGGATTAGAGAAGAGGGGCATTGCTGGACTTCCCAACAACCTCAGCACACTCCAGTTTTAGTTTGGTTTCGTTTTAGGAACAAAATGTTATGAGGTGGCCTTTTAAGGCTTAATTCCTTTTAGGAGGGAAATGGCGAGGCTTCATTTATTGAGAGACCTAGTCTATTCTGTCTTGCTAGCTGAAGTCTGAACTATATAAATAAGAAGCAATGCCAAAAGTGAGATGGAACATTCTCCTGAGGATCCTTGGAGCAATTATTAGTATTTTATCATTCTTGGTCCCTCTTCCTCCTCTCCCGCATGCTTCTGCCCCCACCCCACCCCACATTTCTAAACTCACTGTGGTGATGAATATGATTGTTATTATCCCAAAGTCCTTCCTTGCCTGCTCACTGCATCTCTGTTTATGAAATGCCATAACAAAAGTGAGCTCACGCTTGTGTGACTCCACTGCGTGATGTTCCTGTGTGCCAGATGGGCACTTTCATGACTGTATGAGCGTGGATTATTTCATTTCCTACATCTGGGACTCCAAATGGCTGTGCAGAATGCCACAGGAGAGAGGCTCGGCTGCTTCAGCTGGGGAAACCGCCCTCCGCAAGGGAACCCACTGGATCAGAGGGCATCAAGCTGCCCCATGTGGTATGGGAAAAGTTCACGGAAAACTGAGGGCAGAAGGGAAACCTTTAGAAGCAGGAACAAGGCAGAAAATAAACAATAACGAATGTAGTATCTCAGCTGCAGGGAAAGGAAGGGGGAGGGAGAGAAAGGGCGGAGAAGGGGAAAATAATAAACCACGAGCAATTTCTCGGCTGGCCGTAGAAGATGGGCTTGAAATGCTTCATCGTTACGGTGGGGAGATGCGGTGACCTTCAGACTGATCTCTTCATGCCGCAAGGACTAGACCCAAGAGGAACGGTCTAAGGGATGCTGGCATTTACCACGTCAACTTTGGCTCCATTTTGACTCCATGTGCAAAGCTTGCCATAGGGCCTTAACAAGGCTCCCACAGCATCATTTCAACTCTGATAACTCTCCTGTGGTTTGAGAAGAGAGCAAAGCATGGCACAAAGCAATGTCCCCATGCAAAGCTCCTGTTCTGTTTCACGTTGGGCATGCTCAGCATGCCACCCTTCTCAAAGGAAGACTGTGCCAAGAATGCTCCACAACATTTGGAAGGTGTCTTGGGTAAACGGTCAGGCCTTCCAGAGATGATTTCGTCCCACCTGGTCTAGGGAAGAGCCACAGCTCAAGGGCAAAGCATATGCTTTGCTTACAAATGGCCCCTGGAGTGGTCTAAAGCCCTGAGCCTCTTGGTCTTGCCGATCAGAAGGTTGGCAGTTTGAATCCGTGCAATGGGGTGAGCTCCCTTTGCTCTGTCCCAGCTCCTGCCAACCTAGCAGTTCGAAAGCACACCAGTGCAAGTAGATAAATAGGTACCACTGTGGTGGGAAGGTAAACAGCATTTCTGTTCACTCTGGTTTCCCGTTGCACCAGAAGCAGTTCAGTCATGGCCACATGACCCAGAAAGCTGTCTGTGGACAAATGCCACCTCCCTCGGCCTGAAAGTGAAATGAGTGTTGCAACCCCTTGACTGGACTTAAATGTCCAGGAGTCCTTTAACTTTACCTTTTATCCTGGTGCAATCCCTGACATCTCCAGGTAGGGCTGTGAAAGACCCTATCTGAAACCCTGAAGAGCCAGCAACATTCAGTGTGGGCAATGCCAAACTAGATGGGTCAACAATTTGATTCACCTTATGGCAGCATCAGATGTTTGCCCATTTTAGGGTGGTTCTACTTGAGCCCGCTATGATGTGCAACCAGAATGACCCTCCTCGTAGCTATTTCTTCCATAAATGTTCCCAAAAGATAAAGAAGAAGAAGAAGAAGAGTTTGGATTTGATATCCCGCCTTTCACTCCCTTTAAGGAGTCTCAAAGCAACTAACATTCTCCTTTCCCTTCCTCCCCCACAACAAACACTCTGTGAGGTGAGTGGGGCTGAGAGACTTCAGAGAAGTGTGACTGGCCCAAGGTCACCCAGCAGCTGCATGTGGAGGAGCGGAGACACGAACCCAGTTCCTCAGATTATGAGACTACCGCTCTTAACCATTACACCACACTGGCTGTCAGTAAAGGGCTGACGTTCACTATGATCCAACTCTGAAATATTGAGTGGAGTTTTTTCACCCTCTCATAGCAATGGCCTAACCCACAGGGTTGTTTTTGACAGTAAGAGGCAGGATTCAAGGAGCTGCTTAAGCTCGTACAAGAGATTTGTGCTAGCCCAAATGTTTAACTAGTGTTAAACCTTTTTGGTTTTACTTTGAACAACAGCAGCAGCACACAGAAACACAGCTGCTGCCCATACAGTAAACTGCTCTTGGAACTTTTCCCCTTTTGCTGTATGTTATTTAGGAGTCTGGGAAACGTCATTCCTGGAAGGAAGGAAGGAAGGAAGGAAGGAAGGAAGGAAGGAAGGAAGGAAGGAAGTCCCTAGTTCCGTGGTTATTTTAATCATGGCCAAGGATTATAAGCAATAAAAATACAATTAAAAAAAATAGTACCAGCAAATCTTCTAAAGGGTGTGACTAACAGAGTGCTTCTAGGCATGTCTACTCAGAAGTAAGCCTGGCTGTGTTCAACATGGCTTAATCCCAGGCAAGGAGGTGTAGGATTGCAGCCTAAATATCTTTTCTGGCTAAGAAGTTAAGGCTGTTGTGGGAAGAGGACTAGGTAGAAGACTTGAATACTGCACCCCCGATTGTGAAAACCATAGTACGAAAAGGGCATAATAATTACCAAGGTGACAATGTTTGGACCGGGAGGGAGGAGGGAGATGCGGAACAAAAAGGCAACAACCCAGAAACAACTTTCCGAAAAGAATTTGTGACAGAGAGTCAAAAAATAAACAGCAGTTGCCTTCACGGTTTTGCATAAGATATTTACAAACCAGAGCATATCAGTGTTTGCTTTATGCATTTCCACATCCTGCTCGGTTTAAAGCAGCAATTTTCTGCAAGGACAACAGAGGGAGGAAGAAAAAAAACATGCTTTACACTGCTTATATTAATTACATTTTTCATTACCCGTCATGTTTTCTACAGGCTTGTGTATTATTACTGCAAAATGTAATGAAACAGAAGGGGGGGGGGAGAGAAAGCGAGAGAGAGAGAGAATGGACTTCTGGGAAATTTTCCAATTCTTGAAATGCAATGTTAATTGAGAGCTATTTTTAGGTCAGCACAGATAGTGTGGGACCCGGTGCCATCCGTCACGGAATGGGCACTGTGCAGGCCAGAGAGCTTCTCTGCTTTGTTGGGTGACATGCTCCACCGGTGAGGGGAGAGAAAATAAGAGGAAACAGGAGTCCCACAAAGCGATGCTCCTCTCTGGGATATGGTGCAGATTCATTTGATGGCTCTGTGCAAGTTTCTCAAAGCAGACGGGAAGGGGGGGGAAGGGTGCAGCGTTGGACCCAAGCCAAGGCCCAACAGGTTGGAACTGTGATAGTTCAGGGAGGAGTTGCCATGACAGGAGGAGGTTGAATTAAATGAAAGCAAGCAGCTCCCTTTGGTTTGGTGGCAAACTTCCAGCTTTGTGAGGGAGCAGCGGTTCAAAATCAACATGCAATCCAGAGCAATGGATTGGAAATGTGATCCCTCTTAATTTATATATCTCTCTCAAAAGGGCTGCCAAAAATCAATTATTTTAATTTGTATATAGCACAGGCATGTACTGATTCAAGTTTCTTTTGAAGTATGTTTTTAAACAGCCGGCACACAAAGCCACTCGCTCGCTCTCCCCAATGCAAGAAAGAAAGAGAGGGGGAGAGAAAGAGAGTTTAAAACATTGAAAAGACCACAAGTTTTCGCAGTTTCTTTGATCCCGGCAAGAAGGCACACAGAGCCAGTTCAAGCAAATCTAGGAACCCCCTACCAAGTCATTCTACTGGAATCCCAAGAGTCAGCAAAGAGCGGTTGTCTCCTTCCCCTTATCCAAGCATTCTCTTGCGATGTTGTTTCAAGGCAGGCCAACACTTCAAGCTTCTGTCGCGCTCTTTGTTGTTACCAAAATCCCCACAGTCTCTACTAGTGTGTGCTGGAGATATAAAGCACGAGTGTGTGTTCAGGAGTGTGTTAGGTGCGACTGAACTGTGTCAGAGGAGCCTGAGCACACACTCTTTATCACCCAAGGAGTATTGCTCAAAGATCAGGCCTAGTCCCAGCATCCTATCTTGTCAACCAACAGGCATTTGGTGGCCCACAAGAAGGGTCAGTCCAATATGGTACGGTATATGCCTTCTACCTGCCCTGGTTGTTGAGTCTAAGGGCCACTTAGAGCTTCTGCTGCCTCAGCATTTATTGTATCATTTATTCTTTAAGACAACATGGCGACCGTAGATGCCTTCCTTCAGTGTCTTCAGTGACCCCTAACCTCACACAAGACTTCTGTAGTAGCCAATAGATGCTGACTACCAAAGGAGTCCAGAATAGATATGAACATGGGTAGCTGACCTATACTGAGTCAGACCATCTCACTAAGTACTGTCTACATTGATTGGCTTTCCCAGATTTCAGACAGGATTCTCTCCCAGCCAGTGGCATGCTGTCAGTGAACTAGGGGGATTAGGCTAGTCCCCTAAATGCTCCCCTGATGCTTCCTTTCCAAAGCCCGGGAAGCTTCTTCCTGGTTTGGGGAGGGAGGCATGATTATAATAATCATAATCATAAATTATTATTTATACCCCGCCCATCTGGCTGGGTTTCCCCAGCCACTCTGGGCGGCTCCCAACAGAATTAAAAGCACAATAAAACATCAAACATTAAAATCTTCCCAAACCAGGGCTGCCTTCAGATGTCTTCTGAAAGTCAGATAGTTGTTTATTTCCTTGACATCCGATGGGAGGGTGTTTCACAGGGTGGGCGCCACTACTGAAAAGGCACTCGGTGCGTGATGCTCACAAGCACAATGTCCCCTCCTCCTCAATTCGCCCTCTCAAGGGCCCTAACTGTTCCCCTACGGAGAATTTCACCGCACGCCACTGCTCTCAACCTACCTAGAGATTGTGGTATGTGCTTGGTGGTGTATGGGCAATGCCCATGACGGTTTCTCTGGTTTGCAAATGTGCCCATGGGCCCCGCAAAAGAGAGCCAATGTGGTGTAGTGGTTAAGAGCGGTAGTCTCGTAATCTGGGGAACCGGGTTCGCGTCTCCGCTCCTCCACATGCAGCTGCTGGGTGACCTTGGGCCAGTCACACTTCTCTGAAGTCTCTCAGCCCCACTCACCTCACAGAGTGTTTGTTGTGGGGGAGGAAGGGAAAGGGGAATGTTAGCCGCTTTGAGACTCCTGAAGGGGAGTGAAAGGCGGGATATCAAATCCAAACTCTTCTTCTTCTTCTGGTAAACCCCGGTTGAAACCTTCTTTTGCCAAACTGCCATCAAAATTTCACTTGTAGACATATTATCTGATAATAATGTAAATATGTCAACAACTTGCAGAACATTCGCATATCAGGGGTTGCCTGACTACACCATGTTGGCTACCCTTGATTAAATGACGCTACAGTAGAACCTCTACTTATGGACGTAATCAGTTCCAGGGGTCCGTCTGTAAGTTGATCCGGGTCACTGGTAGAAACGCCATTGTGTGCAGGCGCATTGGGCAGCAGCACACTTCTGCGCATGTGCAGATGGCAGAAGCCGCATCTGCGTGTGCACAAATCATGGCAAACCCGGTATTTACTTCCGGGTTTGCCGTGGTTGCAACTTGGATCAGGCCCAAGTAGAGGCAGTTGTAAGTAGAGGTTCTATTGTATTGTGTTAGCAATTTACATATGGTGGTATGTAATCCACCATTCCGGAAGTCCGTTCTTAAACCAAAGCATTCTTAAACCAATGCGTGCTTTCCCATAGCAGCGGGGGACTCAGTTCACAAAAGGAACACACTCAACAGAAAGCAGAACATGTTCTGCTTCCAAGACAAGGTTCACAAACCAAAACACCTACTTCCAGGTTTGCAGCATTCTTAATCCAATTTGTTCATAAACTAAACTGTTCATAAACCAAGGTATCACTGTATTTACATCATTTTAGGTGATATGCCCACAAGGGAGTTTTGATGACAGTGGGTTAGCTAAGTTTTACTCAGAGTAGATCCATTGAAATTAATGGACATGGCTAAGATAGGTGAATTAATTTCATTGGGCTTACTCTGGCAACACTTAGCTGAGTACCACACCTTATTTCTTCTATACTCTGTGAAGCTTAACCTATTTTTCTTACTTTTATTCTGCCCTCCCCTGTACCACTTCCTTGTTTAGACTATAAGGCTAAGTTATAGAGAACAAATATTGAATATTTGGGTATATCACTCCTACAGTAATTACATATTGCTATTATTAACTCCTGTTATTAATTATATTACTTCTGCAGTAATCGTTATTATAATGATTTCAGTGGGGGAGATCTGAGCATAAGCTTAACTCACCAGATGAAATCAATGAAACTTTGACAGTGCAATCCTAGGCTTGTCGGCCCAGAAGTAAACCCCATGGAGTTCAGATAAGTATATATAGGATTGCAGCCTGAAGCACTTGACTTCAGATGGATCACGACTTCCCACACAGCAAACAAGCTTAAGTTACGTATAACAAGTGCAAGGGATTCAAAATCATACTACTCTTAATTGCTGGACTTCAACCTGTTCGAGAAATAATAATAATAATAATAATAATAATAATAATAATATCAGAATCTGAATCTTCGGTGTCAGACGAAAGATCACAAAACAGTACTGAGTTAATTCTATATTGCTGAGTAGTAATATAGAATCGTGTGTGTGTGAAATATCAGCTTCATTGAAATAGAGATCTGGGTCACGAGATATCATTAGATGCTCGGGAATGGGTTAAATATACTTCAATAAACCACAAGCGTTAACCTTAAAGAAAATTTTATTATGCAATGGTATCTCATACCCTCCAACATTTCTCCAATGAAAATAGGGGCATCCTAAGGAAAAGTGGGACATTCCGGGATCAAATCAGATACCAGGATGGTTTCTGTAAATCCAGGACTGTCCCTGGAAAATAGGGACACTTAGAGGGTCTGGTATCTAACATCAGCAGAGCTCAATTTTATATACAGAACAACAAGCGTTGTATACCGGTATTGTTAAATAAATAGCGCTGGACTGGTCCAATATATATACATATATATTCTGGTGCATGGTTATAAAAGAATTAGAAAACATCCAACTCATGCAGCCAATTTTTATTTTTAAAAATCCATGGAATGCTTGGAATATTTAGTCCATCCTTGATTATCTTGGACATACGTATCTTTAATTCTTGGCCTTTTTCTGCCTTGTGTAATCAAGGCTTCTACTGGCATGCAAGGACAGAAAGAAAGCAAAGCCTCCAAATGCCCTTTGCAGAGGTGGATCAGCTGGAATACGCCTACACTAACGTTAGAGGTCAGGGAATCACCTGCACAATGCTTCTTATTCCTCCCAAGCAAAGAGCCTGATCAGCGTAGCTTTTACCTGACTATTCCTGTTAGATTAAAAAGAAGAACTACACTCTCAACCTCTCCGGTGCTTAGATAGGAGCGATAAATCATAAATATATGCTAACATGATTTCCTCTTATCTGACACAGTGAATTAAGACGGTTGAGCACAAACATTTATAGCGGGAATGACAAACGCTTCCTTTTAGGTATGCAGCATCAAAACCATTAAGTTTTATGGTAAAGAACATTTAAAGCTAACGCAAGCAATATACATCAGTGCATTAGTGCACTAAGATGTAGTTGCATGTGTGCACAAATACGGCGTGTGCACACAGGAAGACGCTGACCATACGAATTAAGAGAAAGCTCTACCCTGTTTGAAAATGATTTGCCAGAAGGTCTGGCTCCAGTGCAGTTCAGCATTATGAGAACGAGGCTCATCTATGTTCACCCCGACCCCCAGGCTCACGCGGTCCTCTCCCTTGCTTCTCTCCCAGCACAGCCCAAGCCCTTTCACTGTTGCTGTTTAATTGTCCTTTGTTGCGTCATCCAATCCTGAGGTCAATCTAAACTATGGTTTGTGCAAACCAGCCCCTTACGGTGGCTGATGGAGCTAGATTATTATTTGACTGCATCGGCCTATCGTTCTGCTGCTTTATTTTGTATTGGAAAATTAGCGAGATGGAAGTGAAGGTTTCTGACCTCATCACAGCCACTTCACAGGAGTATAGAGGAGAACTTCCTAGACTAGCTTCGTTTTTATAACATCAAATCATGGATTAGCAAAAGGATGGGGAGCCTTAGATGTTCTAAGTCAATGGTCAGAGATGATGGGAGTTGTAGCAACAGCTAGACGGCCACAGGTTTCCCTACCCTGATTTAGTGCTACATCTAAACCAAACCAATGTCTATCAGTGTTGCCTGGTCAGCGAAAATTATCTGTGAATTTCTACTTTTGACAGCCTTATTTTTTATTTATTTTTTAAACTCCCTGGCTTGCATTGCTCTTTTTGTTCAGGCAGAATCATATGACAAACCACAGAAATAATAAGCAGCTTGAAGATTCCCTCTCAGAACGGGATCATGGAAATGAGATTTATTTGATTGGATCAATATTTGGGATTTCATGGAGGAGAAGGGATTCAAATGCGCCTTTGAAATTTTTACTTTAATGTGTTCATTTTCTTTTCAATGGCATGCCAAACGTCCTAGGATTTAGAAACCTGACAGGTAATAGGGAGAATGTGTAGCCAGGAGTCTTCTTGGAAAATCCCACCCCAATTGATGGCCCTAACTTAAATCAACATAAATCATTTAGTGAAATATTTGGTCGAAAAATGCCCAGGGCATGGATTCTGAATTACTTTCTGCCTTAGTCCTTTTAAGCTGCTGATGAAATTACGGGCGAGCAGTAATCAGTACTGTTTTTCTGTCCCAAGGTTTAAAACAGCAACTACAAAAGACCAAGGTGTGCCATTATGAGCTTTTCATGGTGCAATTCGTTGCACAAGCCTACGTGTATTTACCTGGAAGTAAATCTTTCTGTGGTCAGTGGATGTTACTCCCTGGTAAATTTGCTTAGGATTGCAGTCTCAGTTACTGAGAGTCTGAAGATAGCATCATAATGAAAAACAGGTTTATAAAACTCAGGTGTGTATTTATTTAGATAGATAGATAGATATTAGTTTCGACAGAATCCTGAGTTCCAAGCAAACAGGACTGTGTGATCAGAAGGGAGTGTTCAAAGCACTGAGAATAGCCTTCACTTGGTTGAAACACAACCGGTACCCTATAACAAGGGTGGGGAACCTCAGCTCCAAGCTTTTCTGTCTGGCCCTCAGGACTCTCCAAAGGTCGCACCATTTTTGGCTGCCCTCCATGGTCTCTCTCAAGCACTTTTGCCGGGCTAGAATGTGTCCTTGCTTCATCATCATCATCATGCTGGGATGACCCATTTAGCTAGGATGACCCTGGCAACTATGGGCAGCTTCGAAGACATATAAAGACATAATAAAATGTCAAACATAAATAATAACAATCTGATCCGATACAAAAAAGTCACAATAGCTTTAAAATAAAAACTTGCATCACTTAAAGCAATACTCAATAATCAATTAGTATCTAATACAGTGGCACCTCGGGTTACAGACGCTTCAGGTTACAGACGCTTCAGGTTACAGACTCCACTAACCCAGAAATAGTACCTCGGGTTAAGAACTTTGTTTCAGGATGAGAACAGAAATCGTGGGGCCGCAGCAGGCGGCCCCATTAGCTAAAGTGGTACCTCAGGTTAAGAACAGTTCCAGGTTAAAAATGGACCTCCAGAATGAATTAAGTTCTTAACCTGAGGTACCACTGTAGTAAACTGCAGAATTAAATGACAGCAAATAATAATGAAACAGTTTACACTTATCCGTTACAATAAAGAATTACTAAACTATAATCAATCAAAATAAGAGCGAATCCCAATGCCTAAAATACTACAAAACATACAACTCACGTAAAAGGATCAAAGTGAGAAACAAGGATACGCAACTTATAAAATCCCTGAACGCCTCTTCTCTCTTCCCAGCTGCTTCGGCTGTTCCCTTGGTCACCTGGCTGGAGGATGGAGAGATACAGAGCGGGAATTAGTGTAGAAACCTCGGACTTCGGTGTGGCTGAAATGTAGTGAATTGGAATGTGCTTCCTGGAATTTGGCTCACTGCGGAAAGGTCAGAGTCACATCTGTTGCTCTGCCTCCTCTGACATCTGACTTGGCCTAATTTGGCTCTGGTTCTACACAACACCAACCTGCAGCCCTCGGAGAGTTACCTGAGGGAATGCAGCCTGCGGTCTGAGTAAGGCTTCCCTACGCCTGTGTTACCTATATCTGCCAATAAATCCCATCCTCTTGGATCCAACCATTTGTTCCACTAATCACTAGTGCCGTATATTTCAGTATTTGCCCTGCAAATATTGTTGGAAGCTCTTTTGACTTGTCTGGGAGAAAGCAGGCAGATTGGGAACAGGGACATAGTGATGAGAACCCTGCCCCAGACACTGTTGTACATAGTTGGTTGGTTAACCAACAGGCATTGCCTCCTCAGCTGTTTCCCCATTTGAAGCCCTGGCAAAGTCCCTTCCATGAACCTGCTTCTATAAGCCAGTGTGGTGTAGTGGGGAATTGAAAATGGTGGCTCAAAGCTGCCTGCCTCTCTCTCTCTCTCTCTCTCTCTCTCCCCCCCCCCCCCTCCAATTACAACCCCAGGCTGTTCCAGATTTGAGGAAGCCCTTGGGCAAAGCTACTCAATTGCAGAAGGGCCCAAGGTTGGCTCGAGAATACCAGGATCTGATTCCAGCCTATTACAGCTTGTTCACATGACAAGATAGGAGCTTCCATCATCCATCAACTTGGCCCTGATCAACTGATGGGCTGTGGGAGTGTGCCTTGCCCCAAGTTCAAGGAAGGATTTGCATTAAACCTGAAATATACTTGGAGTCGAGAGTGGATTTCTTGCTCTTTATTCAGCTCATAGTGGTGAGGAGGAATGGAAGTTCCCCCAGAATGTCTGCTTTATATACATTATTTACACAATGGGCCCCACATGATTGGCTAATTCCGGGATTCACCTGTAGGCCAATCAGGTTGCGGATTCACTTCCACCTGGAGCTGGATTGGGTGGCTCCTGTGGACCAGTCAGACTGCTGCATTCTGGACCCTATTGTTCTAGGACCAATCAGACTGCTGCCTTTTGGATCCTATTCAACTCAGTACATAACAAAAAAAAACCTGATGAAACAGAGAGAAACAACTGGTTCTGATCAGCTGATGGGCAGTGGGAGAATGCCTTGCTCCAGGATCAGGAAGGAATTTGCATTGCAATCCCTGCTAAAATGGAGGGGAGGGAACCATCTTTAGCAGTGATTTCAAAGCAAACCCCTTTGTGATCCCAGAGCCAGCCTTCAAAGAGGCTTGTCACCTGATGTCATTGTAGCAGCAGGTGATTGACAGGTGGGTGGTGCCCGGCACCTGTCAAATCTGGCCCAAGAGGGGTTGGGCAGATACAGATTTGGCTCAGGGGGTGGCGAGAGAAAAGTGTTCTCACTTCTGCGCTAGAAGGCAGCACAGAGGCAGGACCTGGGAACTGCCTTTTTTATTTGTATAGGTGATTGTTATGAGGACAAAGGAAAATGCAAAATATTGTGAAGCCTTTTGCAGATAAGTGTCATAAAATCTCCGCTCAGCATGAAACCCACAGGATAACCTCACCTTCCTCACTTCCCCCAAACGATAAGCCGAGCTCTGTAGAGGAAGGGTGTGAGAAAATGGAACAAATAAGACAATCATAAAAAACATTTTTAAAAAGCATAACAAGGACAATTATTCATAATAATAGGAAGTGCAATGATCTCGCTGGTTCTTTCAAACTGCCTTATTCTTTCTCAAGAATAGGCAGCTGCCTAGGCTCTCACACATGTGACCAGCGTAGCTTTGCAGTTTTGAGGTCACATCATTAATTACAAAAAAATGTGTGTCTGATTCTCCACTCCATTACTCTGGTTTTATGCCAGTTATCATTCCACTAAAAGTTCCGCAGCTACACCGACATAAAAGAGGAGATTATAAATGATTTCCCCCCCCAAAAAAAAAAAAAATGTAACCCCGTTTTCCTCTTCCATGAAACTAGCATAATCTCCTCTCCTCTCCCCATCCTACACCACATTTGGGATTTTGAAATCCCAAAAGAATCAGAAAAAGGCCCTGGTGGTTTTCTGTGTGTGTTTTTAAAGCAAGTCGTCTTTTTCCAGTTTTATACAGAGTGCTGTAATATTCACACCAGTCCTTTGAAGTTACCCTGGACCACAGCTGATTTGGTGAAAACAGCACAGCAAAGGAACAACACAAAACATTAACTGAAAAGCCAGCTCTTTTCATTTGTTAATTGCCTGGCATGAATTGTTGTTGACACTGGTTTGTCCTCAGCTCTAAATATGTTAAAACCTCCTTTAAGAAAGAGGTTTCAAAGGATACAGTCATCACGGGGTATCCCATACATCCCTTGTGTTCAGATGGAAGCCACCCACCCAAGTCAGAGTTCTTTACTTTCTCAAGAAACTGGAATTTATTGCCCTGAACCCTCCGAGTGCTTCCTTAAAGAGGCCTTAATTTTAAAACCCTGCCCCTCTCGGATGCCAGAAGGGACCCAAAATGATTAACACGTTGCAGAGGGGAGGAAATATGGGATGAGAGCAATTAGCCCAGAATGTAACAAATCTAAAAATAAATTGGCTTCATTTTTGTCTCCCTTGCACCAGTGTAGGCAGAGCAACATTAATTAGTGTAATAGGACAATAGGAATTAAATTGGCTTGGTCACCAGATTTTTGCCAGACGGCTCCGCTGCTGCCGGTATTGCTATCCAACTTCAAAGATTTGGAAAGATGTTGCTGCAAACGCTGGAGAATAGAAACCTGTTTTTCATCAACCAGGCCGGCCTGACAAATTAAGTCTGTGGAGCCATTAGATTAAGATAAGAGCTTATCTCCTCGACTGACATTTATTCAGAGGTTTTTATACTGCTCAGCTAGTAATTAGAGTCGTTGAATTTTTAACACTGCTTTGTCCAGCCACTTGACAACTCGGAGTCCAAAAATATAGTGTTTGAGAGGGCGGTGTTCTTTTTTTCAAAAAGAGAGAGAGAGAGAGAGAAATTAACCCAAGAATACAAAATAATTAGCCTGCAAAGGGTTTTTTTGTTTCCAGAAAAGAACCGTGATGCTAAAGCATGCAGGAAGGTTTTAAGTGAGTCTGTCACGTAATCACTTGTATTCAAAATCTGGCAGCCCCCTTACATTAAGCCTTTAGGTAGGAAAGCTTAGGTATCTTTTCTCTCCAGGATCTATAATTTCTTTCAACCCATACATCTTGCAAAATCTAACATGTTACGAGGGCATAATCAAAACAGTGGCCCTAGTCATTAATGACTGCCTGCTGTTTTACTCGCCTAATTCGGTGTACAGGCTGTGATTTTTCCAGGGGACTTTCAAAAGGAATTTCGCTTCATACGGCTGATTTCACTGCAAAAGGTTTATTTTTCCTGCCCTAATTTTTTGTTATAATAGCAAACTGATTGCTCCACAATAGGCTGATATATTTGATTTGGATGCAGGGCTTTGAAGGCTGCTTGAGATTAGTAGATCTTACGGGTGTGTTTTAAGCAGCTCGTTTTGAGTAATTTGGAGATCAGAATTGGAATAATAAATTAGTTGTTAAATGGGTGATGTGTTATTTATGGAAATTTGGATGGCTTGTTATGACTGCATCCCGTTAACAGTCCCCAATATATTGTTTACACCCTTCACTCAACATGCTAAGTTTGCTATCTTTAACAACACCACCCTCCCAGGAAAAAAACAACACACACACACACATACACAACAACTCAGAAATCATCTTGGAATAGAAAAATATGAGGCTCTTCTCCAACTAATCCATTTGCATGTTCACTCTTCCTCTTACTGAAAGGAAACAAGCCAGATTAGTAAGCAGCGGGTCTGAGGTGTTGCACCTTCATGTTCGATAGTCTGTGTATCACAGTGATGCCTTATGAAACAAGTGCAGCAGTTTATTTACCAAGGTGCAGACGCCATCTGCACTAGGCATACAAAGCAGTATCAAACCACTTCAAACAGCCGTGGTCTGCTCCCGCCAAAATAAATTCTGTGACCCATCGTTTGTTACACCTACAAAGAGTTGCTGGAAGACCCCTATTTCTCTCAAAGAGCTCCAGTTTCCCAGAGTTAGGATCATAGAATCATAGAGTTGGAAGAGACCACAAGGGCCATCGAGTCCAACCCCCTGCCAAGCAGGAAACACCATCAGAGCACTCCTGACATATGGTTGTCAAGCCTCTGCTTAAAGACCTCCAAAGAAGGAGACTCCACCACACTCCTTGGCAGCAAATTCCACTGTCGAACAGCTCTTACTGTCAGGAAGTTCTTCCTAATGTTTAGGTGGAATCTTCTTTCTTGTAGTTTGGATCCATTGCTCCGTGTCCGCTTGTCTGGAGCAGCAGAAAACAACCTTTCTCCCTCCTCTATATGACATCCTTTTATATATTTGAACATGGCTATCATATCACCCCTTAACCGCCTCTTCTCCAGGCTAAACATGCCCAGCTCCCTTAGCCGTTCCTCATAAGGCATCGTTTCCAGGCCTTTGACCATTTTGGTTGCCCTCCTCTGGACACGTTCCAGTTTGTCAGTGTCCTTCTTGAACTGTGGTGCCCAGAACTGGACACAGTACTCCAGGTAAGGTCTGACCAGAGAAGAAGAAGAAGAGGAGTTTGGATTTGATATCCCGCCTTTCACTCCCTTTAAGGAGTCTCAAAGCGGCTAACATTCTCCTTTCCCTTCCTCCCCCACAACAAACACTCTGTGAGGTGAGTGGGGCTGAGAGACTGTGACTGGCCCAAGGTCACCCAGCAGCTGCATGTGGAGGAGCGGAGACGCGAACCCGGTTACCCAGATTACATGACTACCGCTCTTAACCACTACACCACACTGGCTCACCACAGAGCAGTTACTTGGGAAGAGAATTTGTCTGTGATTCCACTCTGGGGATTGTAGTTGCCTGTAGGGAATAGAGGTCTCCCAACTACTCTTAGCAGCAAACAAACAAGCTGCAATTCCCAGCATGCTCTGGAGGAAGTCGTGACTGTTCAAAGTGGCATGGTAATGCTTTGAATGCATAGCACAGATGGGCCCATATTCAATACAACATGCCTATAACCACTAGGTATGTTGGCCATCCGGGGGAAAGATCTCGACACACACTCCAGGCACTTTGGCCTAGGGGTTAGAGTGTCAGACTAGGAACGAGGAGGCCCACATCCAAATCCCTATTCAACCATAAGAGCTCACTGGCCTACCTCGCAACATTGTTGTGGTGGAGAAATGGGAGAGAAAGAGAAGCATGTACACCACCCTCAGCTGCTTGGAAGAATCATTGGAGGATGGATGGCAGCTAACAGATTGAGGTTGAATCCTGACAAGGCAGAAGTACTGTTTTGGGGGGATGGGGACAGGTGGGTGTGGGGAACTCCCTGGTCCTGAATGGGGTAACTGTGCCCCTGAAGGACCAGGTATGCAGCCTGGGGGTCATTTTGGACTCACAGCTGTCCATGGAGGTGCAGGTTAATTCTGTGTCCAGGGCGGTTGTCTACCAGCTCCATCTGGTACGCAGACTGAAACCCTACCTGCCCGCGGACTGTCTCGCCAGAGTGGTGCATGCTCTAGTTATCTCCCACTTGGACTACTGCAATGCGCTCTACACTTTTGAAGGTGACGTGGAAACTGCAATTAATCCAGAATGCGGCAGCTAGACTGGTGACTGGGAGTGGCTGCCAGGATCACATAACACCGGTCATGAGAGATCTGCATTGGCTCCCAGTACGTTTCCAAGCACAAATCAAAGTGTTGGTGCTGACCTTTAAAGCCTTAAACGGCCTCAGTCCTGTATACCTGAAGAAGCGTCTCCACCCCCATCATTCAGCTCATCATTCAGATCCAGTGCCAAGGGCCTTCTGGCAGTTCCCTCATTGCAAGACAGGGAACCAGACAGAGGGCCTTCTCAGTAGTGGTGCCCCCCCCCCCCCCCCCCCGTGGAACACCCTCCCATCAGATGTCAAGGATTTTTAAAAGACATCTGAAGGCAGCCCTGTTTAGGGAAGTTTTTAATATTTAATGCTGTGTTGTTTTTAACACATTGGGAGCCGCTCAGAATGGCTGGGGGAACTCAGCCAGATGGGCGGGGTATAAATAATAAATTATTATATTATTATCATATATGCTAGAACTTTAGGCCTCTGCAGTTAAAATGTATTAAAGGGCTTTGTTGCCCTAGTACAACAAATCTACTTTAAAAGAGAATCTTGCCCTTTGTGGTTTGGTAAGTGATGGGGAACTGCATTGAAAAGGGGGGTGGGTGGATGACTAATTGGAAGGTATATAAACATCCAGCAAAAAGAAAGAAAGAAAGAAATCAGGATGGATGCCGGACAAATGCTCATTGCAGTGTAACATCCCCATGAGCAAATCCAGATGAAGGCTCGATAAAGACCAGATATGATCTAACCTCTGCATTAGCTTTGCGCAAGCAAATCAGGAATGCTCCATAAACAGGCCATCTGGAGGGGCTCTCAGTTTCACCTTCATTCCTTAAACAGTGTTATTGACAATTCAAGCTGTCCAAGTGATCAGTGTTGGTTAGATCAAAAGAAAATTCTTGCAACACAGCTCAGTTATTACTACTTATAAAGCATTTTGCCTTCTAGTTTACAGAAGTCCTGAACTGCACATTGTCATGTTCCATAGTATGCGTTGCAAACTGGTATCTATAAGGCTTGCAGGGCCTCAGCTGCCAATTAAGATCAAAACTTTTTACAAGAAGTCAGCTGGTTCCGAAAGCAGTTGTGGCTTTCAAAAGTTGGCTACATGTAAACTGTTGGATAGTTTAGATGTGAGAAGACATTTCAGTAAAGAACAAACTCAGGATTTGCAAACAGATTATGATTTTAGGAATGAGATCTGAATTAATTGGGATTTGAATATTTGAGTATATAGACCCTGATTTTGCTGGACGTCAAAGGCAAGAGGTAGAACCCAGATCTCATTCTGCCGAATTATTCAATGTTCACAGTATGCGTCCAGCAAATTTCCTCTTCTGAGTGTTCCAAAAAGATTAACAAGACTATGGAATAAGCATTGGACTTCACAGCTGAAAAATAGGGTGGAGAATGCTAACACGGGTAGAATGACTCTTGATGTCACAAGCCCATGTAATTATTTCTGGTTCCAACTGGCAATATAGGACTGTAATGTCCAAAGGAAAAATATCTCCTTGGAAAGTTGCAGATTCTGTGATTACTTGCTCTTCCAAAGCTATTCCCTTTCCCCAAAATATTTGGAAGTTTCTCTAGACATATGTGGAATTCCATGTTTGGCATTTCCAATGTCTTTTTCATTCTGAAACAAACAGATGAGGAGGGATTGGGACCAAAGATCTTTTTGCATTTGCTTTTTCAGAGGGGCAATCTGGTTTGAAGTAGACTCTGATCCCCTGCAGCAAAGTTTTCTTGCCAACAGACAGATACCCTATCAGAAATGATATTGCTTGCAGCCTTCCACTCACTGCCCTGTTTCCACTGGCGTTAACGGAGCCAAGTGCAATGGCAGAACATGCAGAATACTCTCTGCCTCCTTCTTGTTTATGTTTCGCCATTGATCCAGTGGGTTTCAGTATGGTTAACGAAAACGATAAAAAGTCTCGTGTCAAATTCATGATGAAGCAGATGTATTGTGGCATACCCTTTTGTCAACATCGTTGCCTGAGACATGGAGTTTCAAATAGAGCTTCAGATAAAGCTGTATTGATCCAAAACCAATCAGAAGGACAAGGGTCCCTGAGGGTGCCTGGATCACGGCTGAGGTCTTCCCCTTTGACCAGTGGCTGCTCTTTGCAGGTATGATATGGTTCACCAGGCTTGGGAGATTCTTCAGTGTCCACTTCACTCGCTTTGCTGCAGAGCTTTGATCCCATCAACCATCATACTCCAAGGCTCACCTAGCAAGGGCATGAGAAGTTCACCCAGTCCTTGGCTGGGAAGCCACTGAGTGGCAGTGGCTGACATGCCCAGGAGATGCTGCCCTCAGTATGACAAGTAAGCCCACAAGCCCACGCTTCATTATTGGCTCTTTATTTGCAAATCTTATTATATTTCAATAAATATAACCATTCCACCAATACGCTGGCTCTAGAGTCTTCTTCAGGGACGTGGGGGCAATATAAATATGCATTTAGTTGCTCACATATATGATAGAAAATTACACTGCCATAGGGTTTATGTCCTCTTATAGGATTGCATTTCAAATGGTTCCATTTTACAGGTGGACATTCCATTTTAGTAGTGAGATCGAGCACTGGGTAAGGCAGACAGTGAGCAGCAAAGCACAGAAAGCTGTGTGGTGTTGATTTACTTTACATGCCCAAATTTAGCTATGCAAAATACATAGATAGAAGATAGATAGATGATAGATAGATATAGATAGATGATAGATGATAGATAGATAGATGATAGATAGATATAGATAGATAGATGATAGATAGATATAGATAGATAGATGATAGATTGATAGATGATAGATGATAGATGATAGATGATAGATGATAGATATAGATGATAGATAGATAGATAGATAGATAGATAGATGATAGATAGATAGATAGATAGATAGATAGATAGATAGATAGATGATAGATAGATAGATTAGATAGAGAGATAGATAGATAGATAGATAGATGATAGATAGATAGATAGATAGATGATAGATAGATAGATAGATAGATGATAGAGATAGATAGATAGATAGATAGATAGATGATAGATAGATAGATAGATAGATAGATAGATGATAGATAGATAGATGATAGATGATAGATAGATAGATAGATGATAGATAGATAGATAGATAGATAGATAGATAGATAGATGATAGATAGATAGATGATAGATAGATAGATAGATATAGATAGATAGATGATAGAGATAGCTAGATATAGATAGATGATAGATACTAAAGACTACTTCACAGATTACAGTTTTCTAGCTGAGATTCCTCTCCAGTTAGGAAAACATGTGTTTACCAAAATGCGCAAAGCATCGCATGAGTATTTCTTATATGCCATGAATGCAGCAGCTGGGCATAAGTGAAAAAGCAACAACCACTTTTGCTACACTCCATGTATTACGATAAACACAGGTTTTCCTTCTTAGAGATTCTCTCTGTAAGAAAATTATAATGAATGGAGCATCTTCAAGATTGTTCAGAAATCCATCCAAGATGTCTCAAGGACACGTATCGACTCACTTGAATTCAGATGCTACATCTGGGAAATCTTGGTCAAACTAACCTGTTCAATCGTGCACATGGCATTTGTATTGCTTACCTTAATGCAACTCTGGTCTCCTGACTTCCAGCTGTTTGTTGCATCCGGAACGCTCCATCTTCTCATGCTCCCGACAGTTGGGACATCATAATCCCTCTTCCTTTCCTGAAGCAATTTTGCAAAGTTTAAATATCAATGATGCTCCCCCTCCCCTTGGTTTTCAAAGACATCACCAACATCTGCCCAATTAACATTAAATCAAACAGGTGTGCACGTGTCGTAACTTAAACATTGTTTTATAAACAGCCCACCTGAAACATTGGGGTGTTGCAAGGCTGATTGAGCTATCAGCATAGGAAATGCTGACAGACGCACACCTCTTTACCCAGAAAGCCAGGCTCACTAACCCAAAGAGAAAAAACACTGCAACTGTTTCTAGGGATGCTGGACAGCCTCACAGGCTCTCTCAGAGATACCACCTCCTCTGCTTCCCCTGCTCAGTCCTGTGTGAGAGCCGAGATGCAGTGGCTAACAAAGTGATCAGCTGAGGCACCTACAGCTGATCAGCTGGTTCCAGGACACAACACATCCTCAACAGTGGCGTAGCGTACATTGCCAGTGTCCGGGTAAAGGCAAGTATTGGCCGGGCAGCGGTGGCAATGGTGGTGGGGTAGGGTCTTCCCAGCAGGGAGAGGGAAGCGGCGGTGGCCATTTATTTTATTATTAGCGTTCATTTATTATTCTTATTTATTTTCTCATTTTTATTATTATTCATTTCATGATTTGTTTACACCACTTGATTGTTTTTTTTAAGAAAAAAACCTGAAAGCAGATTATTTTTCTTTTGAATTTTGGCACCCCACTCCACCCCACCCCCAAAAAATGTGTGCTTGGGGCAACAGCCCCTCTGCCCCCCCCCCAACCCAGCTATGTCATTGATCCTCAATGCACTTCATTCAGGAGGTCACTCACATTGCCTTCGGTGCTCCATTCGAAGTTGTGGTGGTCTGCGTGCCGGTCTGGTAGCCCCAGCAAATGTTCAGCTGTGACTCCCTCTAGAGGCAGTGCTACTCAAAGGAGAGGAACCTTGGAAGCTGCCTTATTATGATGGGTCAAAACATTGGTCCATTTAGCTCAGTGATGCATGGACTGATTGCCAGAAGCTCTCTTAGTTTCCAGCACACTCACAGCCCAAGCTGGATATGCTGGGAATTGAAGCTGGAACCTTTTAAAGCATGTACACTAGTGGTGAACTTAGACCTAAGCATGGACAAAGTTGACCATAGTGGAGGCAAGGGTTTTTTGTTTTGTTTTTAAGCACCTGATGTCTTGGCTCATAGGATAATCAGAACAGCCAATATTGCTGGCCCTCAAGTTCTTACTGTATTGAAAATGTAGTTGCCAACAGCCAGTGTGGTGTAGTAGTTAAGAGTGGTAGACTCGTAATCTGGTGAACTGGGTTTGATTCCCTGCTCCTCCACATGCAGCTGCTGCGTGACCTTGGGCCAGTCACACTTCTGTGAAGTCTCTCAGCCTCACTCACCTCACAGAGGTTTGTTGTGGGGGAGGAAGGGAAAGGAGAATGTTAGCCGCTTTGAGACTCCTTCGGGTAGTGATAAAGCAGGATATCAAATCCAAACTCCTCCTCCTCTTCTTCTTCTTCTTCTTCTTCTTCTTCTTCTTCTTCTTCTTCTTCTTCAGTATTCCACCTTTAAGCTGCAATTCTCTATACACTTACCCAGAAGTAAGTCCTCTCGAACTCAATGAGACTTACTTCTGAGGAGACAAGGAAAGGATTGCTCTGCTTGCGTGTGTTACAAGAGACCCCTGCTTCTCCCTCCACAGAGATTAATCTCCATGTTGGAAAAAGTAATTTACAAAGTGGCCTTTAGTGAGACTCTGTTTTATCAGTCTTATATTGGAGTGCCAAAGGATAATGTGGGACAACAAATACAGCCGAAGAGAAGTCATTTAAGAGATGGCATTCACATCAATACTCCTTGCTCGAGTCTGCAAACAATGCCACTACAGGACTGTGAATATCAACCCGCGTAATCCAGGTTGCAATATAAAAACCACCATTGAACAAGTTTTCATCTTGCACAAATATCACCCAGACGTTGAAGTGCAGATGATTTTCAAGCAATTTCCTTCTCTGCCATCACAAAATGAAATGTAACCAAACTCATCCATCGCATCTTGTTTGGAATAATAGACAGGGGGGGGGGAGAGAATCCTGTTTGGGGGAATTTAGCACAGCTGCTAGAAACAGAGGTGTCCAAACCAACACAGCCTATCCGCAGAGTCAAATATAATTTAGGGAAGTTTCTATTTGCATCTTCTCAAATAATCCCCAGCATGTGCATGTACGCCTGCGTTGTTGAGAATACGCAAAAGAAACTGCAATCCCAAAGCAATTCAGTGAGATGGGCTGCAAGGTGGCTGAATAGCGCAGAGAAACCTGTAGTGCAGAGAGGAAGAACTTATTACCCTCCAAGTATTACTAAGACTAGAACTCCCATCATTCCTGGCCAAGAAAGGTGGGGCTGATGCTATCTCATGGCATCGTATGAAAAACTCAAAGCAGTGCATAATTGCAATGTAAGTGGAATCCTGCTGAATCAGAGTAGATATACATTTGTTCCAACATTCTGCTTTCTCCAGTGGTGACCCAGAATTTAACTACGTGGTTCTAAACTGCTCAGAAGTTTTACTTATAAACCACTTAGGGGCTTTATTTACAATTAAGTAGCATGTAAATTTTGTTAAATAAACTAGCAGTGTAGTAGTCCTCTTCTATTGTTTGCGAGGTGCTGGAGACTTTCCAAGATATACAGTGGTACCTCGGGTTACATACGCTTCAGGTTACAGACTCCGCTAACCCAGAAATAGTGCTCCAGGTTAAGAACTTTGCTTCAGGATGAGAACAGAAATCGTGCTCCGGCGGCGCGGCAGCAACAGGAGGCCCCATTAGCTAAAGTGGTGCTTCAGGTTAAGAACAGTTTCAGGTTAAGTACGGACCTCCGGAACGAATTAAGTACTTAACCTGAGGTACCACTGTACTGTCTTTAAATATGGAGGCTCCATTTAGCTTACATGCCCACCAGTAGACATTCAGCGCAATCCTATGCATCTCTACTCAGAAGCAACCCCATCTGAGGTCAATGGGGTTTACTTATCATCCAATATGGCAGCCTCAGTCAATTAACAAATAAATTGCACTACCAATAGCAAATATCTGCTCCCACTGTGCCATAAAGGAGGACACTTTCACTTGCCAGTAGAGGAGAGGAGAATAGAATACAATAAATATTGACACCAACAAGAGCTATTCAGACAAAGGACTGTGTTGCTTCTTACTTTGTACCCTTTGGGTGGGGCTAACCTTTTAATCAAAATTAAAATGGTCAAATCTTGCTCGCGACTTAAGAGTCATAGAATAGTGCTATCTCCTCTTTTGAATCGGAGCTTCTTTTGCTCTGGTGTAAAGTAAATCAAACTAGTCTCCATGCTAGATGATAGATACATCAGACAAACTTCCTCCACGATACGTAGCCAGCAATTTGTTTTTCACTACAGTAGTTTCTCGCAATCTTAACTCAGATGGAACACAGCAAAGATTGCCTGGTAAGAAATGCAAAGTGATTTTTTAAAAAAATGGAGAGGGGGGGAGAGACGAGAGACTGATATATATGGCTGTAAATGCATACTGCAATATATTTATTCCGGGACTCCCCCAATGGTATTCTGATACCTACAATATAAGTTTTGTCTGCCTGCCTGCAGTCACAACCTTTCCTAGCCCTGCCATCCCACAAAGGTGCCTGACAATAATAATGATGATATTTATATTTATATATTTATATGCCACCCATCTGACTAGTAAGTATATTTGTGTTAGGGGAAATTGATTTGCAAAAATTTGACGAAATTGCATACAAACATGGGAATATTATTAGAAATTAGCTGATGAATCTTCATGAGGACATTGATGCAAAAATGTGGAGCACTGAAATTATGATGGCGGGAGTGGGGGGGCGAGATGAGAAATTCAAAGAAACTGAAATTACCCCATTGCCCATCCCTGATGGCCATGACTACAAGCAGGCATGTGCCAGCATAGCTCCACATATCCAGGAATCTCAGGAAAACAGGGTTCCCAGTTACATGGAGCCTTGCCAGTATTCATCTCACTTATTTGAATGACTAGAGAAGAGTCTCCAGTCTGGAGAATCACACAAGGGGACGGGGCGTCTATATCTACTAAGTGTGACCCGTGGTCACACTTGTGGCTAAAGCTAAAACCCCGTTTGCAAGCCAAATGTCCTACATTTTAGGAGCAGACAGGAAATATTGTGCGTGGTTCTACTCATTCCAGCCGTATATTTTATGGGCGGGTACATGCCATGATGGAGAAGCACTTTAAAATGCTGCAAACAGACTGGAGCCTATAGGGTAGGGTGGCAAGACCATGTGGTACAACCAAGTAGTGTTCAGGACAGGGGTGGAGGAACGTGGGTGCAGTGGGAGCGGTCCACTCCGGATGTCACCGCTGAGGGGGGTGACAAAATGCCGGGTGGCACTCACCATGGGACCTGAAGTATGCCCAAGCCACACATCTCTTCTGGGAGTGACACAGTGGCTTGGGCGCCCCAAACAGTCCGCCCACCACCTCCTCCACAGCTGTAAGGCGGCTGAGTGGGAGAAGGCAGGCAAACTCCTCGGAGGCTCTGCGGAGCATCCTGCCCCGGCTCACCCCATCCCTGAGTGCAGGGAATGCATGCCACCCCAGGCACCCAATTGGCTTGCTCCGCCGCTGGTTCAGGACTGTCTACACCAGGGGAAGGACAGGAGCCACATGCCGGTGGTAGGCAGGGCCAGCGGTAAAAGTGGGTGGAGCAACAGATATAAAATTGACCTCTATCCTCTATTCTCCATTCAGGTAAGCAGGAATCAATAAAAAAGATCAAGGTCACACTCCAGACAGGTAAAAACACTCAGGCAGGACAGGGGCAGATTTAGGTTTTCTGAGGCCCTAAGCTATTGAAGGTAATGGGGCCCTTTATACGTCCAGCTGTCCTTTGTCAACAACAAATTGTCACTGTTTTTGGTGTTGAATATAAGCAACATAGTGATTTATGGACCTAATAGGTATTTAAAGCCATTTGCACATAACAAAATGTGTATTTTATCAAAGTAATTGTTGAAGTGAAATACAATTAAGAAGAAGTATATTAATAGTGAACACAAAACACTGTTGCTGCATGTAGGTTTTATTTTATTTGCTTTTTATCTTATATTTTGGAAATGTACACCCAGGTGTTTTTCCCCTTTAATTTTTTTTTTGGGGGCCCAAGAGAGTGGGGGGCCCTAAACTATAGCTTGTTTAGCTTATATGTAAATCTGGCACTGAGGCAGGATGTGAAGTGAGTCTGGGGAGGAATGTGGTCTAAGGAGAGTCCCATGGCCCAGACAGAGATGCATTTGATTCCCCGGGCTCAAGGTTTATGCTTCACACAAAACAGATCCAGGCTTGCATGAAAATATATCATGCATGAAAACATATTGTGCCCAAAATGCAATGACCTGATGGCAAAGTGCTGAACTGCCAGGTAACAAGACAGAGAATCCAAATTATTTGTCCTGACAAAGGACCATTCAAGTCAATGAGACTAGTCCATTGTCAGTGCCCTAGTAGTTTTCCCTATCTCAGACCCTATTTTCCAGGGACAGTCCCGGATTTACAGAAACTGTCCCAGTTTCTGGTTTGATCCCAGAATGTCCTGCTTTTCTTCAGAGAAATGTT